>NC_077230.1:12433518-13751018 GCF_027887165.1 Monodelphis domestica | reverse complement strand
ATTGGGGTAGCCATTCGTGTCTAGGGACATTGCTAACTATTTGCCATTACACGTTTATCCAGGAGACCTCTGTAGCATCTCTTCCTTGATGAATTCACAGCGCCACATAAATCCATTTCTTTTTCACGAAATCGGAGTTGGAATGGAGCTCCGAAGCCAATGTCTTGTTCAGATAATATCTCAACATGATTCCTCTCTGCAGTGTATCTGACAAGGGGTTCTCTATTTAGGAGACACACGGCGCTCCTCCAAGTGGCCTTTTCCTTTGAGAGAGTAGGGAGCTTGTTTACTTTGACTGTTTTTGCTGTTGTTTCTTCTCTTTGGTGTATCCAGCTGACTCTTCTGTGACCACATTTGGGGTTTTCTTGGCAAAGATCCTAGGATGGTTTGCCATTTCCTTCTCCAGCTCATTCTACAGAAGAAGAAACCAATTAAGCTTAATGGTAAGTTTCTTTAACCAGCTTTTTTTTTCTTCTCTTAAAATTTTGTTGGAATATGTCATGTTATGTTTGAAAACAAATGATCTATGCAAAAACTGCTTGCCATAGATGTTACAAAATTCATTTTGCACAGACCACTAAACATAGGGGTAAAGGACTTGTATTACCTTTGCTAGCGTGATATAACTCCTTGGTGTTCTTTTTGAAATGCAAAATAATGTGGCATCTCAGGAAATATCTGCAGATGGGAGGTCCTGGGTTCAAATTTGACCTCAGACTCTTACTAGCTTTGTGACCCTGGGCAAGTCACTTGACCCCCCATTGCCTAGCCCTTACTGCTCTTCTGCCTTGGAACCAATGTACAGTAATGATTCGAAGACAGAAAGTAAGGGTTTAAAAAAAAGAAATGCAATATAATATCTTGAAAAGTTGTGTATATATAAGGAGGCAGTTAGGAGCCACAGTGGATAGAGGACTGGGCCTGGAGTCATGAAGACCTGAGTTTAAATCCCACTTCTTCATTCACTTACTAGCTGTATAACCCTGGATGAGTCATTTAACCTCCACCTGTCTCAATTTCCTCAACTGTAAAATGGAGCATCTACCTCACAGAGTTCCCCCAGGCCCTGCAGTGTACATTCCCAGTCCTGTCTCTAGATCTTTGCCTTCTTCCTTCTCCCCTTTCCTCTTTTTTTTAAAACTTAACTTTTGTTTTATCTTTTTTTTTTAATGAGTGGGAGTGGGAGGGATCCCAGAGCCTCCATCTCTATATTTAGACCCTGGGGGTGGGGGCAGGACTCATATTGCAGGGGAGGGAGTTGACCTCTCTGGGGCAATTTTTATTTGAACTGAGGTTCCCCCTACTTGATTCAGATAAAATGAGATAATATCTGTAAAGCACTTAGCACAGTGGCCAGCACATAGTAGGTGCTATCTAAATGCTTATTCTCTTTCCTTATTTCCCTCACATGTTTTTCATTAGGAATGCTACCAGTGAGGAAGAAAACTGCTGCTGAGCACAGCTTGTTAGATTTATTACTAGCATCCCTCGTTGCTTTCATTTAGTAATACGAGCTCGAGCCATGATTTCCAAAATTTCACAAGTACAAAGGGTGGGATCAGATGATAAGATAGTGAATCCACAGTGTGGGTATTAGCGATTTTCTCTGATAAATAAACAAAAACGCAAAGATTGTGGTTTTTTATGGTGCTATCTGGGCATAGGTTAAGGAGGCAGCTGGGTGGATCAGTGCATAGAGTTGAGCCTGGAGTCAGGAAGACCTGAGTTCAGATCCAGCCTCAGACACCTACTAGCTGCGTGACTCTGATCAAATCACTTAACTCTGTTTACCTTAATTCTCTGGAGCAGGACATGGCAAACCATTCCAGTAGCTGGGCAGAGAAAAGCCCAAGTCATTCAGACACATTGGATCAGGGTGCTGAGAAAGCCCGTGGAATCACATACACTGGAGAGGGTAGATCTAAGCATGGGACAGGTTCAGGGGCTCTGGGGCAAAGAGGATGCTTTTCAAGGTCTTCTCCAGTTCTGTGAACTATAACGGACTGATTTTCCTTCTGTGTAGGGGAACACAAATAACATTTAGCAAGAGGTGAGTGGAAGTTACTTTCTTCCCAGATTCTTCGTTGTTACACATATACCCATTCATAGCCAACCAATAAATATTTATTAATTGCCTACTATGTGCTAAGTGCTGGGGTTACAAAAAAGAACAAAAGACAGTCCCTGACTTCAAGGAGTTCCCAATCTAACAGAGGAAACAGCAAGTCAATTAATATGTATGTATAAGCTACCTATAGGATAATTACAAAATAATAAACAGAGGAAGGGCATCTGGGTGGTGCCTACAGTCAGGAAAACCTGACCTCAGATACTTACTAGTTATGTGACCCTAGACAAGTCACTTAACCATGTTTGCCTTAATTTCCTCATACGTAAAACGAGCTGGAGAAGGAAATGGCAAAACCACTCCAGTATTTTTGTTTGCCAACAAAACCCCAAATGGAGTCACGAAGAGTCAGACGTGATTGAACAACAACAATAAATTAAAAAAAAACAAGAGGGAAGGTCCTAAAATCAAAAGGATTCAGGGGAAGAGTTCCTAAAGAAGATGAGATTTGGATGGAGACTTAAAGGAACCTAGGGGAACTCATAAGTTGAGATGACAAAGCTAGCCAGAGAAAATGTCTGGAGCCCCAAGGTGGAATGCCTTCTTTTGTAGAACAGAAAGGAAGCCAGTCTCTCTGTATCAAAGAGCAAGGTATATGTTTTTATGAAATAGTGATTCTTTTCAAATGACCCACCTTTGGGCAAACACAACAATTCAAAGTTTGGTGGGCATTTAAGTGAGTTTCATTTGGCCTTACAATTAATTTGTTGGTAAAATTAGCAAAATCAATTTCTGCCACCAGAAGAAAGTCAAGCACATCTGCAAACAAACTGGAAATTTCCTGCATAGAGAAGTTGTTTATCTAAACCTAGGAAGGGTTCTAGCAGCTTTAGCGGTAGTCCAATTTGCTATTTTCTTGCTTAGATATTTCTCTTGGTTTTTCGTGGGTATTTTGATTCTCTGCTCAGCCGAATAGTTGGAGTTTGCAAACCAAGAGCCATTTACTTAATAGGGTTTGGCATCTCTTTTACTTTTTCTCTCTGGTGATGGTCCATCCTAAATAATCATGTTCCTAGATTTACTGATGAATCCAATACCTTTTGTAACCTTCTCCACTGCCATTCAGGCATTATCACAGACTTCAAAAATGCAATTTTTGTTTGTGAACTCAAGGTTTTAAAATCTCAGCCATCAATTATCTAACTTTCAGATCAGGATTAGGAATGACGTACTCTTTCTGAATTTCTATGGATCTGAAGAACAATGGACTATTTTGCAGTAGGGGAAAAAGGATGGCTTTCTCTTTGCTGTAACTTAAAGGGAATATTTTCAGGATCTTGCAATATCAAATGGGAGAGAAACCAGCAGACTAGCATAAATATTTATGCAATTTAAACATCAGAGCAAATGAAGTAGCATATGATAACAGCAAATTGGGTTACTAAAAGAAAAAAAATTCACATGAAACATGTTTCTCAAGGGGCCCTAAAGAGTACTCGATTAAAGCTCTCCATTGTGCCTTGGTTTCCCAAGACAATTGATTGCTACTCTTACTACCTTTGTCCATTTGCATTTTTCCTTTTATTCTAAGAGCTTGAAATAAAAGGTGTCTAGTCATTGTCTAGTCATTACCTGTGAAGATCATTTGAAATATAATTTTCCAAATCAATACCAGAGGCATTAATCACTAGATCCTGTCCTCCTGACTTCTCCCTTTTGGCAGTGTGGTCCTGCCTGGAGATTGGGGGATAAAAGAAAAAGGCAGGACTTCAGCTTGTCACTAACTTTCTAGATCTTTCGAACATTATGCTGTTGTTTAGTTGTTCAATCATGTCCAGCTCTTTGTGACCCTATTTGGGGGATTTTCTTAGCAAAGATACTAGAGCGACTTGCCATTTACTTCTCCAGCTCATTTCACAGATGAGGAAACTGAGGCAAACAGAGTTAAATGATTTGCCCATGGTCACACCGCTATTAAGGGTCAGAAACCCGTATGCTGTAACTTTTATAGAGTCTCTAGGGGGCTTTAAAGATATTTTTCTGTCCTCAATTATCTAACAAAGTAATCTACATTTTGAAAGAGAAATAGATGGCTTCCTGTAGTACCAGAGATTTTAGAATGCAGAAGCAAAGTGATTAGGAAGAAAAGGAATGCAGGCACACATACAACACCCACCACCACAAAGAGCAACTTCATATGCCAGGAAACATCTCCAAGCTGTCTGCATGTGACTTGACTTGGTAAGTTACAAACTTGGTAAGTTACAAACTTGGTAAGTTCGATCCCACCTTCTTTGCGTGTCTGTTACAAAATGATCTCTTCTCTGCATAGGTCCTTAGCACACACCCAGGACAATGCTTTAGCAGGGCTCTAATGGACTTAGTGTACAGCTGCGTCTTTGGTCTTCACGTGGGGGGATCTGAGAAACTGTCAAGAAGGAGAGTTCACAATTATTGGGCCATCTCAGTGCCAATGACGCTACAGAGAGGGAAGAGCCAAGTCTGCCTTCCAAGCAAGGAGCCTGCATTCAGGGAATTGTTCTGTGATTTCTCCCAGGATATATCCATAACAGGTTAAGCCAAGAATAGTAGAAATACTCCTAGGAACAGCTTTGATGCCTCAACACACACATGAGCTCTGTGATTAGACTATTTTCCCCACATCACAGATAATACAATTTCTTCTCACTACACTCCACATTTCTAAGAGAGAAGGCATCAGCGTTGTGTTTTCTAGTTTAATCTTCCAAACTGATATCCCTTTTACTATTACATCAGGCTGACTCATTTTTTTTTCAAATCTCACCAAGGCTGCTAAAACCAGCTATAGGGCAGAAGCATGAAAACATATTGATCTTGTTTGGCTCTTTAGGAAGGAAACAAATATTTATATAGTACTGA
Source organism: Monodelphis domestica (assembly GCF_027887165.1). NCBI lineage: Eukaryota > Metazoa > Chordata > Mammalia > Didelphimorphia > Didelphidae > Monodelphis > Monodelphis domestica. Next base: position 13,746,049 of record NC_077230.1, on the reverse strand, counting down.
CTATATTCCAGGCTCTGTACTAAGCCCTTTACAAATATTAATTCATTTTATCCTAGTAATAACCCTGGGAGATAGATATTATCCCCATTTTACCAGTTGCAGAAATTGAGGCAGGTGGCAGTTAAGTGATTTGTCCAGGGTTATACAGTTAATAAGTGTCTGAAGGGGGGCTTTTGGGTGGCTTAATGGATTGAGAGTCAGGCCTAGAGACAGGAGGTCCTGGGTTCAAATTTAGCCTCATACATTTCCTAGCTGTGTGATCCTGGGCAAGTCACTTGACCCCCATTACCTAGCCCTTACCATTCTTCTGCCTTGGAGTCAATATAAGACAGAAGGTAAGGTTTAAAAAAAAAAAGTGTCTGAAGAAGGATTTGAACTCAAATCTTCCTTTGTCACAGTGTTCTTTCCAATGTACCAACAAGGTACCACATACCATTTGTATGAGCAAAAGTTTTAAGAAATTAATAAGATTCATAAACCCTAAATTAATTTTTCTGCCACCTGGTAGTCTATGAATTATAGTATAGAGGAAAGAGTTTTGGAGAAGAAATTAGGGGACCTGAATTTAACCCCAATTCTGATATTTAACTTTATAATCTTGGTCCTTTAATTTTTCAGTCTCACTTTCCCTATCTGTAAAACAAGTGGAGTGGGGAGGGAGCTGAACCAAATAATCTTTAGGAGCACTCCAGGGAAGAAGTAGGTGGCTCAGTGGATTGAGAGCCAAGCCTGACGACAGGAGATTCTGAATTTAAATCTGGCCTCAGATATGTCCTAGCTGTGTGATCCTGGGCAAGTCACTTACCCTCAATTATCTAGCCCTTACCCGTGCAACCTTACCTTGGAACCAATACTTAGTTTTGATTCTTAGACAGAAAATTAGGGGTTTTAAAAAAAAGATCACTCCAAGCTTTCTGACTTATGTTTTAATTCATAGAATGATAATTTTATTCTGTGCACAATTCCTATCAGTATGTCCCCACAAACTTCTTTCTCTCTAAGACTCATTTTTTCCTCTGTAAGCTCCTGCCTGAGGAGTTTTACAACTCCCCATAGGTCAAGAACTATAAAAGGCATATCTAGGACTTTTTTATTCCACCTCAAGCTATCACTTGTGATTCAAGTTACCCAACTCCCAAGAGACAATGCCAGACGCCTATAGGTCTTGGGACTATTTCAGTAGGGAAACAAATGTTATTTATACCATTTATAAAGCCAACTCATACAATGTCATTTCACATAGCAAAATTTACCCCCCCCCAAAAAAAAGATTCTCCTTCAAAAGAGGAAAAGCATTTCATCAGTGTAGGGTGTCTGAGCTAGACTTTGTACAAGAACAAAATAAGAATCTGGTGACCTCTGCACAAATGTGACGAGCACTTTCTCTGCCCTCCTCCTTAGAACCTGAGAGAAGCTCGGAAGTTCCTCAAAATGGTTTACCGCCTGTTTCAAACATTAGTTTTCTCTTGAGATATTTACATTGGCATTTTTCAAGCTGTCATTAAAAATCCCTCTTTGATTCATGATGCCCCAAATCCGGTGTCAACTTGGACTCACAAGGGCGCCCCACAATCTGATCCCAATTTTTCTTTCCAGTCTTGCTTCCACTACTTTCTTGTGAGAATCCCGTTCCCCAGGAAAGCTGGACTATTCAAAAACATGTGACTTCTTTTCCCACATCAAAGCCTTTTTCATACTATTCTGCTGTTTCAGGTAGAGGGATGGTACCCTCCACACTCCCCAGGTTCCATCTGTTGAAATTGTTCCGGTTGTTCCAAACTCAATTCAAATGTTACTTCTTCCATCCCAACCAAAGGTGATATTCCTCTCCTGTGACTTCTTAGAGTTCTTTGTTTATTCCTTTTTCTTATGCACTTGCTGTTTTATAGAACAGGTTATTCACGTGTCTTTCTTCCTTACTGAATTATAATTTTATCAAGGATAGGGACTGTTTTTATTGATTTTTTCATTTTAATTCTTTCAACCTCACATTCAGAGCTATGAAAACAGTGCATTGCAAGTAATAGATTGTCATTAACTATTTTCTAAGTGGCTGAATGTATAGTTAAATTCAGGCAATGGGCAGTTTTTGTTGTTTTTCAGTCATGTTCAACTCTTCAGAACTCCATAGATCAGAAGATTACAGGCCCTTCTATCTTCCACCATCTGCCTCAGTCTGTCCAAGTTCATGTTTGTGGTGACACTCAGCTTTGTAAGCTTCCCAGCAATGCTTCTCTTTGTTTCATTAACACTATTTAGTTATGAATTAATGGCCCCAAAGTACAAGAATAGTATTGCTGGTAGCTATGATAAGCCTAAGAAAAGTCTTTTCCAGCTATACAATTTGGAAGTGTGGATTCTGTGGTCCCCCATTTTCCTTATAGTTGCAATGAATAATAATAGACAATATTTGATTGGTAATTGATAACTAACAGATCGGGCAGTTATCTTCTTTCTTTTGTCGATTCCCTCCTCCCTCTATGCCTCCCTTCCTCCCTCTTCTTCCCTTCAGCTTCCCCTCCCCCTTCCTTCTTCTTCTTCTTTCTAAATCACTCAGGGATGAGTTTATGATCTTTCTCTTCTTTATCTTAAGTAAGGGGTTTACTTGGGGGAAGACAGGAAAGGATAGAAAATGGAGTGAAGAGGTTGGAAATTTCCCTAATACTACAGTGAGTCTTAGATTGGAGAATGTTGGAATATAGTTCAATTGAGAGAAATGGTTGATAGGTCTGGAAGTTCAGTCACTATCACCAACAGAGCAAGTCAGAGAGATATCTGGACTATTGTCCTTCTTTTCTTCTGCCTTCAAAGTCACCAGGCCACCTCCAGCTTGAGTTTCCAAAGTCCAAGAGAGGAAAACTCCTTCTTTCCCTGATACAAGGCAACAAGGGAACCAGGGTCCGTCCAGCCAGCAGTTGGCTTTGCCTCCACCTGTTTCTCCTGGTAGCATTCCAAATAGAACCCTCTCGTTTGACTGGCAGCTGCTCCAAACTCAGCTGCTCCAAAATCATTCTCAATTTCTCTCTTCCACAAATATTTTTGCTTTCCAATGGGAACAAACTCAGCTGTGCTACACCAGATTAGTGCAAGGATGTTGCGAGTCTGCTTCCATATTTTGTCAACTTCTGCAGAGAGTTCTAGGTAGCCACCATAACTTTCAAACATAGCACATTAATACACTATGTGGATGATTTGCTGCTAGCATCACCTGACCCAAAAATATGTTTGGAGGATTCAAAGAAATTGTTGATAGAGCTTCATAAGAGAGGATGTAAAGTTTCAAGAAAGAAAATTGCACTTCCAACAGTGTAGGAAGAAATCTCACGGAATGGGTAAGTATACAACATATGCATAGTTGCAAAACCCAAAATTCACGCTGATATATAAATTTCTGTGGAAAATTCAAACAAAGATATTTCTTATCTGCATGAGTTTGCACAGAAATGAAGAATAATGTATTATATTTGTACATATGTAAATCTGTATAGATACAACCTATGTACATATGTGAATACTAATGTACTAACAAGCTAACTATGTTAGAAAATTTTATTCATGTTCTAATAACTAACTCTAGGGACAGTTTAGAAAAATTTGTTCAAAGTCTTAGGAAAGTAGGGACAGACAAAAATTACTTAAATATAGAAGTTAGACATTATGATTTTAGGTTTGCAATTGTTAGTAATGGAAAATTTTACTTGGAGAATTTATAGGTATTCAGAGATAAGACAGTTACCTATTCAAAATACTGTTGAAATTGTTGGAATTGTTTGAAATTGTTACATGATTTGTTATTATGTTCAAAAACCATGTTCGTGTAAAATCCCTATCACTTAAACCATTTTCCGATACCCAAACTTAGCATAGGATTAGATAGACAGGATAGCTAAAATAGATTAAGATTTGTTGTTTTGGGAGGGTAAAGGAATATTTAATGTAGTACAGGGTTAAAGATTTAGATAATTAGAAACAAAATATATATCTAAAAGGTAAGTATCATTTTAAAATGTTGGTTGCATTTTTTTCCAAGATGAAAAGGGAGGATTTGTGGAAGAGAGAAATTGAGAATGATTTTGTAGCAGCTGAGTTTGGAGTCAAACGAGAGGGTTCTATTTGGAATGCTACCAGGAGAAACAGGTGGAGGCAAAGCCAACTGCTGGCTGGACGGACCCTGGTTCCCTTGTTGCCTTGTATCAGGGAAGGAAGGAGTTTTCCTCTCTTGGACTTTGGAAACTCAAGCTGGAGGTGGCCTGGTGACTTTGAAGGCAGAAGAAAAGAAGGACAATAGTCCAGATATCTCTCTGACTTGCTCTGTTGGTGATAGTGACTGAACTTCCAGACCTATCAACCATTTCTCTCAATTGAACTATATTCCAACATTCTCCAATCTAAGACTCACTGTAGTATTAGGGAAATTTCCAACCTCTTCACTCCATTTTCTATCCTTTCCTGTCTTCCCCCAAGTAAACCCCTTACTTAAGATAAAGAAGAGAAAGATCATAAACTCATCCCTGAGTGATTTAGAAAGAAGAAGAAGAAGAAGGAAGGGGGAGGGGAAGCTGAAGGGAAGAAGAGGGAGGAAGGGAGGTATAGAGGGAGGAGGGAATCGACAAAAGAAAGAAGATAACTGCTGTTATCAATTACCAATCAAATATTGTCTATTAAGCCCACTCTCACGGCCATGCATTGCTACTGGGAAATCCAGGGCTTTTACTATTTGGACCTTTGTTGGCCAGATGGCATCTTTGCTTTTTAGTAGACTTTACAGATTTGCCATAGCTTGTAGACAGTTCACAACTACAATTACTTTCTACAATGATCTTTGAGTTGAAGAATATAAAATCTAACACTGCTTCCATTTCTTCTCCCTCTTGGACAGCAAGGAGAATTGAGGCTTTCAAATTGTGGTCCTGGAGAAAACTTGACAGCATAGAGATCGTCGTCACTCAATACTTGAAGAAATTAATTCAGACTATTCATTAGAAGGTCAAATACTGAAGCTGAAGCTTAAATACTTTGACCCCAAAATGAGAAGACAGGACTTATTGGAGTAGACCCTGACGCAGGTCAGTTCATTCTCTGCAACTTACAGTGGCAGAGAGTTGTTTGGTACAATGAGAGGTTCCGTGATTTTTCCCAGGATTACATAGCCAGTCTGTGTTACTGGCAGAACTTGGATCTAGGTTTTCTTAGCTCCTAGGCCAGCTCTCTGTGATTTAAGCTACATCATGTTTATGGTAAAAGAAGCTAAGATAAAATATATGAATCAAATTAAGATAATATAATACAATTTTACTTTTAAATTATTATAAGGTCTCTACCTAAGAATTTCTCTAATTGCAATTTAAGCATTTAAGAATTCCATTCAATTGAATTCTAGTATCTTCTATAGTAAGGCACCATGCAAACTAATTGGTATACAAAGACAAAACAAAAATGAAACAGAATGGTTTCATCTTTGTCCAATAGCTTTTCTGGGTGCTAATCTTATGCTACAAAGTCCAGAAATGAGGACAGGGTCTTCCTTAGAAATATTCTTGAGGAGATAATAAGGAAAAAGACTTGTACAAGAATATTCATAGCTGCGCTCTTTGTGGTGGCAAAAAACTGGAAAATGAGAGGATGCCCTTCAATTGGGTAATGGCTGAACAAGTTGTAGTATATGTTGGTGATGGAATACTATTGTGCTCAAAGGAATAATAAAGTGGAGGAATTCCATGGGGACTGGAACGACCTCCAGGAAGTGATGCAGAGCAAGAGGAGTAGAACTAGGAGAACATTGTACACAGAGACTTAATACACTGTGGTAGAATCGAATGTAATGGACTTCTCCATTAGTGGCAATGCAGTGATCCTGAACAACTTGGAGGAACCTATGAGAAAGAACACTATCCACATTCAGAGGAAAAACTGTGGGAGTAGAAACACAGAAGAAAAACAACTGCTTGGTTACGTGGGTCGAGGGGGATATGGCTGGGGATGGAGACTCTAAATGATCACCCTAGTGCAAATATCAATAATATAGAAATAGATCTTGATCAATGACACATGTAAAACCCAGTGGAATTGCACTCAGCTATGGGAGGGGGGTGTAGGGGTAGGGGAGAGAAAGAACATGAATCTTGTAACCATGGAAAAATATTCTAAATTAACTAATTAAATAATTAAAAAAATATTCTTGAGGCTATAAAATCCAGAAATGACATCAAGGTCTTGCTTAGAAATATCCTAGAGAGAACAAATAGATTCAGTGGCTTAAGAGTCAGCTTAGAGATGGGAGAGCCTATGTTCAAGTCTGACCTCAGACACTTCCTAGCTATGTGACCCTGGACAAGTCACTTAACCCCGTTGCCTAGTGTTTACCACTCTTCTGCTTGGAAGCAATACACATCATTGATTCCAAAATGGAAGGTAAGAATGTTGTTGTTGTTGTTGTTGTTGTTGTTGTTGTTGTTGTTGTTGTTTTAAAAAAATATTCTGGAATGTAAGATTTTTAAAAATTATACCTGACACAAACATAGAGTGTCATCATCACATTTCACACATGTGGATAGGTTTTGCAATTAAACCCAGCTTTATTTCTCTTGAAGTAAAACCTTCTGAAACTGGTTATTCATGTTGTTGTATCAAAGTTAAGGAGTTCAAAGATCACTGAAATGCAACTCCTATCTTTTTTAAACCCTTACCTTACATCTTAGAACCATTTCTGTGTATCTGTTCCAAGGCAATAAGTAAGTAAGAGCAGTAAGGGCTAGGCAATGAGGGTTAAGTGACTTGCCCAGAGTCACACAACAGGGAAGTGTCTGAGGTCAGATTTGAACCCAGGACCTCCCATCTCTAAACCTGACTCTCAATCCAGTAAGTCACACAGATGCCCCACAACATTCTTATTTTATATTTGAGGAAATTGAAGTCAGTGACATAGAGCAAGTGAACTTCAAAAAGTCTGAAGAGAGAGCTGCCAAAAATCTAGAATTTGCTGGAAACTGAACTCCGTGACAAATGAAGCACCAATTAACCTGCTTGACCCAACTTAGAAATGAATCAAATGAAGCCCCGATACCACATTTGGAAGTGAATGTTGGTGGAGAAGCAAATGCTTTGCAGAAACTGCTTTAGGCTGGTACCCATTATGCCAAGAGGATAAGTTGTATAGAGGAGGGCACACCTCTGGGTGCTGGGGGTGGGGATGTGTTTGTATCTTTCTTCTTGCTATGTCATCTCAGTAAACATCTCTTCATAAAAATTGATTGAGGTCAATGGGTTAAATGAGAATGGAGTCCTAATCACACTGGTAATTGACATTTGGGAAAATATCTCAGAATGAGATTCAGCCAATAGAACTGGAGAAAGATACCCAAAAGGCATCCTAGACTCCTGAGGAGAGATGTGGGATACAACTTGTTATTTTGAGGAGAAGTTGCAATAAGGACCCCCAGAGGAGTTTATAAGGGCTACATTTGTATTTACTTTATATATGTGCCTAGAGCCAATGAAAGGTCATCATCTTTGCTATCTATCCCTTCCAAGTATTTGATAAATCCTGACAACATGACTGTGGTACAAACAGAAATAATTATTTTTCCAACTCTATGTTTAATTTTAATTAAAAGTTCTTTTTTTTGTCCAGAAGTACCCTTGGTTCATCCATGCCTATCATCTAGCACCCTACATATATACAACTCTCAGTGCGTGATCTCCTGGGTCACTCTACAGTGGACTAGTCATCCTTACAACACAAAAGATATTGGCCTTGAAGTCAAGAAAACCTGTCTTCAATATTAACTAGCTGGACAAATCACTGAACTTCTCTTAGTCTTATTTTCCTTATATCATAACAGAATTACAGTAACGATTAAATGAGAAAATATATGCCAAATGTTCTGCAAAGCTTAAAGCTATGAGTCATTATTATTATTAAACAAAATGTACCTAGTATTTCCTCTTAGCCATGCATGAAGTCCATTATGATATTTTTCCTGATCCTATCATTCTCCCCATTCCAAAAAAAATTTACCTTGTATTTATTTTGGCTTTATTCTCATTATATTTACATTTGTACATATTGTCTCTTTGGATTGCATTTAAGTTCCCGAAGGGCAAAGATTATTCCATTTTTGTTTTTGTATACCAAACACCTAGCACAGTGCACAACACATAGTATGTATTTAATAAATGCTTATTGATTAACTGTGGAAGATCACAGTCTGGGTTTTTTTTTTAATTATTTGTTTTTAACATTTATTTTTAAAATTCTAAAGTAGAACCACACATTCCAAATTCTCTACCTCCTTCAGTTCCTTCCCCACCTATTAAGAAACAAATAATGTGATACCCATTAGGGGCAGATAGATGGCTCAGTGCATTGAGAATCAAGCCAAGAGATGGGAGGTCCTAGATTCAAATTTTGCCTCGGACACTTCCAAATTGTGTGATCCTGGGCAAGTCACTTAAACCCAATTGCCTAGCCCTTACTGCTATTCTGCCTTGGAAGGTTAGCATTCATTCTAAAACAAAGGGCAAAACTTTTTAAAAGTGTATGATACCCATTGTACATGGGAAGTAATGCAAAACAAATTTCTATATTATTAGTTATGTGGCAAAAAAAAGCAAGAAAATAAAATGAAAAACAATATGCTTCAAACTGCACTGAGAGTTCATTGGTTCTTTCTCTGGAGGTGGATAGGATTTTTTCATCATAAGATCTTTTGCATTGTCTCAGATCATTGTACTGATCAAAGTAGTTAAGTATTTTTAAAATTATATTTGGTGAATATATTTGCACTTTATCCATATTATCTCCCTTCCCCTTTGAGTGAAAAAATCTGTTCTTCATTGATAGTACACTAAATTTTGGAGCAGAAGAGTAAGGTTCAAATCCCAATTTCACCACTTAAATAAAATCTTTGAGATTTGGAGAAGTCACTTCAATGATGTGAATATCAATTTCTTCATCTGAAAAGCAAGGGAGTGGGAATAGACAATTCCTAATATTCCCTCAAGCTTGGGATTTGTGATTCATCATTCTCTTATTGATTTTTCTTTATCTTTTATTTTAACATTCATTTTCTTAAATGTTGAGTTCCAAATTCTCTCCTTTCCTCCTGCCCCTCTCCACCACCTGAGAAAGAAAGCGAGATGATTTCAATTGTGAAGTCATGTAAAATTTATTTCTATATTAGCCTTGCTGGGGAGAGGAACATTTAATCATCAAATTGGTCAGAGTACCTAAGTATGTCTCATTTTTTTCAAGTGAGGTTTGGTGATTATATTGGCAATTCGATTATCCATACTATCTCTTTCCCTCTTTGAATTAAAGAATTTGCTCTTCATTGACAGAACATTAAATCATGAGGCAAAAGAGAAGGATTCAAATCTCACTTCCACAACTTAATACCTTTGAGATCTGAGGGAAGATGATGTGACTTACATCATCTTGGAGGTAGACAACACTCTTCATCTTGGGTCTTTGGCTACTGTCTAGCTAAGGTTTTCACAGTTATTATCATTACAATATTGCTATTACTGTGTACGATGTTGTCCCAATTCTGCTCACTTCAAATAAGTCTAGGAAAGACTTTTTCTGAAAGGTTTTTCTGAAACCTCCCGCTCATCATTTCTTATACCAAAATAGTATTCCATTACAATTATATACCACGATTTGTTCAGATGGGCATCCCCTCAATTTCTGATTTTTTGCCACCACAAAAAGAGTGTCTACAAAATTTTTGTATATATAGATATTTGTGATATATTGTTTTAGTCTCTTTACTAGTAATTTATTTCAAAGTTTTCCATCAGTATTCAATAGGGAACTTGATCTGTCATTTTCCTCTGTTTTATTTCTCTCATTTAAGTATAAAACCATATTTTGTCTTATGAAAGGAATTTGTTAGGATTCCTTCCTTACCTGTTTTTTTTTTCAAATAGTTTACATAGTATTGGAATTAATTATTCTTTAGCCATTTGGTAAAAGTCACTTGCAAAAGTCCAAGAGATTTTTTCTTAGGGAGTTCATGTATGGCTTTTTTCTATTCCTTCTTCTTCTTTTTTTTTTAGATAGAATTATTCGAGTATTCTATTTCTTCTTTAAAAAAAAAAAAACTTGCCTTCCACCTTAGAATCAATACTATGTATTGGTTCCAGGGCAGAAGAGTGATAAGGGCTAGGCAATGGGGGTTAAGTGATTGACTCTATTTCCTCTTCCATTAATCTGGGCAAGTACATTCACTTTTAGAAACAGGGATGATTTGGTTTTCTTCTTTCTTTTCAAAGAGCAAATTAACCAATGGTTTATCTATTTTATTGGGTTTTTCCCCATGAAAGCAGCTCCTACTTTTATTTATTAGTTCAGTGGCTTTTTTACTTTCCAGTTTGTTAATCTGACCTTTGATTTTCAGAATTTCTATTTTGGTGTTCAATTGGAAGTTTTAAATTTTTTAAAATCTTTTTCTAGTTTTTTAATTGCATGCCCAATTCATTGATTGATCTGCTATTTCTTTTTTTATTTGATATAAGCATTTATAAATATAAATTCTTCCCTAAGTACTGCTTTGGCTGCACCTCACACATTTTGGTATATTGTCTTATTAATGTCATTATCTTTAGTGAAATTATTGATTGTTTCTGTGATTTATTCGTTGACTTATTCATTCTTTAAGATTAGATCATTTAGTTTCCAATTAATTTTTAATCTAGGCATCCAAGGCCCCTTATGGAATGTAATTTTTATTAGATTACAGTCCAAAAAGGGTACATTTAATATTTCTGCTTTTTTGCATTTTTTGTGAAGTTTTCACGCCCCAATATATAGTGAATTTTTGTGAAGGTGCTACCTATAGCTGAGAAAAAGGTCTATTCTTTTGCATTCCCTTTCCATTTTTGCCAGAATTCTAACATATCCAATTTTTCTAAAATTCTGAATAGATGAATATGTCCTTAACTTCTGCCTCTTTTATTTCATAGCTAGATTTATCTGGTCTTGAAAGGGATAAATTAAAATCCCCAACTAGTATAGTTTCACTATTTCTTCCTATAACTCACTTAAGTTTCCTTTAAGAATCTGGATGCTATCCCATTTGGTGGATATATATTTAGTACTAATATTAATTCATCATCTATGGTACTTTTTAGCAAAATGTTGCAGTGCTCCTAAGTAGCACACTAGATAGAGCATTGGGCCTGGAGTCAGGAAGACCTGAGTTTAAATCCATCCTCAGACATTTACTAGCTGTGGGACCCTGGGCAAGTCATTCAACCCTGCTTGTCTCAGTTTCCCCATTTATAAAATGAGCTAGAGAAAGAAATGTCAAACCACTCCAGTATTTTTGCCAAGAAAATCTTAAATGGGGTCACAAAGAGTCGGATATGACTGAACAACAACAACGTAGCAAAATGTGGTTTTCCTGATTATCTCTTTTAATTGGGTCTATTTTTGTTTTTACTTTGTCTGAGATCATGATTGCTACCCTTGCCTTTTTTACTTCAGCTGAAGCATAAAAGATTCAGCTTCATCCTCTTATTTTATCTCTGTGTGTGTCTTTCTGTTTCAAGTATGTTTCTTACAAACAACAGATTGTTGGATTCTGTTTTCTAATCCATTCTGCTATCCTATTCCATTTTATGGGTGAGTTCCTCCCATTCTGGGATTTTCTAAGTGGCTTTTTATTCTGTAAAAGCTGAGGGATTGAGCACTTCTTAAGTCCCCTCAGTAAAAAGCAGCTCATGGAAAACAACAGACCAGGCTTGTGAGTTCTCTATCTGCCACTCACACACAACCTTACATATAAACTGGATACCCCAATTCCCAGACTACTTAAATTTTTTTTTATTTAGAATATTTTTCCATGGTTACAGGATTCATGTTCTTTCCTTCCCCTTCTCCTTCCTCCCTCCTGGAGTCAATGAGTAATTCCACTGGGTTTAAAACCTATTTCCATACTATTAATATTTGCAATAGATCCCACGCTACTTTTTCTAGCAAGCAGAGTCAACTTTGGAAAGCATCAGACACAAACATCACAGCCTTTAAACCAAAAGTTCGTAGTCTATGCTCTTCCTAATCAACTTTCTAGGATTCCTTTCACTGGCTTCAAAAGTAGAGGAAGCATCAGGATGAAGTGTGGGCATTCTTTAGAGTTTGCCCTCGGTCTCATGGACCTGTCTGAAAGTTTCCCAGGTACTAAACTCTACCAAATTTTATACCATCCCCTTTTGTCTTCTTTTGAAAAGAAAGTATAGTTTTCCTATTAGCTACAGAAATAACAGAGAAACGTAAGTGCAGGCCATTGTCTATGACAAAGCTACAAATTGTAGTTAATATATATCTGACGAGAACACTCTTGTAAGCTCAAATTGAATTCACAATAGGTCTTAAATAAAAGTTAAATTGATTCGCAATTTCCCTGCTGTGGATATTTTCTTTTACAATGCAGACCAGCGCCCATCCATGCCTTCCCATCCTATCTGTCTCTGTTCACAGGTCTTCCCATGATTTTAATACAGGGGAACTACGCAATGTTCCAGGGGAGAGGGGCAGCTCTTTCTTGATTTTTGCTGATGTCATGAGGATACCAATGTCACACACAAACTATCCATTGATTTTCCGTCCTCTCCACATAACCAGCACATCGTTTTGCTCATATGTGCCTTTGATGAAAAAATTTAATTAAGTTCTTCTGAATTCTTTATTTGTAAATCTCACCATCACAAAATTAATGCAATTTGAGACCATCAATTATGGGTAATAGAAGTAAATCTCTGTTTTTGTTCTGCAGAGTTAGACAATAAGATTAGCCCGATCTTGGACTTTAGTCAAAATATAGGATTCACACCCACAACTAGACAGCTCATGGCTTTCTGCAGTTACCATGGCAGATTCTTGAGCTCTCAAGCACATTGGGGGAACAAAGAAGAGCAATGTGGGAGATTCCACCATTTCATGTTTTCAGATCTAAAAAAGGTCTTGGAGAAACCAATGATTAGCAAATAATTTATAACCTTAATTAAACGAAAGACATTTTTCAGAGGTCTCCGTTCTCAGGGATACATTTTCCCCCCTAGAGAAACCACCAGACTGACATATGTAAGATCAATGGAACAACGGGCAGTGCTACAATTGGTCCTTCTGTAGTAATGAAAATGTAAGTAGGACAGCAGGCAGAAGACCCCAGACTTTGCCTTGAAACAAACTATTCTACCTAGTTAGACTAGCGTTGAGTTGGGGGGTTTTGTTGTTTTTTGGTAAAAGCAGGGTTTGGAGGAGCCAAGTAGCTCCACTTGTCAATCAGCTAAGTTGCAGTGCTAATAGATTCTGGTGTTTAGGGGGTCAACACAGAATTTAATTTAACGACTTACAATACACCCACATGCCCAGAAAATGTGGACAGCTTGATAGGGTTCACTGAGCCAAAGAAGTAAGACCAAAACAGTGCACTAATGTATAGGGGAAGAATAGTTGCAATCAGTCCCCTTGTGAATTAGAAAGAGAACTTGGAGATGAAGCAATTATCAGCCATCGGGGATTAATAGAAAAGTGTGAATACCAAGCTGTATATGTTCGGGACAGAATATGTTGCCTATAGAAAACAACAAAGAGCGTTTCTTACTATTAAGTGAGATTAAACGTAATGGCCTGATTTAATCACAAAAGCAGAATTAAATTCAGATGGCAACTTCAAAGTGGCCACATGCACACAGGCTACTGCATACATTTACATATAGCTGGTCCAGCTTGCCTTGCATCACAATGGGATAAAGTTTCTTTGGCCACTTAAACAATTTTCTATTATTTATTTTTTGTGATCATTCACTGTATTTGATCCCATAATTGCATTGAGTTACGAAGATGGAGCGAAGAGTTACATTGATTCATAGAAGCTGTACTTTTTCATTCTTTCTCGTTTCAAGGGTGGTGGGGAGAAAGCAGCAAAGGGTCAACAAGAACAGAGTAGCTGTAATCAGATAGGCACAGAAAAACCCACCAACCTTTCTCTGTGATCTAGTATCTTCGTTTTCATGGGCCCTGAACTTCAAACCTCACCACTGCTGGGCCCAAACTGGCTCCCACTGAAGGATGCTGTCTCCTTCCCCTGGGCAAACAGTCGACAATTGAATTAAATACCTACTATGTGGAATGAACTGGGATTCAAACCCAGCCCTTTGTTAACTGGTCCATTTCAATCTTTCTTCCTTCCATCCTTCCTGTGGAAGCCTAACTTTTCACTTCTCACTACAAGGGTTGACTTGAGAAAAAGGTCAAGAAAAAGAATTTGAAAACGAGAAACTTCTTGATAGCGGTGCTTGTCAAGAGGGAATTTTCATAAAAGTAAACACGTGTTCACTTATGGTTCCCGATGAAATCTATCTGAATATATGAAGCTAGACAAATTATTTAACCTCTGTCTGCCTCAATTTCTTGATGTTATCTATTTATATTATAATTATATATTAATATTATAACTTTATATTATGATTATATATTTAGAACTATGTTTATATAATGATATGTACATTATAATAATAGCTGTGTATAATTATATGTGTCATATAATTATAAAATAGAGATAATAATAGTATCTGACTCCTAAGATTTCAGAATTGAGGATCAAGTGAGATATCTGTAGAGCATTTAGCGCAGTGCCTGGCATATTACAGGTATTTCATAGTTGTTTTCTCCTTTCCTGAATAATCCTAGATTCGTAAAAATTCCCAGAAAAATACTGCCACCAGTATGCCCTCCTTTAAAACCCCTACAAGATCATTTGGTGACTGTCATATGGACCCTCTGTCAACATTGTGGCATAGCAGAGATCTTGCCTGAGAGTCAAGAGTTCAAGTCTTGTCTCGGAAGCATTCTTTGTGTGGGATAAAGTATTTGTTCTCAGATTATAGAACTTTTCTCAACAACAACAACAAAAAAAAGACTATTGAAGAGGAAAAGGAATTTAAAGTTGAATTTTCTACTCTTCTTAAGTGAAAGAAGGAGGGTAAATTGCCAAGAAGCAAGTAAGTGAATGCACCAGGTTCATGTCGACGGAGGTCCTACGCAGCCTTGGTCAAGGGAATTTCTTTATTGGCAGGTCCCTACACCAATGGAAATCACAGGTCTCATTATAAAAAAAATGACCCCTAATTCTAAAGGCAGATAGAAGGTAATTATTTTTGAGCCTTCCAGAAGCAACAGATCTAGGAAGTTATTTGCATAACTGGAATTAATTGTAAGAGAAGCAGTTCTGGGTAACACTTGCTATCAACAAACCCTGAAACCCTTGTATTCAATAGAGACAACCGCTCCTCTTGTGGGTTAGCTGGACCACCTGGCTTCAAGCACTTGGCTTGCTGCAAAGTCTCAATTTGGGTCTGAGAGGATTTGTCCTTTATTCCTTTGCTTTTCTTGATGAGGGATGCTTTCTGAATTGATGGTGGGTTGGTGGGTTGGTTTATGTGAGGATTTAATCCTGCCATTTATGTTTACAATAAGACAATTTCAGTCATGGCAATTTTTGTGGAAAGATAGAGAGGAGGTCGGATTATGGCTTATCTCTGGTTATAACTTCAAACTGGAGTTTATTTTTCTCATGGAACTCTAGCTATTTATCTAAAGGAAATAAGTGAATACACTACAGCTTTATATGAAACAAAACTCGGGAAGCGCTTGGTAATTTGAGATGAGAAAAATTCTCAGGCAGCAGTAATCTGAGAGGCTGGCCTAGCATTTGAGTAAAGATTTCAAAGCTTCATAGTCTTACCCCAGTTAATCATGAGAAATTTCTATGGGACCCTGGAAGAAGGAGGTCATTCCCAAAATGAAGGGGGGGAAAAAAGACATTTTGGATTATTTTAGATTTTTTTTTTTCAGAAAGTGACCAGTCCCGTTTGAAAATAATTTTGTTTAAAACAACAGAAATGACTAGCACATATGCTTTTATTGTAAGTATCTCCAAATGCCGGACATTTGTCTAAAAATGTCACCGCATCTCATTTTATACAAAGGCCAAGTTAGATACAGAAAGAGAAAATCACAAGAGGAAAGGAAAAAACGAGTATTCATTAAGCACCCACTATGTGCCAAGCTATGTGCTAAATGTCTTACAAATACTATTTCATTTGATCTTTAAAAAAAGCTCTTACCTTCCATCTTAGAATCAATAATGTGTATTCGTTCCAAGGCAGAAGAGCAATAAGGGATAAGCAATGGGGAGCTAAGACCCCAGAGACACACAGCTAGGAAGTGTCTGAGAGTAGATCTAAAACTATGACCTCCCATCTCTAGACCTGTCTGAGGTCAGGTTTGAATTCAGGTCTTCCTGACTACAGGCTCAGAATCTCTTTGTTGTACTCCCTCCCTACCTCAATAGGTAGCTGGAAAATGTGGAGTAGCATCTGATGTATACACATCCTCCGTCTATGAATGTGGTGTGCAAATTTAAGCAAGACAATGAATGACAAATGAAAAACATTGGCAAAGTTGTACAGGCAGTTCCCTGAAGGAGAGCCCTGTGATACTGCCTATGGTGAGAGTGCAATGTCAGTGAGGTACAGACATGGGGAATATTACATAAACTTCACAAGTCTTAGTATCAGGGTCTAGCAGTCCTCTCTTTGTAGAATGCTCACTGAGAATCTCTTCAGGGCAGCATCCCCCCTGAGAAGGCTGCTAAGTCAGTTTCTCTCCACAACTTGATTCTCACTTGTTGATTTGGTCCTATCTTGAGTCTATGGCTAGCACTTTTTTCTAATGGATCCCCATTCTTAAAGCTAGTTGAGTTTCAGTATTCATGTGTCTGTCTGGAGTATGAGCCTTTGCTCCCACAATCATACCTCCAACCCTTCAAACTAACAAACCCTCAAATTAAAGGATAACTGCACAGACAAGTCACACTATGGCTAGTTGGAGGTATAGAGGAGACCGAAAAGAGGGAGGGAAAAACCAAGTGTAGTCTTAAGGGAAACTTGAATTTTAGGGAAGTCACCTTTAAAGGGTTCAAGAAAAGAGTGGGAAGGATTCAGCAGCCTAATCTTCTACAGGAGAAACAATTCAAGACAGGTGAGAAGCTATCAAGGATGACTATTACACAATTACACCAGCAGATATTGTTAGAATGAAAAGCAAAAGTGGAAGCTGCCTAAAAAAGTCAATACACCTGCACAGAGAACTTATGGACCAACTCAGATTTTTAAAAGATGTGTAAAGGATGGAAATAATAAAATATAAACTCCATAAAAATGCAAATTCATCAACAGCAGGGATTATTTCTCTTTTTTCTTCATAAGTGCTTTGCCCAAAGTAAAAGCTTAATAAATGCTTATTGATTTAAACTGAAATGAACAAAGTCAGAGCACTGAAGAAGAAATCGAGAGTATCATGGTCCAATAAGAACAGTCAGAAGTGTTAAAGCTCAAACTTCACTGAAGCTACTAATAAATACTAAAATATTTTTTTAAAGAAAGCTATTTTAGCTATGTTGGGACAAGGAAAGCATCAAAGTTAGACTGGGACCCCTGTGGATGGAATGATGATAATGCCAAATGGTAAGAAGGCTAAATTACTCAACTTTTACTTTATTTCTCTCTGTGTGTTTCTGTCTCTCTGTCTCTGTCTCTCTGTCCCTCTGTCTCTATCTCTCTGTCTTTTTCTGTCCTTCTGTCTCTCTCTGTCTATCTGTCTGTCTCTGTCTCTTTTACCAAAGAAAAATGGGACAGAACAAATATGTTTATTCAGAATTTGAAGTCAACTATATCCAGAAGGGAGTGATCTCAATGGTAAAAGACATGGGAGACTATGTTCTATAAAGGAACTGGGGGCTTGGGGGGAAGGGGAGTATTTGCTTAGACAAAGAAAGTCTTAGTGGAAGAATGATAGGTATTTCAAGCTTTCAAAAGACTTTCATATGGAAGAGGGATTAGACTTGATCTGTTTCTGCCCTAGACAGAACTGGGAGCAAGGGATAGAAGTCATTAGGGAGGCAGATTTTAGTTTAATGTAAGGGAAAACTTCCTAACAATTAAAGTGCCCCCCAATGGAATAGGCTACCTTAGGCGGTAGATCCTTCTCCTTGCTAGAGGTCTTTGAGGAAAGGGTAAATGACCCTGTCTCAGGGGTTGGTCTCTCATTCTTCTCACTCTTAGAATCAGTGATTTGGTGTGAGAGAAATTAATTTCTAAGATGAGCAATACTTTGTAGTTAATATTGATTAGTAATAGTAATAGTATTCTTCTCTTGATTATCAGCAGCTTCTTTTCTATTTACCAACTGCCCCCCACCCACCTTCCTCACCCTGTAATTTACTCTTCTAACCTGGAGGCAGAGGGGAACTCCCATTTGCTTTCAATTAAAATACCAGTCTATTGCATCCCTTCCCCAAAATGGCTGGGCCCAGGGAACAAAAGAGCTTGTCTGGATTGCCATACTTGTAAAGAGATGAAGAAATTTTTATTTCTAGTCCCACAGTTGAGGCAAAGAAGACACAGAAATAGAACCGTTCCTCCCGGTTGAGTATCTGTTGCCTTTGAGAAGCATCACCTGTCAAAACAAGGCACCAAAGCTGCGAGGCTGGGGGATGGGGCTCAGTTGAAGTCTTCGGCTCATCATCCATGTGATGTGAGATGTTACAAACATAACTGTGCACACCCAAGCACACGGGCCACAAAAGGGGTGGGGCTAGTGGTAGTAAGTCAGAAAGGGGGAAAACAGCCCATCGCCTATCACAACCTGAAACCATCTTCACCTCTCGCTACTGCTCCTCAGGGAGAATCGTCTTTCTTCGCTTACTCCATCACTCTTAGCAAAGTACAAGGAGAGCTGACAGTTCTAATGTCTCTGTCCAAGTCCTCTCACATAAAGAAGAGGAAGACCAATTGTGCCACACAAAAGCCTGAAGTGCTGGTGTGAAAAGGTCACTAAGTACCATCATCCAGGGCTTGGGGCGGGGGCACTGAAAGAGGCTCCTCCGAAGAAAGAATTACAGAATGCGGGGCAAGATCTTAACCTCCGCCTGTGGCCCCGGCTGCTGGGGGGAGAATGGAAAGAATCTCAAGTACGACGAGGAGGAGGAATTGGGGAAGTGGAGAAGCCAAGGAAACCAGAGAGAGCTTCACTGCATTCCTCGGGCAACCAAGAAATGAGTGGGAGACCGAAGCAAAGCCCCGAAGTGGGGAACCGTCAGGTCTTGCTTCCACGATAAAACAGGTGGAGGCGGAAGGAGACCGAGAAGAAAAGTTAGAACATCCCGGGAGAGCACGGAGAAAATAGTTCCCTACTTGTGGCAGGCTACCTCATTGTGAAGTGGCAAGACCAGTGAGGTAGGGGACGGAATCATCGATTGCTCTGTCACTGCGCAGTCCCCTTTCCTGGAAGACTGCTTTCTTTTCCGTAGAAGCTGAGTACCCATATACCCACGCTGTCCTTAGGAGTTGGATAAGACAACCAACTGAAAGTAGAGGCAGAAATTACATGGAATTGTTCTATACGAATGAGCTTCAAAGCCTCTCAGAGCTTATCGACTGATTGTATCTGGTTAGGAGAAGGCCAGAAATAGAGGTGGAAGAGTCGTCTGTGTTCATTCTCGTCTCTGTGTCTCTTCCTTACATGGGAAAATGAAAGAGGCTTAGAGTTGGAAAACTCAGGAATCAAGAGTCTTGGAGCTACTTGGCAGTAATTGGAATAATCGTTATTACATGGTTTCTAGTCTAGCTTTCACAGCTAAAATTGGGAGGTCCATGGAAAGCTCACTGACTGGCAGTGGAGCTGCCCATGGAAACCCTGAGCTCAGGCACCAGTCATTGTAGTCCAGTGAAAAGATTAAGCCTGTTAAGATTAGCTAGTTGGGAGAACCCTCCCCTTTGTTCGAAGAGCTTGGATCCTCAGAATATCCTGCCGGGGTCAAGAAAGGTTTCTAGCTAAAACTAAGGATGAGACAGAATTTAAGATGTTGCTTGCTTGTCCCAAGCAAGAGTTTCTACGTCTTTATTTAAAAAAAAAAAGCTGGGCTGGGGTGGAGGGAAGAATATGCTCTTCAAAAACAGCATGACAGTACCCACTCTTCCCTGTAGAAAAAGATTGCAGAGGATTTTAACTGAGGCAGAAGCTAGAAGCCACATCAAATGAAACAGCATCATTCTGGGCAGAATCCACCACATCAGTCAGCCAATCAGCTCACAAGCATTTGTAGTAGCTGGTACTGTGCTAAAGATTAGAGCCATAAAGAAGGGTAAAAAAATACCACCACCTTGCCTTCAAGGTACTTATAATCTAATGGAGGAGACCTATAAATAACTATGAACAGAGTAAATGGAAAATAATCTCTGAAAAAAGACATTTGAGGACTACTAAGGGGAGGGGAGAATGGGGAAATGCCTCTAAACCTCAGTTTATACTGTGTTTATCTGGTTTGTTCATAGTTGCTTGCATGTCCTCTCACCTATTAGACCATGGTCTCCTTGAAAGCAGGAACTGATTGGTTTTTGCCTCTCTTTGCATCCTGAGGATTTAACACAGTGCCTAGTACATAACAGGTAGTTAAATGGTAGTTGAATGATGGACTGAGGAAGGTAGGATTGAGCTGGGTCTTGAAGCAAGTTAAGGAAGCTAAAAGTCAGAGAGGTAAGATGGTAGACCATTTCAGGGGAATTGCCATGTCAAAGGCACAAAATGGGGGAAATGTGTGAAGAACAGCAAAAAAAAAAAAAGGCCATGTTACAGGTTTTTAGAGTATGTGGAGGGGACTAAAGGATAAGAAAACTGGAAAGAAAAGTAGAAACCAGATTATAAAGGGAATTACATGCTCCCCTTCTATGTGTGACTTGGTATGTGGTCTGTAATATATCTTATATTTTCTGTGGTTATTGTGGTTGGAATATTTTAAAATCACTTCTTTCTTAATATACAGAAAGACTGAGGATTTCTATCTTTTAAATCTTATTACTTTATTGAAGTTATTGTTTCACTAAATTTTAGTGGGGTCTAAGTTTATCTAAGTAAGCAATCATTATCTTCAAAAAGTTATCAGGTTGTTTGCTTTTCACCTATGTTTACCTCTTCAATTTCTTTTTTTCGCCTTGTTCCTAGTGCTAGCATTTCTATAATTGTACCAAATAATCATGGACATAATGAACATTCTTGCTTTATTACTCATTTTATTGAAAAGATCTTTAGCATTTCTCCATTACAGGTAATGGTATTTTGGGGTTTTAGATAGGTATTATTTGTTTTACTAAGACAAATACAACCTGGTCACATATATAATAATTTTAATATGTTGCTATTGATATTGCTGGTATTTTATTCAATATGTTTATATTTGCTAAAAATATTGGTTTATAATTTTATTTTTCTAATTTATCTCTCCCATGTTTTAGGGAAGTATCATAAAAAGAGTTTGGTAGGATGCTTTTTCCATATTTTTGCAAATTAATTTACATTATGCCAGACTTAATTAATTGTTCTTTGAATATTTCATAAAACTTATTTGTAAATATAGCTAATCCTTTTCTTCCTTTTGTAGCTTCTTTATGATTTGTTCAAATTCTTTTTTCAGAGACTAAATATAATATTCAATTTCTTTTTCTGATAATGAGTGTTTTATATTTTTGAAAATATCTATTTCATTTGAATTATCAGTTTTATTGATATATAATTGGGCACAGTGATAGCGAACCTTTTAGAGACAGAGTGCCAGGCCCCCACCAGAGATTAAGTGCCTCCTCTAGCACCCCCAGAAACCAAGTGCTGCATTCCACTCCCCCCCTTACTTCAGACAGGGGAGAGTGGAAGCACTCCCATTGGGCTGCTGGGCAGGGGTTGGGGGATGTGAAAAAAGGTACAGTGGAGAGGGGGAAGGAAAAGTCTCTGCCCGAGTCCCTCAGTCTTTCTAGTAATGAACTGGGGGGGGGGGGGGTAGAGGGGAGGATGGTCTGTGTTCACAGATAGGGCTCTGCATGCCACCTTTGTCACCCATGCCATAGGTCCACCACCACTGCCTTAGCACATGGTTAGTTTCTATAAAGCTGAGAAATATTTCAACTTTTTCAATTCTTACTTAGTAAATGCCAAAGATCTACAGTATCTCACTTTTCTAAAATTCTATTCAGGTCCCTAATTTCTATTGTTTGTCTTATCATTTTTTAACCCTTATCTTCTTCTTAGAATCAATTCTTATTGTCAGTTCCAAGGCAAAATAGTAATAAGGTTTAGGAAACTGGGTTTAAGTGACTGCCCAAGTAATATAGCTAGGACGCATTTAAGACAGATTTGAATCCAAGACCTCCCATCTCTAGGCCTGGCTCTCTATTCATTGAGGCACCTAACTGTCCCTCTTGCTTAACTTTTTATCAGATTTTTCTAGGTCCTAAATAGGCACATTGAGGTCTCTAACTATTATTATTTTGCTGTTAAAGCAGTCCAGGGGTAGGGAATTTGATATCTGAGCCTTTCTGCTCCATGTCTTTGTACATTGACCTCAGTTATTCACTTCTAGAGTCACTTGTTAGGCTCTGTTATATTATGTATCCTATATTATATGTCCCAATAGTGAAGACATTTAACAGAAGTTTGCTAGTAAATGTTTAACAACCAGCTCTATGAAGGGAAAAATATGCATGTCATATTTTAAAATTCAGTCTGCACCATGAATATCTCCATCACTTTAAATCCCAAAACAATAAATTGGTCATTGATTTGTAGTATTTGCCGGTTTTTAAAGTGTAAATGCTCACACTGAAATTTTAAATTAGTTCTCCTCATCTGATTGGATGTCCCTGAATAAAAATAATGCCCAAATACCATATGCACATCACAAAGTTCAGAATTCCAAAGTATACATTAGTAGTTGAAGGAAATCTGTGGCAAATTGACTGTTAAGCCAATCTATATTGCTTGGGGTTAGAGGTTAGGAGTATTATTATCTCCGTTTTATAGTAGAGATACTGAGATTCAAAGAAGTCATTAAGTATTGTATTTAATGACTAACAGTCAGTTCTTTTAACTCTAAGTCTGGTCCTCTTCTTACTTCTTACTGTTATTTAAAATGTACTCAGTTATTCATATGGACCTGTGATCTTATGGATATTTCCTCTTTACATAAATTGCAGTTCTTCCATATTTACCCATCTTGTGTGATTCTTGTTGGTGTCCTACCATAAGTTTGCAACTTAGAGTCCATTCAACTTGCTAAGGTCTTCCTCAATTTTTCTTGACATTAAGATGATAGCAATGGGCACACTGTTCATCACACCCTACTACCTCTCACATGCCTTACCTCTCTTCTTTGCTCATATATTTCTTGGATAACCATTGATTTGTTCAATAAGCATTTAGTGAGGTAGGTAGCAGAAACACAATAGGACTGTTTTACTCAAACACAACACATGAGAATTCAATTATTTAGGTTGGCCAATTTAAAAAAGGAAATAAAAATATGTAAAGTAATTTTCTAAAATTATGCACTAAGTCCAAGCCATTTTCCCAGACCAACTAAAGTCTCACAGAGTTTACCCAATCACACTCATTCTTATTATGAAAAAGCATTAGTATGAGTCATTACATTGTTTTTCTTTCTTTTTTCTAGATTATGTGTCTATATAATTTTTAATGTCCATTTTCTGACATTTTTTCCACCCATGTTCTCTCCCTCCCTTCCAGCCCTCCCCAAGAAGACCGATTGGGCTGCCCCCAACAACCTGTAGTAGATGAATCAGAATAGGCTTTCGATTGGAGATGATCCTTGAGCTCAGCTTTGAAGGAATATAATGATTTTATGAGAGGGAAATAAAGAGAGAATGCATTCTGGATAGAGAGAAGAGCTCCAACACATGGATATATATATATATATATATATATATATATATATATATATATATATATATATATATAGTATATAGAATTCATGTTCAGGGAACACAAAATGGGCCAATTTAGATCAAACAAAAAGTACATGTGGTTTTATGTGGTCTAATGGATAGAGCATAAGGCGTGGAATTAAGAAGACCTGAATTCAAATCTGGCCTCAGACACTTCCTAGATAGATTACCCTGGGAAAGTCACTTAACCTTATTTGCCTCAGTTTCCTCATCTATAAAATTAGCCAGAAAAGGAAATGGCAAACCACTCCAGTGACACTGACAAGAAAACCCAAAATGGGGTTATGAAGAATTAGACAGCAAAAAAATAGTGCCTAGGGGATATATTCTGCCATAAGGCAGCAAAGTAGGTGGGACTAAGACTGGGAAGGAGTTTAAATGCCAAATACAAGAAATTTTATTGTATCGAATAGGCAAGAAGGACCATGGTCAGATGTGTGCTTGAAGAATTTCAATATGACAGTTGATGAGAACAGGAGAGACCTGAAGCAAAGAGACCACCTGGGAGGTTATACCAATAATGCAGGTGAATTCTCCTTGCTTGTAAAGTTGGAGTGGGCTCCTACCCATTAATCCCCTCTCCATTACCCTCTGGGTCCTTTTCACCTCTTTGGAGACTTCAGTGGTAAGCAGTCATGCAGAATACTGGTAGAACACTGCAATCACTAATATGCCACTTTGTTTTAAAGTAAATTCTATTTCTCCATTTTTTGAGCAGTGCCTCAAAACTTAAATTTACACAATTGCCCCCAATAAAGCCTCTAAAAGAACCTCGCTCCAAATTAAGCCAGGATCAAAGCTCCTGTTTGCAGGGGCCGTACAGTGAAAGGATTTCAACGTCCTAGTTTGAGAAGTTAATGAGAAAAACAAGGAATGTATGAATGAGGAAAGTAAATTAGCAGATAAGAACAGGAAGTCAATAGGGAAATTGATTTGTTTGTGACCACCATTCTGTTCTCAGATGGCCTCAGAAGATGGGACACTGACTTTCTGAAATCCTGGGGACTTTCAAAATCACCAGTGGTGATATCTTAAGAACAATCACTTTTTAAATTCCCTGTTGCAACTATTAGTCATTCAGTCAATCAACTAACATTTATTAAGTACTTGCTTAATATCTTCCAGGCACTATGTTAAGCATGGGGAATACGAAGAAAGGCAAAAAAGGCCCTGCTCACATCCTTTTAGGGGAGACAACTTCCTTTGAGTGTGCCAGGTAATCTTATCCTTTCCTTTCCATCTTGAATAGATTCTTCCCTTAAATTCCTAGCCTTTGTTTTTACAAAGACCCCAATAATTTTAAAACTTCTCAACTTGAGGTTTCCTTCCAACATGGTGCCCTTGCATCATCCTTTATCTTTTACTTGCATTCAATTTCATATTGCCTTGCTTTTTATTGCATTGTGGTAAATAAAGAATACGAATACGTTTACTATTGCTGTTTGTTCATTTTGCATGTCCAAGGTCCTGACCAGCTCTCATTTTTTAAGTTTCTCATGAGGAAATATTTTAATTAATTTAAATTAAATTAATTGACTAATTAAATGTACTTAAATAAAAATTATTTAAATTTCTGACCTCATTGAAGCACAATTTCCCCCCATAATAGAATATGTTCAGTTTTTCAGGCTATATTTTCTCAGAAGTCTGAATTCCCCTGCTTTTCAAAGTATTTTACATTCTAGCCTCTTTTTAATTCTTATTATCAATAAACAGCTTTTTACGATCTGAATCAGTGCTTGTTGATGACATGCAGATTGCTTCTTGTAGATCCTTACAAAATTCTTTCCTTGCTTCTGAAACTTCAGAGCTCAGAAATTATGTTCCATCTTGTCATCCTGTGAATTTTATCAATTGGTATTCTTTCCTTTGTACTTTGGGCAGTTTTTTCAGATGATTCCCTATAATGTGATATTCAAAATCCATTTCCTTGCATTTTTATTTATTTTATTATTTTTAAAATCTTTACCTTCTGTCTTAGAATTGATATTAAGAAAGGCAGAACAGTGGAAAGGACTAGGTAATTGGGACCAAGTGACTTGCCTAGGGTCACACAGTTAAGAAGTTCCTGAGGTCAGATATGAACCCAGGACCTCCCATCACCCAGCTGTCCCCATTTGTGTGTGTGTGTGTGTTTTTAAACCCTTACCTTCCGGCTTGTAATCAATACTGAGTTTTGGTTCCAAGGCAGAAGGATGGTAAGGGCTAGGCAATGGGGGTCAAGTGACTTGCCCAGGGTCACACAGCTGGGAAGTGTCTGAGGCCAGATTTGAATGTAGGACCTTCCATCTCTAGGCCTGGCTCTCAATCCACTGAGCCACCCAGCTGCCTCTCCCATTTTTGTGTTTTTAAAAGATATCAGTATTTCTTAGATTGTCTCATCCAGTTATATCCTCAAATTGTCTTCCTTTGGTTTGTAGAAATTAGCAGCCTTCTTCTAGATTTGCAGTTTTTAAAATATTGTTTTGTTGTTTGTTCATACATCATTGCATTTTTTCATGCACATCCACTCTTTTTCCATTGCTTATTTCATTGACATTTTCCATCATCTTTCTACCTTGTTAATTCTTACTTTCTTTTCAAATTCTTTCTTCAGTGATCTTATTTCCAATAAAAGAAACGTCAGGCTTTCCAATTCATTTTAAGTACTTTGGAGATTCTGGCCAATTATCCTTTCTTTCTTCTAGACTCAGGTTTAGTTGTCATTACAAATTTTATTCTTTTCTCCTAAAACTTTCTCTTCATTTCTTTTTATCACATAGTATTTCTTTATTTTATTGGGGAAAGAGACTTTATTAGTAATTTCTTGGGTCTTTCTGTTAGTTTTCCTGCAAGATTTTTTCCTAAGTTGATTTTATTTTCTACTTGTTTACACATTTATTTACTTGGACATCTATAATTTTTTTGAGATGTTGAAAAGGAATTGGGTTTAGTCATTATTACTTACTCTGCCATCTTACTGGAAGTCTATCTGAAATTTCACTTATTATTCTTAATTATGTCCTCTATGGACATGGAGAACAAATCCGATCCCTCTTCTATATATCTCTTCAAATACTTGAAGACATTTATCACGGTCCACTTAAGTCTTTTCTTCCCCAAACTAAATAGCCTAGTCCTTTAACCAGTCCTCATATAGAATGATCTTGGAGCCCTCCGTTATTCGGGACCCCTTCTTCTGGATGCTTCCCAGCATTTGAATGTCTTTCCTACAATATGGTACCCAGAAGTAAATTCAGTATTCCAGATTATAGTCTGATTAGAGAAAATATGTTGATATGATTACCCTCCACTTCATGTATATGCTGTCTTAACACAGACTAAGATTACATTTGGGAAACTTCTATTAAGTTTATAGAAACCACTGTTTAGCAACTTCTCCCTCGTCTTACTTTTGTAAAATTCAGATCTGGAACTCAAGTGTATGACTTTACAATTACCTTGTAACAAATTTATTTTATTAGATTCAGCATAATATCCTAGCCTACTGAAAATACTTTGGATCTTGACTGTTGTCTAGTGTGTTTAGTATCCTTGATTGCTTTGTGTTTTCTATAAGTTGGATAAACATAAAATCTTTCCCATTATCTAAGTCTTTGGTATCAATATGAAACAACATAAGGCAAGGACAAATGACAAGGCAATCAACTAGAGACTCTATTCTAAGATGGCAATCAATCATTAATGACTATTTTTTGATCAACTATTTCAAATCCATCTAACCCATCTATCCTCTAGTCTATATCTAGCCATCTTGTCTACAAGAATAACATTTTTCCAATGCTTTACAGATAAAATGTATCTACAATTTTCCCTTTCCCTTTCCTTCCAGTGTACCTTCAATGCCTCCTTCTAAATCACTTATGAAAACGTTGACTAGAAATCTACCTCCCAAAGGAGTTATATTAATTGGAAAGGACCTAGATGGATTGGTGATGAAGAAAACCCACCCAGGGACCTTTCCAGGGCCAGCAAAGCACAAAAACCCTTAAAACGACTGAAAACAAATTTATTTAGCTTATGAAGGTTAGGGAAAACAGAAAGATGAACTCCACAGGGGCCCTGTCTCTAAAAAGCTCCATCTCCACCCACTTTTCTACACTCCCCTCACAGGGACACTCTTCTGGTCTTCTCAAGCCCTCCTTAATAGCTCCCTGATTTATCTAGACCCAAAAACCACCTGACTACTTTGCTAAACTAAATATCCCAGATTGTCTCTAAAAGGCTGAGGAGACAGGACTCACAGGTGGACTGAGTCCTTCCCTAAGCCTGGGGTTGGTTTCATAGGTAAAACCCAAAGTCTCAGATGTAAAACCCTTTACTTTACCTTAGACAAATTGCCACAGCCACACTTATTTAGAATATATGTTCATTTGCAAAATCTTACAGAGAATGATAGTCAAAGATGCTGAGGAGTATAACTACATAAAACAATAAAGAGCATTGGAGAGGAAGGGAGGGAAATAGTTTAAAAAAGCTTAGTAAACCTTAGTAAATCTTTCCCTTATCTTTTTAATTTTAGTACCTTCTTGCAGATGATAATCTCCTATTTATGCTTATAGGTACATATTTTCTTATTTATTGTCTCCCCTATTTGATTATGAGCTCCTCAAGTGCAAAGATTGTCTTTTGTCTCTTTTTGTATCCCCAGTGCTTATCGTAGTGCCTGGCACATGATAGATGCTTAATAAGTGCTTATGGACTGACCAAATAACATAATCCATCTAAGCAAAAACATCCTGGAGATATCTGTAAATGCTATTTTATGAGAACAAAAATCCATAAAAGATAGAAAAAATATGCAAATATATATAAAATGAGTTGTTTTTTAAGCTTTTATCCAGAAATATTTATTTCAGAAGGTAAAACATGTAGGAGGTATTATCCCTTTCCCACTTATACCCTGAATTGAAGAATGGAGGGGTATTAGATTCATACTCCGCTGAATTTCTATAAGGATTTATATATACCCCACATGCACACCTACAAATATAGATATATATGTGTATAAGTTATCTGCATATCTTAGACTTTGCAAATTTCTCATAGTCCTTTGCCAATCAGCTTGGATCGAACCCCGTTCTGCCATGTAAAATTATTATTTGTATCCTTTTCTTAAATGCTGTACATACTCCAATTAGATTTTAAAGATTAAAATATCTGATTGTATCTTGTCTATCTTTATAAATACTGAACCTACCATAGTATGAGAGTTCTTTCTTTTTTTTTTTAAACCTTTACCTTCTGACTTAGAATCAATACATTAACAGAAAAGTTTT
Source organism: Monodelphis domestica (assembly GCF_027887165.1). Classification (NCBI taxonomy): domain Eukaryota; kingdom Metazoa; phylum Chordata; class Mammalia; order Didelphimorphia; family Didelphidae; genus Monodelphis; species Monodelphis domestica. The sequence goes on along the minus strand of NC_077230.1, from coordinate 13,716,914 downwards.
AAGGCAGAAAAACTAGGAATTGGAGGTTAAATGACTTGCTCAGGGTCACACAGCTAGGAAATGGGTCCATAGGGAACCAGGCTACCAAATGGATCTATGACACAAAAAAAGGTTAAAATCCCTGATACAGCAGATCCTAACCAATATTGTTGACTTGAATTGAAAGCCTTTAATCCTGGTTCATGCTGCAACATTGGGCAAGTCCTTGCACCTCTCTCTGGGCCTCAGTTTCTTCATATAAAATGAAGGGATTGGGTTTGATTATAGCTATAATCATATTCTCTAAGTTCATTTCCATCTCCAGTGTTCCCTGATTCTATTGGTTTTCTAGAATATAGACGAGGTGGTCATCATCGTCTCAATGAAAAGTGGACACAAGTAGCAACTTTCTTTAACCAACCCAGAGAATGGGAAGATAGGCAAAGCCAATACAGATAATTATTCTACAAACTTGTTCAAAATGACAACAAAATTCATCCCTTGTAGCAGCAGAATTTTGAGTTCAAAAAAAATCCTCTTTTCTGAAGCAGTTGATTGTCAGCCTGAGTCTTCTCTAAACACAGAAGCCAATCACCATCAAAGTCCCGTGTCTGAGGGTATTTCTGATGTTTTGCCAAATAGCACTCAACTGGAACAATCTGGGTTCGGACAGGTTCTAAACTTCCCCAGGCTTGGATCAATATGTGTGGCACCACAGGCGTCCCTGCCCTCTCCAAGCCTGCTGTGAATCAGACTGATTGTTATTCAGGTGGGATGGCCCGGTCATGAACTGTACTAATCAAAAAACAAACTGCACCAAAAACACTGAGGCTCCCACACTGGGCTCAGGCCTCCCCCTGACCTCTGTTAATCAGACCCTTCCAATGGGATAGAGGATTGCAGGTTGTTCTTCTGGATTTTTGCACCTTCCACAGTTACCAGACATCTGGGTTTCGGCCCCCCCCCCCCTTCTCTCTCTCTCTCTCTCTCTCTCTCTCTCTCTCTCTCTCTCTCTCTCTCTCTCTCTCTCTCTCTCTCTCTCTCTCTCTCTCCCTCTCCCTCTCTCTCTCTCCCTCTCCCTCTCTCTCTCTCTCTCTCTCTCTCTCTCTCTCTCTCTCTCTCTCTCTCTCTCTCTCTCTCTCTCTCTCTCTCTCTCCCTCTCTCTCTCTCCCTCTCCCCCCCCACTTCTTCTCTCCCCTCCCCTTCTTCCCTCCCTTCCCCCACTCCTCCCCTTGTGTTGGGCATTAAGGTCAGAAATGTTCAACAATTCAACGTGGGAAGTCTCTCTGAGGAAGTACCAGGTCATAAATTTCATACAACAAGAGCCACCTATCAAGCTTAGTCTTGTTAAGAAGCACATACCCTCCCTCCAATCCTCCAAAAGGCTGATATCTCCCCCATTAGATAAAAGGACAAAACTTGAGACAGCACAAAAAGTTGTTCCGTATTACATTCTTTTCTAAAAATGTTTTTAAGTCCCTCTTTTCCTTCTTGTATGGTCTCGGTTGTCTACACTTTCAGATTCTAAAGGTCAGGCCAGTCCTTGTAAACAATAAAATTCATTCACAATGACAGGTTTCAGTGAGCATCAGAAAGCTATTTGTTTACACCAAGGGGAAATATTAAATCAACCTGGATAATTTCAGGAAAGGAAGTAGAGAAGCAGCCTTAAGTATCCCCAGAAGGAGGAAAAGAAAATGATCTATGTCTTTAACGAATAATGCTTGGAAATGATCAAATAAAATATATTTAAAAAAAAAAAGTATCCCCAGAAGGAAGGTTATTGGAAAGTAAAGACTAAATATTGTGAAAAAGGATTTGGTAGATTTAATTTTTACATCCTGACACACAAAGTGTGACAACTTTTCTGGGATACCAGGAAGGCTCCTGGACCAGAGTCCAGAGATGGGAATATTGGTGCTGGCCCTGTTGCTACTAAGTGAACTGATCTTGCACAAAGGATTTAATTAATTTGGGCTTCAACTTCCTCAGATTAAAGAGGAGAGGATTGGTTTAGGTGATCTCTTGTTCCTATGATAATCTAATAATCTATTTATTTATTCCTCTGACAGTTTTTTCATGAAAAAAAAAACAACATTCATCATCTAGGAGTTGAGGAAGGGGTCTAAAAGTGATTGGTTTAATGCCTGACTTGCTTAAGGGAAAATAGGTTTAAGAATGGAAGATACGCCTGAGTTCTATAGGCAATGGAAAGAAATAATTCAAAGAAATACTCTTTCCCCAAATATCTGTATAGCTTTTAGGTCTTGAAAAATACAATTACCTAGATTATTGCCTCAATAGTTATATAGAAATGATCCCCAAAAGAAATTCTATTACTCTACTTTTCTTCCTAAAACTTTGTCAGTATCCTCCCCATAAAACAAAAACAAAATATGAGCAATGAATTTGAGTCCAGGTCATTTTTCACATTTAAACATTGAATCATAGAAAACCACAGCTAAAAACCACCTTAGAAAAGATCTGGTCCAACCCAGCTGAGACCCTGAGAGGTTGTTCTGGTTTACACAGCTAGTCATAAAAAAAAAAAATAAAATCCAAGCACAGTCTTTTCCTAGAGATAATCATTTTCAACTAAAGAGTCATTAAATCCCACCTTAAATTTAATAAGTTTATTTCTTTCTTTATTAAGTTTAAGCATTAAGTTCATTCACCTAACGATCATAGCCAATCACCAGGACTCAGTCTTTTACATTTACTTTTTTGAAACCCCCTATGATTTATCTTCTTAAATAATCAGTCTGTTCTCCTATTTATTTTGAAATCTCACAGACTATCCCAGAATTTTTCCCAAATTTAACAGAAACAATAACCATTTTCTGCCTTAGGTGGCATTGCCAGTGCTCTTTTTTTTTCATTTTTTTAAAACCCTTACCTTCCATCTTAGAATCAATACTATGTATTGGTTCCAAGGCGGAAGAGTGATAAAGGCTAGGCAATGGGGGCTAAGTAGTTTTGAACCCAGGACTTCCCCTCTTCAGGCCTCCCTCCGACCCTCCCCCCCCCCCCAGTGCTCTTACTTTCTACTTAGCTATATGTATATTTTTCAAATGTTGTAGCTATGTTTTCATCTTTAAATAAGTACCTATAGGGGGCAGCTGAGTAGCTCAGTGGATTGACAGCCAAACCTAGAGCCGGGAGGTCCTGGGTTCAAATATGACCTCAGACACTTCCCAGCTGTGTGACCCTGGGCAAGTCACTTGACCCCCATTGCCTAGCCCTTACCACTCTTCTGCCTTGGAGCCAATACACAGTATTGATTCCAAGATGGAAGGGAACGGTTTAAAAAAAAAATAAGTACCTACACTCACAAGCATAACCCAGAATGTACTTTCAGTAGATACAAATTCAAATGTGGCTCCATTCAAGCAGACTCTAAACTACAGAGAGGCTCTGTGAGAACTGGGGCTCCTCTTCACTGGATGGCTGTTTGTTTTTCAGTTAATCTAGGATAAGAGAACCCTTTTGGATTTTTTTTTTTTGCTTGGGGAAAGAGAAGGCATAGAATTTTAATTGATGCTACTGGCATGTTGTTCCATGGCAAAAATTGGTCTGTTTCCTTTGTGCAAAATGTATGTGCTCTAAAGTTATTCATGTCACAGAATGTAAGAAAATATATTCCATTTAGGAGCCATCTGAAAACTCTAGCCTTTCCATCCATCTTTCTTGCTTGTCACAAAAGGTACTTGGAGATAAAAAAAAAAACACACACACACATCATAACTTCATGATCTCTTTAAGATGAACTGCTCCAAACCCAGCTCTTCCAAAAAATTAATCGTGTTTATTCACACTCAAAAACCAGCTTTGTACCTGCTTCTCCCATTGATCGCCAGAAGTGGGCAGAAGGTTGGGCAGAAGGTTGAGGAGTCACAGGCTGTTTTCACAAACAGAAGGGGGGGAGACGTGTTGGAACCATTTATTCTGGTCACAAACAGAATTCCTAAGGCCTGTGCTTCTCCATTCCCAAGGGAAGAATTGAAGTGAAAAGGAACATCCAGGTTGGACTGGGGGTAGAAATTGTGTTAATAGCAGAGGGCTACTTTCCATATGTTATGAGACTTCAGAGGGAGGTGGAAAGATAGAGGGAAAGCAAGGATTCAAAACAAAGACCCAAAGAAGCTCGCTGTTTAAATATAATTGAAAAAAAAAAATCTGTTTTGTTTCCCTGGCAGAGATAACAACAAATGGTATATGGATAGCAATGGAGTCACATGATGATTGGCCGAGTTTTCTTATTTCTTCTTCTTATTATTATTTTTAGCCGCAGTGCTCGGTGTTTCAGACTCCTGGGTTATTGCAGTTTTAATTGTGTTCAGTAGGATATCCCAACACTATGTCTTGATAAATCGGAATGGCAATCTAGTGTAAGATTCCTCCTGGCATGGCTCTAAAGCAAAAGCCTTGCTTTAGTCAACGCGCTCAGGAATGTGGGTTAAGGCAGCCAACCTTTATTACCCCCACAGCTCTGTTTTTGTGAGGTTGGCAGAAACTGACACTTTTTCTTTTGCTTAATTAAGTTGTTCAGAGAAAGGCTGGTCAAACAGTTGCATCTACGTGGGGAGTCTTGAAATGAACAGAAAGCAGTGGGCGTTGCCAACATAAAAAGGGGGATTCCGTTATTGTTTGGGTGTAGACGGGTCATTTTTTCAAAGTTACTGCTGCCTGAGTGGCCACAACCCTGCAAGAAGGAGTGAAAGGAAGTTAAAGCTGCTTAAATACAACTACCTTGGGTTCTAAATTTTATTTAAAAAGAGCGCGTGATAGAGAAAAAGAAAGAAAAAGAGAGAAAGAAAGAAACAATCATTTGAACATTTTCTTTCCTTTTCCTCTTGCTCACTCTCCTTAAAAAAAAAAAAAGGCAAACAGGAGACTTATTTAATAGATGCGATTGTGACTTACAGTTGGAATTGTGGAGCCCTCCTTCCAATAATAAAACCCCAAACCTGTTAGCAGGGTAACTCAGCTGTGGTTCTGGAGGGCCCAATACCACTGACTCTGAGCTGCAGGGCAAAGTGCAAGCACCTCCCTGCCCCATACTGGGGCTGGAAAAAAAATCATAACCTGGATCACAGTCATTGAAATTCCAGCTTTCGTTCTCGAGCGATGTTATGACAACCACACACAATATCAGTCTCATGGATATTCAAAGGAAAGGAGACTTGATTTGAGACAAGATTCTCCCCACACCCTTTTTATTTCCAAAGCCTCCGAGACTTCATTCATCCGGCTCTTCTCATTCACTGCCCCAGATCCCACACTCGATTCATTTCAGATATTCCAGTCTTCAAAGAGTTTGTGATGCAATTAGGAGGAGTCATGTGGATGGAGCCCAAGCCTGGGAATTGGGCTCCCGGGTTCTGCTGGCAGTTTGGCCACACTGAACGTTTTTTCGTTTTTATCTCTTTGTGCTCTTGGTGATCAATGCACAAAGTGGAGGTGATGATTACCGTGTGGAACTGGGCGCTCCGAAAGTATTTCATGAATGTGGGACCCGTCCTCTTTATCCTGCTTTTCCAGAAGTCGTCTGTGAATTGGTATTTGGAAAGCACGCTGAGTGCGTCTCCCTGAAGGTGCTGGGTTAGGCCTCCAGGTACTGTGGCTCTGTTGGTCAGCAACTGATGGCTATCCGACTCTTAGTAGCTAATCGATGAAATGGCCAGCCGTCTCCTTTCACTAGCACCAGCTATGTAGAAGCGTGTTTCTGCCTATCCAAGCCTTGTATGCAAGGCTTTATGTGCGTGAAGCCTCAGCGTAGGGTATCAGGAGGTATTGCATTTATTCAAAGCCGTCTACGCCGCCTTTCCATCCCATCCCATAGAAATGGCTTTTAGAAAATACAAAGACATCTGTGGAGCCGCAGTGGATGGGCAACATTTTCAAGGTTTTTTAACCCGACTCCTCAGCACACATGCCTCCCATTTCTCTATAGCTTTATGGCCCAAACTATGGTCAGGTCTGCGCAGTAGAGAACAACGGGCCATTTTAAAAGCCTCCCCTTATAATTTTTATAAAAAATGTGGGTGGGTCCAAATTCGGGAGATCATCACATTGAGAAATGCAAGCGACAAAGCCAGGTGTGTTGCATTCAGGCTACCAGAAGTCCCAGCTGTGAGTGTTGGCCTCCTTGGTTTGCCTTAAATACCTACAAGTAGACATGAAGCGACAGCTCGGTGTCCTGGACTGAGAGCTGGATTCCTAGGCAAGAAGACCTGAGCGGAGGCAGGACTCGTCCTCTCCCCAACACCTACCGTTATAGACGACCTCAAAAGGACAAAAAATCCGAATTCAGATAAACAAAGGGACTCCACAGCAGGGTGCAGCAGGATCTGGGTATTTCCACACCATAAGGGCGTAAAAAAGCTTCCAAGAAAATGTGAGATGAGCAACCCTACCCCAACCTACCTCAGAGCCAGCGCGCTAGACTCAGAGCCAGTGAGTGAGCCGGGGCAGCTGACTAAAACCACCAAAGCCTACCCCTGAGAGCAGCTAGACCTGAGACCCCAGCAGGCTGAAGAGCGCAGACCTCGCCCGGATACAGAGCAGAGAAGGGCTGCCAACAGGAGAAGCCGCAGATTCTTGACAGGTGGCCTCAGGCAAAAAGTCCTGAGTTCGGGTCTCATCTCTGACAAACACATACTTGCTGTGTGACTCTGGGCAAGTCACTTAAACTCTCAGAGCCCCAGGAAATGCTCTAAAATAGAAGTTTCAGAACAGCTTCTGATTTGCATTGGTAGAGGGTGTTTTCTCTCCTAGAATTGCTTGCTTAAATGAAACCAATCTGGACACACTTTTAAAAGTATTAATATTGGGGGCAGCTGGGTAGCTCAGTGGATTGAGAGTCAGGCCCAGAACAGGAGGTCCTGGGTTCAAATCTGGCCCCAGACACTTCCCAGCTGTGTGACCCTGGGCAAGTCACTTGACCCCCATTGTCTAGCCCTTACCACTCTTCTGCCTTGGAGCCAATACACAGTATTGACCCCAAGACGGAAGGTAAGGGTTTAAAAATAAAAAAGTACTAATATCACCAAGAACATAAAAAGCACTCTGGGCCAGCTAGGTGTTTCAATGGATAAAGAGCAAGGTCTAAAGATGGGAGATCCTGGGTTCAAATGTGGCCTCAGATATTTCCTAGCTCTCTGGTCAAGTCACTTAACCCCCAATAGCCTAGCCTTTACCTCTCTTTTGCCTTGGAACAGATATTGAGTATAGATTCTAAGAAAGAAAGGCTTAAAAAAAATACACAGACTCAGTCGGGCTTTATAGGACCATGCCATGGGTATAATGGCTTATGCCCAAGGCTTGAAGTCACAAAGGTCCTACCTCTGACCCTTCCTAGCATGAATCACTTACCCTTTCATTGAGCTTTCTCATCTGTAAAATGGGGATAGTAATGCTGGCAATGCTTGTTTTACAGGGCTGTTGTCAGAATCAAATGAAATAATGCGTGTATAATGTTTTGTGTAAAACACTACATAAAGCCCAGATTAAAAAACAAACAAACACCTATTGCAAATGTTTTTCTCCACCTACTAAGGTGAAATGTTTAATCATCACATGGAGACCTGGCATCTGTCTCCCCTCCCGTATCTCCTCCTCCAGACTGCCTACCTCATTAGGTGATCACTGAGGCTGGTCACTCGCCCAGAATGTTTTCCATCAGTCCTGAGGGAAGGGAATAATCCAATCCCTCCATCTATGTCTCTCTTAAGGAACCCCATTTTCCATCTTGAAAAGCTAAAACTCAGTAATCAACAAGACCCTGAATACCGACACACACAACTTTCTAACAACAATCCATCCCATAACTGGTGGCTAGTCGTACTCTCTCTTGAAAAGTGGCATGCTTCACAGCTGAGGACAGTACCGAGCAGATGGGAGTTACGATGGCCGGGATTGTAAAACGCTCCAAGTGCCTGCCATGCCACCTGGCAGCCATCCTGTGGTCCGGAGCCTCAATAGGTATGTATATGACTGTTGAGTCTCTTCCCACTTGGGATGACAGCCCTTCTCTCCCTTTTCCAATTTCCTGGCAGATTGGGAAGATTTTTAAAAAATTAACCCAGCAGCCCTCAAAGTTCCCAAATTCCAGCTGCTAGGCAGAGCAAACCACCCTAACAATAGTGTGTCTTTGCACCCCAGGAAACAGAAAGCCTTCCTCAACATGGGCAACCCCATAACAGTTCAGATGCTGCAACTGAGGTCCTAAAGACAGAGGAAAAGATTCACAAGGGCTGGCTGGGAGCCATCTTACTATTCCTGGCATTTGCAGTCCCACATGGAGCTTTGCAGCTTGTCAGGACAAAGAGTACAGTTTTTATCAGCCCAACATTCTGCTGACAAATGCATAATAAACTGACAGAAAGAGACCGAGCAGCATTTCAAAACCCCAGTTACATGGGAGGTAGACCCTGAGTGGGGATGGTCACTTTCTGCAGGTGTTCGTCCAGTGTCCCTGAATTTGCATTTATTTGCATATACTGTCAAACAGTTGGCTGACAGAAATTCTGAGAAGGTCTGGACAGAGCCCAAACCTGTCAGTGGCTTTCTCCTTGCCAGTCAAGGTTGGCTTTGGCTGCAATTAAAATGGGAAAGCAATACTTCTAACATTGTACTGTAAGAAGCCACAGCTGGGGTGAAGTTAAAAGGGGAAAGTGTGTTTCCTTAGAAGGAAAAGAAGAAGAAAAGTTCCTACCAAAATCTGAGCTTGTAGGAGTAAATAACCAAGGAAGTGCCCTACATTTAAACAGAAAATATTTTTCAAGGGACAAAACTGTTTTCCTTTCCATCTTACTGTATCGTCGTCGTCGTCATCATCATCGGCGATCGATACAACATTTCAGTTCAGTGTACAAATGGAGGAGCTAAATGCTTCCTAGAGAGTTTGAAGGAAGATGGCAGCAGTCTATTACAGACAAGAGGTAAATCTTGAAGCTATGTTTCAGTGGCTCTTCGTCTTTCTTATAAGACTGATGTTCTCTGTCTAGGGCGTAGGATGAGAAGACGGTTAGCTGATAGGAGTGAGAGAAGTCACAGGGGGAAGAATGCAAATCTAATTTATTTTTTCCTCCTTAGAACAAGGATTACACATCATATTAGCATATGGATTGCTGTGGGAAAGAAAAAAGAAAAGCAAACTCTTGTTTTTACTACTGTAAGACTGAATGGCCATAGTTAAATGGCTGGAGGGGGAAGGAAAGAAAGGAACAAGAGTGGAAAGAAAACAAATTTTAAGAGCACATGCGATTTCTCTTTGGAGGCCTACATCCTTTCGAGTTGTTATTTTACATATTCTTTTACTGAGCCATAACAATTTATTAAATACTTAATCTCTCAACAGTGGTGGGCACTAGAGTTTCATGAGCAACAGACAATAGATTCTGTTTTTTCATCAACAATAAAGACACTGTTTAGCTCGGGACTGCAAGTGTCTGAGCCATCTGGCCCATATCTCCACAGTAAAACATTGTCTGTGACACAAAAAATGACTACATCCACAGGACAAACTAATGTGACCTCTACATAAAGCCTTCTTCTGAAGCTATGATATCATACTGCCTAGGGGACACCAGCACAATTGAATCTGGTCACCAAGAGCACAAGTGAGATAGGACTATTTAAACCCAATTTTATAGGAGACTTTTGTCCTCTGTGGCAAACCATCCAGATTCGACTCCAGCACTGAAACATCTTTTTTATTCACTCTTAAGGCAACAGTGCGGTTCTGTTTTTGTATTGGCAGTCCTTCCTCTTGAGCTTGTGCAAGATCCAGGAAGTACACATCCATTTTCAGAGGCCAGCACCTGCAAGTTGGTCTTCCAACAACGTTTTACTGATAGATTCCCCCACCTGCATCAGTCTTTTTTCTGATACCCCTGAAACAAGTGGCTCTTTCTCTTCCTGCCAGTTAGTAGGTCCAAGTCTGCCAGCTTCACAAATAGCTGAACGAGTCACTCACAGCACTGCGTTACCTGAATGGCTGCTTCATGAAGCAAACAAAACACACACACACACACACACACACACACACACACACACACACACATACACACACTGCCAGCCACTCTTCCACCCCAACCAAGAAGAGGACTAATGGAAGGAGTGTCAGTTTCCTGAAAAGGCACAATTTCATTTTGGCTTCATTTGCATTTGTGTCCCTACACTGTAGGAAACTTTCACTAGAGAAATGTGAATCTGATGAAAGACAGATCATATCAGGAACATAAAAGACATATAAGAGCTTGACTTAAATGTTCCATTTGTTCTGATTTGTATTTATTTTTTTTAAAAAGCATTGTATTTATATAGAAAAAGCAAAGTGCTTGCTTCCTGGATGTCTCTGATATTCCCTAAAGTTTCAGCCATATTCGCATTGTACAGTGTTGTTAATCAGGAGACCTTTGCCTGATCGAGTGAGTTTTCCCAGCTCTATCAAACTGGAGAGTTTAAGGGTCAGGTACCTGAGACAGTGAGATATTGAAGTTTTCCTCCTTTCAGAATTTAAGAGGTTGTATTAACAACAATTAACAGCTTGTAAAGAGCACGTCTACTCAAAGTGATCTCTTCACAGATTATAAAGCATATGGAAAATGGGAGTGACGCATTTGCACCTTAGATAGGATTGAATAAGATTCCTATTTTTCAGACTTTCGCCCTTTGATGGGACAGGGTAAAGAAAGTATAAGGAAGTGTCTATGATTCTTTATTCCTTCATAAATGTGTATCTCTTTTCTCCTTTAGGAGTTTATACTATTCAGTCATCTTTTGACTGAATGACTTATATGGTTGCTAGCTTTTGGCTACTCTGTTCTTCCTTGGTACCTTTAGAAAGCATAAGCAAGCTCTGGGAAAATAATAATCTCTGGTGATTGAAAAGAAAGCCAGCTTTAAAAAAAAAAAAAGAACCCAGCCCTTGCTAGGAAAGGACGGTTCATTTACCCCCCCCCACCCTTGTGCCTCTATAATGTAAGAGAGGGAATGAAATCATCTCTCTTCCTTTCCCATCCATGATGGCATCTTGTAGCAGAGCATTTGCCCCTGTCCAGCAAAGAGCAGTCCCAGAAAGCCTAGCTACAGAATCAAATTGAGTTACAAAGATGAGCCAGTCCAGGGCATCCAACTGAGCAATATTCCCAGTAGAGATTCTAAGCCCTGAGGAGGAGCATGAAGATAGAAGAGAAACTATATTAGGACCCTACGGCACTAGTTGTTGCTCTGACCATGTGAGTGATCTCTGTGTGTGCCTCTTAACTCTTCTTCCCACTGATACTAAATGTACTCTTGAGTAAGATTACCCCCAGACTTATAGGAAGAAGACTTTATAGCTATTCTTACTGTTACTTATTTTCAGGAATTACCTTTGTTTTGAGTTGATTGTTTTTATTGGCATGTTATTGAAGATAATGGAAATGGAAATGGAAATCTTAAGAGTTGTGTTTTGGGGAATGCAGCCCCACAGAAAACCTGGGTGGCCACCTTTAAGGAAGACCCAACCTGTAAGTACAAGTTTATAGAGTGGCCTAGGGTGGGACTACACTAGAAATGGACTGTACCATTTTGAAGGCCCTTTTCTTCTCTAAGTAGCAATTATGCTCATTTTAAAATCTGGGAGAAACTGAGGCATAGATTAATTCAAGAACAAAGCCATTTCATAAAGTTAATACCAGAGACTGCAACTTTGAATGTTTTGTCCTCTCTTCTAATTGTGAGACCACATATTTCCATGACTTAAAGAGCCTGCAAAAAGAACATTAAGATTCTAATGACTCTTTAAATTATATACATCTCTTCCAATTGCTTGTTAAAAGATTACAGTGAGGGGCAGCTAGGTTGTTCAAGGTTTATTTTTAAAGCAATCTATAGGGGATTCTAGTAGAGATTTGAGGAGAAATGTAAAGGTTCATAATAGCTAAGAGAGAGATAGTAAAGGGATGGTTATTATAGCATTCACTATTTTGTTGTTGTTTTTATTTCATTTCAATTGAAAAATATTTATTTTCTCTCTCCTATCTCCCTCTCATATACAAATAATATAAATAAACAAATAAAGACAACCCCAAAAAAGCAATTTATTAAAAACTGCTACTTGGGGGCAGTGAGGTGGCTCAGTGGATAGACCAAGACAGGCCTGGATTTGGGAGGACCTGGGTTCAGATCTAGCCTCAGACACTACTTTAGCTTAACCTCAATGGCCTTACCACGACAACTCTTCTGCTTTGGAACTGATACTTAGTAGACAAAAGATAATGCTTTAAAAATAAAAAGATTACAGTGGCAGTTGCATTTTAGTTATGTGAAACCTTGTATACCATGTGGTATAAAAAGTATAGACAATAAGGAAGGAGATACACATTTATTAAGGACCTTCTCTGGACCAGGCACTGTGGCTAAGTGCCTTACAAATATTATCTCATTTCATCCGCACCCTGGGAGATAGGTATTATCTTTTCCCCATTTATTCTTTTTTTACATTTTACCTTGGGAAACTGAAGTAAGTAGAGGGTAAGTCATTTGCCCAGGGTCAAACGTTGCCAAGTATCAGGATTTGAATTAAAGTCTTTCTGATTCCAGATACAGTTCCGTATCCGCTGTTCTACCTGGCTGACTTTTGATAAGATATTTAGAACAAATTAAAATACTTTCTGCAAATCTCTTGTGATAGGAATATTTCTCCAGTGCTTTCTCAGACTGTGCAAGGGGGGGGGGGCTCACATTCCTGCTAAGAGCTTTTCTCTAGATGTTTTTAGATCAAGTAGATATAACTGGTACGTGTTCTCTCTCCTTCCTCTGTCTCTCTCTCTCTCTCTCATTTCCTTTCATAACTGGTACATTTTCTTTTCTGGTCATGTATATCTCTGTTGATTTCCTTGACATCACTTCTCCCATGCAGGTTGTTGTTAGGTGACCTTTGAACTTTAATTCCCCTGGCTAAGATAGGCAGATGATTCTGCTGGCTCAGATAGGAATATTTCTTTAGCTTCTACCAGGAAAGATGGAGATGTGCTTCATTGATAATGGGAAGAAAAGAAGGAAACAAGGAATTATTAAACACCTGTGAGGCTCTGGTCCATGTACACATGAGTCCACCCAATATCCTGGGTACCCTGACCGCATATGGACTGTCCATGAGTTATTCTTATCAACAAGCCCATTTTCTTTTTCTAAGCAAACATTTCCTTGTTGTCAGTTCCTTCTTCATTGTTCTTTAGTTGATGTTGCCCAATGAATAAAGCACTGGACCCAGAGTCAGAAAGACTTGAGTTCAAATCCCAGCTTAGAAATTTACTTAGCTGTGTATCCTGAAATAATTCACTAAAAATATTTTGGCCTCAGTTTCTTCATCTGTAACCTGGGGATTATAATAGCACCTATCTCAAAAGGTTGCTGAGAGGGTCAAATGAGGTCACATATGTAAAGTGCTTTGAAAACCTTAAAGTGCTATATTGATGTTTTAATAATAATAATACACTTTGTGAAACTTTAAAATACTATCTAAATGCTAACTATTATGAAATAATTAAATATTTTAGCCCTTACACTACAGATCTCTTCATTGCTCTCAAAGTTATATTTATTTTAATTCTTCATATACTACAATGTTCTATGACTTGGGACCCTACAACAACATTGGTTATATATACTTTATGAGGAAGATGAACTTTTGTCTCTGGGACAAGCTTTGGGTAATTAAAGGAGCTTTATAATTCCCTAAAGGCAATACTGATCCCTTTCCTTTTCCAGTTGTATTCTAGGTCGCTCATTATCTATTTGTCTCTGAAATAAAGGGAAACTCCATGATAGAGTTGAAAGAGTGACAAGACCTGCTACTTATCACCTGGCTACCCCCTAAGCTTCCTTACCTTTAAATGAAGGAGTTGAATTAAATTATCTCTACATTTTCATTTAGTTCCCAAACCATCATCCTATGTGTCCAGGAAAGAAATAGATAGATGGATGACTGGATGGAGACAGACAGACAGACAGACAGACAGACAGACAGAGACAGAGAGAGGGAGAGAGAAAGAAACTTTTTAGAGTGATCATAGATTTTCTTCCAGAAGTTTCTATGATGTCCCAGAACTTGGTACAACAAAGAACAGGATCATCTGGAGGGCTTCCTCATGCTTTGGGTTAGTCTTTGTGCTGAATATTTCCCATGACAGAGGCAAACACCTTTGGCGAACTTTTTTTTTTCTTATATGCCTTGCCTGATTTTAACAGAGCATTTTCAAAGTGATTTCTATTGCTAAATCTTTCAAAGAATCTCATATAATATCTATGGATGAATAAAAGCCCTTTTTTGTAAGAGAGCCTCTAAAACAGCATTCCACCCTACCAAATCAATGTTGTTTTTCTATAATCAACAAACAACAAATACAGTGAGATATTTCATTTTCTACATGTTTCTGCCAATTGTTTGATAGTAAATAAAGATGTCGTCTAATAAGGAGATGTCCTTGTGAAATCCTGTCTTTTCCCTGTGAATAGTCTCATTTGGGTTATTCTTTTGAAATTTCTACTCTTGTAGGTTGATTTTATTATTTGTTTACTTAGGTTAATTATTAGAAAAGTCATGCATCAAAAATGAAAGATATCCAGAAAGCATACAGGCAATAATTATTGACGTTCTCTCATTTTTTTGTGTATTGAAAAGTCTGAGTTTACCACATATTTTTACCATCTATTTACTACATTCTACCCTCCTTATAAATCAAACCCTCAGGACCCTCACAATTTTATAACCTCCATCATGGTCCATTTGGTCTAATCTCACTGCTTTTGCTATCTATATTTTCTTTAGTGCCACTTCTATCTCCTCCATAAGCATATCTAGGACTATTCCATTACAGACTAAGCATATATAAATGATATTCTGTGTCTCGGATTATTTTTTTAAAATCATTTTAAACATCCTTGTGAATCTGTCCTATTTTTCTTTTTATTCCTTCCATTCTCATGATAGGATATTGTGACATCACAATGTAATAATTATTACTATGACACTACAAAATGCTAATTTTATTTCTTACAATTCAAATATTTTGATATAACAAACAAAAGGGTGAAGAAACAGCTTTCTTGGTAATATAGAATTTATCTATTACTCCTATTAATAGAGTTTTGACCCATTTTTAAGAAGATTTGTGAGGAGACTTAGGGTTCCTATCAGGCCATGGTTTTTGAGAAATTCATAGAGCATAATTGGGTTTTCTGACCTCTCTTCTCTCATAAGCCCAGACATTAAGCTATTAATCTTTCTATTATATTCAGACTGAGAATCCATTTCCTGCAAATTGCATATATATGATCTTGGGCAAGTCATTTGGCATCATTGTGCCTCATATAAAATATCATATAAAAGGCTGAATTACATGGCTTCTATGTTCTTTTTCAGCTTTAAATCTATGGATACATGATCCATTTTTTGATCTTTCAAGTCTTTCAGTACCTTTGAGTAATGTTCAGAAAAACACTGACTTAATACCTCAAAATTGCCTTCTTTCTCTATTTTTTAAATTGGCTCACTTTATATGTAATGGAGACAAAAATCAAGAAAGAACATTGAGTTTATAAATAAAAAGAACCTTAGATATCCATATTACAATAAATAAACTTAAGTCTTACTAAAATACTAAAATTGTCCTGGATCTTTATATTGCTGATAGTTGCTAAATCTATTATATTTGCTCATTCCACAGTATTGCTCTTCCTGTGGACAATGTTTTCCTGGTTCTGCTTCTGTCACTCTGCATCAGTTCATGCCTCCCCTTTTTGAATATGAAACAGTATAGCACTTTAGATATCCATCTTTCATTTTTGATACATCTTGTTCGTCTCACTTTCCAATTAGATAGATAGAGAGAGAGAGATAAAGACCACCATGAAAATAATTGTAGTTTTTATGCCAAAATTGGTTGCTTGAGAATAAAGAAAAATTATATTAAAGAATTCAATAAGATTGTATAATAATTAGTTATTATTATATAATGATAAGCATACACTGTGCTACTTGATAACAAATATAATAATGGAAAGCCATGAGAATGGGAAGAAATACAAAGGAAAACAAAGTTCAGAAAAAAAGGAATTAGAGAGACCAAAGACTTCTAACTTGCACTTTTGTGTAATAAACATTTTCATGAAAAGAAATGGTAGACCCTGGATATGACCAATGCAGAATGATAGCACAAAAATAAATAAATTATACTTTAAAAGGCAAAAAAAAAGACTTGTTACTGATTTGAGAGTTACCCCTGAATCAACTGTTTGGGACTGTTACTTAATAAATCTAAGACCAAAAGAGATCACAATTAATTTTAAAAATAAGAAAGAATAATGAGAAGAAGATGTGGCAAAGAATTAAATAATTAATCCTGTCTTATTAAAACACACAATTAAACATCAAAGAAAGGTAGAGGAACAAGAGAAATGACAGTGACTGTCAATGTTATCTAAAAGTTTAACCAATGTAAATTAATTGCCATGAAAAAGAAACCAAAACAAGCAAAGAAAGTTCCTTAGTCAGCAAAGTCCTGACTAACTTGACAGAGAAAGATAAATGGCAAAGGTGGACATCAAATTAGAATATAAAATCTTATGAAGGATGATAGACATGTATGTGCAGTATTGTCTCATAAAGCTGAAAGCAGGTGATGATAAAAAAATAAAAAACAAAGAAAAATTGACAAAATACCCAACAAAGTTTGGGCATTTAAAGAAAAATGAAAGGAGAACAGCAAATAAAAAATAGGAAATGGTTGTAAAAAACATTTTAACAAATGGTTTTCTCTAGAAGACCTACACAGGTGGGGAAGCAATTCTGAGGGCACTGAATGCAAGGCATCTAAAGGAAGAAGAAACCAAGACATGGTTGGACCTTAAAAAAGCAAAAGCAGAAGTGATTGAGAAAACAACAATTATCACCTATATATAACCAATGAAAAACTTAAAAAAAAAAGAATAGACAACATCAACAAGGAATTCAATAATAGGAAAAGATGGAGTTCTTGTATGTGAAAGGTGAGGGCAGTAGGAAGATAGTATGCCCAGAATTAGAAAGGAATATCTGCCTTTTTTGTTAATAAGCAAGGAGGCAAGATGAAGGTGATAGAGACCGTTGACTTGGGAAGCCATTGCTAAATAAGCAGTACTGTCGAATAGATCTCTTGTACTGTGTTCCCAAAGATTAGTGGTGCATTTCTTCTACAGTCTGATATTTTCTCTCTGGCTATAATCTAATTTGGGATAGTGGGTCCTTTTGAGATAACATGGTGTAATGAATGGAAAATCAGACTTGGAGTCATGAAGATCTAGAAGCAAGCCCAACTTCTGACACTTAACTAGCTTTGACCAAGGACAAGTCAATTAACATCCGAGCCTGTTTTCTCATCAATAAGTCAAGTATTAGACTGCATAGCCCCTAAGATCCCTTAAAGATCAAAATCTTTGGTACCGTGAGCTCTCAAGATTATTGTATTTGACCTTGAGGTTTGGGTTAGAGCAAAGATCCAGGTTCAAGGATTTGCAGAAAATTGGTACTCGGGAAGCTAGTGCACGCCCAAGCTTTATCACTATGCAGGGCAGCAATCTGGCAAAAACAAAAGTATACACAAATTCCTATAGCAACACAGAGAATTGTCCACATCGATCCAATCACTCACATAAAGAAGACATGCACAGTGGCAAGAGGGCATGCCTAATCAGATTTGGATGTGGGAAAACATTCCCTCGGCTGCTTATCAGGACCAGAAATTGGGTGAAGATCCAAATCCATAAGGAGAGATTGTAGAAACGGATACTGGCACACAGCTGCTGCAGTAGGCCAAGAGCCTCAGCTAGTCAAGTACTCCAATCATTGACATGTTTGACATAGGGTCAGATTTCAAAAATCCCAATGATCCCAAGGACAATATTTGTAAGACTCACCCCACAGGGTTGCTGTAAGGCACAAATTATATATATATATATAAAGTCCTTTGCAAATCAGAAAGAATCAGATAATAATAAGAGCTAGCATTTCTATAGGTACACAAAGTACATTCCACACATTATCTCATTTGATCCTCACAATCCCATAAAGTTTAAAGTTATTATTATACCCATTTTACAAATGAGCAAGCTAAGGCAGAAAGGGCAAGTGTCTCCCCCAGGGTCATACAGCAAGATTCAAATCCAAACCATCTATCAGCTATAATTATATTGAAAGGAGACGATATTTTTAAATTATATTGTATATAATTATATTCTAAATCAACTTGTCTAAACATTTTATTCTTTACTACCAGTTTGGGGAGTTTTATTCATTTATTCATTATAGGTTTCAGAATCATTGCAACAGGTCCCCTAGACAGCTTAAAAAGCCTCACACTGCATTTGTTCAGTCCTGAGACAGCAGGCCCTTTGCACATTTTGTTTCTTTAGCATATATCTTCTAAGCTCCCTCCTCCCCTATTCCTGAGGCATCCCTTTTGTAAGTTCCCCCACCCCATCTGGAAATTACCCAGTCTTTATGGAGTCTGCCCTTTCTTTATATACAAAGAATGCAAGATTCAAAAAATTTCTTTTAAAAACTGAATAGAGCTCTTAGATGTTAACATATCAGGGGCCTCTGCACTGCACCCATTCTATAATTGCTCCTTGATAACTTCTAGTGCTTGGAACCTTTTTTCTCCACCAAACCAACTTAAGCTGATTATCGTAATCTAAAGCATCACTTGCTTCTAGATATGTCCATTTAATATAGCCAATACAAGCAGCCAACTGCTGTTTTCAAAAGACTATCTGACAGATTCTATTCACTTTCAAAGTAGCTCTCCATGGTTGGAATAATTATCTTTCATTTCCCTCCTTCTGACACCTTTCAATGACTTGTTGACATCTGAAGAGATATGTGCAGTCTTACAAGAGGCAGCTGGACTTTCTACCCCAAAGATACAAATACAAAAAGGATTCCCATACAGCATTTGAAATAACTACATTCTTTGCAAATGAAAGTCCAAATCTGCATTTTAATAGACACTTCTCCCCCCCCCCCCCAAAGATGCATGAATAACTATGTTCACTTTAACTTTTTCACTGCCAGCCTGAAAAGAGACACACTTCTCCATCTCCAAACTTGGGGGTTCCTGGGACAGAAATATCTTTCATTTTCAAGCATCTGAGTTTGCTGCAGTCTTCTGTTGGTGGAGAACAGCAGGAGGAATCCAAGGAAATGGTCAGGGGCCTCGATTGTTTTATCTGCTGCCAACAAGATTTTTAAATGAGCATTACTGGAATAACTGCTAATAATTTGCACTTCTATAGCCTTTTCATCTCTGTCTCAAAGAGCTGTCCCAATGAGAACAGCCCTCCTCGTGCAGGAAAGGGAGCCTTCTAGGGGAGATAAACCACCTTGTCTTGGGTCCCCAAAGCAGCCAGTTTCTGGGAGAATCCAGTACTTCTGCCCAATGGCCCAAGCCTGAGATGATACCATGATGGGGGGGCATTGTAACAGGAGATTGGATTAGGGGCTGGGGGGTGGAGGGGAGATAAAGCTATTCAGTACAATTTGACAAGTGTAAATTATGTTCCTACTAGTTGCCAGGCACAACACTAGCTTGGGAATACAAAAACAAAACAAAAATCTGAAACAGTTCCTGCCTTCAAACAACTTAGATTCTACTTGGGTCAAACCATTTTTGTACATAGATTAACAAATCCAAAATATAAACAAAGAAACAACGTAATTTTGGGATGAGGGAGATCATAATAAATAGGGGGAAATGATGACCTTATGTAGGCAGGGTATTGGTCCAAATTTCTTAAGGTACTTAGGAATTTCAAGAAAAAAGGGTAAGACTGGGTTCAAATCTGGCCTCAGACACTTCCTAGCTGTGTGACCCTGGGCAAGTCACTTAACCCCCATTGCCTACCCGTCATTGATTCTAAGACAAAAGGTAAGGGTTTAAAGAAAAAGAAAAGAAACAAGGGTAAGAGGGAAAGCTTTCTAGGCATGGGAGACAACTTGTGTAAAGATGTGGGTGGAAAGAGGAAATGGCAAGTCGGGATCAGGCAAAAGCAAGCAGCCTAATTTAGCTGAAATATTGAGTACATGAAGGGTAGTATGTGAAATTGCCCTAAAAGGACAGGTTAAATCAGATAATGTACCATTACAGTTGTCTTTTCACATATAACTTAGTTATCTTAAACTTCAAGAATATTATTCAGAAAGAAATCCTTTTATCTCCATGTTCTTGGCTCCAAGAAGTAGATACTATAAATGAAGGTATATAAATATCTTATTCACACTTTTTCTATTTAAAGAGCTAATTTTTCTTTTTCTTTTTTTTTAAACCCTTTCCTTCCGTCTTGGAGTCAATACTGTGAAGAGTTGTAAGGGCTAGGCAAAGGGGGTCAAGTGACTTGCCCAGGGACACACAGCTAGAAAGTATCTGGGGTCCGATTTGAACCCAGGACCTCCCATCTCTAGGCCTGACTCTCAATCCACTGAGCCACCCAGCTGCCCCCTTAATTTCTCTTTTTAGAGCTAATAGGAACAGTTGAAGCCACCTGCTTTTATCCATGAGAAAACTGAGGCACACTGAGGTGAAATTGCTTACTGAAAGTTACATAGTAAGTTAGAACCGATCAGGGTCTTCCTGACTCCCAGTTTAGGATTTTCCATGACATCACCGTAGCTTACTCTGGGTGTGGAGACCTCTTTACTGTTATTATTCTGTCATGGAAAATCTTGAGCTAATTAGAGAAAAGGTTGCTACTGTAAGAAAGAAAAGCCTGTCAGGAAAGCTCCTGGTGAGGTGTTTTCAGTCAGAATCTCCCCGGGGGATGGTGCTCGGTGATGACGTTACCACGTGGCGGGCTTCTTTAGATTCTGATCCATTCCGTACCGAACGCACGCGTCTTTCGAACGGGCCTCGGAACCGTCAACATGGCCAAGCCGAGCCAGAGAGCACTTCTTTTTGTCTCCTTCCTCCAGTGTCTCTCTCGATCAACAGCGTCACCTACTGGCTCTTTGACTACAGTCCCACAGGGGACTTTTTTTACTCGGATTCCCATTAGCAAAGTGGAACCAGTGTAGAGATTTCATCTTTCTTCGTTCTCTTTTGGATATACGGGGAGGGAGTACGAATTCCTGGAAGAGCAGCCTGAGGTTCTTGACGGCCTCATGATCTCCTAGTCTTACTTCAGCCGATCTGGAGAGCAAACTGCTCTCAAGGGAGCTAGGTGAGACTATTAGCCATAAATACAGGACATGTAAATTTAAGAAATCAGAAAAGTTCAATTTTCATTTAAAAACTCAGCAATAAGGGGGCAGCTGGGTAGCTCAGTGGATTGAGAACCAGGCCTAGAGTCGGAGGTCCTGGGTTCAAATGTGGCCTCAGACACTTCCCAGCTGTGTGACCCTGGGCAAGTCACTTGACCCCTATTGCCTAGCCCTTACCACTCTCCTGCCTTGGGGCCAATACACAGTATTGACTCCAAGACGGAAGGTAGGGGTTTAAAAAAATAAAATAAAAACCAGCAATATTAGAAATGAAGATCTATTTTAATTGAAGCTTTAAGTAGATTTCAATTAGGATGGATATTGGAGGACAGTTAAGAAAAAAGAATGTACATCGGCATTTTTCATTAGAGATCTTTGAAAGAAATATATGGGGAAGGAGGCAGCAGGGTGGCTCCGGAAATTGAGAGCCAGGCTAGAGCCAGGAAGATCTGGGTTCAAATTTGGATTACCTTGAGCAAGTTATTTAACCCTCATTGCTTAGCCCTCACCTCTCTTCTGCCTTGGAACCAATACACAGTATTAATTCTAAGATGGAAGGTATGAGTAAATATGTGTGTATACACACATATATACAAACATGTAGTTACTAAAGTACATTTTGTTGTTCGATCATTTTGCATTTTTGTCTGACTTTTCATGGCTTCTTTTGGGTTTTCCTGGCAAAGATACTAGAGTGGTTTGCCATTTCCTTCTCAAGTTCCTTTTTTAAGAAGAGGAAACTGAGGCAAATGGGGTGAAGTGACTTGCCCAAGATCATACAGCTAGTGTATGAGACCAGATTTGAATTCAGAAAGATGAGTCTTCCTTACTCCAGTCCCAGTACTCTATCCACTGCTCTACCTAACTGTCCACCACAGTGTATATGATTCATTAACTCAACATAATAAGCCACAGGATAAAAGAAATAGAACACACAGCTTTAAGTATCATGATCGGAGTTAGAAACTGGCCCTCTTCAGTTCTTGGAGGGAAGGAGGAATTTGAAGGATAAAGAGATGGTGAGATCAAAAGAACTTATTTGGTCTTTTCCATTGTTTTCGTGTTTCATAGGGGTTGTGTGATGATCCATTTCTTGGTTAACTTAAATATATGTAAAATACTTTCAGTACTCTGAAGTTCCACTTAAAATAAAAGGACAAGAATGTTGCCTCTAGTTGGTGTTCCACAAGCTTATGAATAAAAGTATTAATTAATGATAAAAGTAGATACTTTGAGAGGAAGGAGATATTTTTCCATCTTGGACAGAGTAGTATATAAAACAAATAATACTTTTGGAAAATTTTTTCTGGTTCTAAAACAAAGATGAAACCTTTTTTTTTTATTTCATCTTTGGAATCAGCATTTGTGAATGAAAGGCTTCAACAGAGAAGAGGAAAATATTAAACTTACACACTCCCAGGAACGAGTCAGTCCTTACTGTGGGGTAGAAATTGCCTTTTGGTTCTGTACTATTCTGGATCTTGTAAAAATTTTATGATGGGATTACGGAAAGTTAGTCACCAGGGAACAAAGGCATTTGAGAATGAATCATCAAAAACTACCTCGAGTGAGAGATTGAGCTAGCAACTTCAGTCAGCAAAACCATGAATATTTACTCAGTTAAGGACATGTTCACCAACAATCTTCTGCATGTGATGTGGAAGCCAGAGGCATTCTTCAGATGTGAAACTGGATCTTAGTAGGAGCTTTAATGAAATATCATTGCTTTGAAATGGGAAGAATATCAATTTGGGTTTGAATTAGACTGGTGATCATCTTTGAGGATCCTAGGAACAAGAAAAAGAGATCAGCCTTAAAAAAACTATCCAACTTGAATGCCAAACAGACCTGAAGTGAAAAAGATGAATGGACACAGAAGCTCCTTTGAGTTTTCAATACACCCTTCCATGCCTTCTTGATCAAATACTTGCTCGTCATGCTCAAAATGCCCTCTGATGTAATCCTATATTTATGTATACATATGTACATGTATGTGTGTCTGTGGGGCAGCATTCCCTGGATCTGGAAAATATGCCTAAAAATTTTTGGCCCTCCCTTCATATCAAAAAAAGTCTGAATTTTTTTCTTTTTCTTTTATGGAGTATTTGCAGTGTCATAATATAAAATCTGGATTTAGTATTTTGTCATAAGTTATATGTACGTATAAAAAGGAATTCTTTATTCTTTTTTTTTTTAATTTAACAGGGGACCTGGAGGTCCTCCTACCATAGAGGTGTGTAGGGATTAACCAACCCAAAGTGACAGGAAGTAGGAACCATAGAGCAGGAAGTGAGGTATAGAAAAAGGGGCCAGAATCTGTTGGTCAACTGGCAGTTGCTGACACTTAGGGCTGGCCATTGTGGGGAATTTGACTGCTGGGTATAAGTTGGTGGTTGGTGTTTGGTTGCTAGAATATAAAGGTGGGCCTGAGCTTACTGAGAGGGCTTTTTGGCTTTGGGGTTTGGGGCTTTTGGTTTGGGTTGGTAGAGGGTTTTTTCTTTTTTAACTTTTTGAAAGGTGGCTGGTCTTCGTTGACAGACCTAATTGAGTTGGATTAAACACTGATTGGGTTGGTTTTGATTGGGTTGGAACTTTGTGGGTTGGTTGTTAGTTATTAGGTATATTTGGCAGTTTTAGGTAGTAATTCCAGGTAGTGATAGGAAGTTAGTTATAGGATAACTAGTATAGACATTAGGAAATTTTCTTTCTCTACCTCTTTTCTATATTTCTCTCCTTTACTGAATTCATTTTGCTATATTCTTTTATGATCTCTATTTTAATTAAACTAAATTGTTAATTGTTAAAAGCTGTTAGAAGTTTTGTTTTCTTTGGTTTAAAGGATAATATTAATTTATATCTACTATATTCTCACTAAAACTTAAATTATTAAAAGCTGTTCTCTTATTTTGTCAAAACTCCTAACTTAACCCTTACATAGGTTAATGTTAAACAAAAATACTATATGGAAAAGAAATTTTTAAAATATGAAAAAAAATTTAATGAAACAAATTTGGAGAGAGTAATGTAGACCATATTAAAAATAAAATAAAATAAATTTAAGATAATATAACAGTACATACATTTTATGCATTTATGAGTTACTAAACTTTTAAAACTATATCTACATTTCTAACCTTTGTGTATCATCTACTGGCTTTCATATTCTTTTTGAAAATTTTTAAAAAGACATTGTTTATATTTGTGGTATTAAAAATAAATTATGTTGATATTATATACTACATATATATTATGCATTTCTGAGTTCCTAAACTTTTTCTGCTGGTCATCTGCTGGCCTTTCACATGTCATCTGCTGCTTCTGCAAAACTCCCCCCAAAATTCCCATTTAATTTCTTATGCCAACCCCATGATAAGTTGAAATCCCAATGGGGAAAGTTGTGATGTTAAAGGGTTGTCTGTATTATATATAATGTACATATACATATATTTATATGATGTGTATACATTTATATTATATATTTATATATTGTATATACATGTGTGTTACTTATATATTATGTGTAATATATACAATATGTATACATGTTATTTCTATTTTACTATTGACTTGGATAAATGGGTTTCTTCTCTATTTGCTAGGTGTGTATGTTGTGAAACTGGTATTTGATAGGAAGGGAGTTCAGCATTGGATATAAAGCTTGTGGTCCCTCCTTCCCCATTAAGAAAGTAGTGAGACTATAAGTAGTTCAGTGGATTAAGAGCTAGAGACTGGAGGTCCTGGATTCAAATTTGACCTCAGATACTTCCTAACTCTGTGCCTCGGGCAAGTCACTTGACCCCCATTGCCTAGCCCTTACCACCCTTTTGCCTTGGAACCAATACACAGTTTTGATTCTAAGATGGAAGGTAAGGGTTGGGGGTTTTTTAAAGTAGTTAAGCTTGAATATGAAAATTATTAACTCCGAGACTAATAATATATAATGGAGCAAATAGACATAGTTCCAGCCTGGTACCCTGTTTCTCTGAGGAGACTGAAATGATAGCTTCTGGCCCCAGCCTCCTGCTTCCCCTTTAGAAGGAATGAAAGTCTCCTCTTGGAGAGGGGTGAGAAAGGAAACACTAGACATGTGTCTATTCTGACATCCCTATGAGCCAAACCAAATGGACACGGATGGTATAAAAATTTTATTTTGTGTTGTTCTACATGAAACATTCAACTTAACGGAGCCTCTGGGTCCACTTTTCTTTATCACCTTAACCCTCTGGCATATACACACACAATTACATATACATATATGTATGTACATACCAGACAATACAGATTGAAGGAACTTTTCCATTAAAAGTGAAATAACAGTTCAACTGAGAGAGAAAGAGACAGAGAAAGTCCCTCGCCTTACCCAAAATTCCCTGAAATGTTTGGTGTAGCAAGCTTAGGCTAGAGACACGATGGAGACTGCCAACTCCTCTCAGGTCAACTCCTTCCCCCAGCCTCGCTCTCTCACTTTAGCAGCTTAAAGTGAAGTTGGCGTCATCCATCTTCTCTCTTGAAGCTGAAGCCAGAAAACAACCCAAAGAGACTGAAGAAACTCTTCTGTCCTGTTCTTACTAACCTTGTTTAGCTCCTCATTCAAACACAGAGCACTGGTTTCAACCAATAAGGAGAGAAAATTGACTACCAATTGGCCTTGGGCTCAAATTACATCCAAAAGGATGAGGATGTCTCAATATGCATCTACGTCTCTCACCTCTATTTCCAGTCAAACAGCCAGCCTATTTCACCATGACTCTCTGGATTTAGGGTCGGTCATTGCATTGATCAAATTTCTTGGTCTTTCATAGGTTTTTGTGTATACATTTTTGTGAGCTTTACAAATTGTAAATTTTACGATATTGTTCTTATTGTTTAAATGATTGTTCTAATTCTGCTCACTTCAGTCTGCGTCAGTCCGTGCAAGTCTTCCCAGGTTCCTCCAAAGCCATCACTTTCGTTTCTTATAATACAATAGTATTCCATCACATTACTGTATTTGTTCAGCTATTCTCCAATTTGTAAGTACCTCCCCAATTTCAAACTCTTTTCCATGATTAAAAAGCACTATAACTACGTCTACACATAGGAGTCTTTTTCCTGTTTCTTTTCCTTTTGGAGTAGAATCCTAGTAGTGATGTTCCTGGAATTAAGGGCATGCACAGTTTAATCTGACCGCAGACACTGTGTGACCCTGAGCAAATCAACTAACCCTATTTGCCTCTGTTTCCTCATCTGCCAAATGAACAGGAGAAAGAAATGCAAAACACTCCGGTGTCTTTGCCAAGAAAACCCCAAAGGGAGATCATGAAGAGTCAGGCACAACTGAAATGACTAAAAAATAACCACAAATAATGTATTAGCTTTGGGGGCATAGTTCCAATTTTCTTTGCAGAAGGCTGGACCCATTCACAGTTCCACCAATGTAGCACTAATGTACCGGATTCTCCACAGCTCCTCAAATATTTGGACTTTTCCTTTTTTGTTGATCTAAGGAATGTAATTTGGAACCTCGAATTTGTTTTCATCTTCATTTCTCTAATAATTAGTGATTTTGATCATCTTTTCCCACTGAGAAATTGAGCAGCACATTCAAATCTGAAGACAACTTCTCTTGTAGGTAACAATGAGGTCAGGTCATGTGGCAAAGGATACCACAGACACAAATTTAGCATCTTCTCAAGATGGGAACCGTCTTCCTGAGCTGCAACAATTAGGCAGCTTGGAAAAATCAGTCATCCAACATACTAAAGTCCTGAAAGGTATTAGAGCCAGAAAAGATGCGTAGATTTATGGTGAATTTTATTTTTTTTTTAAACCCTTACCTTCCATCTTGTATTGACTCCAAGGCAGAAGAGTGGTAAGGGCTAGGCAATGGGGATTAAGTGACTTGTCCAGGGTCACACAGCTGGGAAGTGTCTGAGGCCATATGATGACATATTAGTCAACCAGGGATTCTTAAATGAGTCACAAACAGATCCTATTGGCCCAGGATGGCAACAAATGTCTTGTAGAAATAGGAAAGAATTCTTTGGGCAAAGAAAAGTGTTGCATCTTTATGCTGCATGATTAGAAAACATATGAGCCAGCAAACCTTTGGAGCTTATATGAATTGACTTTTTATGACTAGAGATAGTAGAAAGAAAATATATCTTCGGGTATTCCCCACAATCCCTTGGAATATTCCAAGGGAGAACTGAGCATTTTACTAGGACCTGCACAAATTCCAAGTAGGAATTGACAAGCATTTTGAGTTGCTTAAGTATTATGAGAGAAGTCTTTTTCAGTGCACAGATTCCCGAGAGGGACCAATTCTAACCAAGACAAAAACTTTGGGGGAAAGTTACTCAAGGAAACAGCGTTGACTTTGGTTGGTCTGAGCAAGTACCATGCCCCCCATCAGGGAAACTTACAACCTGAGCTTTGCAACTGAACATTGTTGAATGAGTTAGGAATTCTGAGAACAAGACAAAAATTGCATTTCTAAGCATGTGAAGCCATAATGGGCTTTGCGCCATATCTTCTTATCATTGGGTAACAGCCACACCTAACCATTGACCACAAGCCAACTCCTTCATTCTATCAGATTAGGGAGGTGATACAAATACTTATAACCAGTCTACCTTTTAGCTGAGAACCTGAAGGAAGCCTTTCAGGCAGCCGCAATTTCAACTTTAAAAAGTGAGTGAGATAAAAATACTTTGCAATGTAGTGCCAGAGTTAAGACTTTTTTTTAAAACTCTTACCTTCCATCTTAGAATCAACCACTATGCAAGGCAGAAGAGGGGTAAGGGCTAAGCAAAGGGGGTCAAGTGACTTGTCCAGGGTCATATCTGAGGCCAGATTTGAACCCAGGACCTCCCATCTCTTGGCCTGGCTCTTAATCCACTGAGCCACCCAGAGTCAAGACTATCAAAGAAAAAGTTATATTGAGAAACTGGTGTTCAGGGGACACACAAGCTAATAAACCAATGGAAAGCTAGCTCATACTAGGCAACTTGCCTATTTGTGACTTGCTCAAATTGTGGAGGAGGGCTCTATCAAGACAATTTATCATAATCATTTATTGGAGAGTTAGTTATACTTGGTGATTGGTTATAAGTAGGTAAAGAGAAGTAATAGATGCTTCCCCTAAGCAGACAGTAAGGGGGAAAGGCTCTCTTCTGTTCATAAAAAGACGATAAACCAAATACAAACTCTGACGGGGATATTTCTAATAAGGGAGATAGAACCCAACAACAGCAATTCAAGGGGAACCCAGTTCAGAGGGCAAAAAGACTGAATGGATCCAGAAGCAACTCTTTTCTTGTCTAGAACCTCAACTATAAAGTATACAGAACTATCGCATAAATCACAGAAAATGCTGATAGCCAGCCTGGCCTTTTGACAAGCTCTAGAGAATCAGGATGATGAGACGATGGGCAACGTTATCTATCGAGTCCGATATAGGAGCAGGGAGGTCGGCTAGTATTAAAAAACGAGGTCTTTCTGACGAGGCACTGGACTAACTTAGGCTATCACAGAAGAAGCTAAGGAAGTGCTCACATATCTATTTACATGGCAACATAGAAACTGACCATCTAAAATGTGCCTTGAATGCAATTACATTTTTTTTTGCTCTCTATGACATTACTACATATTTGAGCGATGCCTATTTTATTATTTTGCATGTGTTTATTTGTATGTATTTGGGCTATGTTGTGTACTATGTTTGTTCATGATTTTATCTCTGGTTTTTCTGATTATGTACTCGTGGTCATGTTTGCCTTTTTCCTTATAGTGCTATTGCAATTGATTGCTCAGCTAGTTTTGCTTTGTTCTGTATTTGTTGTTTGGCGTTTGTGATTATTTGCTGTTAACTGATTTTCTATTTGTGATCATTTTGCACAGATGTGCATGTACTCTTGGGATATGTATATTCTATATGTTTCATGTAATGTGAATATTTAGTCACTGAAGCACCTTGTGAAGTGATCTGCTGTGCAGTGTCATGTCTTTTAATGTATTATTAATCCACATTTGTTTTAAATGGTACCAAAAGATCACTACATAGGATGATGGGAAAATCATGCTTCCTAAATTTTTTAAACCCTCACCTTCCATCTTGGAATCAATATGTATTGATTCCAAGGTAGAAGAGTGATAAGGGCTAGGCAATGGGGGTTAAGTGACTTGCCCAGGGTCACACAGCTGGGAAGTATCTAAGGTCAGATTTGAACCATCTCTGGGGCTGGCTCTCAATACACTGAACCACCTAGTTGCTCCCATAGCCTATGTAATGTTAACAGTGTCAATAAAGATGTAGTTGAATGGCCAGTAGCAGAACTGAATTGCTGGGACTTGAATTGGGGGGGGGGGTGATTTTGGATTTGGAACAGGGATTGTGCTCTATAGGACCAAGGTAAGCTATAAACCTAATCTTCTCTACTCCAAAGACCAAGGTGGTGCAAGAGAAGTTTAGGGAGAAGAAGATTATATCCCCAGGTGCTGGGAAAGTAAGTTTATATATCTGTGATTATGCTTTTTTAAATCCTTACTTTCTGTCTTCATATTCATTCTAAGACAAAAGCAAAGGCCAGGAAATTGAAGATAAATGCCTTGCCCAGAGTCAGACAGCTAGCAAGTGTCTGAGATAAGATTTGAACCCAGGTCCTTCCAACTCTAGGTCTGGTGCTTTATCTACTGTGCTACCTAGCTACCCCATCCCATGATCATTCTTTTTGAAGCAAATATTTCCGTGTAAAAGCTCATCTGATTGGTAGTGGCTGGCTGGCTTTACCATCTGACCTGCAAACCCAGCTCCAAGGTGATCATGGTTCAAACCGCCAGGTCCTGTGGGGATCATCTGTGGCAACTGAAGCTGAGGTAGACAAACAACCCAGAAAGAAACCAACCTCCCCAGACCCATTTCTTGGAAGCAGGGGAAGAGAGAGGGAGCAGGGGTCCCCCCTACCAGTTCAGTTCTTGGCATCCTCCCTGTGATTGAACTGGAACCTTTACCCTCTGCGTCCAGGCAAAAAGAGCAGCAGAAAGAATGAAGAAAAAGAGGGAGGCTGATTTGATCTGACTTTAAAACTGACAGTTTTCAAGGCACAGGCAACCATCAAAAGAGACTCATCAATGGCATCTCCATGTCCAGAGAAGCCCAGGTTACACTATATATGAACAGGTTGTCTTCCCCTGGTTAAAGCACATTTTCCCCCTAATATATATAAGCTGCTCTTTATTGAATAGTCAGTCTTTCATAATGACGGAGTAACCTGCCCCGCTATTGCCTGCCTTGTGTTACTTTCCAGTAGTTATAGCTTCTACACTTGGAAAAAAGAAAAACTTGAAAAATTAGCTTTATTCTAGAATACTACTTAGGATTGAGCCATAATAATCCCCAGACAATTCATATTCTATAGTAATTTCTCATTTATCCTAGAATAGGTTATGATAAGTACTCTAATTCCTCACCCCATTCTGCAGGCTAAGGAAACTGAGGCTCTGATGAAAGCTCTGAAGTCAAAGATCTGAGACATTTCTAGTTCTCAGTCTATTGTCTCAACCATTTACCCTGTTTATCCTGCAGAGAGAATTTGTACTTGTATTCCTGTGCTTTTTGTGTAGCCCCAAAACGGTAAGCAAGAAACTGCTTTTTTTTTTTTTAAACCCTTCCCTTCTGCCTTGGAGTCATTGACTCCAAGGCAGAAGAGTGGTAAGGGCTAGCCAATGGGAGTTAAGTGATTTGCCCAGGGTCACACAGCTGGGAAGCTGAGGCCAGATTTGAACCTAGGACCTCCCATCTCTAGGCCTGGCTCTCAATCCACTGAGCTACCCAGCTGTCCCCAAGAAAGTGTTTTTTGTTGCTCTCCCCTCAGTATGCTCACTCAGAAATCAGTGCAATCTCTTCATAGAGAGGAGGAAGGACAAGACAGGAGAACTAAGTGTCATCAACTGTGCTGCCACTCTCCAAACTGATTTAAGGAAGATGGTCAAATAATTTTATCCTTGTCATCTTTCACAATTAAATCAAACTCTTCGATGGCAGAGATATTTGTAAAGGACTCTCTACTTTCTAAAAGTCTTTCCCCTTATCCGCTCTCCCTCAAAAAGTCCTTCTCAATATTTACAAAGGATATAGAGAGACTTTGAACTTCCCTGGATGATTGCTCACTGAGGGCTTTACTGACAAGAGGAACTGTAGGTAGGAGGGCAACAGACAAAACAAGAAAAGCAAGAAAAATGTCGAAGTCTCCATATGCTTAGAAACTGGTAAAAAAAAAATTAAAGCCAATTATACTTTTAAAAAAATACCCTTGCTCCTCACTGATCCAGTGTGTCTCGCGTGGTCCACAAGAATCTTATTACACGCCATCCACCCATGGATACTATGACCTGATGTGTGACCCAAGCAGAGATCTGCTTTTGGCAATGTTTTCGAAGGGAATTAGAATAGCAAGACATGGCAGCAGAATTGACAGCCTTTGCTTTAATAAGGAATGATGGCTTCTGGCGGGAATGGAAAGCAGGTGGTGGGAATATCCGTGAACTTTGTCACAATGCAGAACTTCTACAAAATTCACAGTAGCTTATTAGATTAGATCTGAAGGGACTTAAGAGCAAAATGTGCTTCAAAGGCTGCAAATAATGTTGAGCAAAAAGTTCTGGTCTAAAACTAAGAAATGGGAAGGCGAACTTTATAACTGTAAAAGATGGATTCATTTGTGTTTTTATCCTCATTCTTTTTTGGTCCAGACCTGTTACTTTTTCTGTATAGGGTGGAAACTCTATAGTTTCCAGCTGTGGAAACTCTCCCCTCACATGACCTGTAATGTATAAGGCTTAACGGTTGTATAGGACAATTAAGAGATTAAGTGATTTGCTCCTGGTCACATAGCTAACTAGTATGTGTCATCCATCTCTCCATTCATTCAAGGGTGGCTCATTTAAGCTTGGAGGCATCTTTATCCCAATCCCCACTCCTGCTGACTAGTCTGTTCCCCAAAACTTGTCTACATTTCCCCTTCATGGCTCTGTCAGTATTTCTAAGGGGATTAGGGTGATTCTCTAAAGCCATCACCCTAAGCCCCACATGAATATTATCAGTTGAGAATCAGTTTAATCATCCAAGATCAAGTAGCTCTTAGAAGACGTGTTTACTAAGGTAATAGAGTAAGAATAGTTAGTAGAAGACGCTCTCCCAAAACTTTGTGACATATTCTCTCACAAGTATTTACAGAGTCTAGGGCATTGATGGTGAATCTTTTAGAGACCAAGACCTCAAACTGAAACCCTCATGCCACATGTGAGCCCACCCCCCATCCCCCACCCCTGCCTTACCCCAGACAGGGGAGGGAGGAAGTGCTCCCATTGGACTGCTGAGCAGAGGGGTCCGTGATGAGAGAAACGTCCTCAGGCTCACGTGGAGAGGAGGAGGGGAGCAGCCCCCTCTGGCATATGTGCCATAGGTTCACCAGCATGGGTCTACAGGGGAAATGGTCTCAAGCTTAGCTTTGATTAGTGGAATTCCTTTTCCTCCTATTCATATGGCATTCAGGAAGCGCCCCTTAAGCATGTGTCTTTGGCTTCTGATGCAGACACCACCACCAACTAATCCAGGGATATGGATGGGACACCAGGAAGCTAGGAGGTCCAATACCATCTAGACCCTTTAAAGTATACACAGTCCTCTTCTAGCCAAGAGGAGAGGGAGTAGGAAACTTTGTGAAAGCTAAAATCAAGGTCTCTCATTCTCCAGTCAGTTCCTTCTCGGGAAATTCAGCTAGAATGCCATGATTACTTAAGTTTCTGGAATTCAATACCTTCCCAACTTACCTGATCATTTATAGATGATAGACAAGTTTCCTAGTTTCCTTGGCCTGTCCAAATGGAATTTTTGGATTCTTAGTGGTTGTTTGGGTTATGCTCTCACCTAGTATGGTTTCAAGGCTAAAATAGGTGGGATAGTTTTTACCACATCCTTACACAAGCATGTATTAAGTGCCTTCCCTGTGCTAGCCACCATGCTAAGCTCTGGAGATACAAAGATAAACATGAAACCATCCCTGCCCTCAAGGCATTTAAAATCTATTGGCATCATAGGAAATACTTGAACCTAGGTCTTCCTGGCTCCAAGAACTGCCACTGTTGACCAGTCTGCTTTACTCTATATTACTGGTCTTAGAAACTCAGATAACCTAATAAAAACTACTGATACTATGTGCTTTATTGGTCACTCCAATAACTGATTAGTGATTCAGATATATCTTATACATTTTGTCTGGACTTTCTCTATATATGAAACTGCCAACTTTCTAATAACGGGCTTTAATACTTTTCTACATCTTTCTTGATGATTATATTTGCTCAAATGCTTCGACCTGCCATTGTTCCTCTATGCACAAGCACATTTCATCGGTTGGCCAGGATTTGTTGGTCGATGGTATACTGGTTACTTTGTAAAATACCTTTAATTTCACACATACACACACACACAACCTATATATGTGATATGCCTTTAATTTTACCTAATATACATATATGATCTACTTTTATATATACAAAACCTTTAATTTCATGTCTACACACATGATATACTATAATGTATTATGACATATTTCATATATACACATATATGTTATATACTTTTACATATGATATACCTTTAATTTCATATATACATATGACATACCTTTATATGTAATATGCCTTTAATTTCATATATAAATATATGGTATACCTTTATATATGAACATTTTTTAATTTTATATGTTGATATCTAGATATTTCTTTGTCAATGTTTTCATTAATCTTCATTGAGGTCTAATAAACAAAGCAACATTATTATTATTATTATTGCTTTCTACCCCATGGGTAGAAAAGACTTGGCTTTAGAGGCTGAGGACCTGGGTTCAGATTCTACCTCTAATGCTTGATGGATACACTTGATAATTCTCCCTTCCTAGGTCTCAGCTTCTTCATATGTACAATAAGTACATTTGATTAAAAGGCTTCTGACATCCCTTCTAGCTCCAGATCTGTCATCTTTATCATCTAATGGGGAGCATAATGGGAAAGAGTGGTGAAACCAGCAGTTGAGGTCTGTGACTAAGGGTAAATCACTTACCTTCTCCAATCCTCAGTTTCCTCATCTGTAAAATAAGGAAAATAATGTTTATGCTCCCTACTTAATAGTGTTTGTGATTACTCAAAGCACTAAATAAATGCTAGATATCATTATCAATAAATCCAACATACTTTAAGGCTAGATCATTTGGCAAGAACATGCTTCAGTCTTTGGCATCTTTTCCTAAAAGCAAAAGAAGATTAAAAAAACAAAAGGACATTGGTGGCCATGTTCTAATTCATAAAAATAGTGTTAAAGGAATTTTCTTAATCTCTCCCTCTGTCTAGCTCAAGAGGGTTCAGAGCAGGGTTTCTCAGTGGATCAGAGAACTGACAGGTTCAGTGAGCAGGGAGCCAGAGCTGAAGATTCCATTACCAAGGAGACCAGGACACTGAGGAGAGGAAGTAGGAATGGCTTTCTGGCAGGAAGGTGGTAAAATGGGTATTGGTCAGTGAGGAGTAGATAAAGGAAGCAACCACTATGGGAAGGGATCTTTTTGCCTCTAGGATCTCTAGAGAGCAGGAGGTCTGGCTCTCAGGCAAGGGGCTTCTGGCAGTTGTCTGATGAAGTAGGCTGTCTATTGTTTTAGGGAATTAGTTAGTTAATATTATACATATAGAGTAGAGTAGATTAGGCCTGGTGTGCCAGGCAGAAGAACCTATCCTGGGAAGACAGTTAGAGAGAGGTAGTATTGGGAAATTTTAGGTGGTTATTAGGAATTGTTTATTAGTGAGACTTAGATTTATAGGGTACAAGATTAATAGTCTTTCTTTTTCTCTTTTCTATCTTTCTACCTGTACTTCTTTCCAAATTAAACTGCACTCCTTACTTTTTCATTACATTTAACCCTTACAATAGGCACCTGTCAAATGAAGCAACAACAATGGTTGATAAAATGTTTGAATAGAAAAATATTGATATCATCTAAAAAATGCTCCAAATAACTACAGATTAGAAAAATGAAAATTAAAACAACTCTGAGATACCTCCTCATATCTCACGCATCATTGGCTAATACGACCAAAAAGGAAAAGAATAAATGTTAGAAGGGATATGGGAAAATGGAGAAACTAATAAATACACTTGGTGGAAACAATGAAATTATATAACCATTCTGGAGAGCAATATGGAACCATGCTCAAAAGGCACAAAACTATGCATTCTCTTTAACCCCAATAATACCACTGCTGGGTCTATATCCCAAAGAAATCAGAGATAAGGAGAAAGGATCTATCTGCACAAAAAAAATATTTTAGCAGCTTTTGTTGTTGTGGCAAAGAATTGGAAACTGAAGGAGCAACCATCAACTGGGGAATGGCTGACCAAGTTGTGGTATGTGGTGGAAATGGAATGCTATCGCACCACTAGAAATGACAAACAGGATGAGCTCTGAAAAAACCTGGAAAGACTTCCTTGAACTTACGCAAAGTGAAGTCAACAAAACCAGGAAAATAGTGTATATAGTAACAGAAATTTTGTATGGTCATCAACTGTGAAATTCTAAGTTATTATCAGCAAAGCAAGTTTCCAAAATATCCACAAAGGACTCATAAAGAAAAATGCTGTCCGCAGCCAACAGGAACTGTTGGAATCTGAGAGAAGATCAAAGTATGCCATCTTCCACTTTATTTCCTACGTGAGTTTTTTATTGTATTGTGATATGTGTCTTCTGTCATAGCATGAGCAATATGGAAAAAATGTATTGCGTGGGGAAAAAAAGAACTTTGATTTGTTGGTTTGAGCAAATTATCCAGATTATGACAGGTTAGTATCTTAGTTTAAAAGAGTGGTTCCTCTTTGCAGTCATGATATATTATATTGTTCTTTTTTTGCATATGGGATGCATTATTATTGATATTTAATATTACATAAGACGTATTAATTTCACAAATTCAAGTGGATTAAAATTCATTTGAATTTGAGAATGTTTTACAAATTTCTCAATATGCGTTGAGATAATTGGAGAATTCAGGGTGTCACAAAACCAGGGAAGGGAATGGTTGCTCTCAATAGATTGTTCATTTTTTAAACCTGTCCATCCAACTTCATTCCAATATAGAAAGGGAAGGGCAAAAATAAAGGTTCTGGTTTTGTTTAGTTGGTTCATTCTATTTCAAAATGGGCAAATGTCATTCCCTTTAAAGTAATCCCCTTGAAGAACCAGATACTTATTCCAAATGATGCTGTCATTGATCAGATCCTTTCTTAGAATCTTCTTTTTGAATTGTCATCAGAGCTGATGCCACATGGTGGCATCTATTCTTAGGATATCTTAGGAGGTGAATCTATTCTTAGAGTGGATTTCATTTCATGAAACAATGCTCAATCATAATTGAGATAAGCAGACTAGAAAACACCATTTGGAGTAAGAAAAAGAACGTGGTGTTACTACAAAGATTCACATTTTCTTATGTAACTGATAAATTGACTCTGAAGACAATTAATTCCCAAAGAAGAATTTTGAAAGGTCTTAAGCATGGGAATCATCAGTGGAATAGAATGGAGCCTCCCAAGGAGACGACATTCATCTGGCTGTCAAAGTTGTGGTTCCTTTGTTAAAAACCCAAGATCAAGTCTCAGACTTGGACATAGGCTAGTTGAAAAGATAATGTTTCTTTCAAGTAAATCTGTATGCAGATTTGATGGGAAATGCTAATGCTGAAGCATTCAACATTTTTCAGTTATTAGCATTCTCTGCTTCTTTCATTTCCTTTGCATTTGCTTCACTGTGTACAGATTGTAACCTCCCAGTAGAATATAGGCTCCTTGAGAACTGTTTTTGTTTGTGTTTTTTTGTCTGGTATCCCCAGTGCCTGACACAATGCCTTTCCCTCTTTTTTTTAATCGGGGCCTATGATTTCATCAGCATCGCAGGCTTCTGCTGAGTAAATGCTCTTTTCCATGGCAGATCAACAACTGGGCATCTGCCCATCTGCAGCACGTAGCTTTAGAGTTTTCTGGGGGCACTTGGAGATTAAGTCATTGGCCCAGAATCACAACGTGTTCGAGAAAAGAACTTGAATCTGAAACCTTCCAAATCCAAGGTTCAACCTTTACACAGGATGTCTCATTGCTTTTGTCACATTAGTTCTTCCTCGGGATTGGACTCTGCTCCCCACTTGCCACCAGGCTTCTTCAAGCCAGTCCTCTTCTGCCTCCTAAACCTACTCCCTAGGGCCTGACTTCAGCTGTTCCCACCTGTGAAGTGGTGTTCTTGATGGCCCACAAGACACAGTACCCACTGTCACAATATAGACAGAGGACTGAAAACAGTTGAATGACCTGTCTCATTTAACGATCCTCTCTCCATCCCTATTATTCTTCCTGGATACATTCCTCAATGGTTAGCAAACACTCACATCCTCATACTCTTCCCATTTCAGGGATTCTGGACTTCCCATTTGCTGATGTGCAAACCTTTTCTCCCATACCCAACCCAGTCCATTGTTGAGGTAGCTCAATATTTCAATGAGTAGAATGCTGGACTTGGAGTCAGAAAGACCTGAATTCAAATCGTGCCTCTTACACTCACTTGCTGTGTGACCCTGAGCAGGCCATTAACCTCTATAAGCCTCAGTTTCCTCATCTGTAATCTCTAGCACATATATCCCGAGGTTATTGTGAGATTCAAAAGTGATATTTGGAAAATGCTTTGCAAACCTTAAAATGCTAAGTACATGCTAAGGGTGGTGATTATTCTACCTTTACAAAACCTTATTCCTATCCCAGACCTGCCCACTCCTTCCATTGTGCGCTTTGTAATGGTTTCTCCACAGTTGATGAATTTGCTTTCATCATAAATCTTTTCCTTTCTTACTTTTTCTATCTTCTAGCATTCTCTTCAGTCAGGCTCTCTTGTGCATCCTCGACCACCTTTCCTCGAATGAGTTGTGTTTTAGCTTATCTCCCATTCTCGGATTATAGTAGAGGAATTGGCATACTCCTAACCATCTATTGCCACTTCCAGATTCTTGCTCTAACACTATCATTCACCAACCTCTTCATCTCTGGCGTCATGCTATCCAAATTCATTGAATTTTAGTAGATATTGTCTGTCTGTCACCAGCATATTCTCTTTTTCTTAATGAATTCAAGAGCTAAATTCACAGTCTTTCAACACCAACACCAGCTCATGTCCTTATCCTAGGAACTTCAGCATATGTACTGATGTTCCTGCATATACCTAATTTCCCAGCTCTTCACTCTACTTGATTCCCATGACCTCTTCCCTTATTCTAATTAAGGTGCAAAGAGATGTTCATACCCCTATTCTATGTCCATGTTTGTGAATTCTGAAATTCCTGTATCTGATCATAATGATCTTTTATCATCCCATCTTTCTCTCTGTCTTACAGCCCCAACCCTATTCTTTATCTTCATCTTCATTTTCATTGCTCATTATTTTCCCTAACATTAACCCTACCCTACCTATATTCATATACATATACATATAAAACCTAGCTTGGTGATCTCATCAGCTTCCATGGGTTCTGTTATCACTTCCATTCATATAATTCCCAGATCGGTGTATTCAACTATAATCTCTATCCTGAGCTTTAGGCCCACATTACCAATTTCCTTTGGAAAGTTTGAAATGGCTGTCCTATATCAGTGATGGCAAACCTTTTAAAGACCAAATGCCCAAACTGCAACCCTCACGGCACATGTGAGCCCTGCACCTTAGCCCAGACAGGAGAGGGAGGAAATGCTCCCATTGGGCTTCTGGGCAGAGGGACAGGTGATGTAAAAATTGTCCTTATGCATGCCTGGAGAGGGGGAGGTGAGCAGCCCCCTCCAGTTCTTATGCCATAGGTTTGCCAACACAGTCCTATAGGTATCAAAATATCCAAAAGGAGGACTCAGCTTTTCCCCCAATCCTCCTTTTCTCCATTATCTTCCAGGACACCACTATACTCCCAGTCACTCAGGCTCTCATCCTCAGTGTCAGTCTTGACTTTTTATTGTGATAACAATATCTAATCCACTATTAAATCTTGTTGTTTCTAAAACCTTTACAGTACCTCTCACATATATACCCTTCTCTCCACTCACATAGTACAGGCCCTCATCATTTTTTATCTGAACCATTGCAAAATTCTTTTAATTCATCTCATTGACTCAAATCCCTCCCCACCCAAATCCATCCTTCCCTCTTGCTGCCAAAGTCATTTTTCTAAAAGCACAGATCAGGAGGAGGACGAGTCAAGATGGCAGCATAGAAGCAGCAAAAGTTCAGACCTTTGAATACCCTTCCTTACCAATTACAAACTAAATACTCCTAGGGGACTGAAAATCAAACCTAACAAGACAGAGACAAGGAACCCTCCTGCTGGACTCAATTCAAAAGATACGCCCTCCCCCCAAAGCCGGAATTCAAGAGCACTTGGGTTTAAGGGGAAGGCAGAAGGAAGGTCCCAGGACCCCTCCCCCCACCTAGAGCTCTAAGCCTCCAATGGCAGTGGGAACCTATGGGTGGGCAAAGACACTGGTCTAGAGGGTGTACCTTGCAGGCAGGGCTGTGCCAGGCTCAGAGCGTCAAACACAGGCAGTGGGGAAGGAGCTGGAGAGGAAGTGCAGAGCAGTCAGCCTGGTCACAGTGGCAGAGACCTTGCATATTGCTCCAGCCTTCCAGGAGGTTTTGGCCTCAGTGCACATACAGCCCACCCCAGCTGAACTTAATCCCATCAAAAGTCTTCAGAAGTCAGGGAAGCCCAAGCTCCAACACCCCTCCCTCACAGACTTCTGGACTTTAATCCAATCAAAAGCCTCCAGAGGACTGGGAAGCTCAAACTCCAACACCCCTCCCCCACAGACTGTACCAAGAGATCTCCTGGCAAAGCTCCAAGAGGGGAGACTGTCAGAAAACCCCAAAACCAAAAAAATGAAAGAAGCAAGAGCACAGACAAATATGGGGAGTAAAGAAGGGGTAAATATGAGCAAACAACAGAAAAAGAAAAACTAAATTACAATCGACAGCTTCTATATAGACAATGAACAAAGAGCAAATGGAACAGAGGAGTAGAGATCATCAAACAATAAATCAGAAATCCCAGAGAAGTGGATACAGGCTTTAGAAGAACTCAAAATGTAATTCAAAACACAATTAAGAGAGACTGAAGACAATTGGGAAAAGAACTTAAAAACTAAGATAAGTCATCTGGAAACAGAAAATACTGTCTTGAAAGCCAAAATAAACCAGCTTGAAAATGAAGCAAAGGAGATGAAAGATGAGACAAAGGAGATGAGAGATAAGGTAAAGAGAATGAAAGATGACCTCCAAAGAAAATCAGACCAGAAGGAGAAGGATGACCAAAAATCCAGGGATGAAATCCAGTCTTTAAGAACCAGAATACGTATAACAACTAGAATTAAGTGGCCTCACAAAGCAGCAGGACACTAGAAAACAAAACAAAAAGAATGAAAAAAATGAGAAAAATATGAAACATCTCATTCACAAAACAGAAGATTTAGAAAATTGTTCGAGGAGAGACAATTTAGGATCATTGGTCTATCAGAAGACCATGACAAAAGAAAAAGCCTGGACATCATATTACAGGAAATTATCCAAGAAAACTGCCCCAATATTCTAGAACAAGAGGAAAAAGTGGAGATTGAAAGAATACACAGAACACCTCCTGTACTTAATCCCCAACTGACAACACCCAGGAATGTTATAGCCAAATTCAAGAACTATCAGACCAAGGAAAAAATATTACAAGCTGCCAAGAAGAAGTCATGCAGATACCATGGAAGCACAGTGAGGATAACACAGGATCTGGCTACATCTACACTGAAGGACCAAAAGGCATGGAATATGATATTCCAAAAAGTAAGGGAATTAGGTATACAACCAAGAATCAACTATCCAACAAAACTGACTATACTCTTACAGGGGAAAGTATGGTCATTTAACACAACAGAAGAGTTCCAAGCATTCATAAATAAAAGACCAGACTGAACAGAAAATTTGATGTCTAAGCACAGAACTCAAGAGAATCATCAAAAGGTAATTTAAAAACAGGGAAAAAAGAAAAACAAAACAAAAGAAAAAACCTTTGTTTAAGAGATTAAACAAGTTAAAGTGATATGTATCCCTATAAGAAAAGAGGTCATTGGTAACTCTTAAAAATTGTTATTATCACCTGGAGAGCTAGAATAATTACACTTAGAGGGAACAGTGACAAACTGTATAGGATGAAATAATAAGACATAAATAGGTATATAGATATATGTATGCATAAATACATATACATGTGTATATATAAACATATATATGTACAACTAGAGCTAAAAAAGAGGTTAATACTAAAAGAAATAAGAGAAACAAAAGGGGGTAAATTTATATGTCACAAAGAAGCTCATGGCAGGAGGGGAGAAAACATCAACACACTGGAAGGGTAAGGAAGTTGGAGATAGAAAATACTCAATTCTTTCATGCATTGAATTGCGAATAGCAGAGTGGATTAGAATCCAAAACTCTACCATATGCTGTCTGCAAGAAACACACATAAGGAAGGTAGATACACATAGGGTGAAAGTAAAAGGATGGAGCCAAATCTATTGGGCATCAACTGGTAAAAAGAAGGCAGGAGTTGCAATCATGATATCTGACAAAGCCAAAGTAAAAATAAATCTAGTTAAAAGAGATAGGGAAGGTAATTATATCCTGATAAAAGACAGTATAGACAATAAGGAAATATCAGCACTCAACATGTATGCACAAATTGGCATAGCATCCAAATTTCTTTTTTTTTTTAAACCCTTACTTTCCATCTTGGAGTCAATACTGTGTTTTGACTCCAAGGCAGAAGAGTGGTAAGGGCTAGGCAATGGGGGTCAAGTGACTTGCCCAGGGTCACAAAGCTGGGAAGTGTCTAAGGCCAGATTTGAACCTAGGACCTCCCATCTCTAGGCCTGGCTCTCAATCCACTGAGCTACCCAGATGCCCCCAGCATCCAAATTTCTAAAGCAGAAACTAGTGGAGCTCAAGGAAAAAATAGATAGAAAAACTATACTAGTGGGAGACCTGAACCTTCCTCTATCTGAACTAGATAAATCAAACCAAAAAGAGAAGTGAATGAAATTTTGGAAAAATTAGAGTTAGTAGATATGTGGAGAAAAATAAATAGAGACAAAAAGGAATACAGCTTCTTTTCAGCAGCACATGGTACATTCACAAAAATTGACCATGTATTAGGGCATAAAAACATTGCAAACAATTGCAAAAGAGCAGATATAATAAATGCAACCTTCTCAGATCACAATGCCATGAAAATAATAATTAGTAAGGGTACATGGAGAGGTAAATCAAAAATTAATAGGAAATTAAACAATACAATTCTCCAAAACCGGTTAGTTAAAGAACAAATCATAGAAACAATAATTTCATTGAAGAAAATGACAATGATGAGACATATTTTCAAAACCTATGGGATACAACCAAAGCAGTACTCAGGGAGAAATTTATATTCTTGATTTCATATATTAACAAATTACGGAGGGCAGAGGTCAATGAATTGGGCATGCAAATTAAAAAACTAGAAAGTGAACAAATTAAAAATCCTCAGATGAAGACTAAGTTAGAGATTCTAAAAATCAAGGGAGAAATTAATAAAATTGAAAGTCAAAGAACTATTGATTTAATAAATAAGACTAGAAGCTGGTACTTTGAAAAAAACAAATAAAATAGACAAAGTACTGCTCAGTCTAATTTTAAAAAGGAAAGAAGAAAACCAAATTGACAGTATTCAAGATGAAAAAGGATACCTCACCTCTAATGAAGACGAAATTAAGGCAATCATTAAAAACTTTTATGCCCAATTATATTGCAACAAATATGGCAATCTAGGTAATATGGATGAATACTTACAAAAATACAAATTGCCTAGACTAACAGAGGAAGAAAAAGACTACTCAAACAACCCCATATCAGAAAAAGAAATTGAACAAACCGTCAAAGAACTCCCTAAGAAAAAATCCCCAGGTCCAGATAGATTCACAAATTAATTCTATCAAACATTCAAATAACAACTAATCCCAATATTATACAAACTATTTGACAGAATAAGCAAAGAAGAAGTTCTACCAAATTCATTTTACAACACAAATATGGTACTGATCCCAAAGCCAGGCAGGTCAAAAACCGAGAAAGAAAATGATAGACCAATCTCCTTAATGAATATAGATGCAAAAATCTTAAATAGAATACTGGCAAAAAGACTCCAGCAAGTCATCACAAGGGTTATTCAATATGACCAGGTAGGATTCATACCAGGAATGCAGGGATGGTTCAATATTAGGAAAACCATCCACATAATTGACCATATTAACAAGCAAACTGACAATAGATGCAGAAAAAGCCTTTGATAAAATACAACACCTTTTCCTATTGAAAACACTACAAAGCATAGGAATAGATGGACCTTTCCTAAAAATAGTAAACAGTAAATATCTAAAACCATCAGCCAACATCATCTGCAATGGGGATAAACTAGAAGCCTTCCCAATAAGATCAGGAGTGAAACAAGGAAGTCCATTATCACCTTTATTATTTAACATTGTACTAGAAACACTAGCAGTAGCAATTAGAGAAGAAAAAGAAA
This sequence comes from Monodelphis domestica, assembly GCF_027887165.1. Taxonomy (NCBI): domain Eukaryota; kingdom Metazoa; phylum Chordata; class Mammalia; order Didelphimorphia; family Didelphidae; genus Monodelphis; species Monodelphis domestica. The sequence continues at coordinate 13,672,948 of NC_077230.1, read as the reverse complement.
TTGAAGGTATTAAAATTGGCAATGAGGAGACCAAGCTATCACTCTTTGCAGATGATAGGATGGTCTAATCAACTAAAAAGCTAGTCGAAATAATCAACAACTTTAGCAAAGTTGCAGGATATAAAATAAACCCACATAAGTCATCAGCATTTCTATATATCTTCAACCCATTTCAGCAGCAAGAATTAGAAAGAGAAATTACATTTAAAATCACCCTAGACAATATAAAATACTTAGGAATCTATCTGCCGAGACAAACACAGGAACTAGATGAACACAACTACAAAACACTCTCCACACAATTAAAACTAGATCTAAACAATTGGAAAAACATTGATTGCTCATGGGTAGGACAAGCTAACATAATAAAAATGACAATCCTGCCCAAATTAATTTACTTATTTAAATAGTGCCATACCCATTGAACTTCCAAAAAAAATTTTTACTGAATTAGGAAAAAAAAAACATAACAAAGTTCATTTGGAAGAACAAAAGATCAAGGATATACAGGGAAGTCATGAAAAAAAAATTCAAAGGAAGGAGGACTTGCGGTTCCAGGTCTCAAACTATACTATAAAGCAGTGGTCATCAAAACAATTTGGCACTGGCTAAGAGATAGAAAGGAGAATCAGTGGAATAGACTTGGGGTAAATGTCCTCAGCAGTCTATGATAAGTCCAAAGGTCCCAGCTTTTGGGACCAAAACCCACTATTTGATAAAAAAAAAAAACTGCTGGGAAAATTGGAAGACAGTATAGGAGAGATTAGGTTTGGATCAACATCTCACACCCTACACCAAGAAAAACTCAGAATGTGTGGAAGACCTGAATATAAAGAAGGAAACTATAAGCAAATTAGGTGAGCACAGAAGAGTATTCTTGTCAGATCTTTGGGAAAGGAAAGACTTTAAAACCAAGCAAGAGCTAGAAAAAATCACAAACTGTAACGTCAATAATTTTGATTACATGAAATTAAAAAGTTTCTCTACAAATAAAACTAATGCATCCAAAATTAGAAGGGAAGCAACAAATTGGGAAACAATCTTCATCACAAAAAACCTCTGACAAAGGTTTAATTACTCAAATTTATAAAGAGCTAAACCAATTTTACAAAAAATCAAGCCATTCTCCAATTGATAAATGGGCAAGGGATATGAATAGGCAATTTTCAGTTAAAGAAATCAAAACTATTAATAAGCACATGAAAAAGTGTTCTAAATCTCTTATAACAAGATAAATGCAAATCAAAACAACTCTGAGGTATCACCTCACACCTAGCAGATTGGCTAACATGATAGCAAAGGAAAGTAATGAATGCTGGAGAGGATGTGGCAAAGTAGGGACATTAATGCATTGCTGGTGGAGTTGTGAACTGATCCAACCATTCTGGAGGGCAATTTGGGACTATGCCCAAAGGGTGCTAAAAGATTGTCTGCCCTTTGATCCAGCCATAGCACTGCTGAGTCTGTACCCCAAAGAGATAATAAGGAAAAAGACTTGTACAGGAAGATTCATAGCTGTGCTCTTTGTGGTGGCCAAAAAATTGGAAAACAAGGGGATGCCCTTTGATTGGGGAATGGATGAACAAATTGTGGTATCTGTTGGTGATGGAATACTATTGTGCTCAAAGGAATAATAAAGTGGAGGAATTCCATGTGAACTGGAACAACCTCCAGGAATTGATGTAGAGTGAAAGAAGCAGAACCAGGAAAACATTTTACACAGAGACTGATACACTGTCGTACAATTAAATGTAATGGACTTCTCCATTAATGGCAGTGCAGTGATCCTGAACAACTTGAAGGGATCTACGAAAAAAAACTACTACCACATTCAGAGGAAACACTGTGGGAGTAAAAACACCGAAGAAAAACAACTGCTTGAATACATGGGTGGAAGGAATATGGTTGGGGATGTAGACTCTAAATGAACATCCTAGTGCAAACAACAATATGGAAATAGGTTCTGATCAAGAACACAAGGACTCAATGAAATTGTGCATTGGCTGCGGGAAGGCTGGGTGGAGGGGAGGGAGGGAAATAATGTGATTATTGTAACCAAGGAATAATGTTCTAAATTGACTAAATAAACTAATTCAAATGGAAAAAATAATAATAAAATAAAAGCAAGGATCAGATCACATCATCTTTCTTTTCAGTAAGAGCCTCTTGCCCTATGACCTCCAAATATAAAATCCTCTTATGTCTAAAGCCTTTCACAATGGTACATTCCTACCTTTTCAGTCTTCTGACTACACTCTATGATTCAGCTATACTGGCCTATTTGCTTTTCCTGGTTCCACCTTCCCATGTTCTTCCTCCTTAGAGATCAGCAGCCTTCTGCATAAATGTAAAGTGAATTCCTTAGTACCCTCCCTGCTGCTCCTGTTGCTGAGAGAATCATAGACTTAAAGCTGGAAAAAACCTTGGAAGCCATCCAGTCCAATCTCTCCATTGTATAGATGAACAAACTGATGTCTATGTTCATAATCAAAATGATGGTCAGTATCTAAGACAGAATTTGAATTCAGATCTTTGAAAATCCAATTTCAGTGTCTTGTCACCAGGTTGCTTCACTTGAAGTATATACATGGACTACCAATCAAATCTGAATCTTCCCATGGGAGGCAAAAATTCTGCCAGGTCATGCATGCCCTGGCCAGAAGTCTCACCTGCCTGCTACCAGATATCCAATGCCTTACTCAGATCTGATCATTTCCACCCCAAACTGTACATTATTCTTAAGCCTTTCTTTCCCATCAAAATTTATTTGATCGTCTATATAAACTGTTTTGGGTAATGGTTAAGTAATATGATTAACTCATTCTAATATGGTCTGTGTGATCTATGTGCCTTCAACCTCTGATGCATTGATTAGGGGACCCTGGCCACTTAACTTCTCATTTCCTTCAAGTGACTCTCTAAGGTGATGATTTGAAAAGTAATTGTTTATCTGCATTGGTAAGGAGGATTTCCTATTCAGGGATTTCACTTTATCTATGAAATCACAGGTCTAGTCCAATGTGCCCCATATATATCAATTGTGTTTTTGTGTTATTCTTTCATATAACATAGTTGTATAATTGAATCTCTGTTATCCTAAAAAAAGAACTACATATCCCAAGAGCCCACTGACTTCCTGTCATTATGTACTTCCTGTAGACAGAGGATAAAGGGCGTGGGTATTGAGGCTCCTCCTCTCTGCAGTGATGATGGTGAGTGGGGATTTTGAAAATGTCTAACCAGTCATGGGCACGTGGATTTTTAATTTTGTATCCTCTTTATTCCTTGATTTCTAATAATCTTTAATAAACCTCTGTAAAATATAATATTTCTATTATTAGAGATATAAATTCAGATTTTACATAGTTAAAGTTAATAATTTTATTTATTTAAGAGATAATGTCTTAATCTAAAAGATTAAATTAATTAATTAACTTGCTTGTTTATTGGAACTTCAAAAATCAAAGTGGTTTGGGGGAAAGAGATGTTTGGCACATAGACAATACTGCCTGTTGTTGGCCCTGTTATATGTTAAACCCTATTGGTTGGGAGACATGTAAGAATAAGTAAGGGGATATCATAGAATAAAAATCTTGAGAAACACAAACTTTCAGTAAGTCTGTATTGAGATATTTTGCAAAGACCTCATACTGAAAAGTTTATTGATAGGGAAAACTTCAGAGGCAAGAAATAGAAAATTATGATCATGTGGATACTATGATTGATACTGCACGGATCTGCAGTTTCCTAAGTCTTCCAAAGGAGATTGCAATCCTTTTTTAGAACCTAGATAGTCTTTAGAGTTTTGCAATGGCTGAAAAATTCATCATTAGCCTGGTAATGAGCCTCTACAAACTCATCTGGTCTGATGCTTAGACAATAGATATGCCAACCCCATACTTGAAGCCTCACCAGTTGTTAGTAATCTTATCACTTTCCTCATAGCTCCTCCCTCAGTTTATCATCACCCATATCTGGATCCCCACCAACCCCTAGTCCACATCCTGTCCTGGAGCATTGACCCATCCAGCCCTGGCCTAGCTCATTGTAGATGACTGAAGAGTTGTTCCTGACTCAGTCACTAACTCCCTTAATTAATTAGCCAGCTGGACAGAAAACTTATCTGTCACATAGGAAGTCATTCAGTTGGTTGGTATAGCTTAGGCTTTACTAGGATCACTTTCAAGACCCCAAGGCTATCTCCAGACCATGATGAAGTATCAGTCACAGAAGGACTTGGGTGGATAGATAGCTCCCTCACCACTGAACATAAATAACACGGTGGGTAAAACTCTATAAAGTGGGAATATCTTGAGCAGATTTATTGGTCTTTTATTTAATTTGTGTGTCTTTTTAATTTTTTAGTTGTTGTTTTTTTAGTTTTTTAGTTTTAGTTTTTTAATTTTTAAAATTTTCTTCTTGATTACCCCCCAGTTAAGAAATGTTGGTGTGTTGAGACATTTAGTAGACTGATTTGCAAGTAGAAATTCCTAACTGGTTTTTTGACACCCTGACAAATCTCCAATTACTCAAAGCATGTTGAGAAATTCTCAAAATATTGTCAAGTCCCAATGACTTATGATTCCCTTAAATTTTTCAAATAAATATCTATTTTATGCCATTTATAGTTAAAATGTTCACATAAATAGCCATAGTGTCAATGATTCCAAAAAGGACGGGCACCGACCCTCTAAAATAAGGTACCAGTTCATCATGATCTGGATAATTTGGTCAAACCAACAGATCAATGTAAACCATAGGTCATTCCCAATGCTGACTCTAGTCCTGCCTGGATAGATGGTGATTCCTATGTGTTGTACTAAAGTTATTATAAGTCAGAGGTTATATATGTCCATTATATTTAGAATAAAACCCAAAGCAAACCAAATGAGTTATCGTGACCTGATGCTTTTCCATTTCTACAATGAAATGGAACAGGGAAAGCCTAGAAAGAAAGTTCTTAAAAATAAACCAGAGCTGATACCCAAGTGATTTGCTCTAGCTCCGGGGTATTTCAAGGCTTCCCTATGTTATCATGAGGATTAATTAGTTAATGTTTATACAGTATTTTGGAGTCACTGGGAATTATGCATGTGCAGGGCTATGCATGTTTAGCTCAGGTGACTAAACCATTTTTTAAAATGGAAACTGTATTTGTTATCTATCAGTGGGCATGCACATGGCGAATGCCCTCCCTTCTATACTACAACACCAATGGTCCAACATTCAACCGAGAACTCAAAAGCTGGTGCCTCCTGTTTGCCCCTTTGGGCTATAACTACAATCGTCAACTCTTGTCTCAATAGGATACCCCAGAAATATAGGCAGAATATGGGTCACTGGGGTCTCACATAGCTTTTTACTGCTGCCTCTGCTAAAGGAAATACCACCTAAAACACACGAGTACTCGAGAAGGCTTGAGTAAGAAAAGAATTTGAGAAGTGGGTAATGAACTGTAACTAGATTGCTAGTAGGCAATAGATGGTGGTACTTAAGAGAACAAGAGTTCATCTAGTTCAACTCTTTTCATTTAAAAATGTGCAGAAATCCCAGGTAGTATAGTACTTAAAGTACCTAGAGAGTCTTAAACAGAAACCATACCGACACAAAATGTTTTTAATGCCTCAAATAAAGTTGTCACGCAATCAATCAGTCAATCAACTTCAGGTCAAGCTCTGTGCTAAGCCTTGTGCATTCAAAGAAAAAAAATTCAATATGCATTACTCAAAGGTTTTATAGTCTAATGGGGAAGATGGCGTGTACATAAATAGAGATATGCAGACAGCTCTTGCTCTGCTTAAATTCAACTTTACTATGTAAAGAATTCTGAACGAAATCTTCATTCCAAAACAATACCCACATTGACTGTACTGTTTTCACTCTCTACTCTTGATCCTTGGCTTGGCTCTGCATTCGATTTGCAAGTCTTACAATGTTTCACAAACTTCCCATAGTTATCCCTTCTTGTGGATCCATTGCATGCATGTAGCAGAATGTCTTGTTATTCCAAACTTGATGACTACGTTGTTTCCTTTTTTTAATTCTAGCATAAAGATCGCACTTCTGAATGTTTTAACAATGGGACCCTCCTTTTAAAAATGTCCTCTTGATCATCATGAACATTTTGCCCAAACTGAGAACAAGAAAAGGTGACTACATACGTAACTGTGAACTTCTATGACATATAAACTCATATTTGGGGTATATTTCAAATTTAACATTGTAGTTCAACGTTGCCCTGGTTCTCTGAACTTTCTCCTCCTTCACTTATTTTTTTAAAAGATTCACTAGCACTATCCATCAAGTTGTAGTGAACCCTCTTGCAGCCAGATCTCTTCCAATCCCGTTCATTCTATCACCTAGCGGTAATAATAATAACAACAACATTAATATAGTACTTTTAAGATTTACAAGGACTTTATGTATATTTTCTCGGTGATTCTCAGAACCTTATGAAGCAGTGTTTTTATCATTCCCATTTTATAGATGAGGCTAAAACGAATTAAGTGACTTGCCCAGGGCCAAAGTTAGTAAGTGTCTGAGATGAGATTTGAACTCAGGACAACCATTCTATCCACTATGCTTCATTAAAACCTGAGTCTCCAAGACCCTGGTTCTTCCTAAACTCACATCCTCTGAAATGCAGGGTCAGAAGAAGGCGGTGACGCATTTCTAGCTCCTCATTGCAAATTTCAGAACCTCTGTCTGTCACCATCATTCAGGAAGCATTTCTCCTTCCTAAGTCACTCCACCCTGCCCAGAGTCTTGTTACTATCATTTATAAACTTCCATGATGCCTCTATGGGCAGTTAGGTGACACAATGGATAGAGTGCTGGACCTGGAGTCAGGAAGACTCAGTTTCTTGAATTCAAATCTGGCCTTAAACACCAGCTATGATCTTGGGTTAGTCACTTAACCTTGTTTGTCTCCATTTTCTCATGGGTAAAATGAGCTGGAGAAGGAAATGGCAAATCACTCCAGTTATCTTTGCCACCCCAAATGGGACCACAAAGAGTCTAATATGACTTCGACCAAACAGTAACAACTGAATCTGATCCAAGTGCCACAATTTCTAGTTATGGCTCTTTTATGTTTTTGTTTAAAATTTCAAAGGATTTCTAATAAAATTTTATATATTTTTTTTAAAAAGCTTTGTTAGTGTTCATTTTTACACCATAGCTATCTCCACTTATTCACATTTGTCTTCATGAATTCACTAGAAAAACACTTAAACAAAGCCAACCCAACACAGTGACTGAGATTGTGGGCATACATTATATTCAATATCTGTAGTCTTCACTTCTCTACAGAGAGGAGGAAGCTGGATTTCTAGACCTGAGATTATTCAATACAATTCCTGGTGCTGGGGACAGCTAGGTAGCTTAGCGGATTGAGAACCAGGCCTAGAGATGGGAGGTCCTGGGTTCAAATGTGGTCTCAAATATTTGCTAGCTGTGTGACCCTGGGCAAGTCACTTAGCCTCCATTGCCAATTTTTAAAAATTCCTGGCGGATACTTTTATTTTTGAGTTACCATTTATTTACATATTTTCTATATAACAAAGTATAATATGTAACACAACAGTATGAGGCATATGATTTGTTATAAATATGTAATAAACTATAAAAATATGTTATTCAAGAGAAATAAATTCTCATATTAGCTATGTCCAAAAATCTATCTGTACTGTTATGGAAACTTTTTTATACCTATTATGATAGTTATTTGTGCATGTGACTTCTTTTCCTATTGCATTGCAAAACTTTTTGGGAGACATTTGGAGAATGTGTCTTTTAGGGGGACTGGAGTGCTGCATCATATATAGCAATTTCCCACAGAAGCAAATACAGTGTCTTGCACATAATAGATTCTTAATAAAAAATAGGTTCAATTTATGAGCAACACAGTGAATTTTTTTTTGGTGTAAATGTAGTATGAGTCTGAATAACCCCACATGCCTCCCTTTTCTCTTATTCCCTCCAGGCTCATTTTCTTTCAACCTGCTCCCCACTCTGCTAAATTGGGATTCCCCAAAAGGAGGCCTACTAAAGGTATTCTTCTCAGTATTTGAAAGATCATTTTTTGTCAGGGACTCTTCCTATTACCATTGGAGCTCCTGAGCTCCCACTGGTATAATTCCCATTAAAAATATCATCCAGGGGGCAGCTGGGTAGCTCAGTGGATTGAGAGCCAGCCCTAGAGACGGGAGGTCCTAGGTTCAAATGTGGCCTCAGCCACTTCCTAGCTGTGTGACCCTGGGCAAGTCACTTGACCCCCATTGCCTAGCCCTTACCACTCTTCTGCCTTGGAGCCAATACACAGTATTGACTCCAAGACGGAAGGTAAGGGTTTTAAAAAAAAAATATCATCCAGTTATCTCAATGAATTCTTAAACAAAAACATTTACTAAAAGACAAAACAAGAATAATAATTACAAAGCATTCCACGCAAGACTTTTGAGTCATTTGACCCACAAAATGGGCAGGGATGGAAAGATGAAATGAGAATTTTTTTCAGGATGAGAGCAATGGGTATGTTTGTAGGCAGTAAGGAATAAGCCAATAGATCAGGAGAAATTAAAAATAAGTGATAAATTGGTTCAGTGAAATAAGAGTCAGACCTGGAGATGGGAAGGTCCTGGGTTCAAATTTGGCCTCAGATATTTAGCTCTGTGACCCCTGGGCAAGTCACTTGACCCCCATTACCTAGCTCTTACCATTCTTCTGCCGTAGAACCAATACACAGTATAGTTTCTAAGATGGAAGGTCAGGGTTTTAAAAAAAAAGTAATAGACCAGGGATAACAGAGGAGATAATATGTTGTAGGAAACAGAAAGGAATGGAATGATTTGTTCAGGTACACCTTAGGAAGGAGTAACAACACTTCATAATGCAAGAGAGAGATGAAGAAGTGCATAGTAGCAGGAGGAATCTAAGTGATAGACAATGGGGAAGAGGGGAGAAGAGGAAGATCACAATAAATGGCCTCAATTTCTTCTATAACATGTGAGACGAGGTTTTTAACTGAGGTGGGGAATGGGAAGTCAGGGGAGGTTTAAGTAGGGATAAAATGGTTTGGAAGAGCCATTACGGAGAGTGGAGTAGTGAATTGCTAAGAGAGGTACAGGATTGCCCAATAGCATTGAGGCTACAATTAAGGTTTTAAAACTTCAATTTGTAGTGGACCCAATCAGAACAGATGCATGATTTTCTCCACTTTCATTCAGCAGCATGTTTGTAAGAATGAAAGTAGCAAATTATAAAAGCGATCTGGCATACTATAATTAGCGAAACGATAATGGAGATAGGAATTTGAGAGAGGATGACAGTGCAGAGTTGAATTGGTTCGCCAAGAAGGCAAGATGGGGAAGAGGAGAGAGTGGCTGGTGCAGGGGAGATGATCTTGAACAGAACTGAAGAATCAAGGAGTCTAAGGTCACAATATAGATGGAGAGTAGTTTTGTAAGGAAAGGGAGAGGGAGAGAGGAAAAGCCAAAAGATGATGGTTAGATGAGGGGATTTCAGAATTCTTGAACATGAAAGTGGGATATTTGGTAAGAGCATATGTATGACTATCTTTGTGTGCGTTCAAGGTGGGGGAAAAGAGTAGCTCATGGAGGCTAAGGAACTGAAAATAGGTACGGTGTTTGAGGAAGAGTCAATACGTATGTTGAAGACCCCAATATAAGGTAGGATTTTAGAAGAAGAAAGAAATAATGGGTTATGTACTGAATTCAATGAAGAAAGAAGAGAAATTACCTGAATTTCTATAGAAAACAGCTACCAGGATTTTGATTGTATAATAGATAGGAATTGCATGAACCTCAGAGGGGAAATGGTTACTGGGTTATCGAGGTATGAGGACAACCTAGAAGTGGCAATGAGGAACAAAGAGTATTTCAATTCCCCTGCCTCGACTAAGGGCAAGGAGTGAAGGTGTAGCCAATGCTGGGAAAGGTGGCCAAGGAGGCTTTGTTGTCTGGAGAAGCCAGATTTCAGTAATACCTAGTAGATGGAAAGAGTATGAAAGGAAAAAAGTTAAAACACGGGAAATTTACTGCCTAGTCCAGAGAGCACAGTGGAAGAGGAAGTGGTATTTGTTGGGACTCTGGGGTGGGAAGATTGGAAAGTGTAAAACTGGAGATTTGAACCCCGGACTCCAATCCCCAGAAGTCCTTGGCCACTTCCCAGAATGCTTTGTAATCTCACTGAGATCCTCACTTTGGCGAGATCAAAAATTTCTGTTTAAACTGGTTGTAAAGCCTACCGGCTCTCTTCCTGTTTCCACTTCCAAGCAGACATGTCTCTCATGATGTAAGTGAAATTGAATGGGCCTCTTGGCCCACCTTGGAACATGCTTTATCATTTGTATTTTTTAGTTCTTAATCTTTAATAAACCTCTAAAAATATAATACTGAGGAAAGCTCAAATCCCCAACAACCATCCCCCAGAGATTACACCAAGAGATCTTCGGTTAAAGCTCCAAGAGGGGAGACTGATAGAAGTCCCCAAAAAAACAAAAAAAGAGAGGAAAAAGAGCACAGACAAATACAGGGAGTAAAGAAGGGGTGAATTTGAACAAACAACAGAAAAAGTAGAAAGAAACTACAATAGACAGCTACTACTCAGCAAATGGGACAGAGGGGGAGAGATCAGCAAACGATAAACCAGAAATCCCAGCGAATTGGATACAGGCTGTGGAAGAACTCAAAACACAACTAAGAGAGGCTGAAGACAATTGGGAAAAGAACTTAAAAATTAAGATAAGTCATCTGGAAACAGAGGCACTTGAACTAAAACAAGAATATAGTGTCCTGAAAGCCAAAATCATCCAGCTGGAAAATGAGGCAAAGGAGATGAAAGATGAGGCAAAGGAGATGAAAGACAAGGTAAAGAGGATGAAAGACGATCTTCAAAGAAAATCAGACCAGAAGGAAAAAGACGACCAAAAAGCCAGAGATGAAATCCAATCTTTAAGAACCAGAATAAAACAACTAGAATCAAGTGACCTCACAAGGCAGCAGGATACTATAAAACAAAACAAAAAGAATGAAAAAATTGAGGAAAATGTGAAGCATCTCATTCACAAAACAGACGATTTAGAAAATCGTTCAAGAAGAGACAATTTAAGAATAATTGGACTACCAGAAGACCACGACAAAAGAAAAAGGCTGGACATAATACTAGAAGAAATTATCCAGGAAAATTGTCCGAAGATCCTAGAACAAGTGGGGTAAGTGGAGATTGAAAGAATCCACAGATCACCCCCTGTATTTAATCCCCAACTGACAACACCAAGAAATGTTATAGCCAAATTCAAAAACAATCAGATGAAAGAACAGATATTACAAGCTGCCAAGAAGAAGCCATTCAGATACCATGGAAACACAGTGAGGATAACACAGGATCTGTCTGCATCCACACTGAAAGACCGAAAGGCATGGAATACGATATTCTGGAAAGCAAGGGAACTAGGTCTACAGCCAAGAATAAAATACCCATCAAAACTGACTATACTCTTACAGGGGAAAGTATGGTCATTTAACACAACAGAAGAGTTCCAAGCATTCATAAATAAAAGACCAGACCTGAACAGAAAATTTGAAGTCCAACCACAGAACTCAATAGAATCATCAAAAGGTAATTAAAAAAGAGGGGAAAAAACAACAACAACAACAACAACAAAAATTTTTTAAGACTCAATAAGTTAAAATGATATGTATCCCTATAAGAAAAGAGGTCATTGGCAACTCTTAAAAACTGTTGCTATCACCTGAGCAGCTAGAAGAATTACACTCAGAGGGAACAGTGACAAACCATATAGGATGAAAGGACAAGACATAAAATAGGTATACAGATATATGCATGCATAAATACATATACATGTGTATGTATATATATATATATATATATACATGACTAAAGCTAAAAAAGAAAAGAGGTTATGACTAAAAGAAATGGGAAAAGAAACAAATGGGCGTAAATTTATATGTCACAAAGAAGCTCATGGCGGGAGGGGGGAGAACATCGATACACTGGAAGGGTAAAGAGGTTGGAGATAGGAAATACTCAACTCTTACGTACTTTGAAACTGACCCAAAGAGGGAAGAGCAATCCAATCCATTGGGGAAGAGAATAGATTTGTGCCCTATAGGGGAGTAGAAGGGTAAAAAACAGACTGGTGGGGAGGGAAGCAGTACAAGGGAGGGAAAGGGGGGGTGGAATTTTAAAAAGACTACAGGGGAAAATAAGGGAGGGAATAAGAAGGGAGGGGGTAGAAAGGGAAGTAAAATAAGGGGAGAATGGGGGGGGGGGACTGACTATAAACAAACATTGGTATAGAAGGAAATAGTGAAAGAAGAAAAGGCAGGACCAGGAGTAGAAATCAAAATGCTGGGAAATACACAGCTAGTAATCATAACTCTGAATGTGAATGGAATGAACTCACCCATAAAACGCAAGCGAATAGCAGAGTGGATTAGAATCCAAAACCCTACCATATGCTGTCTGCAAGAAACACACATGAGGAAGGTAGATAAGCATAGGGTGAAAGTAAGAGGATGGAGCCAAACCTATTGGGCATCAAATGATAAAAAGAAGGCAGGAGTAGCAATCATGATATTGGACAAAGCCAAAGTAAAAATAAATCTAGTTAAAAGAGATAGGGAAGGTAATTACATCCTGATAAAAGGCAGTATAGACAACGAGGAAATATCTGTACTCAATATGTATGCACCAAATGGCATAGCATCCAAATTTCTTTTTTTTTTTAAACCCTTACTTTCTGTCTTGGAGTCAATACTGTGTTTTGACTCCAAGGCAGAAGAGTGGTAAGGGCTAGGCAATGGGGGTCAAGTGACTTGCCCAGGGTCACAAAGCTGGGAAGTGTCTGAGGCCAGATTTGAACCTAGGACCTCCCATCTCTAGGCCTGGCTCTCAATCCACTGAGCTACCCAGATGCCCCCAGCATCCAAATTTCTAAAGGAGAAACTAGTGGAGCTCAAGGAAAAAATAGATAGAAAAACTATACTAGTGGGAGACCTGAACCTTCCTCTATCTGAACTAGATAAATCCAAAAAATAAATAAGAAAGAGGTAAGAGAAGTGAATGAAATCTTAGAAAAACTAGAGTTAGTAGACATATGGAGAAAAATAAATAGGGACAAAAAGGAATACACCTTCTTTTCAGCAGTACATCGTACATTCACAAAAATTGACCATGTACTAGGGCACAAAATCATTGCAAACAAGTGCAAAAGGGCAGAAATAATAAATGCAACCTTCTCAGACCGCAATGCAATAAAAAATAATAATTAGTAAGGGCACATGGATAGATAAATCAAAAATTAAAAATATAATACTTCTAGCAGAGAAACTAATTTAACTGTTACAGAAGGATGGGTGGTAAGAGTAGGAAATACATTTTGGTCGATGAGCTACAAGAGTTCAGAATCACTGGGATTCGAAGAGTAAGACCATTTAGGAGAATGTATATCATTGAATAGAGGGTGCCACTCCTCTTCCCAAAGGAAGTTGATGATCAGGCTGGAGGCAAGTACTCTATAAGATGGGAGGCACAGGATCAGATGGTCAGATGGGAGTCATTTACTAGTTCTCTTCCTTCCAAAGAGTTGAAAGGAAGGAAAGAACTCCACATTAGGTGGAAGTTGAACCAGAACAGCTGGACAAAGAAGGCTGGTTCCCCATCAACTTTCCAAATCCTCTTCTTCCTCTTTCTTTTGCAGTAGGATAAAAGAGCTAGAAGGCTTGAGGCCAAAGGGAAGACTGGTCCTCTTTGAACCAGATCACAAAGTATAAATTACCTTGGACTGGCATAGACAGCTTTGTAGCAGATGGAAGACACCAACTTCCCTCAAGGGAAACATTGTGAAACTGGGATTTTTATTTCTAAACTTTAGCTTAATATAATACTGATAAGTTGGGGGTAGGAAAATAAGGCCATTCTGGGATGCCATTGCACTTTTGACTTAACCCTTTTTATCAACCACTACTATAAAACTAGGTCCCCTTTGATGAATTCACTTTAATTCCAGGAAACTAGTATATTTACCATATCTTCAACTCTGAAGGTTAAGTGATGATCATATTTGCCTAATAATCACAAAACAGCTCTGGATTTCAAGATTACCCAGTTTTTTTTTTTTCTTGCTTTTTGTTTCTCCTTTTATACTATGTAAATGAGCGAGTAAGGGAAAGGTGCTCTGTCCCTGGCCTTTTCATATGCAAATGAACTATCCCAAACCTTTCTTCTTTTACTAGTTGCAAGTGAGCTTCCTTGTTTTACATCCTTTACAAGGTGAAAAAACAATGCACTCAGACCTGAAAGGAGCTTACCTTCACCTTTGTATCTGTTACTTATCCCTTGCATTCTTAAAAAAAAAAAAAGATTGCCAGTTTTGAAAGAGGCTCGTAGACACACTCCCAATTACCAGTCTTATGTTAAGGTCCAGACCCCACACTGCAAGTTGGGCAGGTAGGATAAGTTCAACCTAATTCAAAATTATAGTTTCTCTAGGCCAGTGATGGCCAACCTTTTAGAGACCATGTGCCATGCCCCACTCCCCCAGAGACCACATGCCATGCTATTCCACCCCAACAGTGTCACATGCATCCCTCCCTCCTTGCCCCACATTGGGCTGCTGGGCAGAAGGGTGGGTGATGTGAAAAAAATATCATCAGGTACAGTGGAGAGGTTGAAGGGAACAGCTTCACCTGAGTCCCTCTGCCTTTCTACTAACAAACTCATGTAGGGAACTACAGTATGCATGCCCACAGAGACTAGTCTTCATGCCCTCTTTGGCACCTATGCTATAGGTTCACCATCACTGCTCTAGGCTAATACCTTCTTTGGTATCTGTTCTTCCCTCATGTTATACCTGTATAATTTTTCTAAAATGAAAAGTTTAAATTCTTTTTGAGAGTAATTTTAGTTTAAGAAACATGCTACCTCTCTGAATCCAGAAAATGAACTGTTTGGAGAGGATACCATGAAAATGCCTACACAGATAACACACTGCACCAGAAAATCCAGATTGAACTTTGGGATGTGGTGATTTGAACTGTGTGGGGTTGAATGCACTTATTTTTTGTATGTATACTCTTATGCCAAAGGGGACTGCCCCCCTAACTGGCTTTTTGCCAATGCACCTAGCAATCATGGGTTTGTTCTTTTCCCTTTTATCCCCAAATTATTGTAATTTCAAAGTTGGTTATATTTACAAGATCCATTGGAGAGACTAGTCTTCCAGGGATCTCAGGGGGAATGTATAATTGAAAATCTGTTACCCTAAAAAAGAACTACAGTTCCCAGGAGTCCACTGACTTCCTGTCATTACATACTTCCTGTAGACAGAAGATATTAGCAAGTGGTCAGGCTTTTGGGGCCTCTTTCTTGGAGCTGTTTTCTTGGGCTTGCAGCCAGGATGGTGATGGTGGTGAGCTAAGTGCTGGGATTTAAATGGGTTGATCAGAAACGGCATGTGGTCTTTATTTTGTATCCTCTTTATTCCTTGATTTCTAATTATCATTAATAAATCCCTTAAAATATAACATTTTAATATTTGAGATCTAATTTTAATTTTTACATACCTCCCCACAAAACACTAACAAAATTCAGAAAGTAAAAATTAAATAATTAGAAGCTAGAGAAAGAAAAGAAAAGAAAAACACCAAGTTGTCTAGTCCAAAGGATTTTGGGTTTCTAGAAAATCAGATAGCCCCTATTCCTATGGACCTGAAAGTTCCACCAAAGGATGATGAAAAGGATTCCAGGCTAGATCTCAATGTGTACTCTTATGGTATGAGCTCTAGGAGTCTCTCCTGAGCTGTCCTGTGTCATGACATGCTAGAGAAAATAAAGACTGCTCGTTAAGATAAAACAACTAGAAAACAACAAGACAGAATGACTAACTACAAAATGCTTTTGATGAAATGTATAGACACCAAGCGTGGAGTCAGGAAGATGTCTAACTTCAAATCCAGCCTCAGACATATATATCTGTGTGACCCTAGGCAAGTCACTTTATTCTATTGGCCTCAGTTCTTCATCTCTGAAGAAGGAAATGACTAACCACTCCAGTATCTTTGGCAAGAAACCCCCAACTGGGGTCACGAAGAATAGGAAACAACTGAAAAATGACTGTACAACAAAAATCTAAGCAAGCAGTTGAGAGTCCCAAAATTACATACATGTTGTGAAAGTTAGTTGCTGGAATTGGAATGCATTTTCCTATTAAATCCACATGATAATAAAGGGATCCTACAAAATGATTCCTAATGTCCTTTCTAGCAGTTAGCTTCTTCCAATAGAAAAACAAAATCCTATTGAGTCCCTGGTATCACTAAAGAGAATATGTACCAAAAGAGCATATCAACCATAACCATAATTGTAACAACCAGCATTTGTATAACACTTTAAGGCTTTCAATGCACTTTTTATTTTTTGTGTGTGTAGAAATTAATTTTATTTGTTTACATTTATTTGTTTGCTACATTAAAACCTTTTTTATAACACTAGTTTTTTATTTGATCAATTTCAAACATTATTCCTTGGATACAAAAAAACATTTTCTATTTCTCCCTCCCCTCCCATCACCCCTCCCAGAGCCGATGCAGAATTCCACTGGGTATTACATGTGTCCTTGATCTGAACCCATTTCCATGTTGTTGGTATTTGCACTAGGATGTTCATTTAGAGTCTACATCCCCAATCAAATCCCCTTGACCCCTGTAGTCAAACAGTTGTTTTTCTTCAGTGTTTTTACTCCCACAGGTTTTCCCTTTGCATGTGGATAGTGTTTTTTTCTCATAGTGGATAGTGGATAGTGTTTTTTCTCCAACACATCTCAGCAGCAGGAATTAGAAAGAGAAATTCCATTCAAAATCACCTTAGACAATATAAAATACTTAGGAATCTATCTGCCAAGACAAACACAGGAACTATATGAACACAACTACAAAACACTTTCCACACAACTAAAACTAGATCTGAGCAATTGGAAAAACATTAACTGCTCATGGGTAGGACGAGCTAACATAATAAAAATGACCATCCTACCCAAATTAATTTACTTATTTAGTAAATTGAACTTACCCATTGAACTTCCAAAAAACTTTTTTACTGAATTAGAAAAAACCATAACAAAGTTCATTTGGAAGAACAAAAGATCAAGGATATCCAGGGAAATCATGGGAAAAAAAATACAAAGGAAGGTGGCTTTGCAGTCCCAGATCTCAAACTATAGTATAAAGCAGTGGTCATCAAAACAATTTGGTACTGGCTAAGAGACAGAAAGGAGGATCAGTGAAATAGACTTGGGGTAAGTGACCTCAGCCACACAGTCTATGACAAGCCCAAACATCCCAGCTTTTGGGACAAAAATCAACTATTCAATAAAAACTGCTGGGAAAATTGGAAGACAGTGTGGATCAACACCTCACACCCTACACCAAGATAAACTCAGAATGGGTGAATGACTTGAATGTAAAGATGGAATCAATGCCCTTTTATTTAAAAAATAATCTCTGATTATTTTTTCTTTCTCTGATGCTCTCTGATCTCTGATGCTCACAATAATACAGGGAGGTAAGTGTTATTATTATATTTTATTATTATTATATATTATTTTAAGGAAACTGAGGCTAACAGAGATTAAATTACTTGTCCAAGGCCACACAGCTACTGAGTTTTTGAGTCAACATTCACACTCCAGTATCTCTGACTCCAAGTCTAGTTCTCTAATTACTGTGCCACCTAGCTATTTCCTAACATTGTATATGAAAATAATTCCCATTCCAGCTTGGGACACCAGAAACAAATCTCTCTTCAATAAAGCAATAGCACTATGGATTTATGCTCTCCTTTTTTTCCACAGGGCAATAGCAATAAGACTTGGAGGTTCCAGCTATAGCAGAAATCAATCCGTTATCAAGCATTTATTAAGCATCTGGGGCATGTGGAGCATTCAGAGGACTAACCCCTTTGGAGTAAGGGCTTGCTGAGCCCTTTTCAGGGTTACTCATCCATCATTGTTGTCCACCTTCACCCAACTCTCTCACCTTTGGCTCCAAGAAGCTATAGCATGTACAATGGCTATACCCCAGTAAACGCATCTACTCAAGCAAGCTAAATCAGGGTGAGGGTAGCCATCAAGTCTCAAACCTGTCTGCAAGCTAGGGGGATGTCTATATATAGCATTAGAAAACTTCCTCCAATAGAATGGGCAGATGAGAACAACTTGTTCCAACAGCCACAAAGGCAGCTGAAGCAGGTCCTATGGAATACTTAGGGCTTGGCCAGATATTAAAGAAAACAAGGTCATCCACTGCATCCTGGACCACAACCAGTCATTCTAATTTTAATCCTACCATTGGACTTTGATGACTCTGGAGGAGAGAATGAGGTTGATGACTTTGTGTAACTCTACCTCAATTAAATCTAATGTCCATACAAGTCAAGATGTCATCTCCTGATGTCATTGGCACCCTTCAACAATAACAATTAAGCATCTACTATATCAGTGATGGTCAACCTATAGCATGCATGCCAGAAAAGGACACTGAGAGCCCTCTCTATGGGCATGCCAGAGTTCTACTAGAAAGCCAGAGGGTCTCAGGGCAGAGCTGTTTTCCTCCTCCTCACCATGAGTCTGAGGATATTCCTCACTTCAACCTACCTTCTGCCCAGCAGCCCAATGGGAGTGCTTCCTCACTCCCCTGTCTAGGGTAAGGCACTGGGGAGGGGGGGAAGGAACAGGTGCTTACATGTTGCCTGAGGTTGTGGCACAGAAGGCAGCCTGTTGGGTCTGTGGTAAAGGTGATTCCCATGGTGGAGTTGGAGAGGAGCTAGGTTTGAAGGGAGCATAGCTCACAGCATGGGACATAGCTGGAGGGGAGCAGAGCACTTGGGTCACTCTCTTCCCTCTCTCTACATGTACCTCTCATCACCTGCCTCTTTGCTCAGCAGCCCACTGGGAGCACTTCCTTCCTCCCCTGTCTGGGGTAAGGGCAGGGGCTGGGAAGAGGGGCAGAGCATTGTACTTGGTCTCTGGGGGTGGGTGGGCACAGCACTCCATCTGGGGATTGAGATGGAGCAGGACCCAACACTGTCTCTAAAAAGCTCACCATCACTGTACTAGATTCTAACCTAGTGCTAGGGATACAAAGATAGAAATTAAAGTCCCTTCTTTCCAGAAGTTTACATTCTATTAAGAGAGACAACATATCCACATATAAGTATTTATAAAATGTATGCAAAATTAAAAGGTAATTTGAGGAAGGAAAATGCTCCCAACTGGAGGTAGGGGAAGAGACCTGGAGCCTGAGCTTGAAAGGAAACAAGGAATTCAAAGAGGTGGAAATGATAAAGGAGTGCTTTCCAGACTTAGGGGAATAGTCTATGAAAACACATGGAAATGGAAAAATAGAAGACCATGTGTGAGAAACAACAAAGATACCAGTTGGACTGAACCATAGAATAGGAAAGTGACGGGCATATTCAGGCAGTGGCCAAAAAGAGAGGACAAATATTCTAGTAGGCATGGTAGGGAGGTTATTTCTATTTAAAAGATATTTAGTATTTAGGCATTTTGTTGGAAACTTCTCATAAAAGAAACACTTTCCCTGGTAGAATCAGGGCATGCTTAGCCTTTGGACTAGCCAGTCTGGGATTGTCTGAGGCCTGAAAACTAGTTGAACCTACTAAAGAGGAGAGTGATATTGCCATGTCTCCCAGCAGCTGGTGATACAAGGAAGCTTAGACAGT
Source organism: Monodelphis domestica (assembly GCF_027887165.1). Classification (NCBI taxonomy): domain Eukaryota; kingdom Metazoa; phylum Chordata; class Mammalia; order Didelphimorphia; family Didelphidae; genus Monodelphis; species Monodelphis domestica. The sequence continues at coordinate 13,653,166 of NC_077230.1, read as the reverse complement.
TGATTAGTGTCAGGAACGTCTTATAGGAAAGAATTGCTGTAAGTCCTGGGAAGCTGGCAGCAGAGAGCATCAAGATTCTGGCAGCAGGCAAGAGACAGGTCCATGGAGGTTGGATCACAGATAGAACTAGAGTGGAAAGAAACCACCAAGACCATGAAGTCTGACTTCTTCATTTTATAAATAAGAAAATTGAGGTCCAACAGGGATTAGCCATACAGGCAAACAATAAGCATTTTATTAAGTACTTACATAGTAAGCAATGGAAATTTTTTAAAAGGAAGGAAGGAAGGAGGGAGGGAGGGAAGGAAGGAGGGAGGGAAGGAAGGAAGGAGGGAAGGAGGGAAGGAAGGAGGGAGGGAGGGAAGGAAGGAAGGAGGGAGGGAGGGAGGGAGGGAGGAAGGAAAGAAGAAGAAAGAAAGAAAGAAAGAAAGAAAGAAAGAAAGAAAGAAAGAAAGAAAGAAAGAAAGAAAGAAAGAAAGAAAGAAAGAAAGAAAGAAAGAAAGAAAGAAAGAAAGAAAGAAAGAAAGAAAGAAAGAAAGAAAGAAAGAAAGAAAGAAAGAAAGAAAGAGAAGAGAGAGAGAGAGAGAAAGAAGAAAGAAAGAAAGAAAGAAAGAAAGAAAGAAAGAAAGAAAGAAAGAAAGAAAGAAAGAAAGAAAGAAAGAAAGAAAGAAAGAAAGAAAGAAAGAAAGAAAGAAAGAAGAAAGAAAGGAAGAAAAGTAGCTGATATTCTAATGGGAGGAAACAACATGTAGGAGGGGATTAAGGAAGGAAGGAGGGAGGGAGGGAGGGAAAGAAAGAAAGAAAGAAAGAAAGAAAGAAAGAAAGAAAGAAAGAAAGAAAGAAAGAAAGAAAGAAAGAAAGAAAGAAGGAAGGAAGGAAGGAAGGAAGGAAGGAAGGAAGGAAGGAAGGAAGGAAGGAAGGAAGGAAGGAAGGAAGGAAGGAAGGAAGGAAGGAAGGAAGGAAGGAAGGAAGGAAGGAAGGAAGGAAGAAAAGTAGCTGATATTCTAATGGGGGGAAGCAACATGTAGGAGGGGATTAAGGAAGGAAGGAGAAGAGAACAAGTATTTATTAAGCACCTACATCAGGCACTATAACAAAGGCGTTACAAATATTACTTCATTTCATAAAGAGTTGGGAAAGATACCCACAGGAGAATGGTGGTAAAGATTAGGTGCTTTTCCCAAGGTCACACAGTTAATAGGCATTAGAGGGAGAAATGGAATGCAGATTCTTTGACTTCAGAGCCTGTAATTTTTTTCCACTTTCTTCCCTATCTGATAGCAGATATGGGAGCTCCAAGAATTAGAATCAAAGAAGACATCTTCATAAGTTCAAATCCAGCCTCAAATACTTACTAGCTGTGTGACCCTTGGCAAGTCACTTAACCCCTGTTGACCTCAGTTTCTCATCTGGAAAATGAGCTAGAGAAAGACATGGCAAAACATTCTAGTATCTCCACAAAGAGCTGGACACAACTAAACAACAAACTGGAGCCTAGTAATGAGCTTGGGCGTCAGGCCTTCAGTGCCAGGGAAGTCTTGGGAAGAGTGGAATAAGGCAGGACCCCCGAGAACCAGAAGAACCAAAGGAAGGTTCGGGTGCAGGTCAACAGTACTCTGGTACTGGGTGAAACAGCACTAGGGCTCAGTTACAAAAAAAAAAAAAAAAGATAAAAATTTGGCCACTAGAACCAAGAGCTTGCATGGAGGACTGGATGGCCCGCCTCCAAGCCATGATCTGATTGTCCTTATAGTTCTCCTTTGCGGGGTTCGGATTGATGGCGACAAGACTTGGGTGAGAATCTCGACCAAGAATATAGGGTTTTCTTGGCCCAGGAGGGAAGGCTCGAGGAATCCAGGGCCAGAACTTGAGCCCACACTCTGGCTCACCTATGCACAAGTGGGGTGTCCAGATAGAAACGTAGGCGTGTTCTCCGTGGCTGTTTTTCCTGTTGAGGAGAGTCAGGAGTAGCTCAGCCCCATGCAAAGTGCTTCTTCACGCGGTTGTTAATAAATGTCCCGGGGTCGGAGGATGAGTCATGACTTCTCCTGCGGGCACTTCGTTTGCTCTGTCCCAGGCGGGTCTTCTGCAGTACACACGTGCCTCGGGACTACTGTGAGAAAAAGCAATGACATCTGACGAGCGCGTACTTTAACGGCTCTCTGTCTCCATTGCTGCCATGAGAGGCTTGGAGAAGGGATGGGCGAACCCTTCAGACCGAAGACTCTTCTCCTCGCCCCCCCCCCCCCCGGGCAAACTTCTATTTAGAATGCAGATGCGTGCAGGCAGCTCGCTGGAACTGTACACAGCGGATTCGGCCACGAGCTCGGCGACTGGAGATTTCTAGGGGACGACGGAGAGAAAAGCAAAACCAAACCAGAAGTCAATGTTAAGAACAACAAGGGGGACTCCAGGCCTGGTTTACCCCCGGGTTTCTCTCTTCATTGAACTGGGTGGTGACTATTGCCTGATTTTGAATCTGGCTGCATTATCTGATGTGCGACCCGAAACAAAGTCCCCCCAGCCAGCCTTTTATCTAGCTTGGTTTCATTGTGTCCAACTCTGAAAAGAGACAACGCCCCTTCTGGCCACTTTATTTGGGGGAGGAAAGGGGAGAAAGAAATAGAGAAAAAAGACTATATTGAAAGGCAGGCCCGGCCGAAGGAGACAGATGAAGTACAGTGATGGAGTATTAGGCTCTGGCTGGCCGCAGCCTGGCCAGAAGGCTGTGAAGAGTCTAGCATAAACAGAGGCATCTGGCTGCACAGCATGGAGTAGCAGGCCCATGAACCACAGCAGATGCAGCTTCAGCTGTGATTGGGTACAGAGCGTCAGCATCCAGGCCTGGGTCACACGGAGGAGCCGTCTTAATTGTGACAGTAGAGTGTCAAACTGCCATCCAATCTCTCTCCTTCTCTCTCTCTCTCTTTCTGTCTCTCTCTCTCTCCCTCCCTCCCTCCCTCTCTCTCTCTGTCTCTGTCTCTGTCTCTGTCTCTGTCTCTCTCAGTTTCTCTCTGTGTGTGTCTCTCTTCTCTGTCTCTCTCTCTTTGTCTGTCTCCCTCTCTGTCTCTGTCTCTCTGCCTCTCTGTCTCTCATTCTCTCTCTTCTCTCTCATTCTCTCTCTCTCTGTCTCTCTCTTTGTCTGTCTCCCTCTCTGTCTCTGTCTCTCTGTCACTCATTCTCTCTCTCTTCTCTCTCTCTGTCTCTCTCTTTGTCTGTCTCCCTCTCTGTCTCTCTGTCTCTCTACCTTTTTCTCTTCCCCAGCCTTTCCATTTGCCTGTCTTCCTCTTTCTTTTCGCATCTATCTCTGTCTCATTTTTTCTCTGTCTCTAGCTCCCTCTTTTCCTACCTCTCCTTCTCTGCCTATCTTTTTTCATGTCTGTTTTCTCCATCTGTTTTTTCTCTGTTTCTATATCTCCTCATTTCTCTGTCTTTTTCTCTGCTTGTCAGTGCTTGTGTCTCTGACCAGCTCTCTATCTCTGTTTGTCCCTCTCTCTGTCTATCTCTTTCACTCTCTCTCCCTCTCTGCCTCTTGTCTCTATCTACTTCTATCTCTGTTTCTGTGTGTGTGTCTGTCTCACTACCTCTCTATCTGTTTCTCCTCTGCCTATCTTTCTCTGTTTCTCTGTTTGTGTCTCTTTCTGTCTGCCTCTTGTCACTCTAACTTGTTCTCTTTCTTTCTCTGTCTCTATTTCTGTGTGTCTATGTCTCTATCTCCCTTTCTCTGTCTCTCTGTTTCTACCTCTCTCTCTCTCTCTCTGTATCTCTTTTTGTCTGTCTCTGCCTCTCTTCTCTGCCTCTCTCTTCCTCTCTCTGTTTCCTCTCTTCTCTAAAAACTTTCCTCCAGATTTTTGCACTGAAAGTAAAAATTCAGTTAAAGGAAAGTGATTTCTAGTTTGTTCAAGTTGATTGCTTCCAAGTAATTAAGTATTTAATGTATCCACTTCTCAAAGCTTCAAAACTGCTGGTAGCAAACTAGCAAAGGTTTGTGGAGCCAAGGTCTGGAAGAAATTAATCTGGTCCTAATTGCAAATGGGCTGTGGGGAATTAAGACCTTTATTAAAAGACAAAAACACAACATCACACTGGTACTAAAAGATTTCCTCAGGCTACTGAGGCTCACACCCATTGGGATGCTACTGAGATCCTGGTAACACGTTTCAACTCTAAGTCAGGGGGGCACTGGTTTGTTTCCAGTGATTTCTGTGTTACATATTCGTCAGAGTGAGAGTTGATGATAAGGATGAGCAAACACCATATGTTTGCCCCTCAGTGTGTGGGGACTTGAAAGGAAAATCTTCAGGCAGGCATAGCATGGCCAGAGGTGGGGACTGATGCGGAGGGGAGGTCTTAAACCCTTCTCCTCACTCACCTGTGGTGAGAAAATAAGAGGGCAAATGCCTGGGAAGAGCCCTGGAAGAATTTATCCAAAGAGAAGTGGTCAGGATCCCCAAGTATGATTCTCCAAATAAAGACAAATGAACATTTTAATTCCTACTAGAGATACTGACAGATGAGAATGTTATTGAGAGGTTGCAGAGGGTCTGCTCAATTCCCAAACTCCCAAGACAAGTCCTTTAAAGTACATAATAAAGAAGTAATCAAACAGTACTATTAAAATTCAGTGTCAGTAAATAACTCTTCCCTTCCCTCCTCTCTTGCTATGAATACTTCATTCTATGTGTCTATTTGACTTTGTCTTGTGTGTGTGTGTGTATGTGTGTGTGTGTATATATATATATATATATATATATATATATATATATATATATAGGTATCCCTTCCACATCACTAGGGTTAGGGATGTAGTACCCCACAATCTGGAAAATCTGCATAAAAATGTTGGCCCTCCCTTGGTACTAGAAAAGTATGGATTTTTCTTCTTCTTTTATGGGATGTTTACAGCATCTTACTGTAAAATTTGGGTTAAGTATTTGGTCATGGGCTATATGACACTCAATGTCAACATTTCTAAACTGTGTCATCTGCTAACTTTCTTTTCACAAACTTTAACTTTTTATTTATTTTAACTTTAAAAAAGAAATTGTGCATATTTGTCGTTTATAAGATAAAACGTGTTGACGTTATACAATAAATACTACACTTATTTTGTACATTTCTCAGTTTCTAAACTTTTTCTGTGTCATCTGCTGGCCTTTGCATGTTGTCTGCAGCTTCCACACAAAAAAAAATCCCATTTAATTTCTTATGCCAATCGATGATACATCAAAACTGTAATGAGGAAAGTTGCGATGTGGAAGGGATAACAATTTGTATATATATACACAAAACATATATCCCAAGATATAAATGCATTGCGCGAGATGTACATACCTACATATATAGACATGTGTCTATTTCTTTACATCATTTGCTTTCCCATCTATTAGCTGATTTCTTATTCCAGGTTTAAAAATCTATGATATATTTTCCTGTCTCTTTTTATCTATCATACTGCATATTTGTAATTTCCTAATCATCCTCTATCTCTAATCCACAAGTCTATATGATTTTGAGCAAATCACTTAATCTCTCAAAGCACTAAGCAATTCTCAAAGATTATAAATTACTACACAGTTCCCTGCACCCACAAAATCTCAATGTCTTATTCATAGCTATGTCTACATTAATTATATCACAAGAGCCTATCTGGAGTTATATCACCCTATTTGCCCATTCTGTCTCTTTTCTTTCCCTTTCTTCCTTTCTCTACTTCCTTTCTCTTTACATATTTATATTCTTCTCTCTCACTCTTCCTCATCCTTCTCTCTCTTTCTCTCTTTCTTTCTCTCTCTTTCCCTCTCCCCCTCCCTTCCTTCTTCTTTCCCCTGTCTCTCTCTCTCCCCCCTTCATTTTAAATAAAGTTTTCTTTATAGATACACACATACACATATATGTGTATACATATCCTTATAGATATTTTTCTCTGTGTCTGTCTCTGCCTCTTTCTCTCTTTCATTGTCTCTGTCTCTCTCCCCACCACCCCTTCCCACAATCTTGCAGACTTGATCAGTGTGCTCATGTTTATTTCTTTGTATAAAGCTCCTTTGGAAACAGGACAGATAACCCTGCTGACATTTTTTTTTAATTTGATGCAACTCCTGCAAAATATGACTAGTAAAACACACTGACTAGAGCTAGATGTGTATATGCAACTCTAATATTCTTCTTGTACAGGTATGTATTATTCTGTGGACTCTATTATTATTCTATGGAATTATACATTGGGTGGGAGCTTTACCACCTGATTTGTGGTCTGGCCACTTGGATCATCAAGTTTGTCAGTGTCCACATGGGAAGTTTCCATTCATTCTTAGCTTCCCCTTTAAAGCCAAGGCTGACAGAGAAAGATATCGGTGGGTTTAGAAAGTAGCATCTGACACACTACTAAACATCAAAGCTCTAAACCGGAAGTTGGTGCCTTTTCTCTCCAAACATCTGGTCCCTTGATAAACTGCTACAGTTACCGATGCTCACCACCCATCACTCCCTCCTCTATTACTCAGCAGCACCCCCTGCTCTAGATCTGTTCTCAAGTTGTTGCCCTGAGTCTGCCGTATGATGACAATTAGGAGCAGTTAGTGTGCAGATGAGGCTCGGGAGTGGCAGGTGGTGAGAATGGGACTCAATTAAGTAACATGCACCAAATCCTCTCCTAATGAGGCTGGGCCACCCCAGATGAGCAAGGAAGCATGTGTCGCTGATAGCAACAGAGGATTTGAATCGAAGAGGGAGAGAAAAGCATCAACAGGTATCACTGAAGACAAAAAGAAATCATCCTTTCTTGCTTTGTGGCTTTGGAAACAACTAACTTGGACTCGGTCACCTGGGTGAAGGCTACACTGGTGTTCGGTTTGTGGCTCAGTCATTCCTTCAGCTTCTGTAAGTTGGCAGTTACTGGCGAGATGTCTACGCATCCAGCCACCCACCCATCTGAGCCATTACCCGAGCGTTTATTTTTTAAATGTATCTGTGTCAGTATGAGTTACAGCTACTGAGATATTGGAATATAGAACCTTCCAGAAGACAGAAAATAGGTTGGAAAAGTACTGAATGCCAGAAACTTAATAAAAGGCCATTATCTTGGCTTGCATTTGAATCCCAAATCAGACACTTTAATAACCCTGCAAGGGTCACATTTGGGCTGTGAAGTTAAGGGTCTGCTGCCATTTCCATTGCAAATCTTCTTCGGGAGACACTGTGTGAATTCATCACCAGAATTTATATGGGATTGAAACTTATACACGGTAAGCCGATGAGACTAAATAAGTAAATAAATCCTTCAAAACCTCCTGTTGAAAGCTTACAATAACAGAATAAGATCTGACAGGGCCCTTGGAGGTCATTTTGACCAACCCCTTCATTTCACCAATAAGGAAACTGAGGCACAAAGATAAAGAGACTTGCCTAGGGTCATCATACTTGTCATATATGTGGCAGAGCTGAGGTTCCAGGACTCCGATTTCATTCATTTCACTGAACCACATTATAATTGTTAACAAGAATAACAGACAAAGGATTTTAAAATTGTATTTTAATTTATATTTCATTTATAATTTGTAATTTTATTTCTACATTTTAATTTTTAATTTTTAAATTTTTTGTTTACATTAATTTTATTTCTATTTTAAAATATGTTTTTATCTACATTTTAAAACAGCATCTTGCCAAAAGATTCACCCAACTACAGATAGCACAGAAAGCCTATAGAAAGGGGGTTAAAATTCTTTTATATTGCCTTAGAGGGAGGTGTTTGGGACAATGAATAGACGCTATAAGAAGACAGGTTTCAATTCAGTTCAGACCAATTCACTTAATGTTTTTTAAATGCCAGCTCTATAAAAGTCACTGTGCCAGGACCACAGAATTTGTTGTTTAGTCATTTCAGTCATGTCTGACTCTTCGTGGTCCTATCTGGAATTTTCCTAGCAAAGATTTGCCATCTCCTTCTCCAGCTCATTTTACAGATGGGGAAACTGAGGTAAACAAAAGTAAGTGACTTGTCCAGGGTCATACAGCTAGTAAATGCCTGAGATCAGATATGAGCTCAGAGCTTGCTGACATTCTATCCACTGTGCCACTAGAGCAGGGAATATAAAGACCAAACTTCAGAAAAATATTTCCCGCAAGGAGTGTAGATTCTACTTGAGACTTTAGCTCAGAATAACGATGAACTCCTAAATAGTAAAAACAAACAAAAATGGGTCATTTTAGGGAATAGTGAGCCTTCTGTCACTGACACATGATGCAGAAGATATTCCCACATTCATGGGAATTTGGACTAGGTGACTTCTAAGGGGGCTTCCAACCTTGGGATATTATGAATTAATGAATTTGATGTGGGCTGGCAGTGGGCAGTGATGGGTAGTAAATAGGAACAGGACCCTCATACTCTGAAATCTTGCATTTCTCACTAGTTAGCACTGGTTAAACATCAACTCCAAAACCTGTATGTTCAACATTTAGGCAAGCACGAATTGCAGATTGACCAATTACCCACTCTGGGTACTGGATCTGTGTTATTCTGTACTGGGCATCAGCTTTGTACTTAGTCTGTTTTATTCATTACTATTAGAACTGAAAGACATCATTACCTATAGTGGTCCTCCAATGTACCACATCCTCCCTGCCATGCTCTCATTCTAGAAGGGCAGTGGGACCTTTTCCTCTTTGACAAATGATGACAAGGTGAACAATGGAGGATCATGGACCCTGCGCACTGGAGACTCCAGCATTCCGAGAAGAACCCCCCAATCTTAGGCATGCTCCATATTCCCTATGGCAACAACCCCAAAACATACCTCCACCCAAGTCTGAAAAGGGATATCCTAAGCTCCTGGACCCCAATAAATATGCCAACTGTGGTCCATAGGGTATGGAAGCTGCCACTCTTCAGTAAAAGCTGCCACTCTACAATGGAAGCTGCCAATCTACCGCACTGCTATTACTCCATACTATCAGCTCCAAAGAAGCTACTCTACTAGCCCCTGGGCATATCCATCAGCCCCAAGGCTACCTGATTAGCACCCAGGCTATTCCACCAGCTATTAGGCTATTATACCACCAAATGCCACTTCTACTTCAAATAAAATTCTTTTCTTCTGGATTCTTCTGGATTGTTGGATGGAGTTTGAGTCTTCCATTCTTGAGGCAATCCCCTACTACAATCTTGGATGTGTTTATCCTTCATCAAATCTCCCAGTCAACTTTTCTAGGTTCATTAACTACTGATTTATCATTTTGACCACAGTATAGGGACTTTGTCATCCGCCAAAAAAATATGTCAATCGGAACAGATCTTATCCCTTTCATCATGCCTTGTAATGCCTCTCCTATGAATAAGTATCCAATTACAAAGTCATATTTGAATGTCCGTGTTAGCAATTTAGCTTTCTGATACTATTTTAAATCATTTAGTTCAGATATTTTGTACTTCAACCAGTTCCTAAACAAAAAGAAATTGGGGTTGAAAAGTGTCATCATTGTCAAAATAAATGTCAGAGCCAAACGGAAGCAAAGAGCCAGCTGACCCCCAGATACACCGGCTTCACTGTCTACATTCGGCTGTTTGGATAATACTGCTCATCATGTATATTCTCTAAGCCAGGGTGTCAGGAACAATAAGATAAGGCAAGAACCCGGGAGAGATTCGGAACACATTTTTTATTCATTATTATTTTCAAATTGTTTTGATAAATGGTTTTTGTCCTCCTTCCTTGCTTTATAAAGACAAGTATTTAAAAAGAAAGTCGTTAGACTAAATAATCTAGAAGGAGCCTACAAACTAGATGTTTAAAAAGAAGCGTTTTATTAATCTGTGAACTAAGTAAATCTTAACTTTTGATCCTTGCTCATGGCATATAATTTTGTAATTTAGACCTTTTAAAGTATTTTAATTTTTGAAGTAGTCTCAGGAGCATTTTCCCCCTTTTACACTAAATCATACCATTATTTCTTAAGTATGTCGTGCCTTCAGAAACTGTTGAACTTCCTTCAAGAGCAAACCAGTAAGTATTAGCTTTATTTTACAAAGGATTCATGGAAGGTAAGAGGATTCCCTTAAATCATTGTGATCAAAGGGAATACACATTTCTTTCTCTAAAAACAGCATCTAAAAGCACTCCTGATTCTTGTCTCTCTATCTCATGCTCACAATTAGGTAGGAAATAGAATTACATCATCTTCATCTGGGGGGCAGCTAGGTGGCTCAGTGGATAGAGAGCCAGGCCTAGATATGAGAGGTCCTGAGTTCAAATGTGGCTCTGGACACTTCCTAGCTATGTTGCCTTGGGCAAGTCACTTAATCCCAATTACATAGCCCTTATTCCTCTTCTGCCTTGAATGCAATACTTAGTATTAATTCTAAGACAAAAAGATATTGGTTCAAAAAAAAAGAAAAGAATCATGCTCTGTTATTTTTTGACTATCATAGAGAAATAGAGAAATGATTTTTGACATACAGCAGTCTCATAACCACTCTTAGGGCATTAAAATTGAACAAAATTACTTTAATAGAATCATAATCTCATACATCCCCTGAGGGAAATGATCTAGTTAAACAGACTATAGGTAAACTGTCAGGTTACAAATTAAACTACATTTAAAGGACTCACAATGGGCTGATTGAGAGGACATTTTCATGTCACAAAAATAGGGAAGATATTGTAAATTCTCAAAGGCAGGAGAACCCTTCTACACATAGTTAAATTATTTTAGAAAGGTCAGACTCCTTTGGCTGCTTATCCGAGGAATGTCAAAAAGTCTTCCTTTAATACTGTAATTGCATGAGTCAGGTTTTAGCTAGATGATATTAATATTAACAGGAAATAGGTTTAAATTAACCAAATCTTCCAGTAGGAACAGCATAATAAATTTGAATTTTAAAATGTCTTTAAAATGCTCATCATATTCTAAAGGGTTTTGTCAATGCTCCTTTCTTCTTTTAAAAAACCAATATAGAATAGTTTAGCTATCAGATCTATGGAGAAAGGAAGAGTTCATGACCAAACAACAGTAGAGAACATTACAAGATGTCAAATGAATAATTCTGACTATATTAAATGTAAAAGGTCTTGTACAAACAAAACCAACATACCCAAGATTAGAAGAGAAATGGCAAACTGGATAAGACTATTTATAGCATATTTCTCTATTAAAGGTCTCATTTCTCAAATATATAGAATAAAGTCAATTTCATAAGAATACAAACCATTCCCCTATTGGCAAATGGTCAAAGGTAACAAACAAGCAGTTTTCAGATGAAGAAATCAAAGCTATCAATATTCATATAAAAATGTTCTAAATCACTTTTGATTAGAGAAATACAGATTAAAATACCTCTGAGGAGCTACCTTATACCTATCAAATTGGCCAATCTGACAGTAAAACTAAGTGATAAATGTTGGAGGAGATATGATAAAATTGGGACACTAATGCATTGTTGGTGGAGTTGTGAACTGATCCAACCATTGTGGAGAGTAATTTGGAACTATGCCCAAAGGGCTATAAAAGTGTATATACCCTTTGATCTTTTAATATCACTACTGGGTCTATACCCCAAAGAAATAAAAAATGGGAAAGGACCTACTAATACAAAAATATTTATAGCAGCTCTTTGTATCATGCCAAAGAATTAGAAATTGCACCTGGGAAATGGCTGAAGAAATTGTGGTATATGATTGTGATGAATACTAATGTGCAATAAGAAATGATGAACAAGATGATTTCAGAAAAAGCTAGAAAGATATACATGGACTGATATAGAGTGAAATTAGCAGAACCAGGAGAACATTGTACACAATAATAGCAATATTGTGTGATGTCAACTGTGAAAGACTTAAGTACCCTCAACAATACAATAATCCAGGAAATTCTGAAAGACTTATGACTAAGAATGCTATCCACTTCCAAAGAAAAAAATGTTGAAATCAGAATACAGATCAAAGCATACTATTTTTCACTTTAGTTTATTTGCATTTGCATTTTGGGATTTTGGTTTTATACAAGTATTTTCTTACAACAATGAACAATACAGAAATGTTTTACAGGATAATATATGTATAAGTCAAATCAAATTGCTTGCCATTTCTGAGAGGGGAAATGGAAGGAAAGAGGGGAGACAATTTGCTTAAATTGTGGGAAATTGTTATTATATGTCATTGGGAAAAAAATCTTAGAAAAAACTCTATCACTATCTACTAATCCTTCAGAATTGTCTCAGATCATTGTAATGCTGAGAGTAGCTAAGTCTTTCACAGTTAATCATCACACAATATTACAGTGAACTGTGTACAATGTTTTCCTGGTTCTGCTTATTTCACTCTGCATCACTTCATGTAGATTTTTCTAGCTTTTTCTGAAATCATCCTGCTTATAATTTCTTAGAGCACAATAATTTTCCATCACCAACATATACCAGAGTTTGTTCAGTCATTCCCCAATTTACAGACATCCTCTAAATTTCCAATTCTTTGCCGCCACAAAAAGAGCTGCTATAAACATTTTTGTTCAAGTAGGTCTTTTCCCCTTTTTTATGATCTCTTTAGGATATAGACCCAGTAGAGGTATTACAGGATGTAAGCGTATGCACAGTTTTATAGCCCTTTGGGAGAAATTACAATTGTCCTCCTGAATGGTTGTATCAATTCACAACTCCACCAACAATGCATTAGTGTTTTATTTTTTGCCATATCCCCTCCAACATTTGTCACTTTCCTTTATGATCATATTGGCCAGTTTGATAGGTATGAGGTGGTATCTCAGAAATGTTTTAATTTGCAGTTCTCTAATCAAGAGTTCATCATTTATTTCAATGTAATAGTATTCCATTATATTCAGACACTGCAATTTGTTTATTCATTCCCCAACTGATGAGCATCCCATAGTTCTCAACTAGTAACATGTTGCAACCTACTCACATTTGCCATACTATATTGCCAATGTGGTGGCCTACAATTTTAATTCTATAATGATTGTAGTATATCATGACTTATATCCCACTAGGAGAATATTGATATCAAAAACAAAAGAAGGGCCTTGGCTATAAAATTTCCCAAAAGTCACCCATTCTAAGAGAGTTATACTGATGAACCAGCTCTGTGAGACGTCCTTCCAACTTGATATCACATTCTACACAGCAGACATTCTTCATCCACTTGGTTTTTCCTATATAGACAGTTATACCTAATGCTTTTAAGTAATTCTGAATCTTATTCAAGAAGCTTTGATTTGATGAAATCAATACATTATCATCAATTAATGAGCTTATCAGGAGGATGTAATCATCTGTAGGGGGGGGGTCCCTTTTCCATTTGGAAACTATATAGGAAACCTCTATGGGAGTGCTAGCAAACACCTTTGGTAAATATATATATATATATATATATATACATATATATATATATATATCTGCTTTTTTATACCTTGCTTGATATTAAGTATTCATTCAGCAAGCCCTTATTGAGGGCCATCTTTGTGCTAGGTTTTCCCCTCCAGGAGGAAATAACTTACACATAGAAATTGTATTGAGGAAAATATTATCTCTATAGAAAAATTCTATACAGAAGAATTTCCAGAAGCAGGGCAGTAGGTGGGGGTGGGAGGACTTTCTGCAGAAGGTCACATCGGAAACTTTGAAGAGGAAGTCCATTCCAGGAATAGCGAGTGAACAGTCTTTTCAGAACTATAGAGAAGGAAATTGGAACGTCGTGTACAGGGCATCGCAGACAAGCCGGTTTATCTGGAACCTCTTTCATTTGTGAAACAGAATAATGTAAGATCAGCCTAGGAAAGTCAGCTCGAGACAGATTGTGAAGACTTTTAAAGCCCAAACACAAGAATTTGTGTGTATCCTAGAGCCAAGAATGAGATACTGGAGCTTCTTGGTCAAGAAAGTGAATGGTCAGACTTGTACTTTAGGCATATTGAGGCTGAGAGACCAATGGGGCTATAGAAAACTACAGTAGGGCTCCTGTATCCACAAGAGATAGGTTACAAGAATATAAGCAAATGCCTGCTAACTGCTAACCGCATACAAGATGTGGTTTTCTTATGCATATATAATAAAATTTTATTGATAAATTAAACACACAAAAAGATATTGCCAACATTAAATACAGTAATGATAAAGAACATTGCACATCATTATGTAGTATTGTCCCCCACTTATCCTAGAGCTGCAGTGGATGCCTGAAACGATGGACAGTTCTCACTTTTAATACCTGTCAACTTTACTACAGAATAAGCACTGTGCTCTCTCTCCAAGCTGCTTCTCAGCTTGGCATTACACAGCTCCCATCCCTCTACAAAAAAACAAAAACAAAAAACCAGAGGGGTGGGCAGCTACATGGCTCAGTGGAAAGAGAGCAAGGCCTGGAGACCAGAAGTCTTGGGTTCAAAATTAACCTCAGACACTTCCTGGTCACTTAACTCCAATTATCTAGCCCTCACCCCTCTTCTGCTTTAGAAGTGTTACTTCGTTTTGATTCTAAAACAGAAGATAAAGTTAAAAAAAAAATAAACCTCCAAATGAAAGCAGAAGAACTGATGCACAAAGAGAGCATCCCCACCCCAGGCAGATCACTGCCTCTCAGAGACATCTACAGGTAACTGAAACCTCAGAAAGGGAAATCTCAGATAAGAGGACACTACTGGTTAGTCCAGATGAGATGTGATGAGTGTCTGAACCAAGAGGAAGGCTATCTGAGTGAAGAGGCTAAATGAGAGGGATGAGAAAGGAGGAAGAGTCGAGGAAGATTGCTCAGGTGTGAACCAGGACTACCAGAAGTCTAGTGATTCCCTGATAATAAACAGGAAATTTTGGAAAGGGAGTGAGTTTGAGAGGGAAGATAATGAGTTCTGTTTGGGGCATATTGGAGCTTGAGATGCTGAGGGCGAAGGCCAATAGGCAGTTGTTGATGTGAGATCTAGTTCAGAAGATTTTGCAATGAGATAGAGAAATCTGTGAATAATAGTAATAGCTGAACCCACAGGAGTTGATGAGATCACCAAGAGAGAGAAGGACTCAGAACAGAGTTCTGGAATATAATCACACGTAATCAGAGCATTGGGGAACAAAGGCCTTCCCAGGAATTGTGTTGTTTTTTTTACATAGATATAGGAGAGATTTTGAGGTAGGACAGCCTCCAAAATTGAATGCCAGTTTTAATAATCAACAAATAATAAACATTTTGTGGATGTTCTAGAGCCAGCTTGTATCACTGTTAAATTTTCATCTCAGAAATTCAGCAAACATTACAAACCAAGACGAGTTATTGTTCTATTGGTTGTCTAGACTTGGGAAAGCAATGGCGAAAAATCTTAATAATGTAGATTAAACTTGAAAGTTTGTCATAGGCATATTTTCCCCCTAGAGAGCCAGTCACTAAACATTTACGTGCATGCCATAGCAAAATCCCTTTGGACTGTGGAAAAGATAAATTATAATATAGTTGGTGCTTGACTAACTGTGCTGATCCATGGAAAAGGTAGCTTCTATATGTATAGTTAACTTTTCGTGTGTTTGTTGATGAGATCACAGATCCTAAAGTGGCCGCTTGCCCCCATTTTAGAGATGAGGAACTTTCAGATCAAAGGTTCAGACAGATTAAGTCACTTTCTTAAAGGGATGTAACTAATAAGTGGTCTAGTCTTGCTATATAGATTCAAAGCTCCCAAAGGACAAAGACTGAGGTTTATACTTTTTGCTAGCCTCCTGGAGGTCCCAGGCATGACTCCTGCTTTCTGAGAGGCTAAGCATATGGCCATCCTGGGACACAGCACCTACTGGATCCTGAATGGGCTCTTGGAAGCCTCCAGAGCCAAATAATAGCTCCCTTTAGGAACCTGGGCAATAGAGAACTGTACAGAGACAGACCCTCTCCTTAGCGACTGGACTCAGAGTGACATTCTGCACCTGCTGTCATCACTTGATTAATAATCTGCATAAATGGTGGACAAATTTCCCTGCCTCAGTCTCACGGTCCCAGGGATAATGAACAGCAAGTGAATGCTGAAAAACAGAGCCCCCACCCTAATGACAGTCATCTCCTCCCTCCTGCCCCTGCAGGGTTCCAGGCCTCGCACTCTCCACCCTGGACCACCTCGCTGCTCTTCACTAGAGAGCAGTAGCTCTCTCTTAAGTTTCCCATCAAATAGAAACTATTGGGCAATTAAAGCTTTTCCCAAGCTGGTCCCTATCGTTCCAGTCTTCTTACCCATTACTCTGGCTCCCTCACGCTATAATCCAGGGAGACCAGTAGATGTGTTGTTTCTTACTCAGGAAATTCCATTCTCCATCGCCACACTTTGGAATACACTGTCCCCCATGCACGGACTGCTTCGCCTCTTCCCTCTTGCCTCTTAGAATCCCTAGCTTCCCCAACCTCCCTGAACCTCAGTTTCCTCATCTGTAAAATGAGAGAGGTGGGACTACCGCTGATGACCTCTGAGGTCCTTCCAGCTCTGAGGCAGGTTTCTTTCATCCTAGTGATGTGAGTGCTCAGCCCACAGTTCTGGAGGAATATTCCATGCTCCACTGAGCGTGCCTGGGAAGAGGATTAGTCTTTGTGGCAAGCAAGAGGCTAATCCCCTTCAGACATGGAACTGCAGCAGCTCCAGCTGAATGGGCCAAGCCAGGAATCTAGATCATCAGGCAGAAGGAGAGCATGTGTCCGAGTCTTGTCAAGACAGTGATTGGTACCATCTGATATCGAAGTCAGCCAACGTCTGCACTGAAGCCGGAATTCCGTAAGTACAAGTACGGCTACTCTCCTAGCATTGGGTGTGGTTCTTATGAGAAAATGTGTGTCTCTGAAGTTCTGGGCTCAGCAGCTTGAGAGAAACATGGAGAACTAGGTGAAAGCCAAAGAGTCTGCTCCATGGAACCAGCTACCCCCATGTGGGACATCTATGAGTTCCTCTTTAGCTCCTTGAGGGCAGGGACATTCTTTCTTCTTATTAACTGTATCTCCAGCACTTAATGTAGCGCCTGGCGTATAATAGTAGGTGCTTAATAAATGTTTATTGGTGCTTAATAAATGTTGATTGGATTGGATTGGATTGGGAAGAAAGGGAGAAATTATTAATAATGACAGAAGGTGTGACCCTGGGCAAGTCACTTGACCCTCATTGCCTAGCCCTTACTGCCCTTCTGCCTTGGCACTAATATACAGTATTGATTCTAAGATGGAAAGCGTGGGCATTAAAAATAATACTGGCAAGAAGGTTAAGAAATAAAACTTTGGGGAACAAACTAATGGAACTAGGATTCTTTCGCCTAAAAAAGAAAATATGAAAGGCGCCATTTAATAATGGCTTTCCAATATGTGAAATGCTACTGGGGGGCAAGCTACTTCCAGCTGTATTTATGCTCTCTGCAGAGAGCAGGGAAGTACATTGAGTGAGGCGAGGACAAATGAAGAATGTCCTGGCAATAAGAGTAGTCAGAGCACTGGATGGAAATCTAGCAGGGCACTGGGGTGGCGCCATCTCCTGGACAGCTTCTAATCAATTAATCAATCAATCAATAAGCATTGAAGTGTTTTAAGGGCTGAAGATGCAAATAAAAGGTGGTAAAACAGTCCCTGCTTTCAAGCTTACATTCTAACAGAGGAGACAACATAGAGACAAAGGCATATATTAGATACAAAGAAAGTAGATACAAAATAATTAAAGGAGTCTTAGAAAAGGTTCCTGAAAGGTGGCAAAAGACCTATAGAAAAGCAAAACTTGAACTGAATCTTTAAGGGATTTATCCAAGGTAAGAGAATATAGAGCATATGTAATAGAATAGAATATGTAATAGAATATGGATCAGTTACATAGAGTGCTTGGCCTGGCGTCAGGAAGACCTGAGTTCAAATCTAGCCTTGGATGCTTACTAGTTTGTGTGACCTTGGGCAAGTCACTGAAGCATTGCCTGCCTCAATTTCTATATTCCAGGATTGCTGTGAGAAACAAAGGACATATTGTAAGACATTCAGTACAGGATCTGCCACAAAGCTGGCAATTAATAAATTTTTGTTCTCTGCTTCCTCTTAGGACTTAGGAGCCATGGAGATTTCCTAAATTAACTTGGAAAATGAAGATAATAACACTAGACTTAAGCTAACTTGTAATATAAATTATTGAGTGTTAAATATTAATTATTAAATTAAACATATTGCCTATGATGAATATATATAAAGTTATGAATATAAACTTCTTAAAGGTGTTTAATAGTTTAGCTCATGTACATTAGACTCACTCCCTCTAGGGAATGAAATCTAGGCGATTCCATTTTAGGGGATCAGATCTCTAGCAGTATTGAAAGTTAAGTCTGGGGAGTAGCTAAGTAGCATAGTGGAAGAGCACCAGGTCAGTCAAGGGGATCTGGGTTCAAATTTGACCTCAGATACATCCTAGCTGTGTGACCCCGGGGAAGTCACTTAACCCCAGCTATCTAGCCCTCACCATTCGTCTGCCTAGGATATCAATTCTAAGACAGAAGATACAGGTTTTTAATAATAATAATAAAGGAAAATAAAATTAATTTGAAAACCATACTAAAGAGTTTAATTATTAATTATTAATTAATTAATTAATTAATTTTTAAAAAATATTAAATTATCCAGACAACTATTGTTATTGTTATTTAGTTATTTTTCAGAAGTCCAACTTCTTTTTTTATTATTTATTTTTATTTATTATTTTTAATATATATTATATATATATAAAATATATAATATTTATTATATTATTTATTATATATTTCTTTATTTTTCAGTGTCCAACTCTTCATGATTTTCTTCTCCAGCTCATTTTATAGATGAGGAAACTGAGGCAAAGAGGATGAAGTGACTTGCCCAGGTACTTTAAAGCTAATGTAGTAGTATCAGTTTCCTCAACTGTAAAAAGGGGTGACATGAGATTGCCTCGAAGGTCACTTCCAGATCTAGGTCTATGATCCTATAAACACTCTCCATTGTAGAAAATACTTGATATTGTCTTCAGTTACACAACTGTGGTCAGTGTATAGAGTGTTCTTTTGGCTCTGATTTCTCCCTTGTCCCTTGACAATTTCATCCCCTTTCTGTCATGCATATGAAACACAAAATGTCCTGTTCATTGTGGAAAAATTAACACGGTTAATATTCTCTTACCGTTTAAAGTAAGACTCCTTCTTTAGAAATCGACGTATGCGTATACTTATTTCAAACCATCAGCGACTTACGCTTTCTCCATGACCGATATTTAGGTGCTCAAAGGAATCACTGGGAAGACTTAGCCAATGATATGTCTGTGAGGCTGCTGGAAAATTCTCGGCACCGAAACAGAGACACAGAGCTTAATTGCTGTGATCATGCTCCATTTTGACAGTTCCAATGCCTGGTTCAACATGACTGCAAGCAAAAAGTCACCCATTAAACATGTTTTCTTAAACAGTGACTGATAAGTTATCTTTCAGTTTCTCCAGCTAATTAGACATCATGAGTCAAAGTTAATTTGGTGGAAAACATTTCTCAATGTAATGACATTTATGGGCAATTAGGAATGGTGTAAAAATGAGCACACATTTACATTGCAGCCTATTTCCAGTGCTTAACAAGAATCCACCTCTTTCCCAGCTGGAGATTTCCCATTCTCTAAGGAATATGCTCAATACAGACACCACTCTTGTTATTCTGGAAACCAGCAATTGTTTGCATGAAACAAGCTACTGCACAGTAATGAGGCAGAGACGGAGATAAAATTAGACCCAATCAAGTCTTTCATGTTGTTTAGACCTGTGTCTTGTCTTCAAAAGCACTGCCCACTTCATCTCCGCGCACCAAAGCAAGCACACGCGCGCATGCACGCGCACACGTTAATAAAAATATCAAATGCAGGCATAGCTTCCAGAATTGCTCCTGTTCTCCTAGCTCGCCTGAAAATGGTAAATTAAATGAAGCTAAAGTTGTAGTTGGGAAACTGATGTCTTAACTTTGCCTTTTTTAGGTGAAAATTGGGACTCTATCAATATGTCATTGTGCTATGAAAGGAAGAGTCGGTGCTTCCTTTAAACTCAAATAATAATGTAGATTTCTCTTTAGCTCTCTTTATATTGATGAAAACCAAATACACGAGCATATCACGTTTTAGCCCTTGCTTAGAGCCAAAGGATGAATTAGGTATGCATCTAATTAAGAAAGTGACTTGACAGGTTCTGGAGAATTAGAACTCGCCTACATAAATGCCACTAAATATCTGAAAAGGGCTACCAAAAGACCAACAATACAGAGAATTGAACAGAATCATCACTAAGCTCCTCCGTTTGGTCCAGAATTGCCCCCCAAAAGCTGGTCAAAAGCTGTCAGAAGTTGGTCAAAGACCCAGTCAGACCAAGGAAGTTGCCATTTGTGGGAATTCCCATAAATGAACCCGAAACTAGAGAGTTCTTTGAAGGGAGGGTATGCAAGCCAATATGAACTTGAATAGTTGGGGATCTGAAGCCAGACTCAATCCCTAACTAATGAGAACAGAAGCAGGGGGAAGCCTCAACTTCCATAGCACTTCCCTTTACACAAGATGAGAGACAGAGGCCAGCCATACACCCCTCAGAGTACTGAGAGCCAATATTGTTTTGATAATTAACTGCTTGGTAGTTTAGCATCTGGGGATGCTAAGTCTCCTTCCTTCATCCTTTATTCATCATTTCTCCTGAGACTCTTGACCATTTGTTTCTCCAAATGCATTTTAATTATTTTATCTAGTTCTATAAAATAATGATTTGATATTTTAATGGTATGACATTGAATCCTTAAATTAATTGGGATAGTATGACCAACACCCAACTATGAGAAATTAATTCCTCTCCAATTATTTGTCTTATTCTATTTCTTAAAGGATGTTTTTATAGTTGTATTCATGTATTTTCTATGTGTATCTGGGCAGATAGATTCACAGATATTTTGTATATTCTGCAGTTATCTTGAATACATTTCTTTTTCCATATCTTTCTTCTGTGTTTTGTTGGTAATATAGAGCAATGATAATGATTTTATTCATTTATTTTGTATCTTCCTACTATACTAAAGTTATTGTTTCTATCAATTTTTAGTTGAATCTCTAGGCAAACCATCATATCATAAGCAGAAAAATTATAGTTGTTTCTTCTTTGCCTATAATTATTCCCTCAATTTCTTTTTCTTTCCATATAACTATAACTAGTATTCTAGAATTACATGAAATAACATTATTGACAGTCGGATGCTTTGATTTTATTGGAGAGGTATCTAGTATGACGCTATTTTAGCTCATTCCAATTCTTCATTTTGGATTGATATTGTTGACGATACTAGGAAGTTTAATTATTCTGCTTTCTGCTGATATCATTTAAGTCAAATTGTATTGATCTCTTGTTTTTTATATTGCCATCATCAACATGTTTATATTATTTTGGCTATATTTATTGAATTCTAAATTAATTCACATAAACCTTTCCTTGCTTCTCTGTAGTCACCATATTCATCAGTTCTTATAGCACAATAATATTCTGTTACGTTCATATAAAACAATTTGTTTAACTCTTCCTTGATTATTGGGCATCTATACTGTTTTCA
Source organism: Monodelphis domestica (assembly GCF_027887165.1). Classification (NCBI taxonomy): domain Eukaryota; kingdom Metazoa; phylum Chordata; class Mammalia; order Didelphimorphia; family Didelphidae; genus Monodelphis; species Monodelphis domestica. The sequence goes on along the minus strand of NC_077230.1, from coordinate 13,631,588 downwards.
AGTGTTTGCTATCACAAAAAATGCTGCTTTAAATGTTTTGTGTAACTCTGAGGTACCACCTCACTACTATCAGATTGGCCAATATGACAGGAAAGGAAAGCAATAAATGTGGGGGGGGGGGCAAAATTGGGACACTAATGTATTGCTGATGGAGTTGTGAACTGATCCAGCCACTTTAGAGAGGGCAATTTGGAATTATGCCCAATTGTGCACATACTTTAATCCAGTAATAACTGCTACTACGTCTGTATCCCAAAGAGATTTTTTAAAAGGAGGGATAGGATATTCTTGTACACAAAAATACTTATAGCTTTTTTATGGTGGCAAAGAATGAAAAATTGAGGGGATATCCATGAATTAGGAAATGGCTGAACAAATTGTTTTATATGATAGTGATGGAATTCTACTGTGCTTTAAGAAATGATGAACAGGATGATTTCAGAAAGAGATGGAAAGATCTACATGAACTGATGCAAAGTGAAATAAGCAGAACCAGGAGAGCATTGTACATAGTAACAGCAATATTATGGAATGATCAACTGTGATAGACTTATCTACTCTCAGCAGTACAATGATCCAGTACAATTCTGAGGGACTTATGACAAAGAATGCTGTCACCTCCAGAGAAAGAACTGTGGGAGTCTGGAAAGCAGATCAAATTATGCGATTTTTCACTTCTGTTTATTTGGGGTTTTGTTTTGGGGGTTTTGTTTCATATGATTATTCTCTTATAAAAATGATCAATATGGAAATATGTTTTGTATGATAATGTGTGTATAACCCAGATCAAATTGCTAGCCAGTTCTGAGAAAGGGAAGAAGGACAATTTGAATAATATAACTCTAGAAACTTATGTGGAAATTTATTACGTGTAATTGATAAAATAAAATATCTTTATAATAAATAAATCTTTTGTGTGTATGGAGACTTTCTCCTTACCAACAGCTTCCTTTGTCTAAGTCAGGTAGTAGAATCTCTAGGTCAAAAAGCATGGATATTTTAGTACTTTATTTGCACAAGTCCAAACTGCTTTCCAAAGGGTTCATGCTGAGAGGCAGAGTCAAGATGGCAGCATAGAGGCAGCGAAAGTTCAGACCTCTGAAAACCCTTCCTTACCAATTACAAACTAAATGCTCCTAGGGGACTGAAAATCAAACCTAACAACAGAGACAAGGAACCCTGCTGCTGGACTCAACTTAAAAGGTACACTCCCCAAAAGCCAGAATTTGAAAACAGTCGGGTTCAAGGGGAAGGAAGAAGGAAGGTCCCAGGCCCCCCCGCACCTAGAGCGCTAAGCCTCCATGGCAGCTGGAACCTCTGGGTGGGCAAGGGTGCTGGTCTAGAGGGAGTACCTTGCAGGCAAAGCTGTGCCAGGCTCAGAGCATCGAACACAGGTGGCGGGGAAGCAGTTGGAGAAGAAACACAGAGCAGGCAGCCTAGTTGCAGCAGTGGAGACACTCCATATTGCCCCCCCCCATCATTTTGAGGGGGGTTGAATGGGTAGTAGAGAGACTGGACCTGTGATTTCATTGCTATAAGGAACTCCCAGTGAGGAAATTCCCTCTACCAATTTAATTCAGATACCTACTCTGAAACATCACTTTAGCTGCCTGGAGGCACTGAGAAATTAAATGAATTGCCCAGGATCACATAGCCAGTATGTATTAGCGGGAAGTCTGTCATATACTTGTGACATAGTTACCTGGAACTTCAGACACATAGCCTCACTGGAAATTGAATCTTGGGGATTTTTTCCATTGAAAAGGATGGAGGTAGGGAGCAGCAGTGTCACTTTCTGGACCCAGACATTCTGTCAAATGCAATCTATTCCTGAGGCCCATAGTTCCATGAGAAATAGAGTTCTCATCCCACCTTACACCTCTCCGTCACATCCGCTTCCTGTAAAAATATCGACAATTCCAGTAAATTATACCTGGGCACACATGTACAGCTAGTGATATCTGCCATGAAAACATCCATTTGTTTATAGACCATGAAGGCACTGACACTCATCCCTGAAATGTCAGCCACTTGCACATATGGCACATAGTCCATAACTTCGTGTCGGGGCTCTCCTCATATTCCATCTAGAGTGTTGTGTCTAGTTCTGGGTGCCATGGCTTAGGAGAAAGGTTGATAAGCTGGAGAGCACCCAGAGGAGGGAAATCATGACGGTGAAAGGACTTGAGACTATGTACAAGGATTGACTGAAAGACCTAAAGAAGACAAGACTGGGTTTGGGTGGGTGGGTGGGGACAGGGAGGTTGTGAGTAGCTGTCCTTCCATATTTGAAGAATTGTCATATGGGAGAGGGATTAGACTTCTTTGGTTTGGCCCCAGGAGGCAGAATCAGGAGCATAGATGGACGTTTTAAAGAGTCATGATTTGACTGGATGATAGGAGAAGCAAATAGTTATTGATATTATAATGTATACTTGTAAAGCACTTTGCAAATGTTTGAGTTTCACAACAGCCCTGGAAGACAGGTCCCACAGGTGCTATTATCCCAATTTACAGATGAAAAAACTGAGGTTCAGAGAAAGTTAAGTGTTTGATCATGGTAATGCATGTACTAAATTTAGATAATTTTTGTTGTTTCTCAAGAAAATGAGTAGCAATTGAGCCAATGAAGATTATATTTATTATCCAAAAATAACCCTAATCTAATTTTTTTAGATTAGATGTAAATCTAGAGTCCAGTGGGGTATGGGTAATATTGACTATGGCTATGATGCCAACAAGAAGCAGAGCTGTGATTGCATTGCTTTGGGGAGTCTGGAGGGGGCCAAAGTCTCTACAAGTGCCATCTTTGATTTTCCTTGCTGATACTTCTGATTATGCCCCACACATACTCCAGAGATGGGGCTAGACCAGGATGAATTTTAATTGAGAAATCTTAAGACAAAAAAACTGTTAAGATACCCAAAAAATCAGAAAGGTATTAACTAATGATCACCAGCAATCACCAAATCACTTTGGCTGGGATTACAATGAACCTTTCCATTTCATTTTTTTAATGGTCATTCTGGACAGCAAATCTCTCATTTACACCTACATGTTACCTGAGCTGTGACTCAATGGTGAAGAGCACTGGGCCTAGAGACAGGGAGACCCGAGTTTAAATTCAGCCTCAGACACTTCCTAGCTGCGAGACCTTTGGCAAGTCACTTAATCTCTGTGGCTAGGAGGCAGCTAAGTGACTCAGTGGATGGATTAGAGTGCTTAGCCTGGAGTCAAGCAGAACTGAGTTCAAATTCAGCCTCAAACACTTCCTAGCTGTATGAAACTAGTTGTATGAAAATGACAAGTCATTTAACCTCTGATTTCCTGACCAAAGGCCCCACTGGATCCACTGGAGAAGGAAATAGCAAACTAGTCCAGTATCTTTGGCAAGAAAAGCCCATGGAGAGCTATCATCCATTGGGTCAGGAAGAGTGAACAATAACACATGACCTTTTCTATGTAGTTGATTGAAAGAAAAGTGGGATTTTGAGGTCGGATGCATAGATGTGGTCAAGTGGCCTACAGTGGCAATTCCTTGTACCCAAACAGTTTTGAGGAAGTGAGTTTGGACCATATTGGATGCCAATGAGTTGAGTTGGCCCTAGAGTCCATGAAAAGAATAAATTGGTTTTCCCCTAAATGAATGCTCCAACCAAACTTCAGACAGAAATAGTGTCAAGATCATTCCACGGGTCTCTTGTGCTGAATTGTTGCAAGGTAACAGATGTACCTCTGACCAGCTGAGAGAAGACATCTCCGGCAATGCCTTGCCTGACTGCAAAAAGGCTGCAAAAGTCTCTGGCAGTGTTCCAACGGCACGTTTATTGTCTGGAGAACAAAGGAACCAGCCATTTCTTCATTTCCAAAAAGAATGACAACCAAGCAGCTTGTCGTTCTTTTTTGGGTGGGTGTGTATTAAATGGCTACTCGATCGAGGAAACATTGGAAGGTAACAGAAACTAAAAGTGCATTTGGACCTTTGACAAGACAACTGCTAATCGTGATGGTTCATTATATCAGCTACGCATCTACTGGGAGCATCTAGAAGGAATCTGCAGAAGGACACCTCACAATGAAATTCTGATTTGCAAAGAAAGTCAAACTGTTTCAAAGAGAAGTAAAATGATCAAGCTACAATACCAAGTTTCTCTCTGTTAAATATGACACTTTTTAACTAAGTTAAAAGTAACTAAGTGGAAAGGGAGGGTAAGAAAGGGAATAAGCATCTACTAAGTGCCTACTATATGCCTAGCACTGGGCTAAACGCTGTACAAACATCTCATTAGGATCTCACAACCACTTTGGAAGGTAGGGACTATTATTATCCCCAATTTGCAGTTCAGGAAACTGAGGCAGATAGAGCTTAAGCGACTTGCCCAGGATAGTATAGCTATTTAGTATTTGAAGTTGGATTTAAACTCAGGTCTTGGTGACTCCATATCCAGCCACATCAGAACCAGGAGCCCTGACCTGGAGTTCCAGCTCAACTACTCATCAGCAGGATGACCCTGAATGAAAACTTTAACTTCTATGTACTTCAGTCAATGACAACTCCAGCCAAACGCTATCGAAGATCCTTCCAGACTCTCATTCTGGGAGAAAATATTTTTATTTTCCCATCGCTGCATGTGCCACTGTAGTATAATCCTGATGGGGGTGGCAGTGGCAGTAGATTCTTCATCAAATTTTAAAAGCATGAAAATGATACAAGATTGTCTTTGGGTCAGATCATTATTTGCTCTTTCCATCATCTTGGTTTGATCATTTCTGGTGACTGCTAAGTAGACAAATTCAGTTCATTTCGATTCGATTCAAGAACCATTTACAAAACACTTGCTAGGTCAGTCTAATCCAGAAAAATCTCTGCTGGAATAAGGCAAACTCAAGTCGAAATGGATCCCTGATGCAGAATGATGACTTAGAAAACCACAAGTGAACATTTTCTATGTTGGGTGGTAGTTTTATTTACTTTGTTAAACATTTCCCCATCACATTTTCATCTGGTTCAGTCTTCATTTGCTCGTGGCCTGCAGCCACAAGCTTGATACTTCTAATCTGGGGTACCACAGCCCCCCCTGTTCTGTAGCCTGGCATGTGTCTGGACAGGGTTCAGTCCTAGGGAGTAGGATACCTGTTCTCAACTCATTAAGGAAAAAACCCACCCTGCCACCCCAGGGACAAGTTATTTAAAGCTTTGCTTATGGCTTACATCTAGAGTTTCCCCAGAGGGGATGTTGAAAGTTATTCCTTTGAATTGGTCTTGGGACAGGTATTTATTCCTAGACATAAAAAGAGATTGTAAGCATAACAGACTCACAGAGAGCGTTAGAAATTTTTAAATATATTCAGAAGTGTTTAATTGGGGAATTAAGCCTTAGGATCCCATCATTTACCAGATGTACGAAGGGCATACCTTTACGGCTGAGTAGCTGTACTCTTCACATACTATGCAATGGGTCCGCCAACTTAAAAACAAACTTAAAACTGGATTCAATAACGATAACTATTGTGCAGTCTGGTGGAAGGTGGATACTGAAACCTCATCAGTTGGCAGAACTTCTAATCAGATAATTTATATCACTTCCTAGTTTGCTCTGTCCAAATGATTCTCAGTACATGTCTGGGGTGTATCGGGTGTTCAGGAGGGCTAGCCCCTCTGATGTGAGGGTTTATGAGTCTTTTTCAAGGTTGTTCATCCACTTCTGGTGTGTCTTTCTGGCACCCAGCTTTTACCTGTGGCACCAAGAAGCTACAGCACACACAGCAGCCACATCCTAGCAAAACCTTCTTGACAAATGGACTAACCTGGTTGAGGGTAACCAACAGGTCTCAAACTCATCAGTGAATTCAGGAGATGTTTCCCCGAAGTATGTGAAGACTTCTCCTGGTGGAAAGGGTTGAATGAGAATAGTTGGGTTCAAAAGCCATAATAATAAAGGTGGCCAAAGCAGCTGCTCTGGTGTGCTTAGAGCTCAGTCAAAGACGCCATGGCCACCCACTGTATGCTAGGCCATTGCCAGGCATTCTAACTCTTGTCCTGCCATTGAACTTGGATGATTCTGGAAGAGGGAATGAGGCTGATGACTTTATGCAACTCTTAACACTTAAATCCAATTCATGAGCAAGTAAAGATATCACCCAAGACGTAATTAGCCCTCTGAAAATGAAGGATGAAGAAGCACATGTCTGAAAGCAGACTAGACCAGGCTTGGTCCTAAGAGCATTGGCTTTGTTGCGAGGAATTCTCCACTGCCATTCACCTCAGGACCTTCACACACCTCTAATGTTCATAAGGTTACTTCCAGTCCTGGATACTTCCATCTCTACATCCAAACTTGGTCACGTAAGATCAGGAAAGAGCAAACCTGAATGGAGAAAAGGCAGTCACAGACCCAAACACAAGCTCACCTAGTGGAGTCACCTTACACCAGCTGTACTTACACATGCCCCTTAGATATGGGACATGGTTACAATTATGCTGGAATGGAGAAAAGGCAGTCCTTCTTCACCCTGCACTGGGAGTCCCAGAATTACATGACACCATGGAGCATTGAAGGAAAAAATCTCAAACTAAACCAGTCTCTTAACTGATGCATCACTCCACTCCATTGTCACAAGGTGAGGAAGTACCAAAGGACCTCTCAGGAACTGCCATGTCATGCCAAACAACAACAACAACAACAACAACAACACGTTCTTTTAGTGCTGGGTCACTACAAGGCTATTGCAGGTCCCCCTGTTTCCATGTTGTAGACCGGAACTAGGAAGGGCAATGCTAGGGATATTTCTTGGGATGGCTCTTTTTACTAAAGGCATTGGGGCTTTAGTAGACAAAAGCTGACATAGTTCCTCCTCTAGGAGTTAGAGTGTTGTAGCAAAGATTAGTCATGGATGCAAATAAATATAGCCCAAGAAAGAGCATGATAACTGCATAGGAATTATGAAACAGAGCAACCTAGCAGGTTCAAGAGAAAGCTCACTTCTGTTTAAAGGAACCCAAGGGATTTCGTGGAAGAGGAGGCACCCAAGCAAGAGCTAGAAGTAAAAGAAAATTTCAATATACAGAAATAAGAAAGGAGAGCTCCTTATATGGGGAATGATAATCCATGATTTGAATCCTGATGAATACATTCAATAAGCATGTTGAATTAGTAATAGTAGTAAAATAATGGTAAAAGGTAATAATACCAATATGTGTTGCAGATGCTAGATGTTAGAAATACAAAGACAAAAATAAATCATAAATGACCTTCAAGACACTTATATTCTCCTAAAAGAAAAAGCAAAGTAATCATGGGAAATGGAACGAAAAGCTGGAGGTTCAAACTAGAAACAAATTGATGTTGTTACTGTCCTTTTACATATTTGTTCTATCTGATGTAGAGGATAAAGGGAAATTATGAATTGAGAATATGTGACTCGTTCCTATTTTTGCCTGGTGTCAGAGGGATTGAATCAGTTAGTCAAAACGCATTTATTAATTACCGACTCCAAGTTAAGTTCTAGAGAAGTTAAAAATGGCACAAGATAATGCCTGCCCTCAAGGATCTCACAATCTAATGGAGGATAACCAGCAAACAAATGTGTACAAATAAGCTATGTATAGGATAAAAAGGAAATAATTAAATGAGAGAAGGCACTAGAATTAAAAGGGGATAAGAAAGGCTTCCTGAAGGAGACAGGATTTTAGTTGGTACTTAAAGGAAGCCAGGGAAGGCAATAAGCAGTAATAATGAGGTAGGAAGCATTCCGGAATGGGGGAAAGCCAGATAAAATAACTGGAGCTAAGAGATGGGAAAAGTAAAAACAGCATGGCGTCCAAAAGTAGTGAAAAAATTGCATTTTTGTGTACTGCACAAGTTTTGTGTATTATGATCACTTTTGCTTATTTTGTTCTCTTTCCTTTTTAAATTTTTTATCTTTATTATAAAGTATGGCTCTATGGGAGACAAGAGAGAGAAATACAGAAAGAAACCTAGACAATTCAAAGACAAAAGATAACAATAAAATTTATTTTTAAAATATATAAAGAAGGTGTAAGGAGACTGGAAAGGCAGGAGGGGGCTTGGTTACAAAGAAAGGGCTTTGAATGACAGAAAGCATTTTGTATTAGATCCTGACTGAATATATTGATTTCATAGTTGAGTGTAAACAATGAGACTAGAAATCGTAGAGGATGGAACCACATAACAAGTAAAGATTTGGCTATTGCTATTTTTCTTTTTCTTCATTCCTTCCTTTCTTTATTCCTTCCCTTTTTTCTTTCTTTCATTCCTTCCTTCCTTCCTTTCTTTAACCTTACCTTCCATCTTACAATCAGTACTGTGTATTGGTTCCAAGACAGAAAAGAAGTTAAGTATAAGCAATGGGGGTTAGGTGATTTGCCCAGGGTCACACAGCTAGGAAGTGTCTGGGACCAGATTTGAATCCAGGACCTCTTGTCTCTAAGCCTGGCTTTCAATTCACTGAGCCAACTAACTGCCCCAAACTTTGTTTTTTTTTAACAGCACATATCGAATTTAACATGGTAGTTCCAATACTACTCTGCTTGTCTGGCCTACTTTTAAACTTTCTTCTGGCCTCTGCTATATATATTTTTATGAGTGACTATTGTTTAACATATAACATAATATGCATATTTTTAAAAATTGATTTTATTGATGTCTTTTGTTTTTATATTATCTAGATTTCTTCCTATATCCTTCCCTCTTCTCTTCTCCCAGAGAGCCATACCTTTTAACAAATATTTTTTAATCTTTAAAGGAAGAGGAAAAAATAAGCAAAAGTGATTATAATTGTGCAAAAAATTGTTCAATATGCAAAAATGCAATGTTTCACTGCTGTGGACCCCAAATTGTGCCAAGGAACAAGAAGTGGGAGAGTGCCTTCTCATATTTCTTTTCTGAGGTCCAACCTTATTCTTTATAATTTGACAGTTTGCAATTCTGATTGTTTGATGATTCTTTTCATTTACTTTGTTATAGTCACCAAATATATTGTTTTCTTATCTCCGCTTACTTTATATCAGATCATGGAGGTCTTCCCATCTTCCTCTGTATTCATTCTCATCATTATTTATAGCACAATAACATTCTATTGCATTCCTGTGACAAATTTTGTCTTGTCTTTTGTCTATCAATGGATAAAGTCTTTGTCTATAGTCATTTACGATCATCAAAAAAGCTATTATAAATTTTTTGGTATGTATGAAATCCTTATTTTGGTCAATGACCTCCTTGGGGTATGTGCAAGCAGTAGCATCTCTCAGTTGAAGGATATAGGCATTGCATTTTAGTTTGCCTAGTTTGAAATTGCTTTCCAGAAATGGATGTACCAATGCACAACTCCACCAACAATGCTCCGTGTACCCATCTCTTCCCCATCAACCCTCTCCGATATTGACTATTCCCAAGTTTTTTTAGAGAACTTGTTTTTTATTTGGACTTGTGATTTGATTGGTATCCCCAGCTCCTGATGAGGAAAGATCTTCTGTCCATGCAGATCAGCCACTGAATTGCATAAACCTGAAATTTGTCAGAAATGAGTCTTTAAACCAGGGGTTCCAGACCGAGACAGATTTCAGTTCAATATGAGAATAAACTTTCTAATAATTATTTTTAGAGTAATCGAATGTCTAGACTTAAGACAGTGATGAAGAACGTAGTAATAATGGAGATTAAACTTAAATGTGTGTTGGGCATCCTTTGTTTTTTTAAAGAAATTATTGTTAAATATTTCCCAGCATGCTTCTGCCTGGCTCAACCTTACTTATCTCAATTAGAATGGACTTTTAAATGAAGGCAGTCGAATAAACAATGAGCAAGCTGAGTTATGGTAAGGTCCCTCCGTTTCTTGTATGGAAGGTCTCTATTTTCCTGGACCAATCTCTGAAGTAAGAAGTAAACAAAAGCCTCCTGAGTCATGTGACTGCCCCTCAGTGCACCACTGGGCTAGGCTAAGTTCTTTTCTTAGGGAAAGGACCCTGGTAACAAGTGTGCTATAAATGCTCAGTTATATATAGACAAACCCTCTCTGGGGAGGTATTGTCTCCACTTTCCCTGAGGAGAGCTGAACAGTCTAGTAAATCTCAGCACCAGAAGGCTTTTCCTGACAGTTATCTTGAAAATCCCTTTGCTTAATTTCATTGAATTGCTCCCACCTGTGATCATCATCACCTTCAACATCATTATTACCTTCATCAAAAAGCAGCTATTAAGCAACTAATTGCTTGTACCACCATGCTAAGAATTGCCCATGAAGAACTCCATAGAGCTAGCCCAGGATCTCTCACAATGGATGTTCCAAGACAGATTACAGCGATGCTGCTGACACACGCCATAATGATAGCTCCACTTGGCAGAGCCCTTCAAGCTTACAGAAACTGGTTTCGTCAGAATATGACAACAATAGCAGTTCGCATTTCTATAGTGTTTTAAAGCCCCAAAATTACTTTCCTTAATTAAAAAAAAAGGGGGAGGTAAATACTACAGGAATCTTTCTTTGCATTTTAAAGATGAGAAAACTAAAACTGAAGGACTTGCCTATAATCACAAAGATACATGTCTGAAGGAAGATCTGAACCCAAATCTTTTGGACTCCATGTTCAGTGCTCTATTCACTATGCAATAATGCTTCTCAATATAGATAGGTAACAAGATAAGAAGCACTAAATGCCTCAATGGAAAGCAATTTTTTTAAACTTAATTCCACAAACTTTTAAGTGTTTACTATATCAGTACAACAACCAGGTGGCTTAGTGGATAGTGTCGGTTCTGGGGTCAGGAGGACCTGGGTTCAAATCTGACCTAAGACACTTCCTAGACAGGAGATCCTGGGCAAGTCACTTAACTCCAATTGTCTAACCCTTACCATTCTTCTGCCTTAGAGTCAATATATATTAATCTATGGATTCATTTTGATTATAAGACAGAAGGTAAGGGTTGTTTTGTTTTGTTTTTTAAGAGAGAGCCAATACAAGGCACTGTGAGGGATATAAAGGCGGCTGAATAGTTTCTGCCTTCAGCATAGTAGGGGAGATCAAATTAGACAAAATTACCCAAATAGATTGGACTATTTGGAGTACAAAGAAAAGATGTGGACCATGAGATTTCACAGAGAAGATGACACTTGACATTGGCCTTAAGGGATAAGAAGGATGTCAAGACGTGGAAATAGAATGCAGGCAATGATTGAAGGCAGGAAAAGACAGAATGAAATCTGAGAATGACAAATGGTCTAGATTGGCTGGGATGAAACATTACCAAGAAGATTAGAGAGAAATAAGGCTGGGAAAGTAAGTTAGAACGAGATTGTAGAGAGCATTGAGTGCCAGGATGAAGAGTCGGGATTTATTTTGTAGACCACAGAAAGTCAGGTTTAGCACGAGAGTGAATGAATTATTTACATTGGACAAGGAAGGAAAAGTGTGTTTAGGGGCAAGTGACATGATGATTATTGAATCAATCCATAAGTGAAAATTTGGAGAGAGCAATCATAGGAATGCCGTAGTTAAATACAGAGGGCTGGTCAGTCAGTCAGCAAGCATTTTTCATGCTCAGCTCTGGGGGTGGAAAAAAGATTAAAGAAAAAAAAAGGCACCCTAGCCTCTGTTCCCAGGAAGCTCACACTCTAATGGGATAAATAACATGAAAACAAGTTGTCCAAACAAGACATAGATGGGATGAATTGGGCATAGTCTCAAGGGAAAGGAACTAAAACTAAGTAGGACTAGGAAAGGTCTCATGCCAAAGGCAAGACTTTAGCTGAAACTTGAAGGAAGCCAAGAAATCTAGGAAGTGAAGATGAAGAGGGAAAACATTCCAGGCATGAGGGACAGACAGAAAGTGTAAATGCTTACAGACAGGAAGTAGAGTGTACTGTGAGAAGAAATGTAAGGAAATCAGATCTCTGACTCAATCACAGAGTAAAATATAAGAAGACTGGAAAGGGGCAAGTTGGTGAAAGGTCTTAAAAAGTCAAACAGAAGGGGCAGCTGGGTGGCTCAGTGGATTGAGAATCAGGCCCTGAGATGAGATGGGAGGTCCTGGGTTCAAGTCTGGCCTCAGACACTACCTAGCTGTGTAACCCTGGGTAAGTCACTTAACCCCCATTGCCTAGCCCTTACCACTCTTCTGACTTAGAACCAATACACAGATGATTCTAAGATGGAAGATGAGGGTTTTAAAAACAAAAGTCACAGAAAGGATTTTATATCTGATTCTGGAGGCAATAGGAAACTACTGGAATTGATTGAATAAATGAATGATGTAATCAGACCTAAACTTTAGGAACATCAGTATAATAGCTGAGTGTAGATTTGGGGATGTCATCCCCATACCTGGTAATTCAGTTTTATCCCAAGTTATCTGCAAAAAGGGTACAATTAACATTCATTTCTTGACTGCTATTGTTCTGTCAGGGGATAGCTATTACCAAATTTGGCTTGGCAAATACATGTGTGACTCGATGCATTGATGGATGGATGGATGGATGGATGTTGCCATAACGACTTAGATTGACACATTAGACTGTCACAGATTTACCAGATCAACTTTCTCCACATTACTGCTCCAATGTTCAAGGAAGCTGTTACCTTTTAGACATTTTACCTCCTTTTTCCTCTCTTCCTTTTAGTAAAAACTAACTTTTCTTTCATTTATGAGTCCAAGGGCAGACATACTGGGTAAAGGAAACATACTGAATTAAATTCTCGCTTCAATGTTCCTGATGTGGCAAATGAAATCTATAAAAGCAAGAGCATTGGGGACTCTGGTACTGACTGAGGTTAAAAATGTATGACCAGGGACCGGAAACCAGATGGCCTGTGCGACATTGGGAGATAGCACTTGGCTATCTGTCTGCATTGTACTCTTCTTGTCCTCTCTCGCAGAGGTTCCAACTAGATGATCTCATTTATTCTGTGGTATTGATGCCTATCTCCACAAGATGCTTCTGCATCATATTCTTCATGGAATGTTATACATCCATAACTTGTGTTTATTTAAAATTTTCTCTTCATATTATTAATATTGCATTTGTGTCTCCCCAGTGATCTCAAAGAATGATTGCATTTTTTTCCTTAAAGAACCAATAGACCATGTAACTGTGAGCCCCAATGGTTTGAGTCTCATTTAAAATGATGACTTATACGGTTACACTTGGACTGAATTTGGATTAAAGGACTCTGGATCAAGACCACCTAATCCTTGTTACCTTCATTCCTATCCCATTTCCCATTAATAAAATAAAAATATTTAGATATTTACCTCTTCTTTCTTCCCCTTAAACATTCCTTAATAACAGTATTAATTCAAACTGGTCCTTTGGATTATTCTCTCCATAATTATAAACCAGGAGATATGGTATATGTCAAAAATAACTAAACTAAATGATGCTGCTGAAAGGTTCTTACACTGTTATTAAGGAATGTTTAAGGGGAAGAAACAAGAAGTAAACATCTAAATATTTTGAGCTTATTAATGGGAAATGGGATAGGAATGAGGGAAACAAGGAGAAGGGAAATTTCTTAATCTTATCCCCAAAACTAATCCCCCTTAATACTATCCTATTGGCTTACTTCCTAAGCTAAATAAGTTCCCCCCAAACAGAACCTCCCAAACAGAGTCCAGATATGGGCCAGGATCCCAGAGGTAAAGTCCAAATTAGGTCCAGCAGATATTGATGGTCCTTTCCTTGGTCTTCAATCTAGCTGCCAGCAGCCGGTTGGTATCTCACAGAGGGCCAGATTTCTTGTAGATAGGTGGAAATCACAGCTACCTCCAAAATCTTCAGCAAGAAGACTGTTTTCAGTTGGGACCACACACCCCTTGGAATCTTGACCTAGGCTTTCATGTGGTTCTGAGTCACATGCACCTGTCAATCATTTTGCAATCTTTCTTTGCTTACTACACAATCCACTGAGTCACCTAGCTGCCCTAACAAGGATTTTTAAAAAGCATTTATTATATGCCATGAACTGAGGATACAAAAGGAGGGGGGGAATGGTCCCTGCTTCAAGGAGCTTACATTCTAATGGAGGAGATAATATACAGCAAACTATAAATATAAGATATATACAATAGCAATCTCAGAGGGAAGGCACTAAGCTAAAAGAAGAGAGGAAGGAGAAGGATGGTGTCAGGGGTACTGTCCTAGAGAAAGTGAGATATTAACGGAATTTTTTTTAATTTAATTAATTAATTAATTAAGAATATTTTCCCATGGTTGCATGATTCATGTTCTTTCCCTCCTCTCCTCCCACCCACCTCTCATAGCCAATGAGCAATTCAACTGGGTTTTACATGTGTCATTGATCGAGATCTATTTCCATATTATTAATATTTGCACTAGGATGATCGTTTAGAGTCTGCATCCCCAATCATATCCCCATTGAATCATGTGATCAAGCAGTTGTTTTTTTTCGGTGTTTCTACTCCCACAATCCTTCCTCTGAATGTGGATAGCGTTCTTTCTCATATGTCCCTCTGAACAGTTCTGGATCATTGCATTGCTGCTAGTAGAGAAGTCCATTACATTCAATTGTACCACAGTGTATCCATTTCTGTGTATAAGGTTCTCCTGATTCTACTCCTCTCACTCTGCATCAGTTCCTAGAGGTCATTCCAGTCCCCATGGAATCCCTCCAGTTCATTATTCCTTTGAGCACAATAGTATTCCATCATCAACAGATACCACAGTTTGTTCAGCCATTCCCCAATTGGAAGGCATCCCATCATTTTCCAATTTTTTGCTACCACAAAGAGTGCAGCTATGAATATTCCTGTATAAGTCTTTTTCCTTATTATTTGGGGTATAGACCCAGCAGTGGTAAGGCTGGATCAAAGGCAGTCTTTTAACTGCCTTTGGGCATAGGATACAAATGGAATTTTTTTTAACCCTTACCTTCCGTCTTGGAATCAATACTGTGTATTGGTTCCAAGGCAGAGGAATGGTAAGGGCTAGGTAATGGGGGTCAAGTGACTTGCCCAAAGTCACACAGCTGGGAAGTGTCTGAGGTCAGATTTGAACCTAGGACCTTCCGTCTCTAGGACTCGCTCTCAATCCCCCGAGCTACCCAACTGCCCCCCTACAAACTGAATCTTGAAGGAAATTAGAAGGTAAAGATGAGGAAGAAGAACATTCCAGGCATGGTAGAGAAGAAATGGAGTCCCAAGATGGAGTGTCATATGTGACAAAGGTCAAGAAGACTAGTGTCAATGGATTTTAGAATATGTGGATAAGAGAGTAGAATGTAAGAAATCTGAAAAGGTAGGAAGGTGCCAGGTTGTAAAGGGCTTTGAAGGTCTAAAACAAGCATTTTATATTTGGTCCAAAAAGTATTTGGAAATGGATGGAGTTTATGGAGTAGAGAGTTAACATCGTCATACTGTGCATTAGAAAAATAATTTTGGCATCTGCGTAGAGAATGGACGAGAGGGTGGAAAGACTGGAGAGAGGGAGATCAGCCCACCAGAAGGATATTACATAGCCAGGCATGAGGTAATAAGGTCACAGTATGTGAGTAAAGAAGGGAGCATATTTGAAAGATGTTATGAAAGTAAAAAGTAAAAATGGCATGATTTGGCCACAGATTGAAAATGTAGGGGGAGGACAAGTGATGAATAAAGAATGGCATGGAGATTGTTTGCCTAAATATGGAATTACAGGAGAGGACGGTGTGGCCTTCCACAAAAATAGGGAAGCCGAAGTTTTGAGAGGAAAAGATAATGAATTCTGATTTGGATGTGATGAGTTTGAGATGTCCACAGACCATACAGTTGGACATATATAAAAGGGTGATTTGAGATTTGAGATCAAGAGAGAAGGTAGATAAATAGAGATCTGGGAACCATCTAAAAATGAGGCTGAAACACCAAAGAGAAAAGAGAAAAATGCCTCAGTAAAAGCCCAGCATACAAGCAGATAAATCAGTAGTGAGGATTCTATAACCAGAAAGGAAAGAATCAGTAAAACCTCAAGGATGAAATAAAACTCTCTTTTTAAAAAATAAATCTCTCTTAACAAATGTGTAATATGAAGAACAGGCTCAGTCTCTGATGATTCCAATAGATTTCTAGGAATCACATCTCACCATCAAAATGCTCAAGAATGACTTGAAAGAAAAAGAAAAATCTGTAAAAGAAGAACATGTCAGAAATTGGTGTTCTGTATGAAATTCTATGATTTGCCAAGTGTTTTACATAAACGATCTCATTCGGTCTCCACAAAAACCCTTTAAGATTGTTGTTATGTTGCTTCAGTTGTGACTGACTCTTCGTGACCCCATTTGAGATTTTCTTGGCAGAGACACTGGAGTGGTTTGTTATTTCCGTCTCTAGATAATTTTACAGATGAAGAAACTGAGACAAACAAGGTTAAATGATTTGCCCAGTTTCACACATCAAGTAAGATCTGAATTTTAATCAAGACCTGAATTTTAATTCAGGTCTTCTTGACTTCAGGTCTTTATCTACTGCATTACTGTTCAAGATAGATGCTATTATCTTTATTGATGAGAAAACTGACACTGGGACGTACAAAGCCCATATGACTTGAGCTTTTTATTGATCTTTCATTGAGGAAAAAAATCATAAGGAAAGTCCCTGTGGAAGCTGGGGTGGAAGGAAATTGTGTGGGAATTATGTGTGGGAAAGAAGTTTTGTCAGAGTAAAGAAAGATTCATCAGGAAACTGCCATCCTACCACAGGGGGTCATCCTATTAAAAAAGAGAATAGATTTGTTCTATTTGGCCCCAGGAGTTTAGAATAGAAGTCAACTTGCTGCAGGAAAAGCTTTCTAATGATTAGAGCTGTCCAAAAGTAAATTTGGTTGGCCTAGAAAATCTCCCCTGCTTGGGAGGTATTTCAACAGAGGTCAAACAACTATATTGGGTATATTAATAGTCAGAATTCTTTTTATTATTTTAAATCCTTTCCTTCCATCTTAGAATCAGTGCTCTCCAGGGGCAGCTGGGTGTCTCAGTGGATTGAGAGCCAGGCCTAGAGATGGGGGGTCCTGGGTTCAAATGTAGCCTCAGATACTTCCTAGCTGTGTGACCCTGGACAAGTCACTGAACCCCCATTGCCTAACCCTTCCACTCTCAATACACAGTATTGATTCTAAGATGGAAGGTAAGAGGTTTTTTTGTTTGTTTGTTTGTTTTGAGGGGGGAGAATCAATACTCTGTACTTGTTCCAAGGCAGAAGAATGCCACTGAAACATCTTGAGTAGGAAGGATGTTAAGGAAGTGTCTATTTGGAGGACATATTGAAGAGTAGAGAGACTGGAATGCAGGGATACCATCTAGTCCAAATGAAAACCTGAAAGAGGGTGAAAGGGACTGGAAAACAATAAAAGTGAAGAGGCAATCAACAAGATTTGGTAACTGATTGGATTTGAGGGCTGAGTGAGAATAAATGAAAATAACTAAGGAGTAATCTTCTTAGTTAGAGATAGTAGATAGAGAGAGTAGAGATAATAGAAAGCTGGACCTGGAAGAAAGAAGACATGAGTTCAAATCAGACCTCAGACATTTAATAGCTGTGTGAGCCTGGGGCACTGCTCCCCCAAGTTTCCCAAATGGAAAATGAGGATAATAACAGCACCTATCTCACAGGGTTGTTGTAAGGATCAAATGAGATAATAATTGTAAAATATAACAGAGTGCCTGGTAGGGGAAAGAGAAAATACTAAAAATAAAGTGATTTTGGAAATTAAAAGCTTAACCAAGTCCCTGAAAGGAGCCTGAATGGATTGCCACCACTATTTAGAATTGTTATTTGACCAGTACTAGTTGAAGTTCAGGGAGGAAATTATTAACTCGTCCCTTAAAAAGCTGGAATGCCTATAATGCTATGCTTTCAATCTGAGAAATTCCTTTGATGAACTGAGAAAAAAGTTTGCCTAAAATGATTTGGGGCAGTGTCTGGGTAGAAAGGCAAGGAGACACCTTTCTTCCTAGCCTGATCAGTGAATTTTTCCTCTCCTCCATTTCTTTTCTAGATAGAGGTAGGGTTCACTGACTTGCAAGGATTTTTAGATTCAGTGACTGACTCAGAAGGGAAGATGCTATAACACTTGGAATGTGGAAGTGCCATTATTAGCCTTAGGAAGATATTGTGCCTCTCTCCTCTTCTTGCCGGGGTCTTCCCTCCCCCACAATGGGAACCGGGTAAGACAAGAACAGCCTAGTGAACATCCTCCCCTCCCCTTCCTTCTCTTCTTAATACTCTGGCCTGGGAGGCTGGGACTTCTCCTGGCTCTGGGCTTTACTGCCTGTGTGCATAGTGCGTGCCCAAATCCACTGGGATCCATGCAATATGCTTGGACCCAGGGCCTTAAGCCACCAAGCTGGTTAATTAATGCTGGCTCCTAGGAAGCCCCATCTGTTCCCAACGACATTATGCTACTGAAAATTTTCCTTTTCTTCATGATTCCAGAGCCAAGCAAGCAAAGAATTCTACTCTGCCTTCTATTTTGTCCCCAAAGAATTTTGCCTTGAGGAACTTTAATGCAAAAAGATGTTTGCCTTGTTTACAATACAAAAAAAAATCGTTTGCAGCTTTATCTTTCTAAATGTCCAGGGAGGCACAGCTAGATTATGTGGTAAATCAATTCCAGGAATCTTATCTGAGTACACTATTTGGCTTACCTTTCTGGGACCACAGATCCAGGGAATCTATAGGTAAGGGTCAAGTGGAATTTCCATTGGATGGGCAAGAAGTTAAGAAAGATTCTAATACTGCATTGTGTGTTTGGGGAAAGCAAATGATCCTGGAGGGAAGATTTACTCAGTGGAACAGTTGAGAAATCTGTAAAATATGCAAGGTTGTTCCCACAGTGGATAAAGAATGGAAGAGTGAGGTGGCTCCCGGTTAGTTTCTGGTCCAGATGTGGAGAGAGGTAGAGAAAGGAAGTAACGAGGGGCAAAAGGAAGGCGAGCTGGTCCAGAGGACTCTTGAGCAAAGTGGCATATTAATTCTCAATATGTAGAATGAAAATAAAGACAACCCCTCAATGAATGCTCCCCAAAAGTCCCATAACAAGACTGGTCCAGTGGACATAATTGCCTGGTCATAAACACTGATTTTCACCCTCTCCCTTTTTAAACTGCCCTGCACACTGCTGCCAGAGCCCTTCATCTTGCAATGATCTTGCCATGCATGTCATTCTTCTGTTCAAAGCCCTTCAATAGCTCTGCATTTCTTCTAGAGCGCATTTCATAACCTTTTGGTTAACACTCAATTCCTTGCACCATCTTGTGTCACCCTACATTTCTCCCCTTAAGTCATGCTTCAAAATTCACATACTATCATGGAGCCAAAGTGAACCACTGGCCATACCTTGTGCTCTATGACCTCTATGCCTTTGCCCATTGTGATTCCTATGCCCAGGATACCTCCTTCCTCTTCCCTTGCTGAATTCTTATCATTCTCCCATCCTTTAAAATCCGACTCACATATCGAATCCTCCAAAAAGCTTTTCCTAATCTCCGACTGTCAGAAATGGCTGTGCAGGGCAGCGAGGTGACACAGTGTATAGTCTAGAGACGGGAGGTCCTGGGTTCAAACCTGGCCTCAGACACTTCCAAGTTGTGGGACTTAACCTCCACTGCCTCGCCTTTACGACTTTTCCGGGTTAGAAGTGAGACTTACTATGAATTCTTAGACAGAAGGTAAGAGTTTTTTAAAAAAAGAACTATGGGCAGGGAACAGGGCATTATAGATTGTGAATTTATCATTGTAGCAGGGGTGATGGGGTGGGGTGCATTGGGCAGCATTGTTCATCTACATCCTACTCCATTGTTCGCCTTTTCTCTCTCCCTTCTACTGTACCGATTCATTACCTCGGTGGGCTACCTGCTAAAAATGGACCTGCTCTACTCGGAAATCATAGCAAGAATCGGTAATTCTGTTGACCTTTTTACAGCTCCATCTCCAGCTAAAGACAGTGCTCTGGCAAAGCGCCTGTGTTCAATTTATTTCTCTTTTGTCTCTGATGATACTGCAGCAATTGCCTCTTCCCAAATATGCATGTCCAAAAAGCATACCAAGACTCAGATACTCAATGACTAACATGGTTTATAAGACAAAGTAAACGTTTAAGTCCAAGAAAGACAAAGAAGCTTTCCTTGTACCTAGAAGGAAAGACTTCAGGCTTCCATGAAGGAATCCAAGGGAGATGACAGCACAGCCACCTTAGAAAGGGTCATCAGGAGAGGGGAAGATGATTTCAGCCACACACCATCTTTCTGATTGGCCCAAACATCCTTGCTTCCTTGTCTGCCTGCTCCCCCTCTCCATGGAGCATCTCACAGACCTCTTTTCTCAAACTCTTTACCTTTTCTACTCACCACATCAGAATCTGGATCCTCTTTCTGGCCTCACTTCTGCCTGAACTGAGTTGTAAAGACCATCCACAGTGTGGTCAGTCATTAGTCATCCCTTTCTAATTCACTCAAGGGATTTGTTCCTAGCTCATAAAATGGCACCACTACTCTTAGACCCCCTTTTCTGTGATTATATCCTGGATTTCAAAGATAGACTCCATTCCATACTCATGAAAGGATATCCAGAAACCACAGCAGGAACTTCTGTTGAAGAAGAATTTGGGTGGAGATAAACCGAAGAAATAGAGATGACACTGTCATTGGAGTATATTACTGAGCGCCTGAGAAAGAAAAGAAAAAGGAAATAGGTAAGTAATCTGTGAAACAGTTCACAGGTCCAGCAAGTGGGCAGGCTAAGGTAGTATGGAGATTTCAGTTAGACTGGCATTGACAGGAACTCTCCTTCTGCCCAAAGGCAAAACAATTTCTTGGTTCACCTAAATGATAACTTCAGGAAGCAGCTACTAAAGGAACTACTCTTAGGAGCAGCTAGGT
The DNA here is from genome assembly GCF_027887165.1 of Monodelphis domestica. NCBI lineage: Eukaryota > Metazoa > Chordata > Mammalia > Didelphimorphia > Didelphidae > Monodelphis > Monodelphis domestica. The sequence continues at coordinate 13,610,704 of NC_077230.1, read as the reverse complement.
GTTTCAGTGGATTGAAAGGGAGGCCTGGAGAAGGGAGGTCTCTAGGTTCAGGGTTCTAGGTTCTAGGATCTCTAGGGAGGTCTTGGGTTCAAATTTGGCCCCACTTTCTAACTATGTAACCCAGAGCAAGAACCAATACACAATATTGATTCTAAGGTGGAAGGTAAGGGTTTCAAAAAAAAAAAGATGAGTACTTACTCTTTTGGATCTAATTCTTGACCAACAAGGAGGACTGTGGTATATTCTGACAAGTTTTACAAGAGCAGGTTTCAAAGGGATTAAGAGGAAAGATAGACGATATCTCATAGACAACATTCTTCAAGGGAAGTCATTCTGTGAGGAATGTGAAGCTTTCCAAAATAAAAATCTGAAGAGGGGCTATTCTGATAAGGAGGAAATGAAGGGTTTGGCCAAAAAGACTGATGTGGATTTCCGTTGACTTATTACCCAATAGATTTTAAGAAGCTGTGAATAGAAAATGCAAGTGGGAGATTAATTTACAGGTGAGGCATGTTTCTTTAAGAATAGTTTTCAAGAGTATTAAAATTCATAATTAACAGAGCCAACTGAAGAAAGTTAAGAACAGCAAAAAGGAATTTTAGTTTAGTTTTATTGGGGAAAGAGGTGATGAGGTGATAGGAATAGATGAAAGAAAGAAGGCGATTTTAATCAACTTGATTTATTTCTGCTTCCCATGCCAAGGAGAACAATCGTTGGACTAGAAATGACAGATTAGAAATAGTTCATTGGCAGTTGAAGCCATATAACCATTACATTGAAATTCTACTCTCTGACCATGGATGCTATCCTTCCTTCTCTCTTTATTTCTCATCCCTCCTAAACTTATTCTTCATCCTCATTGCTAAATCAGCATTCCTAAAGCACAAGTCTGTTTTACTCCCTGATTTCCTTCTCTGATTTCCCTGATTTGTACATCACTCCCTTTTTTGTCCACATGCAATTTTTATATAATCAGTTGAACTTTATCCTGACCTCTCCTCTTGAACCACTTGGCCCCTTTGTCGACTACATGTATTCATTTCCAAATTCTAGTCTTGGACTATCACCTTGGAATATGATCTACCTTCTCTGCTCCAACTCCAGAACACTGATGGAAGAATTCACATACTCATGCTGACTGGGTGCATTACATGCTATTTTGTCAAATGGGTCCTCACTCCACCAGCTCTTATTTCTTCTTAATGGTCCTGTTAATGCACCACTACAATGACTGTTCTAAGCCTGGCTTTCTTCTCTCAACATACAAAAATCATTTCATCCCCTTCCCTCTTACTTTAATGCTCTCTATAGAAATTGAAACCAACTGTCACATGCTCCCCCCTTCCAAATTTCTACATTTTAAATCACTCTGACATTATTGTTATTTCTCTATTTTCCTCCAGTTTCCAAGGAGGAAAAAGTCTTCTCTGTCTATGCTACCCTTGATCACATCCCTTCCCATCTCATCGAGTAGTTTTCCCCTTTGATCATCCCTCCCTTCTTCCTAATTTTCAACTCTCTCATCCACTGGTTCCTACTACCTACAAACAGGCCCAGATCTACCCCCTTCTTAATATCTTTTTTAAACCCTTACTTTCTGTCTTTGCCACAACTCTAAGACAGAAGGACAAGGGCTAGGAAAATTGGGTTATGTGACTTGCTAGGAAGTGTATGAGGTTTGAACTCTGAAAATGGAGATTTGAACTCCAGACTTCAATCCCCAGAAGTTCTTGGCACTTCCCAGAATGCCCTATAATCTCACCTGAGTGCGAGATCAGCATTTGTATTTAAACTGACTGTACCACCTACTTGGTCTCTCTGCTTCCGCTTCTAAGCACACGCGTCTCTCTACAGGCAGGCAAGATGTAGTGAGTAGGTTGCACATGCTTTTCTTATTTTGTATTTCTTTATTTCTTAATTCTAATAATCTTTAATAAACCTCTAAAAATATAATACTTTTAGTAAAGAAACTAATTTAACTGTTAAAGTTAATGGCGACTAAACGGGAAAAACTCTCAATTTTTTTTTTAAAGATAGCCTAGATAATGATTTCTAAACCACATTTCTCCCAGGCTTTTTAGCAAGCCTCTTGACTCATCTCACTCCTGCCTGCAATCCGGACCCAGCCCTGCCCACCCAGGTGGTCTCTCTCTTGCTCACCTGGCCCAGCTGATCCCCAGACCCAGCAACTCTGGCCTCTGACCCAGATGGCTCATCACCCCAGGCCCAGCCCCAGGACCCAGGCTGCTGGTAGCAGACCCAATTTCTTCAGGATCAAAAACCAGCTGCTAAAAAACAGGGGCGGAGGCAGCTGGGTAGCTCAGTGGATTGAGAGCCAGACCTAGAGACGGGAGGTCCTAGGTTCAAATCTAGCCTCAGACACTTCCCAGCTGTGTGACCCTGGGCAAGTCACTTAACCCCCATTGCCTAGCCCTTACCACTCTTTTGCCTTGGAGCCAATACATAGTATTGACTCCTAGACGGAAGGTAAGGGTTTAAAAAAAAAACAGGGATTATTTTTCCTTAGGCTACGATTAGCGATTAACCACGTGGCAAGGGGTGGGGGTGGGGGGTAGGGGGGTGGAGAAAGAGGAGAAGGAAGAGACTTTTCCAAACAGGAACTTACAAGCATGGCTGCTTTGAAAGGATATCTTTTGACTGTATTGATTCTTTTACTTAGCTCACCTGGGAGTCAGGAGAGAATTTCAACTCCCTGCAATTCTTTGGCCAAATTTGAGATTCCAAAAAATCACCCTCACTATGGGGAGGCAGCTCAGTGGCTCAGTGGATTGAGAGCTAGGCCTAGGGAGGTCCTGGGTTGAGATCTGGCCTCAGACACTTCCTGCCTGTGTGGCACTGGACAGGTCATTTAACCCCCATTGCCTACCCCTTACCAATCTTCCGCCTTCTGACAATAGGCAGCTAAATGGATAAAAAAAAAAAAAACAAGGAACTTTAAAGAGACTGGAGGTTATATTTTATGGCATTTCAGACTCCAATGTTTTATAAAAATCTCTATTCTATTGCATTTTACTGATTGTTTTGTTTAAGATTAAGTTCCTATATTACTGCATTCAATACTATTCTGTTACACTGAATCATTTTAATGTACTGCATTTTCACTACTGTTATATTCTGTTGCTTTTCCCCTATAACTATACTGAAAAAATATTATTGAATAAGCCCACATATAAAAACAATTTTTCTATTTTTGACTGTGTAAACTGTCACAGAGGATAGATGGACTCCATCAGAACATTGCTACAATTGTATAACAACCTTTGGAAGATTTAATGAGCTAAATATCTCAAATTGATTGTAAGGGGTCTTTAGACATGATTTTTAGAATTTTTCTTAACAATCTCTGGTCATTTTGCCTGCCCCTAACAGGAGGTAAGGCCCATTTTAGTAGCTGAAGTGAAATACAAATTTAATCCCCAACTCCTGCATTTATAAAAATGTGAACAGAAGTTGGGAAGTTAATCCCAGGGCACACAGTACCCCTGGAAGCCTCCCAAAAGAGGAACATCTCTCATTTATAACTTCAGTTCACTTTACCCAATATCAATAGTATAGAGGTTTGAGTTTTTCCTAGACTCCTCTGCCACATTTTTTGTAATGATATTTAGATTCCTTGATGATGTTCTAGACCCAAATGAGTTTTACTTTGTTTACCAAGGTTGAAAGAATTGCTACATCTGCAAAAATTGTGACAAACATTCATCAGTTTATAGGCAAAAGCCATACAGCAACTTATGTGAAATATGAATATGATAGTGGGTTTATTTGTTATTGTAATTAACTGGACTATTGAGAATTTGGGGGATATTGATGCCTACATATTTATACTACTGTTCTTTATATAAAAAAATAAACTGTTGCCTTGTAAAATTCATTTGCTTGTACTCACAGTGGATCATGGCCAGATATGAAGAGGAAATGGATCTCATTTTTGGTGAGAAAGCCTTGTATTCTATATTTCCTTAGCTGACACAGTGTGTCAATGATTATAAACTACATTTTTGAATTTTTTAAAACTCTTTTATTATTATATTTTTCTTGCATGTGCAAAATACTATTTCAGTTTTTTCTCTCCTTTTTTATATTTGAAGCACATGTCACCAGTGTTAAGATTTTCTTTAACTTTTTGATTTAGCAGTAATATAAATGTAAAATACATTTGCTATAATGTCAATGCATGCCCCCAAAAGCTTGAGACTATAAAAATAATGCCACTGATTGTTTTTTAAAATTATGGAACATTGTTTAATGGGTCTGTCTGATTCCAGGACAAGATATACAAAAGAGCCATTGCACAGGGCCAAAGAAACCAATCCAGGAAGGATTGATGCACTTCTAAGCCAATACAAAGGACTTGAACCTATTGTGAAGATTCAAGGTTGCGACGCTTAACATACATTAAGATGTAGGCCTTCCTTGTATCCACACTCTGGAAAAATACTTACAGATGAGTATCCCAAATTTGGCTGGCTCCTATAATCTAGTCCCTTTTCTGTCCTTCATAGTGTGACAAACTTTCTGTAGTCCTGGCTACTGACTGGGTAAATGTTCAGAGACGGGTAGTATCTCTGGTATGGAGGGCTTGTTGTGCCCTCCTAGGGCAGCTTTCCAACCTCTGACCCCCTCCTGACAACCAGCTCTCATTTGTGGCTCCCAGTAGCTGCTAGCATGCAGCAGCGGCCACAGCCTGGGCAACGGCTTCGACAGGCCGGCTAAACCTTGTGAGAGTAGCCATCAGGTTGTCAACCCCTGGTGAACCAGGGCTTTGCTCACCCAGCATGTGAAGACTGCTTCAGCTGAACAGGCAGAAGAAACCAATAAGAAGGTTCAACGGCTGAGATGGCGACGCAGCGAAGCACTGTGGAGTGCTTAGGGCGTGTTGGAGCACAAAGGACAACACGGCCATCCAATGCAGCTGAGGAAGTCTCCAGGTGTAATGACTTTTCGTGCCACTGGACCCAGGCTTCCAACGCCGAGAGAGTGAGACTGTCTCTGTGCATCGGCTTTTCCACTTAAATCTCCTTCACACACAAGTGTCTTTGTGCAAACACACAAAGACAATTGTCATTCTCGGTTATCGAGAGACTACTACTACTACTACTACTACTACTAGATCATTTTAATTGGACCCTGATTCAAGGACCTGTTATAGATTTATTTTTCCTTTACTTAGAATTTTTACACATAAGACTTTTCTAGTCTATATTTTCATCCAGAAATTATCTTTTTTTATTTGGATTTTTCTGATGTCTTTTAATTTCTCTTGCCAATTGATTCATATACCTCATAACTCAGCCATGCATCCCTAAATGATCCCTGTGTTTTTCAATCACCCTCTTCAAGGGGGGAATGTAAAAATATCATTATTTTAAATTGCAACGTTTAAATTCCTTTTGAGAAAAAATTTAGGTTAAGAAACATGCTACCTCTCCAAATCCAGAAACTGAACTGTTTGGAGAAGACACCATGAAGATGCCTCCAGACCACAAGCTGCCTGAGAAGATCAAGAATGAACTTTGGGTGTGGTTGATTGAACATTTACTTGTATGTATACTCTCATGCCAAAGGGGACTGCCCCCTAACTGGCTTTTTGTCAATGTGTCTAGCAATTATTGGTTTTGTTCTTTTTTCCTCTTATCCTCAAATTATTGTAATCTTTAAGTTGATTATGTTTTCATGATCCTTTTGGGGAAACTGCTTTCCCAATAACGATCAAACGGGGGAGTGTAAAAATGGAGATTTGAACTCCAGACTTCAATCCCCAGAAGTCCTTGGCACTTCCCAGAATGCCCTATAATCTCACCTGAGTCCTCACCTGAGTGTGAGATCAGCATTTGTATTTAAACTGCCTGTACCGCCTACTTGGTCTCTCTGCTTCTGCTTCTAAGCCCACGCATCTCTCTACCGGGCAGGCAAAATGTAGTGAGTAGGTTTCATGTGCTTTTCTTATTTTGTATTTCTTTATTTCTTAATTCTAATAATCTTTAACAAACCTCTAAAAATATAATACTTTTAGTAGAGAAACTAATTTAACTGTTACAGAACCCAGATCTTCCCAACTCTAGTTCTGGCACTCCATCCACTGAGCTATATAGCTGCCCCTTCCTGAATATCCCTTGTATCAGGTTCCCACCTTTCTACTCACACCACAACCACCCAAATACAGGCCCTCAAGCTCTTTCACCCAGACTACTGCAATATTCTCCTCACTGATGACTTTGCATCCATGTTTTCCCTCATGAAATCCATTTTCTACACATGCCAAATTGACATTCCTGAAGCACAAGATTGACTATCACTCTCTGATTCAGGATGCAGTTTTTCCCTACTATCTTTAGAATAAAATGCACAATTCTCTTTTGGGAACTTTAAACCCTTCACAATATGACTCCAGCCAATTTTTATATACCAATTGCACATTATCCACTGCCCCAACACATACCACCACCAGCAACATATATATATATATATATATATATATATACTCATACTACAAAGTAACCAATTTGGCTTACTTGCTGCTCCCCATACATGACAATCCATCTTTTACCTTTATGCTTTTCTATAGGCCATTTCCAAAGTTTGGGATGCTCTTCACCTCTACCTTATATAACCATGAATGTGAAAGGGATGAATTCTCTGATAAAATGGAAGAGGGTAGCAGAATAGATTAGAAACCAGAATCCAACAATAGGTTGTTTACAAGAAATATTTGAATCACAAAGATTTACATGGAGTTAAAATGAGGGGCTAGAGTAAAATTATGCCTCAGCTGAACTCAAAAAAGTATGGGTAACAATCATTATCTCAGATAAGGCTGAACTAACTTGAGACAAAGATACATGACTTTAGCAGAGATAGGGCAAAATCAATTACTTGTAAAGAGGATCAATAAAAAAAATGATGCAGGATCAATTTTAATCTTCTCATGATGGAATATTATTGTGCCAAAACAAATTATGAAATGGACAATTTCTGAGGAAACTGACATGACCTTTAATGATACAAAGCAAAGTGGACAAACTAGCAAAACAATTTCTTCAATAATAATATTTTAAAGAAAAACAATTTTGAAAAATTTTAGAACTTTGATCACCACAATAATAAATCACAAATCCTAAAAAATGAATATGAAATATACCCCTCACCTCCTAACAGAGAGTTTAAAATGTAGAAAGAGACATACATTTTTAGACATGGCTAAAGCGGGAATTAGTTTTACTGATTATGTATATATGTATTAAGGGATTTTAGAAAGATTAATTTTTAAGTGACTATTCCTTGAAAATGTAATTAAATGTGGAAATAAAAATAGTTTAATGCAGCAGTACAAAAAACCTACTGCAATCTTAGACCACATTAGAAGGCCATAATGAGATGGAGGCAATGTAGTCTAATCTGGTAAGATCAATTTAGAATGTTCTATTTAGTTCTTATGGCCACAGTTTAGGAAACACAATATTAAATCCAAACACGTCCAAAGTCTCAAAATAAGCTTTTAAATGATGACTTGAAGAAACTGGGGAAATTTAGACTGGAGAAAAGAAAACTTAGCAAAAAAAATTATAACGCTCTTCAAACATGTGAAGGGTTGTTATATGGGGAAAGGCTTGGACTTATTCTTCTTGACCCTAAAAGCAGAACTAGAAGCAACTGACTGAGTTTCAAAGAGACAATTTTTGATTTGTTGTTAGAAATAACTTCCTAACTACTAATGCCATCCAAAAGTGGAATTGGCTGCCTTAGGAAATAATGAGTTCCTCCTTGCTCTGGGTCTTTAAGTAAATTCAGAGATCAAGTTGGACCAGGAGCTAAGACCAGAATTTTTTTTTATTATCATTCTCATTTTTTTAAATTATATTTTATTTGATCATTTCCAAGCATTATTCATTAAAGACATAGATCATTTTCTTTTCCTCCCCCCCCCACCCCCCATAGCCGACGCGTGAGTCCACTGGGCATTAGATGTTTTCTTGATTTGAACCCATTGCTTTGTTGATAGTATTTGCATTAGAGTGTTCATTTAGAGTCTCTCCTCTGTCATGTCCCCTCAACCTCTGTATTCAGGCAGTTGCTTTTCCTCGGTGTTTCCACTCCCATAGTTTATCCTTTGCTTATGAATGGTGTTTTTTTTCTCCTGGATCCCTGAAAGTTGTTCAGGGACATTACACCGCCACTAATGGAGAAGTCCATTACGTTCGATTATACCACAATGTATTAGTCTCTGTGTACAATGTTCTCCTGGTTCTGCTCCTCTCGCTCTGTATCACTTCCTGGAGGTTGTTCCAGTAAGACCAGAATTTTTAAAAAGGAACAAATGGGGGGTCTCAGTGGATAGAGAGCCAGGCCTAGAGATCCTGAGTTCAAATCTGGCCTCAGACATTTCCTACTTATGTAATCCTGCATTGGAACCAATACACATGAAAAGTGAGGGTTTCAAAAAAAAAGGAAAAAAGAAACAAATAAAAGCATCTCAGTGAATGATCCAGTAAATGGGGACTATCAACCACAAGAATCAGTAATTTGTACTACACTGTGCCTAGAATTACTCAGATTTTTCTTCATTTGCTGTATTCTCCCAAATGTGACAGAGTGGGCTGAATCCTGAATTTCCTTAGAATCAATATTATCCTACCTTGGTCCTGTTATAAACCATCATTCAATTTAGAGACTTTGCTACTTTGGCCTTATCTGTCCCAGTCCCTGGTTTGTTTGTTTTTTGTTTCTTTTTAACATAATAATTAACTATTAATATAACAATTTGTCTTTTTATGAACACCTTAACAAATTATGCCTAAACAGCAAATTTCCAAAGATGGCACCAGGTGTAATGTCATCTGGTCTGTGGCATTATAGTATACAATCTTGTTTACTTAAAATGTCCATTTCTGAGCCATTTAGGAAGGTGATAGATTTTGTACCACTTAGAATTAGAGTTAGAAGTAGGAACAGAAACAGAATTTAGAGTTAAACACAGAATTGAAGTTAGAAATGGAAATAGCGATATAATCCAAGAATGATGTCATGGAGGAAAGATTCATAGAATGTGTTGTGAACAAAGTCAAGGTGGAAGAAGGAATTTTAAAAATGGCCATATTTTTGGTTGAATTTCTGCCTCAAGCATTTCATCCACTCTTCTGGCAGGAAGGAATCACCAAAGTCAGATTTCTCAGGCTCCCGTTCTAAGGTTGAAGAGCCAGTGGTCTTATAATGATGACTGCCATCATGGGTCTCTGTCCTACAGAAGACCTCTGCATAGGCTCAATGGATGGTCAGAGGCTGAAAGCATTGGACCACGGCTTGTTGTTTTCAGTATCTGCTGGTATCTTGAACAGACTGCAATTGGTTTCAATTTATGCTGATGGTCAGTTGAAATATTCACTACCCTGTTGGCACGAGAGAATTTCTTGGAAAATTCCAAGACTAGAAAAATATTTTTTCTCAAATATATCTCATTGAAAAACTGGAACATGATCATCCTTGCACTGTTCTGTCCAGGGCGGCAGTGCAGTCCACAGTCTCAATACTCACCATCCCTTCCATGTGGGATCTTATCCAAGTGGATTTATAATGAGGTCGTGCTTACTAATTTTAGGATCCAGAGGACCTCTTTCCTTGACCCTGCCTCCTTTTCCCAATGCTAGTATTATATATCTCAGCTTCTGCCATACCCATGCTACGTCATACTGATATCCAGCCTCCCTATGGCTATTTTTTCTGCAGTTGTTATACAAAGGGGTTCTTTCTGGTTTTCTCCTGATGGCAGTGTTCTTGCACCAATCTATCATGGTTTCTGTTCTCTTGTCCTTGTATAATTCCAAGATTAATGGGTTTACCCATAGGTAAATATATAGCATTGCCTACAAACAGATTTTCTGTGAGTTTCTTTGAATCTATAGCACAGTTCCCTTGCCTAGTTCTCATGGACTCTCTTCAACATGTTCCCACAGTGGTTAGGGTTAAGTTTCTGTGATGGAGGCAATTTTTAGGGATATCATTAAAAGTCAAGGAAACTGCATAGTCCTTTGGCTCCCTGGACCAATCTTATCACAGCAACAATCATGAAATCACTCGAGGTTCTGCAAGTGTTCCTAATAGGGGAGTGAGTCCAAGGTTTCTTTCCATTCGAACCTTCAGGTACTCCAGTGTGATATCTCTGATGTTTTCATCTGGTACCTGTCAGATGTCTGCCAGCTCCACAGTCATTCTGTTTGCTACTCAGCCCAAATTTCTATGGACTCTTCCCAGACTCAAGGGCCCTTTCCGGAGAAAATGCCTATCTTGGACCTGGTATTGTTGTCTTCAAGGAGCTATCTAGTCTTGGACCTGCCCATATGCAAGACTTGTCTGTGAAAGTCAGAGATCCTATCCCTCCCTGGATGCCCAGGAGAGCTCTTTGGGGGGAGGAATAGACCTAGTTTTTATCCTTCTTCCAAAAGGTAATTGTAGATATTGCTGAGAACTAGGCATAGGTAAAGCTTTCATTTCTGGCACTAACAATATAGAAGATAGGTACTATTTAGTGAATAATACTGGCTTTGGAACCAAAAAGGCATAGGGTCAAATACTATCTCCAAAACTTAACAAAGCTGTATGATTCTGAGTAAATCTCTTAACCTTTATGGGACTTAGTTTCCCCATTTATAAAATGGAATAATGGTGGGGGCAGCTGGGTGGATCAGTGGATTGAGAGTCAGGTCCAGTGATGGGAGGTCCTGGGTTCAAATCTGGCCTCAGATACTCCCTAGCTGTGTGACCCTGAGCAAGTCACTTGACCCCCATTGCCTAGCCCTTACCACTCTTCTACCTTAGAACCAGTATTGATTCTAAGATGGAAGGTAAGAGTTTTTTAAAAATGGAATGATGGTAAAAATAGTGCTTGTCGTAAGATTCTGAAGGTCAAATGAGAATTTAGAGGGAAGTGTATGTAGTGGAGAGGGAATGTCGAACTTGGATTCAGAAAGCTATGGGTTCAAATTCCATCTCAGACCCTGCTTGTATTTCCTAAGGCAAACCACTTCATTTCACTGGGTCCCAACTTCTTCTGTGAAATGAGGGGTTGTATTTGAAGCTCCCTAAGGTTGGTGGGGAGAGGAGTAGTTATGAATGAGGCCTTTTTGTTGATGTGTTTCTATGTTTTTACCCTATCAAAGAGAAAACAATAAGAAAGGAGATTCCTTATAAAGAGTTTAGGGGGAGAGCATCTCCATGGCAAGCCTCCTTCCCTCCAGAAAGCCACTGCCTTGCTCATTTGGTGTCTGTGTCTAGACTCACTCGGACTTCTCTGCTTTAGGGGAGCATCACTATCATTAGTAATTCCTCTTTGGGGTTTGGAGGGGGAGACCTCAGCTAAAATCTGTGCCCCATTCCGCAGCCCACTCCCGATTTGGAAAACGTGTTCCCTTCAGTGGTGGGAGCATGTTGTGTGTGTGTGTGTGTCCCCGGGAAGAATATAGTCTTTCACTCTGCTGCTTCTGCTAACTCTGCTCTCCCCCCAGCCCTCCCCAACTTCCCCAAAGGACATTTGCACACATAGTAAACATTCCCATAAAGATCCTGGTTTCTTTTGAGCAAGAAAATACTTAGTTAATACAGAAAGTGAACACACTTTTTTTTCTGCTTTGGAATCAATACTATGTATTGGTTCCAAGGCAGAAGAGTGGTAAGGGCTAGGTAATGGGAGTCAAGTGACTTGCCCAGGGTCACACAGCTGGGAAGTGTCTGAGGCCAGATTTGAACCCAGGACCTCCTGTATCTAGGTCTGGCTCTCAATCCACTGAGCTACCCAGCTGCCTCCAAGACTTTTTTTTTTTTTTAAGAAATAAGAAATGGAAAATAGTTTTAGGGAGATTGCCAGTGTGCTATATGAAATAGGAGAGGGAGGAGAAGGGAAGGGAACAAGCATTTATTAAGGGATTTCCCATCTGATCCTCACAACAGCTCTGGAAGGTAAGTGCTATTATTATCCCCAATTTACAGTTAAGTAAACTGAGATAAATCGAGGTTTAAATACTTAGGGTCACACAGCTAGTAAGTGTTTAGAGATGGATTTGAATTCAGGTCTTCCTGACTCCAACCCCAGCTCTCTATCCATGGAGAAGTAGGAGTTTCATTATTGCTGTTTTGAGCAACCAATAGTTTCTCTTCCTTCCAATTAGTACACAATTAGTCAGAGTAGCAGCAGCAATAGCTGTAGTGCTAGGAAGCAGCCACTCTTTAGTTCTGACTCTTCCCATCACTCAGCCAAGAAGCACTACTGCCCCATCAGGGGCTCATTGGTTACCTCTTGACCTCTCTCCTTTTAGTTGAGAGGAGAAAAAAAGCTATTCTTTCAATATGGTCATAGCCTTAGGTCCCAAAGACCCACATAGACAAGTGATGAGGACTTAGTGTCTGTCACTGATCACTGGTCTCCAGGGCTTCTTCAGGACTTTCCTAATAACCTCCTCACATTACCCAAAGTTGGCTAAAATATCTAAAGAAATAAGGAACATCAAAGAGCTAGAAGAAAGTAGGCTAGCAAAGAAATGAATGATCAATGAATCATGGAATCATGGGAAAATATCCTAAATTTTAAAAGGGGGAAAAAAAGGAATGAATGATCAAAAAAAGCTCTGTCTGAGCTAATCAGACAGAAGTATAAGGGATCCTCCATATGTCAAAAGAAATTGAGCATGGCCCCTACAACACTGGATTGTCCTGTGGCAGACCAAGAAGAGGACACGGGCAATAACTGCACAGGATGGTGAGGCATGGATCAATTACAGCCCATGTTGTTGGAATAGCCATGTCAATATAGCATATATCATAGTTCTATTTGAATATTTAAATAATAATAACTGAGTTACATAGTGCTTTAAAGTTTATAAAAAACATTTTGCACCCATAATCTCATTTGAATGAATGAAAGAAATTGCTAATGCAACTTGAGTCTAGGCAAAGAATGCCTAATCCTTGGAAGTGGGTACCAGGAACCCACAAGAGTGCAAAAGAACTCTTCCCCAGCAGTGTAACCTGAAAACATTAAAATAATCACCTGAAAACAGTGTATGTGTTCCTTTCATCTAATTAGGTAATCTGCCCAGGTGTTTAACACCAAGGCATCTCTGCCTTAATTGGAAAAAGTCAAGGACAGAAACTAATTAGTGGTATTAACCCAAAACAAAAGTTTAATGATAATTAACCACATATTACTATTATAATCAAGTCTTTTTATTCCAAGACACTTTCCAAAGAGTGAAAAAAAAGGAAAGTGGGGTTGTTTTTTGAGGCTTTATAATATTGATTTCCAACAACTCTTTCAACAAAAATTTCATCTACTCTCAAAGGGGTTGAGAAAAAAAAAGTCAAGTAATTAAACAAAAAAACACCACAGAGTTCACAGGATCCTAGATTTAAAGCAGAAAGAACCTCAGAGGTTATCTAGTCCAAAATCTTCATTTTGCTGATTCGGAAACTAAGGCACTCAGAGTTTAGTTGCCCGTGGTCTCATAAAGTCACACAAGGTAATAAGAAGCCACGCCAAGGGGCAAACCCTGGTTCTCGGACCTGGCATCTATTGTTCTTTCTACTTCATAAAACTGCCAACCATATTATAAGGGATAGATCAAATATTTTATGCAAATGCTTTCTAGCAATGGATGTTTGCTTTCTACTAGCAGAGGGTGTTAGGAGCACTTGTGATTTAAACATTATCATAAATTCACTGGTAGCTCTTTTTTGTTCTGACATTTTTCACTAAAATGTACTAGAATTTGTGTCTTTAAAAAAAGGCAGCAGACATTTTCAAGAGGGAGCTAACTTTCTGACTTTGAAGGACTCTATTCAAAAATCTCTATATTGGTTTGTTTACATTTTCAGTTTATGTTTTAATGGCAAATAAACAACATCGTGAAGAAGACTGTATTTCAGTCTTTAAAACATGTTGGGGGAGGTAGGGACGAGGGAAATCCCTTTCACATAATCCATATGGGCAGCTAGCTAGGTGGCACAGTGGATAGAGTCAGGAAGACGCGTCTTAATGAGTTCAAATCTGGTCTCAGACACTTAGTAGATGTATATCCCTAAGCAAGTCACTTAACTCTGTTGGCCTCAGCTCCCTCTTCTGCACAATGAGCTGGAAAAGGAAATGGCAAACCACTCCAGTATCTCTGCCAAAAAAAAAATGGTGGTCACAAAGCGTTAGACACAACTGCAAAATGACTCAACACCAACATGATCCTTACCAGGGAGTGCAAAGAACCACTTGCTAGCCCTCTAAGTAAAAGAAACCACTGAAAATGCTTGTGTATTCTTGGAGCTGCTGTGCATTGGATTCTAGAGTTAGAATAAGGTGAAGAAACTCGAAGATCATCAAGACCAACCCCATCACCTTACAATTATAGAAGCCAAGGTCCAGAAAAGCAAAGTGGCTTGCCAGACATTTCATAGAGAGTGAGTGTCTGAGCTAGCTTTTCAAACTCCAAAATTTAAATCTCCAAATCTAGGGCTCTTTCTTTCCTTGACCTCCCTTCTTATTTAGAGTCTTAATACAAACCCGTTCTGACATCTTTCCAGAAATTGTTTTGACTTTCCTGTGGCACAGTCTTTATAAGACCAAATGAATTACTCTAAGTATTGGAGAAGAGGGGACTTTTGGGGAACCAAAACGTAGAGAAATAAATCATCTGTTCTATAAGCAAACACAAGTGACATGATGGTGATCTCTGAGTCTGATTCTTTAAGGGCTTTATTTCCTACACAGAAAGCAAAACCGTACGGGGTATTTTGCAAAGGTTAAATTCCAAAGAAGACTCTTTGACATGATCAAGATAGACAAAGACTCTCACCCTAACCCCCCAAACTCTGGAGTTTTTGGAAAACACTTTGTGTATTCATATTTTCCTTATTTGCCTGATATTTGGGGATTTATTTTTGGTATTGGTGTTTATCATTAATCTTTTAAACACAATTCACTAAGAATAAGATTATTGATAAATGGGCAAAAGATATGAACAATTTTCAGATAAAGAAATCAAAGCCATATATAGGAATGTGAAAAGGTGCTCTAAATCACTACTGATTAGAGAAAAGCAAGCCAAAACAATTCTGAGATATCATCTCACACCCTTCAGATTGGCTAGAATGACAACTGTTGGAGGGGATGTGGGAAAATGGGGACACTGATATACTATTGGTAGAGCTATGAACAGATCCAACCATTTTGGAGAGCGGTTTGGAATTATACCCAGAGAGTTCTAAAACTGTGTATACCTTTAGACCCAGAAATACCATTGCTGGGTCTGTTTCCCAAGGAAGTCAGGGGAAAAGGAAAAGAACCTCTATGTTCTAAAATAGTTATAGCAGCTCTCTTTCTGGTAGCAAAGAACTGGAAATTGAGGGGATGTCCATCAGTTGGGGAATGACTAAACAAATTGTGGTCCATGATTGCGATGGAATATTACTGTGCCATAAGAAATAATAAGTGGGATCATTTTAAAACAAACTTTGAAATAACTCCTAAGATAATGAAGAGTAGAGCCAAGAGAATATCATACAAAGCTTCAGATTTAATACTTGAAGAATAAATTGTGAATGTCACTGTCAAAGAATGAATTGAAAAATAGCAACATGAAAGACAGAATTTATATAAATAAATATATATATATATGTGTATATATACATATATGTCTCCCAGTGATACCTTCTATGATATGGGGCAGAGAGGACGGGGCTGAGACACTTGTAAATGAAAATCTATTAAAAATTAAACTAAATAGAATTCCTTCTGTGTGACCATCCCAGTTTTCAATTTACATGAATTTGAACCATACTAGGCAATAAATTCAAATTATTTCAAACTGCTTCCACTCAAAGTATATCTTCCAACATACCCACTCCATCCCCAAGCCCTCACTTTTCCAATAAATCAGTTCTACATATTTACATGTTGCAGAATTTGGCCTTTGCAAAAACATCTCTAGCTCTCTTTTCTTCTAGAATGTAAGCTAACTTGGCATTGTGAAAACATCCCTATGTTCCAGAGACCTGACCCTCCAGAGGTTAAGGCTTAGAAACAGACAAGTGTAAATAAAACCGGTGTGTAATGTAACACTCACAGTGGCCACTGAGGATCTGCAATTTCCATTTTTCTTCTTGCTTGAGAAATGCTCAGCTTTCCTGAATTCCTATCCTGCATTAAGGGTTAAAATCATAGGGTCATTATTGGGCTATTCCCCAGAAATGGGCAAAAGAGTGCTGACATAAAATAGTTGCAGCTCTTCTGCGGCCCTATTGCCACCCCCTTGGGAAGTCACTCATTTCTATTTTGCTATAATCCACCTTGATTAAAAAAAGAAAGAAAGAAAAAGAAAAAATCCACCTATTTTCTTTGGGCTGTGTACTAAGAATAATTGCCACCAATATTGATTGGTCCTTGGGGACAGGGTTAAATTTTAAAATTGCAGACTGTGAAATCCCAACTGATGCCGTCAGCCTTGAGGTTGTTGCCTATTTATGACATGTACCTATGTTTAACTTAGCTGGGAAAACTGTGAAATTAATATCCACGTGTTTGGTGCAATATGCCGATACACCCTGCTGAAAGTCCCAGCTCAGGAGTCAAGGCTGGGCTTGGGCTTGAGCCCAGCTGAAATCCCACCAATGATGATCCACAACTTTCATAAGCTGAGAATGTTGATAACTTCCAAGTGATTTCCCCCCGGCAGTTTGAAGCGGTAGACGCTCTTCCTTTTCTCTACCTGCATCTTTCAAAGGGAGTGAGTTTCCAGGCTAAGGAAGGAATCCTTCTTCTCAAGATATAAGATTGTTAAACTTACCTTCTCAAATTTACCTTCAAGTTATAGCCATGAGAGGCAGAAAGCCCAAAAGCCCAAATTCCCTTCTAGTTTAACATCTCAGAGAAGAAAGACTATCAGAACCCTAGTATCCAGAGTCCTTGAGCACCTCCACTGTGGGAATTTCATATTTACGATGACATGAAGCACTGGGGTTTTTTTAAATGATAATCGCCTTCTACAAATGATGCAAAAATATACCGTTACTCTAATTTCCTTAGAAATGAGAGAGAGAGAATAGAAGAGCAGATAGAGGGTCAAACTTGGAGGCAAGAAGACCCGAGTTTTAGCCCTTCCTCAGACACATACCAGCTCTGGGACCACAGACAAGTTCCTTGCCTTCTCAGGGAATCCTAATTCCCAAAAGCTTTTTGCATCCATGAAGAAATGTCCATAATGGGCGTTCCCACCCAAAAATCCAATCTCAAGACAAAAACAAAAATCTCCGTGATTGTGATAATAAATAATTCCCATAATGGGTCATTGCTACTACTATTTGATAGGTTTCTAGAACCAGGGAATTAGAGTACTCTGCGTTGATCTTTGGGTGGCAATTTTTTCCATGTAGTTAATTATGAAAAATAAGGAGACTTTAGTCTTCCCTTTCTCCCCTGCTCTCTAACCCCCATCTCAGCACACAAGTCAAAGTAATCATTTTAAAATAAAACTTGAGAGTGCTAGCCATACTGACGAAGTATTTCCCTAGCAAATGCTCGACTGGAAGTCAAGAAGTAGGAAGAACTGGATCGAAAGCTTCCTTCGGACCCTTACTAGCCAAGTGAGTCTGAATCAGTTACTTATTGTTCTCTCTATGCCTCAGTGTTCATATCTATAAAATAAGGCGGTTGGCTTAGATGAGCTTCCAGGAATCCTATGATAAGAATGTGTAGGGTTTGCCAAAAACCCCAGGTGGTTTCACAAAGGAACTATTTTTATTCATGAAACTTTATAAGTATATACGTATAAAAAGTTATTTATATATATATCAAAAATATTTCCTCATAGGATTTGCATTTAAAGTATTTCTCTTTAGAGTCCTGGCTTTGGTTCCATCTGGCCAGTCCCCAATATGGGTAATTACAGTGCTACTGCGACGCCTGCTGGTTTAGTGTTTTTGTGGCTCATCCTTGTGGTTAGGATTTACAAGACATTCTAGCAGACTATTTGTGGAACTGAGAATATCTTTAAAAGGACATTATTTTACAGATATGAACCAATAGCAATGAGCTAAGAAACATATATGATTTGAAGATTCAAATTGTAAAAAAAAAAAAGCAAATTTTGCCTTTGTTAAGATAGTGATAAAGTTTGTAAAATAATATAAAATAAGTGTGTCCTTACATCTCTCACTATACCTCTATTACATTATTGAAGTGAAGAACTGAATGGAGGATTAATAGTACTTTGACAATAAAAAAATAGAATAAGATAGGAAAGAACAAAAAAAACTAAAAATGTGTTTTGATAACTGACCATCAAAATACCAAATATTTGTTATTTGGTTATATTTTCTTATCTTACCTGAAATAGAGTATAATGAATGAAGATATTAGAACCTAAAGAACATGTGAGCCACTAAATTCTACAAAAAGAATTATCTTATGGTAGGATTCTTTTACTTAAAGTGTGGGTTTTTTTTAAAAAAAATAATTGTATTGTTATTTGTATTTCCAGATCCTTTTAAAAACTATATCACTGGAGGCAGCTGGGTAGCTCAGTGGATTGAGAGCCAGGCCTAGAGATGGGAGGTCTTGGGTTCAAATCTGGCCTCAGACACTTCCTAGCTGTGGGACCCTGGGCAAGTCACTGAACCCCATTGCCTAGCCCTTACCGCTCTTCTGCCTTGGAACCAATACACAGTATTGACTCTAAGACAGAAGGTAAGGGTTAAAAAAAAAAACAACTCTACCGCCCCACTGTGGTTTTTCCAACTGATATTTTCAGATCTGGGCCTAACCGATTCATTTCCAGAGAGTTAAATGAAACCCTGTTGCCATGTGATAAAGTCCTGAGTCATTTTGCAAAGGCAGAAGCTCTATCTCCACAGCAAGTCTATTATAGCCTCCCTTTGAAATGGCTTCTTGCTATGAAATGTAACTATTGTTTTGTTTGGTGATAAAAATCATTTTTACTTGAAAATACAAAAAGTGGCGATTTTAAAAATTAGTCAATTTGGATTTCCTTTGGAGGTTCGTTTGCTTTATAATTGTCATTACACAAATTAAAAAACATAAAAGGATTAGGGTCTGGAACCTTCTTCTAAATGTGGGCTCTTGTGAGTGATAATTATCAGACAATCATATATGATGATGTTGGCATCTCAATAAGTTTTCTCAAAGTAGTTTTAAGAAAGATGACCAGAGTAGGCAGGGGTCTTAGTGAAGTGAGACCCCGACCTGCAGATTATTCAGTACAATTCCTGATGCTGGGGGCAGCTGGGTGGTTTAGTGGATTGAAATCCAGGCCCAAAGATGGGGGGAACCTGGGTTCAAATCTGTTCTCAGACACTTCCTAGCTGTGTGACCCTGGGCAAGTCACTTAACCTCCATTGCATAGTCTTTACCATTCTTCCATCTTGAAACAAATACACTGTATTGATTTTTAAGTGAAAGTAAGAGTTTATTTAAAAAAAAGAAGACAACCACCAGAAGTATTTATACTTCCCTGAACTCAGGGAGTCTAATGACTTAAAACTGATCTCAGAAATAGAAATGTTCTTAATAGCACATATTCTACTGGGGAAAAGGTGATTGAGACAAAATTTGCCCAACATAAGCCACAATTTAGAAAATGGTCAATGTATATTCTGTGGAAGTTGCCTATACAATATATTAGCACAGAGACAGACCTTGACTCTTGGGGCTGGTGAAAGGCACCACCTCCTCTTCTTTACCCAACCATCCTAGCAGTTCCATCTTAAGTGCTAAAGAAATACTCCTCTAACTGTTAAACCAAGCATCCATTTTCTCCCATTCATTGGTTCATTTTTGTTTTGCATTTGAGGATCAGTTTTTTTTTCTTTTGGGGTCAATCCTGGAGTCTCACCAAAACGGGGAGACAAAAAAGAGGTATTCAAATTACAATATAAATGACATATGGGACAAAGAGCTAATCTTCCCAATAAGAAAAAAAAATGCCATCATAAAAAATTCTAGTAGTGCACATTAACAAAATTACTAACGGGCCATTCAATGACTAAACGTACAGTTATAACCAGTTGGGAAGCTTAAAATCTTAGCACACAGCAGTCTGTGCTCTCCTACCAATTAATCGGTCCTTGCTTCACCTCGGCACTGGGAACTGTAGGCTCAAATAGCCCAGTTTGGGCTTTTTTTTTTCTGGGACCTGAACTCGCTGGTGCAAAACTTGCTGGTCGCAAAAACCTGCGACTTTGGGGGATAATGTGACAGCCTTGTGCCAGGAGTTACTGCTGCTGCCCCCACAGCTGCAGCCTTCCAGATTCGTGAATACCCACAGGGTGTCCCGACATCTTCAGCTTGGAATAGTCACGTGCCTAAGATCAGAGAGGAGCAAACCCGAGGAGAAGAAAAGGCAGCCCGGGTCCTCAGCGAAACGTCTCCCGGTGACGTCCCTGCCTGTACCTACCGTTACAAGGGAATAGAAAAGAGCCCTGTCCTTCCCCAGCCCTCGCTGCAATCACATCCGGTCCTTTGGAGAGCCACCGCGAAGGGACCAGCCGGATGCTCGCTCCTATTTTAAAGAATCCTTCGCCTTTCCAAGGCAGCCGCCAGCTAAGATTCCATGATGAAATACCCTCCATCACGCGTCACCAAACTTCTGTGGTTCTGTAAGCCCAAACCAGGCAGAACAGATCTATGTAGTGCCTCCCCCATATTCCATAAATCATGAATTTCTCTCACACAATTTACATGAACAAAGACGGGATTAGCAGCTAGTTCCCATTGGGCAAAGTGCAATGTATTCACTACAAAATAATCCCAGGTTTTTAGCACAAAAGTGATGTCAGCAGCTGCTTCCGTTCCTTCTCCTCTAGTATCTTATTTAGGACAGAATGTGAACAGTCACATGCAAAAGG
This sequence comes from Monodelphis domestica, assembly GCF_027887165.1. Classification (NCBI taxonomy): domain Eukaryota; kingdom Metazoa; phylum Chordata; class Mammalia; order Didelphimorphia; family Didelphidae; genus Monodelphis; species Monodelphis domestica. The sequence goes on along the minus strand of NC_077230.1, from coordinate 13,589,791 downwards.
AATAAAACATTTTTAAATTTTATTCTATTTATTAATGTATTTTTAAATGCCTGTAATTGAATAGTTAGTGACGTCAGAATAATAATAGACAGCTTTAGGGTTTGCAAAGTACTTTACAATTTTATCTCCACAAGGACTTGGAATGTAGGAGTTTTGTTATCTCGACAAATCAGGAAAGAGAGCCTAGGAGAGAGTTTGTAATTGGCCCAAGATTGCATAGCTAGTAAATGGAGGACAGGAGATTTGAATCCATCTTCCTGACTCCAAGTCCAGCTCTGCCACCCAGCTGCCTCATGCCAGAAAAAAGAGACTCTGGGCACTTATCCTATTGTAACCATAAATATTAAGACCAATCCCACAGAATATCTGGACAAACATCATGCTCCACTCTTCTAAAAGCCTTGGTAGAAGCAATTTTTTAAAGAGTCTTGAAAATGAGGGATTGGGGAATGGCTGAAAAAACTGTGGTATCTGTTGGTGATGGAATACTATTGTGCTCAAAGAAATAATGAACTGGAGGGATTCCATGTGAACTGGAATGACCTCCAGGAATTGATGCAGAGGAAAAAGAGCAGAACCAGGAGAACATTGTACACAGAGACGGATACACTGTGGCACAATCGAATGTAATGGACTTCTCCATTAGTGGTAATGCAGTGATCCAGAACTATTCGGAGGGACTTATGAGAAAGAACACTATCCACATCTAGAGGAAGAACTGTGGAAGTAGAAATACAGAAGAAAAACATTTCCTTGATCACTTGGTTCTATGGGATATAATTGGAGAAGCAGATTCTTAATGATCACTTAATGATCAATAATACATATAAAACCCAGTTGAATTGCTCATTGGCTATGGAAGGGGATAGGGGAGGGGGAGGGAAAGAATATAAATCATGTAACCATGGGAAAATATTCTACATTCGTTAATTAATTAATTTTTTAAAAGAACCTCAGAATTCCTGCCATGTCTCAATTTTCCTACCTATATGTTTTCTATAGGAAGCATATTTCCAGATGAATATGTCCAATGTGATTCTTATTTGGGAAATCCGCCTTATACATTCCCTTTTAAGTGAATCCTGGTACTATACATCCTTTAGAAAATGAGCCTCCAATAACAATGAATAAGGAAAGGAAAGGTTCTTTTTAAAAACTACATTACCAAAAATAGTCCTCCTGGCACTGTCATATTGTTATTATCTATGAAAAATTTTTCAAATGAATTAATATATCATTTTATTTAAATTATTATTTTCCTAAGCCAATTAACATATTAATGTAATTATTGAATTAATTGAAATGAACATAATCAAAAGACTCCAAAGTCAATTATGGTCTAAGGAAAGAAAGAACCATTTTTATCAGATCTATTATATACCAGATACTATGCTAATCACTCTACAAATATTTTGTCTTTTTTAAACTCTTACCTTCTGTCTTAGAATCAAAACTGTGTATTGGTTCCATGGTAGAAGAATGATAAGGGCTAGACAATAGGAGTTAAGTGAGTTGTTTAGGATCACAAAGCTAGGTCAGATTTGTACTTTGGACCTTCCACTCTAAGCCAAGCTCTTAATCTTCAGAACCACCTACTTTCACAGATATTATCTTACTTTGATCTTCAATAACAACCATGGGAGGGAGATGCTATTATCATCATCGTTTTACAGTTGAGGAAACTGAAGTCAAGAGAAAATAAATGACTTGCCCAGGGTCTAAAGGCTGAATTTGAACTAAGGTCTTCTTAACTCTGGGTATTTTATCCATTGCACCACCCCACTGCCTCTAAATTCTAAAATTTGGAATCAAATTCTTAAGAATGGGAAATAATATGTCCTTTAAAATTTGTAAAATTGATTTACTATTAATTTACCTCTCTACACTATAAAGAAAAAATTCTGTAATTGTGGAAGCTTGACTAAAAAAACATTTTTTTAAAAAATGTGAAGCCTAGTCACAATTCAGCCATTTACTAAAAGTGAGAAGTCATTTAACTTCTATGGACCTCAGTTTCCTTAACTGAAAAATAGATTTAGTGAGATGATTTCTAACACCCTGTTCTCTGATTCTATGAAGAAACAATGGATAACAGAGCAAATCATTTAAATTTTTGAAGGTTTTTACATAAATGTTAAATCTATGAACATGGTAATGTATATTTATATATATATATATATATTTAATATATTTATATACATTTAATACATTTAAACTTTTTAAAAAGCTCCCAAAACAGTAGGAATTAAATTATTATTTATAAAATTATAATTTTGTTATTTATAAGATAATAGGAGTTAGATTACTAGTTATAAAATTATAATATAATAATTATTACATATAAGTTAAAATAGGAATGAAAAAATTAACATTTTTTAAAATGACTAAATATTTAATACTACAGTAACTGGTTGAGCCTGGCAACGTCTTTCCTTGAGAAATAGCACCACCTTTAGGCCAAAACTGTCACACTGACCTGATGATAAAATGTAGATGTCTCCCTAGTAGTGATTTGCACTCATCAGCAAACAGTCTCACCTAATTGCCCTTGACAAGCACACAAGCTTGAGACAACTGATCAGTGCTAAGGTCGAAGTGAATGGGCATGGGATAGATGAAGTCAATAGTTCTTTGGGACATGGACTCTCTGACCTTAAGTGGCCTCAGTAACACTGGGGCCTGCTATATACAAGATAACTATACAGAAATAGTCATAAAAAGAAAACCCAGGAAGAAAAGATAGGAGACTTTAGCCTATAAAAGAACATAGATGTAGTAGAACATGCTACTTGGGAGCAAAGACTGCTTCCCAGTTGTGTTTCTATACCTAGCACCTAGGACAGCGCATGGCATATAACGAACGGTACTTAATAAATCGCTTAATTCATTTTCCACTTGAAGGTACCTTTCCTTCTTTTCTCATTTTAGAATCTCATTCAGAAACTTTTCAATAGCATGACTATATATATTAAATATGTATCATGCTTTCTTTACGAATACTAGAATATTTACTATTAAATATTACATTGAACCTTAACATCATAATATAAGGGAATGTGCTTAATTTGTTTTGCTTAGACCAATTGACAGAACTAAGACCAATAGGGTACAATTTGTGAAAGACAGATCTCCGTTTCTTTGGCACCCTCACGGTGACGAGCCTTCAGGGATCTCTCCTATATATAGAGTATTACTCTCCAGCCTCCAGTACTCTCCAGTACAACCCTCCAGCCACTGCAAGAGACATCTGTGCTCAAAACTAAAAGACTCGCCATTTGATGATAACGGAGCAAATTGCCATGATGAGAGTTGGAGAAAAAGAATGCATGATTGGTCAGTGAGCCAGGAAGAGCTGCCCACTCAATAGACGTTAAAGAGAAAGACATCAACTATTCGACCCTCTTTCTTCCTCTTCCCCAAATGCATAGCATGATATACTCTGATCACCGAAACTTGCCTATGATGGGATGAGGGGCACCTCTTCTCCAGCACCAATGACGACTGCCTGCACTTAGCAGCTAGAGGATGTCTTACTTAGTTGAGCCTGAGCTTGGTCCCTACTTGCCTTTTCTGCTTTGAGTTTCTTTTCCTGAGCATAAGTAACTAGATGACAATGAGGGATGGACTTTTCATGAGTAACGATTTTGTGAAGGAATTGAGGCGATTAGGACAGCAAATGGTTAATTATGGAAATTGACTTGTGACTCATTTTTTTAAATTATTTTTTCCCATGGTTACATGATTTCTGTTGTCTCCTTCCCCTTTTCCCTCTCCACTCCCAGAGCTGATAAGCAATTCCACTGGTTCATACATATATTTTTGTGACTCATTTCTGGAGCTGGCTTAGTTCCATTTCTGTTCAATTCTGGGTCTAGTCTAACTTCCTCCCTGTAGACAGTTTCTCTGACAGAGGTCTCATGTCTAAAATAAATAGAGAACTTTGTAAAATATATAAGTATATGGACCATTCCCCAAAATAAATGGTCAAAAGGTTTTTGGATGAAGAAATCAAAGGCATATATATTGTTGTGGAAGAGCTTTGGATCTGGATAGACTGGCCTTGTCAAGAATGACAGACTCTAATAGCTAGCTTAAAAATAAAAGAGATTTATTCATTTGAATATAAGTCGAATTGAATGGCTGAAGGAAGCAGAGCGGATGGAATGCTGCCTCTTAGAGGAGATGTGTTCTGGGCTTTATATACCCTTTCAACAACAGGGTCTGTGTGACTAGAGAAGGATGATGATGGCATGTTTCTGGGTCTCTGGAACTCGAGATGGGTCATGTGGTTATGTCCTATGCTTCAAAATCAAAAGGGGGTGAACTGTCTAGTTTAGAAGATACTCAGATATCTATGATATAAAATAGATGCCTCTCAGGAGCAAGCTGGGAGGTGTCTATCTGTGCTCATCAAGAATGAGGGGAGAGGCCAGAGGGAATTTTCCTCTCAGTTCAAAAATCACTTTCCTTTAACACTGCAGGAATGCAAGAAAAATGAGTCTTTATGTACTCTCTGACCTGGGACACAATCTAGATTTGGGGGGGGGGGTCTAAGGGAAGGCTGTACCTCCATATCAATATGAAAAATGCTCTAAATCATTACTGATTAGAGAAATACAAATCAAAACAATTCTGAAATATTGTCACACCTGCCAGATTGGCTAAAATGATAAAAATAACAAGTGTCAGAGATGTGAAAATTGGGGACACTGATACACTATTGGTAGAACTGTGAATTGATCCAACCACTTTGGAGAGCAATCTGGAATTGAGCTATAAAACTGTGTATTATGCTTAGATCTAAAAATAACACTGTTAAGTCTGTTTCCAAAGGTGAAAAAGGAAACGATCCTTTGTGTTCTAAAATATTTGTAGCAGCTCTCTTTGTGGTGGCAAAGAACTGGAAATTATGGGGATTCTCATCAAGTGGGAAGTAGCTGCACAAATTGTGTCATGTAAGTGTGATGGAATACTACTGTACTGTAAGAAATGATGAGCAGGTTCATTTAAAACAAACAAACATGGAAACAAACAAACCAAACAAACAAACAAACAAACATGGAAAGACCTACTACATGAAATTACCAAGAGCAAAATGAACAGAATAACAGAATCTAGAAAACATTATATACAATTACAGAAATAAAACTTGAAGAATGACTTGTAAATGTCTACCTTCAAAGAAAGAACTGACAAATAGTTTGTTTGTTTATATATATATATGAGGCCAAGTGATGCCTTCTTTAGTGCAGGGAGGAAAAAGGAAGATACTTGGGAATTTTAATTTAACCAACAAAAAATTAATTTAAATTAAAAAAAGAAATCAGATGATCTAATATATTATTTCCTTTTAATTTAATTGGTTTTATTTGACGAATTGCTTTTAATGTGTAAAAGGTCTGTCTCCCCCTATATTTGGAGTCTGGCCTCAAGCTGAGGAAGGTACCCGGTCCCAATTTGTTTGGTAGTTGGCATACATTGCTTAATAAATCAATATATTCAGAAGACCATTTCATTAGTCATTTTATCTTTTTCGCCCTGCATCTGGAGGTTTGGAAGTTCTTGAGTTCCTCGGTTGGTATTGGCAGCTCTGCAGAAAGGGCCTCTGATAGCTCCTAAAATGCTTAACAGGGGGGAAAAATGCTCCTATTCAGGAGGATGAACCTTGCCAGAAGACAAAAGACCTTGAGGGAGGTGTTTCAGCTCTACAAAGTCAAGGGGAAGGTAAAAATGACTCTTCAGAAGTTTGGGATATTTTGATGTTTTAAGGAGTTACTGTTTTCCATTTTGAGTTAATGGAATACTTAAAAGCATTTTCTATTTTAAAGAGTTTTGTTTGTGAAAGAAATAGGTAGTTGTTCTATAACTAATCTCCATAAAATGTCTGTATGCGCTCTTTTGGGGAAACATTACCTGTGAGTCAAACCTAAGACTTTCCTTGGGTCTCTGAGGTAGGGCCAAAAAGAGCCAGAAAAGATGTCAAAGAGGCCAGTTCTACTCTTTAAGGCCAGGCTCCCCTGGGCATGTGCCCAAACATCTACTCCTGAGACAAGCAAGATCTGCAAGTGCTTTTACTCTCCAAATATGGCTTGTTTCATGAAATTCTTGAGCTAAGTTCGTTTTTTCATGGCAGATATGTGCCAGTCGGGGCCTATCCCAATTCAGCTGCTACTGTACAACTCTCCGCCCTACGTATGACAGAGGAAATTCATACTTCATCAAAGGGTTGAGCAAGATTTTCAATGGCAATATAACATTTAGACGCCAGGTGGCCTTCCCAGCCACTGTTTAATCCTATTCGTCACAAAAGGACTTTGGAAATGCCTACTTTCCTCAGGATGGTGATGCTTTCTACTCTATTTTGGATGAGGACGAAGGAAATCCTAAACTGGCTACACTTTTCAGAGAATGGACGACTGTTTATCCACCAGTTCGATTTCTCCCTAAATGGCCACACAATCCCCTTAGTTTGTCGTGATTGGTTTGGATTTACCCAATCAGACCAGCTCTGAGCTTTCGTCTACTGGAACACCCTTCCTTTTCTCTGAACCCTTTATTTCAGTAAGTCCCAAGCACTAGACTTTAGCATAATAGAGTCAATACACCTTGGGAACAGATAACCATTCTAAAACCCATCAACTGGTTTTTGGGGGAACCCCAAGTTTGCCCCTGTCCCCTGAGAACTCACCCTGAGGGAAGTCCCAGACTTACTTGGTCTCAGACTGAACAATAGACCTTATTGAAGTGCTTGTAGATCCCAGCTTAGGTGGGACTAGTAGACCTAATCAAATGTTAAATACCAAGTCTCCCCCATTTTTGTTCCCAAGAACCATCCTTTTCATCTTTTCCTCTGCAGAAACCATCCTTTTAGTATCCATTGTAGTAGACCACTTCCTGATACCCTAAGCCTCTGGCTATAGCCTTTTTTCTTATAACCAATCTGTGTATGTTTGATGTCCTGAGTTCCCCAAAAGGTATATAAGATCCCTGTGTTCTATTATGTCTAGAGGGGATAAAAGAAAAAGCCATTGAAATAAATTAATATTTTAAATATTAATTTATGTAATATATTTATATTTACTTTAAATATTAATATACCAAATAGCTCAATTGCATACAAAAACGTCAACTAGTCAATGAATTTGTCTCAGACTGCTTTCATATTTTTTCATCACTAGCCACCCATCTAGCTACATTGGTCCCCAGAGTAGTAAGGAAGGTGGGAAAGACTGAATTGAAAAGTCAGAGAGCCAACCAGAAGAGATAATCCTCTCTCATTTCTAACCAGGAGGTGACAGTCTCAGAATTGAGGCCCTAAAAAAAGGAAGAGACTTCAGGCTATTCTTAGCTAAGGTGTTGCCCTACTTGAAAGAACAGCACTCCAGCTGAAGAGAGGACTGTAATATTCCACCTGAAAAGGGCACAGAAATGATGGCGGAGGGTCAAACCTGAAACACTATGGAGTACATCCTGCCTACAGATGAATCAATTCCCTCTTCTCAAAGAGCTCCCAGTCCAACAGGGGAAACAACATGCAAACAACTATGTAAAATAAGCTATATTATATATAAGAAATTGGAAATGATCAATGGAGGTAAGGTTCCTCTCTTTCAAACTTCCCTATCAAGAGTGCCTCCTTCATCCCAATCTTCTAGGTTTGCAACCTAGGAGTCATCCCTGACTCCTGTCAACTAGGAAAAAAAGAATAAAAGTCTTGAATCAGGACAAGGGAGACAGAGTTCTCATGGCCACCACAGTCATGCACTCACAAACCAATACCATTACACCACCATAGGCTCTAAGACTCTGGGAACACTATTTCCAGGAAAAGACACCAAGAATGGAAATGTCCATCATTGGAATTTCCATCTAACTAGAGAACTTGGAGTCTTATATATGGGAAGTATAAGAAAATAAGGACAACTGACCAGTTACATAGGGGCTTGTTGCCTGAGGCTGAAGCTAGGGTATCTGGGAAGAGGTCCAAATATCATGAGAAACCAAGAAACCAAAAAAGGTAGTGAAGACTTGAGAGTAACCCTATAACTCCTATTCAAGATGCTTAAAGGGTGCTTGATGGCTTATTGTTCAGTCTGGGACAAGGATCAGTTTGGGAGTTCTTAAAAGACAAATTCCCATTGGACAAAGGTAAATTTGGGGGTTTCTTAAAACAACTTGTCACTCCACATTCTCTCACAAGCTCCATTTCAAATCAGTTGCCAAGTCCTATTGATTCTCCCTTTGTAACATTTTTTTTTATATACCCCCTTCTTTCCTCTAATACTGATGCAAGACCTCACCACCTCAGGCACAGACTATGGTAGAGCCTGCTAACTGGCTTCCTTGCCCCAAGTCTCTTCCCCTGTGTCAACATGGAATCTAGGAATCCCAAACTTGTGGCCTAGTGGGATCTGGTGAACCCCAAGTTTCAGGACTAGTTTATAGGTTGGAGACCCCAAAGCTTGTCCTTGTTCCTTGTTCCCATGAGAATCTACCCTGAAGGCTAGCAGTTTCAGGCTGAGTAGGGGAGATCCTCAGGGGAATGACAATCCTAGCTGGGTGAGATAAGCATATGCTAAGGACCCTCTTAGTTTTAGGTAGTCTCCCCTAATATATCAGACCCTTTCCCAAGAAGACCCACACCTGGGCAGGAACCATCCTTTAGTGCCCATTGTAAGTAGCCCCTTCTCTTACACCCAGCCTCTAGCTGTGAGTCCTTTCCCAAGCTTGATTGTATCCTGTCAATGTAATTTGAACACTCCCATTTTCTTTGTAGCTATAGTGATGTCAATCATATTCCCCTGCCCCTGGACTCCCCAAATGGTATAGAGGTTCCCCAAACTCTTTTGTTCCCTGGAGTCCATCTAGCATGGTGGCACTCCCAGGGGTCAGTGACCAGAGCAGCTAGAGTTCAATCCTCCAACTCTGTGCAGTGTGTGTGACGCACAGCTCTGTATCGAGGCCTCCTAGCACTGAACCCCTTTTTGCCCTTGATTAAAGAGTAATTTTGACTATTTAATAGTTCTGTGTTTTTTCCCAGTCAACACTTCCAATTCATCCTCTACTCAGTTTTCAAATTAAAGCACAAGTTTGATCATGTTATCTCCCTGCTAAATTCTGGTGGCTTGCTATTATTGCCTCCAGGATCATATAAAAAATCCTCTGGTAGTCAAAGTCCCTCAGAATCTGGCCTCCTCCTGTCTTTCCAGTCTCCTTACACCTTACTTACACCTTCTAATATAGTCTGCAATCCAATGACATAAATTGAAAGATTTCCCCTCATTTCTGAAGTGCCTCCTTCTCAACAGTATTGATTCCTACAGGAGATTAGAAGTATTAACCCATGATGGACATTTTTCTATATCCTGTGTTGTGGGAGAGCTTTGAGGGAAAACACTAGGATCAGGACAGGTACCCTTAGCAAGAATGCAAGACTCCAAAAATTAGCTTAAAATAAAATGGGAAATTTATTCATTTGGAAGCAATGTTGAAGAACCAGGAGACAGTGTGGGGGTGGAACACCAGCTCCCCAAGGATACAGGGTCTGGGGTTTTTATACCCCTTTGACTACATGGGTTACAGGATAGGTGGAGATGGGTGAATCCAGAATGAGGTCATTCATTGGGTTGGGGGGAGGGATATAAGGGATGATCTGTGGAATTCAAGAGTTGATTGGCCAATGCTTAGCAGAGTGGACCAGGAGGTGTATATCTTTGTTAATTGAAGATCTAGGAGAAAGTTCAAGGGGACTTATTCTCTCAGGGATCAGAAAGGAATTTCCTATGTCCTTTTTGATCTAGGACGCTCCTGGAGTTTGGGGTCTCAATAAGGAAATCCTGATTACCATGCCATCTGGATTCAGTTTGGACTACCATGATAATTTTCTTGCCCATTTGCCACAAAATTTCCTCTCAGGTTCCTATCCACCCTTCTAAATATCAATAGCTCCCAAATGCTCTGATATTCATCTTCTATCCCTAAAAACACAACCTTCTCTCTGTGTAGGAAATATTGATTAGGTATTGATTAAGATAAGAACTTTAGGATGAGAGTCTCTGAGGCTGAAGGCAAGACGGAATGCTATGCGTGAGATCAGAATATGGAAGGAGAGAAGCAGATAAAAATTCTGACCGTTGGTCAGTAAGCTGGTAGTTGGTCCTTAGCTTTTGTTGAAGGCAGACTGAACTTAGCCTTGCTCTCTGGAGAGAGAGAAATCAAATCCATCTCGAGGTTCATCTTGGAGAAAGAATCTGTTATATCTGCTGTGATGGAAAACAGTTTTGAAGAAAGAAAGATCAAAGCCTGTTTTGCCTGGATTCTGGGACATCCCAGAATCCCTCTGGTTAGACATGCTGTATTGGGCTTCCTGACTAGGTTTTGCTTGGAGACATCTTTAATAATCTTAAGTTAATTTTAATAAGGATTATAGGTAGTTTGTAGTCAGATAGCATTTCTGGGTTGTTTTTTAGTAAGTGCTAAGTAGTTTTAGTGTGTTAAGGTGAAGAGAGTCCCTGTAAAGATGGTATAAACGGGTGACCAGGGTTTTGCTTAACCTAGTCTGACAGGGTAGTCTTTTCAAGACCAGAGAGCAAAAATGGCTACACTCTCTGCCTCAGGCCAGTAAGTAACCAATCTAACTGCTTCTTTAAATTAATAAGGTTTAATAAAGTTTATAACTGGATATGGGGATTGTAAAAATAAAATTATTTCTCTAATAATAAAATTATTATATTTTATGAGGTTTATTAAGGATCATTAGAAAATCAAGGAATAAAGAAGATACAAAATAAAAACCATGTGCCCATGGCTGATTAGCCCATTTAAAATCCCTGCACTTAGCTTACCACTATACTTGCTACATCATTGCAAAGGAAGAGAGAGCATGGGAGGCGTTACTGCCAGTTAAATACCAATTGTGATCTCGAGACTCAGGAGAGATTATAGGGAATTCTGGGAAATCCTAAGGACTTCTGGGAAATGAAGCCTAGGGTCAAAATCTCCATTTATACAGGATAAAGGACGTGGGTTATGGATTATTCCCTAACTCTAATAACACTAACTTATTACCCACCAAGCTGACTTTGGTTTAAAGTCTCTTTGGCCAAGCCGGGGCTACTCTGATTACGCTCTCTGCCTGATGGTTTCCTCTCTGTTCTAACTACATCTAGGCTAAATCCATATAGGAACAAGTCTCTAAAATATAGATCGAAATGAAGGTGAAGTCAGGAGTCAGGAGTGATTCCGTCTATCCCAACGAGGCTGAGCCTCCAACAGGCAGACTGAGTAGTTCAATCAGCTCCCCTACAGATTTGATCTTCTCAGAGTAACAGGAGAGTTATAAACTTCAATGTTCTTCTGATCCAGTGAAATTATCTCTCAGGAACAATTTGAACTTTCCAAGGATCGGAGCTGGGTTTTGGAGATGGTTGTGCTTCCAGAGTCAGAAATCAACCACCCCTGACTGGCTGTTGGAATCCCAGCACTCCCCTCTCCTCAAGATTCTAACAGGGTTAACCGCTGTCTGTCTGGTTTCACAGTATTCCATGTCACTCTGCTTGCAATCATGTTGCCTTTCCAAAATCTCTCCTCACAAGTGTAGCTGGAAGAACTGAAGGCTCTCTCATGAGACAACCATAGAAGGTGGGTGGACATAGTTCCCTGGTTAGTGTTAAGGTTTCCTGGTTACTAATCGTATATACGTACTTATTAACTAGAAATAAATAATGTTTTCATAAATATAAAATCTGCAAACAACATTGATACTGGCCTGGTGATGGGAAGTTACTTCTGGCTTACCTCTGAGGGTAGAGCTGAAGAGATACTTCTGTGAGCATTTACAGAGTATCTGACCACAGCATCCTCTTAAATACCACAGTTAATATTATTACTTCATCTCAAACGTAATATGGTGGGGGGGGGGGTCATCTAAAAACCACCTGTTATATCTGCTAACCATTTTATCATTTGGGGAATGGATCATATTCTTATACATTTGACAAAGGTCTCTATATATTTTAAATAACAATACCTCTAGCTGAGAAACTGTCTATAAAAAATTTTTTGCCGACTGACAGATGAACAAAGAAGTCACTAAGCAGGTAAGTTAAAAAAAATAGTTTTTAGCTTATTAAATACAGTTATATATTACAATTATATATTTTTGTTATTTAAACTATAAATATAGAGAAATTATTGTGTTTTTTTTTTTCTCGAAGTAACACACCACCCAAGTTATGCTTGGTTTTTTGGCAAATTTTGACACACCAAGCTCAAAAGGTTACACTGGACTAATAAATAGAAATAAGTAAAACCATTTTAAAATAATTTATTTAAATACCTATTTCCATATTGGCCATTTTTGTAAGAGTAATCCATTAAAACGAAAGCCCCAAATTACATACCCATATAAACAAGAGATGTCGTGTTTTCTTCTGGATTTCTACTCCCACAGTTCTTTCTCTGGATGTGGATAGTATTCTTTCTCCTAAGTCCCACAGAATTGTCCCGGATCAATTACCTTTTGTATGGAGTGGAAATTGAGGAGTCCTTGGAAATTTCAAAGTTCACCCTTTTTTGACACATTTTAAAAAATGTATACATATATATAACTGGGAAAATTATCATTTAAAATAATGCTTTATTGAGAGATATGGGGAGGGCAGAGCACTGTATCAAGCCATGAACCCAAGAACCCCAAGGGATTACGGAGAAAAATGTGGGACACTGCCTCAGTGTTGACCCAAGACAATTGCCCAAAAATTCACAGAAATATCCCTTAGTTATAGGAGAATCCGGATGTAATCAAGTCTCCCAGAAGGGATTATAACATTTTTTACAATAGTTGGAGACAGAATGTTGAATGGCTTTACAATGAGCACATTTAAGCTAACTAACATCTTCAAGAAATTGGAGAATAGCTTCACAATTGAGACATCCAATCAAATCAATATTTTAAAGAAATGATCAGGAAGTTGGAGACAAATACAAGGAGGAGAATAGTTCTGGACTGGATTACCTAGGAGGGGCTGATGAGAGGATCAGTCAAGCCACTGGGTTTGATCTTCTGGAAGAAGCTTCAATAATCCATATACAAAGATACAATAGGAGTGTCTTCTAAGACAAAAACCAGTTCAAGACTGGTATGTAAGATTTGACCAGGATCTAAGACCATCAGCCTGGGACTCTAGGGCAATTCCCAGACAGACTCACTTAAGGCTGTAAAGCTTTTGTAAGGATATGGGGAGAGGGAACACCAATTCTTAGTTATTAATAACTTAAAAATAACACACTAATTTCTCACTCTACACACTTTGATCAAGACGTAAGAAATTTTATAGACATAAGAAATAGCAGGATGTGGTTTTTCTCAAACAAGATGATTACCACAGAAAGAAGGAAATGGGGAGGGGGTGAAGGGGCAGTTGGAACAGAGTCAGCAATGAGGTAAAGCATGCTTAATGAGTATTAATGTAGCTAATGAATATTATCCTCCCTCCTCTAGGCAGAATTCAGTGTATGGAAATGTTGTAATGGGGAGGGGGTGGGGGAGGTTCATACATACTAAGGAGTTCTCAGGTAGAATTCTTACCAGAAGCCAATGAGAAATGGAGGGGAAGGAATTTTGCATTAGGGTTAGGAATAAAAGAAGATTCACTACAACAAGCTGGTACGTGTGCATGCCCATTCTTGCAAGAATGACATGAAACCTTCATACATTCATCAAAGAAGGGTCTCTAATTTTCTTTATAACATATATACATACATTTTTTTGTCAAATGATATTTTCTTTAATGGGGGTGGGGGAGGGAGTTAACAGGGTATTTTAATGGAGCAAACAAATTTAAAATTTCAAAAATTGCTTCTCTGAGTCCTATAGATTATATCCTGTATAAAATCTCCATCTCCTAATAAAGAATATCTCTCAAAAAAAAAAGAATTAAAATATCTCTCTTTCAGTCAGATCCCCTCCCACCACTGATGAAAAGGACCAGCCTCTCCAATAACCCGTGTGTATATGGAGGGGTCCTAGTCACCCTAGAGGGAAGCCACCGATTGGGAAAAAATGATGGGGAGGGGTTTTAAGACTGGGGACTGAAAGGCATACAGAACATGAGACACAAGAGACACAGAGAAAGCTGCAGAGAGACAGAGAGAGAGAGACAGAGAGAGAGAGAGAGAGAGAGAGAGAGAGAGAGAGAGAGAGAGAGAAGAAGGGGGAGAGAGAGAATGGGAAAGGAGAGGAAGAGGGATATATATATATATATATATAGAGAGAGAGAGAGAGAGAGAGAGAGAGAGAGAGAGAAAGAGAGAGAGAGAGAGAGAGAGAGAGAGAGAGAGAGAGAGTCCCTGACCAGTTTATTATAATTTTTTCAACATTGGGGGTTTTCAGGGTATCCATTGATTAAAGAAATGCCAGTTTTTACATCATATTACAAGTCCAATTACAAAGATAATGAAACAGGTGGTAACACAATAGTTGGGCCAGGTGGCAGGAAAGAAGCTTATTTGAAAATCCTTCCTGACTTAAGTCAGATCAGACCTTTGTCTTCCCAAACTCTGGTTAAAACTTATTCAGATGTTCAAGGTGAAACTTTACACATTCAAAAGGATCTTTTTTCAGCCTGTGGGCCAGCTGCAGCTTCCTTACTTTGAAAGTACAATTTTTTAAACCCAACAAATTTTAATACAAACCCATATAAAGGTTCAGTATTTATCAACCATGTAAGATATTCGAAATATGTAACCTCTCGCCAGCGAGAAGCCACAAGGTAAGAAAGATAGAGAAACGATAGTAATTTAGGATTCCGTGAGGGGCGTGGCAGAGCCAAGTTACAGATATGAGATGGCAGAAATGAGTCAGAAACCAGGCCGTATTGATTACAATGGAGCCACAGCTTTACTCTGATCTATCTGGACAACACAAGGCATCAATCATCCAGTGATCCAAAATTAATACCACACAGGTCAGAGACATGATAGAGAAAAGAAAGTGCCTGGCCGAAGGCCAGGTCCCAGGTGAGAGAGATAGAGACGGAAAACAATTAAGCTCCAGCAAAGACAGACATCAGTGAGAGCTAAGATCCAAGAGAGGGTAGAGACTGCTGTGGCTCTCCTTTTAATCTCTTTGATATGCAAATATACACAATACATAGGGATGATTGTCATTGGTTAACGACAAGGTATAGGTATGGTTTTTCTTAGCCAGGTGAACACAAAGAAACTTGTTTTCCCGCCTAACCTGGGGGAAGCTGGGATCAAGGGTCAGAGGCTTTCCTTGCCAAGACTGAGCATGCTCTCTTCTAAGCCACTCTTTACATTCTGTTTCCCTTGTCCATTGCTAGGTGTGGACTACTACAAAATATATCCAGATAAGTCTGATCCATGAGCACTTTGCTCATTGGCATCAGCTTTTGAATACATCTTTAATACCTTCGTGATCTGTCATTACTGAAACCCTTCAACTGAATTGATTTTGTTTTTTTCCTCTTTTTCAAACCTTTTCAAAGTCTCCTTTTTTCCTTGCTTTTACTAGTTATTTTCACTTCATTCATTTACCATTGACTTATTTAGGCCACATTACACATTTTCCTTTATCTTTTTCTTCCTATCTCTTGCTTGCTCCCTTTTTTAACTCCTATTTTCTGTCTTAGTATTAACTCTGAGAAAGAAGAGTAACAGCTAGGCAAACAGTAAGTAACTTGCCCAGGGTCACAGACCTAGGAAGTGTCTAAGCCCAGATTTGAACCCAGGTCCTCCTAACTTCAGTCCTAGTGCTCTATTTACTGTCCACACAGCTGCCCCTCCTTTCTCTCTCTTTTTAAGCACCTCCCATTTTGTAGTTTAGTCCATCCTTCACCATCACATTTTACTTAAACTTTATTTTCATCTTTATCAACTTATACACTTTTAATAAAGAAAAATTTTAATGAGCTCTCTATTGTTTTGCTGCTATTTTTAACCCTACAAATATTTCTTTTCAATCTCCCTTTTTGGGAGTAGGATAATTTACTTCATTGTATTGTAGTTCTTTTTAATATCCTTCTATTTCTTTTCTCTGGAATGTTCACAGAGTGAATAATCATATACACTCTTTTATGAGGAATGAAATAAGTCCTGTGGATCTTTTAGAAGGGAATAATATGATTGGTGGAGTGAACTGTGAAGATTGCATTTAGTTATCTCCTGATTTGTAACAATGAAGATCATTATTCTAACAACATCAGGGATGTTTTTGGAACTTTGCATTACTCCACCCTACTTTGTATACAAAATCGGGAATATCTGTAAATTTGCTTGAAGATTGAGTGTTTAGGAGGATGGCCTTTGATAGAGAAATTGACAAATCAGAAACAGCTGACAGACCCCTGGGCTGTCCTAAGTCAAGCTTAGGCTATGATTGGTGTGGAGGAGATGCAGGAAAGGGAGGTAGAGTCATCTAGGGTTTTTTTTTTCCACTGGGCTTCCGCTCTGATGTCTCTTTCCCCAGAGAGGCAACTCTGGCTGGCAGTGTGCTAAGCATTCCAACATCTTGGTGTGGTGGCAGCTATTTCTGGGCTTTGGCGGTGAGTTTGCCCTTGAGCTGATTCAAGTTCAGGCATCTTGGCTGAGCCCTCTTGGAATTCAGGCTGATTCCTTCCTCCTTTACTATCCAAACCCTTACCTTCCTAGAGCCTCGGGTCTTCCTCCTGGCACAAGCCAGGCAGGAGAAATCCGACACCCTTTCCTTTTTCCTTCTTCTTAATTTCTTTCCACTATATTAATTAAATCACCATAAATTTCCAGCTGACTTGGGTATTTTTTTTTATATTTGGAATATCCAGGGTGACCAAATAATTAATATAGTTAGGTCACAACGCTACAATTATCCTTTACAGAACAAATTAAGCATGTGTGGAGGTTTTAAATAACCAAAACACAGAAAGAATGAAAGGCTTGTAGGCATGGTCTGAGAGTGAGTCAAAAAACATATTTTTTAATTAAATTTAATTATTTTTACCAATTACATGTAATAATAAACTTTAACATCAGTTTTCTGAAGTTATAAGATTTAAATTGTCTCCCTCCCTGATCCTGAATCTGGCAAGCAATTCAATCTGGGTTATACATGTAATATCACACAAAACATATTTCCATATTATTCATTTTTCCATCAATAAACATTTACAGGAGATGAAAGATGAGGTAAAGAGGATGAAAGACAATCTTCAAAGAAAATCAGATCAGAAGGAAAAAGATGACCAAAAAGCCAGAGATGAAATCCAATCTTTAAGAACCAGAGTAAAACCACTGGAATCAAGTGACCTCACAAGGCAGCAGGACACTGTTAAACAAAACAAAAAGAATGAAAAAAATTGAGGAAAATGTGAAGCATCTCGTTCACAAAATAGACGATTTAGAAAATTGTTCAAGAAGAGACAATTTAAGAATAATTGGACTACCAGAAGACCACGACAAAAGAAAAAGCCTGGACATAATACTAGAGGAAATTATCCAGGAAAACTGTCCCAAGATCCTAGAACAAGAGGGGAAAGTGGAGATTGAAAGAATCCACAGATTACCCCCTGTATTTAATCCCCAACTGACAACACCAAGAAATGTTATAGCCAAATTCAAAAACAATCAGATGAAAGAACAGATATTACAAGCTGCCAAGAAGAAACCATTCAGATACCATGGAAACACGGTGAGGATAACACAGGATCTGTCTGCATCCACACTGAAGGACCGAAAGGCATGGAATACGATATTCTGGAAAGCAAGGGAACT
The DNA here is from genome assembly GCF_027887165.1 of Monodelphis domestica. Taxonomy (NCBI): domain Eukaryota; kingdom Metazoa; phylum Chordata; class Mammalia; order Didelphimorphia; family Didelphidae; genus Monodelphis; species Monodelphis domestica. Next base: position 13,572,022 of record NC_077230.1, on the reverse strand, counting down.
AGGTCTACAGCCAAGAATAAAATGCCCATCAAAACTGACTATACTCTTACAGGGGAAAGTATGGTCATTTAACACAACAGAAGAGTTCCAAGCATTCATAAATAAAAGACCAGACCTGAACAGAAAATTTGAAGTCCAACCACAGAACTCAAGAGAATCATCAAAAGGTAATTAAAAAAAGAGGGGAAAAAACAACAACAACAAATTTTTAAGAGATTCAATAAGTTAAAATGATATGTATCCCTATAAGAAAAGAGGTCATTGGCAACTCTTAAAAACTGTTGCTGTCACCCGAGCAGCTAGAAGAACTACACTCAGAGGGAACAGTGACAAACTATAGGATGAAAGGACAAGACATAAATAGGTATATAGATATATGCATGCATAAATACATATACATGTGTATGTATATATATACATGACTAAAGCTAAAAAAGAAAAGAGGTTATGACTAAAAGAAATGGGAAAAGAAATAAATGGGGGTAAATGTATATGTCACAAAGAAGCTCATGGTGGGAGGGGGGAGAACATCGATACACTGGAAGGGTAAAGAAGTTGGAGATAGGAAATACTCAACTCTTACATACTTTGAAACTGACCCAAAGAGGGAAGAACAATCCAATCCATTGGGGAAGAGAATAGATTTGCCCCCTATAGGGGAGTAAAAGGGTAAAAAACAGACTGGTGGGGAGGGAAGCAGTACAATGGAAGGAGAGGGTGGGGAGAGGAATTTTAAAAAGACTACAAGGGAAAATAAGGGAGGGAATAAGAAGGGAGGGGGGTAGAAAGGGAAGTACAAGGGGGACTGATTTAAAGTAAATCACTGGACTAAAAGGTAGAGCTGAAGAAGAAAGGTTAGAATTAGGGAAGGATATCAAAATGCCAGGGAGTCCACAAGTGACAGTCATAACTTTGAACGTGAATGGGATGAACTCACCCATAAAGCGTAGACAAATAGCAGAATGGATTAGAATCCAAAACCCTACCATACGTTGTCTTCAAGAAACACACATGAGGTGGGTAGACACCCACAAGGTCAGAATTAAAGGATGGAGTAAGACCTTCTGGGCCTCAACTGACAAAAAGAAGGCAGGAGTGGCAATCATGATATCTGATAAAGCCAAAGCAAAAATAGACCTGATCAAAAGGTATAGGGAAGGTAATTATATTTTGTTAAAAGGGACTTTAGATAATGAGGAAATATCACTAATCAACATGTATGCACCAAATAATATAGCACCCAAATTTCTAATGGAGAAACTAGGAGAATTGAAGGAAGAAATAGACAGTAAAACCATATTAGTGGGAGACTTGAACCAACCATTATCAAATTTAGATAAATCAAATCAAAAAATAAATAAGAAAGAGGTAAAAGAAGTGAATGAAATCTTAGAAAAATTAGAATTAATAGACATATGGAGAAAAATAAATAGGGATAAAAAGGAATACACCTTCTTCTCAGCACCACATGGCACATTCACAAAGATTGACCATACATTAGGTCACAGAAACATGGCACACAAATGCAGAAAAGCAGAAATAATAAATGTAGCCTTTTCAGATCACAAGACAATAAAAATAATGATCAGTAATGGTACATGGAAAACCAAATCAAAAACTAATTGGAAATTAAACAATATTATACTCCAAAATCATTTAGTTAGAGAAGAAATCATAGAAACAATTAATAATTTCATCAAGGAAAATGACAATGGCGAGACATCCTTTCAAACCTTTTGGGATGCAGCCAAAGCGGTAATCAGAGGTAAATTCATATCTCTGAGTGCATATATTAACAAACTAGGGAGAGCAGAGATCAATCAATTGGAAATGCAAATAAAAAAACTCAAAAGCGACCAAATTAAAATCCCCCAGCAGAAAACCAAACTAGAAATCCTAAAAATTAAGGGAGAAATTAATAAAATCGAAAGTGATAGAACTATTGATTTAATAAATAAGACAAGAAGCTGGTACTTTGAAAAAACAAACAAAATAGACAAAGTACTGGTCAATCTAATTTTAAAAAGGAAGGAAGAAAAGCAAATTAACAGCATCAAAGATGAAAAGGGGGACATCACCTCTGATGAAGAGGAAATTAAGGCAATGATTAAAAATTACTTTGCCCAATTATATGGCAATAAATACACCAATTTAGGTGATATGGATGAATATATACAAAAAATGCAAACTGCCTAGACTAACAGAAGAAGAAATAGAATTCTTAAATAATCCCATATCAGAAAATGAAATCCAACAGGCCATCAAAGAACTTCCTAAGAAAAAATCCCCAGGGCCTGATGGATTCACCAGTGAATTCTATCAAACATTCAGAGAACAGTTAATCCCAATACTATACAAACTATTTGACATAATAAGCAAAGAGGGAGTTCTACCAAACTCCTTTTATGACACAAACATGGTACTGATTCCAAAACCAGGCAGATCAAAAACAGAGAAAGAAAACTACAGACCAATCTTCCTAATGAATATAGATGCAAAAATCTTAAATAGGATACTAGCAAAAAGACTCCAGCAAGTGATCAGAAGGGTCATCCACCATGATCAAGTAGGATTTATACCAGGGATGCAGGGCTGGTTCAATATTAGGAAAACCATCTACATAATTGACCACATCAACAAGCAAACCAACAAGAACCACATGATTATCTCAATAGACGCAGAAAAAGCCTTTGATAAAATACAACACCCATTCCTATTGAAAACACTAGAAAGTATAGGAATAGAAGGGCCTTTCCTAAAAATAATAAACAGTATATATCTGAAACCATCAGCCAACATCATCTGCAGTGGGGATAAACTAGAAGCCTTCCCAATAAGATCAGGAGTGAAACAAGGAGGCCCATTGTCACCTCTACCATTTGACATTGTACTAGAAACACTAGCAGTAGCAATTAGAGAAGAAAAAGAAATTGAAGGCATCAAAATAGGCAAGGAGGAGACCAAGTTATCACTCTTTGCAGATGTCATGATGGTCTACTTAAAGAATCCTAGAGAATCAACTAAAAAGCTAGTGAAAATAATCAACAACTTTAGCAAAGTTGCAGGATACAAAATAAACCCGCATAAGTCATCAGCATTTCTATATATCTCCAACACAGCTCAGCAGCAAAAACTAGAAAGAGAAATCCCATTCAAAATCACCTTAGACAAAATAAAATACCTAGGAATCTATCTCCCGAGACAAACACAGGAACTATATGAACACAACTACAAAACACTCTCCACACAGCTAAAACTAGACTTGAGCAATTGGAAAAACATTAACTGCTCATGGATAGGACAAGCCAATATAATAAAAATGACCATCCTACGCAAACTTATTTATCTATTTAGTGCCATACCCATGGAACTCCCAAAAAATTTCTTACTGATTTAGAAAAAACCATAACAAAGTTCATTTGGAATAACAAAAGATCAAGGATATCCAGGGAAATAATGAAAAAAAAACACAAATGAGGGGGGCCATGCAGTCCCAGACCTCAAACTATATTACAAAGCAGCAGTCATCAAAACAATTTGGTACTGGCTAAGAGACAGAAAGGAGGATCAGTGGAATAGACTGGGGGAAAGCAACCTCAGCAAGACAGTATACGATAAACCCAAAGATCCCAGCTTTTGGGACAAAAATCCACTATTCGATAAAAACTGCTGGGAAAATTGGAAGACAGTGTGGGAGAGACTAGGAATTGATCAACACCTCACACCCTACACCAAGATAAATTCAAAATGGGTGAATGACTTAAACATAAAGAAGGAAACCATAAGTAAATTGGGTAAACACAGAATAGTATACATGTCAGACCTTTGGGAGGGGAAAGACTTTAAAACCAAGCAAGACATAGAAAGAGTCACAAACTGTGAAATAAATAATTTCGACTACATCAAATTAAAAAGCTTTTGTACAAACAAAACCAATGTAACTAAAATCAGAAAGAAAACAACAAATTGGGAAAAAATCTTCATAAAAACCTCTGACAAAGGTTAATTACTCAAATTTATAAAGAGCTAAATCAATTGTACAAAAAAACAAGCCATTCTCCAATTGATAAATGGGCAAGGGACATGGATAGGCAGTTTTCAGATAAAGAAATCAAAACTATTAATAAGCACATGAAGAAGTGTTCTAAATCTCTTATAATCAGAGAGATGCAAATCAAAACATCTCTGAGGTATCACCTCACACCTAGCAGATTGGCGAACATGACAGCAAAGGAAAGTAATGAATGCTGGAGGGGATGTGGCAAAGTAGGGACATTAATTCATTGCTGGTGGAGTTGTGAACTGATCCAACCATTCTGGAGGGCAATTTGGAACTATGCCCAAAGGGCGATAAAAGAATGTCTGCCCTTTGATCCAACCATAGCACTGCTGGGTCTGTACCCCAAAGAGATAATGGAGAAAAAGACTTGTACAAGAATATTCATAGCTGCGCTCTTTGTGGTAGCCAAAAATTGGAAAATGAGGGGATGCCCATCAATTGGGGAATGGCTGAACAAATTGTGGTATATGTTGGTGATGGAATACTATTGTGCAAAAAGGAATAATAAAGTGGAGGAATTCCATGTGAACTGGAACGACCTCCAGGAACTGATGCAGAGCGAGAGGAGCAGAACCAGGAGAACATTGTACACAGAGACTAATACACTGTGGTATAATCGAACGTAATGGACTTCTCCATTAGTGGCGGTGTTATGTCCCTGGACAATCTGCAGGGATCTAGGAGAAAAAACACTACTCATAAGCAGAGGACAAACTGTGGGAGTAGAAACACCGAGGAAAAGCAACTGCCTGACTACAGCGGTTGAGGGGACATGACAGAGGAGAGACTCTAAACGAACACTCTAATGCAAATATTAACAACATGGCAATGGGTTAGAATCAAGAGGACATGTGATACCCAGTGGAATCACGTGTCAGCTACGGGGGGTGGGGGGAGGAAAAGAAAATGATCTTTGTCTTTAATAAATAATGCATGGAAATGATCAAATAAAATATTATAAAATTTAAAAATTAAAAAAATAAAAAATAAAAAATGGAAAAACAATAAAAATAACTATGACCTCAGATACTTCTTAAAAAAAAAAATAAACATTTACTAAGTACCTACTGTAGCACTGGGGATACAAAAGGAGTCAAAAACAATCCTTATCCTCAAAAAGTTCACAGTCCAAAAGAGAAGACAACAAATAAATATGAACAAAGAAGCTATATTGAGGAAAAATATGAATACATTAAAAGAGGAAAGATGCTAGAATTAAGAGAAGTTATAGAGTGCTTCCTGTATGTGAATTTTAGTTTTACTCCACACTACTTAGTCTTTAGAATTCTAGCAACCAGGAATGTATACACCCCCTCTTAAGGATTAACTGTAGGGAAGGATGGCCTATGACCGGCATGTGCTAGCAAGTGACAAATCAGAAACAACTGACTGACCCCCTGGGATGTCCTAAGACAAGCTTAAGCTACCATTGGTACATGTGAGACACAGGAAGTGATATAAAGAACTGCCTATATAATTCGTGTCACTTCCTCTCTCTGCTCTCTCCATGAGGTTGGGCTCTCTGTCTCAGCAGTGTTGGGAGCACTGGGCAGCGTTTTTGTGTGCTTGTGGAGTTTGGTTCTGTAGCATGGTTTAGGTGAGGCATCTTCCCTGGTGAGTGGTTAGGCTGATTCCTCATTTCCTTGACCTCCTGAAAAAGCACTATCCTCCAAAGAGGACCCTCATCTTGGAGGAGACCTAGTGGCTGGAAGCCAAGGTAGATTTAATCTTCTGAGAAGGCCCCTTGACCAAGACCTCTGAATTTCCCTTGGCTTAGGCTAGGCCAGAGAAAATCTTATACCCCTTTCTCTCTTCTCCTTCTTAATTTATTCCTTCTATTGTAATTAAACCACCATAAAAATCCCAAACTGACTTGAGTATTTTATTAGGATTGAATTTAAATCCCTGGCAACCACTAATATAATATATTCAGTCAGCAACCCTAATTTTACCCTTACATGTAGAAAATGGGATTTTACCTCCTGATTAGAGAAATGCAAATTAAACAACTCTGTGGTATCGCCTCACACCTAGCAGACTGGCTAATATGACAGCAAAGGAAAGTAATAAATGTTGGAGGGGATGTGGCAATATTGGGACATTAATATACTGCTGGTGGAGTTGTGAATTGAAACAATCATCCTGGAAGGCAATTTGGAATTACTTGCAAAGGGCTTTAAAAGAAAGTCTGCCCTTTGACCCAGCCATACTATTACTGGATTTGTATCCCAAAGAAATAATAGGGGAAAATACATGTACAAAAATATTTATAGACTCACTCTTTGTGGAGGCAAAAAATTGGAAAATGAGGGGATATCCAGCGATTGGGGAATGGCTGAATAAATTGTGGTATCTGGTGATAAGGGAATACTATTGTACTGAAAGGAATAATGAACAGGAGTAATTCCATGTGAACTGGAACAACCTCCAGGAATTGATGCAGAGTGAAAGGAGAAGAACCAGGAGAACATTATATACAGAGACTGATACACTATGGTACAATCGAATGTAATGGACTTCTTTATTAGCAGCAATGCAGTAATCCAGGACAATTCTGATGACTTATGAGAAAGGACACTATTTACCTCCAGAGGAAGAACTGTGGGAGTAGAAACCCAGAAGAAAAAAACAACTGTTTGATCACATGATTCGATGGGCATATGATTTGGGATGTAGACTCTAAATGATCGTCCTAGTGCAAACATTAATAATATGGAAATAGGTCTTGATCAATGATATGTGTAAAACCCAGTGAATTTGCTCTTTGGCTATGGGAGGGGGGAAGGAAAGAATATGAATCATGCAACTATGGAAAAATATTCTAAATTAATTAATTTTTTTAAGTAATTGGGGGAAAAGATGGAAAAATAGGAGAGAGATACATCAGTTCCTTTCCTTGCTGCTCCATTTAGCTTGCTATTCTGTGGCCGCCATGTGGTCCCCCTAGCCAGGCTCACAGGAGAGTCCAGCCAACAACAAACATGGAAAAGAATCCACTGAAATACGCCCTTGCCTCAATTTATCAAACTTTTTCTCCACCCACTCTCACACATCATGTCTCAGGAGTCAACTGTGACTTTCTACTTTGCCTGGGCCACCCAGGGGGCAGTCCAGGGGCAGCACAGCAGACATTGCTCTGCCCCTTGTCTCTTGATTCTATTGCTGCCTCCTCCCCCAAACCCCATTCTATCCTCATGACCCAATTCCCTCAATGACTTTGCCTCTGGGTCAAGTTCAGGCTCATGCTTATCAAGAATTTAAAGTGCCCCTACTTAACATTAAGTACAGAGTTCAAAAGTCACTAGAGTAAGCTCACATCTCCAAAGGCCACTGCCCACCCCCTTGGGCAGTGCTAGGCAAATTGAAAGACTGTGACTGGTTCCTGTAAAGTGGGAGAGCAACAGGAAGTGATGTCAAGAAAACTGCTTTAAAAAGATCAGCTCAAGGATTCAGTTATTCACTCTGCATTGGTGAGTAGGACTGGAGGAGGAGGAGGATCCTGCGTAGGCTTGTTGGGTGAGTGGCTGAGATTCCTGCCTTGATGTTGGAGGAGGCTGTGTTGGTGGAACTTGGTGGAAGACAACACTGGGACTCCTGGCTGAAGATTACTGGGAAATCCATGTGGAGACTGGATTTAGGGATACCCCAGGTAGAGGCTGAGCCTGGCTTCTCAGGAGAAGGGCTGGTAAACTTATTTGAATCTGTCTCTTTATTTACAATTTTCCATTTTCACTCTTTCTATATCTTTTGTAAATAAAGCTGCTAAAAGTCATTTTGACTTAAGTTATAATATTTTTAAATCAGCAACCACAATATTACTTTAGAATTCTCATGTGTAGCATAAATACCGAAATTTAAACTGCAAAAGATGTTGATACATACCTTAAAATTATCTTCATTGCAGATTTTTGGTTTTTGTTTGGGTTTTTTAAAATTTATTTTTAACATTGGCACTGTAAAATAAGATAAGCATGATTCCTAATGAAATGATGCTTCTTATTATCCTTGGACAAAAGAACAATCCTTTTTTTGTTGTTGTTCTTCAAAATGAGTCTGGGAATTCATCCTTCTACTTAGTTAAAATGTTCTTTTGTCTTTTAGTTTCATGTATTTCAAGACTATCAGAATCAATTTAGTTCTATATAAATGGAGATTTTTGAACCTTTGACTTCATTCTTCAGAAGTCCTTAGTATTTCCCAAAATTCCCTATAATCTCTCCTGCATCTCCACAGTGGCGAGATCACGTTATTGGTATTTAACTGGCTGTACCTCCTCCCACGCCCTCTTTGGCATGATGCAGCAATCATGGTCGCATGGTAAGGTGGGGATTTTGAAATGGCTAATCAGCCATGGGCACGTGGTTTTTATTTTATATCCTCTTTATTTCTAATGATCATTTAATAAACCTCCTAAAATATATTTTCGTTATTTGAGATCTAATTTTAATTTTTACAGTTCTTTTCTTTCAATGACATGTAAATGTGTTGATCACTGGAAAAACATGTCTCATTAGAGTACTAACAACCACCTTACACCTATCAGATTGGCCAATATGATAGTAAAGGAAAATAATAAATGTTAGGGGGGAGTGTGGCAAAATTGGGACACTAATGCATTGCTAGTGGAGTTGTGAATTGATTCAACCATTCTGAGGGGCAATTTGGAATTATGCCGAAAGGGCTATACAAGAATGTATGCCTTTTGATCCACTACTACAAGGTCTGTATCCCAAAGAGATAAAATAAAATGAGAAATGACCTGTTAATACAAAAATATTTATAGCTACAGTTGTTGTGGTGGCAAAGAATTGGAAACTAAAGGGATGTCCCACAACTGGGGAATGGCTAAACAAATTGTAGTATATGATGGTAATGGAATATTATTGTTCTATAAGGAATGATGAACAGGATGATTTCAGAAAGAACTGAAAAGACTTACATGAACTGATGCAGAGTGAAATAAGCAGAAAAAAGAGAACATTTTATACAGTAACTGAAATATTGTGGAATGACCAAATGTGATATACTTTGCTACTAAGAGCAATACAATGATCCAGGACTATTCTGAAGGACTTATGAAAAAGAATGCTATCTACCTCTAGAAAAAGAAATGTAGATGAAAACATATGATTTATCACTTGTTTGTTTTGGGTATATGATTTGGGGTTTGGCCTTTAAAAAATTACTATATTACAAAAATTAAAAATATGGAAATATGTTTTGTGTGATCATATATGTATAGCCCAGACTGAATTGCCTGTGAACTCTAGGAAGGGGAGGGAAGAAAGGAGGGAGGCAACATGAATCATAAAACTTTGGAAAACTTACATGGAAATTTGTTATTAAAATAAAATGGACTTTTTTTAAATAGAGTGCCAACAGGTAATATTTATCAACAATGATTCATTTAATCTGACTGTTACATCTGTAATATTTGCTATCCAGAAACCACAAGAATGATATTTTCCCTGGTGAAGCTGTGGTAAAGTTCAGTTATACTTAAGAGTAGTCAGAAAATATATAGCCATGAAAGCAGTATGAATCATAACAGACTGTCATGTGCTGGGCTTATTTCTGCCTGTAATCAAGCCCAGTAATATCTAGACTTGTGCAAATCTGTACTCAACAAATGAAATACAGAATTTGGTTTTTCCCTTTTTTCTCTCCTGCCCCACCCCATATTTTCATCTATCTGACAATAAGATTTGTTTTGATGACTCAAGAAAAGAATCTGATTGACAGAAGTTTAGGTTCTTTCTCAGGTTTTGTCAGTCAAAGAAATTAGAAGAAAGAGCTCTCTTTCCAAATTTTGGCAGGTTCAGGGAAGCTTTTTTTTGGCATATTTGGCAGGGGCAACCACAAAAGAGACCCTGAGAATGCAAAAAGTGAAAAGGTTATTGTACCTACTAGTCTTTATTATTTTGTCTATATTTATCAAAGAGTCTAATGACTAGAGGATTGGCAGCAGGTGATTAAATTCTTTGGCCATGACAAGCAAAGAAACAAAGACTACTTAATGTTTTTATGTGACCTCCTACTTTTCCAGTGATTTATGGTAAAGTGGCAGAAAAGGAGCCAGAGAACTTTAAAGAGAATGCTAAAAATAACCATTTAGGTAGCTACATAAGCATTAGTTTAACTGTTAGAACTCCAAAGATCAATCATTAGCTAATGATCTGTTGATATTCTAATGAGGGAACTGATTTATAGGAGGTAGAGTCAAGACGGCAGTGTAGAGACAGAGAAAGTTCAGACCTCTGAAAACCTTTCCTTACCAATTACAAACTAAACTCTCCTAGGGGACTGAAAATCAAACCTAGCAACAAGACAGAAACAAGGAACTCTCCTACTGGACTCAATTTAAAAGGTACGCCCCCCCCCAAAAAAAAGCCAGAATTCGAAAACATTCAGGTTTAAGGGGAAGGGAGAAGGAAGGTCCCAGGACCCCTCCCCCACCTAGAGCTCAAAGACTCCAGCAGCAGCTGGAACCTCTGGGTGAGCAAAGGCACTGATCTGGAGGGAGTACATTGTGGGCAAAGCTGTGCAGGCTCAGAGCATTGAACACAGGCGGTGGGGAAGGAGTTAGAGAAGGAGCGCAGAGTGGGCAGCCTAGTTGCAGCGGAGACCCTCCATATTGTCCCCCCCCAGGAGGTTTCAGCCTCAGGGCACATCCAGACCAACCCAACTGGACTTAATCCCATCAAAAGTCTTCAGAGGGCAGGGAAGCTCAAGCTCCAATACCTCTCCCCCACAGACTGCACTGAGAGATTTGCTGACAAAACTCCAAGAGGGAAGACTGACAGAAAAGCCCAAAACAAAACAAAGAGAGAGAGAGAGAGAGAGAGAGAGAGAGAGAGAGAGAGAGAGAGAGAGAGGAGCAAAAGCACAGACAACTTCAGGGAATAAAGAAGGGGTAGATATGAGCAAACAACATAAAAAGAAAAAAGAAATTACAATTGACAACTTCTATACAGGCAGTAAACAAAGAGCAAATGGAACAGAGGAAGAGGGAACACCAAGCAATAAAACAGAAAACCAGCAAATTGAATACAGGCTTTGGAAGAATTCAAAATACAATTCAAAACACAATTAAGAGAAGCTGAAGACAATTGGGAAAAGAACTTAAAAACTAAGATAAGTTATTTGGAAACAGAGGCACTTGAACTAAAATGAGAAAATAGTGTCTTGAAAGCCAAAATCAACCAGCTTGAAAATGAGGCAAAGGAGATGAAAGATGAGGCAAAGGAGATGAAAGATGAGGTAAAGAGGATGAAATATGACCTCCAAAGAAAATCAGACCAAAATGAAAAGGATGACCAAAAAGCCAGGGATGAAATCCAGTCTTTAAGAACTAGAATACAACAACTAGAATCAAGTGACTTCACAAGGCAGCAGGACACTATAAAACAAAATCAAAAGAATCAAAAAATTGAGGAAAATATGAAACATTTCATTCACAAAACAGAAGATTTAGAAAATTGTTCCAGAAGAGACAACTTAAGAATCATTGCTCTACCAGAAGACCACGACAAAAGAAAAAGCCTGGACATCATACTACAGGAAATTATCCAAGAAAACTGCCCCAATATTCTAGAACAAGAGAGAAAAGTGGAGACTGAAAGAATCCACAGATCACCTCCTGTACTTAATCCCCAACTGACAACACCCAGGAATGGTATAGCCAAATTCAAGAACTATCAGACCAAGGAAAAAAAATATTACAAGCTGCTAAGAAGAAGTCATTCAGATACCATGGAACCACAGTGAGGATAACACAGGATCTGGCTGCATCTACATTGAAGGACTGAAAGACATGGAATATGATATTCCAGAAAGCAAGGGAACTAGGTCTACAACCAAGAATCAACTACCTAGCAAAACTGACTATATTCTTACAGGGAAAAGTGTGGTCATTTAATAAAATGGAAAAATTCCAAGCATTTGTAAAGAAAAGACCAGACCTGAACAGAAAATTTGATGCCCAAGCACAGAACTCAAGAGAATCATAAAAAGGTAATTAAAAAAGAGGGGAAAAAGAAAAAAAAAACTTTTTAAAGAGACCCAATTAGTTAAAATGATATGTATCCCTCAACATAAAGAAAATGAGAAGACAAAAAGAAATTTCCCTAAATGGAAGGATGGTTCATAGGTTTCTTTTATAGAGACAACAATAATACAACTTTTATGTAGTACTTAAATTTTTCAAAATGTTTTACTTATATTATCTCCTGTGACCCACACAACAAACCAATGAAGTAGGGACTACAGGTATTATCTCCATTTTACAGGTAAGGAAACCAAGACTCAAAAGTCAGTCAAAAAGGAAACAACTGGAATATATATATATACGAGACTGAGGAACAGAAGTAGCATTGGAAAACAGGTTTTCCAGACTCCCAACTTCAGTACTCTATCAAGTATACCATACTGTCTATGCTGTGTTAAAGGGATTTTATCCTATCCAAAGGCAACAAGAAACATGATTTCATGGAAGACTTGGGCAGCTTAATTTTAAAAGTTTTATCCAGGACTTCATTTTATTCTACAATAAATTCTCTATGTATGTCCCACTGCCATTGAATCTTTTGTTTCAATATTGTAAAATCCTAACATTTAGGCAGAGATTTGGTTCTCTGCCTAAATTTTAAAATATTTATCTCTAGGAAATCTCTGACCCCTTTCTGGTTGGAACACAACTCAAGTTGTCAGAAACATTTAATTAAAAAAGCAAACATTTTTAACAAAAATTTAACAAAAAGTTCACTGAGGCAGATCTCCAAGCAAAATGAAATTTATTAGCAGGAGTATGCTTCCTGTCAATAATTAAATCAATGCCTTTCCTCTATTCATGCCAAAGATTCCAAGCAGATCAATGGTTGCCTTTTTCATAAGGTTTTAGGGAGTACAGAACAAAGAACAGAACTGGGTAGATGACATCATGGGGCGGAATATAGAATGGATACAGAGCTGAGACGCCGGTAACATGATTGGTTGGAAATTTGATAATGGAAGCTGGCAATGACAGCACACACACACACACACACACACACACACACACACACACACACACACACAAACTTTCTTCTCTCCAGAGACCAAGAAATGCTAATAGTTGGGAGAGCAGCCTAGACTTTTGAACAACAAACCAGATATCCTTGAAGGTTGGTTGTAAAAAGATATTGGGCCCAAATTTCCTTTCTCTCTGCCAGTCTCCAAGGCCAGAAAAAATTCCTTGCAGTGAGAAAAAAATCAATAATTGGCAAGAGAGCTGGATTTCTAAATTTATCCCATTACAGACCAGCTGAATTCTGAACTAAGTTCAGAAACAAAGAATCATGAGCAGTATGAGGAAACAGTACCGAACAAATTCAATTACTTGCAAATAGAATCAATGATAGAGAATCAATTTTAATCTTCCCAATATTATAGTATCTTTTAATGGATAGTATGTGGAAGTGGACTGGTGGTAGAGAAAGAGACTTTTTCTTGCAACTCCCTTTAATTCTTGAGGAAATAGGAACTCTAGTAGCTTCGGCCAGCACCAAGGTGACCAATAAGGTCCAGACCTCAAACTTTCTGCCATAGCTCAGTTCTATTTTTTCTTTCTCCTTCTACCTGTTGCCCCATGATGCCATGTTGCCAATTTTTTCCAGCTTAGCTCTTGAAGTTCTCACTCTTTTTTGCTGATAGATCATCAAATTCCTGATTCTAAACCAGGTTCAAAGCTACATACAGCCTTACAAGATGTGACCAAATCATGCAATCAATCTAGACTTCCCTTTGCACCTAAAGAAGGTCTAGGCCTTAATCAATCCCCACATGTCCTTCTCAGTTAGGAAACAGAAATTACAAAAGGATCATAGATTTTGAACCTGTGGGTAACTTATAGATGACCTAGTTCAATTCCTTTATTTTACAGGTGAGAAAATAAAAATGCAGGGAAGTTGGGTAATTCACCCATGATTGCATTGGTAGTAAATGGAAGAGTCAGAATTTAAGCCCAGATCCTCTTACTCCAAATTTAATTGTCCTTTCACTTTGCCACACTACCTCATTTAGTAAGTCAGCCTCCTGTTCTGTGAAGCAATATCAGCAGGGAAAAAAAAGTATAATGAAGGCCAAGCTTGGTGGTTTCTGTCTCTAACTAGAGAGAATGAGGTTAAAAGACCTTTTGAACTCAAGAGTTCTGATCTAAATGGGCTAAATAGATTTAACTGTGGGCACTGAGCTTTGTATAGATATGAAGCAGAAAGGGAGAAGTACCAAGATGGCTAAATATGAACACACAAATAAGATCTTGTAATGGTTAAATTTTGGGTTGAGACTGAATATAAAATTAGCTGGTTGCCAGAAATTTAATTTTTAAATCCCAATGAAGTATTCAAGTCAGAATGGAAATTTATGCTGATTTATTTACAATAGGAGGAAGAAATTAAGAAAGAGAGGAAGGAATTTTAAACTGCTCCAGCTGAGGTTGAACCAGGCAGGAGTTCAAGGCCTTGGCCATGGGGCCTCCCCAGAAGGCCAAGGGAAAGGGGAGTCAGTCTTATCATTCACCACTTGACCATCTCAAGGAAGCTGTCTGAGGGAGCTCCTACAGACTTGAATTGCAGGGTCAACTGGTGCCCAGCCCTCCCCACAGGAAGTGACAAGAACTCCAAAGGCAGTTCTCTATATCACTTCCTGCATCTCACATGTGCCAATGGTGGCTCAAGCTAGGCTTAGGACAGCCTAGGGTACAGTCAGTTGTTTCTGATTTGTCACTTGCTAGCACATGCCAGTGTAGTGTGGGTATATACATTCCTGGGTGCTAGACTAAACAAAATGGAAAAAAATCTAAAATTCATAGTCTAAAAATGACCATGATAATTAGTAGGGGGATTGGCCAATAATTCAATAATTGAACTTCCAGTCCAGGTCAAATAAAAAGATACAGTCTAAAAAGTTTTATTTTTTTTTTAATCTGGGGCAACTTTGATTCAGCCATAACACTGCTGGCTTTGTACACCCAAAGGGATAATAAGAAAAAAGACTTGTACAAGAATATTCATAGCTGCACTCTTTGTGGTGGCAAAAAAAAAAATTGGAAAATGAGGGGATGTCTTTCAATTGAGGAATAGCTAAACGAATTGTGGTATCTGTTGGTGATGGAATACTACTGTGTTCAAAGGAATAATGAACTGGAGGGATTCCATGTGACCTGGAATGACCTCCAGGAAGTGATGCAGAGTGAAAGGAACAGAACCAGGAGAACATTGTACACAGAAACGGATACATTGTAGCACAATCAAACATAATGGACTTCTCCATTAGTGGCAATGCAGTGATCCGAACAACTTGGAGCGATCTACGAGAAAGAACACTATCCACATTCAGAAGAAAAACTGTGGGAGTAGAAAAACAGAAGAAAAACAACTGCCTGGTTACATGGGTCGAAGGGATATGATTGGGAATGTAGACTCTAAATGATCACGCTGGTGTAACTATCAATAATATGGAACTAGGTCTTGATCAAAGACACATGTAAAACCCAGTGCAATTTCGCCTCGGCTACAGGAGGGGTTGAGGGAGGGGAGGGAAAGAACATGACTTGTAACCAAGGGGAAATATTCTAAACTGACTAAATAAAATAAAATTAAAATTAAATAAAATCCATAGGCCAAAACAAAATAAATAAATAAATAAATCTGGGGCAATTAGGTAGTACAGTAGATAGAACACAGGTCTGGAGTCCCCAGGAACTGAGTTCAAACTTGACCACTGATACTTCCTACCTGTATGATCCTAGGCATGTCATTTAACCTCAATTGCCTGTTGCTGCTCTTCCATCCTAGAATTGATACTAAGACAAAAGAAAAGGGTGGTTGTTGTTTTTTTAATAATGAGACAATATGATATAGTGGAAGAGAACATTCAATTTCGATTCAGTAAGGTTCAGGTTATAATGCTTATATAAGCTTAGGAAAGTTAGTGTTTCTATGAACTCAGTTCTCTTAAGTATAAGTTCTTGTACCAACCTGATAGGATTGTTGTGAGGATCCAATGAAACGATATAGAGGAAGTGTCTTTTTAGACAGCCATTACATACTTATTAAGTGCCCACTATGTGCCAAGCACTGTGCTAACCTAAGGCGTCACAAAGAAAGGCAAAACCAACAGTGCCCTCAAGTAGCTTCCAATCTAATCATCTGCTTGGGACAGACCCCTAGAAAACTGTACAAACAAGCTATGTAGAAGACAAATAGGAGATAATCAACAAAGGAAAAGGACTAGAGCTAAGAGAGATTAAGGAAAAGCTTCATTTGGAAGGTGGGATTTTGGCTGGGATTTAAAGGAAACCAAGAGGCAGAACTGAGGAGGAAGATTTCAGGAATGAGGGAAAGCTAGTGAAAATGCCTAGAGGTAGGAGATGTTCAAGGAACTGCAAAGAAGCCCGTTTCATTGGATTGCTAAGTATTTGGGGTGGTGGGAGGATGTAAGGAGACTCAAAAGAAAGGTTATAAAGGACTTTGAATGGCAAACAGAATGTTTTATATTTGATCCTGGAGGTGAGCGAGCCACTGGAATTTACTGAGAGGAGTGGTATGTGGCAAGGTCAAGAATTTGCTTTAGGAACATCATTTTGACAGCTGAGTGCAGGATGGATTGGAGTGAGGACAGACTTGAGGCAAGCAGACCCACCAAGTAGGCTGTTTCAGTAACCCGGGTATGAAGTGTCAACCTGAAAAAGCATAGAAGCAAAGCAGTTACAAAAGACAAGTCTATAATCAGAACAAGGGAGACAATGTTCTTATGACAGTAATGGTGAACCTTTTAGAGACTGAGTACCCAAACTGTAATCTTCATGTTTGATGGCATATTGTTGGGACAAGGGTTAGTCTGAGAGTTTCTTGAAAGAAAGTTCTCATGGGACAAGGGTAAATTTGGGGTTTTGTAAAACAAGGCTATCAGAGGTGATGGGGACCTGCACCACAGAGCTCGCTGACTAACAGAGGAGAGAAGAATTCTTACACCAGAGATTTTACT
The DNA here is from genome assembly GCF_027887165.1 of Monodelphis domestica. Lineage (NCBI taxonomy): Eukaryota > Metazoa > Chordata > Mammalia > Didelphimorphia > Didelphidae > Monodelphis > Monodelphis domestica. The sequence continues at coordinate 13,554,936 of NC_077230.1, read as the reverse complement.
ATGGTAGAATAAAAAGGATTTGACAAAAGATCAGATACAAGGGTTAGGGATGAGAGTGTGAGTCATGAAGAATGATACTTGGGTTGCATGCCTGAGTGGCTGGGGGTAAGATGATACTCTCAGCTGTAATAGAAAAGTTTAGGAAGAAAGGAGAGTTTGGGGAGAAAAAAATCAAGAGGTCTGTTTTGGAGATGTGGACTTTTAGATGTCTCTTGGACAAATTCTACCCAAATTATTTTACTTATGCTGTGCCATACCTACCAAACTACCAAGAACCTTTTTAGAATTAGAAAAAAGTTATATAACAAAGTTCATTTGGAAGAATAAAAGATCAAGAATATCAAGGGCAATAATGAAAAAAAAATGTGAAGGATGGGGGCCTAGCAGTACCAGATCTTAAACTATACTATAAAGTAGTAGTCATCAAAAAAATATGGTACTCAAAATATTTATAGCCATGTTCTTTGTGGTGGCAAAAAATTGGAAAATGAGGGGATGCCCTTCAATTGGGGAATGGCTGAACACATTGTGATATATGCTGGTGATGGAATACTATTGTGCTCAAAGGAATAATGAACTGGAGGAATTCCATGTGAACTGGGAAAAAAATCCAGGAATTGAAGCAGAGTGAAGGGAGCAGAACCAGGAGAACCTTATACACAGAGACAGATACACTGTGGCACAACTGAATATAATGGACTTCTCTACTAGCAACAATGAAATAATCCAGGACAATTCTGAGGGATTTATGAGAAAGAACTCTATCCACATCCAGAGAAAGGACTGTGGGAGTAGAAACCCAGAAGAAAAACAACTGCTTGATCATATAGGTCAATGGGGATATGATTGGGGATGTAGACTCTAAATGATCATCCTAGTGTGAACATCAACAACATGAAAATGGATTTTGATCAAAGGCACATGTAAAACCCAGTGGAACTGCCTGTCGGCTTTATGGGAGAGGGTGGGAGGAAAAGAAGAAAAGAACATGAATCATGAAACCATGGAAAAATATTCTAAATCAATTAATTAAATAAAAATTTTCAAATAAAAACAAAAAAAGAATGGTACTGGCTAAGAGACAGAAGGGAGGATCAGTGGAATAGACTTGGGGTAAGTGACCTCAGCAAGATAGTCTATGATAAAACCAAAGATCCCAGCTTTTGGGCCAAAAACGCACTATTTGGCAAAAACTGCTGGCAAAATTGGAAAACAGTATGGGAGAGATTAGGTTTAGATCAACATCTCACACCCTACACCAAGATAAATTCAGAATGGGTGAATGACTTAAATATAAAGAAGGAAACTATAAGTACATTAGGTGAACATAGAATAGTTTCCCTGTCAGATCTATGGGAAAGGAAAGTTTTTAAGACCAAGCAAGAGATAGAGAATATTACAAAGTATAAAATGAATAATTTTGATTACATTAAATTTATTTTTTATTTTATTTAATTAGTCAATTTAGAACATTATTCCTTAGTTACAAGAATCATATTCTTTCTCTCCCCTTCTTCCATCCCCTCCCATAGCCAACATGCAACTCCACTGGGTTTTACATGTGTCTTTGTTCAAATTCTATTTTCATGTCATTGATGTTTTCACGAGGATGATCATTTAGAGTCTACATCCCCAATCATATGCCTCTCGGCCCATTTTGATTACATTAAATTTAAAAGATTTTGTACAAACAAAAGCAATACAACCAAAATTAGAAGGGAAGCAACAAATTGGGGAAAAATCTTCATAACAAAAACCTCTGACAAAGGTCTAATTACTCAAATTTATAAGAAGCTATATCAATTGTACAAGAAAAAAATCAAGCCATTTCCCAACTGATAAATGGGCAAGGGACATGAATAGGCAATTTTCAGATAAAGAAATCAAAACTATCAAGAAGCATATGAAAAGGTGTTCTAAAACTCTTATAATCAGAGAGATGCAAATCAAAACAACTTTGAGATACCACCTCACACCTATCAGATTGGCTAATATGACAGCAAAGGAAAGAAATAAATGTTGGAGAGGTTGTGGCAAAATTGGGACACAAATACAGTGCTGGTTGAGTTGTGAACTGATCCAACCATTCTGGAAGCAATTTGGAATTATGCCTAAAGGGTTTTAAAAGACTGCCTGCTCTTTGATACAGCCATAGCACTGCTGGGTTTATACTCTAAAGAGATAATAAGGAAAAAGACTTGTACAAGAATATTCATAGCTACCCTCTTTGTGGTGGCCAAAAAATTGGAAAATGAGGGGATGCCCTTCAATTGGGGAATGGCTGAACAAATTGTGGTATCTGTTGGTGATGGAATACTACTGTGCTCAAAGGAATAATGAACTGGAGGAATTCCATGTGAACTGGAATGACCTCCAGGAAGTGATGCAGAGAGAAAGGAGCAGAACCAGGAGAACATTGTACACAGAGACCAATACACTGTGGTACAATGGAATGGAATGGACTTCTCTACTAGCAGCAGTGCAGCAATCCAGGCAATTTCTAAGGGACTTATGACATAAGGGACACATCCAGAGAAAGAACTGTGGGAGCAGAAACACAGAAGAAAAAAAACTGCTTGATCATATGGGCTGATGGGGATATGATTGGGGATGTAGACTCTAAATGATCACCTTAGTGCACACATAACAATATGGAAATAGGTCTTGATCAAGGACACATGAAAAACCCAGTGAAATTTCACCTCAGCTACAGGAGGGGTTGGGGGAGGGGAGGGAAAGAATGTTGTTGTTGGATCTCTTGAACTGAGGATGACAATTGTCTTTGTGCATTTTTGTGCACAAAGACACTTGTGCATGAAGATTTAAGTGGAAAAGTCGATGCACAGAGACAGTCCCACTCTCTTGGTGTTGGAAGCCTGGGTCCAGTGGCACGAAAAGTCGTTACACCTGGAGACTTCCTCAGCTGCATTGGATGGCCGTGTTGTCTTTTGTGCTCCAACACTCCCTAAGCACTCCACAGTGCCTTGCTGCGTTGCCATCTCAGCCGTTGAACCTTCTTATTGGTTTCTTCCGCCTGTTCCACCGAAGTAGTCTTCGCATGCTGAGTGAGCAAAGCCCTGGTTCACCAGGGGTCAACATTGACCCGATGGCTACCCTCACAAGGTTTAGCCGGCCTGTCAAAGCCGTTGCCCGGGGTGTGGCTGCTGCCGCATGCTAGCAACTACTAGGAGCCACAAGTGAGGGCTGGGTGTCAAGTGAGGGTCAGTGGCTGGAGAGCTGCCCTAGAAGGGCATGACAAACCCTCCATACCAGATATAAAAATATTCTAAATTAATTAATTGAACTTAAAAGAAAAAAAAAAGATGTCTCCTGGATATCTAGTTTAAAATGTCCAATACGTAGTTGTAGATGTGAAAGTTGAGGAAACTGAGGACCAGGGAGATCTAACTGCTGACCAATTGCCACTGATGGGCCAGTTGTTCTTAGACAGACCACTGCTTGTGCTTTAAGTCCAAGCTCAGCAGTCATCACTAAGGAGATTAGTCACTATGGAAAAGAAATTGATCTTCCTTGTATGTAGAGCAAAATTCAGGGGGTGGGAGCTCATACCCCCAAAATCACTCTAAAGAGCACCCAGGAGACTTGATGCTGACTGAATTCAAGTGACTTTATTCAGAGTCACTGGGGGGGGGGGGGGCACATAGAGTGAGGAATGCTGCCTGAGTCTAGACAGTGTCCTCAGAAGGGAGGGGGGCTAGGGTCAGGATTCTCAAAAGGGGGGCACTAAGGGTGAAGGAATACTGGACCGGGCATAGCCAGTATTCCTCACAAGGGTGGGGGTGGGGCTGAGAGAGAGAGAGACAGAGAGACAGACAGAGACAGAGACAGAGACAGAGACAGAGACAGAGACAGAGAGATTGCAGCTCCACCATCTGAAGTCCCAGAAACAGTGGTCCTCAATACCTGGGTTTACTCGGATTTTATAGGGATCCAACACAATGCTATCTCTACTTTACCATCATCTGTATCTTATTCTACCCTCCTTTTTTATCCTCCTCAATCCTTTCCCAGCACTTCTGACATTTTTAAGCATATGAGAATATTCCTTAGTTTTGCAGTTTTTAGTTGAGTCAGAGTTTTAGGCCTGTCCAAGGATCTATCAGATTGCAACAATTCAGGAGGCTGAAACAGTCTTGGAAACATTACTCGGGACCTGTAGTCAAAATTATAACTTGTAAGTTTTGAGATTTCTTTCTTAGGAATTAGGTCACCCCTAAACTTCTTCCCTCAGGAATAGAAGAAAATGAGGGGAAGTTTCTTAGCTACATTTGAAAAAGAGTATATTAAAGGCCTATATTAAAATATATGTACAAAGCTGCTTGGGGAGGGAGTTTTATAATAATTAAAATAGTTGGTGATCATAAACTGTAATGATTAAATAATGGAAGACTTAAATTGTAGTAGATACAAGAGTGAGTGAGTAAATGTGTGACCACAGAAAATATATTTTCACTACAGTGTCTTGTTTTTAAATCAAATATATAAGGTGGTCGCTAGGGAAATATTCCCAATTATTCAAATATACCCAAGTCAGCTGGGTTTTGTAGAGATTTTAATTAATACAAATGAGGAATTAAAGAAAAGGAGAGAAAGAGAGAAAAAAGGAATAATGAGAAAAGGATAGGCCAGCCCAGGGCAGCCCTGGCCAACCCAGGCCTAAGCCCTTAAGAGAAAGATCAGTCAGTCCTTAATCACTCACCACAAGATCTGTCCAAGCAAGGATTCTAGTGACACCAGGCCAGCATCATCTTAGCTGCCTCCACCAGCTCAATCCTCAATCTGAATGCCTCTGAATGAATCTGAGCTCCTATTTAAAGGGTATTTTCTCCTATGTCACCTCCCCTAAGTCCTTCTATCTACCAATCACAGTAGACGTTTTTCAAAGGACCGCCCATTCTTAGTTCATACCTAAGAAGCTGTAAATTTTTGAGTAATTCACACCAGGAAAGCTCTGAGTAAATTTCTCACCTCTTTGTTCCTTGTAAATTCACAAGTTACCTGACCTTTATAGCTACTTAGCACCCTTTTGTATTAGTCCTAAAATAGGCATGGCCTAAGAACTTTTTGTCCCACTATAAGTATGGGTTTAAGTACTTTTCATTGTTCAGAAAGGAGTTTACAACTTTATCTTCCCCTAGGGGATGCTTAAGTATGGTGAAGTAGAGTTCTCACATTCCTGATCTAAGTTACTTTCACTGCCCAAATGGAGAATGGTCCCAATGGGGAATTTTTAAGGTTCACAATCCAACCTTATGAAGTAGGGTCTGAGAAATTTTAAGGTTCACAGTTTCTTATACTCTTCAAAAGGAGAGACTGATATGTCCTAGTGGAGGGTACCTAACTTTTTTTTTCTATAGGACTATATCTCTATAGGAATTTGCCAATCTATGATTACAAACACTAATCAATGAATACTGGAGAATAATGCACAAATTTCATCCCACACACTTGAAAACACCAACTGCCACTGGCTAAGAGTTCTAAGAGTGGCATCATCCCCTAATCCCCTAGAACAGTTATGGGTGAACCTATGACATGCATGCCAAAGATGGCATGTAGAATATTCTCTGTGGGCATGCTTGCAGCACCATAGTTCATTACTAGAAAGCCAAAGGGACTTGGGATAGAACTGTTCCCCTTCTCCCTCCATGTGCCTGAGGATATGCCTCACTAACTCCACCCCTCTGCCCAATAATCCAATGAGAGCTCTTCCTCCCTCCTCTGTCTGGAGAGAGGGGAAGCCTCACATGCTGCAAGAGGGTGTGGCACAGATGGCAGCCTGTTGAGTCTGTGGCACCTAACTGGAGTGGGGCACAGCACTGTGGCCAATCTCCTCCTCCTCTCCACACATGCTTCTCCTCACCCACCCCTCTGCCCAGCAGCACAATGGGAGTGCTTCCCCCCTGTGAACTTGGAAACTACTCCACCCTAATTAGACATACTTTAGGGGAAGATAAAGTTGTAAACTCCTGATTGAACAATGAAGGTACTTAACTCATACTTTATAGTGAAGCTAGAACCTTAAGCTCGGTCTATTTTTAGATCTAATACAAAAAGGTGTTAAGTACTTGTAAAGGTTAAATTAAAGGTCAAGTAACTCCCAAAAGGTAAGCTTAACAAAGAAGTGTGAAGTACTCAAAAGATATAATCTAACCAGAGAAGGTGAGAACTAAAGAGTGGTGAGAACTAAGAATGGGCAGTTCTGGAAAAAAGTGTCTACTGTGATTGGTAGAGGTAAAAATTTAGGGGAGGTGATATATGAGAAAATTCTCTTTAAAAGGAGGCTAAAAGCCAGTTCAAGATGATTCTGAACTCAGTTCAGGAGATTGAGTTCAGAGGAGGACTGGAATCCAGCTTGGAGACAGTCTTGTGTGGTAAGACTGACTCCCTTACTCTTAGGCTCAGGTAGGCCACTTTGGCCAAGGCCTTTAGCCACTGTCTGGCTCAGGCTGAGCCAGAGCAATTTAAATTAACTCTCTTTCTCTCTTTTCCTTAATTCCTTCTCTCTACATTAATTAAAATCTCCATAATTCCCAGCTGACTTGGATATTTTATTATTTGGGAATCATCCCTGGTGACCAGACCAATTATTTAGATTTAAGTCAAAACACTAAAATTATCCTTACATCCCTCCCCTGACTGAGATAAGGGAGGGGACTAAGAGGTGGGGCATGACGTGGCACTTGGTTTCTGGGTGGGAAAGGCACAGCACTCTTCTGGAGGGTGGGATAAGGGCAGGGCCCAGCACACAATCTCTAAAAGATTCACCAACATTGCCCTAGAAGCTGTTTCTAGTCTAATTCCACAGCCATTATCTTGGAAAGCAACTCCCAAATGGAGTCTTTTTGAAATAATCTATTTTCTCATTTTTTACATTCATATGCCACAATTTATCGAAGTCATTGCTTAATTCATGAGCATGGAGCTGGGGAATTGTTCTTCTTTCTTCTGATCCTTCCACCTCTTGTGTGAAAAGTGGTCATCGCCACATCACTTCACACTATGGACTACTGAAACAGCCTGCGGGTGGGTCTCCTGCTTCAATTCTTTGCTCACTTCAATCCAAAGGACAGTTTAAACCTTGTCTCACACACACACACACACACCCTCCATTTAGTAAATTCCAATGGCTCTCTCTCACCTCCAGGATCAAAGATAAAGTCTTCTGGCATCTGTAAACCTCAAAATTTCTCAGACTTATGAATGTTGGAAATTTCCCCATTGGGGAATTTTCTACTTAAAAAAATTCCCTAGCAGATGGTGAGAGAACTCTACTTGAGTGTGGGGGCTCCTTGCCTTGGGAATATCCCTACTCCACCCTACTTAGGACTGCTTTAGGACAGAGAGCTCCTTGAGAACAATGAAAAGTACTTTGATCCATGCTTATGGAAGGGACAGGAAGTTCTTTGAGTCATGACTGTTTTAGAATTGATACAATGGGATACTAAGTACCTATAAAGGTGGGGCAACTTGTAAACTATTTAAACCTAAAAGGGTGATAACTTATTCAGAGGTTTTTTCTAATGAAATTTGTCGACACTGCAGCATTTTTTCCTGACTTACTAAAGAGATTAAAACTACTAAGCTGTGAATTCAAAATGGGCCGTCCTTTAGAAACATCTACAGTGATTGGTAGATGTAAGGACTTAGGGGAGGTGACAGAGGAGATTTTGCCCTTAAAAATAAGAGCTCAGAGAAGAGAGAGAAAAGATCTCGATTTCTGACTCTCATTCTGAAGGAGAACTCCTTGAGGAGCTCCTCTGAGGGGCTCTGTCCCTCTGGGGTAGGAGCTCTGGAGGCTCTTGAGAGAGGCCCTTTGAAACAATCTCTGGCTGGAAGACTCTTTGAGGAAGGACGCTGGCCTGGTGTTACTAGAATCCTTGTTTAGTCAGACCTTGTGGTGAGTGTTAAAAAACTGACTGATTTCTCTTTTAAGACTCAGGTCTAGGCCATATTGGCTTGAGGCCCTTCATACTTATTCCTTTCTTACTCTCTCTCTTTCTTTGATTACTCATTGTATTGTTAATTAAAATCTATATAAAACCCTATTGACTTGGGTATTTGAATAATTGGGAATATTTCCCTGGTGACCACCTTATATTTGATTTTAAACCCAAGACACTGTAGTGAAACATATTTCTGTGGTCAAATTTACTCACCCTCTCATATCTATCACAATTTATATCTTCCACTATTTTAATCACTATAGTTTAAGACCTCAACCATTTTAAATCTCACACATCCAAAGCTCTTTATAACTGAGGTAGAAACCCAGGTTTTGACCTTGTCACAGGAGAGGTTGGAAGGTCCCACTTCACCAGACAATAGACATCCACTTCAGGTGGGAGGTAGACCCCATCCAAAGTCAAGCTTTGAACTTGGGACCTTCAGCTTGTGAGAACGACTGCGCCAAGGCTGAAGTGGATGTCTATTGTCTCGTGAAGTGGGACCTTCCCTCGGGGGAAACCTCTCCTGTGACAAGGTCAAACCTGGGGTTTCCACCTCCCAACTAAATAAACTGGGGACTTCTAGATTTCCATATTGACATAACTTAGCCCTATACCCTACCTTTCCTTTTGAATCTTCTTATACTTTTTGTCCCCTTGTCATACTCAGCAATGCAAAGGACACTGGCTTCCTTGCTATTTCTTGAACAAAGCAATCATTTCCCACCTCCCAGAATTTCCCTGGCTTTCCCTTATGCTCTCCCTCCTGGCTTCCTGGGATTCCAAGTCCCAATTAGCATTTGATCTCTCCTCCCTTACCCCCAGCCCCTTCAATAAACTCCAGGAGCTTATCACTAGTGGCAAGATGGAACCTAAAATCTGGTTTGTTGTTCAAAGGCCTCATCATCTGGCCCCTCCTACCTTGCTGGTCTTCTACCTTACGCCCACCTACTCTGCTTTGCCCCTTGCCGCTCCTTGCACAAGGCACTCCCAAGTGCCCACTCCAGACATTTTCACTTTGGAAAGCTTTCCTTTCGTGTCCCAACCTTCTAGATTCTCTATTCCTTCAAATCCCAGCTTCAAGAAACTCCTGGCCATTCCCTCTGTTGGTCATCTCCAACTTACCTTGTATGGACGCCCTCCATTAGACCCTGGGCTCCCTGCTGCCTTTTGGGTTGCTTTGAATATACACAGAACTCGGCCCCATAAGTGGTCTCTTTTGCACGGTGCACATTTCCGACGCACCCCAGAACACTACTCCTCCCTCGCCACTTGGGGGCTCAATGAACATTTTTCAAAGACTAGCATTACTGTCATCATTTCCTCTCACTCCTTGCCCCCATTTCTCCACCCTCGCCCGCTTACCACCCACCTCCGCCCCCATTTTGGCTCCTTCCAGGCTCTTTTCACCTCTTGTGGATTTTCCCCCTTTGCGCAACCCGGAGAGAACGGAATCTGGGACAGGCATTCAACTCGGGATCCGAGGTTCCTCCCTGCTGCCCACTGCACTGTCCTCACTCGGACGGCAGCCCCAGCCCCGGGCCCAGCCCCATGAGCCCTTTTCCCGAGCTCATCCCCCTCACCCCCAATCTCTGGCATCCCCAGAAGAGGACAGAGACCCGGCCGAGGCCGTGATGGAACCGAAAGAGCCGAGATTCTGCGCTGCAAAGGTAAAACGAGGGTTGGGGTTTCTTTTCCTATGGACAAAGAGAAAGTATCTAGAATCTCCGGTAATACAACCTCCGCTCATTTGAGAGATCAGGCCAGAAGATAATCAGTGAGTGAGCAATTAGACACTGCTGTGCGCTAGAACTCTCCCCCCTCCCCCCCCCGCCGAAAAAACGCCAAAACCTGCCCTCAAGAAGCTTACTTGGGGTTCTAATGCTATTTATTCATTTATTTTACCAATTCCATGTAATAAATTTCCACATGAATTTTCCAAATGATTGTCTCCCTCCCCCTTCCCGGAGCTGGCAAGCAATTCAACCTGGGTTATCCATGTATTATCGCAGAAAACATGTTTCCATGTTATTCTTTTTTTTTTTAACCCCTTGCCTTCCGTCTTGGAATCAATACTGCGTATTAGTCCCAAGGCAATGGAGTGGTAAGGGCTAGGCAATGGGGGTTAAGTGACTTGCCCAGGGTCACACAGCTGAGAAGTGTCTGAGGCCAGATCTGAACCTCCCATCTCTAAGCCTGACTCTCAATCCACTGAGCCAACCAGCTGCCCCCTCATATTATTCATTTTTGTGAGTGAGTAATCTCTTAAAATGAAAACCCCATAATATAACTGCTCTGCCCCCAAAATGGAAAAAATCAGACACTTTCATCTGTATTCTGACACCAACAGTTCTTTTTTTTTAACATTATTTTATTTGGTCATTTCCAACATTATTCACTGGAAACAAAGATCATTTTCTTTTCCTCCCCCCTTACCCCCCTAGCCTACGCGTGATTCTACTGGTTATCACATGTGTTCCTGTTTCTAACCCATTTCCATGTTGTTGGTATTTGCACTAGAGTGTTCATTTAGAGTCTCTCCTCAGTCATTTCCTCTCAGCCCCTGTAGTCAAGCAGTTGCTTTTCCTCGGTGTTTTTACTCCCACAGTTTATCCTCTGCTTGTGGATAGTATTTTTTAGATCCCTGCAGATTGTTCAGGGTCACTGCATTGACACTAATGGAGAAGTCCATCACCTTCGATTGTACCACAATGTATCAGGCTCTGTGTACAATGTTTTCCTGGTTCTGCTCCTTTCGCTCTGCATCACTTCCTGGAGGTCGTTCCAGTCTCCATGGAATCCCTCCACTTTATTATTCCTTTGAGCACAATAGTATTCCATCACCAACATATACCACAATTGTGTTCAGCAATTCCCCAATTGAAGGGCATCCCCTCATTTTCCAGTTTTTGGCCACCACAAAGAGTGCAGCTATGAATATTCTTGTACACGTCTTTTTCCTTATTATCTTTTTGGACACCAACAGTTCTTGCTCTGGAGGAGGAGAGCATTCTTTGTCTTAAGTCCCTGAGAACAGAAGGTCCCTTTAAATGGGAATGTACATCGAGGGGAATGGGAAAAGGTCTCCAAAAGGTGGCATTAGAGCCTTGAGGGGAAATAAGGACTTTTTTTTTTAAACCCTTACCTTCCGTCTTGGAGTCAATACTGTGTATTGGCTCCAAGGCAGAAGAGTGGTAAGGGCTGGGCAATGGGGGTTAAGTGACTTGCCCAAGGTCATACAGCTGGGAAGTGTCTGAGGCCAAATTTGAACCTAGGACCTCCCATCTCTAGGCCTGGCTCTCAATCCACTAAGCTACCCAGCTGCCCCCTAATAAGGACTTTTAAGAGGGATAGGTGAAGAAGACAGGACATCCCCGATTTTGAGGAATGGAAAGGAACTCGGCCACTCTCCAATCTTACTAAGGGAACAGCTCCCTCCTCCATAACATGCCCCACAAGTGTTTCCATCTTCTACTTGGGGAGACCTTTAAGGAAAGGGATATCCTCACCTCTAGAGGCAATTCAGATCACTTTGGGGTGACCATTCTACTTTTTCTGATATCAAGTTTAAATTGATCTCTTTGCAACTTCTGTTCATTTCTACTTCCTTGTCTGACTCTGGTATGGTCTCTTCCGAGCTTTTCTTTCTTCCACTAACCCGGGGGGCATATATCTTGGGCCTTGCTGGGACCTAAAGCAGCTGTTCTGGAGTGGAGTTGGTTTAGGAGACCTAGAGACAGCCGGAAGTTGTGAAGTATGCTGAGCACTTCCTCCCATGGCTGGCTGTGGACTTGGGAATAGAGTCAGATCCTTGCTCTGCGACTTTTTTACATCTCCCGACTTCTTTAATAGGAAGAATGGCAGTAAGAGTCTAATGAAGTTTCCTCAGAGGAATATATGATCACATATGTGTAACATATTGGATAGAAATGATCAATAATTCAGAATGAGGCTCTCAGTTAAACTCCCCTAATTATCCCAATTTGAAAGTGTTCTTGAAGGAATTCTCTTTGGAGAATAACATTCTAAAAGTCAGACACTAAAGTTTAGAAGTGAAATTAATAAACGGGAAACATCCATAGAAGGGCAATGAGAATGGTGAAGGAATGGTGAAGATTTAGGATGGACATTGTTGTTATTCAGTCATTTTCAGCCTTTTTCAATTCTTCCTGACCCAATTTGGGTTTTTTTTGGGCAGGGATACTGGAATGGTTTGCCATTTCCTTCTCTAGTTCATTTTATGGATGAGAAAACTGAGGCAAACAGGGTTAGATGACTTACCCAGTGTCACACAGAAAGCAGCTGAGGCCAGATTTGAAATCATGATGAATATTCCTAAGGGCAGGCCTGGCACTCTATCCATTGTACCTGGTAGTACTTGTTCTTGGGATGGTTATGAGAGTTGTATTCAGGTATTTAAAGAACCATCATGTATCACCTAAAATTAATAATCAATGCCTTTTTTTGGTCCCAGACATAAATTTAAGTAAAAGGTAATGTTTGGGGGATTATAGAAGGGAAAATGTCCTTGAATTGATGGTCCAGAGCTAAGAGAATCAAGAGACTCATTTTCACAACCTCAAACCCAGCAGGAAGAAATGCCTGAGGGGCAGAGAGTGCCCTTTTGGTAAAACCACAGATTTCTGGCCCTCTGGCCAATTAAAAGAGACATCAAGGCCAAGAAAGAGTCAGAGGATATTAGCACCTTCCCTGAAGTAGGAAGGAGAAGAGGGAGGGAACTACACACATACACACATGCACACATGCACACATGTCCACATGCATACACCCATATATGTGTATACATACATGTGCATATGTGTATGTATATGTGTATATCCACAATTGTGATTTCTTTGGTGCAGAAGAATCTGGGTGAGGAAACTGCCTCTATAAAGACTCTATAAAGGCAATTGTTCTGAAATTTATCTTGGGCCTGCTTTTGGCCCCTCGTAGTTGAATGACTTTCCTAAAATCATAAACCAATTCATGTCAGGAACAGTACTTTCAGTCAGGTGTACCTGATGCACAAAGCCAGCTCTTTATTCTCTAGATCAGGCTATGTTTCTCTTTTATTATAATATAACATTGTAGCACAGAGTCCCATAAATTAGTCACACTTTACTCAGTTCAAAAGCTTGTTTATATTTTCTGCATGCACACTATCACCCCTTGATGGTTGCTTGTCTAAATTACAGGAGTAGCAATTTTACTGGCAAACAGTGATTCGAATAAATCAACAACTTTTAGTTATTGACCAAAGTCATTTTGTTTTTATGATCCAGTATCTACCATGTGCTGGGCATTGTGCTAGGAACTGAGGAACAAATATAGATGGGTGACTGTCCTGCCCTCGGGGAGCTTCCAGAGAGAGAACTTGGGAGTGGATCTCCATCCACAGCACTTAAAGTCAGAAAGGCCCAAGTTTCAATCCCCCGGAAAACATTTACTAACCCTGTGACGCTGGGCATGTATGTGTGGTAAACACCTCTCTCAACCACAATTTCCTCATCTGAAAAATAGTGCCAACCTGGTACTTTATTGGTTGGAGCTACAGCTCTCTATTGCTTCCCTTTGTGATCTTCCTGGCTCGGCATACTTCTCTATGCCGATGATGCTCCTATCTAACTATCTTGCTCCAATTTCTATTCATCTCACCTCTCCAACTGCCTTTCAGACATCATGAGTCAGCTGTCCAGTCAACATTCTAAATTCAATATGTCCAGGGCAGCTGGGTGGCTCAGTAAATAGAGCCAGGCCTGGAGATGGAAGATCCTACATTCAAATTTGCTCTCAGATATGACTTAGGTGTGACCCTGGGCAAGTCACTTAACCCCCAATGCCTAGTAGCCCTTACCAGTTTTCTGCTTTGGGATGATGGATACTCACTATTGATCCTAAGATAGATGGTAAGGGTTAAAATTTTTTTTTCACTGTGTCCAAAAAGAAACTAGTTATCTGTTTCCCTAAAACTCTTCTCTCCACCTTCCCTTTTACGTTAGAGGGCAACACTGTCCTTCTAGTCCCTCAGGCTTGCCACCCAGGAGTCTTCCTGAATTTTTCACTATCCCTCACTGTCCCTACCCCTGATCCAATCTGTTAAGCCTGTCAGTTTCACTTTTGCAATAGCTCATTGATACCCCCTTCTCGTCACCTTATGCAGGATTTATTAAAATAGACTATTTTTTCTGGTTTTATATCACCTTTATTTCTTTTAAAAATTTTTTTTATTTAATTAGTCAATTTAGAACATTATTCCTTGGTTACAAGAGTTATATTATTTCCGTCCCACCTTTCCTGCAGCCAATGCGGAATTTCATTGGGTATTACATGTGTCCTTGATCAGAACCCATTTCCATGTTGTTGATGTTTACACTAGGATGTTCATTCAGAGTTTAAATCCCCAACCATATCCCCTCGATCCATGTATTCAAGCAGTTGTTTTTCTTCTGTGTTTCTACTCCCACAGTTTTTCCTCTGAATGTGGATAGTGTTCTTTCTCATAAATCACTCTGAATTGTTCAGGGTCACTGCATTGCCACTAATGGAGAAGTCCATTACATTCGATTGTACCACCGTGTATCAGTCTCTGTGTACAATGTTCTCCTGGTTCTGCTCCTCTCACTCTGCATAACTTCCTGGAGGTTGTTCTAGTTCCCATGGAATTCCTCCACTTTATTATTCCTTTGAGCACAATAGTATTCCATCACCAACAGATACCACAATTTGTTCAGCCATTCCCCAATTGAAGGGCATCCCCTCATTTTCTAATTTTTGCCACGACAAAGAGCGCAGCTATGAATATTCTTGCACAAGTCTTTTTTTTTATTATCTCTTTGATGTATAAACCCAGCAGTGCTTTGGCTGGATCAAAAGGGTAGGCAGTCTTTTAGCGCCCTTTGGGCATAGTTCCAAATTGCCCTGCAGAATGGTTGAATCAATTCACAACTCCACCAGCAATGCATTAATGTCCCAACTTTGCCACATCCCCTCCAACATTCATTACTTTCCTTTGCTATCATGTTAGCCAATCTGCTGGGTGTGAGGTGATATCTCACAGTTGTTTTGATTTGCATTTCTCTGATTATAAGAAATTTTATAAGAACACTTTTTCATGTGTTTATTAATAGTTTTGATTTCTTCATCTAAAAATTGCCTATTCATGTCCCTTGCCCATTTATCAATTGGGGAATAGCTTGATTTTTTGTACAAATGATTTAGCTTTTTATAAATTTGAGTAATTAGACCTTTGTCAGAGGTTTTTGTTATGAAGATTTTTTTCTCCAATTTGTTGCTTCCCTTCTAATTTTGATTGCATTGGTATTGTTTGTACAAAACCTTTTTAATTTAATGTAATCAAAATTATTTATTTTATATTTTGTAATTTTTTCTAACTCTTGCTTGGTCTTAAAATCTTTCCTTTTCCAAAGATCTGATATGTATATTATTCTGTGTTCACCTAATTTACTTATAGTTTCCTTCTTTATGTTCAGGTCATTCATCCATTCTGAGTTTATCATGGTGTAGGGTGTGAGATGTTGATCTAAACTTAATCTCTCCCACACTGTCTTCCAGTTTTCCCAGCAGTTTTTGTCAAATAGTGAATTTTTGTCCCAAAAGCTGGGATATTTGGGCTTATCGTATACTGTCTTGCTGAGGTCACTTACCCCGAGTCTATTCCACTGATCCTCCTTTCTGTCTCTTAGCCAGTACCAAATTGTTTTGATGATCACTGCTTCATAGTATAGTCTGAGATCTGGGACTGCAAGGCCACCTTCCTTTGCATTTTCATTATTTCCCTTGATAGTCTTAATCTTTTGTTGGAAGGTAAGAGTTTTAAAAATAAATATTTACTGAATAGTCAATTCTAGCTAAAATTAATATCCTATGGTCAAGTAGAAAGGATGCTGGGCAGTTAGTCATGTGCCTTTGAAAAGCAGATTTCCAATGATATGGTCTCATAAATTAAGACTATAAAAGGAAAACTAAAGAAGTACAGAAGCTATGACCCAGATCTTCCCCTGCTAGCCATATATTCCCAGGAGGTCAAAGTGAGATAGAAAGACCCATGTTCATAAAAATGTTTGTAGCAGCACTCTTTGTCGTAGCAAAGACTTAGAAATAAAATAGTTGCTTATTTATTGGAGAGTGTCCAGATACATTGTGGAATGTGAATATAATGGAATCAAAAGCATTGTTAGTAAAATTGAATATGGTGAATTTAGAGAAACATGGAGTATTGTAGAATGAAGTAGAACCAGGAAAACAATTTACACAATAGTTAAACAATTTAGTTAGAAAAATTATGATGACTTTTAGTTAGCCCTGAATAAAAATGGAAAAAACACAACTCTTTCCTCCCATCTTTGCAGAGAATGGAGAACCATAGGTGAGGAGAGTTGTTTTTCCTAAACTGAAAGGTTGTTACAACTCCATTCTAACTTCTTTGCCTATGCCTGTCTAAGAAGGAGGGGAGCTTCCTAGCTTCCCTGAGCAAACATTCCATAGTGTTCCTGGCACTCTCTCCAACCTTGTATAATTCCTCATAAGTGGCCTTACCTACCCCCACTTCCCCCCCCCAAGCCCCTCAAAATTGCCTTCCATTTTATAGCCACATACTGCTGCCTAAAGGCCAGGGACACCTCCACCCAGAAGCCAAATGCCCATATCATTGGCACTCTCACTCATCTTCAATAGTTCCCTGTACTTGCCTGTTTCCCTAATGACCATGAACACTCCCATATCTTCCCCCATCCACAAAAGCCCTCCCTTGACCCATCCATCCCAACTAGCTATCACTCCCTTTTGTGACTAAACTCCTTAATAACTGATCCAAGTGATGCTTCTCATTTCCTTTCCTGTCACTCCTTTCTGGTTTCTGACCTCATTATTCAGCTGAAATTGCTGTCTTCAAAGTACAAAAAATATTAACAAATCTCACCAGTTTTTTCTCTGTGGGGTGTCACTTATGGACTTCCCTGACCAGCAGGGTCCCACAAAGGAAGGGGCTCACCTTTGTGATGGGACCCGAGGAGAGATAGGAACTGAGAACCAGGGTGAAGAATGACAGACACGGACAAGTCAGTGGTTGGATAGGGCAGGCAACCCCTATGATATACTCCTTGATAGGAAAATATGAGTACAAAGGAAGAGGAGGTGGATGAGGAGATTAAGATAGGGAATGCAGGCTGAGATGGCTACAGCCTCGGGGAAGGAGAAGGTTAAGAGGAGAGAGACAGAGACATTGCTAGAGAGGATTAAAGATCAGAGAGAGAGAGAAGAGAGAGAGAGAGAGAGAGAGAGAGAGAGAGAGAGAGAGAGAGAGAGAGAGAGAGAGAGAGAGAGAGAGAGAGAGAGAGAGAGAGAGAGAGAGAGAGAGATTCAAGGTCGCTGCCTCTGTATTTATTGCCTTCCTCTGATTAGGGAAGTATTCTCAAGCACGTAGTAACCACGTTACACAGCATGGACAATAAGGATTGGATAGTGGGGTGAGAGTAACACCTTTTTGGGCGTGTAGATTATAACCCGCACTTTCCCGGGCGAGTGCTCTGAACAAGTTAATGAGTTTGTCTTAGGCAACAGGCCGCGTGGTCAGGTCAAGGTTACCGTCACAAACCTTATCGGTAAAACCTTATGCTTGGAGACACCGTCGCCATACAGTCATTTATGATTCATAGATGTGAATATGCTTGGGATGCTACATATCCCCCTTTTTTGTTTTTTAAAATAAAATGAAAGGTGATTGATATAGAAATGTGACTAAAATTAAAATATAAAAATCATGTAGCATCATCAATTGATGCTTGAGGTGATTAAAAGTAGATATTCAAAATATATTGCCAAAGCCTTGGCTGAAAAAATAAGTGTGATTAATGAGAATAATAAAATCTTCCTCTTTACTCATAAAGATTATTGCAAAGATAAAATGTGTTCTTAATACTAAACAATCAAAATCAAGAATGAAAATTTTCATAAACGATTAAAAATAATGACAAAAGTAATGAGAAAATAGTTTTCACTCTGATTATCCTGAATTATTGAGGTAGTAGTCCCATAGAACATAGGATAGGTGCATTAGATTATCACCCACACACAGTTAGGATTACAAGAAGTTGTCAGTGCTTTTGTAGCAAGATAAAAGATGACTGCATCTGGATATGAGGGGGAATTTCCTTTTTCTCCCTTGTACTGATTATGCATTTTAGGGATACCCGCCTAGATGCCTGCCACATGGCAATATGGTTGGACTTTGGTCCCCGAGCCACCTGTGAATGAGGCTGTCAAGCACCGTGTCCCAGGACCCCCAACCTCAGCAGCTCACATATATCCATCTCTTATGGAATATATGCCTGTGTGTGTGGCTTTGGCTATCCGGCCCATTGAGGTGTCCTCTGCATTCCCTTTTTATGCAATCAGTGATGGTTTCCCAGTATAGTCCCCTGCAACTTAACAAATGCTGTCATGTTCTTATAATTTCATTCTGTTGGGTACATATAAAGAGAAAAAATGTGCACCTTCATTGCTCAGGATTAGAGTGTTAAAAGTACTTGAAATATACTTCAAAATATGAGAAAAATGAAAACAACATAGTATAACCAAAATATTTGGAGAAAAGTGAGAGCATCAAATCAAAATTGCTCAATAGGATTAAAAATGATATTAAAATGGTATAAAAATGTTCTTAAAATTACTTTCTGTCTTATCCCCCCTTTTTTTTGAATAGCATACCAAATAGATTAGCATCTTTTACATTTTTCAAACAGTAGTGCAAACATTAATACAAATATCAATTTTGCCATAACTATGACATTTTGATTTGTTGAAGACATAACAAAAATGAAGCTAATGAAATGACTGTACATTCTGGCTGCATATTTCTTATATGAGCCTTATTTAAATCTCTGCTATAAATGAATTAATCAATATAATAACCAAGAATATAACATAACCAATGTTTGCAAAATTCATTTCACCAAACCAATGTTTGTATTAATAGAAGCTTGATTTGTGTTCTATGTAGAAGCAATTTCTACAGTTACTTGTTCATAGAGTTTGATGTAACTTATTTTTCCTAGTTGTAAATGAATAATATTCAATGTTCTTTTTCTACAATCTTATTAGTGCCAATTTTTTTCCTATTTTCAATACATACTCCAAAAAAGGAGAAACTTGGTGTATACTTTGCCCTTGCTCCATGTATGTGTGTAATAACCTATTCCATCTAGGAGGGTCAACAACTGTGCATCCACAGAGATTGTCCAACCTAGGCTTTACTTTCATGTACCAGGACGTCTTCCAGTACTTGAAGTGGAAGCTAATAGACCCCGAATCCAGTGGCCTGCCTGAATTCTGGGATTAGTGTTAGAGAGCAAGAAAGAGTTCCCTAAAGACATTACCCAAGAGATGGGGTTTCAGGAGTAATGATCAACAATGATATTATCATTTAACTACAGCAATGGCAGTTGGCTCATAATGTCTACATAGATTTTGTCAGGAATATAACCTACACATAGATGTAGATGATTTTCAATAATGTTGGTTCCTAATTAAAAATTTCTAAAGTGCATTTTGCCTGATATCTCATCCCTTTTTTAAGAGTGGTATCAGGACCATCTGTCCATTGAACATTCCTGTGCAGCATCTCCTGCATTGAGCATAATTTTTGTAGTCAGGGTTGCTAGGTTTGTGTTATGAATGAAAAATGTCTATCTCCTTTCCTTTGGAGAGTCGTACCAATGTCTATTCCCTTGGTGATAGACCAATTTTTACAATACAAGGAGTTTTACAATGCATACAAAATAAATTTCCTTTTGACATATATAACAGATATCCAAAATGAAAGATATACATTAGTGTTTGAACAATTATAGCTGTTTCGATTTAGATCCCATGATAAAGTCTTTGCAGTGTGGGATCCATCTGGTGTCATAGATATATACGAGTGGGGTTTAGTCCATACAAGTTGACATGCTTGATATTGGTTTAGTAATAAAAGACCAATGGATGTCAGCATGACAATTGTCCATCAGTAGAATAGTAAATGTCATTAAAAGTAGTGTAATGTCAGTGTTTGGTTTTTATAGTCACCAATAATGGTTTCTTCCCGCGTGCTTGTTATGCAATTAGCTGGCATCATAGATGGTACTCGTCTGCTTCTCTTCCTGGTCCGTGCCACATGGCATGACGTGTTTGGTGGGTGACCAGGTGTTTTCCTTCTCTGTAAACATACAAACAAAATCTCGACCCAAAATTATCATCCTGTTGGGTCCCTGACAGTCTTAATCTCCTGGCAATATTCAGCCCAATCCATGTACAACATACAATGCAATGTTTATCATTACATGGGAATTGTGATTTAATAATATTAGCTCATATTCCTTCTGGGGTGTAGGAGAGATAGATGGTTAGTAATACCATTTCCACCCCGTTTTTCTTTTTAAAAGCTTCAATGCCTTTTCCAAAAACGTATAGAATAAGATTGATTCTAATGAAGATCTAATTCGTTCTTACAAATTTAAAATGAATCCTATAAGATAAATATTATACATACATTTTGGATGATAGCAACAATTTGTGTTACAATTGGACAGTATTCACTGCATTGTTTTAACATATCAATAGTATGATATTCATTTGATCAAATTTGGGTAACATGGAACAATTCCACTAAAATAATTGCAGATTACATATTGTACAAATACCCTTTGAAGTTTTCAGGTACATGATCAACCTAGATCTTACAACAAATACCCATATACTGGCAGAATAGAATGCTAGTGAGTAACAATGATATTTTTCTCTAGGTAGATTGTCTTTCATACAAGTACATTTGTGTGGATATTGCATTAGACCTGCCTATAGGGCAGTGATGGTTTTTCCAGCTCATTGGCTGCTTTTCCTGTTGTCTGGCATCGGTGCCATGTTGTGGATGGTGCCAGGCACATCTGCATTGACTTTCTGGGCAGACTGTCTTTCAGCTGGATCATTTCAGTTTTCTTCCATGGACTTCTGGTATCTGGGAAAATAAACAGAAAATCTCGACCCCAAAAGAAAGCCTTATTGGGTCTTGTTAAATTAGAAAGTGGCTGAAAATATCTCCTTCGTGTGTTTGGAGTTTGGGGCTTATCAATTCTTTTGAGCCCTTTTGAAATTGCTTGCATTTAGGCCATGGATTATCCCATTCAGCCCATGTATTGCTGCTACAAGCACTGTTACTCCACAATTGTTTTGGAATAGTTAGATGTGCCCAATTATTTAAAAGATCTGTAATAACTTTGCATACTTCCCAACTTTGCATCTCCCATCACATGTTAGCTTTTAAATTTTTATACCACAGGAGCATGTTGTAATGCCTCCCTTAGTCCACAATGTCCAGTTCAGACACATGTTTGAAGTGCATGAGTGACATGATAACATTCACAAAATTTTGCACTGGTAGGCAATTTCACTTGTGTGCATAAAATATGGAGGAATACTGGACTTGGCACTCTGATGTGTCAGAGAGTGCAAGTGATCTGTGTCTGCCCAAAGCAGTGTCCCCAAGGCTATTTGCCTTTGATAATGATTTCACCTTGGCTTTGCAATATGGCATACGTAGATGTTTAATATTCACGTTTTAAACCAATAATCATAAAAACCTTATGCCATAAATCACATTTGATTTTACCAGCTTGTGCTATGAACTTAAGCAGTAGCCTATCTGCATGCAGCTTTTGCTTTTGTATAAACTTATACTGTGCATGCATCAATAGCTGCCATACCCTAAATAGTTGCAGTAAATGTTAGCATTGCAATTGCAGTGATGTTATTATTTTTAAACTGTCAAATGTAAATTTATGACTGAGAAGATTTTGATAATATGAATGGAATTATCAATTTTACCTAAGAGTTTTACAAGATTCTGTTGCCAAAAATGGACCACCTAGTGCAAGTAACATTTGAGCTTGTATACTAGTAATTGGTTTTATACTGCAATAATGATCAGGATTGATATGTGCAATTTGAATGAGTGGTAGTGTTGCCCATTCTAAACCACACCTAAGTCACTGTTACTGGTTAACAAATTAATTAATAACCTTAATAATTTACTACTGCTTAACAATTTGAATCCTACCAGCACTGTTTTTACTCTGATGCCTTGCAATGCTGAGAATGTGTCTCATATTTAGAATTGATGCTATATTATTTTGATATTGAGTAATTCTAATTAATTTGCTTTTTGGATAAAGTAGCAGTAATGTGCTTTACATACAATTTTTTAACTTTATACAGGTTTTTAAATAATGACTGCTAATTTTTATCCTTGTTGACCTTATGTCCTGTTTAAAAATTTAATGATTTCTACATATTTAAAATTGGAATATATAGGAAAGTTTTCTAAAGCATATGCCAATGGATGCTAGTCAATTAAAAATTTGCAGATTATTAATTTTGCTTTTGATAATATTCAATGCTTGCCATAAAAACTTGTAACCTGAGGTGCAGGAATATTGCCCTCCATTAATTTATCAAACTGCTTGATTAAGTTTCCTTTCCAGATCCAAATAGTTTTGGTAGTGAGTCACATGGTTGCAAGAGTCCATGAGGATTTACCTCTGAAAGCCTTGAAAAATTAGTGTTTATACCTTGCTGTTTAGCCTACCGTTATACAATAATTCATTTTAAAATATTATTACAGATAAAATATCTCCTGTAGCATATGACAAAAGTCAGAGAAAGATTTTTAACTTTAAAACTTTGCCTTATAAGAAATACAATTGGACCTTCCTATATAAATTTGCCATGTCCAATCCAAGTTAAGACAATTTAATTTTTAAATTTTGCTTCATAATAATACCATCTCTTAGCAAAGATCTGTTTGAAAGACATAACAGGTTTATACCTTTGCATTTAAATAATAGTCCTCCTGCCTTCTCTGGTCCTGCTTCAAAAGACCTGTTCCTTTTAGAAATGCTGAACTGGTGGAGAGGTTTGCTGATAAGAAAGTCTTTTTGCTCCGTTTGTCCTCTTGATTGCAAAATGTCTGTTTGCTTCCTAGTTAGGGCAAACACGTGCTCTGCTTTTTTTTTTTAAAACTGGTCTTCCTTTAGGTGCTTAAGGAATATTTTTCATGCTTTGATATGATCTTATGGTCCTTATGGGAGGGATCGTCTCCTCACCGCACTTCAACCTTACGCTAGTAGCCCAAAGTGATGAAAGGTTTGCTCTAAGTTTAAGCGTTGCTCATTAAGCTTTCCCCATTCACCTGTGCCAGGTAACTTCTGGTAGAGAACAGTGTTATGGCACAGAGTTACGATTTTTGGCTTTTTTCTTGCCCCACTTTTGCAATAAGCAATGTTTAAGTAAAGAAATTTCTTGCCATGAACTTATATTGAATTGATGAGAATGGTTTGGTTCTAGGACTTGTCGGTGTTAGTCTTCTCTAGCCCTGTATGCTTTAGCTAGAAGCTCGATACTCTGCTTTGGATGTCTAGAGGAGTCAGGATTTCAATGGCCAGAGGCTGAATTAAACTTCCGTCTGTACTATCGGAATCATTTCTAAGTTTTGTAGAAGAAACATTTCTACCTGCTTATTTCTATACATTTTAAATGGTCCTAATACTACATGAAGCATGGGTGGAGGCAGAGGTTGACATAGAATATTTCTGTCTGTTTCTGCAGCAACAGACAGGGGAGAGAGAGCAAGGACAGATCAGTCAGCTGAGGGAAGAGAGTTAAGTATATTGTTAGTATCTTTAGTGAAAGGAAGGGCAAAAGACTGAAAGATAAGTCAATCCTCCTTGTTTAATGTAGCACTTTAATCAGAATCCATGTGCTCTTAGCAGGTAATATTTGTCTTAATTTCCCATCATCTGGTGTAAAATTTGTTGCTGAAGAGTTTTGATCAGCTCTGTAATGCTGCGAGCTTCCCCTATTTTTGCATGCTTCAGCACAATCTAGAAATCCTGCTTCTCCTTTGCAGGGGGCTATCTGTAGCCTCCTTATTGCTGTTTTGGCTTGCAGAGTTCTTCGGGGAAGGGGGCGGGCTGCACAAGATAAGAAGCCTTAAAGGATGAAGGTGGCTGGAGAAGGCTGAAAGCTTCCGAGGAAGGGACTTCCTCTTGCATTTGGAAAGATTCTTCTACCTTATGATTGGGATGCTGAAATGGCTTTGCATTTAACGCCCTTTGCCTCATTTCCCACGTTTTAAAAGGTAGAGGAGGGAGCCGTGAGCCAAAGGCATTGAACGTTATGGCTTCCCCACTTTTCAGAATGGTATCCTCCATAGTGAAAAGATTAGGAGAAAGTGTTAGACTTGCCCATGGCGCTCTCGGCCATCTGCCCTAAGAGATAGGTTCCTGTGTCTGGCTACTCCTCTAAGCCTCTCTTACTGAATCTTCATCCACTGTCACACTCTAATGATGGGGGCCCCCAAAGGCTCTTATCTGGGCCCTCTTCTTCCTCACTCTCACTCATCATACATATGCAGTCTTTTGCCAGAATGTATCCTTGCAATACCATCTCTCATATCTGTCCCCTTCTCTCCAATCGCATAGCTGCCATGCTGCTGCAGGTCCACATCATGTCATGCATGAAGTGTTGCAATAACCTGGTTGGCTTCATATAAACTTGTTTACCTCCGTTTCCTCATCTGTAAAATGAGCTGCGGAAGGAAATTACAAACCACTCCAGTAGAAAACCCCAAATCGGGTCATGAAGACTTGGACACACCTGAAAAAGGACTGGGAGTCCAAAAACCAACGAAATCAGTCACATCAGTTCATCCTTCATTCATTTGCCAAAATGATCTTCCCCAAAAAACAGGTGTACACACACACACACACAACAACAACAACAACAACAACAACAACAACAACTCAGTCAATCCCAATGAGCTTTTTTGGCTTTAAAAGCCCTTTACAAACTTCTTTAGATGAATCCAGTCATCTTATACTTTCCTTTCCTCCTTATACACCAACTGCATTGGCCTTCTTGCTATTCCTCACATAGGACACACAATATCTCAGCTCTTCGCCTTTTTTTTTTTAGCTCTAACCTTCCATTTTAGAATTAATTAGACTTAGAATTAATGAGAACTAATACTGTGTATTGGTTCCAAGGCAGAAGAATGGTAAGGGCTAGGCAGTTGGGGGTTAAGTGACTTGCTCAGGGTCACACAGCTAAAAAAGTATTTCAGGTCATATTTTAATCCAGGACTTCTCATCTCTAAGCTTAACTCCCAATCCACTGAACCCCCTAGCTGCCCCCTCAGCTATGTACCTTTTCACTGATGATCTCTCATTCCTGGATGCTTCCTGCCTCATGACTACTGTGGCTTTTCAAAACTCAGCTCAAATTCCACCTTCTGTTAGAGCTCTTTCCTCTTTTTTCCTCTCACTTTTCCTGCCAGGACCTTCCCCCTGAGTGGAGTCAGTTGTATGTTGTCTTCCCCATGGAGATCATTCGTGTTTTTCTTTGTATTTCGACTTTGTTGTTGGTAGTGATCAATGACTGGTAATTTTGGAGTGCCGTTTCGATTAAGTGATGAAATCAGAAAACATACTTCTGAGCATTTAGAGATGAATTAAGACATTGAGTGCAGATGGATTTTTGACCTTTGGTCAAGATGGAGAGGAGAGCTGATCAAATTAGGGTTGTTTGGGGTTTGTTGATTTTTTTTTTTAAGGATAGAGGAAGACATAGTTGTGTTTGTAAGCAGCTGGGAAATAGCCAGTAGGCAGAAACTAAGATCAGAAAGAACAAATGGTGAGGATAGAGTAGGCAGTATGCATCAGAAAAAGGCAGGGAATGGAACGAAAGGTGCATGTAGGGGTTTTGCTTTAGCAAATAAAAGGACCACCTCTTCATGTATGACAAAGGTCTAGGAGGAGATAATGGAGGAAGATGTCTGAATGATATGAAATAAGGAGGAAGACGATAAGGAATCTTTTGGCAAATGGCTTCGTTTTTTGGTGAAGTATGAGGTAAGGACCTCTAGTGTAATTAGGGGAGGAGAAAGGATAGGACCCTTGAGTTGGGATGAAAAGATTTAGAATAATCTCAGAGAGGGAGGAAAGATGGGAGTGAGTAAGAGAGGAAGAGTTGGAAAGAGAGAGAATTTGGAACTCAAAACATTTTGTAAATGAATGTTAAAAATTGTTTTTACAAGTAATTGGGGAGAAATATAATATTAATTTTTAAAGAAAGAAAAGTAAATAAACTGGGCATGCTTTTTGCCCTAACTTAGTACATACTTCTTGGAAGTAAAAGATAAGAAATAAAAGTTCAAACTAACAACAATAAAAAAAATCAAAACATTAGCTGAGGTGATCAGGATAACGAATTGATGAGGGAGGTGTAAAAGGTTTGTCTTGCATCATTGAGAGTCCAGTTGAAATGATTTGACAAATTTGTAGTCAAGATCATTTCGTTGTGATTTTTCTCTTGGTCCATTCAGTAACACAAGAATAGGGTTAATAGACTGCATTTCAAAAGACAATCCCTTCTAGAACAAGTAGACAAGGGATTTAAGTATATAGGATAGTGTAGAGTTAAACTAATTCCCTAAGGATTGAGGATGGGAAAGGAAGAAAGTATAGTCAGAGTCAAGAATGAAAGCCTGATTCAGAAAAACTTGTTCATCCATTCCCTTTCAATGGTCATTCTTTTTTGCTACTGCAAATAATGTTGCTAGGAATATATTGGAATACATGAGAACTGTCTTCACTGTCTTTATGTTTTATGCCCAGTAGTAAGATTGCTGAATAAAAGGGGATGAACATTTTAGCAACTAATCAATCCTAACATCTAAAAAACACTTCTTATACGCGAAGCATCTTGCCATATGTTAGGGAGACAAAACAACAGCAGGAGACAAACCCTGCCTTGAAAGGGTTTATGTTAGTCATTATTCTCACATAATAATTCCAGATTGATTTCTTGAACAGTTCAACCAGTTTGAAACTCCCAAGAGTTTATTCATGTACTTATTTCCTCACAAGGATTATTTCCATCCCACTTTTTCTTTGCTCACTTGATTAATCTGAAGTGAAACATTGTCATTTAAATGTACATTTCTCTTGTTATTAGTGATTGGAACTTTTTTCTTCTGTTACTGATCATTTGCATTTCATCTTCTGAAAATGGTTTGTATTTTTTCTGATTACTTATCTATTGGGAAATGGCTCTAGAACCATACTTTGTTTTTGTTTGTGCTAGCCACAGCATGCACTATGATAATGTAATCATAGTTAGAACTAATGAATATTTGTTGAATTCTGTTTGTGTTCT
This sequence comes from Monodelphis domestica, assembly GCF_027887165.1. NCBI lineage: Eukaryota > Metazoa > Chordata > Mammalia > Didelphimorphia > Didelphidae > Monodelphis > Monodelphis domestica. Next base: position 13,527,700 of record NC_077230.1, on the reverse strand, counting down.
TATTCTTTTGTTTCTGCCTAGTTAATATTTGTATTTTTAATAAGCTCTTTAAAATCAGATAATGTTTTCATTTAATGTCATTTCAGACATGAAAACAAAATAAGTTCATCTTAACAGCAATGCTTCTGAACCAGCATACTCTATTTATTGCATTACAATTTTTCATCCCATGGGGTAAGTTTGGAATTTTTTTTATCTTATATGTATAATCACATAATCATTAAATGCCGTGTAGATAGTGATAGCCACGGGTAAATCTTCTGTCTTTTGAAGAATAATTTGATATTTGTGTGTACCTGGGATACATTCAATGTAGCTAATGTTCTCACTGGTACAGATTGCAACACATTCATACTTTCAATATCTGTGAGATTTCTGTCTATGTTCTTCTCTACTTAGAACATTTCCTAGGTAGCAGGGCAGTAGTTGGGCTGTCCATCCACTTTCCCTGATATTCTATTATCATCTTAACTTTCTTTTCCAATTCTGCATTTCCTGAATTTCTTTTTATGCTGCTTGTCCATAAGTCATCTCTGATGATGTGTTACGATCTACTTACATCTACCATACATCTCTCCATTGCCTATTGATTCATTAACAATTTGTATTCTTTCAGGAGTTTGTAGTGTTCGGGATTCACAACCTCCCCATTCCTACCATATTGTTTGCAGGAAAAATATTAGTGTTAAAAATAGGTTTTCGAATCAGGGAGCAATTTTGCATTGTTAAAGGTACTCTGCAGATTCCTTTGATATGATCTAGCCTTCTTACTATGCTTGTTTAATTCTTAGCCAAGCTTGATGTCCGTCTACAACGCTCATTCAGGATGAATGCATAACATATTAACTCAGTGGAAACCCATCTTACTAGACGGCATAATCTGAACAATGTACCCTCTTCATTTTTTTCTTAAAAAATTAGCTTGTTTTTATTTGCCAAAACAAACCTAGAAGCTACATGAACACTTTTTAAACAAATAAAGTCAAATCTAAATAATTGGGGAAATATTAATTGTTCTTGTATAGTCAGAGCCAATCTAATTAAAATGGCAATCCTACCTAAACTAATCTACTTATTCAATGCCATCCCAACCAAATTACCAAAAAACTCATATCGAGCTAGGAAAAAATTATAACAAAAGTCAATTGAAAGAACAAAATACCAAAAGAATTATTTTTTTAATATAGAGGAAGGAGATCTAGCAGCACCAGATTTTAAGCAGGATTATAAAACAGTAACTATCAAAACTATCTGGTATTGACTATGGAATAAAAAGGTAGATTAGTGGAACTGAATAGACAATACAACAAATAGTAAAAGACAATAGTAATCTTGTGTTTGACAAAAGTATAGATCCAAGCTATTAGGATAAGAGGTCACTATTTGGTAAAAATTGCTGAAACAACTGGAAAGTAGTTTGGCAAAAACTAGGTATAGACCAGTATCTTACATAATTCATTAAGATCAGATCAAAATGGATACATAATCTAGACATAAAAGGAGATATCATAAGCAAGTTAGAAGAACAGGAAATGTCTTCCCTATCAAATGTATAGATAGGACAGAAATTGATAAGTAAACAAAAGATGGAGAACATGGTGAGATGTAAAATGGATAATTTTTTTTAATTTGGAAATTTTTATTCAATTAAGTAATTTAGAATATTTTTCCATGGTTACATGATTTATGTTCTTTCCCTCTCCTCCCCAAACCCCTCCCATAGCTGACATAAAATTCCACTGGGTTTTACATGTGTCATTGATCAAGATCTATAAAATGGATAATTTTGAGTATATTAGACTGAAAAGATTTTATGCAAATAAAACAAATGTAGCCAAAAAGAAAATAGAAAATTAGGAAAACATTTTCATAATTTTTTGGATAGTGGTCTCATATCTAAAATACATGAAGAACTTGGTCAAATTTAGGGGAATAAGAGCCATCCTCCAATTGATAAATGGGCAAAAGATGTGAACAGGTAGTTTTTGGATAAAGAATTCAAAGCCATATGGGTATATGAAGAAATGCTCTAAATCATTACTGGTTAGGAAAGCACAAACCAAAACAATTCTGGGGTATCATTTCACACCCATCTGATTAGCTAAAATTAAAAAAGTTGTGGGGAAATGGGGATACTAATATGCTGTTGGTGGAACTTTGAATTAATCCAACCATTTTGGAGAGCAATTTGGAATAATGCCTAGAGAATTATAAAACTGTGTATATCCTTAGACTCAGCAGTAGTATTGCTGAATCTCTTTCCCAAGGAGATCAGAGGAAAAGGAAAAGAACTTTTATCTTCCAAAATATTTGTAGCCATTCTCTGTTTGGTGGCAAAGAACTGGAAATCAAGGGAATGTCCATCAATTGGGGGAATGGCTAAACAAATTGTGGTATGTAATTGTGATGGAATGCTACTATGTCATAAGAAGCAATGAGAAGATTAATTTTCAAAAAATTTTGGAAAGAACTACATGAGGTAATGGAAAGAATGGAATAAGTAGAACCAAGAGAACATTATACACAGCTGTAGACTGAATATTTGAAGAATTACTTGTGAATGTGCTCCTCCAGAGAATGAAAGGGAAACATGAAAGGCATTTTATATATATATATATTTGCTACATGATACCTTCTGTGGGAGGGAGGGTCTAAACTACATAGAAATAAATTCTATTACTTTTAAAAAATTAACTCATTTTGCTAATTTATTTTGAATTATAGATCTCATTCAAGAGGGTCTATAATATTCAAGAGCTTGATACAGCCAATACAATATCATTGGCAAATCAAAGTATATAGAGGATGGTGTGATATTTAAACAATTCTCTTTCCATTGAGACTGTGTAGGACATCCTTCAGAATAGCCCATCTCTATGTTTCATACCTTGATTTATATTGATAATCAGAAGATCCGTGTACAGTTGTTACATTGATCAAGGAATCAAAGATGACCTTAACATGTACAGGTGACAGTTTATTGGAGGAAAGCCTTTAAAGACTTTAAAGCTCTGCCAAATTATATACTTTTTATAATCAATAAAAATAAATAAAAAATTTAGTGTGTATGTGGCGAACTTACTGTACTTCCTTCCGCTATTCTACCATCTTGGCTTCACCTTGAGGCAGTTTTCCTAGATTGTTTCTTATAGTATTCAAGTTTTTTGAGTTCTTATGTTCTTCTTGGAGAGCTATAATCCTTGAGCTATGGCTTTCTTTCTTTAAAATCACTATGTTTCAGCTTAAAAACGTTCTTTCTCCTAGTTGATTTCCATTATAATTCACTAAAATTTAAAATTATTCCTCATAATTGCACAGACTGATTTCTGGGAGTCATTTAGTTAAGACTTCTTTAGCAAGTGGGAGAAAATATATACCTGATATGCTTTAGTAAGAAAGTGATCAGTAATTACATATATGCATTAATCAATTAGATTGTAAACCTAATTTACAGAAATTTATTGTGATTCCAATATGCTATTTTTTTTTCTAGAGCTGACCCACCTTATGTTTTCACATGCCTTGCTGGGTAAGAAATGTATAAGTGGTTTGAATGAACTTTGAATAGGAATTAAAGTATTTAGGAGTGACTGTTTAGCAAAGTAAGAATAGAATAGTTTGGAGTGCTGATTCCAGGTGGACAACAGTTTGGGGTTTTTTTGTTTTTTGTTTTTTTTTAGTTTTTTGGAAATTTTTATTTAATTCATTAACTTAGAATATTTTTTCCATGGTTACAAAATTCATGTTCTTTCCCTCCCTCCTCCATCCCCCTCCTGTAGCTGACACGCAGTTACACTGGGTTTTACATGTGTCATTCATTGGTCAAGACCTATTTCCATGTTATTGATATTTACACTACGGTGATGAGTCTACATCCCCAATCATATCCCCTCAACCCATGTGATCAAGCAATTGTTTTTCTTTTGTGTTTCTACTCCCACAGTTCTTCCTCTGGATGTGGATAACGTTCTTTCTCATAAGTCTCTCAGAATTGTCCTGGATCGTTAGACAAGAGTTTTGTTGGAATTCAGAACACAATTCTGTGGCTCCTTTTCCTTCATTTGCTAATATTAGATTAAAATAATGACTAGATTTAGTATGAATTACATTACTGACACTGATAATTGTAAGGCACTATGAATACGTAATCATCTCTTGAATAGTCCCATCCAGGGAAGAGAGAATTGGCATGAAAAATATAATACAATGAAAAAATGATTTATCTGTGCAATCTTCTTATAAAAGAAAGCCTACAACTTGCCCTCATAACCTATAAGCATTAGGAAAGAGAACAGAATTATTTTTTGCCATTGTATTGTGCCTCCACATATCAATTATCATTTTACAGCAGAAATAATCAACAGAATAGAAAAACTTGAATCAACAGTGACAAACCTTATTAAAGAAGAAAAAGAAAGAATGATAAATTGGGAATGCAAATACACAGAAATGAAAGAAATCTTGAAGAAGAAAAGCAAAAGTAATAATGTTAAAAGAGAACATGATCTCCATACAAACCAAACATAATCTTTTTTTTAAATAATAAAACTTTTATTATACTAATTCTAAGAAAAAACAAATTAAATGATATTTGAAAACAAATTCAGTTTTTTTAAAAAGACTATATTTTTGATTGTTGATGGCTTATCTACATGTATTTGAATCAAGCCAAACATAGTAAACTTAAAGATAGGATGTGTAGACACAGTTTAAGGATTATAGATCTCACAGAAGAACATGACAACTCCAAAAATGTGAACACTATAATGTAAGAAATAAATATAGGGAAATTGCCTCAAGGCAAAGCCAAGATGGCAGAATAGCAAGAATAAGTACAGGAATTTCCTCATACACACTCAATTCCTACAAAGAGATCCAAAAAAGGCACCAGTCTATATCCCAACGGGAGAATGAATCCAAGAAAAGTGACAATGAGTCATTTTTCTGGTGCAGGTCAGCATAGGGAGACAGAAAAGTCAATAGACATTGAGGATGATGTCTGTTCAGAAGCAAGCTGCATAGAAATTGAAAGAGGACAAGACTGTGCACCAAGGCACCATAGGCAGCACAGGGGAAGAGGTACCTACTGGTAGCTTTATGCTCATGATCTGATTCCAAATCCAAGTTCCAGAGTAAACTGATAAGGGTACCTGTGTCCAGGTATGTGAGAGAGGAGAGCAGTCGCAGATTACTCTGTGTGCTTAGCAAGGATGTTCAGAAGCAAATAACAACTCTCAGACTCATATCCTAGGAGAAGAGCAGGTTCTCAGTTCCAACTTCTAGATCTGCAGGGATAGAAATGCTTGTAGAACTCTTTCTTCATGTTTCCCAGATCCTTAGGACCTTATGAAAAAACTCTTTACTTGAGCTAGTATTTGACAGGTCATAACTTAAATTGGTCTTTGTGTGCTATTTAGCCCCAGATCACTAGTGAATAGATTAAGAAAAAATGGAATGCAATGGAATGCATTTTTTTCTTGTTCCAGTATTGCTAGTTTTTGTAATTAATTTTTTTCTTTCCTTAGAAATTCCAGTGCAGTCTTGCAATTTAACGATGACATCTCATAATTTTCAGCACATTTTATCTTGGAAATCAAACAGCATTGCCACTACGCCAATTTACTATACTGTATGGTATAAAATTTGGAGGTCAGTTTTACATTTTGTACTTTGCTAAATGGTTCTCCTTTTCTATTTGGGGGCGACTATTAGTGGAGAAAATCTGGTTGTGACGAACCTACACATTAAAATAAATTTGCTGGATTTTTTCTCCCTTTTTAAGTTAAGATTCTTGATATATATATATATAAATACAGTGAGCCAAAGGAGGGGAGATAATCATATTTTTACAAAACAAGTCAAAACCATAAGTTGATCATTGCACTTAGAGTACCAAATCCATAGATTTGCTAAGTGCATTTAGAGAACAAGTCAAACCCATAGATTAACCAGATATATTTTCAGAGCCAAAGACTAGGACCAAATTCTTTAAGTCAAAATAGTAATTTTCAGTTTTAGTCTTTATACTCATTTCCCTAGTTTGGTATGTCAAACTAGTCTACTATTTCTGGAAAAAATAAATTATTTCCTGTGTGTCATAAGACTAGTATTGAACTGATCATCCCAGATTCTTATTTCACATGGAATCTCAAAGTTGAAAGGAACTTCACAGGATATCTAGTTCAACCCATACCTGAACAAGAATCTCCAAAAATCTACTCTTTAATCAAAGTCTTCTAGGGAGAGAGAACCTTCCACAGGAGCCCGTTCACATTTTAAATAGCTCTAATTGTTAGGAAATCTTATCTAAATGGGTATTTTGCAGCTTCTATCCATTATTCCTTATATATATTGTTTTCTAAGGCTAAATTCAATCCATTTGCTACATTATATAGCATTACAAATATTTGAAAACTTATCATATTCCTCTTTAAGTCTTTCCCTTTTCAAACTAAATATCCCTACTCATTTCAGTGGGTTTTCTTTGCTTGAACTCATGGTCCTTCACTATTCTGTTTGTCCTCTTCTAGCTACTCTCCCATCTTTTCAAATATGATACTTGGAAGTGAATAGAGCACTCCAGATGAGATCTGATCTGGTTTCAGTGCCCCAAGTCTTGGACACTCTTTCTCTTAGTTCAGTCTAAGATTCATATTAGGGGGCTTCAACATATAGAGAATTAAGATCTCTTAATTATCCTAACCTTTTTATTACTCAACGCCATGAGTTACTTTTATACTCCACCTTATCTAACACAAGGGTGGTCACTTTTGTTTTTGTTTTACTCATCCTAAACCCTTTCTTCATCCTCCCCATGACTTCTCGTCACTCTTATACTGTCCTTGCTCGTCACCCTCACTCTGACTGTATTATTCTCTCTTCTCTCTCTCAACTCAATGAACAACCAGTTCAACTATGCTATTCCCTTATCTTCAGTTCTGTATACTGTGTCCTATTACTATGCAAACCCCAATCCTCCCTCGCTCCTGTCTATCCCCTCTGCTCCAACTCAGATCATTCTGAACAGAAAAAAAAAATTCCTGAAATTGTGCTGATAGGACCCTTTATTATCTTTCACCTTCCACTATCCAACCTGTTGCCAAGTCTGTTGATTTCACCTTTACACCTCTCAAATATACCCTCTTTTATCCTCTGACACTACTGCCACTCTGGCACTCATTTCCTCACCCCCAGCCTATTGGAAACAACCTGCTGATGGGTCTGCCTGCCCTGAATCTCTCCTCACTCCAATCCACCCTCCATTCAACCACCAAAATGATTTTCCTAAATCTTGTGTCTGACCGTGCCATTCCCCTATTCAATAAACTCCAGTGGCTTTCTATTTTTTCCAGAATCAAATACAAAATCTTCTATTTGTCATTCAAAATCCTTCATAATCTAGCCCCCTTACACCTTTCCTGTCTTCTTACGTATTACTCTCCACCATGCTTTCTGTAAACAGTGACATTGGTCTCCTGTCTGTTCCACAAACAGGACAGACCATCTCTTGGCCCTTGGCATTTTCTCTGGCTGTCTCCCATACCTGGAATGCTTGCTCTTCCACCTTTCTCCACCTATTGTCTTCTCTGGCTTCCTTTAACTTAACTAACACCCTATATTCTACAAAAAAGTCTTTTCCAACCCCTCTTAATTTTAATGCCTTCCCTTTTTATTTTATTTCCTATTTCTGTACATAGCTTATATATAATGTACATATTTGTTTGCTTCTTATATTTCCTGTAAAATTTTGTACTCCTTGAGGGGCAGAAACTATTGTTTACCTCTTTTTGTAGCCCCAGTGCTTAGCACAATGCCTAGCAAATACTAGGTGTTTAATAAATGTTAATTGACTGTTATTGACTTATAGGCCATTTCAATTTTTTTTTCATGCTTCCCCCAACACATCTTCCCTCTACCCTTATTTAATAATCCCTTGGTAATATCCTGCACTATTTCCTCCTCTACTCCATCTGTGATGAGGAGATAATCTTTTCCCTCACCAAGACCAACCCTCTGACTCCAGTTGCCTCCAGCAGTCTCTGGAAGTTTATCTCCTTCTCTAAACTTTCCTTATATACTATGTACTCCTTGTATCCAAACACTCTTATCTCATGTCTCAAAACACTCACTAGGTCCTACCGTCTCCCTGATTATCATCCTGCTGAAACTATTATTCCCAAAGTTACTAATGACGTCTAAATTATAATATGATGGCTTTTTCTCTCTGTGGATGAAATGGAAGAAGAATCCCCTGCCTTTTACATTTAAAGCTTAAGGTATTGGCTTAGCTTGTGATTCATGTTTCAGAAATCTTAGATCATTCATTCGCTTTTTCTTTCCTCTTAAACACAGTACCGTTGAAGAATGGAAGGCTGTTGAAGATTGCACAAATATCACAACGTTATCCTGTGAAATTACAGATTTTTATGAAATTAGGGAATGCTACTTTATCAATGTAACAGGCTTCAGTGGAGAGGAAAAATTAGTTGAATGTGTTCTAAATTTCTTTCCCATATCAGAGAGTAAGTTGACTTTTTATTATTTTCATTTGCTTTTCTACAAGAATTAGGGGGGGAATGAAAATAGAATTGACTGGAGTGTGAACTAAACTAGTCATAGTTTTGGCATTTTCATCTCTCTTCATAGTTTGGCATTTTCATCTCTCTTGAGCACTTTCAATTTCTTTCATTTCCCAACTTGCAACAAAACAGCACTATCTTACATACTTATTCACACATGATTATATTTAAATATATATTACTTAAGAATTTGAAGAAGGAAAGAGATTGTGGTCAGTATATGAATAATACCACTTTCTTTCCAAAAGGGATAGGGTACCATGAAATAATTTCTGAAGAAGCTATTGCGTCCTTCTATTACTCTCCATCACGTACCCTCAACTCCATGTCCAGTATGTTCACCACCTCCATGATTTATACTCATCAGTGTGCCTAGTTTAGTTCTGGAGATATGCTGGACAAAAGGGATTTCCAACCCACCCTATCCTGTTTACTGTAGAGCTTCTTATTGTCTGCTCCCAGCTTTCTCAATAATAGAGACTTCCAATCTGAGAATGTTTTGTTGGCAAATTTTCAAACAAAATTCATTGGAATGAATAATAGTGAAACACACATATGATATTTGTAGAAATTAATCTGATCTGGTTACATTTAGTATAAAAGACTAGAAGTTAGGATATTTAATTGGATTCTGTCCTTAGCTTTCTCATGACTCATTTTATTATTCTGGGGTATTTACTGGGTTTTTATATTCTTCATTTTTCTTACCAGTAAAATGTGAATGATTCTTGACCCAGCTGAAGACTTAGTCAGATTAAAAAGAAAATATCTGCAAGCACTTAGATTCTTTGAGGACAATATCTTAGTGAAGCAAGTATTATTATTGTTGGTCTTTAGAAGATTCCTTGATTTTTAACTATTTCATGTGTGTTTTCTCTAAATAGCAATTTTAGATCCACCAGAAATTAGTATTTTTAATTTCAAGGATGCAGTTAATGTCACTGTGCATCATCCAACATTCTTATCTAAGTTAAAGGAAATAGAAAAAGACTTTTTCTCATCAGTGGTCATTAAAGTGGAGTCAAATGGCAGTTCAAGTCAGGTGAGTAGATTCGAATATTATGATTGCAACAGTAAGAATCTTCCAATGTTTAACGTGTATAAAAAAGTACATTAGTTCAAAATTTGCAACTCAAACTAAAAACTGTTGAAACACCCTGCTGGTGGGTCTGCCTGCCTCAAGTCTCTTCCTTTTCCAATCCAACCTCCATTCAACCACCAAAATGATTTTCCTAAAGCTCAAGTCCAACCATATCACTCAGAATGCTTATCTCCTCTAGTGTTTGGTGGATATGAAATAAGACTAGCAGAAGAATGGTGGATGGAGAAGAGGGGGCAAATTTCGTTGGATGGTCACAAAAGAGGAAAAGGGGAGAATTGGCTACTTCTCATACTTGGATATATAAGAAGAGTTTCCAAACATAGAAGGAGTGGGAAAGAAGGCTTCGTGTGGCCCTCATTTTCATCTCAATTGGACAAGGGAAAGTTGAACACATACGGCATTTGAAGTAAAAACACATTCAATTTGTCAGGGAAATGGATGGTGATAGGGTGCAAAAAGGATGCTTTTAAGAGGGAAGGTAGTATCACAGAGAGAATAGTCACAAGCAAAACAAACCAGCTTTGGAATACAGGATGTGAAAGGGAAGTAAAGGAAGAAAAAAGAAAGAAAAAGAACCAGTAAGCAGAATCTGTACTAGGAGAAGAGAGAAAGCCAGTGGAACAAAAGCAGATTGTTCAAATTCTGGATCTTCAGGAACAATCATTTTCTTTCACCACTATTTTCCTTATAAAGAAAAGAGATTGGGGGCAAAGCAAGGAAATAATACAAAATGGTACGCGAAAAGAAATGTACAATTAATCATAGAAATGAACATGAGTAGCATAAAATGAAAGAGCATATCGAAATGCATTAGAAAGTAGAATCCCACAATATGTTGTTTACACCCATACTTGAAGCCCAGTCAACCAGAGCTAAAATAAGGAGGTGAGCATAATTGATCATGCCTCAGATGAACTAAAGAAGCAGTCAGGATCTCAAACAAAGTGACAGTAGAAATAGAAATAAACAAGAAAATGACCTTGTACTTACAGGCCCCAGGGACAGTGAATTACTAGTAATGATCTGCATTTTCCAAATTGAATAGCATCTAAATATTTGAAAACATAGTTCACTAGATTATAGTGAGAGACAATAAAAATATAATCATTTTAGGACCTCGTTATTCTTACTGATAAAAAGAGAAAATATTAATAAATAAAATAAATAAATCTATTACCCCCCTCCCCCCAAAAAAAACCCAGAAAATTTTTAAGGAATTGAAGAGAACAAAAGGTAAGTGAGACATTATAGGTAACTGGTAATAACTGAGTGAGAATTTAAAGGGGTATAAATATTTCTCGGCTACATATATTTTAATACATAGAATCTTAGAAACAAATGCAGAAAAATACATTCTTTAATACCTTTGCACAAGAGTTATAATCAACAAAGGAACCCTAAAGAAAGGATTCAAACTTCAAGAATGTAATTTAAACCTACAGTATCCCAAATAACAGAAACAGTAGATAATTTCATTAAAGAAAGTGCCAATAATGAATGAGATCACATACTAAACTTTTGAAATGCACTCAGAGCATATCGTAAATTCTATTAACATTCAAAGATACTTAATCCTATTATTGCTTTAATTATTTTCTAGGAAAACAGTATATTCTAACAAATTTTTTCATCCTAACTATTTCCCACCGGTCAAAAAATAAAATCTAAGCAAAGGGACTATAACATATTTAAAAAATTATAAAGTATGACTAGGTTGTATTTATACCTAGAATATACGATTGGTTCAAGATTAGGAATACTATAAATATTATAGTTCATATTAATAACAGAAATAGAAACCAATACACTAAGAAACCCAGCAAAAGCTTCTGACAAAATACAATGCTCATTTCTTTTTTTTTTTAAATCATAGTAATAAATAGACCTTTTCTTATAATGGTAAGCTAAGACCTAGAGCAAACATATTTACTGGAGAAATTCCAGGGGTTTTGTGGCAAAATAAAGTAGACACATAAAACCTTTTAAATTCAATTCAACATTAACAAATAATAGTTTCTCTAGTAAGAAATAACTTCAGACATTTTCCTTTTAAAAAATATAAAATGTCAAGAAAAAAAAGAGTATGGTTCTAGAAATGGGAATTCTGTGGTAATCAAATTTAGACCAAAAAGTCCCTCTTTCTAGGTTAGATCATTGAGTTTCCCAAATCCTCAAGTGACTAATTTATAGCCAACTTATGGTCAGTGCCTTCTTCATTTAGAAAGAATAAAGATATTGCACCCAGGGATGGCCCCTTTGATTATTCCAGGGCAAGGAAGGTCCTTTAAACTGCTTTAGTAAATTTGATTTTTGGAATATTTTCAGAACAGTTTCCATTTAATTAATTTTTATGACCCCATTTATTTTATTAATATGAAAATACTAATCTGATAATGAGTTCATAGGGTTTACCAGACTGCCAACATGGTTCAAAAACAATAAGGAGAATACATAAATGACTTTTGTTCTATTTTGATGAATGAGAATATTGACCCAAAAATGTAACTTTCATCTATTATATAACTTTTTCCTTGCTCACAATTCTTCCAAATGATATCTCAACTTGTCTTGGTAAAGAGATGTCTAGGTGGAAGGTTAGGGTTTGGGTGGAGAATCAATTACTAAACTGATAGTTTTCTTTGATACTAAGTTGTCTCTTATTATCACTGTTGTTTGACATGGCTTTATGAATAGCAATAAGTCAAGAAAAAGAAATTGAGGAACTAGGTATAAGAGAATAAGAACAAGAAACAGAATTATCTATTTTTATAGATATGGAGATCTACTTAGAGAACCCTAAAGAGTCAACTAAAAATTAACTAAAATAATAACTGAAGCAAAGTAGCAGGATACAAAATTAACTTAAATCATTCTGTTTTAATACAAGAATTCTATTAATAAATTATTTTTAAAAATCTTTTAAAAAATAGAGCTAAATAATTGGAGAAATATTAATAGCTCATGATTGGGCCCTGAAAATATAATAACAGTGACAATACTACCTAAATTGATTTACTTGTTCTATGCTATGATGATCATAATATGAAAGAGCTAAAAAAATAGTAAAATGTATCTAAAGACACAAAAGGTTAAGAATCTCAAGAAAACTAATAAAAAATTGAGAAGACAGGTTACTTAGGAATACCAAACCACAACAGTTTGATATTCTTTAAAAGACAAAGTTGATCAGTAAAACAGAGCCTGTAAACACTATAATAGAAGAAAAAGCACATATAAATGTGTTCTTCGGTCATTTTGAAGAGGGAGTCATATCTGAGTCTTCATGACTCCATTTGGGGATTTCTTTTTTTTTAATTTTATTTGATTAATTAAGAAAATTTTTCCACGGTTACATGATTCATGTTCTTTCTCTCCCCTCCTCCCAACCCCCTCCCATAGCCAATGAGCAATTCCACTGGGTTTTACACGTGCCATTGATCAAGATCTATTTCCATATTATTAATATTTGCATGAGGGTGATTGTTTAGAGTCTACATCCCCAATCATATCACCATCAACCCTTGTGATCAAGCAGCTGTTTTTCTTCTGTGTTTCTACTCCCACAGTTCTTCCTCTGGATGTGGATATTGTTCTTTCTCATAAGTCCCTCAGAATTGTCCTGGATCACTGCATTGCCACTAATGGAGAAGTCCATTACATTAGATTGTACCACAGTGTATCAGTCTCTATGTACAATGTTCTCCTGGTTCTGCTCCTCTCACTCTGCATCAATTCCTGGAGGTTGATCCTGTCCCCATGGAATTCCTCCAGTTCATTATTCCTTTGAGCACAATAGTACTCCATCACCAACATATACCACAATTTGTTCAGCCATTCCCCAATGGAAGGGCAGCCCCTCATTTTCCAGTTTTTGGCCACCATAACGAGTGCAGCTGTGAATGTTCTTGTGCAAGTCTTTTTCCTTATTATCTCTTTGGGGTACAAACCCAGCAGTGCTGTGGCTGGATCAAAGGGTAGACAGTCTTTTAGTGCCCTTTGGGCATAGTCCATTTGGGTATTTCTTTCTAGATGCTGGAGTGGTTTGCCATTTCCTTCTCCAGCTCATTTTACACATGAGAAAACTGAAGGTGAAATGACTCATCCAGAGTCATATGTTTAGTAAGTGTCTGAGGCCAGTCTTTTTGACTACAGACCTAGCTCTCTTTCCTCTGTGCGACCTACCTGCCCCACATATAAACATAATATTCAATAAACCAAAAGACCCAAGGATTCAAGTGACAAAAACTGCTATATAGACTAGAAAGTAAATCTTATAAAAATTAGTTTTAGACCAATATCTCACACTATGTACCACAATAAGTTCCAAATGCATGCATGCATGACTTCAAAATAAAAGGTTACATCATAAATTAATTGACTGTGGATACAGGAAGAGTCCATGAGCACCGAAGAGATAGAGAGCATCCCAGGAGATAAAATGGACAATTCTGATGATATTAAATTGAAAACTCCCTACAGAAACAAAGCCAATGCTTTAAAATTCAATATAATTTAATTAAATTAAAATTAAGTTTTAAAATTTAAAAGGAAAAAAGTTAATTGAGAAAAATATTTCTAAGAAGTTTCTCTGATATAGATTTAATAGCTGTGCTTATAAAAGTGAACAAGGCATATAAGGAACTGATTCACCAGTAGATAAATGGTCAAAAGATATAAACAGGCAATTTTCAAAGGCAGAAATTCAGCTATCAACCAGTCACTTAAAAAAAGTGTTCCAATAAAAATGAAAGTTAAAACATCTCTGAAATCCAGATCCCACCCCTCAAACTAGTAAAAAATATCTAAAAAAGCAAATTATAAGCATTTTAAAGAGACTTTTTACTGTTAGTAAAGCTGTGAATTTATCCAGTTATTATCTAAAGCCATTTGAAACTGTACCCCAAGAGTCACTAAATTGTACATACTTTTTGACCCAGCAGTACCACCAATAGGCAGGTAACTCCACTACTCCCTATCACCAAAAAATAGAGGGAAAGGACTGTCAGGAGTGAAATTAACACAAAGATAAACTGATAAAGATAAATCTTCACTATCAGGATTGGTAATCTGACAGTAAGTTGGGTCAGTGGCTTGTCTCAATTTATGCCAAAGATCCAGAATTGGAAGATGTTTTTATAAACACAGAACAAGTTAGGTGACATCATAGGGAAATTGAGGACAACATGACTGGTTACAGAGCCGAGAGGAGGCGAACAACATGATTGATTGGAAGTTTGGTAATGAGGAGCTAGCAATGTTCCCTTCCTTTCTCCTTGTGACTAAGAAATGTTCATTGTTTTGAGTCCAATTGCTAGGTGCAAACCAATCATCCTTGAAAAATAGCTTGGTGAGGCAATGAAAGGTATTGGACCCAAATCCCTTATGGCCAGCTGCATCCCTCTAGGTTAGTTGAATTCCTTGAGGCAAGAATAGAACAGTGATTAGCAAGAGAACCAGATTTCTAAACTTAACCCATTACAAGCCAGCTAAAATTTCAATTAAGTTCAAAGACAAAGAACCTTGATTTAAGGACAAAATCAAATAATTGTAAATAGAATCAATGACAAATGGCACAAGATCAGTTTTAGTCATTTCAGAACCCATTTGTTTGTGGTAGTAAATAACTGGAAACTAAAGAAATGTCTAACATTTCAGGAATGACTAAACATTTTATTGTATATGAATATAATAAAATATCATTATACTATAAAATATAACAAAAAGGATGAATTCTTGGGACAAACTTGGGAAGATTTGTATGAATGAAGTGAATGAAGTAAACAGAACCAGAACAATTTATATTTACTATTATATAATATTATACATAATGATAATATATTGTATCATATCGTAATGATAATATATTGTATCATGTCGTGATATAATAAATACTTCATCATTTTATCATATTGTATGTGATATATAATGTATCACTATAATAATATATAATCTAGATGTATAATGATGAGTTGCATCTTTATTTCTGGATCTTTGGCATAAACTGAGGCAAATTATAACATTGTTTTAAAAGAAAAAAATTGAATACTTCAGAGGACAGATCATGAAGTATGTTATTTATCGCCTGACAAAAAGGTAGAAACCTTGACAAACAGATTGAGAAAAATATTTTATGGTCATGGCCAATGGGTTTGTATAAACCCAGCTTGAAGCATGAAGCTGTGTGGGCAAGGATAGCCCTGTGCTATTGTTCTTTACACAGAGGAAATCCTGACTCCTTATTGGCAAAGAATGCTGAAAACAACGTTGCCTACCTGCCCTACGAGATTTAGATAAATTGGTTCTAGAATTCAGGTTGGCAAACTATGGACTGTGGCCTGCCACATGTTTTTCATATAGCTAAGAATAGTTTTTACATTTGTAAATAAAGTTTTATCTTTTTTTTAAATACAAAAAAATGTTCTTGGCTCATTTTTATTTTAAAACATGGCTTTCTGGTTGTAGTTTGCCAACCCATGTTGTAGCCACTTTGGGGAGAAACTTCAGGGGGGAAAGGTAAGGAGAAAAAGACTTTGAATTAGGCAAACTGCAGCTTTCTGAGTTTCATATATTTTCCTTAACCTCCAGGGCCTGAAACTCTGGAGAAAAACGATCTAAAAGTCTGATATAACTGAATGACTGAACAATAATAAATCCTTTCCTTAATCTACCCTCAATTTCCTTTTCCCCTGTTGGATGAATTGCATTTGTCTAGTCAACTCTATGTGTGCATGTGTGTATTCTTCCTTCTTTTGACCAATTCAGATGAAATTAAACAAGTGTCAGCCACTCCACCTCATCCCCTCCTTTTCATTTGTGTAGATGGCTACTTGAACACCCTGATTCTGTGAGATAATTTCCTAGAACCTTCCTTTCCTTTCTTCCCCGTGTATTCCTCTTCTTTCTTTCCATTCTTTTTGTAAAAATCAAGATATGACAGAACCTCTCCTGGTCTTTGTCCAATTGGACTCCCTTCGTAGTCCTTGATGATGATGATGATGATGATGATGATGATGATGATAGGGTTCAGAGGTGACACATATATCATCTCCTCCTATTTGGATGAAAGGACTTGATCATTGTTCATTAGACTATGGACTCTTTGAAAGAAGCCATTGTTTTTACCTTTCTTTGTAACCTCAACTCTTGGCACATAATGTGCACTCAGTAATTTCTTTCCTTGCCTGCCCTGTAAACTACCTCCTAGTAGTGGTAGTGTGGGCACACTGATTTTCCAACTCTGATGAGTGGCCCAGCTACCTTCAAACTGTCTATATAATCAAATAACCCTCATGGATACATAATCTTACATTGTGATAATGGAGCGCTTTTTTCTTTTTCTTTAAAAAAAATTTTTTTTATTTAATTAATTTAGAATATTTTTCCATGGTTACATGATTCATGTTTGGAGGGCTCTTTTCATTTGAGAAATGAAGGAGAATACATGATCAGGATGCCAAAAAGGGAAGAAGAAAAAGAAAAAAAAGAGAACTTCAGTAATAATTTTTTGCTGCAAAGAAGGAAACAGGAGATTTAGAGGAAGTAGGATTAACTTTGAAACAAATATTAAATATATTATTTTTTAATGCAAGCTATATATAATAAAGATTCATGATTAGGGCAAGAGAGGTGGCTCAGGTGATATAGTTCCAGGCCTGGAGGTAGGAGGGCCTGGGTTCAAATATGGCTTCAGACACTTCCTAGCTAAGTGATTCTGAGCAAGTCACTTAACCCCAATTGCCTAGCCCTTACTGATCTTCTGCCTTGGAACCAATACTTAGATTTGATTCTAAAGCTGAAGGTAAGCATTTAAATAAAATAAAAGATTTGTGGTTTCATGTACACTCTTCTTTTCCAGGCTGTATAACAAGAATACTTGTATTGATGATGTTTGCCAAATATAAGAAAACCAAAAATTAATTAAAAATGAGAATTTTTATAAACCATCCCCTCAATTTGAAAATTATTTTTAAAGAGCTCGATTTTCAGGAGAGCATTAATTGTAATTGGGAGTATGGAGAAAGAGAAGCAATCTAAGTAAACAAAATTAGAGGAATGCTTAAATTAATTGTGGAACATTGATGTAATATAATACTCTGATGAATTAAAGATCAGCAAGTATCAGAAACATAAGAGAGAGAAAAAACAAAGCCAGGAAAACAGTATATACAATATGACAGTATAAAATGAAAAATAAATGGAACTACATGGAATAAAAGGCTTTATGGAATCCTAGAAAATACTACAGAAAAATTGTTATGACATTTTATGCATTGAAATTAATATTTAAGTAGAATGTTACAAAGCAAATTTAATTGGCAATATTGATGTTTCCTATTATGTTAATAATAAACCTGTTTTAGAGGTGAATGTTGGTTTTCATTTCAGGATCTAAAAGTTGAAATGGCTGACAAAGAAAATGTAACTGTCACAACTGATCCTCTGATTCCAAATTCAAATTACTGTATATCTGCTCAGTGGAAACTTGTGCCTTCTGACAAAATACAATCATCTTCAAAATGTTTCACTTTTTCTCCTAGCCAAGAATCAGGTATGTTATAATTCTGCTTACCTCAAGGTTGTACACAAGATAAGTGGGATTAGAACATAGATTTTCTGCTGTTCTATCACAGTTTAACTGCTAATGTATGGTTTTTCATTGAATGCTCACCACCACAACCACCACTGTAGAATGTGAATTTCCCATTAATATTCCTTAGCCTTAAATCTCATAAAAAGGTTCATCAAAGATGATCATCAAAAACTTTCTAAAAAGCCTCTAAATTTCTGATTTGCTGAATTAAAACTATGAAGTTATAGAAAATTTCATATGATATTATATATCATATTAGATCCCAATTCCCAATTTCATCAGTGCAGGGAATTCTCAATGTGGAACCTTCCATTCCCAAGCAAGGCGGCATATGGCACCCTAGAAATAAATGAATCATTGCCTGTGGTCACACAGCTAATATTCATCAGTTGCTGGAGGTGAACCCAATTCTTCCTTCAAGATTGGCCTTCTATTGACTAAAAAAAAGTCACCTTTTTATGATATTTTTCATATAAAGTAACTTTAAATTGGGATTGATTTCTGTATTGTCTTACTTGGTTTCTATATTTCTGTAAATGTTGGGTATCAACCCTTGATCGGGTACATAATCCCTAATCATACTATTACTTCTGTGGGAGAGTGAGATCCCACTTATATCATTTCAACTTATAGCACATTTTCTAGGGCTCTTATCTTTCATCTTCTCTGTATTTATTTTCTATGGGACAATTCATGTAATTAGAATGTAAATCTAATTAGATCATTAGAATATAAATCTAAAATCTCATTAGAATATTAAGTATTTCAGGTCAAAGGCTATTTGTACTTTTTTCTTAAGTCTCTAGAGCTCAGAATAGTAACAGGCACCAAAGTAAACTCTTAATAAATAAAATGTTTGTTGATTTATGTTAGCTCAAAGACTATCTCTCTCTTTCTCAATTTGTATATCTAGGAAGATAGAAAGAGACAGAGACGGAGAGAAAGTGAGAGACAGAGACAGGGAGAGAGAGAGACAGACAGACAGAGACAGAGAGAAAGGAAGAGACAGAGAGAGACAGAGAAGACATCGTGCAGTGATGGTGTTTTCAAGGAATTTGGTTACAAAGGACAGAGGAGAAGTAATAATAGTTCCCAAGAAGACACAGATCAAATGAGGGTTTTTTCCAGATAGGAGAGATGTGGGCATGTTTGTAGGCAGTAGGAAATGAACCAGTAGACCGGGGGAAATTGAAAATAAGTGAAAAAGTGGGCATGGCAGGAAGAAATCTGTTTGAGGAGACAGGATGGAATGGGATTGTTTGATCAAGAAGAGGGGCTAGCCTCGTTAAAGAGGAAGGCCACGTAATCATGGGCAACAGACGTGAAGGAGAAATTGGCAGAAGGCCACACACAGAAGAGTGATAGGAAATGAGGAAGAGGGGAGAAGGTGGAATTCGTGGCAAATGGCCTCCATGTTTTCCTGTAAAATACAAGGCAAGGTTCTCGGGTGAGAAAGTTGAGCAAAGAGGAGCCATGGGAAGTTTGAGGAAGGACAAAAAGGTTTGAAGATTGGAATAGTGAGTTGTTAATAAATGATATGTAGTAGGATTGCCTAATGGCAATGAGGGCCCAATGAGGTCATATAACAAATTTTTAAAGGATAGGACATTTCTATAAAACATTTAAAGAGCAATTTGTGCTAAGGCTACATGAATTATTCTCCAAAATTGAGGAAGAAAGCATACTAGAGGACTCCTTTTATGAGATATAGTCTTAATACTTAAACCAAGGAAGGATAAAACACAAAAGAGCTAGAGGCTAATGTCATTAACCAATATTAATTCAAAAATGCTAACCAAAATTCTTCACATAGGCTACAGTAATTCTTTCAAGAAATCATTTATCATGATCAAGTTGAATTGGTACTAGGAATGCTAGATGGCTGAACATGTGGCAAACAACCAAAATAATCATATTCAAAGAAAACGATCTTAAACTGCATATTATCCCAATTGATTTAGAAGAAGCTTTGGCAAGGACTAACACTTATATATACAACAAAAAGCCCGACAAAGCAAAAGCAATAGAGACCTCTTAAAAAATATCATAAAAAGTATCTAAAACCAAAAGCAAACATCATATACAATAGAGATACACTTCAAGCTTTCCTAAATAAAACAGGTAGAAAGCAAGGATGCCCACACTCCTCATTAGTATTTTATATAGTTCTAGAAGAAATGTTAGCATTAGCAATCAGAGAAAAAGGAAAGTTAATGAATGAAAGAGGAGATAAAACTATCCCAATTTGCTGATGACTTGGAAAATTCTAGAAAATTAGCAAACGAGACTAATCAGAACAATTAATACTTATTCAGTAAATAATTGGAATAGCTACAGCAGAGTAGCAGGTTACAAAATAAACCCTCAAAAATCAACTTCACTATATAATAACAAAATCCAAGAAAGCCCATTCCAAATAACAAAATGCATAAAATATTTGGGGGTCAATATGTCAAAAACACACAAAACACTTTTATTGATTCCATTTTTAAAAGTACTCCTTAAAGAAATAAAGATCAACTTTATGAATATGAAATGCTTATAGCTAGCTAGGGCATGCCAATGTAATAAAGTAGTTCCAAAATTAACTTACTATCTTAATCCTAGGTCAGTCAAATTATCAAAAGAAATATTTTACAGAACTCGGTAAAATAAAATTCATTTGGAAAAAAGATCTAAGTATTTTTAAATAATCAAAAAGTGGATTAGAAAGAAATGTTATATTTGTTACAATTGTGAAGGGGGATTTAGTTAGCAATTAGAAGAAGCCACAGGGGACAAAATAGATTAATTTGTTGTGTTACTTTTTTAATAAGTTTAACAAGCATTGCCTCCAAATAATGAAAGAAACATGCTAGGGGAGAATCTTTGCCATATACATTTCTGATAAAAATCTGACATCCAAATAAATCCATAAATAATTCATATAAATATATATGAGTAGAACCATTCTCCAAAAGATAAGTTGTAAAAGGATATAAACAGGCAGTGCTTGGGGGAAAATAGATATAAAAAATCAGTAGCCATATGAAAAATTGCTACAATTCTCATACTTAGAGAAGAGAAAATTAAAAAAAAACAAAAAACACTCTGGAATAGCATTTTTGGTTCCCTGTCTGTGGTTTCATCCATGTAGAGGATTTCTGATGTTGAACCTCTCCCCACAGATGTAGATCAGCAACTCATCTGCTAATTAGGGACCTAAAATAAGAAGTGAAATCACTGATTCATGAAAAGAGGAAGGGCATGAGCCTCATTACTGCTCACTCTAAGGCTAGCCTTCTGTCCACAATGTCACAAGGTCTCTCAATACACTCCTTCACACCACTTAAATTGACTACATTAGTAAAGAAATCAAAGTTTAAAGCAGACATAAGTTAAAAAAAAAATCACTACTTTGTTGGCAATGGTGTGAATTGATTCTATCCTTTTGGAAAGTAATATGCAATTAAATAATAGAAGCTACCTCCCAGTTCTCAAAGTAATTAAAAGCTCTCTATAGTCATGCAAAAAATGCTTTTAATCACTATTAATTAGAGAAATGCAAATTTAAACAACTCAGTGGTACCACCACACACCCATCAGATTGGCTATTTTGACCAAAAAGATAAATGACAAAACTTGGAGGGGATATGGGAAAGCTGGCACATGAATGCATTGTTGAGTTGTGAACTGATCAGGAAAGCAATTTGGATCTATGCCCAAAGGGCCATAAAATAGTACATATTCTTTGACCCAATAACACCACTAGGTTTGTATCACAAAGAGTTTTTCAAAAGGGGGGAGGGAGGATCTATATATCTATATATTTATATATAGATATATTTAGGGTTAGGGTTAGAAGATATAGATAGATATAGGTATAGATATAGGAATAGATATAGATATAGATATCTCCAAATCTTTGTTCCTCTTACAAAGATTTGGAAAGTGAGGGAATACCCATCAATTGGGGAATGGCTAAATAAGATATAGTATATGATTATAATGGAATACTAATTGGCTTTAAGAAATGACATGCAGGAGGAGCTCAGAAAAACCTAGAAAGATTTACACAAACTAAAGCAGAGTAAAATGGGTAGAATGCAGAAAACATTGTACAGTGACAGGAACACTTTACAATGAACAACTGTGAAAACCAGCTATTTTTAGTAATACAGTGATCCAAAACTATCTCAAAGGACTCATGATAAAAAAAAAATGCCATCTATTTCCAGAGAAAAACAATTGAGTCTGAATCCATACCGAAGGAATCCTTTTTCATTTTCTTAACTTTTTTTTTTCTATTTGAGTTTCAGTCCACATTAATATGGGAAATGTTTTACATGATTGCACATGTAAAATCTGTATGACATTGCTTACCTTATTAAGGGAGGCTGGAATTTTGGAAGAGAGGGAGAGAATCCAAGACTCACTATTCTTTGGGAAATGTTGGAAACGTTTTACATGTAATTAAGGAAAAAATAAAAAAATAATAGAAGTTGTCCTTCCCCCCCACAAAAGTAGTCCTACTCTTACTCTACCCAATAACCCCACTAATAGTCCTGTACACTAAGGAGGTCATTGAGAGTGGAAAGAATTAATCTATACAAGAATATACTCTCTGGCACTTGGTGCAATATAAAAAAGTGGAAATTAAATATTATTTTAGGAATGGCTGACAAGTTATGGTATGATTTTAATGGAACATTATTCAATACAAAGAATGAGGAATATGAAAAATAAAAAGAAATATAGGAAGTCATGAAATGATATATAGTAAAAAAAAAAGAAAGCAAAACCATTATATCAATTAAGACAGCTATAAGGACAACAATGCCTTAAGAATGTATAGGAAACGGGCAGCTAGGTGATTCAGTGGCTAGAGCTCCAAGCCTGGAGTCAAGAGAACCTGGATTCATCTGATTTCAAACACTTCCATGCTATGTGACCCTGGGCAAGTCACTTAACCCTTGCTCTTCTGTCTTAGAGATGTTAATAAGACAGAAAGTACAGGTTTAAAGAAAAATTGAATGCATAGGGAAGAGATTTCAGTGTTATAAAAACAAACAGAACAGTTTTGTTATAGGCTTGTCAAAGTTACTCTTTGTTTAGTAGCCTGACAATAACTGAAGGTAATGAGTAATATGTATATGGATGGCTAAGTGAAGAGAATGCCAGACCTGAAGCCTGAAAGATTCTCATCTGCCTGAGTTCAAATCTGGCTTCAGGCGCTAGCTGAGTGATCTTGGAAAAGTCACTGAACCTTGTTTGCCTCAATTTCCTCATCTGTAAAATGAGCTGGGGAAGGAAATGTCAAACCACTCAAGTATTTTTGCCCAGAAAATCCCAAAAAAGTCAAACAGGACTGAAAGGACTGTAAATGGGTGTGCATATTTACTTCCTTCTTTTTCATAAATAGTTTAAAACTTTTAATTTTAAAATTATCATCTATTACAAGTTTGTAAATTTTTACTCCCTGGTAAAAAATAAATTCCCTCTCTTGAATATGTATTGAATTTTATATAATTCCACTTAATTTTTCTTTTGCAATTTCAGAAAAAAGCACTTTAATACCAGTAGTATTTGTTGTTTGTTTCATCATCATCCTTCTAATAACAACCTTTGTGAAAACCCTGAAAAACACAGGATATATATGCAGAAAACCAATACCTTCTCCCAAAGCATTGGTATGTACTCGTATGTTATTTCTTTGTTTTTATTTATAGAAAGTTAGATTCTCTTTTCATTCTGCCAACAGTGAATCAGAAAGTTGCTTTTAAAATCATTGTAAAGTCAGCACCACAGAGGTTTCCAAAACAGATGCTTATTTTAGTATTTACTACTAGATTCCTTTAAATTGTTCCTTAATAATTTCTTGGATGTATGTCTTGTACCCTCAATGAAATTGTTTCCCATGTTTCTATTTCTTAAAATAAAATCTTGTTATTTTTTAATGTGACCTACATTTCTCAATATATCCTCTTCAACTCTCCTAGATAACTGTCCCCTAAAAGCAAAAAAGGGGGAGGGGGGAAGAGGAGCTAGAACAATTAAGATAATTAAGCAACATATTGAAAATACAGTGTATCCACAATCATAGCTCTCCCCCTCTGCAAAGAAGTACTTCACATATATTCTAGGAAGCCAAGATTGATCATTATAATCACATATAGTTCAATTTCATTTATTTTGTGGGGATTGCTTTCTGTTTACTTTGTTGTAGTCATTGTTTGTAGTGCTTTTCATTATTTTTTCAGTTCATAAAAATTTTCCCGTGCTTCTCTGTATTCATCATACTCATACTACCCAGAACTACTAGCTCAGTAATAGTCCTCGAGAACAGAAATTATCTTAATTTCCAGTTTGTATACCCAGAGTGCTTTACACAGAGTAAATGCTTAGTGTTTTATCCATTCATTCATTTACCACAACTATGTATATGATATGTCCAGATCATAAAATATTCCTCTATATTTTTTAGCTTTATTTTTAACTGTTGGTTTGGTCAGAATAAAATGCTCTTATGGTTTTTTTAAATGAAATTTATGCTTTCATCCTGTTCAAAATTCTATAATAATTTCTGAAAGGAAATAATATTAGAGATTTCTGAAATAAGATTGTACCTCTTTTCTGCAGTGGGATTATAGATATTCCCCATTTGAAAGACATTTACTTTGTTTCTAGTCCTTTACAAGAAACATAAAGTATTGTTTTAAGTATCCAGGACTTTTTTTTTCCTTCTTACCATTTGCCCTCCTACCCTTCATTAGGTATATGAAGGCAGCTGGATCTCTGGCTCTGAGAGTGTGGACAGTTTATCCACTTTATTTGAATAATTCCAATTTCTTTCTGGAATTTTCAAACTAATTTTCAGTTTCACATTAGTGTGTTCCTATTTCAATTGCCTTTCCAACCATTTCTATCTTTTGTTATCTGTGCCGATTCTTTTGATTTCTTTTATTAGTGATTTAAAACATTCTTTCATATGATTTTTAATAATTTGAATTTTTCTTTTGAGAGCCTTTTGTTGATAATGACCATTTATCTATAGGGAATAGCTTTAGGGCTTATATAGCTCTATTAGTTACCTGCCTTATTTTGATATCAGAGATATTTGATTAAAAAAAAGATTTTCCCCAATTCGTTGCTTCCCTTCTTGTCTTGGTTGCATTAATTTTGTTCAAATAAAAGGTTTTCAATTTCTTATAATAGAAATTGCCTATTTTGTAAATATCTCTTCTGTTTGTTTAAAAATTTACCTTGGGGGCAACTACATGGCTCGATGGATTGAGAGCCAGACCCAAAGACAGATAGGTCCTGTGTTCAGACACTTTGGGACCTAACTATGTGACCCTGGACAAGTCACTTTAACTCCCATTGCCTAGCCTTTACTGCTTTTCAACCTTAGAATTGGTTCTAAGAGGGAAGGTGAGGGTTTAAGAAAAAAAATTTCACATTCTCTTCTAATTCATTTTATGGTATGAAATTTAATTGTTATCTATCCATTTTGGTATTGTTATATGCAGTGTAAGTGGTTGGTCTAAACCTAATTTCTACCATACTTCTTCCCAGTTTTCCCAGTGTAATTCTTACTTTGAATGTTTGTATCATAAAGATTGCTAATGTGGCTTTAAGAACTCAAATAGATTGTTGGGAGAAAATTGAAGTGATTAAAAATCCATTGTAAAATGCATTCAGATGGGATGCAGAGTCAGATCTGCGATCCATGGGGATCTATGGGGAGAAAATGACTGAAAGAGAAGGACCTCTCCCTACTGAGTCAGAGAGATGATCTCCCTTTTCATGGATTCCCAAGAATCTGAAGAATTTGTACTGTGTTTGTCTCTGTTACCTCAGGGAGAAAGTATGTATTTATCTCTGACCCATGAGGATCTATGAAAAACGTAGGACATCCGATTGAAAAGATGAGAACAGACTTCTTTCTTTTAAGAACTGTTTTCAATGCTACTTTTTTTTTTAATTAAAACCCTTACCTTAATACTGTGTATTGGCTCCAAGACAGAAAAGTGGTAAGGGCTAGGCAATGGGGGTTAAGTGACTTGCCCAGGATCACACAGCTGGGAAGTGTCTGAGGCCAGATTTGAACCTAGGACCTCCCGTCTCTAGGGCTAGCTCTCAATCCACTGAGCTACCCAGCTGCCCCCTTCAATGCTACTTTTAAGAGCAAAACCTATAAAGGCAGCAAGGAGGAAGCAGTAGAGTGTATTTGGGGGAAGACTTTCTTGTATTCCTGTACTGAAAAGAAGACAAGAAGAAAACTAATCCCAAAGAGAAATATGACAATGATATTTGAAGAGATTTTAATCCTATTTTAGACCAAGTTTCCAAAAGTCAGCTGTGGTTAGTTTTGAGGGTTTGAGGTTTCTTTAGCGGTGATGTTGGTCACAAACAAAGGATTTCATATAATTATCAATATATGACTATAGTTTTATTATTGTTGTTAATAAATTATGTAATATATTCAGAAATTTTAATTTTTACATGTAAGAGTAATGAAAGGAGGTTTCTCTAATTCATTGAATGATTAATATTTAATGAAGTAGAGTGGAGATTGAGTTCAATGATAAGAGATTATGTGCTTATTAATGAGAAATAAAGTATCCAGTGTGCCACTAGAGCAACTGATCTATTCAATATATAACAAGTCATGTAGCAGGTTGGATAATCTAACAATCAGTATGATCAGAAACATTTATATTTGCTACATGTGAGGGCCATATGAAGCCTGTCTTTTTAATCCTGTAATACTAGATAAAGAGTTCTTTCCTAAGCCATGTTTAGAAGTCAATAAAAAATCAAATTATTTCATTTATTTCTGATTCTTCCTTAACTAGCCTGTTCGATTTTTCTACTTTTTAAAAAATTTAGCCAGTCTCCAATGCTTTGGGGGATTACTGCTTTACAAAATATTTTTTAATATATAATGATTTAAGTCCAGAAATGTTATTCCACCTTCATTTCTTCTTTTTTAAAAATTATTTCCAGGGGGCAGCTGGGTTGCTCAGTGGATTGAGAGCCAGGCCTAGAGATGGGAGGTCCTAGGTTCAAATCTGGCCTCAGACACTTCCCAGCTGTGTGACCCTGGGCAAGTCACTTGAACCCCATTGCCTAGCCCTTAGCACTCTTCTGCCTTGGAGCCAATGCACAGTATTGATTCCAAGATGGAAGGTAAGGGTTTATTTTTTTTTTAATTATTTCCCTTGAAATTCTATATCTTTTGTTCCTTCAAATGAATTTTGGTATTATTTTATCTGACCCTACAAAGTATCTTCTTGATGTTCTGAATGATATAACACAGAGGTGTCACACTTGTCACCCTTAACCAAATTAAAATGTAACTGTTTAACAAAATAAGTAAAAATACAATGCAACATAGATAATGTTAATTTTTAGTTTTCTAAGTCAGTATGCTATAACAGGGATCCATGTTTCTATTTGAGTTTGGCACCAGTGGTGTGGCACTATATCTATTAATTGATTTCTTTAGAATTGCAATTGGCATTATATTGGCACAATGCAACCATGAGTACTAACTAGCGCTCCATTTGTTTGAATTGTTCTATATTTCTTTAAGGAGCATTTTTCATATTATATGTAAAGAAGCATATTATATTTATGTTATATATAAGGAGCATAATCATATATTCAGATATTTAATACATTTTGGTAAATTAGCTCCCAGATATTTTATGCAGTTTGTAGTTATTTTTAATGGAAACTTCCTTTTTATTATTCCCTCCTGCTTCTGTTATTGCTATGTGGAAGTAATATTTTTGTGGGTGTATTTAATAATCTGCCACTTTACTGAAACTATTATCTCTATTGGTTTCTTATTTAGTGAGTATTTATTCATCTTTTTTACTTAAACACCCTTCCTGGGGCTACTGCCTCAACTTGCACTTCATACTCACAGGTTGAGACTCAAAGTAGCTCTCAGTATTCTGTGGCAACCTTATAGATTCATGTTTTTTCGGTTCATAAGTTCCCATCAATGTACTCTCTGTTAATAGGCTAGAGACTGACACTAAATAGGATGGCATTTAAATTTATAAAGCAAAAGTTAAATGAATTATGAAAACATTTAGAAATAAATCTAGTAATAACTGGATTAATAGTCTTCTCTTAGAACTGGATAAATCTTAGAGAAAAATCGATTTAATTATATCTTATTTAAGGCACACAAATGGGGGCAACCAGGTGGCTCAAAGCAGGTCTAGAGATGGTAGGTCCTGGGATTAAATCTGATCTCAGACACTTTCTAGCTGTGTGACCCTGGGCAAGTCACTTAACCCCAATTGCCTAGCCCTCACTGTTTTTCTGCCTTGGAACTAATATTTAGAATCAATTCTAAGACAGAAAGTAAAGGTTTAAAAAACTAGGTACAAAAGTAACATAGCAAGAATAGTAGTTAGAAAACATTTTCCTTTTTAAAAAAGCTTGGGTTACCCTCTCTCACAAATATATGCCATTTTATTATGAAGAGTAAACTCAAGTTTAGAGGACAGAGACGTTTGTAGGGTGTGGTAAAGAGTGACTTATATGGGGCAAAGGATGGCTCAAACTTCTAGTGCTTGGAAAGCTTTTTTTTCCCTCTTAGAGACTTTCCAAAGCTCCCTTTGGATCTAGCTCTCTGCTTCCCAGGCTGCTCAGCTGGCCTCCCTGAGTCTGTTTCTTTCTTGGGTACATGGACAGTACTTCTATGCACCACCACAGACCCTTCTCTCTATGAAGTTATCTCCTCCCTTGGACAATCATCTCGCTGTATTAATGTCTGTCCTTGGTGATGTCTCTGCCTTGTGAGCTAAATGCATTGTCTTCTCCTAATCCAGGTATATAAATATTATCTATTATTAGCTATTAATTAGGAAAACAGGACAAATGGCTAAAAATAATAATTTTACAAACTATCAAATGAACAGTCTAGATAATAAATGCCTTAGGAGTTCAGAGGAGGAAATGATCCTTGAAGGGTAAGGTTAGTCATGGCAAGTTTTCAAAAGAGACTAGTATTTCATTGCCCCTTGAAGGAGAGAGAAGGGTGAAGGATATTACAACCCAGAGGAAAAACCGGGAATTTTGTACCAGAGACCACTGTGGAATTGCCTAAGATTCCTATAAATCCTGTAGAATAAGCTTCATATTTTTGACTTTCTCATGATTTTTCATTAGGAGATAGAACAGAAAAGTGTACAATCATATACTCCCAGGAGTTGACCATTGTTGATTTTGAAATTGGAATGATAGTTGTTGGTGAACTATAAAAAGCAAGATTTCAGCATTAATATTTCTCTTCTCTATCCCTTTTTTCCTCTTAAAGGATTTCCCACCTGTTACGCCTGGCCCCCTTCGATTACACTATGAGAAAATTACAGTGGTAGAGATCATTTACAAAATCAAGAAGAAAGAAATGCTTAGAGAGAGTGATGACAAAAGTGACAATGAAGACAAAAGCGACAGTGATTATGAATCAACTCAGAGAACAGGAAATGGTTACATCATGAATTGCCTTACCTCTAGATCCCTAAGTCAGGACTCCACATTCACCCAGAAAGAAGGTAATCCCACTGGTTCGGGTCCAAAGGATCCTGAATGTCCAGAGACGAACCCTCCTCTGGCTGACGCAGGTAGTGCCACATCAAATCAGTTAAAGGCTGGCCCAGATGAAAAGGGAGTGAGTCGTCTCTGGAGCTTCATTTCAGAAGGTAGTGTCCTTTCTTCTGAATCAGAAGACTGTTCTAATTTTAATGTGAATTTAAACACTGTATTTGTGGGAGACCCTGGAGATAATAATGCATCAGAAGAAGATGATGCTCAGATATTATTGCCTGTGCAAGAAGATAAAACCAACTTAGTGGATTCAGATGGATCTGAACTTCTAAGTCAGGCTGCCTGTGGAAAGACACCACTTCTCCATGTCCCCTCTGCAGAACATCTCTGGTCTGAAAATTCTTCCTCGGATGAAAGTGCTACTTCAGAGTCAGACAAGGACCAGAGAGGTGGTTATCTAAGAAGATAAATCCTGATAAAACTTATAGACATTCATGAATATAATGTGCTCTCTCTTCCCTCACTAGTTGTATATGGTCCCAAACCAGACCATATCTAAACTATCAGGATAAAAACCAAATGTGCTAACTAAATGCGTGGGAGTGATATGAAACTTAATTTTATGTAAAACACTGTTAAAATCCATTAAAGTGAAAGTGCAAGAGTTTTCTGAGCTAGAATGCTTCTAGAAGGCATAAAAAATCAGGACTAAAGGAGGAGTGGAGAGGGGGCAGATAAAAAGTTAAGAACAAAACGGCTGGGGAAAGGTACGTGACTCAGTGGATTGACAGTCAGGTCCAGAGATGGAAGGTCCTGGGTTCAAATTTGACTTCAGATACTTCTGAGGTATGTGGCCTTGGGCAAGTCACTTAACCCTTGCCTAGTCCTTGCTGCTCTTCTACCTTAGAACAAATATTTAGTATTGATTATAAAACAAAAGATAAGGGCTAAACATTTTTTAAAGAAATAAAGGACTTTAATGAAGACAAAATTTGACACTGGCAAACCTCAGTAAAGCCAAGAGATAGTGGAAACATAGATATATGTGGTCTGGAGAAAAAGAGCATGTTATTAATTAATGGTTCAGTGATTCTCAGTGTTATAGGTTCAGCTGGATTGGAAATCAGAGGACTCGAGTTTTGTCTTGATAGAATTTAATAAATGTAAGCTGAGGTACAAAATTCTGAGCTTTATCCATTTATTAGCAGAACATAAACATGTTAATAAAGTGGGTCAAGTGACTACCACAATTAGGCCAATGACCCAGAGAAGGAGATATAACTCATTTTCATCAGTATAGGAAAAAAGAACAAAACTGGTATAGGAAAAAAGAATAAATAAATAAATAAAAGTGGGAGAAATTAAGTAATTGGTTATAAAGCTGGTGGCATTGTGGGGGCAAAGACAATATAACTTGTTTGAAATTGGGGATGAAGGGCTAGGAGCAGCCTTCTCCTTTCCTGTGACAAAGAAATGTTCGTTGTTTGTGTCTATCTGCAAGATTAGAGATAGTGGACCTGACTTCTTTGGATACTAAGCCAGATATCCTTGAAAGATAGATTGGTGGTATAAAGATTCTAGATCAGACTCCCTGGTGTCCACCTGCATCTCTCAAAGATAACAGCTTTCCTTGAAGCAAGAAGAAAAGAGTAATTAGTAGGAAAACTGTACTGAGCTGATAGGCAAAGAGACAAAAAAATGTGACTTGAGTGATGAATAGGACCAATTACAGAGTAAATTCAATTATAAAATGATACAAAATCAATTAAATTTCTTCACTTTGAATCTTTCTCCGCCATTTACTGCTCTGTGACCTTGAAAAAGTCATTTTCCTTTTCCAAGCCTGGATTTCCTCATATATAAATTAAAACAGTTGGATGATGATCTATATAGTCCCTTCCAGTTCTGTTCATGATCTTTTATGTACCAGAGTTTCACCACCACTGCAGGTGAGGGGACTTTTTTGTTTTTTGTTTTAATTTGTTTTATTGATACCTTTTGTTTTAGAGTGCAACCATTTCTCATGCTTACCTCCTAGATTGAACCATTGAACCATTGTAAGAGAAAAAAAGTATAAAAATATGTAATAAAGGATCCTTTTCTAATAATTTATTAAATATTCTGCCCTCCTGTTCCCCATTTCTCTACAAAGAGAGAGGAGATGTGACAATTCCCCATGCTTGAAAAGTTCTATATCCTCACCTCTGTGTGAGTGACAAGGCCAGCAAGGTGCTGTTTGATAAACCCAAAGACCACATTTACTAAAATTCATTATCTGACAAAAACTGCTAGAAAAAGTGGAAGGCCATGTGGTAAAAATTAGATATAGATCAGCCTCTCCTTCCATATACCAAAAGAGACATCACAAACAAGTAAAAGAGTAAGGAAGAAATTAACTTTCAGATCTGTGGATAGAACCATTCATGAACAAAAAATCAAAAGGACAATCTTGGTTGCACAAAATTTTTCAAAATTTAACACAAAGTAAATACAATTAAAATTAGAAATAAAGTAGATAACTAGAAAGTGAGAGAAGGCCTGACTGGGTGTGTCTGTGTTGCCTACTAAAGAGCTCTGAAGTTCTTTCATTCAAGAGAACTGCTTCTCACTATATTAGTGTTATACTTTTTTCTACATCCTTTTGAGGGTGATTGTAAGTTAAATGAGTTTATTCCTATTTCATCACTGGGCAGCTAGAGTGCCAGGCCTGGAGTCAAGAAGATGAGTTCAAGTCTGTCCTCAGAAACATATTTGCTGTGTGACCCTGGATAAGTCATTTGTTTGCCTCAGTTTCCTCTTCTGCAAAATGAGCTGGAGAAGGAAATGGCAAGCCACTCCAGTATCTTTGACAAGAAAACCCCAAATGGAGTCAGAAAGAGTTGGGAATGACTGAAATGGCTAAAAAGCACAGTTTTATCCTTTCAAGAGTAGAAGTAGAGGTTTTTGTTATAAAGATTTTTTTAATTTAGTTCCCTATGAATTTGAGTAATTAAACCTTATCATAGGGAGCTAAATCAATTGTACAAAAACTCAAGCCATTTCCCAATTGATAACTGGGCAAAGGACATGAATAGGCAATTTTCAGATAAAGAAATCAAAACTATTAATAAACACATGAAAAAGTGTTCTAAATCTCTTAAAATTAGAGAAATGAAAATCGAAACAACTCTGAGGTATCACCTCACACCTAGCAGATTGGCTAACATGACAACAAAGGAAAGTAACAAATGTTGGAGGGCATGTGGCAAAATTGGGACACTAATGCATTGCTGGTGGAGTTGTAAATTGATCCAACCATTCTGGAGGGCAATTTGGAAATATGCCCAAAGGGCACTAAAAGACTATCTGCCCTTTGATCCAGCCTTCTGGGTTTATACCCCAAAGAGATAAGAAGGAAAAAGCCTTGTACAAAAATATTTATAGCCACATTCTTTGTGGTGGCAAAAAAAAATTGGAAAATGAGGAGATGCCCTTCAATTGGAGAATGGCTGAACACATTGTGGTGTCTGATGGTGATGGAATACTCTTGTGCTGAAAGGAATAATAAAGTGGAGGAATTCCATGGGGACTGGAACAACCTCCAGGAAGTGATGCAGAGTGAGAGGAGCAGAACCAGGAAAACATTGTACACAGAGACAGATACATTGTGGCACAATTGAATGTAATGGACTTCTCTACTAGCAGCAATGCAATGACCCAGGGCAATTCTGAGGGATTTATGAGAAAGAACTCTATCCACATTCAGAGGGAGAACTGTAGGAGTAGAAACAAAGAAGAAAAACAACTGATTGACCACAGGGGTTGGTGGGTATATGATTAGAGTTGTAGACTCTAAATCATCACCCTAGTGCAAATGTTAATAATATGGAAATAGGTCTTGATCAATGGCACTTGTAAAACCCAGTGAAATTGAGCATTGGCTAGGGGAGCAGGGTGGGAGGAAAAGAACATGATTCATGTAACTATGGGGAAATATTCAAAATTAATTAATTAAGTCAATAAACTTTTAAAAAAAAAAGCAGAAGTAGAACAGAGTTGCCCAGCAAGTATGTGATGAGGATCAGAAAGAAAACAATTAGACAGAAATAGCTTTGGCTTCCTGTGGAATAGACTGTTCTTGAAGAGACTGAGAATGCAGACCAGAGTGACCCTGAAGGCTTACTCATGTCTTTTTGCTAGCTTTCTATAAGCGTGCGCCCATTCTCTTCCATGAATGCTGTCTTAGTGAGGGAGCAGGATTCAGGTTTATGTGTTGACTGATATGCTGCATATTTTTGTATTTGCATTGGAACTACTAAATGTAATGATAATTTTGACTTATTGTTAAATAAATGTTTTCTGTTTAAGGGTGAGTAGCTTCATGTTTACTGATTTGTATAAAATGGGAAGCAACCCAGTGGAGGCTTACGAGCTTGCATGAGTCTACTCCCCTGCAACAGGGGTCTTTCTAGGACCTTGAAAGAGTGAGACATATTTGTGCAGTGGTGGACCATCTCTGGGAACCCAGGCACGCAGACATCAGGACAAATTTAAGAGAATGAGCTAGCCCAGAGAGAGATACGGTCATGGGCTACGTCAAGTTTTTGGTTATTCATAGTTTAACTCTTCAGACACTTATGATTTCAAATTCAATGCTACTTAAAAAAACAAAAAAACTTACCTTCCATCCTACAATCACGTGGTAAGAACTAGATAATGGGGGTTATGTAACTCACTCAGGGTCACATAGGAAGTATCTGAAGCCACATTTGAACCCAGGACTTCCCATCTCTAGACCTGGCTCTCAATCCACTAAGCCACCTAAGCTGGCCTCTCAGTAAACAATTATTAAGTGCTATAGCAAAGGAGAATAAAATTTATGCAAGGAATGATTGTTAGGGCATGAAACTCCAAATTCCAAACTGTTGGAGAGACAGTTCCCCAACTCACTCTGGACCATCAAACAACAGGCCTTGAGGATCTATCTTCTAGCTGTGGTGAAAGAATAACTCCAGTCTTCCTGGTGGATAGCCAGACTAGAGAATAGATCACTGGATAGTGATCTCAGCAGGATTGCTGAGACAGCTGAAGACAGCAGCTGGACTCCTGTTTCTGGCTCATCAAGGACTCTTGTGAGAAACTGATCTCATCCCCTGATGGACTTGCTTTTAGATAACTTAAGGTTTAGTTTAAAGTAAGTCAAATAGGGTTTATATAGTGGGTTAAAGAATTTAAATTTCACCTTTTCCCCTTTCCCTTTCCTTCATCCCTTCTATGTTAAAATAAATTCAATATTTATATGTTTATCCCTCTGTATTACTTTCCTTCCCCCATCCAAATTATATTTCCTTATAACAGTGCCTGCTGTGTCTGGCACTGTGCTAATCATTGGGGATGCAAAAAAAAAAAAGAAAGAAAGACAAAAGACAGTCCTTGCCCTGAAGAAGCTTACAGTCTAATGGGAGAGACTTAAAGTAAGCAAATTTATAAAAAGCAAACTATTGATGGGATAAATAGGAATAATTAACAGGGAGAAGGCATTGAAATTCAAAGGGGTTCAGAAAAGCTTTCTATGGAAGTTGAGGAAGGACTTGGGGAGATAATTATATCCCTGAATGCTTATATCATTAAAAAATATAAAAAGCAGACCAATGCAAGCAACTAAAAAAATTAGGGAAAGGATGAATTAAAAATCTTCAATTAAAGACTAATACTAAAAATCAAAGTAGAAAACAATAAAATTGAAAATAAAAGAACGATTGAACTAATAAATAAGAGTAGGAATTAGTTCTACATACAAACAAATAAACAGAGCACTGGTTAGTTTGATTAAAAAAAGAAGAGAGTCAAATTATCAGTATCAAAAATGAAAAGGGTGAGTTCACCTCCAATGAAGAGGAAATTAAAGCAATCATTAGGAGCTCTTTTGCCCAAGTATATGATAATAAATCTGACAATCTAGGTGAAATAAATGAATATTCACAAAAATATAAACTTTCTCCAATTAACAAAAAGGAAATATAATAATTAAATAATTCCATCTCAGAAAAAGAAATTGAACAAGCCATCAATGAACTCCCTAAGAAAAATCTCTGGGGGGGTGGGGGGGGCAGCAGGGTGATTCAGTGGATTGGGAGTCAGGCCCAGAGATGGGAAGTCCTGGTTTCAAATGTAGCCTCAGACACTTCCCAGCTGTGTGACCCTGGGCAAGTCACTTAACCCCCATTGCCTAGCCCTTACCACTCTTCTGCCTTAGAACCAATACCCAGTATTGATTCTAAGATGGAAGGTAAGGGTTTAAAAAAAAAGAAAAGAAAAATGGATTCAAAAGTGAATTCTACCAAATATTTAAAGAACAATTAATCTGAATACTATTTAAACTATTTGGCAAAATAAGCAGAGGAGTCCTACCAAATTATTTTTAAGACACAAATATGATGCTGATATTATACCAGGAAAACCAAAAACAGAGAAAGAAAATTATAAACCAATTTCCTTAATGAATATGGATGCAAAAATCTTAAATAAAATACTAGCAAAGAGACTACAGCAATATATCACAAGGATTATTCACTGACCAGGTGGGATTTATACCAAGAATGTAAGGATCCTGTGTGACCCTGGACAAGTCACTTGACCCCCATTGCCTAGCCCTTACCACTCTTCTGCCTTGGAACACAGAATTGACTCCAAGACAGAAGGTAAGGGTTTAAAAAAAAAAAAGAAAAGAATTCAAGGATGGTTTAATATTAGAAAAACTATACGCATAATTGACCATATCAATAGCCAAACTAACAGAAATCACAATTATCTCAACAGATGCAGAAAAAACCTTTGACAAAATGTAATACCCATTCCTATTTAAAAACATTTGAAAGTATGGGAATAGAAAAGCCTTTCCTTAAAATAAGTAATAACTATCTAAAACCATCAGCAAGTATCATCTGCAATGAAAATAAGTTAGAAGCCTCCCCAATAAGATCAGGGGTGAAGCAAGGATGCCCATTATCACCTTTATTATTTAATATTGCACTGGAAACACTAGCAGAAGCAATTGGGGAGGTTGGGAAGAAATTAAAGGGATTAAAATAGTCAATGAGGAAACCAAACTATCACTCTTTGCAGATGATATGATCTTAGAGAACAACTAAAACAGTTGAAATAATAACTTCAGCAAAGTTGCAGGATAAAAAATAAAACCAACACAAATCATCAGCTTTTCTATATATTTCCAACAAAGTCCAGCAGCAAGAATTAGAAAGAAAATTTCCATTTAAAATAACTCTGAAAAAAACATAAAATAAAATAACTCTGGACAATATAAAATACTTGGGAATCTATTTGCCTAGACAAACACAGGAATTATGTGAACACAATCACAAAACAATTTTCACATAAATAAGTTTGATCTAAACAATTAGAAAAGCATTAATTGTTCATGGTTAGGCAGAGCTAATATAATAAAAATGACAATTCTTTTTTTTAATGACAATTCTACCTAAATAAATTTACTTATTCAGTGCCATACCAAACTACAAAAAAATTATTATATAGAACAAAGAAAATCATAACAAAATTCATCTGAAAAATAAAAGGTTATGAATATCAAGAGAACTAATTAAAAAATATGAAGGATGATGTCCTAACTTTACCATATCTTAAAATTTACCATAAAGTGGTAATAATCAGAACAATCTGTTATTGATAAGAAATAGAAGGGTAGATCAATGGAATCAGTTCAGGGTAAATGACCACAGCAATATAGTGTTTGATTAACCCAAAGATCCCAGCTTTGGGGATAAGAATTCACTATTTGACAAAAACTGCTTGGAGAATTGGAAAACAGTATGGCAAAAATTAGGTTTAGATCAATATCTTGTACCCTATATGAAAGTAAGGTCAAAAAAAGAGATATCAGAGCAGTTTTCAGATGAAGAAATCAAAACTAATAATGTTCTAAATCCCTCTTCATTAGAGAATTTCAAATTAAAACAACTCTGAGGTATGGGATGGAGAGAATTTGGAATTCCACATTTAAGAAGAGGGGCAGCTAGGAGGCTCAATGGAAAGGGAACCAGACCTAGAGGTGGGAGGTCTTGAGTTCAAATATGACCTCACACATTTCCTAGCTTTGTGACCCTGGGCAAGTCATTTAACCCCCATTACCTACCTTTTACCATTCTCCTGCCTTAGAACCAACTAGAAGGCTAGGGTTTGGGGTTTTTTTTTTAATTAAGAAAATAATGTTTAAAATAATTAATTTTTAAACAAATATATCTTGTTCCTACATAGTTGTTGAAAGTGGTCTCCTTAGTCAAAACTCTTTGAGAGCAGGTTGTTTATTTGTTTATTTGTTTATTTATTTATTAATTTTAGTGCTCTTCTTTGTATTCCCAACATTTAACACAGTGTAAGCTCTTAAATGTTTGTTGAGTTGTTCAGTTGGGAATTCCTGTCCTGGCATTTACACTCTGAAATAGGTCTCTTATCTACCTTTTCATTCATTTCATGTTATATTCCTTCACATAGTCTCCCTTTTAAACTGGTTTGTCAGTTGCTTCCCTGCAAGACATTCAATTTCCATCTTCATACTTTTTCATATCTATTTCTTTATGTCTGAAATGCAGTCCCACCTCATCTCTCCTACCCTTAGAATCCCTAACCTTCAAAGCAGAGCTCAGGGGCTAGCTCCCCATCCCCCATTTATTAGCACTGCCTTTTCAATATATATTTTTTAATTTTCCCAATTACATGGAGTAGCAATTTTCAGCATTTTTTCAGCACTGACTTCTTAAAAATATTTTTCTTTGCTTTTATAACTTGCCATTTGAAGCCCATCTTCAGAAATATAAGGAGGGGAAGCCTGGAGGGCAGACAGTTTTCCCCTAGGTTTCCTCCAGAGTCTTAGTAGACTTAGATGTGACAAGACAGATTCTGTAGAGTGCTCTAGATCTTAAAGAGGCTTCAGAGAAAAAAGAAAAGAGGAAGCCACAGGAAGGAAGAAATGTTAGAAGCCATTATGAGTGACTTCTGGAAGGAGCCGGTAAGAGCTGAGAGATGGTCCAGAGCCAAGAATCATTAGAGTGATGCATGTGAACCATTAACTTAGGGGAGTTCTGCATTGCTGGTCAAGCAGAAACCAAAGGGAAGGAGAAATAAATATCTGAAGTGTTATCTACTCCAATTGTCTACAAAGTGGGGCCTGGAGTACCTTGAGGGGACACTGAACTACTCCAAAGGAGCAGCAGCATATCTGTAAGAGGTATTCCATAAACCAATTTGTGGGTAGGATGATGCGTTAAATCCACACACAGCCCTTCCTGGAATAGTCTGTGGTCTTATCTAGAATACAACCCCACCTACTCTTCATCCATTATCCCTCCATCCATTATCTACTTCTGGTCCCCAGCTCTTGCTGCTATTCAAGGCTCCTTACCCCCTTCTGCACCTGCCATTGGCCTTTGGAGCAACAGTATCTGGTGTGTGTGTTCCATTGGGAAAATTCACCCACTTCATCTCCTGCATATCTCCATCATATCATGGCTGTAGCTGGCATCCCTTAGAGGGCTATATGCTCTAGGGCAGTAAACAAGGATTTATAGCTCTGCCCTTTCCAGTCTTCTTTGGTTTGGGATTAGACAGAATGAGTTAAGCCCAAGGACAGCCAAGCAAGAACGATAAATCCTGGACCTCAGAAAAATCTCTAGAGTAGCAAGCTGAGAAGAGGGACATAATGCAGACTAACTACTCCTTTCCAATCTTTCTAGAATCTTTTCCTTCAGCAACCTGAAGTCAGAATGCCCAAAAGACGGGTGGTGAAAGCAAGAGCTCTCTTATCTTTTGACTAATTGTCCCGCACCTTGAGGCACTCACCTCCACAAATGAGGACAGTCCTGTACCAACGGTCTTTAGGACCAGAGTGTGTGGGATTCCGTCTTCAAAGAAGGAACATATTTGTTCAGCTGAGAAAAACTGGTTGGGGCTTTACATCCAAAAGCATAATAAAAGAGTCCAAATATACCTGAACCAAATTGGTTCCAAGGCAGAAGAATGGTAACAGATAGGCAATGTGGGTTAAGTGACTTGCCCAGGGTCGTACAGTTGGGATGTTTCTGAGGTCACATTTGAACCCTGGTTCTCTAGGCTCCAGGCACGGCTCTCTATCCACCAAGGCATTTAGCTGCTCCTTGAAACCAATGTTTCTGAGGGTAGGACTTTTTTTTTTTTAAACCCTTACCTTCCGTCTTGGAATCAATACTGTGTATTGGCTCCAAGGCAGAAGAGTGCTAAGGGCTAGGCAATGGGGGTCAAGTGACTTGCCCAGGGTCACACAGCTGGGAAGTGTCTGAGACCAGATTTGAACCTAGGACCTCCTGTCTCTAGGCCTAGCTCTCAATCCACTGAGCTACCCAGCTGCCTCCGAAGGTAGGACTTTTGTTGGTTGGTTGGTTTCGTATCTCCAGCGCTGAAGACAGTGCCCCACTTTTGAATGGAATAGAAATTTTCTAGAGTGGTGACTGCCATTTCCGTGAGCCTGATTAGTGGGAAGAATGCGACCTGTGGATTGATCGTGGACCCCTGACTGTGTGGCAGGAAAGAGGCTAAAGGGATAAGGAACTTGAAAACCTCAGACTTTCCCAGTCTGCACGCAGAGTCGCGCAATCCCAAATTGTGTGGGAAGGCAGGAGCCCCGGGGCTTTTCCCCGCCCAACCCTGCGGGCTGGTTTCCTGTAATTTACTCCTAACCAGGCTGAGAGGGGTGACGTTCAAGCTCGAGGCGAGAGGGGCGGAGAGAAGGAGGAGGCGGGGCCAGGGACTGGCCCGGGAAGTTAGGAAGCCAGCTGAGTTAAGGGACCACCGCGCATCCCCCTCCCCTTCTCGACGGATTTTTGGACCTCCTTTTCCCACCCCAAAAAAAATTCTCCAAGAAACGGCAGCTCTGAAAACGCGGAAGGAGGCTGGGTCGGCAAGATCGCTGCCCACCCCCCGGACATGGAAAGGAGTTTCCAGACCTGGCTGTACAGCAGCTGCCTCTTAATTTCAGGTGAGTTGAGGGGTGCTGAAAGAGGGCTGCTGGGCTGGGAGACATCCAGGGCCTGGGATCTAAAGTGGAATCTGTCTGCTTTCTCCTCTCCCTCCTGTTTCCCACGCACTCGGAGAAGCCTTTTCCCGCACCGGCTCCTTTGGAGAACTTATCAAAGTCTATCTTTTCCACCAAAAAAGCTATCTGACAGCACCCCCACCCCCTCCACAGCTCTGCATGGGGCGCTCTGTCTTCTCTTTCTGTTTCTCTGTCTCTGCCTCTGTCTCTGTCTGTCTGTCTAATCTGTCCCTCTTTCTCTCTCTTCCAGCCATATTAGCTTCTCCTCACCCTTGTTTAGGGGTTGTCCCACTTCCTGATGATCCTAGGAGACTCTACTGACGCCCTTACCCCTTAAGTGTTGAGCTTCGAAAGTGGCAACGCTGGCCGAGTTTCCTGCCCTGCCAGTATTTCCCTCTATTTGGGGGCCACTTTCTTATTTTCTCTTCCCAGTGCTACATCACAGCGCCCGGAATACGTCTGGAATCTGAGCCTAGTCTCTTGGGCTTCAGTTTAAAATCTCTGATAGAAGTGAAATACTTCATGTTTCATATCTGGTTTTCTGGAAGTAGATTTCACAATACTAACAACCAACCACCCAGTGGAATAGTTAATTCAACAACCTTTAATTAATACTTCATAGCTGTCAACTCTATTAGATGGTATGGAGATACTAGAAAAGTTCATTCGGAATTTAGATCTAATTAGGGAAACTAAAAAAGAGCAACTAAATGGAAGTCAGTACATAAAATTGATCTAACTAGTATAGTTCTGGATTCTGGAAAGTGAGGGAAAATGAAGTTGGATATCACATTAAAGGTGAGTTTCAGCCTCAGCCACTTCCCAGCTGTGTGACCCTGGGCTAGTCACTTGACCCCCATTGCCTAGCCCTTACCATTCTTCTGCCTTGGAGCCAATGCATAGTATTGACTCCAAGACAGAAGGTAAGGGTTTTTTTTTGTTTTTTTTTAAAGTGAGTTTCACTTATTCCTCCAGCTCACATAGAATCCAATTTGGAGCACAATATCTCAATTCTGGGAACCACTTCTCTCTTGGGTCAGCTCAGCTTTTCCAGGATACGTTTTCCTTTGGTAGTTAAGTTATTCATTTTCAAATAATTATCTTGATGTACAATCTGCTGTACTAGAAATATGTCCCTCTGTATAAATCAGAAAATTGATGAAGATTAAAGATTATTTGCACCACTAATGAATTAATTAAATCACAACCATGTAAATTATAATGTTCTTGAGTGATAAGAGAATATACATTTGGGAAATTTAGAATTTTAAATTTAAATAATCTTTAAATAAAAGTACCCCAGGGGGCACCTGGGTAGCTCAGTGGATTGAGCGTCAGGCCTAGGGGAGGTCCTAGGTTCAAATGTGGCCTCAGACACTTCCCAGCTGTGTGACCCTGGGCAAGTCACTTGACCCCCATTGCCTAGCCCTTACCACTCTTCTGCCTGGGAGCCAATACACAGTACTGATTCCAAGAGGAAAGGTAAGGGTTTTAAATAAATAAACAAACAAACAAATAAATGAATGAATGAATGGATAGATAGATAGATAGATAGATAGATAGATAGATAGATAGATAGATAGATAAGTAAATAAATTAATGAATAAATTAATAAATAAATAAAAGTACCCCAGAGCTGAAATACTTTTTCCATTTATTAATACTTGGAAACATTGTAGATGCATGATA
This sequence comes from Monodelphis domestica, assembly GCF_027887165.1. Classification (NCBI taxonomy): domain Eukaryota; kingdom Metazoa; phylum Chordata; class Mammalia; order Didelphimorphia; family Didelphidae; genus Monodelphis; species Monodelphis domestica. The sequence continues at coordinate 13,485,110 of NC_077230.1, read as the reverse complement.
CATCACAAAGACACTAGTAAATAATATGCATTGAGTAATAGCAGGATTCAGACTCAAACCATTGACTCCAAATCTAGGACCTTTCCGCTGTTTCTTCAACAATGCCTTCTTTTCAAGGAACTAATTTTCAGAGCTGTCTAAGAATCAAACCTGCTCAGGTTGCAGAATTGGATTGTGCTGGTGGTATTAAATATCTGTTTATCCCATTCTTGATGCCAAATTCTTCTCTACCATCTGCATGACTAACTGTCTTATCTCTGGAGTCTTCCAGGACAAAAATAAATCCAAGGGAACAAACACCATATGTATATATGTGTGGCGATCTGTGCATATAATTATATTCATGATACATATATCTACTTATACATAATTGATATATTGTAATATATGATGCGATATATTTATATTTATACATCTATATTATGCACACAATTTTATCTTTAGGCCCAGTTCCCATTTAGTATATTTTTACTGATCACTAGTTGTGATGGGACACAAAGGTACATTCAGCAGACTAATTTATTACTTAATACAAGTTACCTTAGGAATGTTGCTTCAGCTGTCTAGCATTAGTTTCCTCATTTGTAAAATTAAAAGGTTTGATTGGATGATCTCCAAGATCTTTTCCAACTGTACATCTATGATCCTATAATTAAAAATCCCCTCACAAATCTGGTAATATTTAGGGTTGCCGGAGTGATATCAATTATACAGCTTCCTATTTCGAGGATAAGTTTCTTTCAGTTTAGTCAATAACCATTTATTAAATGCCTAGTTGGGTTATGAAAGATTTCCAGAAAGATATTCCATAGCTTTTATGGATAACTAATATAGCATTGCTTTTATTACATTAAAAGGAAATTTTAATGATTAAAATTTGATGAAAGGCAATATAAAATATATTTTAATACAATCTCATGCTGCTTTTCATAATTGCAATACATATAAGGGACTTCATCACTTCAAGATTTGTAAAGCATTTTTTTTCTTATATTCAACAATCCTGGGGGTAGAAATTCTTGGGAACTTTTTTTTTAATCCAGATATGATTTCATCGGTGTAAGAAGCTATAGATGAAGTAATTTCTCCCCTCAATGCACATAGGCACGTGGTAATTTATAATCCTAACAGAGTTGCCTGGGGACACTGAGGAGTTCGATAATCTGCCTGTAGTCAAATGTCCAGTATGTGTTAGAGGCAAGATTTTAATCTAGTCTTACTAGCTACAAGACAAACAGTCTCCTCAGTGAGACAAGTCACTGCTTCACATAATAGATATTGCTTATCGTTTTCCGATACGGAAACTAAGGACCAGAACAGGAAATGACTTCCCTAATGTCACATGGCTAACAGGTGTCAGGGGCTGAATTTAAACCCAGATCTCTCTAGATTCCAGATTCAACACTCATTCTACTACATCAAGTGGCTTTCCGTAAAAGTGATTCCAGTTCATCTGAACCATGGTTTCTTGAAGGCTGTCACAACAGAATATAAGTTCCGATCATTTCTATCATAACAGAAAAGCTTTGAGTAGGATGCTATTGATAATTGATGCTATGCCTAGAGAAGTTCATCACCAGGAAGCTGGCCACTCAGCAATGATTTCTTTAACTAGGACAATCCATGAAACAAAAGAGCATTGGGTTCAGGATTCCCTGGAACTCTTTGCTTAGCTTGAGGTTTCCGTTTCCCCATTTGAAGATACAGTAACTGTAGTTACCCTGATTATGAGGTGAAGAGAGAGCTATCTACTAGTAAACACAGATCATTCTTTGACCTTTCGTTTTCCATTATACAGTATTTACCTGACTTCTCAGGGTTTCTCCTTTAAGTAGTAGCATCTCCACTATCATGACAGCAATGTGTAGCTACAATAACATTGGGCATTTGGTCAAAGGATATGAACAGGGAGTTCTCAGGTGAAGGAATCAAAGCTATTTATAATCATATGAAAAAATGATCCAAATCAGTATTGGAAGACAGTTAAATAAATACATAAACAAACAAACAAACAAACAAATAAAATAAGAATGACAGTTGAGTAAAAATATAAGGCCTAAATATTGTCAGCAACTGTAAAAATATAAATGAAAAAGTTATAGTAGCTGGACTTAAATAGTAGTGAATAAGCTGAAAACGGGGTGTGCCAAAGCTGATCAAGCATCTACAGAAGAGAGTAAATCTTAAGGTCACCAAGAGTCATCAAGGGTGGTAACTAATATTTATTTTTTGGACTATTCTGCACTAATGATGCTCCGAAAAATCCATTCGTGTAACTTATGCTAACATTGATTAACAATGCTAGAATTACATTGTAATTAAATCAAAAGCACTTGCTATTATTAAAATAATCATAAAGGAGGGTAGGAGATTTCATTTTCACAGAACCAACACAATCCCAAAGGACTCATGATGAAAAACATTATCTGCATGGAGTCTAAATGCAGATTGAAAGAGACCATTTTTTACTTTGTTTTCTCCATATTTTTTTTAAATATATTTTATTTGATCATTTCCAAGCATTATTCGTTAAAGACATAGATCATTTTCTTTTCCTCCCCCCCACCCCCCATAGCCGACGCGTAAGTCCACTGGGCATTAGATGTTTTCTTGATTTGAACCCATTGCTTTGTCGATAGTATTTGCATTAGAGTGTTCATTTAGAGTCTATCCTCTGTCATGTCCCCTCAACCTCTGTATTCAGGCAGTTGCTTTTTCTCGCTGTTTCCACTCCCATAGTTTATCCTTTGCTTATGAATGGTGTTTTTTTCTCCTGGGTCCCTGCAAGTTGTTCAGGGACATTACACCACCACCAATGGAGAAGTCAGTTACATTCGATGATACCACAGTGTGTTTGTCTCTGTGTACAATGTTCTCCTGGTTCTGCTCCTCTCGCTCTGCATCACTTCCTGGAGGTTGTTCCAGTCTCCATGGAACTTCTCCACTTTATTATTCCTTTTAGCACAATAGTACTCCATCACCAACATATACCACAGTTTGTTCAGCCATTCCCCAATTGATGGGCATCCCCTCATTTTCCAGTTTTGGGCCACCACAAAGAGCGCAGCTATGAATATTTTTGTACAAGTCTTTGTGTCCATTATCTCTTTGGGGTACAGACCCAGCAGTGCTATGGCTGGGTCAAAGGGTAGATATTCTTTTAGCACCCTTTGGGCATAGTTCCAAATTGCCCTCCAGAATGGTTGGATCAGTTCACAGCTCCACCAGCAATGAATTAATGTCCCTACTTTGCCACATCCCCTCCAGCATTCATTACTTTCCTTTGCTGTTATGTTAGCCAATCTGCTAGGTGTGAGGTGATACCTCAGAGTTGTTTTGATTTGCATCTCTCTGATTATAAGAGATGTAGAACACTTCTTCATGTGCTTGTTAATAGTTTTGATTTCTTTATCTGAGAACTGCCTATCCATTTCCCTTGCCCATTTATCAATTGGAGAATGGCTTGATTTTTTGTACAATTGATTTAGCTCTTTATAAATATGAGTAATTAAACCTTTGTTTTCTCCATATTTTTAATGTCTTCTACAATAGGAGGAATATGAAAATATTTTATATGATAGCCCATGTATCAAATGGCTTACTGCTTCCGGGAGCAGTGAGGGGAAGGAGAGAGAGAATTTGAAGCTCAAACTATTAGAAAACAAATGCCAAAATTGTTTTACATGTAATTGGAGGAAAATAAAGTATTACAGAAGGAAAAAAACTAAAAACTGAGAATCAACCACCTGACTACCTCTAACTGCTAAAAGTTCAACTAACTAATATTGGACAATTTTTTCAGGTTTTTTTTTATTAAAATGCTAACTTTCCCACAATTTACCCTCTTTCTTACCCAATCCCATTCTTAAGTGACATGGCAATAAGCTAATTAGTCTACACAGACCAAAATGCCTTGTTCTGGACCAGAGAAATACTAGTCCTATGGTTCAAGCTAAGGATTGGAACAGAGTGGGACTCTGATAGACCACCTAACATTTAACAGACGGAAATGGAAAGGATCATCAGCAAAGATAGAAGATTTATTCAATTGGGCGTCACTTCCCTTCTCTCCTCATTTGCCATGCTGGCACATTAGAGGGAAGATAGGAAAAAAGCACTTACTAACCACATGTACCAGGCACTGTTCTAAGCACTTTACAAATATTATCTCATTTGATCTTCACAACAACTCTGAGAGGTTGATACTATTATTATCACCATTTTATAGGTGAGGACTGAGGTAGATAGCAGGCAAGTTACTTGTCCAAGATCACATAGCTAATAAGCATCTGAAGCTGGATTTAAACTCAGATCTTCCCAACTCCAAGCCCAGTGTTCTATCCACTGCACTATCTAGCTGCTTCTAGAGGAGGGTGTGTTGATTTATCAGGCAATTAAAAGTCCATCAAGTTTAAGGAATGCCAATTAATCTGGCTTTTGAAGCCTTAAGCGAACTGGGACTCTATAGAAATTATTAGAGCAAGAATTGCCTTTTTGGGAAAAAACTAGCCAAAGGGACAAGGACTTTCCAGTCTTCTTTGACCATGCATTATGAATTTCTAACTACAAATAGTCTATTATCATGTTTTTTAACCTGCTAAGTAGTAGATATTGCTCCTATCAAATGTCTGCATCCATTTCCTAGTTTTGAACAAAAGGATTTCAGGAGGGTAACTGAATGACAATTTGAAAATTATAAAACATTTGAACCAGCAGAGTTAGGGTGTCCATGATAGCCAAAGTAAATGTAACATGCAAAAATGCCAACCTCTTGCCAAAGCAGGTAAAATTTTTTTAAAATATTTTTCTTTTTTACCAATTACATGTAATAACAAATTTCCACACAAGTTTTCCTAAGTGATAGTATCAAACTTGTCTCTCACCCTCCCTTCTCTTCTCTTCCCCTTTGCAGTACTGGCAGGTGATTTGATCTGGGTTATACATATATTATGCAAAACATATTTCCAGACATATTTGTTTTTTAAATTATTGATTGCCTTTGTTTTTACATCACCTACATATTTTCCAGTAAGTCTCCCTCTCCTCTTCACAAAGAGCTTAGAAGAAAGAATAAAAAAAGAAGTGGGGGGGACTGGTAAAGCAAAACTAATGAACACATCAACCACTCTTACATATGTAGTGTTCCACACCCATAGCACCCCACCTCTGCAAAGAAGGGAAAGAGATATATTCCTTTTCTTCTTTGGGTCCAACTTGATCATTAGAATTCCAAAGCATTCAGTTTTGATCATTTTCTTGTTCTTTCTTTTCATTATTGAAGTCATTATGTATATTATTTTCATTGTTCTGCTTACTTCATTTTACATCAGTTCATACGTTTTCCCATAAGTCTTTGTATTTATCATGTTTGCCATTTCTTACTGCTCAGTAACATTCCATTACATTCACCTACCCCAACTTCTCTAATCAGAGGGCATCTGCTTCTTTTCCTCATTTTTTTGCTACTACCAAAATATAGTTTTACTTTCTAAATATTAACTTGGGTAGTGAATAATTTCATAGGTGAGAAGATATGTAGATATGTATATGCACATATAAACATGCTTATGTATGTATGTACATATGTTCATTTCTTCTATTTGAATTTTTAAAATATTGCATCTTAGAACCATGGAGCAAATGCGAAGGCTATAGAATCTATGGATATTTTTTCAGGAAGTATGCATTTATTAAGCACCCATTATGGCTTGGCACAAGGCTAAGCTATTTGTTCATTTTGGCTCCTGTTTGAGGAAAGTTTGATATATTTCTTTCTCTTTCTTTTTCACAGTGCTAGGAATTCTTCCCAAGCCCCGGAACGTAAGAATGAATTCAGTTAATTTGAAGAACATTCTGCAGTGGGACCCACCTGCTTTCTATCAAGGAAATGTGACTTACAGAGCCCAGTATGAGAGGTACATTTAATGAGCTGATGTAGTTTTGGTTTTTTGTAAGATATCACCAATCAGGAGGTCCCAGGTCCAAATCTTGCCTTAGACACTTCCTAGCTGTGTGATCCTGGGCAAATCACTTAACACCCATTACCTAGTCCTTGCTGTCTTCTGTCATACTAGGACAGAAGGTAAGGAATTTTTTTTAATCTCACCAATCACCAATTAAGCTTTGGAATTTCTCTCATGACTAATTAAACAAAAAGAGATGGTCTTGCTCCTTTCTCTTGTGTTTATGTTTATTAGAAGTTATTTTGGTGCTTTGTCTGTTGGCTATTGTTGTTATTATTATTATTATTATTATTATTATTATTATTATTAGGGGTAAGAGCTAGACCTGTCATTTCAGTGGTATAAGGAACATTGGCACCTTCTCTGCAATTAAGAGTCTCAAAGAGCTATGTAGGGCAGGAGTCAGCTGGCCAAATCTGGCCCATTGCCTTCTCTAGTACAGCAAGAGCTAAGAATGGCTTTTACATTTTAAAAGGGTTTTATTGGAATATAAAAGCCATTTTTAGCTCAAGGGCTATATAAAAACCAATTCTCAGGCTGGATTTAGCCCTAGAACTCAATCAATCCCTGGCCTAGAGTACTGAGTGATTCAGTGGTTTGCCCCAGCTACACAGCCAATATGGATCAGAGGCAACAGTTGAAATGTCTTTCTGGCTTCATGGCTAGGTCATTCACTACTATTTTAGACTTCTTCTATAACCATCTCTTTCTTTTCATCTTTTTGGATTCATTGGGATAAGTTGCTGCCCCAGCACTATTTTATGCTTAATGTTCTGTACACCTTTGTGAAAGTATTTATTTTTAAATTTTTCTTTATTTTATTCTAGTAACAAATTTACATGTAAGTTTTCTAAGTTTACATGATTCACATTGTGTCCCTCTGCTTCTCTTTTCCCTCCCTCCTCCTGGAGCTGACAAGCAATTCCACTGGGTTAGACATGTCTTATTACTCAAAACCTATTTCTATATTATTAATTTTGGTAATAGATTAATCTTTTAAAACCAAAATCCCAAATCATATACCCATATAAACAAATGATCCATCATATGTTTTCTTCTGGATTTCTACTCCCACAGTTCTTTCTCTCTATGTGGATAGCTTTCTTCCCTTAAGTCCCTCAGAATTGTCCTGGATCACTGCATTGCTATAGTAGCAAAGTCTTTTACATTTGACAGTGTCACAATGTTTCATTTACTGTGTACGATGTTCTCCTGGTTCTGCTTATTTCACTCCTCATCAGTTCATGAAGGTCTTTCCAGTTCTTTCTGAAATCATCCTGTCCATCATTCCTTAGTGATAACACAATATTATATCATCACCATCATATACTGCAATTTGTTCTGCCTTTCCCCAATCAAGGGACATCCCCTCCGTTTCCGGTTTGTGTTTTTTTGCAAAAGTATTTAAAGTATCTGCTCTTTGTAATTGAATAAGAATATTGGATTGTAAACTTATATTTTGTAAACTTAATTGAAAGTATATTCAAGACAACTCCAATTATCATACAGGACAGCATTATCAGTATTGCACCTCAAGATGCCTTTAAGTCTCAATATTTTCTACCATAGGCTTCTCCTTCATAGCTTGTGCTCAACATATCTTGCCTGGAGATTATCTATAAGCTTTTCCAGTTTCTGGAATCAATTAGCCGGAGTGAATTCTGGAGACATTTAAATCACTTAAATTCTCTGTTTCCTCATCTTTAAAGAGAAGATAATAAAACTTGTAGTACTGACTTTATAAGGTTGTAATAAGAATCAAGTGAGTATTGTAAAGTCCTTTGCATTTCTTTGGTATACACTAAGAATGTTATGCTTATTAAATCTAAATGACATTTTTATACCATTGGATAAAGAGGGGGAGATGGAATAAAGCGTAATATTTGTAGGTACTCTTATGTGAATGTGTCATAGAACCGCATCTATATGGAGATTTATTGCCTTCAAATATTCAACAGAGCATCATTTTTATGTGTGTGTGAAACTAGCCATGGATGAAAAATCACAGTATCTTTATCAGACATTGCTGTTTTATAGGAGAAACAAAGGCTACATCAATTTCAGCTTTCCTTTTGAAGTAGCACTTACAAAAACAGCCTTACTTTCTGTCTTGTGTAAAAAAGGAGGCTTTCCTTCTTTTTATAACTGGGAGAGACAGTTGGTTTGTCTCACTGGTTAGGATATGATACCAGTGAAAATGTTGGGAGGACCAAGTGAATCGGGGATGTCAAGGATTTGGTACACCCTATTGTTGGAGGGAAAAAAAGGCAGGATCTTTCCCTTCCTAGGGTGAACTGGAGCAGGGGTTAAGGATTATCTCTAGAGAGAAGAAAGATGTCTTTTCTTTCTCTCTCCTCTCAAGGGATGTCAGACAGACAACAACCCTTGAGTACCTCTGTGGGCACGGCTGACGGGAAGAGATGTTTGTTCCCTTAACAGCCATTCCTGAGGACAGGCTTTAGTATAACTTCCTCAATGGAGAATATGTGACAATCCAAACTTGGCTTTGCCACATAAAGGGACTGAACTCAAGCTGTGAGCTCTGTCCCCCCCTTTCCCAACCCTCTTCTTGTATAGGCCAAACCCAAATCTGACTATAACTGAAAATGTATTGAAGAGATGGGGAATATGGGAGAACAATGGTGGGAGAGGATGCCCTGTCAAAACTATTTTCACAGCAGTTGGATTTCAAGGGCCAAGGCTCGAGGCCTCAGGGCCTCAGCCCCTTTTCTCAACTGACTACTTTCTTATAAATCACTATACTACTCCAACTTAAACTAAATCACTATGATCAGTTCAAGGAAAACAAGGGGAGACCCAGAAAGAAGTAAGAAGACTGGCTCAGTGTTTGAGAGAGTCCAAGCTAAACTGCCTCTGAGTCAGTAGTTCTTTTTTTTTTAAACCTTTACTTTCCATCTTAGAATCAATACTTCTAAGGCAGAAGAATGGTAAGGGCTAGGCAATGGGGGTTAAGTGACTTGCCCAGGGTCACACAGCTAGGAAGTATTTGAGTTGATATTTGAACCTAGATCCTCCCAACTCTAAGCCTGGCACTCTACCCACCAAACCACTTTTTGCAATAACACTTTTAGAGGCAAGTTGTTTGTCTTTAGACCCTATGCCTGAAATTTTCCTCTTAAGAATGTTCAAGGATAAGTAAATATTTATGGGGTGCTTGCAAAGCAATCAAGAGTCAGCATGGTTAGTGGATAGAGAACTGGCTTCAGTCAAAGACCTGGGTTTAAGACCCACTTCTAACATATACCAGCTTTGTGACTTTGGGCAAGTCTTCTCAGATTATAAATGATAGTGTAATGATGGGGAGTAGAACAAAAGAACCATTGGGGGAAATGGAAGTTGAGAGCTTTACAATGCATGAGGTAGAAACAGCAGTTGGGAACTGAAGAAGGACTTCTGGGAAATTCTTCTGAGGAGGGCGTCTTGGGTGCAGAGACACAGAGGGGAGTGGAAGGAGGAGCTATTTTTCTGAGCCATTTAAGTCACCTTTGGGGATTTCTGACACTGACAGAAATCCTAACATTGCAGGTTCCTGTTTAAAACATCCCTGGTTCCTGTCAAGAAACCTATTTTCTTCAAAAATTCCATGAACTATTGAGATACTAGACTCAAATCAGTGAGCTTACAAGAAAACCTTCAGTAATTAGTTTTATTTAGAAAGAGATTGAGGGTGAACCACAACCACTCTAACCTCTACCCTTTGCCCCAATCAACAATTAAATCAAATAAGCAGTCAGATAGCGTATTCAATCTCATTTATTTATAACTAGAGATGTAAGCCCATTGGCAGACTCCCATCTTGTTGCCAGTTTTCAAGAAGACACGAGGGAGAGGCTTGTGAGCACCCCAAAACAGTGCATATCCGGATTGAGGACCCACATATCTGTCCTGGTTGAGAAGATCTTCCTGCCATCCTTGAGGGCCAGCACAGCCATCAAAGGGCAAGTCTTCACTGAGGGACGATCTCCATTTTGTCTCCCTCAAGTAATTCAGGGGAGTAGTAAGGGAAGCCATTTTCATCAACCCTTTCCTCACTGCCTTCAACCCTTATTTCTCCATCTAAGGAGTGAGAGTCCCCCAAAATTACAACAGGGGCTGGTCTACATTGAAAGAGGCCATTTTCTCACCATAACCTCTCAATACAAGTGACATCATGACTAGTCTAGTTTCTATGCAAAGATTTTATTTTTCTTTTGAGTGCAGAGTATGGATTTTTTTATCTATTAGGTTTTTAATTTCAGTAATTATCCTTTACTACATCATGAAAATAGAGAGGTGATCTTTTAAATGATATCTTTTTTAAGGTTTCTATACCATGCATTGTTAAGCATATTAAACTATTATTTATTTCAAAGACATTTCCCATAAATCCCTCCCTACTGCCAGGACTAGTTCATTTACAAATAAAAGTAAATTATTTCTGACTAACCAAGTCATTTGCATTCTGGAAATATCATAAGAAGAAAAAATCCAGAAGCTGACTAAGGTGGGGCATGTCATCAGAGAACAATTATTTGTGAAGCCAGTTCTCATTCTGTGCCTGGATTTGAGCCCAGAGTTCATATCATTCCTATTACCATCAGTATTCACATTGCCTGTAGCTTAGAAGGGCGTCTAATCCCTATTCCTCCTCCTCCTCTGGCAAGCTGTCCTTGCAAAAATGAAAGCTGGTCTATGGCCATGGCTTTATGACAGTCATAAATAACACTGTTCAGTCCAAAGTCTGAGACAAGCAGCACAACTGCTTGGGGGAGAGGGGGAAGGAAGACTTCAGTTGGAATCTTGCCTGAGACATTTATTAATTGTGTCAGCCCAAACAAGTCAGTTCATCTCTCTTACTCTTTATCCTAGTCTGTAAAGTGGAAATAATAATAATAATTGTAGCACCTATCTTATAGGGTTATTCAAAGTACCAAATGAGGTTATGTAAAATTCTTTGCAAACCTTAAAGCACAATATAAATATCAGCTAGTATTTCCTATGCTTCAGCAGTGAAGAATCTGTCATTTCATTGGTGTGAGCATTCCCTCTTCTGATGCATGCTTTAAAGAGATTTAAGTGGAAAAGCCGATGCACAGAGACAGTCCCACTCTCTCGGCGTTGGAAGCCTGGGTCCAGTGGCACGAAAAATTGTTACGCCTGGAGACTTCCTCAGCTACATTGGATGGCCGTGTTGTCCTTTGTGCTCCAACACGCCCTAAGCACTCCACAGTGCTTTGCTGCATCGCCATCTCAGCCGTTGAACCTTCTTATTGGTTTCTTCCGTCTGTTCAGCCGAAGCAGTCTTCACATGCTGGGTGAGCAAAGCCCTGGTTCACCAGGGGTCGATGACCCAATGGCTACCCTCACAAGGTTTAGCCGGCCTGTCGAAGCCATTGCCCGGGGTGTGGCCACTGCCACATGCTAGCAGCTACTGGGAGCCACAAGTGAGAGCTGGGTGTCAGGTGGGGGTCAGAGGCTGGAGAGCTGCCCTAGGAGGGCACGACAAGCCCTCCATACCAGAGATACTACCTGTCCCTGAGCACCCCATACACCCCTGTATTTGATACTAGGGTAAGAAAGAGCTACTGAAGTTTACTGAGTAGTGTGGCAATTAAAAGAGTGGATGCCATAAACTGTAAGAGTTAAGATGGTTGAGGTTGTAAACTGTAGTGAGTAAAATAGTGGAAGATATAAATTGTAGTAGATATAAGAGTGGGTGAGTAAATTGTGACCGCAGGAAATATGTTTTCACTACAGTGTTTTGTTTTTAAATCAAATATAAGGTGGTCGCCAGGGAAATATTCCCAATTATTCAAATATACCCAAGTCAGCTGGGTTTTATAGAGATTTTAATTAATAATACAATGAGGAATCAAAGAGAGACAGACAGACAGACAGACAGAGAGACAGACAGACAGAGAGACAGACAGACAGACAGACAGACAGACAGACAGACAGACAGACAGACAGAGAGGAAATAAATGAGAAAATAATAGGCTGGCCCAGGCAGCCCTGGCCAACCCAGGCCTAAGCCCTAAAAGAAAAGATCAGTCAGTCCTTAATCACTCACCATAAGATCTGTTCAAGCAAGGATTCAGGGGGACAGAGTCTCCCCAGAGGGAGTTCCAGCCAGAGTCAGCCTCCCTTGAGAGACCTCCTTAGAGATTGTCCTTTTCTCAACAACCTCCTTAGAGACTCTTTCTCAAGAGACCTTTTTTTTCAACAGACAGTCCTTTTCTTATATAGGGGGTTTTCTCCTATGTCACCTCCCCTAAGTTCTTACATCTACCAATCACAGTAGAAGTTTTCCAAAGGACAGCCCATTCTGAATTCACACCTGAGTACACTAATCCTTTTAGTAATCCACACCTGAGTAGGCTAGAATCTCTGAGGAAGTTTTTTCCTCTTTGCTCCTTGTAAGTTCACAAGTTGCCTGACCTTTATAGGTACTTAGCATCCCTTTGTATTAATTCTAAAAATAGGCATGGCTTAAATATGGGTTTAAGTATTTTTCATTGTTCAGCAAGGAGTTTTCTCCCCTAAAGCAGGCTTAAGTATGGGTGGAGTAGAGGTCTTCACATTTTTTTATCTAAGTAGAGTTCTCAATGTCTAAATGGGGAATGTTCTCAATAGGGAATTGTCCCAATGGAGAATTCCCCAATGGGGAATTTTTTTAACATTCACAAGTCTGAGAAATTTCAAGATTCACAATCCCCCCTGATGATCATTGGGAGACTAGTCTCCCCATTGATCATTTAACACAATCAATTTGTAATCCTAAATGCACTTCTAACTATGGATATACATAATATTCAAATTTCTAAGAGGAAAATAGAGTAGTGAGAGAGGAAATAGAAAAGAAAGAAAGCAAAACCAATGTTTTGCTGGGCTCATTGACAGAAAGCCAAATTAGGGGCAGACCCTTTTGGCATAAATGTGTACATTTACAATAAATGTTCAATCAAAGTTCAGTTCAATCAACCATATCCAAAGTTCATTCTTGATCTTCTTGATGTAGTGTGGATTTTCGGCATCTTTCTGCAACAGTTCATTCTCTGGATATAGGAAGTTATCAAGCTTCTTTCTTAAAGATCTTTTCTCGAACAAAATCAAAATTCTTGGATTTTCATAAAAATACAATCTCAAACAAAAAATCAAAATTCTTAGATTTTAAATTAAAATACAGTAGGAAAGTGACATAGTCAAACTTGTACTGTAGAAATATCATCTTATCATTTATAGGGAGACTGGATGGAAAAGTCAAGATCCTTGAGGCAAAAAAAACAATTGGAAGACTTTTACAGTTATCCCAACAAGAGGAGTTGAGAGCCTAAACCAGAATGGTTTTCATTTGAGTAGATATAAGGTACAGATGTAATATATAGCAGAGATAAAATTAACCAGATTCAACAATTAACTGATTGAATATGTGAGGTAAAAAAAAATGAATATTGTGAACTTATGGAACCAAAGTGATTCTGGTTGGCAGAATTGGTAGAAACAGGGAAATGGATAAGAGAGTTGGATTTGAGGGCAAAGATAATAAGCTCTGTTTTAGACATGTTGGATTTCTGGTGGCTTTAGGACATACAATTTGAAATGTGGAATAGATAAAAAGATCTGGAAGTCATCTGTATAGAAATGACAATTTAACCCATGAAAGATGATATGGCCATCACGAGAAAGAAGAAACGAAGACCCAGGACAGAACCTTGGAAATACCCCCATAATTCAGAGATGCAATATGGAAAATGATCCAGCAAAAGAGATTGAGAAGGGGCTAGACCTGGAGCCAGGAGGACTTGAGTTTAAATCTGGCCTCAGACACTTTTTAGTTATGTGACCCTGGGTAATTCATTTTACTCTGATTACCCAGTCCTTGCTTTCTCCTGTTTTAGAATTGATACAAAGGCAATAGGTAAGAATTTTAAAAAGAGAGATTGAAAACAGGCTGTCAGACAGGTAGAAAGAGTACCAAGAGGAACCAGATTCGAAAATCAGAGGAAGAATGCATGGAGGAGGGGGAAAATGGTCAGTGGTGTCATGAGAAAGGGTAAGTATTTCTTTTTAATCATGAGATTTGATAATTAAGATACCACTGATAACTTTTAAATGATGATGAAGAAACCAGATTGCATAAAGAGCACCAAGTAACATCATAAAATATGAAATTAAGGAACTAATGGTTTCCCGAACAGGAACTGCAATAGGAACTATTTAATTATATGGGATCCAACTGTTTCTGGAGAGGCAGAATCAAGGTGGTAGCTTAGAGGCAGCAAAAGTTCAGACCTCCATAAATCCTTCCTCACCAATAAAAAACACAATACTTCCAGGGGACTGAAAACCAAATCTAACAACAGGACAGAGCTAGGGAACCCTCCTCCTGGACCCAATTTAAAAGGTATATCCCCCCAAAAAAAGCCTGAACTCTAGAACACATGGGTTTAAGGGGAAAAAGAAGGAAGGTCCCAAGACCCCCCCCCCATAGACTAATCTGAGAGCATCACTTACTGAGCTCCAAAAGCAAAGGCTGCAACAAACTACAGGCAACAACCTTGACCACAGGGCAGGAAGCCCATCTCCTTTTCAGCTTCTGCTGTCAGCCAAGGAAGAACAGACTACCTTATTAAACAGCAGAACAGAGAAGAAGCTCCTTCAGGACAGAGCAGCCCAAACTCACAGATCCAGTACAAAATGAGAGGAGCAAGACTAGAGGCAACTATAGGGCGGTAAGAAGGGGGAAATATGAGTAAACAACAGAAAAAGAAAAAATAAATTACAATTGACAGCTTCTATCCAGGCAATGAACAAAGAGCAAATGAAACAGAGGAGGATCAAGGAACACCAAGCAAAAACACAGAAGCTCCAGCAAATTGGACAGAGGCTTTAGAAGAACTAAGAGAGACTGAAGACAACTGGGAAAAGAACTTAAAAAGCAAAATAAATCATCTGGAAACAGAAAATAATGTCTTGAAATCCAAAATTAATCAACTTGAAAATGAAGCAAAGGAGATGAAAAATGAGGCAAAGAAAATGAAAGATGACCTCCAAAGAAAATCAGACCAGAAGAAGAAAGATGACCAAAAAATCCAGGGATGAAATTCAGTCTTCAAAAACTAGAATACAACACCTTGAAGTAAACAACTCCACAAGGCAGCAGCAAACTATAAAACAAAATCAAAAGAATGAAAAATTTGAGGAAAATATGAGACACCTCATCCACAAAATGGAAGATTTATAAAACAGGTCCAGGAGAGACAATTTAAGAATCATTGGTCTACCAGAAGATAATGACAAAGGAAAAAGACTGGACATCATTCTACAGGAAATTATCCAAGAAAACTACGCTGACATTCTAGAACAAAAGGGAAAAGTGGAGATTGAAAGAATCCACAGATCACCTCCTGTACTTAATCCCCAATTGAAAACACCAAGGAATGTTATAGCCAAATTCAGAATGAATCTGCCCAAACACAGAACTCAAGAGAATCACCAAAAGGTAATTAAGAAAGGGAGGGGGACATTTTTAAGGGACCCAATAAGATAAAATGATTGGTATCCCTACAAGAACAGAGGATATTGGTAACTCTTAAAAATTGTTACTATAGGGGGCAGCTGGGTAGCTCAGTGGATTGAGAGCCAGACCTACAGACAGGAGGTTCTAGGTTCAAATATGGCCTCAGATACTTCCCAGCTATGTGACCCTGGGCAAACCACTTAGCCCTCATTGCCTAGTCCTTACCACTCTTCTGCCTTGAAACCACCAATACACAGTATTGATTCCAAGACAGAAGGTAAGGGTTTTTTTTAAATTGTTATCCCCTGGGTAGTTAGAAGAATTATACGTAGAGGAAACAGTGATAAACTGTATAGGATGAAATGCCAAGACAGAAATATGTGTGTGTATATATAAATATACATACACATACACATATATAATACAAGAGGTAAAAAAAAAGAGGTTGATACTAAGAGAAATGGGAAAAGAAACAAAATGAGGTAAATTTATATGCCATAAAGAAATTATGGTGAGAGTGGGGGAGAACACCAATACACTGCAAGGGTAAAGAGGTTGGTAATAGGAAATACTTAATTCTTACATGCATAGAAATTGACTCAAACAGGGTAGAACAATCAAATCCATAGGAGCAGAGAATTGATTTGTGCCCTATAGAGAAGTAGCAAGGTAACAAACAAACTTGTGGAGAGGGAAGCAATACAAGGGAGGGAGAAGATGGGGGGGAGGTAGTTTAAAAATACTGTAAAGTAAATAAGAGGGGAATAAGAAGGGAGGGGGTAGAAAGGGAAATAAAATAAGGGTGGGAATTAGGGGGACTGATTAAAAATAAAAAACTGGTGTGGAAGGAAATAGTGAAAGAAGAAAGGGCAGGACTGGAAATCAAAATGTTGGGAAATACACAGCTGGTAATCATAACTCTGAATGTGAATGGAATGAACTATAAAAATTAAAATTAAATCTCAAATAATAAAAATATTATATTTTAGGAGATTTATTAATGATTATTAGAAATCAAGGAATAAAGAAGATACAAAATAAAAACAACATGCCCATGGCTGATTAGCCCATTTAAAATCCCTGAGCTTAGCTTACCACAACCACCATGCTGACTGCAAGCCCAAGAAAGAGGCCCAAGAGGACCACCCACTCGCTAATATCCTCTGTCTACAGGAAGTCAGAATGACAGGAAGTTCATGGACTCCCTGGAAATGTAGTCCTTTTTTAGGGTAACAGATTTTCAATTATACTTCCCCCCAAGATCCATGAAAGACTAGTCTCTCCAATGTATCTTGTAAGCATAACCAACTTTAAATTACAATAATTTGGGGATAAAAGGAAAAGAGATTTACATTACATGTAAAGTTGACTTCATTTTGATTGTTAATATTAGAGCCATCCTTACATATTTATAGGAAGGTGTTCCCTTTATCCACTTCTATTGTTCTAAGATGGGATAGGTTTTTAGGCCTTGTTTTACAGTCCTACTTGTTCCCTTCAAATTCAATGCCATTGAGTCTCTATTTCTAGACCCAGGGGAGTGAAAACATTAATCTTGGTTGTTGGTATTTTTAATAATTTCTATTATAAACTTAATAGTAACCTCAACAAATCCATCTTTCCTCAAATGATCTTGTGTTATTTGTTTACCTGTTTGTATTCCACTGCAGAATGTAAGCTCCTTAAAGGCAGGAACTGTTTTTTCCACTTCTGATTTTGTATCTTCTCTGCCTAATACAGTAGTGCCTTGCACTCAGTGGGTATTTCATAAGTGCTTATTGAGTTGAATTAAACAAAGAAAATGAGGAAGAACATTTCCTCCTAACTGTGAAATGTAAATAGTTTATGTTTTGATAAAAAAAATATGTAAACTCCAAGGAAAGCAATAATAATAACACCTTATTTGTTCTTTGTTTCTTCTGAGCTTTTTCTTGATCTATGTACAAATAAAATTTTGTTGCTAATATTAAAAAAAATGATTGCTAGGGTCATTGACAAAATGTCAGTTAGGGGGCAGTCCCCTTCGGCATAAGAGTATACATACAAAACAAATGCATTCAACCCCACACAGTTCAAATCACCACATCCCAAATTTCACTCTAGATCTTCTGGTGCAGCATATGGTCTGTATAGTCATCTTCATGGTGCCTTCTCCAAACAGTTCACTTTCTGGATTCAGAGAGATATCATGTTTCTTAAACTAAAATTACTTTCAAAAAGAATTTAAACTTTCTATTTTAGAATAATTATACATTCCCCCTGAAGAGGGTGTTGAAAAACACAGGGATCACTTAGGAATGCATGGCTGAGTTATGAGGTATATGAATCAATTGGCAAGAGAAATCAAAAACCTCAAAAAAAATTCAAATAAAAGAAAAAAATAATTTGTGGATGAAATATAGACTATCAAACTCTTATGTATAAAAATTCTTAGTAAAAGAAAATAAACCTATAACAGGTCCTTGAATCAAGGCCCAATTAAAGTAATTTCTATCCCACAAGTCTATAGGACAAAATGCAGTAATATTTCACTTGCCCATTTGCAGCCAAGACTACTGGAAGTTGACATACTATAAGAGAGAAAAAAGGACTAGATTTTTGTGTGATAGGGAAGTGCGTCTGATTTTTCCTTTATTCTCAGGGATAGGGGAGCCAGGATGATAGCCAAACTTCGGTACTTGTCTGTGAATATTTCACAAAGAGTGTGTATTCAAGGCATCCTGTGTCTTAACATATGTCAAGCACCACAACCTCAAGTCTCACAATAGGTACAAGTCCTTTTGTATTGGCTTACAAGTTCATCAATACTACCTGGATTGGTTTGTTCCTTTTTGTCCTTGTGCTTCTTGGCACTGTATAATGGTTATTTTGTTCCCTTCTCCTGGAATCAGACAAAATCATTAATCACAGTCCCATAATATTTACCAATAAATGACAGGATTCCATAGTCTCAAGCTTTTGGGTATGTATTAATATTATAGGAAATGTAACTTAAACTTCTATTACTGCAAAATCAAAAAAGTTAAGAGAAATATTCCCAATACTGGTGACATGGCTTCAAATACAAAAAAGGAGAGAAAAAATAAAACTGAAATAGTATATTGCACATGCAAGCAGAAACAATAATAAAGTTTTTTTAAAATAGAAAACATATAGCTTACAATCATTAACACACTGTGTCAGCTAAGAAAAGGTAGAAGACAAAGGTTTCTGGCCCTAAAAATGAGATCCATGTCCTCCTTCAAACTTGGCCATGATCCACTGTGAGTGTAAGTAAATGGTTTTTACAAATTAACAAAGTTCTTTTTTAAAAAGAACAGTAGTAATACAACAGGTAATGCACATTCAAAAATATCAAAATCCCCAAACTTATAATAGCCCATTTAAGGACAATAACAAACAAACCCATTATCATTAGGATTCACATGAGTCTGCTATATGACATTTAAAGCTAATGAATACTTGTCACAAATTTTTCAGGTGTAGCAATCATACAACCTTGGCCTGAGACATTTTTAAAATATCTGTTACTGCCATCATTACAAAAATGTGGCAGAAGAGTTTAGGGAAAAAAACAAATCTCTGTACTGTTGATGTTGGGTCTAAAAATGTTACCAAGAATCTAGATCATTCTGGTGGAAAGGTAGAATAAGCAGAAGAGTTACAAATGAGAGATGCCCCTCTTGGGAGCCATCCAGGGGTACCATGCCCTGGGATCAATTTCCCAGCTACTTTGGTATGAGACTGTTGTGTCCCATCCATCCACATTTTTACAAGTGCGGGAGGTGGAGATTATAATAGTACTTCACTTCAGCTACTAAAATGGACTCTTTTCCTCTTGTTACAAATAACTCAGAGGCAGGCAAAATGATGAATCAGAGTTATTGAAAAATCTAAAAATCATGTCTAAAGACCCAGTAAAATCAATTTAAGATATTTAGCTCATTAAATTTTCCAAAGGTTGTTATACAATTGTAACCAGTACATGAGCTCAAGCAGATGGGTGAGAGAAGAGGCTTATTTCTTCTTCACCAAGAGTCCCCCAGCTAAAAAGAGCCTAACTAGCAGGGAGGGCAACCAGGCAAAAAGTAGGGAAAGAATAAAGCAGAAGCTCCAAAGAGAGGATGGGTGGGGTGGGCAATAAGCCTTGGCAGGAGAAACGTGGCTTGAAATGTGTCTTGGCTATCTTTTTAAAAATTGAGAATTCTTTTCTCCAAGAGGTTGCCATCACTGTAAAAATTAAAATTAAATCTCAAATAATAAAAATATTATATTTTAGGAAATTTATTAATGATCATTAGAAATCAAGGAATAAAGATGATACAAAATGAAGACCACATGCCCATGCCTGATTAGCCCATTTAAAATCCCCAAGCTTAGTTTATCACTGCCACCATGCTGGCTGCAAGCCCAATAAAGAGGCCCAAGAGGACTACCTACTTGCTAATATCCTCTGTCTACAGGAAGTACATAATGACAGGAAATCAGTGGGATCCCAGGAAATATAGTTCTTTTTTAGTCAGCAAATCTCTCAGCACAGTCTGTGGGAGAAGGGTGTTGGAGCTTGAGCTTCCCTGCCCTCTGAACGCTTGATGAGATTAAGCCCAGCTGAGTTGAACTTGCAGAGCTGGATGTGACCTGAGGCCAAAACCTCGGGAGGGGGGCAGACAATATGGAGTGTCTCCGCTGCTGCAACTATGCTGCCCGCTCTGTGCTTCTTCTCTAACTGCTTCCCCACCGCTTGTGTTCGACACTGAGCCTGGCACAGCTTTGCCCACAAAGTACTCCTTCCCAACCAGCACCCTTGAAGATTTTTCTCCCTTCTGCCTTCCCTCCTTAGCTAAATCTGCTCTCCCCAATTCACTCTTGTCCCTCTTGTCCCCCCTCCACTACTCGAGACTGAAAGGTCTCCCCTTGATCTGTTCACTCACTCTCAGCTTGGGGAACAGATAACTTTTAATGTTAACTCAATCAGATAATACAAAAGGAATGACGGGTGGGGAAGAATGGGAAAAGGAAAGTGGGGAGAAAGGGTCCCTGTCTATCAAAACCCTTTTCCTCCCTCCTCAAGTTTGGGGGGAAACTCAGGCCTTGGCAGCCTGAGCCCTCCGAGAGAAAGTCAGGTGGACTCACCCCTGGGCAACAGGAGCTAAGGTAAAGTCTGCTCAGATTTCTCTTCAGAAAGTCCCTTCAATTGGGAATTGTTGGGGGGAAAGATTTCCAGTCATCAGCAGGAAAAGTGGGTAACCCTCAGGAAAAGTCTTTATCCACTTTCTCTCTTTGATATCTCAAGATGGAGAGACCCTCTCAGCTCTTCCAGACAGAGTCTTCTCTCCTCAGGATTCCACTCCTGGGAGGTGATCAATTTCACATACTCTTCAGCCTGGCACTTTTTCTTTAGTGCCAGCCTCTATCATGGTTAAGACTAAGTAGGGTAGAGTCATCTAAAGTTCACACCCAAAAAACACAAGCAAACATCAGAGTGGATTAGAAACCAAAATCCTACCATATGTTGTCTGCAAGAAACACACATGAGGAAGGTAGACACAGATAGGGTAAAGGTAAGCAGATGGAGCAAAATCTATTGGACATCAACTGAGAAAAAGAAGGCAGGATTCACAATCATGATATCTGAAAAAGCCAAAGTAAAAATAGATCTAATCAAAAGAGATAGGGATGGTAATTACATCCTGATAAAAGGCAGTATAGACAATGACTTAACCTGTATGCACCAAATGGCATAGCATCCAAATTTCTAAAGGAGAAACTAGAGGAGCTCAGGGAAAAAATAGATAGAAAAACTATACTAGTGGGAGGCCTGAACTTTCCTCTAAACGAACTAGATAAATCAAACCAAAAAATAAATAAGAAAGAAGTGAGAGAAGTTAATGAAATCTTAGAAAAAATAGAGTTAGTAGATATGTTGAGAAAAATAAATGGGGGAAAAAAAGGAATACACCTTTTCAGCAGCACATGGTACATTCACAAAAACTGACCATTTATTAGGGCATAAAAACATTGCAAACAAGTGCAAAAGAGCAAAAATATTAAATGCAACTTTCTCAGATCACAATGCAATGAAAATAATAATTAGCAAGGGTACATGGAGAGGTAAATCAAAAATTAATTGGAAATTAAGCAATACGATTCTCCAAAACTGGTTAGTCAAAGAACAAATCATAGGAACAATTAATAATTTCATTGAAGAAAATGACAATGATTAGACATCCTTTCAAAACCTATGGGATGCAGCCAAATCAGTACTCAGGGGGAAATTTATATCCTTGCGTTCATATATTAACAAATTATGGAGGGCAGAGGTCAATGAATTGGGCATGCAAATTAAAAAACTAGAAAGTG
This sequence comes from Monodelphis domestica, assembly GCF_027887165.1. Lineage (NCBI taxonomy): Eukaryota > Metazoa > Chordata > Mammalia > Didelphimorphia > Didelphidae > Monodelphis > Monodelphis domestica. The sequence goes on along the minus strand of NC_077230.1, from coordinate 13,463,267 downwards.
AACAAATTAAAAATCCTCAGATGAAGACTAAATTAGAGATCCTAAAAATCCAAGGAGAAATTAATAAAATTGAAAACCAAAGAACTATTGATTTAATAAATAAGACTAGAAGCTGGTACTTTGAAAAAACAAAAATAAATAAATAAAGTACTGGTCAATCTAAGTAAAAAAAGGAAAGTAGAAAACCAAATTAACAGTATCAAAGATGAAAAGGGAGACTTCACCTCTAAGGAAGAGGAAAATAAGGCAATCAGTAAAAACTACAATTAAATGTGCAATTAGATGGCAATAAATATACCAATCTAAGTGAAATGGATGAATATTTATAAAAATATAAATTGCCTAGATTAACAGAAGAAATAGAATACCTAAACAACCCCATATCAGAAAAGAAAATTGAACAAGCCATCAAAGAACTCCCTAAGAAAAAATCCCCAGGACCAGGAGGATTCACAAATGAATTCTATCAAACATTCAAAGAACAACTAATCCCAATATTACACAAACTATTTGACAGAATAAGCAAAGAAGGACTTCTACTAAATACCTTTTATGACACAAATATGGTACTGATTCCAAAGCCAGGGAGGTCAAAAACAGAGAAAAAAACTATAGACCAATCTCCCTAATGAACATAGATGCAAAAATCTTAAATAAAATATTAGCAAAAAAGACTAGCAAGTGATCATGACAGTTATTCATTATGACCAGGTGGGATTTATACCAGGAATGCAAACATGGTTCAATATTAGGAAAACCATCCACATAATTGACTATATTAACAAGCAAACCAACAAAAATTCACATGATTATCTCAATAGATACAGAAAAAGCCTTTGATAAACTACAACACACATTCCTATTGAAAACACTAGAAAGTATAGAAATAGAAGGGCCTTTCCTAAAAATAATAAACAGTATATATCTGAAACCATCAGCCAACATCATCTGCAGTGGGGATAAACTAGAAGCCTTCCCAATAAGATCAGGAGTGAAACAAGGAGGCCCATTATCACCCCTATTATTTAACATTGTACTAGAAACACTAGCAGTAGCAATTAGAGAAGCAAAAGAAATTGAAGGTATTAAAATAGGCAAGGAAGAGACCAAGTTATTGCTCTTTGCGGATGACATGGTGGACTATTTAAAGAATCCTAGAGATTCAACCAAAAAGCTAGTCAAAATAATCAACAACTTTAGCAAAGTTACAGGCTACAAAATAAACCCGCATAAGTCATCAGCATTTCTATATATTTCCAACACAGCTCAGCAGCAAGAATTAGAAAGAGAAATCCCATTCAAAATCACCTTAGACAAAATAAAATACTTAGGAATCTATGTCCCGAAACAAACACAGGAACTATATGAACACAACTACAAAACACTCTCCACACAATGAAAACTAGATCTAAACAATTGGAAAAACATTGATTGCTCGTGGGTGGGATGAGCTAACATAATAAAAATGACAATCCTACCCAAATTTATTTATTTATTTAGTGCCATACCCATTGAACTACCAAAAAACTTTTTTACTGAATTAGAAAAAAACAATAACAAAGTTCATGTGGAAGAACAAGAGATCAAGGATATCCAGGAAAATCATTAAAAAAAATGCAAAGGAAGGAGGACTTGCAGCCCCAGATCTCAAACTATATTATAAAGCAGTAATTATCAAAACAATTTGGTACTGGCTAAGAGACAGAAAGGAGGATCAGTGGAATAGACTTGGGGTAAATGACTTCAGCAGGACAGTCTATGATAAACCCAAAGATCCCAGTTTTCGGGACCAAATCCCACTATTTGATAAAAAACTGCTGGGAAAATTGGAAGACAGTATGGGAGAGATTAGGTTTAGATCAACATCTCACACCCTACACCAAGATAAATTCAGAATAGGTGAATGATCTGAATATAAAGAAGGAAACTATAAGCAAATTAGACGAACACAGAATAGTATACTTGTCAGATCTTTGGGAAAGGAAAGACTTTAAAACCAAGCAAGTACTATAAAAAATCACAAAATGTAAAATCAATAATTTTGATTACATCAAACTAAAAAGTTTTTATACAAACAAAACTAATGCATCCAAAATTAGAAGGGAAGCAACAAATTGGGAAACAATCTTCATTACAAAAACCTCTGACAAAGGTCTAATTACTCAAATTTATAAAGAGCTAAACCAGTTATACAAAAAATCAAGCCATTCTCCAACTGATAAATGGGCAAGGGACATGAATAGGCAGTTTTCAGTTAAAGAAATCAAAACTATTAATAAGCACATGAAAAAGTGCTCTAAATCTCTTATAATCAGAGAAATGGAAATCAAAACAACTCTGAGTTATCACCTCACACCTAGCAGATTGACTAACATGACAGCAAAGGAAAATAATGAATGTTGGAGGGAATGTGGCAAAGTTGGGACATTATGCAATACTGATGGAGTTGTGAATTGATACAACCATTCTAGATTTGGAACTATGCCCAAAGGGCGCTAAAAGACTGTATGCCCTTTGAGCCAGCCATAGCACTGCTGGGTTTGTACCCCAAAGCGATAATAAGGAAAAAGACTTGTACAAGAATATTCATAGCTGCACTCTTTGTGGTGGTAAAAAAATGGAAAAGGAGGGGATGCCCTCTGATTGGGGAATGACTGAACAAACTGGTATATATTGGTGATGGAATACTATTGTGCTCAAAGGAATAATGAACTGTAGGAATTCCATGTGAACTGGAATGACCTCCAGAAATTGATGAAGAGTGAAAGGAGCAGAACCAGGAGAACATTGTACACAGAGACTGATACACTGTGGTACAATTGAATGTAATGGGCTTCTCTACTAACAGCAATGCTATGATCCAGAACAATTATGAGGGACTTATGAGAAAGAACACTATCCACATTCAGAGGAAAAACTGTGGGAGTAGAAACACAGAAGAAAAACAACTGCTTGATCACATGTGTCAGTGGGGATATGATTGGGGCTATAAACCCTAAATGATCACCCTAGTGCAAATATCAATAATATGGAAATAGGTCTTGGTCAAGGACACATGTAAAACCCAGTGGAAATCCACATGGCTATGAGAAGGGATGGGGTAAGAGGAGGGAAAGAATATGATTCTTATAACTAAGGAATAATGTTCTAAATTGACTAATTAAATAAAAATTTCCAAAAAAATAAAATAAGACATCTTTGAAGGCAAATAAATAAATAAATAAAATCAATTCTTTCTAGCCACACAATCAACTGATTAGAGTAAAAAAGTTCATAGCGGTATAAAATTAGGAGAAAAATCTAAGGATATGAAGTACATATTGTGTGTAATTACAGCAAAAAACAGCCTGACTCATTCAGATAAGCTGTTGATTCTTAAAACCGTGGAAATTTCTAAGGGTAAAAAATTGGCTCAAAATGTCACCCTTTCTAATGGAAATTTAACTGGTGTCAAGCAGTTATCATAATTATCAGGGGGGAAAACCCTAAAACCACCTCACCCAAGAAATGCTTGATCTCCTGAGATCCTTGAGAGACATGACGACAAAAAGTAACAGAGGTTTAGAGTGTAAACAAAAATTTTTGAAATTATGAAAGTAGTGCAAGAATATAAGTATTGCCTCACCAAACAGTAAAAAATCAGTAAAAAGGAAAACAAGTCTAAAGAAAGCTTGGCCATAAACACTAAATCTCCTAACTTATTATCTGCCTTTTCTTTCATCCTAATTTATCATATAATGAAAGATTTTTATGCCAGATAACCAAATATTTCAGTTATTATTAAATCTAAGTCAAAAGATATACTTCTCTTTGTTGAATGAGTATTGTAATCTACCACTCCTTAACCAAAATTATAGTTTGCTATTTATCTGTCATGCTACTGTAAGTTCCTTGAAGGCAAAATCTATTTCAGGTTTTTGTTTTTATTTAATAAAATTTTTAATTAATTAGAGCTTAAAAATTCATAGCATTCCAAAAATTCATTTTTAAAACATTTTCCCTTAATAAAACTATAAATTATAGTTTAATTTCTAAGCTACCTGAAAAAAGCCTGTTTAAAAAGTAATGTGACTTGGGATCTGAATGAATTCTATCTCTAATATATATATTATATATACTTATATAATATATATATATCTCTAATATATACATAATATAATAATAATAATCCATAATGGCATGGAGGCAACTACAGATTTTTAAGGTTTTGCCAGTAGAACAGAAATAACTACTGATAGAATCACACATGCTAAAAGAATTAAATAGCTAAATCTAACATCTATAATAGTATTTTTATGGGAAAAAAATTTTGTTCTGAGGTCAAACTTGAGACACTTTAAATGTACTGCTTCCAACCCACTTCCCTCTCCTACCTCCATCTAACCACTCTCCTCACTCCTTCCCTGGTGGTGGTGGCAGCAACTCCAGGTGGAGAGGAGGCTAATGGAAAGCAGCTTCTGTGGCAATGACCATCATTTTTGTTTCTGTTTTTGTTTTACATTTTTATTTTCTTAATTAATTAAATTAGAATATTTTACATGTTTGCCAGATTCATGTTCTTTCTCTCCCCTCCCCACACTCCCTCCCATTGTCTACAAATATATTCCTAGACTTTCTCCTAATTTTGTATTGCTTTGAACTTTTTACTCTAATCAGTAGTCAACACGCATTTCCCCGGGGTTTTATGTGTGTCCTTCATCAAGATCTATTTCCATATTATTGATAATTGCACTAGGGTGATCGTTTAGAGTCTATATCCCCATCAACCCATGTGGTCAATCTTATGTTTTTCTTCTCTGTTTCTGTTCCCCCAGTTCTTCCTCTGAATGTGGATAGTGTACTTCCTCATAAGTTCCTCAGAATTGTCCTGGATCGTTGCATTGCTGCTAGTAGAGAAGTTCATTATGTTTGATTGTACCACAGTATATCCGTCTCTGTGTTAATATTCTCCTGGTTCTGCTCCTTTCTCTCTGCATCACTTCCTGGAGGTTGTTCCAGTCACATGGAATTCCTCCAGTTCATTATTCCTTTGAGCACAATAGTATTCCATCACCAACATATACCACATTTTGTTCAGCCATTCCCCAATTGAAGGGCACCCCCTCATTTTCCAATTTCTTGCCACCACAAAGAGCGCAGCTATGAATATTCTTGTACAAGCCTTTTTCCTTATTATCTCTTTGGGATATAAACCCAGCAGTGGTATATGTGGCTGGATCAAAGGGCAGGCAGAATGACTATCATTTTTGAATGTTTCTTGAGTCTATAGACTTGTTGATGGCAGCACGTTAGACTTGCAAGACTACAGGAAATATTCCCACAGTTGTGGGAAACATTCATTACCAAGAACTTTATAATTTTGTTGAAAAAAACAAAATTAGCCCACTTTTTTAAAAAACAGTACAAAGTAATACATGGTAAGCAACAAATGAGTGGTATTTTTAGTATATGCTTTAGGTAAAAGAGCACTTTGGGTGGGAACAGTCAAATAAGATTTGATGGAGGAAATAGAGTTAGAGCAGGGCCTTAGAGCTTGGGCACCATTTAGATGGGGGAATGGTAAAGACTGAAGAAGGAGTAATTAGGTGGGTCAGGGGATAGAAAGCCAGATCTGGTGACCAATATTTAGAACTGTTTCTTAGACATAAGCTAAGAGGTGAGAGTCAGACAGAGAGGGACAGAAGGAAAGGGGAAAGGGAGAAGGAGAGGGAAGGAGATAGGAAATGAAACTTACTCTAATTGGAGCTGGTTCAAGAAGGGAAGAATATATATATACATACTCAGTTGGTAATAGAAATCTATCTTACCCAATAGTGAAATAGGAGAAGAATTGGATAAGAGATATGTAGTAGATGATGAGGGATAGGGTGGATTAGAGGACACAGTGGTCAGAAGCAAGATAGATGATAAAAGTGAGAGAGAGAAGAATGAATAGAGGAAAATGGAATGGAGGGAATGAAGCAGTGATTATAATTGAATATGAATGAAATGAACTAACCCAAAGAACAACAGATAGCAAATGGATTGGAAACCAGAATCTAACAATATGTTGTATACAAGAGAAACATTTGGGATAGAAAAATACACAGAGATGAAATGAAGGGCTGGAGCAGACTATTATGCTTTAGCAGAAGTGAAGAGTGCAGGGGTAACACTCATGACCTCAAACAAAGCAAAAGCAAAATTAGACCTGATTGAAAGAGATAATCAAGGAAACTATATTTTGCTAAATGGTACCATAGATAATGAAGTAATATTAAAAAAATTTATAACAAGTTTCTCCTATTAAAGGCTTCATTTCTCAACTATATTGGGAACTGAGTCAAATTTATTAAGAGAGGATCCATTCCCCATTTGATTAATAAAATCATAAGGAGTCAATGGAGTTAAATCCTCACATTCCTATATGGGAAGATAATATATGTAACTCTTAATAACCTTATCATTTTTAGGGCTTTTAGAAGGAGTCTATATGGAGAGAGGGTGTGGGTGTAAGTAAATTATGTTGGGATGATCACTAAAACAATATAGAAATGAGAAGAGGTATTCTTTGGGAGAAAAGGGAGAGGGAGAATGAGGCAAATTTTCTCACATAAAGGAGTTATATAAGGAAATGATAAATCATGGTGGTAAATAAAGGATATGAGTAGGTAATTTTCAGAAGAAGAAATCAAAGTTAGCTGTAGTCATATGAAAAAATGCTCTAAATAACTATTGATTAAAGAAAGACAAATTAAAACAACTCTTGAGGCACCACATCACACCTATCAGAAATTACAAATGATGAAAGGGATGAAGGAAAATATATACATTGAATGAATCATTGGTGGATTCATGAACTGTTCTAACCATTCTGGAAAAAAATATGGAACTATGCCCAAAGGGCTATAAAACTGTTTATACTCTAGACCTAGTAATACCACTACTAGGTCTGTACCCAAAGCAATCAAAGGAAAAGAAAAAGAACCTGTATGTACAAAATTATTTAGAGTAGCTTTTTTTTTTTTTGTAGTGGCAAAGACTAATGAGGTAATGTTCATCAACTGGGGAATGGTTAACCAAATTGGGCCATATGATTGGGATGGAGTACTATTGTGCTATCAAAAATGACAAGGGGCAGGTTAGTTTAAAAAACATAACAAAACATGGCAAGGCTTATATTAACTGATCCAAAATAAAGTGAGACCTGAGAGATCATTGTAAGCAGTAACAGCAATGTTGTAAAGATGATCAACTGTGAAAGACTTGGCTGCTCTGATTAATACAATGATCCACAATAATTATGATTACAAATACTATACACTTCTAGAATGAGAGCTGATGAACTCTGAGTGCATATTAAAATATTAATTTCTAAATATTTGGGGGGTTTCTTGTGATTTGGCAAGTAGGGAAATGTTTTGCATGATTTCACATTGGTATTTGGTTTATCTTCTCAGTGAATGTGGAAAGGAGGGAGATAATCTGGAACTGAAAATTTTAAATGAAAAGAATGTTTAAAAAAATAAAAAGGGGGAAAGGAGTAACAAGAAGGTGAAAATTTTGCTGCTTATGGCAAAGCCATGCTAATATAACATTATTGGACACCAAAGAAGCTATCAACAAGAGGAGAGATCCATATATTCCCAAATATTTTTATATATTTATTTTCTATGTTTTTGGACTTTTTCAATGTAGCAGACAGTTGTACTGACTTTTCTCTCTAAAAAACCTTTTATTTTTATTTTACTTTTTACATGGGATGGCTGTCAGGGAGAGGGAAGGAAAGCAATAAATGGGATTCTATGATGATAGACAAGAGAGGAAAAACACATAATCAAATAAGAAATCGTAAATATGTAAAAAAAAATTTTTTTTTAATTATGTCACTGACCTGGCAGCTAGACTTTTTGTCTTCAAGTCATTTTGAATAACTAGTCAAGCTTCTGGAAATCATGGATTTCTTAGAAAGGCTGAGGAATATTTATAATATATATTGCTTTCAAGTAATTAAAACTACAATTACTGCTTTTATTGTTAGGTCCTGGTTTAGAAATCACTGTTAATATATTGTTCATTATATGAATATATGTATAGACAAATCATGATATGTGCCATTTAAAAGTTTCTACACCCAGTTCTCCTCCAAAGAAATCATTGGTCCTTCATATTAATGCTTTGCTATAGACATTGTTTACCAAGAATAATAATAGTTGGGCATGGTGGCACAAGTTATAAGTCTAGGATCTCTTGAGCTCAGGAATTCTGACTTATAGTGAACTACGCCTATTGGGCATCTGCACTAAATTCGGCACCATATACTGAACCCCAGGAGTGGGAGTAGGATGATATAAAGTTACCAGGCTGTTTAATGAACAGTCAAAAATGGTACAGGTCAAAGTTCCCATGGTGATCAGCAGTGGGATCCACCCAAAAGTGACTGCTTCTTGCATGAATATAACAGGAAGAGACACAGTCTTTGTAAATAAACAAAAAACAGTAATGAAGAGCAAGAATAATTGGTTATTTCATTTTCTCTATCTGCCTCTGTCTTAATCTAGTGGATATTCTGACATGTCAGCTCCTAGGTAACTAGAGTTCTAACTATTTTATATTTATTTTTTAAATTACTCCTGGCAACTAGAACTAACTTTTTTTATTTGTGGTTTTGAAGTTATAGGTCATTTGAAGATGTGTGTACAAATATTATCATCACTGAATGTAATTTCTCAAATATTTCCAAGTATGGTGAGTCCAAGATGCGTGTCAGGACTGAATCTGTAGATGAACAGTCAGAGTGGGTAAACATCACCTTTTGTCCTTTGGAAGACAGTAAGTAATACTTTTTTTTTCTTTTAAGTTGAAAATAAATCAGTGCGCTAAAACTATCTCTCTATAATTTTCCTTCAAATATTAATCCATCAGAAATTACTTCTTGAGTGTCCAAACCCTAGCGAAAAAGGACCTATTATGACACCACATTTTGAAATTTTCTTGAATAAGACACCACCTTTGAGGAACTTCTTTTTTTGCAAGACAAGAAGAAAAACACATAATCAAAGAGAAAGTTATGTGTGTAAGGGATGAGTTCCTCTCCCACTTCAATTAATATAATCATTGAAAATCTAAAATAAAATCACAAGACATTAAATGAAAGGGTAATCGGGTGTGATAAGGTTTGAATGTTTAAAAAACTCATAATTATATCCTATGATCATTTTATGAGTTGTGAGCTTCTTTGGGTGAAAAAGGAAACAGTGTTTGTTATTGGCTATATAAATGGTCTAGGTTTATGCTATGCCTCTTTGGGCATTAAATAGCTATTGGATCTTAGTAGTTTTCCAGTTCACCAGCTCTAGAGTTGTAGCCAGAAGCAGAAGAAGAATCAAGGCCATAAGAGGTAATAGCTCTTGATAGGAGAAGAGAGGATTTTCTCTCCTCTCTGCCCTTGTCACCTGCCATATGATGAATATGACCCGACCGGTAGCAATCCAGGCATCCAGGTGAGGATTTTCCATTTGGACATGGAAAGGAAGGAGGCACTTTCGGAAGTTTTATCCCTCATAGTGGATAAAAAGCTATAAATGTGTTTTGCCACCATTTTACTCTATTTGATACCACTCTCCCCATGGGTATGTGTGTATCTGTGGGAGTGTGTGTCCCAGGATTTTAGGAAGAATGTTTGTTATCAATTGTTCTTACTATACCATCTTAGTAAATACTTCTGCTTTTTAAAAAAGGTGATAAAGCTTACTAGATGATTAATATTAATCACAGAAACAGGGGCTTAAGAGTTATAATAATTAAAAGTGGAATGCCACAAGATTACGCTTAGAGTTCAAATCATCATTACTCTTGAGGACCAAATCTGTAAGTAGAAATTGGAGAGCATACTACAAGAGATATTACACTCATTGTAATTATGATCAAAGTAAGTCAAACATTGGGCTAACAAGTTAAAGAATAAAAAGTTTAATCTAATGAGGTTCCTTGGAATAATTGGGGTTTGAGTTGTTATTTTAGGAAGAAATATTTTATGGCAGGCAAAAGAAACAAGGCTATTCTAAGGATATAAAAACCTTGAGCAATGACTTTGATGTATGGGACCCCAAGATGGATATCTTGTCCTAAACTAAGATTGCAAAATAGGAGATGGTAGCAGATAGCTGAAGTAGGAGTCATTAATAAAGAACTTTGAAAATAATAGTTAGATATTTATTCTGGAGAAAGAAGAAGAAATATGAAAAAATGAAATACAGAGACGTAATTTGAACTTCAATATAAAATAAAATTTTAAAGTTTAAAAGTGTATGAATTACACTGAGAAGATTAAAAAGCCTGGAAAATAAGTTATAAGCACTCATTGGTATGCACCAACAATTGGATAGCTGAAACTGAAAGAAATGGCAAGATTCAAATAGTGTTACAGATAAGAAAATCGTTGCTACTAGAAAATGTTTTAATAAAGTAGAAAAGAGAAGAAATTCTGAAATGTAAACATTACCTTGGAAATAAGTAAAAGATGTGATTGGAAATTAAGTATTAAGAAGTATTGAGCTTGAAGTGGCAGGTTATTGTCATATATTAAAATATTGTTAGAATATTAGGATCTTTGAACTCATGGAGTCCAGTGGTTTCCAAGCATTTCAGCCTAACAACCCCTATTAAAAAAAATATATATATATATATATATATCATACTCTCTCCTATATCCTACATATATTTTCCATAAAAGTATCTATTGAAATAATTTTCATAGCTTGCATTTCATTCAGATAAAATTAAGAATTTATTAAAATTATATAATGCATAAGCAAAACAAACATACAAAAATAGGATGTATTTATTTCTATATATTTATTATTTTGTGCTAATAATTTATAAAATAACTTAATATGTGTTTTTAAGCACAGTCTCTCAAAATGTAATGCAACTGCTACTCATAATTCCTTTTCAAACATTACTAGAAATTGATATTTGTTTTTATAATAATTAGCATAAAAATCTATTTCTGTGAATAAGACGTTACAAAATCTATTTGCAATATTTTATGTATATCATTTCTTTTGGTAAACCAGGAAGTTCTATATCTACTCATAGCACAAACATAAGATTTTCAGTTTCAAATACTTTTTTTAAACACACTATCACAAGAAATGTCTATTTCCCATTTTTTGTTCAACAAACAATTACTAAACATCTATTATATTCAAGAAAACATCTGCAGGGGGCAGCTGGGTAGCTCAGTGGATTGAGAGCCAGGCCTAAAGATGGGAGGTCCTAGGTTCAAATTTGACCTCAGACACTTCCCAGCTGTGTGACCCTGGGCAAATTACTTAACCCTCATTGCTTAGTCCTTACTACCCTTTGTTAAGATTAAAATTCAGTTTCTAATAATGAAAGTATTATATTTTTAGAGGTTTATTAAAGATTAAGAAATAAAAGAAAATAAAGAAAATACAAAATAAGAAAGCACGTGCTTAGGGCACAGAGCCCGTTCACAGCCACTCACATCTTGCCTGCCTGGTAGAGAGGCATGTACTTGGAAGGGGAAGCAGGGAGAGAGAGAGAGTCCCAAAGTAGGCGGAGAGTCAGCCTACATACAATTTCTGTTCTCGGCCCAGGTGGGAATTCAGGTGAGGTTACAAGGCATTTGGGGAAGTGGCCAAGGACTCCTGGGAATTGAAGTCCAGGGTTCAAATCTCCATTTTTACACCTTCTACCTTTGAACACATTAAAAAAAAAACCCACAACATTGTAAGTTTGTTAGTTTAAATTGAAAGTTTAAGTTTAAATTTAAACATTGTAAGCTTAAAGTTACTAAACAAATCACAACGAAAAAAGTAAAAGAGAACAATACAGTAAGACTCAAATCTAAGGAGGATCCCATCTCCAACAATGTATGAACCTGTCTGAGTAGAAGTGAGCATTACCTAAATTACTATTTACTTTTTTTAATTACTTTTTTAATTAATTTATTAAATTACTAAAAAGCAGTGGATCAAAAGCTAATTTACATTTTTGTACAGAGAGAAACAAGTTGATTTAGTGTTCATGGTATATTTGCATTAGCCAAGGGAAGGGGAGTTCTCATGCACTTTGAGGCTGTGACATTCTCAGGTTCTTTCAGGATCTGAGGGTTCCCAGCTAATTCTTCATCATGAGACCCCATTTATTAGTGGACTGTTTTTATAAAGTTAATTTATGACAACTTGGAAAGCTATATAGTAACATTTGTATTTCTCAACACAAGTAACTGATTATCAGTAAAGGGTGCAATGTATCTATATTGAATAAGGGATCACATGCTTACCTAGGGTTTATACACCTCAGTTTCATCCTGACATCAACTGAGCTAATTCAGAGCAGAGTATGATACATTTTTTCCCCACGTTATACAATTTTCATTTAAAAAGCCTGTCAACTATGTTGAAATTTTCTTTTGATATGTCATTGCTGCCCATAAATTTGTAAAATATAAATCTTCTTTAATAAGTTTCAGTAGAACGTAATAGGTAATCAAATGTTTCTTAAATTACTTCACCATTGCCTATGCAAAATAGAAAGATTTTAGTTTTTCAGTTAATCATAAAGGTCTTCAGATACATATTGATGATTCTCCTTTCCACTGGATTATTTCAAAGTAGGATCATTCAGATCTGTGTTGCCTTTGATTCTTAATCCATTGTTTTGTTTTGTTTTTTGTTTTTTTTAACCCTTACCTTCTGTCTTGAACTCAATACTGTGTATTGGCTCCAAGGCAGAAGAGTGGTAAGGGCTAGTCAATTGTCAAAAATTGTCAAAAAAATCAAGTGACTTGCCCAGGGTCACACAGCTGGGAAGTGTCTAAGGCCAGATTTGAACCTAAAATCTCCCGTCTCTAGGTCTGGCTCTCAATCCACTGAGCTACCCAGCTGCCCCCTTAATCCATTATTTTAACTTTATCAATAGCAATAGGATAAAACTACCATTTCTCCTATTGAATGTGGTTTTTTCTAATGAGCTATTCCATTAGCAACCTCATACAATATATGAAATTCTTTTGATGATACAAACTTCTTTAAAGTATGCTTTCTCTTGTTAAATCTAATTTTTCTGTTAAAGTTATCTTGTCTTACCAGTGTATTCTACATAGACACTTTCAGGGTATAACTTCACTTTGTTAGGTTTCATGTCTCTAAAGCTAAAGTCTTTGCATACAACAAACAACACATTTTCTCTATCAGTTACATATATAAAACTATAGCAGATTATATCTTTATCTGAGCTTTTCACATTGTGATTCTATGTTTCTTCTACTTCAGTGGATTTTCTTCTCAGTAGGTATTTGTCTCACAATGGGATCTTATTTCTTGGACAAAGAATTTAAATGAAATCCAATTTTAATTACTGAAAATTTCAAGCAGTTATTTGTAACCATTCTTGAATTATTTCCATTTTGTTAAGTTGTGGTTTTTTTGAAAATTAAATTATATTTAACTAAAATGAATTACACTGAGAAATATGGCATACAGGATACTTTTAAATTCTATACAAAGATCATTTAACATTTAGTTTATGCAGCAAACAGGGGGAAATAATTTTCATTTGTGTTTCAAACCTAGGCTGGCTGACTATGATAGTAGCAGATCATGCAATCAGTCAGCATTTGTTTACTATGTGCCAGGCTCTGTGCTAGGCACCAGGGATATAAGGACAAAAATAAAACAAGGAGTTTTCATTCTATTGTGTTAGACAGTGTGAACATAAACACACACACACACACACACATACACACACACACACACACTAATACAAAGAAGCTTTGGAGAAGAGAGCTCTAGGAACTAGGAAGAACAGAAAGATTTCATATAGAAAGTGGGACTTGAGCCATCTTGAAGGAAACAAGAGAAAAACAAGGCCAAAAGTGATCCAGGAGTGCCTTTGTGTCACGGAGGATGCCTAGTTAAAAGCCATAGGGATAGGAGATGGAGTGCCATATGTGAGTCATAGCAAGAGGTCCATATTGACTAGACCATAGAGTGTGGTAGGGAGAGAAATCTATAATGAAGTTGAAAACGTAGGTTAAAGGCCATAAGAAAGGCTTGAAATGTCAAACAGAAATTTGTTTTTGCTCCTGAAAGAAATAGGGAGTCCTTTGAGTTTATTTAATAGGAAGGTGACATGATCAGACTTAGACTTTAGGATTAAATTAGATTTAGATCAACACCCCCTCACTTTACATCAATACAGGTTCCAAATGAGAACATGATCTAGATATAAAAAAGTCACATTATAAACAAATTATAAAAACATGGAAAGAATTACTTGTTTCATCTATGGATAAAAGAAAAGTTCACACCCAAAGGTTTGAGAGGAACAGAGCAGATATGAATAATTTTGATTATATGAAATGTAAATGTTTCTGTACAAAAAGATCTAATAAAGCAAGTATTAAAAGAAAAACAACTAAAAAAATTTCCTGATTAAGGTCTCATTTCCATGATATATGAAAAACTGAAGGAAGGAAGGAAGGAAGGAAAGGAGGGAGGGAAGAAAAGAGGGAAGGAGAGAGGCAAGGAGGGAGGGAGGAAATGAATTTGACTCACGCACTGTTAGTCCCATACCCAAAAGAGATCAAAGAAATAGGGAAAAGTCCTTATTACAAACGTTTTTATTTTGATTGTTGTTTGGTCATTTTCCATCATATCTGACTTTTTGTGAACACTTTTGGAGAGTTTTCTTGGCAAAGATATTGGAGTGGTTTGCCATTTCTTTCCCCAACTCATTTTACAAATGAGGAAACAGGCAAATAGGTTCAAGTGAATTTGACCATGATCACACAGCTAGTACGTGTCCAAATCTTGAGATTCAAGAAGTATAAGGAATGAGGAAATACCATCAAATTTGGCAATTAAAAGATCATTGTTATGTAATACCCAGTGGAATTGTGGGTTGGCTAAGGGAAGGGGGGGGAGGAATAGAATATGATTTTTGTAACCAAGGAAAATTGAAATTGACCAAATAAAATGAAAAAAAAATTTTTTTAAGAGATCATTGTTAAAAGTGTCACAGTAGATAGAGAACTGGGTTTAAGTCACAACTCTGATACATACTGGCTCTATAACCCTGGACAAAACATTTAACCTATTGCCTACAAGCAGCTATCAAAACCAATAGGCAAAC
Organism: Monodelphis domestica; assembly: GCF_027887165.1. NCBI lineage: Eukaryota > Metazoa > Chordata > Mammalia > Didelphimorphia > Didelphidae > Monodelphis > Monodelphis domestica. Next base: position 13,448,123 of record NC_077230.1, on the reverse strand, counting down.
CAGCTGAGGCTGTGGCTTCAGTCAAACCCAAAATAGCCTTCCTGCTCCACCTGTTCCTACACTGCCCTTCTGTTTTTGTACCATTAAGAATGGTTTTTCTGTTGTAAATAAATAATTTTAAACAATTGCTTAGCTTGAGCAGGGTTCTGATTTGGCCCAAGAGAGGTAGTTTTCCAAGTCCTGGTCTGAACTATAAATTGCAGAAAAGGTATTGAGCTACATTAGTAGAATTTCATCACAGGAACTTCCATACACTGGTGAAATTCTAATTCTAACTGAAAACAACAGAAAAGATTATTGGTCATTCTAAGAGAGTAGTTTCTGTTGAATGACTCGATTATAAGCCAAACTGCAAAGAGCTGAGAAATGAGAAAAGAGGAAATGAATACTCTAAGAACAGACAAGTTATTTTAGGAGTTTGGAGTTTGTACGTGTGATCTGATTGTAATTAGCAAGACAGAGCAGAGACCGAGAGCAACAGACACACACACACACACACACACACACACACACGTGCAGAGATTGAAAGAACATAGAACAGAGCCTTGGGGTGTTCCCAGAGTTAAGGAGAGGGTCGTGGATAACAAATCAGTAAAGCAGACTGAGAAGGAAAACAGGTAGAGAATAGAATGTTTAAACGTTTCACTAATTCTTACATAAGTTAAAACTTAAGTCAAGGCAAAAAGCATGTGCTACTGCTGGGTCTGTACCCCAAAGAGATAATGGACACAAAGACTTGTACAAAAATATTCATAGCTGCGCTCTTTGTGGTGGCTAAAAATTGGAAAACGAGGGGATGCCCATCAATTGGGGAATGGCTGAACAAACTGTGGTATATGTTGGTGATGGAGTACTATTGTGCTCAAAGGAATAATAAAGTGGAGAAGTTCCATGGAGACTGGAACAACCTCCAGGAAGTGATGCAGAGCGAGAGGAGCAGAACCAGGAGAACATTGTACACAGAGACTAATACACTGTGGTATAACCGAACGTAATGGACTTCTCCATTAGGGGCGGTGTAATGTCCCTGAACAACTTTCAGGGATCCAGGAGAAAAAAAACACCATTCATAAGCAAAGGATAAACTATGGGAGTGGAAACACTGAGGAAAAGCAACTGCCTGAATACAGAGGTTGAGGGGACATGACAGAGGATAGACTTTAAATGAACACTCTAATGCAAATACTATCAACAAAGCAATGGGTTCAAATCAAGAAAACATCTAATGCCCAGTGGACTTACGCGTCGGCTATGGGGGGTGGGGGGGAGGAAAAGAAAATGATCTATGTCTTTAACGAATAATGCTTGGAAATGATCAAATAAAATATATTTAAAAAAAAAAAAAAAAAAAAAGCATGTGCTATCCTGATCAGAACATAGATTCTAGCCAAGATTTTTCTCAAATCATGTGTATAAAGCCAGAGTGTATGTACTCTAGAATGACATCATAGTGCTTTTAGGATAATGTAGGACATCGACATCATTTTTCAGTATTTATTGCTTTTCAAAGAGATGTTCTTGGCAGGGTTGGGGAATGTGGAAGGAAAAGAAAATGCTGCCTACCTTTGGATCATTATATCACTAAATCTGTAATGTTAACCTGTTACCAGTAGTAACTTTAGAAACAATTATCAATTTTAGCCAGTAAATAATTCATACTTCAAGTGCTTCATCTCTAGAAAAAGTCAGCATCAAAGTAAACATATACCCATTCAAGTTTGGCATCATTTGCTCGTATCATATTTAATAATTCCGGTGTTACCCTCACTGTCAGAGTCAATGTCATATTCATTTCAGTTTTGTTGGATTTTATATGAACTTCATTTTCATTTTAGAAAGTGCATGGATTTATGTAGAAGTTGTACTCAGAAATATCTAATAATTTTGTTTCATTATTTCACACATCCCTTCTACAGTTTGGAAAAATCTGTTCTCATCCAACTCTTATTTATGAATGGGAAAACAGAGAGGGGGGGTCTTCTATTATACAGGGGTGTACAGGAGTTCAGGGAGGACTAGTATTTCAGCTATGAAGACCTCCAAGCTCTTTTTTTCAGGGCTACCCATCCTCCTTTGGAGTCCACCTGCTACCCAACTCTCACCTGTGGCTCCAAGAAGCTGTAACATGCACAGTGATCACACCCCAGTAAAAGCATGTTGGCAAATAAGCTAGACCTAGATGGGCTGAACACTTCCATAGTGTTTTCAATAGACTGTCATCAAACAATGCCAAAGCCACCTGCGACATACCTTAGGTTGAAGTCAATCCCTCTCTAGCTGGGCTTCCAACCCAAGAAGAGGTTTTTGAATGCCTTTAGGCTCCTTTCCCTGGTGTTGATTCCATTCCAGCAGAGGTTTTTGACTGTAATCTTCTAGGTTATATGACAAGAGAAAGTTATCCCCCCAAGAGATCAAGGATGTCTTCATCGTCCATCTTTATAAAGGAAATAGCAATAGGTTGTCCTATGACAATCACAGGATTACCTGGAGTCAAGTTGTGAAAAACTTTAAATGTCAAATAGAGAAATTTACATTTTTATAGAGGTAATAAAAAGCCACTGGGGTTTGCTGAGTAAGGGCAGTGACATGGTCACCTCCAAATTTCAAGTTGTTATATGGTTATAATGGAATACTATTGCACCATAAGGAAATGAACAGGATGAGTTCAGAAAAACCTGGAAAGACTTATAGGAACTGATGCAAAGTAAAGTGAACAGAACCAGAAGAATACAATAACAGAAATAGTGTGCAAAAATCAACTATGAAGGGCTAAATTATCAGCAAAACGAAGTCCCAAGATGACCCAAAGGGAATCATGATGAAAAATGCTATCTGAGGCCAAAAAAGAACTGTTTTTTTACCTCTTTTATCTTTTTTTTACCTTTTTACCTTATCACTTTTTTTTACCTTACCATTAACTCTAACATAAAATATTACAGACAGTTCTGTGAGTGATTTCCCCACAGGTATGATTTTTGAGCTTGTACCAGTTAAGGATAACATTCTTTTTTTGTCATAGTCAATAATGTATATGACTAGAGTGAAATACAATATTAGTGTATGCCATATTTAATATTTATACTTAAGGCTTATTTGACCACTACTTGCCTTATTTTCAGTTGCCGGGCTAAGGCTCTGGGCTAATTTGCTATTCATATATTACCTATGAAAACTAAATCTTGATGGACAATGAAATATTGTGTGATTCTCCTTTGTTCTTCCACTTAGCCATCATTGGACCTCCTGGAATACAAGTAGAACCATTGGCTGGTTCTTTACACTTATATTTCTCATATCCAAAGATTGAAAATGAACCTAATATATGGACATTAAGGGATTATTATTACTCATGGACTTACAGAGTGATTTATTGGAAAAATGGCACCAGTCATAAGGTAAGTTGGGTTTCTTGCCTTTCTTTTATGGAATTATTGAGGTTTCTGTTATAAGTCAGCCTGATTCAAGTTGATCTGATAGTACAAGTTCAAAAATAGAATGAAATAAGACATATGTAGACAGACCATCTAAAAGTTAATGAAAAGAGGTTTACACTGCCATAAATATGGATAGGATATTCAGCAAGGATACAGCACTGATCCAGGTAGACATAATTCCTCCTGTCTTCATATGTATTTGGTGATCAGGGTATGATAACTAAAATGGCAGTGAGACATCCATCAAGTCTGAGGGCTGCAGGCTACTCATAAGCTTTTTCATGCCCTTAATGAAGCTGTATCAAGGCTCAAGTCATAGGCTCTGATTCTCAGAAGCAGTTTCCTTGTTTTTTAGGGAAAAACAAACCTAGGGAAGTATTCATGACTACATCTAGCTATATTAATTCTAGCAAATATTTAAAGAGCAATTAATATCTATGCTCCCAAAAGAATTATCTTAAAAATGGAGGGAATAAAAGCATTCTACCAATCAAATTACTTTTGTGAGAGATATATGGTCCTGATATCCAAACTGGGTAGAGACAAAGCAGAGAAAGAAACCAATATCACTAATGTATATTTTAAAACATACTTAAAAATAGGAATAAGGACTAGATTTAGGTTTGTTTGGTGTAGGGAACTTCAAAGTAAGGAAATTCCCTTTACTAGGTCAGGACCTTCTTGCCTACAGCACTGAGAAGTGACTTGTCCAGGGTAAATCAAATAATATGTGTCAGATATAGAGCATATATATATATATAAATCTAAGTTATTTAACATCTTGTGCATCTTGGGGAGCTAAATTGCTCAGTGGATAGAGAACCAAGCCCAGAAATGGGAAGTCCTGGGTTCAAATTTGACCTCAGGCACTTCCTAACTTTCTAATCCTAAGCATGCCACTTAACCCCAATTGCCTACCCCGTATCATTCTTCTGCCTTGAAACTGGCATGTAGTATTGATTCTAAGACAGAAGGTAAGGGTTTAAATTTTTAAAAATATCTGTGTATTCACATTTGTCCCTTAAGACAAATTATCCCTTTTCTTCCTCATTAGAATTATTTTTATTTGCACCTATAAAATTTCTTCTTGAAATCAAAGCTGTTTATCAATTACATCAAATTGACTCTCATATCCAGAAAATAATCCATTATGACCAGATTATTTTCATAATAGTAATACATGGATGTCACTATTAAAGAAAATGAGCATAATTACATAATCAAAAATAACAGAAACCCATGATTATTTCAATAGATGCAGGAAACTCTTAATTTAATAGAGCACTCATTTATGTTTAAAAAAAAAACCTAAAAAGCACTGTAGAGCATTTGATTAACATATCAAAAGCATAAAATCTAGAGCTAGCATTGTTTGCAATGGAGAAGCACTAGAAGCTCTTCTAGTATAAACAGGAATACATCAGTTGTATTCTTTCCACTCACTATTATTTGGCATAGTTCTAGAAAAGTGCTAGAAATAAAAGCTACAGGGGGAAAGCTGGGTGGCTCAATGGATTGAGCCTGGCCTAGAGAGGGAAGGTCCAAGTTCAAATCTGACCAGACACTTCCTAGCTGTGTGACCCTGGGCAAGTCACTTAACCTCCATTGCCTCACCCTTATCACTTGCTCTTCTGCCTTGGGACCAATACACAGTATTGATTATAAGACAGAAGGTAAGGGTTTAAAAAAAATAGATACAGCAATAAGATTAAAGAATATCATCAAAAGGATAGCAAAATAATCCTTACTTGGAGATGATCTCGATATGCTTTTTTTTTCAAGATTTTTTTAATTTCCACATTGTTCATTTTTGTGAGTAATCTTAAAACCAAGCCCCAAAACAGACACCCAAATAAACAATTGAAAAATCATATCCTCTTATCTGCATTCTGCCTCCAACAAGTGATAGCATTCTTTGTCATAAGTCCCTCAGAATTGTCCTGGATCTTTGTATTGCAGATAATAGCTAAGTCTATCACAATTGATCATTCACAATATTGCTGTTACTGTGTACACCGTTTTCCTGATTCTTCTTATTTCACACTATATCAATCCAGAAAGGTCTTTCCAGCTCTTTCTGAAGTCATCCTGTTCATTATTCCTTACAGCTCAATAGTATTCCATCACTATTATATACCACAGTTTGTTCCAACATTCCCCAATTGATGGGCATTCCTTTAAATTCCAATTCTTTTTTGCCACCACAAAGAGTGCAGCTATGAATATTCTTGTACAAGTCTTTTCCCCTATTATCCCTTTGGGGTACAAACCCAGCAGTGCTATGGATGGGTCAAAGGGCAGACAGTCTTTTAGCACCCTTTGGGCATAGTTCCAAATTGCCCTCCAGAATAGTTGGATCATTTCACAACTTTACCAGCAATGAATTAATGTCCCTACTTTGCCACATCCCCTCCAACATTTATTAATTTCATTTGCTGTCATGTTAGCCAATCTGCTAAGTGTGAGTTGTTACCTCAAGAGTTGTTTTGATTTATATTTTTCTAATCAAAAGGTATTTAGAATATTTTTTCATGTAATTATTGGTAGCTTTGATTTCTTCATCTGAAAACTGCTTAATTCAAATCCTTTAACCATTTGTCAATTGGGGAATGACTTGTATTCTTATAAATTTGATTTAGTTCTTTATATATTTGAGAAAAGAGACCTTTATCAGAGAAATTTGTGATAAAAGTTCCCCCCCCCCCGTTTGTTGTTTTCCTTTTAGTCTTGTTTACATTGGTTTTGTTTGTACAAAACCTTTTTAATTTGATATCATAAAAGAGAGTATTGTTTTTCTTCTGTGTTTCTGCTTCCACAATTCTTTCTTTGGATGTGAACAGCATTCTTTCTCCTAAGTCCCTCAAGATTGTCCTGGGTCATTGTATTGCTGCTAGTAGAAAAGTCTGTTACATTTGATTGTGCAACAATGTTTCAGTTTCTATGTACAATGTTCTCTTGGTTCTGCTCATTTCACTCTGCATCCATTCTTGGAGATCACTTCAGTTCACATAGAAATCCTCCAGTTCATCATTCCTTTCAACACAATTGTATTCCATCACCATCAGATACCAAATTTGTTCAGCCATTCCCCAATCAATGGACACCCCTTGTTTTCCAATTTTTTGCCACCACAAGAGCATGGCTATAAATATTTTTGTACAAATATTTTTCTTTATTATCTCTATGGGATACAAACCCAGCTGTGGTATGGCTGGATCAAAGGGCAGGCATTCTTTTAAAGCCCTTTGGACATCATTCCAAATTTCCTTACAGAATGGTTGAATCAATTCACAACTCCACCAGCAATGCGTTAGCATTCCAATTTTGCAACATCCCCTCAACATTTATCATTTATCATATCTGCTTGGTGTGAGGTGGTACCTCAGAGTTATTTTGATTTACATTTCTCTAATCAGGAGGGATTTAGAATACTTTTTCATGTGATTATTGATAGTTTTGATTTCTTCATCTGAAAACTGTCTATTCATATCCCTTGACCATTTGTCAACTGAGGAATAGCTTGCTTTTTTGTATAGTTGATTTATTTCCTTATAATTTGAATAATTAGACCTTTGTCAGAGATTTTTGTTATAAAGTTTTTTTTTCCCAGTTTGTTGCATCACTCCTAATTTTGATTGCATTGGTTTTGTTTGTATAAAACCTTTTTAATTTAATATAACCAAAATCACTCATTTTACATTTTGTAATGTTATCTCTTGCTTCATTCATTCTTATTTATTTTTTGGATTGATTTATCTAGTTCTGATGGAAGAAGGTTAAGATCCCCCACTAGTGTAGTTTTACCATCTATTTCCTCCTTAAACTACTTTAGAAATAAGAATACTATATATTTTGGTGCATATATACTGAGTATTGATATTTCTTCACTATTTATACTGTTTTTATCAAGATATAATTACCTTCCTTATCTCTTTTAATCAAATCTATTTTTACTTTAGCTTTGTCTGAGATCATGATTGCCACTCTTGTCTTTTTTGCCTCAGTTGCATCCCAAGAGATTCTATTTCAGCTTCTTATCTTTATCCTGTGTGTATCTACCTGCCTTAAATGCATTTCTTGTAGGCAACCTATGGTGACTTCTTTTTGGGTTTGGATTTCTGTTTTATTTGAAACACAATATAAATATTGGTTTGGAATGATTATCAAAGAGGTTTGAGCTTTAGGTACTCACTCCTAAGTCGCCATCTTGACTCCACCTTCGCAATTTGTATTTTTGTAAATATTCATCCATTTCACCTAGATTGTCAGATTTATTATTGTATAAGTGGGCTAAATAGCTCCTAATGATTGCTTTCATTTCCTCTTTACTGGAGGTGAATTTAACCTTTTCATTATTAATACTGGTGATTTGATTCTCTTCTTTCCTTTTTAAAAATCAAATTAACCAGTGTTCTATTTTTTATAGAACCTACTCCTAATATTATTTATTAGTTCAATAGTTCTTTGGTCTTCCATTTTATTAATTTCTATTTTGATTTTTAGGATTTCCAACTTAGTCCTTAGTTGGGGATTTAAAATTTTTTCAAGTTTTTTAGTTGCATGCCCAATTCATTGATCTGCTTTTTCTCTGTTTCATTGATATAAGCATTCAGGATATAAATTTCCCCCTAAGTCCAGCTTTGGCAGTATGCCATAAATTTTGATATGCTGTCTCCTCATTGTCATTCTCTTTAATCAAATCATTGATTGTTTTTATAATTTGGTCTTTGACCCACCCATTTTTAAGACTTAGATTATCTAGTTTCCAATGAATTTTTAATTTGCCTTTCCATAAACCTTTACTAACTATAATTTTCATTGCATTATTATTTGAAAGGTTGCAATTATTATTTCTGTTTTTCTGCATTTGGTTGTGATGTTTTTATGCCCTAGCACAGTGGTACTGAACCTTTTAGAGATGGCATGCCAGATTCCACTGCCTCCCCACCACCCATACCAAGTGCCATGCCTGCCCTCCCCCAAACAACAAGTGTTTTTCCCCTTCTCCCCACCAAGTGTGAAGATAATTTTAGGATTTTGACAAATTCAAATTAATTGGTTGCCAGGGGGAAAATCCTAAATAAAATACCCAAGTCAGTCTGGAAATTTATGGTAATTTTAATTAATATAGAGGGAAGGAATTTAAGGAGAAGGAGGGAAGAGGATATAGGATTTCTCCTGCCTGGCCTGTGCCAGGGGGAGTTTAAAATCTCTACCTCTAGGTCTCTGAAGAAGATGAGAGACTTCTAAGAGGATAAAGTTGGAAAGTAAAGAAGAGAAACTTCAGCCAGAAACTCACTACCAAACCAGACAATAGCTATAGCCACATCAAGATGCCAAAAGGCCCAGTATGCTGCTGTCAGCCACTTCTCCACCGCCAAAGGTACCAGAGAGAGGAAGTGAGCCAAATATATAGATCTTTCACCCTTGTGTCCCCTTCTCTAAATGCCCATTCTTTAGTTCTCATCTTCTTTGATTAGATTATATCTTTAGAGTTACTTAACACTTCTTTGTAGTTCACCTTTTGTTAGTTACTTGACCTTTTTGTGATTAATTTAACCTTTACAGTTACTTAATGCCTTTTTGTATTAAGATACTTGACCTTTTTGTGATTAATTTAACCTTTATAGTTACTTAACACCTTTTTGTATTGAGATCTAAAAATAGACTTAGCTTAAAGTTCTAGCTTCACTATAAGGAAAGAGCTAAGTACCTTCATTGTTCAATCAGGAGATTACAATTTTATCTTCCCATGAAGTAAGGTCTAAGTAGGGTGGAGTAATTTAAAGTTCACACAAGTGCTGGGTATTTCCTGACCCACCACCACCACCCCCTTACCCACACAGGGGAGGGAATAATTGCTCCCATTGGCTACTGGGTGGATGGACAGGTGAAGTTAGGAATGTCCTCAGCGAGTGGGGAGGAAGGGGAGTAGCCCAAGCACTTCACTCCCCTCTAGCTCTGCCACCTATGAGCCACTCACCTTACGCCCTGTGCTTTCCCATTGGGCTGCTGGGTAGAAGTATGTAAAGAAAATGTCATCAGGCACAATGGAGAGAGGGAAGGGAGCAGCTCTGCCCGAGTCCCTCTACCTTCCTAGTAATTAATTCTTTGGGGGCAAGGGTAACCACATGCCCACAGAAAGTATTCTGCATGCCATCTTTGACACCCATGCCATATGTGTATCATCACTGCTCTAGTACATGGTCAGTTTTTGTGCACATACCATGTGCTGCAAAAAACAAGTATATTCCTTTTTATCGCCATTCAATTTTCTCCAGATACCTATTAAACCTAACTTTTCTACAATTTCATTCACTTCCTTTACTTTCTTGATTATTTTTGGTTAGATTTATGTAGTTCTCATAGGGGAAGATTGAGGTCCCCCACTAGTATAGCTTTACTGTCTATTCCCTCCTTAAGTTCCTTTAGTTTCTCCTTTAAAAATCTGGAGACTGTACCATTTGGTGCATTAAGTACTGATATTACATCATTGTCTATATTACCTTTTATCAAGATGTAATTACCTTCCTTGTCTCTTAACAAGATCTATTTGTGCTATAGCTTTGTCTGAGACCATGACCTCTACTTCTGCTTTTTTATCTCTGTTGAAGACCAATAGATTCTACTCCATCCCCTTACCTTTACTCTGTGTGTGTCTTCAAATGTGTTTCTTGTAAACAACATATATTAAGATTCTGGTTTTTAATCCATTGCTATCCACTTCTGTTTTATGATTGTGTTCATCCCATTTACATTCACAGTTATAATTACCATCTGTGCATTCCACTCTATCTTGCTTTCCCCTTTTGATCCTGCACTTTCTCCTTTCACTGTCCCTCCATACATTTTTGCTTTTAATCACTCCTCCCATTCCCCCTCCATTATATTACTCCCCTTCCCACCATCACTCTTTATTCACATCCTACTTCTATATAAGGTCTTTTAATCATCCTCCCAACTTCTTTCTCCCTTATATTATTCCCCTCCCCACCACCACCTTTCTTATTCCCCTTCTACTTCTCTATAGCATAAGGTAGGCTTCTTTACCCCAGTGAGTCTCTGATATTCCTTTTCTGAGCCAATTCTGATGAGAGTAAGGTATAAGTATTATATGTCACCACCCTCCTCCTCTCTACTGTAATTTCCCCTCTGTGCCTCTTTATGTAATGTGATTTACCCCATTTTCCCTCTCTCTTTCCATTTCTCTCAGTGCAATCCTCTTATTCACCCCTTGATTTTGTTTTTGCATATCATCCTAAATAGTCTTACTATCATACCCTCTGTCCATGTATACTTCTTCTAAATACTATAATAATAATAAAAATTTCAAGAGTTACAAATACTATCCTTCCATGTAGGAATAGAAACAATTTGACCTTATTGAGTTCCTTAAATTTTTTTTCTTTCTTACTTAACTTTTTATTCTTCCCTTGAATTTTGCATTTAGAAATCAAATTTTCTGTTCAGGTCTGGTTTTTTGTTTTGTGGTTTGTTTTTGGTTTGTTTGTTTTTTGTTTTGCTTTTTCTGTTTAGGTCACTTCTTCAGGAATTCTTGGAAATTTTCTATTTTATTAGACCCTGTCCTTCTCCATATTAATTATATTATAAAAGGAAACACAAGAAAAATAAAGTTTTTAAAAATAATCTTTAATCTACATTCAGACTCCAGTTATTTCTATGGAGATGAATAGCATTTTTAGATCATAAATCTTTTGAAATTGTCTTGGGTCAGTGTATTGCTCCAAAAAGCTAGATAATTTACATTTAATCATTGTACAATATTGCTATTTCTATGTATAATGTTTTTCTTGTTCTGCTCACTTCACTTTGTATCAGTTCCCATATCTCTTTCCAGGTTTTTCCAAGGGTATCCTGTTTATCATTTCTTATAACACAATAGTATGCCATTACAATCATACAGCATAATTTGTTCAAGCATTCCTTAATTGCTGGATATCCCATCAATTTTTATTTCTTTGTCACCACTAAAAGAGCTACTATAAGAATTTTTGTACAGATAGGTCCTTTTTCCTTTTCCTTTTTTATCTCTTTGGGATGTAGACCTAATAATGGGTAGTGCTGGATCAAAGATTATGGACTTTTTTGTAGCCTTTTGGGTATTCTCTAGAATTGTTGAATCAGTTCACAATTCCCATGACATGGAATTAGTGTATCTATTTTCCCACATCCCCTCTAGCATTTGTCATTTTCCTTTAATGCTATAGTAACCAATCCGATATGTGTAAAATAGTACCCCAGAATTTTCCATTTGCATTTCTATAGTCAATAATTATTTAGAACATTTTTTCATGTAATTCTAGATAACTTTGACTACTTTGTCTGAAAACTGCCTGTTCATATCCTTTGACCAATTATCAGTTTGGGAAGGACTTGAGATCAAGTGCTTTGTATGTCTGTGAGGAAGGAGAGAATTTGTAGTTAAGAAAGACATATACGTATAATAAAATAAATAATAAATGCTCCAAATTAAAATATGTCTGCATAAATAAAGTCAATGCAAATAAAAGAAAACGGTAGACTTGTTTCCATCAATAAAAATTTAATATTAGACATATGTATTTATGTAGATATGTAGATGTAGGTATGTGTTTGTATGTGTGAAGGAAGATTTGAGTCATGAATCTGAAAATGGAAAGGGTTTGCACTAGTATATTCTATTACAGCTCAGTCCACGTTTAATGACTTACAGGACTTGAGGGAACAGATTTTACGGGTTAAAGATACCAAAGATGCTCCAATGATTTTGGTTGGCAATAAATGTGACCTGGAAGATGAATGAGTAATTGGCAAAGAACAGGGTCAGAATTTAGCAAGACAGTGGTGTAACTGTGCCTTTTTAGAGTCTTCTGCAAAGTCAAAGATCAATGTTAATGAGATATTTTATGACCTGGTCAGACAAATAAATAGAAAAACACCAGTGGAAAAGAAGAAACCTAAAAAGAAATCATGCCTGCTGCTTTAGACCCCACCATGCAGCAGCTCTGAGCCAGATTACAGGAATGAAGAACTGTTGCCTAATTGGAAAGTGCCAGCATTCCAGACTTCAAAAAGTACATTAATTAATTAACAACATACCTGAAGAGGCTTCTCCTGTTTTATATATTATGTGAAGAATCTAGATCTTATAATGGTTTGCACAAGTTCCCTGGAGAAAAAATTGCTCTGTGTATATCTCTTGGAAAAATAAGACAATAGTATTTCTCCTTTGCAATAGCAGTTATAACAGATGTGAAAATAAATATACTTGACTCTAATGTGATTATACAAAAGAGCATGGATGCATTTCAAATGTTAGGTATTGCTCCTCTAATTAAACTATTTCATATTGACCTTTTTATCATAATTCCTCCCCATCAAGCACTAAAAAGTTGAACCATTATACTTTATATCTATAATGATATAGATATAGAATATGAAATTTTCCCCACAAACTCACTGCAGCAAATAACTTTTTGAGTTGACTTCATTTTATATTTAAAAGTTATGTTATATCATTCTGCCATTATATTCTAATTAAAACTGTGCATAAAAAATTTAATATCAGATATATGTATTTATGTAGATATGTGTATGTATGTATGTGTTTGTATATGTGAAGAAAGAGTTGAGTCATGAATCTGAAAATGGAAAGGTCATTTAGTCCAACTCATTACAGATTAGGAAGTTGAGGTCCTAAGAAATTGACTTGTCCACACAGTTGTATAGGCAGTCAGTGAGAGAACAAGCATTTGAACTCAATTCCTGTGACTCCAAGTTCAGCACCAGTAGGCCAACTGTGAACTTTAGATTACTCCCCCCCTACTTAGTCTAACAAAATCAGGAATGTCTACACCCATACTTAAGGATTAAGTATCTAGGAGGATGGCCTATGATAGACATGTGCTAGCAAATGACAAATCAGAAACAGCTGACAAACTCCTGGGCTGTCCTAAGTCAAGCTTAAGCTACCATTGGTACAGGTGAGATGCAGAAAAATGATATAAAACCATCTATATATTTCTCATCACTTCCTCTCTTGGGCCTCTTTTGGAGCAGAGAGGTGGCTGGTGCAATGTGCTAAGCCTTTTGGCATCTTGGTGTGGCAACAGCTATTGTCTGGTTTAGTGGTGAGTTTCCCTTGATACCATACTGGAGGACGCCTAGTAACCTAGTTCAGGTGTGGCATCTTCTCTGAGCTCTCTTGGAGTTTAGGCTGATTTTTCCTCCTTTACCTTTCAAACACTATCCACTTAGAAGCCTCTAATCTTCAGAAACCTTGTGGCAGAGGACTTTGAACTTCCCCTGGCACAGGCCAGGCAGGTGAAATCCTATACCCTTTCCCTCTCTCTTCTCCTTGCTCTCTTCCCTCTATATTGATTAAGCCACCATAGATTTCCAAACTTGGGTATTTTATTTGGGATATCCCCTGGTGACCAAAAATCAAACTTAGATTAGGTCACAACCCTAAATTATCCTTACACAGCAATCTTTTAGTTATATTACATTGCCTCTCACTTAATAGGAATATATAATACCAATCCTCGCTAGATAAGAAATTAAGAGCATATGAACTGGGAATAGCTAGGTGGTTCAATGAATCGAGAGCCACACCAGGAGACATGAGGTCCTGGGTTCAAATCTTGTCTCTGATACTTCTTAGTTGTATGGCTCTAGACAAGTCACTTAGCCCCCATTACCTAGCTCTTACTTTTCTTCTGCCTTGGAACCAATATATAGTATTAATTTCAAGACAGAAAGTAGGAGGTAGCTGGGTAGCTGGGTAGCTGGGTAGCTCAGTAGACTGAAAGCCAGGCCCAGAGATGGGAGGTCCTGGGTTCAAATATCACCTCATTCACTTCCTAGTTGTGTGTTCCTGGGCAAGTCACTTAACCCCCATTGCCTAGCCCTTATCATTCTTCTACCTTAAAACCAATAAATAGTATGATTCTAAGGTGGAAGGTGAGGGTTATTTAAAAAAAAAAAGACAAAGTAAGGGTTGTTTTTAAGTATATGAACCAATTGTTCAAAAGAATGAAAAAATATAAAAAAACTCTGAAAATATGATCATGCCATGAAATCATACCTATCTTTTCTCTGAATCTATTAATTTTTTTTAACTCTTACTTTCTGCCTTAGTAGCAACTCTAAAGACAAAAGGGCCTTGCTCGGCAAATGGGGTTAAGTGACTTGTCCAGGGACACATTTTTTTAATCTACTCTCTCAAAATCAAGGATGCTTTTCAGACTAAATTCAACTTTCCTATCTTCTTTATTAATTCTAAGATTATAGTAATTAGAAGTTAAACAAAGTCTTCCTAGAGAGAAGTGGGATACAGTTATTTTAATACTTCCCCACTCAAATCTTGAGTGTTATAACTGGTTATTGCACATTTAAGTTGTTCTTCCTTCTATTCCTCTTTAATTTCAGTTTGAAAAAAATGCTCCCTATGACTCTGAAGTCCTTACTGATCTGGATCCATGGACGGTTTATTGTATTCAAGCTCAAGGGTTTATAACTAGTAAGAACAAAAGTGGAGAATGGAGTCAGCCAATCTGTGTCCAAACTACTGACAATGGTAAGTATTATTTGAATTTTCTCATCAATTCAACTAGCTAATGCCAATTAAGCCAGCACAGATCACAGTACTGGTTTTAATACATTCAGAGTAACACGCTTCAACAGCTTCTGATAGGGAATGTGTGATCTGTAGATCAGCTAGGGATATTTATACATTACATGAAAGAAAGAAAAAAAGACGGTTGCTCATTGCAGCTGGTACCGTAAAGGAAATAAAGCATGCTTGCTCAAGAAAATGTATATCATTAGCTATAGA
Organism: Monodelphis domestica; assembly: GCF_027887165.1. Lineage (NCBI taxonomy): Eukaryota > Metazoa > Chordata > Mammalia > Didelphimorphia > Didelphidae > Monodelphis > Monodelphis domestica. The sequence continues at coordinate 13,432,853 of NC_077230.1, read as the reverse complement.
AGATAGATAAAAAAATATGTATTTGTCAGTAAATCAAAGGGAACTGCTAGATGATGGAAGGTGAAATCCTCCTTTTTTAGCAATTAAGTCTTTTTGTATTGGTTAGAGAGTAGAGAAGAGACTGAAAGAAAGCAACTGCAGAATATTATCTTGCGGTTCATTTAGGTGTAATATACAACAAAATGGTGAATATGGGTCAAAATGGAAACAATCGTGTTCTTCAAAAAATTCACTTTCAACATAACTCCTAAAATATTAATTCTATAATTTTGCCATCTTTGAGAGTTTCTATTGGTTTACTCAACTCTTTACAGAATCATACAGTCTCAGACATGGTCCATCCTTCTGCCTAATATAGAGCTCTACAATATCCCCAGCGTGTTGTTAGCTAGTTTCTTCTTGAATACATCCACAGAATGGACGTTCATTTCTTTTCAGGGTGGTCCATTCATTTTTGGACCTCTCTCAATTCTTAGACTGATATTTATTTACATCAGCTAAGGCCTGTGATTTCTACCCATTGGACTTCATCTGCTCACTGAAACGATATTGAGTACATTTGATCAAATAGCTATCACACCTCCTTCAAATCTTCTAATTTTGCACACTACTAGTTCCTTCAAGTCATTTTTCATATGGCCAGTTGTTTAGTAACCTGACCTTCTCTGTGGCCTGACCCAAGTTCCTTCCCACTGCAATCCATTCCCAGATCCTTTGCCTCCCCTGATCTGGGTAGCCAGCATCACTAATTGCCACAAATGTCAGTGGGGCGTAAGAAATTGTTTAGCATAATTAACACAATGTCAATATTCAAATCCCATGTGAACAATTGAACACGCAACACAATTCAAAATGTCAGTTCTGTAATTCAATATATACATCCCTAAAATCACTAAGCAATAAAAACCACAGAGCTCATAAGAAGAATGTGGGTAAAAAAGGAAATGAAAGAGGTGAAAGAAAACTGTCTGACTTTGATCTTTTTAAAACTTTATTAAAAGAAAAAACTCACCAGAGTTCCCTAGCTGAAATTAACTACCCGCCTCCCTCCACTCTGAATCGTCTCAGATTCAAAGTTCCCTACTAGGCATGGGATTGGTCCTTATATAGACCAATCCTGAACCCAGAAGTAGGGTACATGGCCCATTCCTAGCACAGGATTGGTCCAATTCATAACCAATCCCATGCCAGGAAGTAGGGAGCATGGTCCCTCCCTAGCACAGGATTGGTCCATTCAAGACTATCCCACAACAGGAAGTAGGAAGGAGGGGCTCCTGGAGCAAGCTAGGGGATGCAGTTCCCCTGGCCACAATATTTAAAAACCCATAGGAACCTAATAAAAGCAGCAGCACAGTTTTATGCACAAATAGTTAAATACATAAATACTATAATACATAGTGGTGATATCTGGGGCTTTAGACTTCTCCTTGGCTTGTGTCTCTACTTCCCAAGGGCCTGGACTGGCTAAGTAGATAGCTACAGTCAAGAAGGTGGTCTTGGTGGGCCCAAACTTGGTGGAGTAGGGGAAGAGACTGTGGCAGAAGACAGTAGGTTGTCAGTAGACTGCATAGGTCCTTATGTACAATTTGAGAGCTCATCCTTTGCCCCTCCCATAAGCATCTAGAACATCTCGAATTGGTGAATAGCCGATGGATAAATGGTCCATCAAAACTCTCAACCCCCCCCCCCCATCCCCTGCATGACAGACCCATCCTTCATCCCATGTCCCCAGTGTCTAGGAGGAGAATCCAAGTTTCACACAGAGGTATCCTCCTCTAACACTCTTCAATGGGAGATTCAAAAGTTAATAGATATACTCTGCCCAAGCTGGTTAGTATTATCAAGCAAGCAGATCCTCTAATCTCACCTTATTTATTGTACCATGGAAGGAATTGTTTGGTGGGGCATTCCTTGAAATTCTTAGGAACAAAGGAATGAGGGCAGAGGTTGAGGGTTGAATCTGAGTCTTAATATAATATAAATAATTCAGTATATTCAAAATAAACGCTGTCATCTTGAACCAGCCAGCTAACCATTTCCAGCTCATCAAAACTTGATATGAGGAAAGATTGCATTTAAGTTAGCCTTTCAAGATAGATAGAATTTCAGGGGGCAGCTGGGTGGCTCAGTGGATTGAGAGCCAGGCCTAGAGACGGGAAGTCCTAGGTTCAAATCTGGCCTCAGACACTTCCCAGCTGGGTGACCCTGAGCAAGTCACTTGACCCCCATTGCCTAGCCCTTATCACTCTTCTGCCTTGGAGCCAATACACAGTATTGACTCCAAAATGGAAGAGTTTAAAAAAGAAAAAAGATAGAATTTCAGTGGGCAAAGATTGTCATAAAGATAGGGAGAGTAAGGGAAGCTGAGGAGAGAAAAAGAGGGCAAGGACTGATGGGAGCAGTAGGAAATTCTGGGCATAGGAAACAGCAAGAACAAAGACACTCAGGTGAGAAATGCAGGCTATATATGACTATGAATAATCAAGAAGAAAATGACTAATATTGCATAGAATGATAAGTAATGAATAAACCCATTCCTGGCCCCTTTGTTTTTTCCGACCCTCCCTTCTTTCACCTCCCTTCTTTTCAGATGGCAGAAACTCATGGCCCACTTCTCTGAAGATGTTTTTTTTTTTCCTGGATTCCTCTTTTCCCCAAAATTAAAGTAAATACATTGTAAATAATATAATGCAAAAGTATACCCCACCTATAAAATAAATGAGGTCCCATAAGTAGTCTTCTTCACATGTATAAGATAGGAGATTGGTAAGGTACCATCTCCTCTGAATATAACAGACTAATGCCCTAGCTATAGATAATTCTAGATAAAGGCAAAGGGACCTAACCCCTACTTTGACTCAGGTTTTAAAATGCAAAATTATTCACATATATTATTTCATCTATTTATTATAAATTGGTTCATATTTTTTCTCCAGGATAATTTGGAACTATGGCTTTGGTCTTATTTTCCATTGAGATTCTTATGCCCTAATCATCTTCCTGTGGCTAAAAACAAAACAAACAAACACACACACTTGTATAATTTAGAATAGATTTGCCACATGAAATTGAAGAATAAAACACACCTTTGAGTCTCCAAAGTGACTAAACCGCTGCCACTTGTACCAAGGTCTGAACTTTTGAGTGGCCTGAAAGATTTGAAATCACTCAGACTGGCAGACCACCACAGGAAAAGCCAACTTTAGATTCCCCCTTTTAGCACTCTCCACCCTCCCCTCCTCTAGGCTCATTCTGCCAACTTGCACTTGCAGACAGTTTGGGTCCTCAAAAAGCAATGACTTTTGCTCCCCTAAAAGGTCTATTGGATTTCAAGTTCTGCAGTTCATGAGCTCTCATTTGGTGTCCACCCCATTATCAATCTTCCATAAGTACTATTAGCTCTTAGGAAAGGGCCTTTAGGGGGGCAGCTGGGTAGCTCAGTGGATTGAGAGCCAGCCTAGAGATGGGAGGTCCTAGGTTCAAATCTGGCCTCAGACACTTCCCAGCTGGGTGACCCTGGACAAGTCACTTGACCCCCATGGCCTAGCCCTGACCACTCTTCTGCCTTGGAGCCAATACACAGTATTGACTCCAAAATAAATAAATAAATAAAAAGAAAGGGCCTTTACTGAGAAGATATAGCAAAAAGAATAGTTCTACAGCATCCCTCCTTTCTTCTGTAGACAGCTGCTACTACTCTCTTACCAGCTCTAGATGCCAATGAAAATTCTAATAATCAGGAATATATGAAGAGAAAGCAGAGTAGAAGGTGGCCAGCTTCCTTCCTCCATCTGACAACTCACAGGAATTTTTCTTATCTGAAAACCACCAGGGAAGAAACTGAGAGCTCAGTCTTTCCTAAGTCATTGGTCCACCCAGCTAAAGCCAATTAAAAGACGTTGCAGCAGCAGCAGCAGCCACTCTGCTTGATTTCTACTCCAGAGCAATATCATCTCTTGACCTACCCATTCATGATATGCTGATCCTCTCCTTATTGGAGGGCTAGAGTATTGACACACTAAATTCTTCCCAAAGCAAGTTAGAACTGGCACCCACCTTTCCGTTATCTATCTGCACTTCTGCTTTCCTTTGACTTCATCTACAACATGCCCCTACTTCTGATATCCTGTGCCCCACCCCTCCTCCTTCTGGGCTTTAACTTCTTTTTTTATGTATAGTCTTCCCCCATTAGATTGCAGATTCCTTGAGGGAAGGGATTGTCTTTTTCCTAAGTATAACTCCTGTGCTTTGCACAGTTCCTGATACCTAGTAAGCCTTTAATAAATGTTTATTGAACTGAGTGGAATCTTCTAGTACTAACAGAGTTGACACTTTCAATCAGAATCTGTTAATTCCAAGTGTAATTGCTTCACTGTTACATTATAAGTGGAGAGAACCATTCTTATTCTTCAGATATCAAAGATATATTGGAAATCAGTCTTTAAAAATGCTAGTGAGAGCAATGCAATGATCCAGGATAATCCAGAGGAATTTAGGGGAAAGAATTCTATCCACCTCCAGAGGAAGAACTGTGGGAGTAGAAACACAGAAGAAAAACAACTGCTTGATTACAGGAGATATGACTGGGGATATAGGCTCTAAAGGATCACCCTGATGCAATTATTAAAAATAAGGAAATGGGTCTTGATCAATGATACATTTAAAACCCAGTGTTGGCTGGAGGTGGGGAGGTGGGAGGAGGGGATGGAAAGAACATGAATCACACATAACCATGGAAAAATATTCTAAATGAATTAATTAAATAAAAAATTTCCTTTAAAAAGATGCTGGTGAGAAAAGCAGATATCTTAATCTTTTACCCTTGAGCCAGCTGTCCTGTTTCCTTACAAGTTCTTCTTAAGAGATAGGAGTCTGGCACTGGTGTCAGAAGATATTTGCTAATGACTGTGAAATTGCAAAAATTGAATTCTCAAGAGAAATGACGTCTTTCTTTCTTTCCTATAGAGTCACCTCCATACTGGATTACTATTATTGTTCTTATTGTATCCATGATAGTGGTTTTACTGACGGCGCTTGGTTGTTTTTCTCTACTGTGGTATTTCTACAGAAAAGCAAAGTGTATATTCTTTCCTGGGTATTCTTTTCCTCAGCCTCTGAAAGAGGTATGTTATTATTTATATATATACATGACATTGAAACAGTCCTTTTCCATGTCTGTGCATTTATCGTATACTCACTATTTCATAGATAAGTATATAGCCATCTAAGTTATTTACACAGAATCACATCAAGAATCTCTGTCTTTCAGTTCCAAGAGAGAGCATATGCCTTCCCTTCAAAAGGGTCTCAACTTCTCAGTCAGCAACTGAAAATAAAATAAAAATAATATGTGTGCTCTGTCGACATACACAGAATTATTAATCATTCTATTATTTTTATTATTATTATATATTGTATAATACTTTCTTATTAATCATGAAATCATAAATCATTAAATTATAAATCATCAAAATCTATATCCAACGTCAACACCAGGCAAAATTATGAAATAGGCAATTCGTCTTCCAAAAATCTTCACTTCCCTTTTTCCTCACCCTCTTTCAATGGCTCCCTCTTTGCTCCAATGTCCAGTTGCCCTAGTGGGGAGTGATGTGCTAAATTAATTCATCTTAAGGTATTCATCATTCTTAATGACCTCCCAGAAGTACTTACATTTTTTTAAAGAAGTCTAAATAAGAAAATGCTTAGCTCCAAGGAGTAACTGTATAGTGGTGGAATGAGGAAATAATGTTTTTCTGCTGCTTCTCAAATGAAACCACAAACAATTCTGCCCTCTTGTAAGACCAACTGACTGTGCAACCTTCTGTACTGTATTACCCAAGCATTGCCTGCAGTTAGCTGAAGAAGAGTGTACTTATTCCCCCTCATAAAAAGCAATGTTCATATGGCAGAGACCAAGGACACAGTCTCTGCCTTTCACGATACTTCAATTTTAAATCAGGAGACAGGCTACATTCCAGCAGAATAACCCCAAATCCGTGACAGTCATAAACTCTTGGCATATAGACAAGGAGTCAGAAAATGCTTAGAGGAATTGAAGGTTAGTGCAATCTAGCTTCAAACATAGTAGAGTAAGTGAGCTTCTCTTAAAAGAAATCCATGGGGCAGCTCTGGGGCTAGAGAGCCAGCCTTAGAGGCTGGAGATCCCGGTTTCAAGTCTGGCCTCAGACACTTCCTAACCCCAGTTGCCTAGCCCTTACCACTCTTCTGTCCATATTGATTCTAAGGTGGAAGGTAAGGTTAATAAAGGGGAAAAAAAAAGAAGAAGAAGAAATTAGTCATTTCCTGAGAGAGGAAGAAGCCAAGAAGATGTACCTGGTCTGAGATGCTAGCAGAAGCTAGAATAGTACTTGTTATTGTTCAATCCTTTCAGCCACATCTGACTTTTCATGATCACATTTGGGGTTTTCCAAGAAAAAATACTAGAATGGTTTGCCATTTGCTTTTCCAGCTCATTTTACAGATGAAGAACTGAGACAAACAAGTTAAGAACGATGTAAAGGATTCTCTTTGAAGAAAAGAATTCCATTTCATGTAAGGGAACTACAAAAGGAGAGAGATGGAAAAGGACAAAAGAGAGGGCAAGCAGCCTAGGCACATAGGACTATTAGAACACACCAATGAGGTAAATGCTGTAAAAGTGTAAAGAAAAGGGGGCAGCTGGGTATCTCAGTGGATTGAAAGCCAGGCCTAGAGATGGGAGATCCTGGGTTCAAATCTGGCCTCAGACACTTCCCAGCTGTGTGACCCTGGGCAAGTCACTTGACCCCCATTGCCTAGCCCTTAATGCTCTTCTGCCTTGGAGTCAATATTGACTCCAAGATGGAAAGTAAGGGTTAAAAAAAAAAATTTTTAAGTGTAAAGAAAAAGGAAAATGTCTGTGGAGAAAGAGATAGCATGACAAGATGTGGCACTGAAAAAGATAACTGCAATGTTGCTTAGAAGATATGAATGGTGATGGCAATATTGACAGTATTAGGAAATTTGGGAACTGCTAAGGATTTGGGCAGCTAAGTGATCATCTTCATGAATTCAAATCTGACCTCAGATAATTACCAGCTATGTGACCTCAGGAAAGTCACTTAACCCTGTTCGCCTCAGTTTCCTTATGTGTAAAATGAACTGGAGAAGGATATGGCAAACCACTCCAAGATCTCTGCCAAGAAAATCCCAAATGAGGTCCCAAAGAGTCAGGACACAAGTGAAAAACAACAAAAGGATTTTGAGGGAGAAATGATATGCTCAAACATGAAGCCTTCTAGGGGAAATTTTTATTCTTTAGTTTAATTTTTTAGTTTGATCTCCCTTTATTTTTAAATGTTTTATTGTCATACAAAACACATTTTCATATTGGTCATTGTCTAAGAGCACACTCATACATAACCAAAACTAAGGGAAATGTTTAGGGATGGAAACAATAATTGATCTCTAAGAGGCTTCATTTCTTACATACACAGCAGGGATTGTCTTTGTTTTTCCGTTGTAGTTCCAGTCCCTGGATAGACAGCTAGTAGGTGCTTATTGCTTAGAGAAAACCTAATAAAGGAATGAACCTTATAGGGAGGGGGCTCAAAGCCAACTATCTGGCGGAAAGCTTGAGGGATGAATGGACTGTAAGCTCCCCTGCTAAGTGTAGACTTCTACAACTAAGTTAACCAAGTAGAACTGCAAGATTGAACTGTGTGAGGAAGGTAGCCATCGTCCCCCTCCCCCAGATGCAAGAGGATTTGTTGTGAGTGCACAAAGGAAATCCTCCCTACTGTGATGCCACAGGTTCAGCAGGGACTCTAGCAGGTGCTGCCACAGGAGGCAAGCACTAGTTCCTCTCCCCTTCTCCCCACTCCAAGAGCCACTTTGAGGCAGTGGCTGCACCTGCAGATGCAGGCTGGGAGTCCTTACTCCTGTCCATTCTCCTTACCATACTCCTTACCATTCCAGGAAGATACCAAATTCCATCTCCTCCAAGCTGATGAGGACAGCCAGAGAGGTAGACAAGTGGTCTTCTAGAAAATTAAAGAAATAACTGAAAGGCAAAAACTTGAGAAGTTTTAAGATTGTTTTCTAGATGTTTCTATATACAAAGCATTGACTAGTAGAAGAGACCTATTCATTTCACAAATAAAGAAACTAAGGCTTAGAATAATCAGGTGATTTGTCCAAGGCTAGGAAGCCAGTCAAGGTCCTAACCAGTAGATCTGGATCTCCTGAATCAGGGTCCAGTGAGTAGCCAGCCTCTCCACCATATCTAATACCCTGAATGTTAATGAGCAGTGTCCTAATCAGGCCAAAAATATCTTGGACTTTCAAAGGAGTGGACATTTTGTGTGTGAGATTTATCTGAGATCACATTAGCAACTGATTGAACAAATTAATTATTAATTAACAGACCTCATTATTTCCAGATAAACTTTTCTGATTGTAATCTTAATAAGCCTTCATTTCAAAAAGGAATGGATATGGCGTGACTTTTCTCTTTTTTTTTCTTTTTCCTCAACAGTATTTGGAACAGCATCCCTACAGAATTTCATTTCTCTCACCAGTACCTTCCAGTGAGAGTGAATCCTTTGATAAATTAAGTATCATAAAATTATCTGAAAACACTGAGCATGATACAACGGGTCCATGTAACTATTCAAAAGAAGAATTGCAACAATCCCTACTTTCTGGAGAAAAAAACAGCTAGATGGTCACAGCAATCAGAATGTTTGTCACATCTCATCCAAAGGAAGACAAGAGAGTGAAATACAGAGTTGGGCCATCAGATCAAACTCTGACTCCAGAATTTTCTGTAGCTGAATTGGTTTTAATTTGAAATGATGTTTTGGCAGAAAATCCTGCATTATGGTCATTTCCCACCCAGTAGGTTATTAATAGAAAACAAAAAGGACAGTTTTGAGATTTCTTTTTTGCCAGCATACTTTTTAATCTATATGGTGCTCACCAAATAAGTAACTAAGTAAAAATCTGAAGGACTGAATGCAATCAAGAGTCTCTGAAACCCTAACTAAAACTATGCTATTCTACAGGGAAAAAATCCTCAATGCAATAAAATCCAAATTATGTTGTACAAAATGCTAAGTTGTTTTCCAAGCAAGTTTTTACTAGGTTTATTTTTATTTTTGATCTTCTTATAATATGAATAGTGTTTTGTTAATTTATATTTTTCTACTTAATTCAACGTGTGAGTGATAAAATGTGTGTAATTTTTATAAGAGTAAATAATTTAATTGTTACTTACATTGCCTACCTCTCTCGGGTTTGTTTTGAAAAACCAGTGAGAAACTGTTGTGTGTGATTATTATAGAATGAAAAAAGTTGAGCTACTGTTAAACACCAGTTTATAATATTTTTCAATGTATTTGATTTTGACTCAAAGAGAAAATTATGGGAAAGTTAGGAAGAAAAGTTTTAATTGCATTTCTGATTTTCTTTGTAATCTTAGGAAAATGCCCTTCTTTGACTTTGCTCACCCTGTTCCCTATTCTTTTTTTTTAATTAATTTATTTAGAACATTATTCCTTGGTTACAATAATCACATTATTTCCCTCCCTCCCTCCCCTCCACCCCCCCTTCCCGCAGCCAACACGCAATTCCACTGGGTATTCCTTGTGTCCTTGATCAGAACCTATTTCTATGTTATTGATGTTTGCACTAGGATGATCATTTAGAGTCTACATCCCCAATCATATCCCCCTCCACCCATGTATTTAAGCAGTTGTTTTTCTTCTGTGTTTCTACTCCCACAGTTTTTCCTCTGAATGTGGATAGTGGTTTTTCTAGTAGATTCCTCCACCTGTTCCCTATTCTTGAGATTACCTCCTTCCCCTAATTAAAAATCCTTGCTTATTTGAAAATGCTTCTCCTTCCAAGCTTAAATACTGCCCAATTTCATGAAGTTTTCATAGATGCCAGATCCCTATCAAATCTCTTCCTCTGAAATGTCATAACAATTTGTTAATATCCCTCATGCACCTCTTCTCTGTTTTGTGTTATATTTATTTGTGTGGAGGTCATCTTTATAGTGTCTGGCACATAGTAGGTATCCTATAAATCTTTATGGAATGTTGTGTTAAAAAAAATCTTTCAGGTCTTCCCCTCCCTCCCACCCCCCATTAAATGAAGCAAACTCAGAAAGTGACAGTTAAAAGGAGTTTATTCTGTGTAAAGGGACCCCCTTCCTCCCAGGGGTCATGAACTTTCTGCTCATCCAAACCAGCCCATTAGCTTGGCTGGATACTCCAAACAGAGACTTTTGATTGGTTCCTGAGATGTGATAGATCAGTGCAGAGGGAAAGGAAGTGATGTGCAGAAAGAAGACTATAAAAAATGAAAAGGTAGAGAAGAGGAAGTACTTCTCTGAAGGTCTTTGGCTGGTGAGCTTTCTGTGATTTGAAATTGGTGGCTAGGGTGGAAGATACTCTTGTGGGCTGGTAATATTAGGGTGGTAGGAGAAAATATTTTTCTATTTCTTTCCCTCCGTTATTTCTTTCTTAGATTATATTCACATTAAAATTAAATTGTTGAAAGTTACTATCCTTGTGATTGAAGGGTTAATTATTTTCTAAATGGCAACCACAACAATCTTTTTTAAACTAATATTACATTTAGCATGTTACATTGACATAATATTAATTTTGAATATTACAATTCAACTCACCAAGGCAGAGAAGCATTGGGAGGTCCAGCCTTCAGTCCAGGTGTATTCTGTTTTTATAAACTACAGCAAAGATCATCCATATAAAGGCAAAGGTGTTTTGACTAGATTGTGCAATTATGAGGAGGTGGAATTAGTGCTGCCCCAGAGCCTCCCTAAGTATTTTGTTGGTCCGCAAATCAAATGAGATGGTGTTAGGGAGCATGGTTCCTGCCTTTTTAAGTAGTTACCTGATTTGGATTCAAGATTAAAAACAAGATTTTGAGGGGACAGTGAGGTGGCTCAGTGGATAGAGAGCCAGGCCTGGAGATGAGAAATCCTGGGTTCAAATATGCCCTTGGACACTTGCTTCCTATTTGTGTGATCCTGGGCAAGTCACTTAACCCTAACTGCCTAGCCCTTACTACTCTTCTGCCTTCTATCCAATACTAAGTATTGATTCTAAGACAGAAGGTAAGATTTTCTTTTAAAAAGGTATTTTTTAATGTAGTCCCTAGATTGACAGGGCACTAGCTGGTTTTGATAGATAAATGAAGAAATGGTCTACATCAAGTTCCTATAACCTCCAACCAAGGGACAACTGAGTGAACAGAAAATGACTAAAAGATGTGGCTTTTCATGGCTTCATGAAGCAGCTCCCTCACTACCACAGCCTTTACTGTTCTTTATGCCTAGACTTTGGGCAGCCTGCCACACCGCCCACCATGACTTTTTCAGGAATACTGAACACATTCTGGAAGAACAGAAATCCATGTCTAAACTGCTCCATTAAGAAGAAAATTCAGCAGGTTCACTATCTCTTCCTTGAATAGCTAATAATAATAATAACTAGCATTTATATAGCACTTTGAGGTTTGCAAAGTCCTATAAAAAAATCTCATTTTGAAAAAGAATGCTATCCACATCTAGAGAAAGAACTGTTGGAATAGAAATCCAGAAGAAATCAGAGAATTTATCACTTTTTATATGGGTATATGATTTTGAGTTTTGATTTTAAAAGATTATTACAAAAATGAATAATATGGAAATGGGTTTTGAGTGATAATATATGTATAATCCAGTGGAATTACTTGTCAACTCTAGGAGGGGGAGGGCAAAGGAGGTAGACAAAAAGAATCATAAAACTATGGGGAAATTTTTTAAAATTAAATTGAATTTTAAAAAATAAAGAAAAAAAAAATATATATATCTCATTTCATCCTTACACCAATCTTGGAAGTAGTTGCTATTCTTATCTTAATTTTACAGATGAGGAAACTTTACACCGACAGGGAAGTAACTTGCTCAGAGTCATATACCTAATAATTGTCTCAGGCCAGATTTCCAAGTTGTATCTTCCTGATTCCTTGTAGCAAGTAAGTGTCATTTCACTCTGTTTGCCTCAGTTTCCTCATCTGTAAAATGAACAGGAGAAGGAAATGGCAAACCATTTCAGTTTCTTTGCCAAGAAAACCCCAAAAAGGGTCACAAAGAGTTAGACACTAGCAACTGAACATACAGCAACAAAAATTCCTGGATTCCAGTTCCAGCACTTATACATACAGTGGAACTGACCAACCTAATGATCACTAGCATAGAAGTTTTGTTTCTCCTCCATTTTTTTCTGGTGCCTACAGGTAGCCCTAGCATAGGAGAGAGGCTGGTGAGAATAACTCTTAACCTCAGTTATTAGTTTTAGCTACTGCTTTCTATCACCTCACCTTAGCTGCCCTCACTTTCTTAATGGAGTAACACTCTACAACTCAGTTTCCACATGTATAAAATGAAAAGTTCTTGGCTAGATGGTTTCTAAATCCTTTCCAGCTTTAATATTTAGTAGTTCTAGGCTTATGCTACTCCTGTTTCCCTCTAAGCCTCATCCAGCTTCATTCTATACTGCTTAAGATCCAGAAAATTAAACTGATTATCTCCAAGTGCCCCCAGGATAGATAGATACCTATCTATCTATCTAACCTATCTAACCTAGATAACCAGTATAGATTTTTGGATGTCTTCTCTTGGTCCCCATGCACCATTTTGATCCTTAATCTGCAATTATCTTTACTGATTGCCAGCAAATGTGTAGGCAACTAGCTGGATGGTACAGTAGATAGAGTGGCAACCCTTGAGTCAGGAAGATCTGTTTTTGAATCCTGCCTCAAACACTTAGGATCCTGCTTAAGTCACTTAACTCCTGTTGTTGTATTTTACTCATCTATAAAATGGAGATAATAATAGCCCCTAGCTTCCAGAGTTGTTGTGAGGATCAAAAGAAATAACACTCTATGGAACTATTGAATTAATAAATGGGACTAGAAGCTGGTATTTTGACAAAACAAACAAAATAGACAAAATATTGGTCAATCTAATAAAAAAGAGGAAAGAAGAAACTCAAATTAACAGTATTAGGGATGAAAAGGGAGAACTCACCTCCAATGAAGAGGAAATTAAGGCAATCATTAAAAACTATTTTGCCCAATTATATGGCAATAAATATGCCAATCTAGGTGATATGGATGAATATTAACAAAAATATAAATTGCCTAGGTTAACAGAAGAAGAAATAGAATTCTTAAATAATCCCATATCAGAAAAAGAAATTGAACAGGCCATCAAAGAACTCCCAAAGAAAAAATCCCCAGGGTCTGATGGATTCACAAGTGAATTCTAGCAAACATTCAAAGAACAGCTAATTCCAATACTATACAAACTATTTGACACAATAAGCAAAGAGGGAGTTCTACCAAATTCATTTTACAACACAAATATGGTACTGATCCTAAAGCCAGGCAGACCAAAAATGGAGAAAGAAAACTACAGACCACTCTGCTTAATGAACATAGATGCAAAAATCTTAAACAGGATACTAGCAAAAAGACTCCAGCAAGTCATCACTAACTAGGGTTATTCACTTTGATCAGGTGGTTCACTTTATACCAGGAATGCAAGGATGGTTCAATATCAGGAAAACCATCCACATAATTGACCATATCGACAAGCAAACCAACAAAAATCACATGATTATCTCAATAAATGCGGAAAAAGCCTTTGACAAAATACAACACCCATTCCTATTGAAAACACTGGAAAGCATAGGAATAGAAGGGACTTTCCTAAAAATAGTAAACAGTATATATCGAAAACCATCAGCCAACATCATCTGCAATAGGGATAAACTAGAAGCCTTCCCAATAAGATCAGGAGTGAAACAAGGATGCCCATAATCACTTTTATTATTTAACATTGTACTAGAAACACTAGCAGTAGCAATTAGAGAAGCAAAAGAAATTGAAGGTATTAAAATAGGCAACGAGGAGACCAAGCTATCACTCATTGTGGATGACATGATGGTCTACTTAAAGAATCCTAGAGAATCAACTAAAAAGCTAGTGGAAATAGTCAACAACTTTAGCAAAGTTGCAGGATACAAAATAAACCCACATAAGTCATCAGCATTTCTATATATCTCCAACACATCTCAGCAGCAGGAATTAGAAAGAAATTCCATTCAAAATCACCTTAAACAATATAAAATACTTAGAAATCTATCTGCCAAGACAAACACGGGACTATATGAACACAACCACAAAACACTTTCCACACAACTAAAACTAGATTTGAGCAATTGGAAAAACATTAACTGCTCATGGGTAGGATGAGCTAATATAATAAAAATGACCATCCTACTCAAATTTATCTATCTATTTAGTGGCATACCCATTGAACTTCCAAAAACCTTTTTTACTGAACTGGAAAAAACCATAACAAAGTTCATTTGGAAGAACAAAAGATCAAGGATATCCAGGGAAATAATGAAAAAAAAAATACAAAGGAAGGTGGCCTTGCAGTCCCAGATCTCAAACTATAGTATAAAGCAGTGGTCATCAAAACAATTTGTACTAGCTAAAAGACAGAAAGGAGGATCAGTGGAATAGACTTGGAGTAAGTGACCTCAGCAAGACAGTCTATGACAAACCCAAAGACCCAAGCTTTGGGGACAAAAATTCATTATTTGATAAAAACTGCTGGGAAAACTGGAAGACAGTGTGGGAGAGATTAGGTTTGGATCAACATCTCACACCCTACACCAAGATAAACTCAGAATGGGTGAATGACTTGAACGTAAAGAAGGAAACAATAAGTAAATTAGGTGAACACAGAATGGTATACATGTCAGACCTTTGGGAAGGGAAAGATTTTAAAACCAAGCATGACTTAGAAAGAGTCACAAAATGTAAAATAAATAATTTTGACTACATCAAATTAAAAAGTTTTTGTACAAACAAAACCAATGTAACCAAAATCAGAAGGGAAGCAACAAATTGGGAAACAATCTTCATAACGAAAACCTCTGACAAAGGTTTAATTACTCAAATTTACAAAGAGCTAAATCAATTGTACAAAAAAATCAAGTCATTCTCCAATCGATAAATGGGCAAGGGACATGAATAGAAAGTTTTCAGTTAAAGAAATCAAAACTATTAATAAGCTCATGAAAAAGTGTTCTAAATCTCTGATAATCAGAGAGATGCAAATCAAAACAACTCTGAAGTACCACCTCACACCTAACAGATTGACTAACATGACAGCTATGGAAAGTAATGAATGTTGGAGGGGATGTGGCAAAGTCGGGTCATTAATTCATTGCTGGTGGAGTTGTGAATTGATCCAACCATTCTGGAGGCCAGTTTGGAACTATCTCCAAAGGGCACTAAAAGACTGCCTAACTTTTCATCCAGCCATACCACTGCTGGGTTTGTACCCCAAAGAGATAATAAGGAAAAAGACTTGTACAAGAATATTCATATCTGCCCTCTTTGTGGTGTCAAAAAACTGGAAAATGATGGGATGCCCTTCAATTGGGGAATGGCTGAATAAATTGTGGTATACATTGGTGATGGAATACTATTGTGCTCAGAGGAATAATAAAGTGGAGGAATTCCATGTGACTGGAACAACCTCCAGGAAGTGATGCAGAGTGAGAGGAGCAGAAGCAGGAGAACATTGTACACTGTGGTACAATCAAATGTAATGGACTTCTCCATTAATGTCAATGCAATGTCCCTGAACAACCTGCAGGGATCTACAAGAAAAAACACTATCCACAAGCAGAGGACAAACTGTGGGAACAAAAACTCCAAAGAAAGGCAACTGCTTGACTACAGGGACCAAGGAGATATGATTGGGGATATAGACTCTAAATGAACATCCTAGCGCAAATACCAACAACATGGAAATGGGTTTGGATCAAGAACACATGTGATACCCAGTGGAATCATGCGTCAGCTATGGGAGGGGTGATGGGAAGGGAGGGAGGAAAAGAAAATGATTTTTTTATTCAATGAATAATGTCTGAAATTAACCAAATAAAAACAATGTTTAAAATCGGGGGGAAAAAGAAAAAGAAATAATATTATGTAGAGATTTGCAAACATCATAAAGTCCTTCATAAATGGTAGCTGTTAAGTTAAGGAAGAGATGCCAGGTATTTAGGCTGGTAGGAACTTAACTTTTTTTAAATTTCCACATTATTCATTTTTGTAAGAGAATAATTTTATAAAACCAAAATCCTAAATCACATACCCAAATAAACATGTGATAAATCATTTGTTTTTATCTACATTCCTACTCCAGTTCCTTCTCTGGAGGTTGATAGCATTCTTTTTTCATAAGTCCCTCAGAATTGTCCTTGATCATTGTGCTGCTGTTAGTAGCAAAGTCTATCACATTTGATTGGCCCACAATATTTTAGTTACTGTATATAATGTTCTCCTGGTTCTGCTTATTTAACTCTGTAAAGTCTGGCTCTCCAAATAGCTCATGGGTCCTCAACTAGGTTGAGAGAAATGATTCTGGGATTACAGGAGAGCCGAGCCACCAAACTGACAGATCAGACACAAAGACATCCTCTTGCTGGGCGATGACAAAGTTTATTGATTTGGGGTACATACTTTATAGGAAAAATGACTTAGGCTAAGGGATTAGGTAAGCCTTTTGCAGGGGCAATAGTTAGTAATGATTTACAAGATGGAAACAATAGATTACCTTAGTGACTCTAAGCAGTGTTTTCTAAAGGATAATAAATCACAGGTAGTTAAACATGTCAACATATCAATGTATGACCCAGTTCTATATATTCTCACAGAACTCCTGTATTAACATTATATTCTTGGCCAGATATACAGTATTTGTTTTTCTCATGCTAAGGCTATGAGAAAACTGGCAATTTCAAAATTATGATTTCCAAGAGACCTTGCAAACTGGGGTGCATTGGGAATTCCAAAGGCTTGCTGGAAAGGAAGCCCCTAATCTCATGTTGTTCCCACATCACTCTGCATCAGTTCACATAGGTCTTTCCAGTTCTTTCTGAAATCAGGTAAGAGCTTAATTTAAAGTGATGCTAGATGGCACAGTGGATAGAGTACAGGACCTGGTGCCAGGAAGATAGCACAGCAGCCCAACTGGATTTTCCTAGTAGTGTATTGACCTGTCAGCTGATACCAAGTATGGGAAGGAAGAAAAAACAAAATAGATTATGTAAGCAAGACATGAAAGTATTTCCATATTGGATGAACTCAAGAAAACCTGGGGAAAGAATTCACTATTCAGTAAGAACTATTGGGGAAAAGAATTGATTCAGACCAGCTTCTTACACAATAAATTCCAAATGGATGAACAACTTAAATTTTTAAATGTAATAGATACCCCAGAGCAGGTAAGCATGGACCCTCCTGAGGGACAAGCCTCCCCACACACAAAGGTCGCCCAGCAGGGTTCAGATAAGGACTATTTATGGTTGAATGGCTGTACTTAAGTTCAGCTCCCTCTATGTTACCCTGAAATGATAGTCCTCTTTTCTGATTGAGGGTTATTTAACGTAGGATGAATTTAATAACAAGTTTGGATTGGGGAGGTATCAGGGAAGAGGGAATCAGATTTCCCTAGATTGGGTTTGAGTCTCTCTAAGCTTTTATGCTGAGGCCAGGCCTCACAGGCTGGTGGAGGGTTTCTTTTATTCCTGTCTAAACTAATCTATGATAGTTTTCTTAAGTTAAAAGTCTTTAGCAGTAGACAGCGAGAGGAAGAAAAGGTTCTGATCTTCAGAGCTGGTTGGGTCTATTTCTTTGGGCTGACATCCCTAAAGACTGACCCTTACAGTTCAAACCGTTCCCCTTAAATCCTTTTGTTTGATGACACAATCATAGGAATCCAGGTAGAGCACACAGTTGGGAAAATCCAGGAAAAGAGTTACTTCCATCCAGAGACAGGGAGAGAGGCTCCTTCCAGTCCGAGGACTAGGAAAGAGACCTTGAGATCAACTATCACTCTCCCAGTCATCCTTCCCCCCACCAACTATCATTCTTGTCAATATCTTCTCTCTAACATTCCAACTGCTGTTTGTTCCACCTGAGTGGCAGAAAGTCCAAAACTTGCTTCAGTTTTCCTTTCCACATAAGTGAATAAAATAGATTGTATTTCATAACTGTAAATGGTGAAAGGATTCATAACTAATCATAGAAAATACTATAGAAACAATAGAAATAAAGTTAATAAGATAAGAAAAAGCACAGACCAAAAAAACTTCTCTGATAAAAATCTGACATATTCAAATTCAAAAGAAGAAACTATCATCGTCCATTTTTTAAAGTGTTCAAATTTTCTAATACTCAAAAGGGACACAAATTAAAACCACTTTGAAGTAACATTGTAGTCCTATAAAATAGACAGAGGTAGTAAAAGTTGGAAATAGTGTAGTAATTTTGAGAAGACAGTAATACCAATTCATTGGTTCAGCTGTGAATTAGTATAACCATTTTGGAAAGCAATACACAATTATTCAAGAAAAGTTACAATTTTTATCATACTCTGATTCTCCAGTCCTAAACATTTTATATTGTAAAGAGGCTATTGACAGAAAAAAAAACACAAAAAAAACCTGTACAAAATAATTGATGTGAGGATTATTTATAAAAATAAGAGAAACAAATTGTATAGACAAATGTTGTGGAAGGGCTGAACAAATTGTAATATAGGAATGAACATTATGGAATATGTATTATAGTATTGTAATATAACATGTAATAAAATGTGTTTTGCTAAGGATTTGCATCTCACCTTGACTATGATAGAGGAAAAACTCTCTTCCACCAGCATACAGATGTTGAACCTAAGAGACCTGATTCTCGTACTGGTCAGTCAGTGGCTCATATCTCAGACATGAGAAGAATTCCCTATCACTGAAACATGAGTTTCGGGTTCTTAGCCCTTGTTCTCTTTGGTGAATAAAAAATAAAGAATATGTAGTATTTATATTGTGCTTTATAGTTTTCAAAATGTTTTGCAAATATTATCTCATTTTGACCTCACAATCTCCCTGGGGGAGAAGTGCTATTTTATTATTCCCCATTTTACAGAGTTGTGATCTGCTCAGCATCACACAGTTGTAACCAGCCAAGGCTGGATATGAATTCAGGTTTTCTTTTCTCCAGATCCATGAGTTTATCCACTGTGCCACTCAGTGTAGGGAAGTCCTATATAAAAATGTTCAGCTGCTGAGTTATGGTTCTAGTGGGCCTAAGGGGAAAGGGCTTCCCTACTATTGACACATGAGGCTCAGTGTCCTGGTGTCTCTGGAGAAAACGGATGACCGAGGGTTGCCTGCCCCATATCAGCTTTAGTCAGCAATTCGCAAATGAAAGAGAGGGACTAATGCCCTAGACTGAGCCTCTGTGCCTATTTAAAGGGTTCACTTAGATTCTGACAGAAAAGGATAGTCATGTACATACACAAAAAATGAATATTTATTAACCTACTGTGTGCCAAACTCTGTTAAACTGGGGATACAAAGAGAGGCAAATTACAATCCCTGTCCCCAGATTCTCTTGCAAACCAATAGCATTGTGCTGAATGTACCTGAAGCACTAAAGAAACTACTCAGTGAGAGCCACAGTCCTCCAAATAGGTGGACCTTACAATTCACATGGGGAAGGCCAAGTGGGTAATAATACATGAGTATAATAATCTGACTCTTATACAAGCCAGTCAGGTCTGAAAATGAAATGAAATAAGGCATTCAAAATTCTAACAGTTAACAAAAGATGATTTATTTATTGAGAGCAGGAAAAAGACATTAGAGCAATGAAGGTATGATCATTCAGTATTGACTTAGTTAAGCAGATTCCTTGTTTTGCTCATGCTTTTTGTCTACTCTGAAGCCTCAAAGAGGGGTTTCGCATGTCTGGCCTGATTTGTACCCAAGTGACCTGTTGCTGCATTAATGACTTGAGTCTTGGTCTTCTGGAATAATCAAATCTCAAGGGCAATTTCAGTACCTTTTAAGGAAAAAGTGAACCTAGCCTGCCTAGAGGGAGAGAGGGTTAGGATATTGTGCCTTAATCCCCAATACTTTAAGATGCCATCATGTACAGAGTGCTGGACCGGGAGTCAAAGAAGACAACTATCTGAGTTCAAATCTGGTCTCAGGTGCTCACTAACTGGGCAAATCTTAAACCCTGTTAGGATAGCTTCCTCATTTGTAAAATGAATTGGAGAAGGAAATGGCAAACCACTTCAGTTTCCTTGCCAAAAAAAAAAACCCAACAACAAAAAGGGTCACAGAGTCAGACACAGCTGAACAGTAACATCAAGAGGACCTTTGCCCACTTAAATGACTTCAGGGTACTAGTCTATAGATGTCTGAGATAAGGGATAAAAGGGATAAAAAGAGATAAGCTTTTTTTTTTTTTTTAAGCACAATGTGTGCTGAGTGTGAGGGATACAACTATAAGCACAGAGAAAGAAAGCACAATTCTCATTACATTCCAATGGTGGACAGGGGAAGATGGGAAGATGTATGTGTCAGAAAGCCAGAAAGAAAGAAAGACAGAAATGAAAATTGGCCAGTCTGGGCCCCTCTCCAAAATGGAAGTTGAAGATGAAACTCTTGGCCAGCCTTGGAGAGGGATATTTTAAAGTGGAAGCAGACCCCAAGAGCTAGGGGAAGTTTCAGGGGAAGATAGCTGCTGTGACACAGTGTCAAAGTCTAAAAAGTCAAAGAAGCAGAGCTGGGAGGGAAAGATACAAGAAGTTTGATATAGTCAAAAATGGAGGAAGAAAATTAAGATTAAATCGTAGTAAAAATAAAATAAAACAAATCAAACAATGTAATAGGTCCACAGAGGAGTAACTGATTATGAGAGAAAAAAGATCAGAAATCCTACATTTTGCGTCCCCCTTTCCAACCTCCATCTTAAACACTTGGAAGGACTAGGTCTCAAATCTAAACAATCTGATCAGTGTATTAATTGATGACAAGTCTTTACAGTTTCACAGTGTTATGAAAGGAATTTTGGTGAGGAAAGAACAAGAGGAAACATAAAAAATTCAGATTTATTGGTTGGGAAGGGGATATAAATCACTCACTCTGACTTATGCACCACTCAGTTTGTTGCAAAGCATTCATTCTTTATCACAACAGTGAGTCTCTCAGTCTAAAGAGGTCACCATGAACAGGAGCAGAAACATCAAGATTTCGGCTAAGATGATGACTCCTCTGCCTTGTCAACAAATCTCATCAAGGATTTCAGAGAATTTCCCTGTACCACCACCCAATTAGGGTTTGGTCCATCAGTCAGTACCTATCCCTTCTTTGGCGCCCAATGGGAAGAGGATAAAAATCTTTACTCATTAGAGGCCTCTGAGGCATTACCCTCTGTGTGTTTTGAAGCCCTGAGAGATGGGAGCTATCAGAGGGAAAATAAAAGAGGAAAGAAGTGCTGGTTTTGGCGCCTTTTTTCCCCTAACCTAGGTGGAGAGCTTTGATCCCTGCCTAGCTACCAGAGATCTAACTTTCCCTGGCTTTCTTAAACTTTCTCTTCCTAACCCTAAATAAATCTACCTAACTTTCCCTGGAGTCTAGCCTGATTTAATCTGCCCCCTAGCTTACCTACAAAGATTCCTGGTCAGTTTCCTTACCCCTCAGGGGGACCCCCAGCTACCTTCCTTTCCTTTCCCTACCTTTCCCTCCTTTTTCCTCATATCACCTCTTCTTTTGTAGGAAGTAAGTGGGCACTTCCTCCTTATGGTCAAAAAAGTTTTCAAGAAGTTTCAAGAAGAACTTTCAGAGAAGTTTTCAAATTACCAATGAATGCAGTGGAGAAAGCCAAAGAATTCTAGATTATAATATTTAAAGGACTATACTGAGTCTGCCTTTGCCATAGTTATCAGTGCCCACTCTGCTCGGGCCTATATTTCTGCTTACTGTGCTGTCACTGCTCAGCTCCACTGCCCACTACCATTTACCAATGAGTGAAAACCCATTGGAAGGGTAAATGACTCAGTGTTATATCCTTGATTGTAATAAGAAACTTGGAAAGAAGAGTATGGTGGGGGTGGAGTGAGTTCTGTTTTGAAAACGTTGAGTTTCAGATACCAAACTCAGGAAGTCCAAAGGGCAGTTGGTGATGCAGGACTGGCGCTCAGAAGAACAAAAGACTGAAAAAAAGGAAGAAAATGTGACATTGCCTATCAAAAACAAGTCACCTGGAAAACTGGTCAAGGAAAGATAATTAAAACCATGATCCCCTGAAAACAGTATATACCATAATTTAATAAACCATAAATGCAACCTGCCTAGATCTATTAGAACCAGAATGCAAAAGAGTAAGAATGGAAAAGAATCTTTGAATCTGGTACAATCCACTACATAGACCTATTGGGGTATCTAAATCTCTCAACCAATCCCAATATACTTTTAATATAGAATCACCTATTTCATCCGCTGGTTCAAAACATTTCACTCCTTCCAAATGAAGCACCTTTTACCCCTAGTTATAATGCTAGCTATTATTGTGACAAATTCAACTACATTATCCTTAGGAAAGAACTAAGAGATGGAGGAATTGAAGATGACAGTGACGATGATGAGCAGGATTAGGGTCAGAGGCTTAGAGAAAGATGGGATAACAAAAGATTATCATCAGAGAAAAGTTTCAGGATTCATAAAGCAGAAGTGGACATAATTCTGCAGCCTGGGGAGGTGGATACAATTGGATTCCCAGACCCATAAATCTAACAGATTATACATCAGGGATCCCCATTACTCCATGAACAAAGAAGAGCCACTTTTCCTGGAACCTAGAAAAGACTTCTCACAATAGGTCCAATGGTTCTGGAAGGAGGGAGGGAAAGAGGGAATAAGGTATCCCAAACTTGGAAATGTGACTCTTCTACGCTACCTTGTCCCCAAAGAGACGAATTAAATTCACATTCTCAAAATAATAGCAAATGTATGAGAGCTGAGAACACTTTAAAATTCAAAGTGCACTAGGAGAAGAGCGGGGCAAAAATACTTGTTAACCGAAATAAAATATAACATCGTTTATATATTTTTATATACATTCGGGAAAAAAAATCAAATGACTTAGAGGACAAACTAAATCCCGGCTTTAATGCTTATGCAGTTCTTCCTCTTCACTCTACACTACTACGAGAAACTTCTACAAATCCCTCCTCTTCCCTACCTCTACATGGCATTAAGCCCATCAATTCGAGGTAATACCCTCCACAACTTTAGCCCCTCTAGCTAAACGGGTCCCCTTCCTTCCCCAAACAAAAAGCCAATTCAGCTTTTGAAGAGGAAAAGGAGCATGCGCACTCGGAAGGGTGGGGGAGACTGGGAAACCGAGGAAGAGACGGACAGTGAGAGACAAAGAAAGAAAAACTGAGAAGTGGAGAGACAGGAAGCTTTGGGGAAGATGAGGCAGTAAAGAGAATGCCCTTGCACACAATGGCACGGAGGCTCCAGTTCGGTTCTTTGACCCAGTCTTCCAGGAAAGCGTAGGTGGCGGGTGAGGGACATCACGTGGCCAAAGGGGGCTTTCTATCCCTCCCTCCCCTTTCGCTCGCCGCGGGGTGGCTTGGCGCAAGCGCAAAGGAGGACCGAGCCAGCCACTTTCGCTGTTTATTAACTCAAAGGCTCGCCACTCTTCCGTCGGACCGGTCTCTTTGGAAGATGTAACCCCGAGGACGGGGGTGACTTTGTCACGGGCCAGGACGATGCTCTCCATCACCCCGGCCGCGGTCCTGGTGCTGCTGGTCGCCTCCGCGGAGTTGTCACTCTTCCCCATAGCGGCCGGTAAGCCTCCCTTCTGAGAGGTCGTCTCTAGGCGAAAGGGTGTAGCCGAGGGCGATGGTGGAAGGGAAGTAGCGGGGAACCAGAGGGGGAGCCTGGGAGGAGATTTTCCCGTGGGTCGGGGGCAGTCTAGCGGTTCTTGCGTCCGTGCCCTCAGACTAGACCAAATCTCCCCTCCTCCTCCCTCAGTCTTCTGCTGGGCTGTGGCTGAGCTTTTTTCCCGGGCGAAAGATGGGTTAGAAGGAAGCATTAGCCAACATTCTTGTGGCAGTGAAGTAGCTGAGGAACATAGACACCTTTCCTGGGCTCACACTTGCTGCTAAACGGGATAGCTGGGTTGGATCCGGGAGGGCAGGGGGAAAGAGAAGGAATCCCGGAAACATGGAGAAATGGTGTTCAAATAAATAAATAAACAATGTTAGAGCAGGCAGCCAGGTAGAACTGATGAAGCAAGCTTTCTCTAGGCACTGTCCCAAGGTCTGGGGGTGTAAAAAGAGGCAAAGGACAAGTCCCTATCGCGGAGGAGAAAGCTGTAATGAGGTGGGATAGCACGCAACCAGCTGTGCACCTACAAAATATGTGCAAGATAAAGTGGAGATTGATCTACGGAAGGGAGACGCAAGTATTGAGGGGGAATGGGAAAAGTTACTATAGAAGGCTTAGCTGGGACCAGGAAGGAAACAGGAAAGCATGACCAAAGAGAACATTCCTTGCTTTAGGAACAATTCCTGGAGCCTGGAGATGGAATGTGGAAGGAATAGATTTGTTTGAGGGGGGTTTTCCCAGGAGTTTTGGGAGGGCTGATCTAGTGACTGTATCCCTCTCTCCTCAGATACAGGGCTTTAAATACTATCTCACATTCCTAACCGGGAGTTTTTGAACTGCAAAAGACATTTTTACGCCGTAAAAGTACTTTCAAAGTATCTTTGTGACAGACAACCACAATTTAACCAAAATGTGTTCCTTCAGTTAGAATACTGAATAATTTATATTCAATATAAATGGATATTTATACAAATAAAAGAATAAAAGTGTCAGGTGGATAATACCTAGAAAGAAATTCAGGAGTGATGTTTGAATGCCATTGTGGTACCTGGTATTACAAAAAGTGAATAACAGAGTGTCATACTGATTAGTCCATCAAGAACTGAGCCTGAGAAGCAGGTATTTGATAGGCTTTCTCCCTTGCACAGTTTGCAATGATTGGCAGGAAGAAGGGGAAAGAGAGGCAATATAAAGAGAATTGGGGCTCAATACAGGCCAGTATGCATGCCAGTCTGGTGATAGAGCTATTAATGAAGGCTTCCATTAGACCAGTGATTGTACATTAAGTAGATGGAAAAAAGGAAGAGGAGAGGAGAAAATTAAAGTGGAAGAAGTACGTCAGGTCAACAAGCATTTATTTATTAAAGACCTAATCGGTGCCAGGCATGGGGACAGATAAGTCAAAGAACAGATAAGTTCAGAACCAAGAACGCTATGACTAAAATTTCTAGGCCAGTGTCTGGTGAGGATGTCAGAGACAAGATGTGAATGGTTCCCATAAGGAACTGTTTGTTCTGCTCTGTAATATGTCATTAGACCCTGAGGAATTAATTGCCCCCTCAAATGTTCTGCTATTTGGATGTGTGGAAGTGGAGGATGAGAAAAGGATAACTTGTGGGTTTCCTGTAAATGCCTTCCTGATAAGGAGAGAATTATGGAGGCCTTCTGTCATGGTAATCAGGTTCAGGAGAATTTGATACCCTGAAACTGTGGAAACACATTGTAGGGGACTGAAGGTTACTTCACCTCTACATTTAAAAGCTACTAGTTGATATGCCCAAAGGGCGACAAAAGAATATCTACCCTTTGACCCAGCCATAGCACTGCTGGGTCTGTACCCCAAAGAGATAATGGACACAAAGACTTGTACAAGAATATTCATAGCTGCGCTCTTTGTGGTGGCCAAAAACTGGAAAACGAGGGGATGCCCATCAATTGGGGAATGGCTGAACAAATTGTGGTATATGTTGGTGATGGAGTACTATTGTGCTCAAAGGAATAATAAAGTGGAGGAATTCCATGGAGACTGGAACAACCTCCAGGAAGTGATGCAGAGGGAGAGGAGCAGAACCAGGAGAACATTGTACACAGAGACTAATACACTGTGGTAAAATCGAACGTAATGGACTTCTCCATTAGTGGCGGTGTAATGTCCCTGCACAATCTGCAGGGATCAAGGAGAAAAAAACACTATTCATAAGCAAAGGATAAACTATGGGAGTGGAAACACCGAGAAAAAGCAACTGCCTGAATACAGAGGTTGAGGGGACATGACAGAGGAGAGACTCTAAATGAACACTCTAATGCAAATACTATCAACAAAGCAATGGGTTCAAATCAAGAAAACATCTAATGCCCAGTGGACTTACGCGTCGGCTATGGGGGGTGCGGAGTGGGGGGGAGGAAAAGAAAATGATCTATGTCTTTAACGAATAATGCTTGGAAATGATCAAATAAAATATATTTAAAAAAAAAAAGCTACTAGTTGAGAAAACCAAAATAGGCTATATGATAATATTAGCATATACTATAAGGTTTCAGAGGATGCTAAGATTTAAAAATATGTAACAAGACAGAATTTAGTCTGACCTTATAAAATTCTCTTCACCCATCCCTATTGACTATTCTCACCTTTTCTCCTCTTTTGTCAACTTGCTGGGTGAGGTGAAATTCTAGAGTTGTTTTGATTCGCATTTCTTTGATTCATGATGAGTTAAAGCTTTATTCATATGGTTAATAGCCTCCAGCTTTATTTTATTTATTTATTTTGAAAATTATCATTTGACTATTATTAAGGAATAGTTTTTTATTTTATACAGTGTGTCAGAGAAGTCTTAGTGCAATTTTAAGTTTTAACAATGTCAGAAGTTTAAAGCTGCAAACTTGCAAAAACCAACATTTTAAAGATTAAGTTTTTAAAATCTATATGTTTCTTGTTAAAATTCAGAATAACTACTGTTATATACCACTCAGGTCCATTTTCAAACTTTGTAAAAACTTTCTTTAGTAGTCACTTAGTGACTAAAAGATTGTATTTGTAATCCTAGCTCTAAGAATATCCAAAGAACTGGGGGAGCTTTGGGTTAGAGAGGGTCAATCTCTCAGGGGTTAGAGAGCCTCAAGTCTCAGGCTCAAAGATGGGAGGTTCTGGATTAAAATCTGGCTTCAAACACTTCTGGCTTATTAATGCTGGGCAAATCGCTTAACCCCCATTGTCTAGCCCTTACTGCTCTTCTACATAGCATTAATTTTTAGAGGGAAGATAAGGTGTTTTTTTTTTTTATCTAAAGAACAAGGTTTTGTTACATACATGACAATTTTGCCATGACCTTAGAAGACAAATTCTAATGGCGATAGCTCAAGTGACTGAATCTACTGGTATGAAAACTGGTCATCCAGAAACTGTCACACATACAATGCATTATGACCACGTGCTCCAACTTATTAAAATCAAAATGAAAAATTTATTAATCAAAATTCAGAAAATTGTATAGGTGTGAATGAAATTAAACTTTATAATGATTTTTAAAATAAATTTGTAGCATTTGTTCTTCAGGAGATATTAAAACTTAGAACTACACAGACTTTGCAGATATTCTATATATCTTGTATACCAAACTCTTATCTGAGAAATTTGATATGAATATTTTTTTCCCATTTGACACTTCACTTCCTATATTAGATCCTTTGATTTAGTTTATCCAGAAGCTGTTCAGTTTCATTTAATCACAGCTATCTGTTTTATTTTTTGTAATTACTTTTATCCATTGTTGTGAAAGAAAATTTGTTTTTTTTCTGTTTTTCTTTTATGGTATAATCTTTAATATTAATGTTATATGGCCATTTAGAATAGATTATGTTAGGGATGTGGTGTGGTGATATAAGCCTAATTTCTCCCAATTTTCTCAAGTTTTTTTTTTTTTAATAAAATAGAAAATTCTTTCCTAAATAGTTTTTGTTTTAGGTTTTATAGAACATGAGGTGAGTTCTGTTGTTTCTGATTTTTCCCTGTCTAGACTCTTCCATTGACTTCTGTTTCTTTTTTTTTTTACCAATATCAGATAGTTTTGATGATTCCTTTTTATAAAATAGTTTAAGTTCTAGAAATACTGTTCTCTCTTCATATCTTTTCATTATTTTCCTTCATATTCTAATTTTTTCCATATGAATTTTGTTATTTTATCATGGTTGATAAGGTGTCTCTTTGGTAATTTGATTATTACAACTCTAAAACTATAAATTAACTTTCGTAGTAATTATTTTTTATTAAATTGGAACAGGCCAGCCAAAAGCACTGAAAATATTCCTCTAGCTATTTTAAATAGTTCTTTATTTCTTTAGCATTTTGTAATTGAATCTCTACAAGTATTTTGTGTGCTTTTATAGATGAATCCTTAGATATTTTATCCAATTTGTAATTATTTGGAATTTGATTTCACTTTCTATTGCTGTTTCTTAGATTTTGTTATTATTATTACTATTATTTAGAAATGCAGTTAGTTTTGGAAGGTATATTTTGCACCTTGCAATTTTGCTCAAGCTCTTGTCTAAGTAAACCATTATGTCATCAGCAAATAGATATATTTTTCTCTCCTTTTTTTTGTCTTTATGTCATCAATTTCTTTCACTTGCCATACTGTTATTGCTAGTATTTCCAAAACTATATAGAATAATTGTGGGAAGACAAAGCATCCTTGCTCTATTCCTGTGTTTTTTGAGGAGAAAGCTTTTAGTGTTTCCTTTCTACACATGATGCTTGCATTTGGTTTTAGATAATGTACTTTTTATGATCAAAAAGTTCCATCCATGTCTTTACTTTGTAGAATTTTATTTTTAACATAAATGTAATTTGTCAGAAGTGGTTTTTTTATTATTAAGATAACCATATGATTTTGGACATTTTTCTTTTTAATATAAGTAAAATAAGAAACAAATTGTTTCTTAGATAAATCCCTATAGTTACTTTGGCTGGATCTTTATTTAAAAATTTTGAGTAAATATTCATTAATTATATTAGTCTATTATTTTCCTATGCTTTAATACGTCCCTGGTTTGGATATAGGACTATATTTGTCTCACAAAAGGAATCTATCAGAGATTTCTTTCTCAGTTTATGAAAATAAATTGTGTAGTTTTGGTGCTAATCAGTTTGATGTAATTCTCCTTTGAATCTATCAGAAACAAGGATATTTTTTTCCTTTGTAAGTTCCTTAAAAACTAGATCAATTTCTTTTTTCTGAGATTGAATTATTTAGGATTGTTATTTGGTCTTCTTTTAATTTGAGTATTTTATATTTTTAATATATCCCTCTATTTTATATTCTCAGTTTTGATGGCGTATAACAGCATAATAAGCTCTAGTGAGTCTTTTTATTTCTTCTGATTTTGTTGTAATTTTATCTTGTTAATTTTCTAGTTTGTTGATTTGTTTCTCTGCTCTCTTCCTTTTAATCTGGTCAGCTAAGATTTATCAACGTTAGGATTTTCAAAGAACTAAATTTCAGCGATAATTTCTATGGTTCTTCCCCCCTCCTCCCCCCCCCCCCCCGTTTGTAATAGCTCCTTTTTTGCACCTATTTTAGATTTTTTTATTGTCTTTCTAATTTTTAATCAGTATATATCTTATTAATCCTCTATTCTATTTTGTTAATGCATGTTTATAGAAATCTTTTTTTCCCCCAAGGAATGTTTTAGATTCACTGTTTTATGTCTTTCATGTCATTGTTAATTATTTCTGTAATTTTTTTTTCTTTGACCCAACTTAATATTCAGGATAAATCTCCATTTGCATCTGTGTATTTTGTTTGTATTCCCTAAATTATTATTATTTTGTTGTGTTGCGATCTTGAAAGGATGTATTTGCTCTTTCTTTTTTACACTTTTTTTGCAACGTCATTTGTAAAAGTGCCATGTGGTGCTGAGAAATATGTTTATTCTTTTTTACTCCCATTTAGAATATGTCATAAGTCTTTTAGCTCTAGTTTTTTCAGCAATTTTTTCAATTATATATTTTGCCTTTTGTTAACCTTTCTGTCATATTTGTCTAGAGGGAAGGTACATAGACGGTATTTCTAATGTGTAAAGTCAAAGGTTGGGGTGAGCTGCTAGGGTGGAGAGACTTCTTGGAAATTGTAGAGAAAGTCCAGCTGGAAAGTCAGGAGTGCAGTCTGGAGAGGAATGAAGACATGTGTAAAACTGAGTTATATATTACTTATACATTATACAACTGAGAGGACAGAATTTGTCTCCTGCCATTCTTTTATTACTGCCGAACATCCTCTTGTGAATTATCTAATTTTCCCTTTGTGTACTTAGTTGCTAAAGCATTTGAAGTATATAACTCTAATATGATATTGGTTTGTAGAACCTGTGGTTCTTTACAACATGATATAGTTTTATTATTTTATCTATTTTTAATGTTGTGAATATTTGTTTGTTTTTTGTCTCATAGCATGAGTTTATTCTTATGTGTTTGGATTCATCTGATGCAGAGTAAAATAAGTTCCATTTTTTTTTCTTTTTTCCTGAGGTAATTTGTTATTTTTGCTTTTTTTGTTTGTTTTATTCATTTACCCTTATTGTGTTTCTATTCTGTGGAATGTTTGCAAAGCCAAAAACTTGTTCAGGTCTGATTTTTTAATACAAATGTTTCAATAACCCCCTTTTTATTGAACATTTGTATTCATGAATGGCTTAGATCATATTTTGGGGGTTTGTCACTGTGGGTACATATTGATCACCTCTGTTTTTCCATTCCATTTCTATTCCCCTTGTTTTCTAGTGGGTACAGAATAGTCTTCTGGTATTAGAATTTACTTTTCCTTTATATTTGAAGGTCTTTCTCCTGGTCATTTGCAGTATTTACTGTTTGTCTTTGGAGTTGTTCAATTTAGCTACTGTATGTCTTGGAATTTCCAGCATATGGTGGTGATTGTTGATTAGAGTCAAGGGGGAGAGAAGTGCAAAAGATAATGTGATCTTTGGATGCTTTCAATTATCACTTTGTTTTCAGTGTTCAGAAGTTCCACAAAGTTTTCTGGAAGTAAGAAATAATGTTTTTCTTGCATAATTGTGTTTTAAGTTTTTTGATCCATATTCTACAGGGAGAACAATAATCTTTGTTATCTCTATCTTGTCTTCAAAATCAATGTATTTTACTTATATGGAGATATTGTTTTCTTTTCATGTTAAGATGGTGGAATAAGAGGTCGTAATTTTGCCCTAGCTCTTTCACAACCACAAAACACTTTCCACACAACCAAAACTAGATTCGAGCAATTGGAAAAACATTAACTGCTCATGGATAGGACGAGCCAATATAATAAAAATGACCATCCTACCCAAACTTTTATCTATTTAGTGCCATACCCATGGAACTCCGAAAAAATTTCTTTACTGATTTAGAAAAAAACATAACAAAGTTCATTTGGAATAACAAAAGATCAAGAATATCCAGGGAAATAATGAAAAAAAAACACAAATGAGGGGGGGCCTTGCAGTCCCAGACCTCAAACTATATTACAAAGCAGTAGTCATCAAAACAATTTGGTACTGGCTAAGAGACAGAAAGGAGGATCAGTGGAATAGACTGGGGGCAAGTGACCTCAGCCAGACAGTATACAATAAACCCAAAGATCCCAGCTTTTGGGACAAAAATCCATTATTCGATAAAAACTGCTGGGAAAATTGGAAGACAGTGTGGGAGAGATTAGGAATTGATCAACACCTGACACCCTACACCAAGATAAATTCAAAATGGGTGAGTGACTTAAACATAAAGAAGGAAACCATAAGTAAATTGGGTAAACACAGAATAGTATACATGTCAGACCTTTGGGAGGGGAAAGACTTTAAAACCAAGCAAGACATAGAAAGAATCACAAAATGTAAAATAAATAATTTTGACTACATCAAACTAAAAAGCTTTTGTACAAACAAAACCAATGTAACTAAAATCAGAAGGGAAACAACAAATTGGGAAAAAATCTTCACAGAAACCTCTGACAAAGGTTTAATTACTCATATTTATAAAGAGCTAAAACAATTGTACAAAAAATCAAGCCATTCTCCAATTGATAAATGGGCAAGGGAAATGGATAGGCAGTTTTCAGATAAAGAAATCAAAACTATTAATAAGCACATGAAGAAGTGTTCTACATCTCTTATAATCAGAGAGATGCAAATCAAAACAACTCTGAGGATCACCTCACACCTACCAGATTGGCTAACATAACAGCAAAGGAAAGTAATGAATGCTGGAGGGGATGTGGCAAAGTAGGGACATTAATGCATTGATGGTGGAGTTGTGAACTGATCCAACCATTCTGGAGGGCAATTTGGAACTATGCCCAAAGGGAAATAAAAGACTGTCTGCCCTTTGATCCAGCCATAGCACTGCTGGGCTTGTACCCCAAAGAGATAATGAAGAAAAAGACTTGCACAAGAATATTCATAGCTGTGCTCTTTGTGGTGGCCAAAAATTGGAAAATGAGGGGATGCCCTTCAATTGGGGAATGGCTGAACAAACTGCGGTATATGTTGGTGATGGAATACTATTGTGCTAAAAGGAATAATAAAGTGGAGGAATTCCATGGAGACTGGAATGACCTCCAGGAAGTGATGCAGAGCGAGAGGAGCAGAACCAGGAGAACATTGTACACAGAGACTAATACACTGTGGTATAATCGAACGTAATGGACTTCTCCATTAGTGGCGGTGTTTTTGTCCCTGAACAATCTGCAGGGATCCAGGAGAAAAAACACTATCCATAAGCAGAGGACAAACTGTGGGAGTAGAAACACCGAGGAAAAGCAACTGCCTGACTACGGCGGTTGAAGGGACATGACAGAGGAGAGACTCTAAACGAACACTCTAATGCAAATATTAACAACATGGCAATGGGTTCGAATCAAGAACACATGTGATACCCAGTGGAGTCACACGTCGGCTACAGGGGGGTGGGGGGTGGGGAAAAATGATCTTTGTCTTTAATGAATAATGCATGGAAATGATCGAATAAAATATTACAAAAATTAAAAAAAAAAAAGCCTAAAAAAGACATCACAGTGAGTCCTTTTTCCCCAGTCTTGGACTACTTAGGAATGTAGGTGAAGAAGTCTGTGGACAGTGGGGCAGGGGCTGGCTGGAAAAACAGAGCAGTACCGGTGGTGGAAGAAGTGGCTTCAGGCATGCCAACCCTCACGTACAGTAAGGAAAGGACTTGTATAGAGAGATCCCAGAGGATTCCTATACCAGCATTGGGAACAGGAATGTGGCATCTGGCAATGATACTGCTCACTACCTAGTCCTTGGGTTACTTTTTTATGGAGGAAACTAGCAAAGTGTGAACACTGATAGGATGAGAAATTTGAAGGCAGAGGACAATTTAGAATTGAATTTGCTAGCTAGAGCATCAAAATTGTAAATGGAAGGAAGCAAAGTGAGGGCATGGATGATAGCCTAGGAAAACACTGAGAAAAGGAGAGATTAAATTCCATGGTGAAGAACAGGGGTAAGTCATTGGGAGAGACAGAATGACAAGGGGTTATGGTCTGCCTCGGATTAGTAACTATTGCCTGAGGGCACTCGGGACTTCTTGGGAAGGCCATTAAAGTGCAAAATATAATGAATTTATTTTCTCATTTTAGAAGGTATTTTTTATGTCCTTTAAAAAGTATTTCCGAGTCATGGAGTCTGTCACTGCCGAGGAGCTCCCTGAAGAGGAAGAGGAAGAAGAGCAGGAGCAGCTATTGAAGCGGCATCGGAAGGAGAAGAAGGAGCTGCAGGCCAAAATTCAAAGCATGAAAAATGCGGTTCCGAAGAATGACAAAAAGAGGAGGAAACAATTGATTGAGGATGTTGCTAAATTGGAAGGAGAAATGGAACAGAAACACAGAGAAGAACTGGAGCATTTGAAGCTTACTTCACATGCAAAGAATAAGATAGACTCTGTTGTCGTTAACATTGCATGTTTGGATATTGAGAATCAGCAACCTCGGATATCAAAAGCACAGAAGAGGCGGGAGAAGAAAGCTGCATTGGAGAAGGAAAGAGAAGAAAGGATAGCAGAAGCAGAAATTGAAAACTTATCTGGAGCCAGACATCTAGAAAATCAGAAACTTGCACGTATTTTGGCAGCTAGACATTTAGAAATTAAACAGATTCCATCAGATGGCCACTGTATGTACCGAGCTATTGAAGACCAGCTAAAGGAACAGGAATGCCTCCTGACTGTAGCCACCTTAAGAAGTCAGACCGCTGAATATATGCAAAACCATGTGGAGAACTTCCTGCCATTCTTAACAAATCCTAATACAGGAGATATATATACTCCAGAAGAGTTTGGAAAGTACTGTGATGATATTGTAAACACAGCTGCATGGGGAGGTCAACTTGAGTTAAGGGCTCTGTCTCATATTTTGCAAACACCAATAGAAGTAATACAAGCAGACTCTCCTCCAATTGTAGTTGGTGAAGAATATTCAAACAAACCTTTAACACTCATATATATGAGACATGCCTATGGCTTAGGAGAGCATTATAATTCTGTGAAACAACTGATGGACTCAGCTACTGAAAATGGTAGCTAGTTCATGAAGTTGGTGCAATTATATATTGGTTCTGTGCAGCATGACTGTCTGGGCATTCATATCAAGACCTAGATTGTTCCAAAGGGAATTGAATCTCTTCTTTTTTAAACTTCTTTCTCCTCCTTTTCCTCTTCCTTCTCTTCCAGCTGCTCTTCCTCCTCTTCCTTCTTTTCTCTTCCTCTTTTTTTTTTTTTGCAAAGCTTCTAATGGATTTTGAACACACATCAGAAATAAACTCTAACTAGTTTCCACTTAGTGGCATTTTTAAAACTTGTTTAGATGCATCATGTGAGAGCAACATAGGCAGAGCAGGTTTAGGACAAAACTTCCAAATATTGCTATTTATTATATCCTAAAGTAGATTTCCTCTAACCTACACTGATATAAATTTTAAATGGTCATATTTTTAAATGTTAGTAAAAAGCTTCCAGTATCTTTCAGTATAACTATTGAAGATATAATACTCAGCAATTATGTGGTAATGGTGAGAGTGAGTTCTGATACTCCTTTCAGATGAGATTGAATGCTTATCGCTTGGTATTACTGATAGAATGATCTGAATTTTTTCCACAATGTTATTTTTATAAGATTAAGGTACTGCTAAGAGCATACTTGACTAATTAAGAATTTAATAGTATTTATGCAGGTGCAAATCACTTGATTAAAAGAAGTGGATAAGGTGAAAGGCCTTAACACATAACAATTTATGCCTAAAGTATGACACTTCATTTAAAAAAAAATGTAGTTACTGAGTTGTCTCCTACCCCACCCCCAAGTTTGCTTTTAGATTTATCTTAATTCATTAGATATTTATTGCTATTTTTAAAGGCTTATACTCTGCAATTAATACTATACATTTGTGATTATATTAAAAAGTTCAGATTATATGCTTTTTTAAAAATTTTGCTTTGCCTTTGAATATTCAGCTGCTCTCACAGCTGACTTCCTAACTTTCCTCAGTAACTCCTCAGTTTGGTTTGCTTTTTCTTAAAAAAAAATGTATATATATATATATATATACATATATATATATATGTATATATATATATATAGCTTTCTTTCTCACATTTGCTTACTATCCCATCATTCTACCTAGTTGATTTTTTTTTTTACAACACTACTTTCTGTTTTAATAACAACTCTAAGACAGAAGGACAAAGGCTAGGCAAAGGAGGTTAAGTGACTTGCTCATGGTCAAACTGCTAGGAGTTTGAGGTCACATTTGAACCCAGGTCCTTCCAATGCCAGGCCTCTGTCCTCTGCTACCAACTGCCTCTACCTGGTTGATTCTGTAGAAAAATATTGACTGCTTCAGTTTTTCTCCTGTACAAAATAAGGAGACTAGTTCTTGTGATCAAAATGTCTGAATTTAACCATGCTCACATCCACATTTCCATTTTGCTTTTTTTTAAGCTTCCTACTTTTCTTAATTACTTTTGTCTCTAGTGTTCAAAAAAAAGCCCTAGTTATTTGTTACATTTTACTGTATTATGCTAGCTTTCCATTAACTAAGCATTTGAGAATTGGTTATAATTCAGCTATGGGTAAAATATAAAGTGTGGTTGGGAGCCCAAAGCTGTATAATATGCAGTATGTTCAGGTGTAAAAGATGGATCTCTATTTTCCCATATTGCAAGACACAGAAAAGAGACCATACTTTAGATGGTGCTCCCTAAGTCCTATATATAAATGCATCTCATTTGCTCTACAAATAGGCAATTACAAATAACTTTTGTTTGATATATTTGCTTTTTGGAAGAAGGAATAAAAATACACTCTCAGCATCAGGTTAATAATTTTTGTGTATATTTGCCCAATATACAGGACTTTTTTGTAGATAATTAAAGTTTATATGATTTAAATTAAATGCCTTTTAGGTAAGAAGATATACAAAAGAATGGAATTCTAAAGTATTAATGCTTTTGACCTATTTTCTAAGTAATCACTGTAACTTTTAAGCAGAAATATTTAAATGAATTTGATATCATGATCCATGTCAGGCAAAGTAGGTTATCCAAATCTAAAGATTTAAAAGCAATTCTTCATTTGTTAGCTATCATTTTCATCATGAGCTGAATATTGTCTTGTTCATGGAATTTTAAAAAAGTAGACACGAACAAGATTTCTATTGGGAATTTTTTTTCTTTTATAGAATTTGTATTCTGATTCAACATTATTTGCCATCATTTAAGTATTACCTAAATCAAAGTTTAAATAATGGCTGATATTGATTAATTGCAACATATGCTAATTTAGATTTTTGTATGCGATAAAGCCTGTTCAAAGGGTTTCCATTGTTCTTAACTTGGCACAAAAAAGGGATATGTCAGAATTCTGGAATATGTCTTTGTCCAAATATTTTATCCACTTTATTATGTTTACAACTTGTATTAAGCAAAAGAATGTGTTTAATTATTGTGAGCAATATAGTTTTGCTCATATTATCTGAGACTTGCCAAAAGAATAATAAAAGATGAATGAATCAAAAAAAAAAAGTATTTCCTAACCTGGTTTGTAAATGAGATAAATGTGTTCCTATATGGTCTGCAACATCCAATATTCACTGAGAAGTCGATTGTGGAATTAGCTACAAGATCTATCAATATTCATTAAGCATGTGTGACAAATACTTTACCACACACTAGGGTGACAAAGACAAAAATGGAACAAATCCTTCAAGGAGATTAATTAAAATTCCTTTGTTTTGAAGATTTATTTAGCATATAAACTTTTTGAGAATGTGAATTGTTTCATTTTTTCCATTTTTATTCCCAGCATCTAGCATAGTACATAAAGGTACTCAATAAATGCTTATTGAAAGATTGATTAATTATTCTCTCCCTTATTAAAATATAGATGTTCCTGGTAATAGGGCACAAGGTAAATTGGGCGTGGCATTATCCAAGAGTGCCAAAAATAATTGAGTTGTTGATCTTGAAGTTGTAAAGAACCTAAAGAAGGCATTATTTGAATTAGGGGCAACTAGATGGTACAGTGGATAGATCACTGGGCTTGAAGTCAGGAAATCTCATCTTCATGAATTCAAATCTGGTCTCAGACACTTCCTCTCTGTGTAACCATTGGCAGGTCACTTAATCCTATTTGCCTCAGTTTCCTCATCTGTAAAATGAACTGGAGAAGGAAATGGCAAACTGCTCCAGTATCTTTAGGGGGGGAAAACCCCAAATAGTGTTATAGAGAGCTGGATATGACTGAACACAAGTAAATAATTTGAATTAGAGCCTCGCCATCAGGCTGGCAAAGTATCCTTCCCCTGTAGATGGGGTATGTGAAGTATTCCAATAGCCTTAATTATAGCTCAGGTGCATACATTCCTTGATACCCACAAAACCTTTGGCACACACATGATAGCTCATTGACTTCCAATACAGTCCTTTGAGGTAGGAAAGTGAGAGAGCATTATCTATATTTAACAAATGAGAAAATTGATTCTCAGATTATGACATTGAAGAGTCCAGGATTACACAACTATTAAGGGCTGGAACTCAAATTAAAATCCAGGTCTTTTGACTCTTTTCTTTTCAATTTTATTTAATTAATTAATTTAGAATATTTTTCCATAGTTACATGATTCCTGTTCTTTCCCTCCCTTCCTCCCAACTCCCTCCCATAGCCAAAGAGCAGTTCCACTGGGTTTTACATGTATTATTGATCAAAACCTATTTCCATGTTATTAGTATTTGCAATAGAGTGATCATTTAGAGTCTACATCCCTAATCATATCCCCATCAAACCACATGATTGATCATATGTTTTTCTTCTGTGTTTCTACTCCCACAGTTCTTTCTCTGGATATGGATCACATTCTTTCTTGTAAGTCCCTCAGAATTGTCCTGGATCACTGCATTGCTACTAGTAAAAAAGT
The DNA here is from genome assembly GCF_027887165.1 of Monodelphis domestica. Classification (NCBI taxonomy): domain Eukaryota; kingdom Metazoa; phylum Chordata; class Mammalia; order Didelphimorphia; family Didelphidae; genus Monodelphis; species Monodelphis domestica. The sequence goes on along the minus strand of NC_077230.1, from coordinate 13,394,547 downwards.
CAATTCCATTCAATTGTACCACAGTGTATCCGTCTCTGTTTACAGTGTTTTCCTGGTTCTGCTCCTCTCTCTCTGCATCACTTCCTGGAGGTCATTCCAGTCTCCATGGAATTCCTCCAGTTCATTATTCCTTTCAGGACAATAATATTCCATCACCAACATATACCACAGTTTGTTCAGCTATTCCCCAATGGAAGGGCATCCCCTCATTTTCCAATTTTTTGCTACCACAAAGAGTAAATTAGGTGAATATAGAATAGTATACCTGTCAAATCTATGGGAAAGGAAAGATTTTAAGATCAAGCAAGAGAGAGAGAATATTACAAAATGTAAAATGAATAATTTTGATTACATTAAATTAAAAACTACAAACAAAACCAAGGCAACCAAAATTAGAAGGGAAGTAACAAATTGGGGGGAAAATCTTTATAACAAAAACCTCTGACAAAGGTCTAATTGCATGGCTGTAAATATTTTTGTACACATATTTTTCCCTGTTATCTCTTTGAGGTAGAAACCCAGCATGATATGGCTGTATCAAAGGGCAGTCAGTCTTTTAGTGCCCTTTGGGCATAGTTCCAAATTGCCTTCCAGAATGATTGGATCAATTCACAACTCCACCAGCAATGCATTAATGTCCCAACTTTGCCACATCCCCTCCAACATTCATTACTTTCCTTTGCTGTCATGTTAGCCAATCTGCTAGGTGTGAAGTGGTACCTCATAGTTGTTTTGATTTGCATTTTTCTAATTTTAAGAGATCCTTATTAATAGTTTTTATTTCTTTATCTGAAAACTACATATTCATGTTCCTTGTCCATTTCAATTGGAGAATGGCTTGATTTTTTGTACAATTGGTTTAGCTCTTTATAAATTTGAGTAATTAGACCTTTGTCAGAGGATTTTGTTATAAAGATTTTTTTCCCCCAATTTGTTTCTTTTCTGATTTCGATTGCATTTCTTTTGTTTGTACAAAACCTTTTTAATTTAATGTAATCAAAATTATTCATTTTACATTTTGTAGTATTCTCTATCTCTTGCTTGGTCTTAAAATCTTTCCTTTCCCATAGATCTGACAGGTATACTATTCTGTGTTCTCCTAATTTACTTATAATTTCCTTCTTTATATTCAAATCATTCACCCATTCTGAATTTATCTTGATGTAGGGTGTAAGATGTTGATCTAAACCTAATCTCTCCCATACTGTTTTCCAATTTTCTCAGCAGTTTTTGCCATATAATGGGTTTTTGTTCCAAAATCTGGAATCTTTGGGTTTATTGTACACTATCTTGCTGAGGTCAAGGGAGATTACATTCTAAAAGGTTGTACAAACAAAACCAGTGAAACCAAAATAAGAAGAGAAATAACAAAATGGGTGGGTAGGGGGATGAGTATAACAAAATTCTCTGTTAAAGGTCTCATTAAGTCAAATTCATAAGAAAACAAGCCATTCCCCAATTTACAAATGGTCAAAGGATATGAACAAGCAGTTTTTGGATGAAGTAATCAAAGCTATCAATAATCATAGAAAAATGTTCTAAACCACTCTTTGAGAAATGAAAACTAAAACAGCTGTGAGGTACCAACTCACACCTATCAGATTGGCCAGTATGACAGTAAAAGGAAAATTATGTATGTTGGAGGGAATGTGGCAAAATTGGGACACTAATGTATTGTTGTGAACTGATACAACCGTTCTGGAAGACAATTTGGAACTATGCTCAAAGGGCTATAATACTGTGTGTACCCTTTGATGCAGTAATATCATTATTAGATCTGTATCCCAACGACATCATAAAAAAAGGGAAAGAACCAAAAGAAATAAATAAATTTAAAATAAATGTAAAATAAAAAAGGGAAAGAACCTACTTGTACAAAAATATTTATATCTGCTCTTTTTTGTGGTAGCAAAGAATTAGAAATTGAGGGGACATCTATCAGTGGAGGAATGGCTGAACAAATTGTGGTAGATGAGGATGATGGAATACTATTGTGCTGTAAGGAATAATGAACAGGATGATTTCAGAAAAAGCGGTGAAGACCTTCATGGACTGATAAGAGTGAAATAAGTAGAACCAGGAGAACATTGTACATAGTAACAGCAATATTGAGGGATGATCAGCTGTGAAAGATTTAGCTACTCTCAGTAATACATTTTCTGGGATAATTCTGAGGGACTTAGGACAAAGAATGCTAACTACCTCCAGAGAGAGAACTGTTGGAATTGGAATGCAGATCAAAGCATACTGTTTTTCACTTTAGTTTATTTGTGTTTTGGTTTTATACAAGTATTCTCTTACAATAGTGAACAATGTGGAAATATGTTTTGCATGATAATATATGTATAACCCAGATCAAAGTGCTTACCTTTTACAGAAGGGGGTGGAAAAGGATGGGAGGGAGACAGTTTGGATTTTACATCAGAAAACATTAAAAGTTGTTACTACACATAATTAGGAAAGTAAACTATCTTTTAAAAAATTAAGAAAAAGTTAAAACTTAAAAACAAGAAATTACATTCCATCGGGGAAATATATTCAATATATGCAGAATACAAAAATCAAAACTTGGTCACTGTGTTAACTGACTTTTAAAGTCGTGACAACTAAGGATCAATTACTATCATTTCCCAACTTACTTATTTCCTATTTATCAGAAAAAACACAGTATTTAAAGTTGCTTGAGCCCCAACGTTATATTTGCTCCAGACAACTGGCACCAGACTGCTCATATGTGCTTAGTTGTTTCAGTGGCATCCAACTTTTCCTGACTTCATTTGGCATTTTCTTGGCAGAGATACAGGAGTGGTTCACCATTTCCTTCTCCAGTTCATTTTACAGTTGGAGGAAGCTGAGGCCAACAGGATTAAGTGACTTGTCCAGTATCATACAGCTAGGAAGTATCTGGAGCCAAATTTGAATTCTGGGCTTCCTGACTCCAGACAAGACTATATCCATTATGCCATCCAGCTGTGCAGATTGCTAATATACCTTCATTTTGATAAAAGTTGTATACACATTTCAGCTCAGACAACTCAAGGCAAGTCACCCAAACTAATAGATGGAAAGAAGACTCAGCACCCAAATGTTGCCCAATTAGTGGCCAAGCTCTTGTGTCAAAGGAGAGTTAATAAAACAAACCTCTTTGCAGAAGACTATAGGTTTTCAGTATTGCACATAAAGCAAGACACAGTTGATGCCCTGTCCTATACTCAACCATTCTTTTTTCTCTTCTTAAAATCCGTGCATAAAGTAATATCTCACTTGCTAAGAGGATGAGTATTTGGAAAATAGGGAAGCTAGATGGCACAGTACATAGGACTTCCTAAAATCAAGAAAATGTGAGTTCAGATCTAGACTTAACCACTAACTGTGATCCTAGGCAAGCCACTTAATCCCATTTTCCTCATCTATAAAACTATTTGGAGAGGGAAATGGCAAAGCATTCCAGTACCTTTGCCAAGAAAATCCCAAATAAGGTCACAAAGATTCAGACATGACTGAAATTAATGAACAACAAATATTTGGAAATTAGGGTGATGTTTAAACAAATACTTTCAAAGCAAGTTTGTTTTTAAAAGGCTCACTAGTTAGGATTCTGTTGGGAGGCATTTTTCCTGGACTGAAACCTAATGTTGTTTATTGCTTCTCAAATATGACTGTACTTTAGGAAGTGAAGGAATTATGGGATATAGGTAGGTGTGTATGTTTTATTATTTAGGGGAAAGGATGTTTAATATTAATAAAACTTGATTGAATCTTCAAACCATATAAATAATTATTTTCTTTTTTCTTATTTTCTTAGGTGAAAAGAATTTAAAGACTCCTCAAAATGTAACTGTTGAGATTGTAGATCATAATTTTATCCTGAAATGGAATTGGGATAATGAACCTAACAGCAATACTACTTTTTCAGCATATTACCAAAAGTATGTATATTTTATTTTCTGAAATGCTAGCATCATCTGAAAGTTTACATGTGCAAAGTGGACACCCTATATTTCAGTTTTATTACTAGACTATTTTTCTTCTATTCCATAATTAAAGTTTTCTTTTACAGAGATAGCTTAATCTCTGCCTCTATATGATTTTATTCAAAACAACATCCTAGGTAAAATCATTTTTGAGGCATTACGCATAAAGGAATAAGTCTTAGATTAAATTTATGCAGGGCACCTACCAATGTTCTATCCTCCACAGTATCTCCATTAACTAATCCAGATCTGCCAACTCCATTATCACAAACTAGGTTCTATACAAAATTGTCTACAAATACCAATCATTCCCTTGGTGGCAACTGGATGGAGATCAGGCAGCTGCACACCTCAAGTCACCTGGATAATTCTCTTTTATATATATATATATATATATATATATATATATATATATATATATATTTATTTATTTATTTATTTATTTTAGGATAATTCGATTTTTTAACTAAGAAATTTTAATTTTCCCTCAATGGATAGGCACACTTGTGAATTATGGATTATGGATTATAAATATTTTATAAGATCATATAAAATCTTAAACAAGAATTACAATGAAAACAAAATTAATCCCAAATAAAACAAGTAATAGAACGATGGATTGTTAAGAGCACAAAACCCTATAGACAGTAAAACAAAATAGTTTTTCAAGAAGTAAAGAATAACTTATATGTACAACTGCCCCTTTCTGCTTTGTCTTAATTTTGGTCTGGACTTCTGATAATATTAGTGTATAGAGCTCCAGATGAGGAAATTTCCTCTACCAATGCAGATGAGAAAAGATTCTACAATTTGTGTTCCTAAAAAATTGCCTGGGGACTCGAGAGGTGACCAGTTTAAAAGAAAGAAGAGTATGTGTTTAGCAGAGATTTTGCTCCTATTTGACATCTTTTTATGCAGTTGAAGTTAGTGCGGATGTTCTATTGGTTCTGGTTTCTTTCCTACTATGTATGTGATCTCCTATTATTCTCTGATTTCCTCATAGTCATCATTCCCTGTGGCAGAGTAATATTGTATTAAGGTGTCTCAATTTATTTGGCCATTCCACAATCACTGGACATATAGTTTATTTCCACTTTTCTCCCTGCTTACAAATTGTACTATTATGTATTTTTTTCTATAGATAGGGCTTTACTTCTGGTTCCTAACATCTTTAGGATAGAAAACCTAAAAATGGAATGTTAGATCAAAGGATGTGGCCATTTGGGGAATGTTATCTGTTTATGTGGCTTTATATTCGCAAGATCCTTTTGTTATTCCTCAGTGTTTTTGTATAATCAAAACTAATTATAAAAAAGCAAATTTTGGTATATGTTGGATTCTATGGGTTCACATTTTCAACATAGAGACTAACTCCCTACTGAGTGTTTATATTACTTTTTTTTAAAACCCTTACCTTCCATCTTGGAATTGATCCTGAATATCAGTTCTAAGGCAGAAAGCAGAAAGGACTAGGCAGTTGGGATTAAGTGACTTGCCCAGGGTCACACAGCTAGGAAGTATCCAGGGCCATAGTTATACCCAGGACCTCTCATCTCTAGGCTTGGCTCTCAATCCACTGAGCACTTCTTACCTTTGGTGAAACAGGATCCAGTGCCTGCAGAATAAATGATCATCCAATAAGAAAAGGAAGTGGTTTCGTCATGTAAGAATGAAGATACCAGACGCATCATTGAGATACCCAAAAATGTGAAAAGTAAAGAAATAGATCCTTAGCTCTTCTCTCCTCCTAAAATGGAAGTTAAGGGTTTAAAAAAAAGTGATGAGACAAGCCAGCTTTTACACACCCCTCTTTTACCTTTGCCAAGAGACTTCTTGGTTTTCTTTCCTTTTTGCTACTACTGGTATCAGCTGCATGTCTAAGACTAATATTTCTCCTGCAACTCTGGCAGGAGCTTTTCCACTCTTGGCTACAAATCAAACCTGGCATTTCACATGATGTGCTCTGCATATGGGTTAAATCAAGTGATAGTATACAGCCGCCTCCTCCTCCTTTTCCAATCTTAAACCAATCAATTGTTCCATGTTTGGTTTTAGCTCTTGCTTCTTAGCCTGCATATAGGTACCTTAGGAAACAATAAAGATGTTGTGGTGTAGTCACTGAGACAGGAGTCGAAGTTCTTCTGAACTCCTTTTTCTTCTCCATAATCCAGCAAATGTTGGCTAGCAGTTTGGTCTCTAGTTTCTCTGCCTCTTCAAAAACCAACCTGTCTTTCTGGTAACTATCAGTTCTCATATTGCCTAAGCCTCACTTGCAGAATCTTAAGCATAATCTTGCTGGTATTTGAAAGGGAGCACAAGTATTCAGTAATTTGAATATTCTGTGGCATCGCCCTTCTTTAAGCTTGGAGCATAAATTGATCTTTTCCAAACCAGTGACCACTTTTGAATTTTCCAATTTTTCTGGCATATTGAATGCAACACTTGAACAGCATCAGATTTTAGTATTTTAAATAGCTCAGCTGTAATTTGGTCACCACCTCTAGCCTTATTTTGAGCAGCGCTTATGAGCAGGTGCTCACAAGTTTGCCTTGGATTCAAACAGAAAGCATTCTGTTATTTTTGAGATTATATCCCAGTACTGCTTTTGTCACCCTTTTATTGACTATGAGGGCTACTCCATTTCTTCTAAGGGATTTTTACCCTCAGTAGTATATGATCACCTCAATTAAGTTGACCTAGTCCCAACTATAGAGGGCATTGACACCCAAGATGTCAATGTTCTAATCTTGCCATCTCTTTTTGACCACATCCAACTTAGCTGGGTTCATAGACTTAGTTACCAAAAATAATATAATTTTTTAAAATTTGCATGCATATATGATGCCTCACTGAGTCTAAATGAAAATTTACAGTGCCAAGTTATGTTTTACTGCTTATCTTCTAAATTTTTGTGTATAAGTTTACATGATAGCTAGTGATTTTTTGTAGGGATCAGTATTTATCTGATACCCTTGTAATTGAATTGAATTTTAAAAATATTTCCACGATAACCTATTATATTCTCTTTATTTTTGGTGTACAGATAGCAATACAAATACAAGAAACATCATTAAGATAACATTTGTGTATTTAAGTTAGAGATTTCTTAATATTAGTAAATATATATACACTTAATTATTGACACTTTTTTTTAAAGAGTAAAGTCTGGCAACATGAACAATTGGGTTGAATTGATTGGATGTCACAAGGTCACTGGCACAAAATGCGACTTTACTTCCACCAACTTAAATGTATTTGAAAAAATAAAAGTGCGTATAAGATCTGAAAAAGGACAAGAAACATCACCATGGTATGACATTACCCCATTTGTACCATTTCAAATAGGTAGGAGCCAGTTTCATGTTAAATTATATATGTTTCTTTAATAAAATTATTGTAATGTTATTGATACAAGTATGAAATTTAGTAGGTCATTCATTGAAGCCTTTCCAAGATTAGGTAATAGTACAGCAATTCCTAATTGTAATTGTTTTTATACAACATTCTGCCATAACACAGTTATTCTCGTATCGTAGGTAATGGTGGGCACAAAGTAGAAAATGTCTTTAATGTCGGAGGGCTTATCAACACTTTCAATTCATTATCTCAGAAACTGTATAGAGAACAATTAAATCTCAAGGAAACTTCTTTGTGTGGCCTCAACTACTATTAAGATGTCATAAGTTAAATGTCATGATGTTTTGAAGAGGTTGTTTTATTGAAGAAAATTTGTTCTTAAAAAACAGCTAGCTTGTCCTTGTTTATCTGTGTCTATCTTTCTATTTGTTCATTATAGCAAAGATACTTCAATGTTTCTTAAGCAGAGTACTGAACAATAGAATATTAGAGTCATGCTCTACCTCTAGATTACCTACTTAACATTAGATACAAAATTATTTCAGGTTTACCTAGTACTTGGAGGGAGGTTCTGGCACTTGCTCTCCAGGCCAGGGATGCTAAAGATACCATGTTGAATGTTCCAGTAGAATTGCATAAAATTTTCACCTATAGTTTTTTGTGTTTTTACTTCAAAGAATCTTTTGTTGTTTTAGACAGAAAGTAGTTTATTCCTGGAGCTAAGCTCTAAATCGATTCTCATATGCCCAAAATATGTCTGGAAACTTAGCCCAAGTCCTTCCTACTCTCTGCTGTTGAAGTTCCTGAGCCAAGTGGCACATTCCAAAAATATAGCAGTATAGGTACCCCCTTCATTATGAACAACTTCAAAGTAATGTTCTTTATCTCATAGGTCTGGTTTCTTAACTTTTTTCATTAATCATGTTAATAAAATTATTGATATGTATGTAATTGTATGTTTATTGTTTTTACTTTTCCAGCACAAATTGGTCCTCCAGAAGTACAGTTAGAAGCTGAAGATAAATCAATAATAATAAATATTTCTCCTCCAGGAACAAGTAATAGTAACATGTGGGCTACTGATAATCAAAGGTTTACCTACAGTTTAGTTATTTGGAAAAACTCTTCAAGTATAAAAGTAAGTAATAGTTGAATTTCTCAAAATTTGACAATTGGAGGTACAATTGATTTTCAGAAGAATAAGAAATAAAAGAACATGTAAAAGATTAGATTCCAAAATTGGGTTTTATTTTTAAAAGAATAAATTTCTCTCTTAATGCAGGAAACCCATCATACTGTTTATTCCAGAGATAAAATTAATGATCTCACACCAGAAACTACTTATTGTTTAAAAGTTCAAGCAAGATTACCTATTCTGAGAAAAAATGGTTCCTACAGTCCAGTATTTTGTATAAATACTACAGGTAAGAAATCTTTTAGATCAGCTAAGTATACAAATGTCTAGGTCAGTATTTGTTATTGTTCAGGCATTTCAGTCATATCTGATTCTTTGTGACCCCATTTGGGGTTTTCTTAGCCAAGATACTGGAGTGGTTTTGCCATTTCCTTCTATAGCTCATTTTACAGATGAGAAAACTGAGGCCAACAGGATTAAGTGATTTGCCCAGGGTCACACAGCACTTAAATGTCTTGAGACTGGATTTGCATTCAGGTCTTCCTAACTCTAGGCCCAGCCCTCTATCCTTTGTGCCACTCAGTTGCCCCCCCAAAATTGCTAGAGATGTACATGATTTTTTTTTTGAAGTGAAAAATCATATGCTTTGATCTGCATTCGGACTCCAATAGTTCTTTCTCTGGAGGTGGGCAGCATTCTTTGCCATAAGTCCCTCAGAATTGTCCTGGATCATTGCATTGCTGAGAGTAGCTAAGTTTATCACATTTGATCATTCCACAATATCGGTATTACTGTTAGTATTCACATTGTTCTCCTGATTCCGTGCATTTCACTCTGTATCAGTTAATGTAGATCTTTCCTGCTCTTTCTAAATCAGTGCATGAATTTTTAGAAAAAATAAGTTCACTAGGTAATGATTATTTACATGAGGGGGTAAAAAAATCTGCATTAGAAATTTTTTCTGAAGTTTATTGCTTCTTGCCCAAGATTTTTCCTTTAAAGAAATATTCAGAGTAAAAGATTACTTTTTATCTTTTCTCAATACATAAAAAGAAGACAGTTTACTTTTCAGAAAACCTTCCTAAAGTGCCATTTTATTTTTATTTATTTGTTTGTTTTATAAACTCTTTATCTTCCGTCTTGGAATCAACACTGTGTATTGGTTCCAAGGCAGAAGAGTGGTAAGGGCTAGGCAATGGGGGTCAAGTGACTTGCCCAGGGTCACACAGCTGGGAAGTGTCTGAGGCCATATTTGAACCTAGAACCTCCTGTCTCCGGGTCTGGCTCTCAATCCACTGAGCCACGCAGCTGGTCCAAAGTGTCATTTTAAAAGTTTTAATATTTGGTTTCTGATATTTTGATAATTATGTTTAAGCAATAATATCTTGCTACATTATCAGATTGAACTAGAGCTGTTAAGACTACTATGTGACATTTTGTTAGAACAAAAATTTAACTTTTTCAAACATATCATTTGACCTTCTAGCTGAACATAAACTACCTCGTCCAGAAAATGTAGAAGTTGATGCTGTAAATAATAACTATGTTCTTAAATGGAATTATCCATATGAAAATATGAACTTCGAAGTTCAATATCTCCTGTAAGTTCAACAAGTCTGTTTTCTTCACTTCCCTTGTCCTTGTTTGTTATCTTTTTCCTTCTAATGCTTTACTTTCTACCCTAAGATTCTCTGGCTACAACCTAATTAATTGTACTTGTTACTGTCCCCATTTGAATTGACATCATCCATCAATGTCTTTTTTCTTTTAAATTTTAAGTTTTGATTCTTCCATTAAGTCTTTTTAAAGCGATTATAATTATCTAAGTTTATTTAAAGCCTGCCCATTTTCCCAAATATTTTTTTTGTGGTCTTGAGTGGGAAGTTAAGGAAAGAAAACAAGGAGAGCTGCTCATTGGCTAACTAATATAAGAAATAACCAATTATCAGTTGAATGGAATCATGCTCAAATAGAAACTCAAGTAAAATGTGTGCTGACCAAGCAGCAATAGTAAACCCTAGGAAAAAATAGAATGAAGAGAGTGGGAAAACCCTTATCTTTTAAAGAGAAGAGCATGGAAAATTAATGCATCGAAGAAGAGTTCATGAGGATCTAAAAACCATTCTAGTGCCCAAAGAAAGGAAGCAGGGAAAAGAGGGAACAGGAGTGGAAGAGCTCTATCATTCTTCAGAATTAGATGATCTAAGGATGGAGCTACAGAAAGGAAATGTAACTTTTCACTTACATTAAAGTAAATCGCTCACAGAGATAAGGAAACTGTTGCTGAGGGTTGTTTTGGCGTTAGCTTTTAGTTTTACCGTTATTGCACTTAAAAAAAGAGCCCCTGAAAAGAGGTGTTCCTGAAGTTTTGGCCATGATAGACCGATTGGGTTAGTAGATAAAGCATACATAGAATAGTTTGTAAATTATAACAATGCATAATCTAGACTCTGAAGGCAGTGATACAGATGATGAGTGCAGTAGAGGCGGAATAGAGAGTGTGTTGGACTAGTCAGGAAGTGTCTCGTAGAGGAAGAGGCGAGAGGAGCTTGCAGTGAGCTGTGAGATTTAAAATGGTTGAGGTCTTAAACTGTAGTGATTAAAATAGTGGAAGATATAAATTGTGGTAGATATAAGAGAGGGTGAGTAAATTTGACCACAGAAATATGTTTCACTACAGTGTCTTGGGTTTTAAAATCAAATATAAGGTGGTTGCCAGGGAAATATTCCCAATTATTCAAATACCCAAGTCAATTGGGTTTTATAGAGATTTTAATCAACAATACAATGAGTAATCAAAGAAAAGAAAGAGAGAGAGTAAGAAAGGAATAAGTATGAAGGGCCTCAAGCCAATATGGCCTAGACCTGAGTCTTAAAAGAGAAATCAGTCAGTTTTTTAACACTCACCAAAAGGTCTGACTAAACAAGGATACTAGTGACACCATGCCAGTGTCCTTCCTCAAAGAGTCTTCCAACCAGAGATTGTTCAAAGGGCCTCTCTCAAGAGCCGACAGAGCTCCTATCCCAGAGGGACAGAGCCCCTCAGAGGACCTCCTCAAGGAGCTCCTTCAGAATGAGATTTCCTCCAAGAGCCCTTCTCCTTAAAGAGATCTATCTCCAAGGAAAGAGCCCTCAAGCATCAGTCCTCAAGGAAATGAGTCTCTCAGAATGAGATCCTCCAGAATGAGAATCAGAAATCGAGATCCTGAATGAGATCCACGCTCTTATTTTTAAGGGCAAAATCTCCTCTGTCACCTCCCCTAAGTCTTTACATCTACCAATCACTGTAGATGTTTCTAAAGGACCGCCCATTTTGAATTCACAGCTGAGTAGTTTTAATCTCTTTAGTAAGTCAGGAAAAAATGCTGCTGTGTTGACAAATTTCATTAAGAAAAAACCTCTGAATAAGTTATCACCCTTTTAGGTTTAAGTAGTTTACAAGTTGCCCCACTTTTATAGGTACTTAGTATCCCATTGTATCAATTCTAAAACAGTCATGACTCAAAGAACTTCCTGTCCCTTCCATAAGCATGGATCAAAGTACTTTCATTGTTTAGCAAGCAGTTTTCTGTCCTAAAGCAGTCTTAAGTAGGGTGGAGCAGGGATACTCCCATAGCTAGGAGCCCCCACACTCAAGTAGAGTTCTCACCATCTGCTAGGGAATTTTTTAAAGTAGAAGATTCCCCAATGGGGGAAACCCCTAACATTCATAAGTCTGAGAAATTTCGAGGTTTACAGAGCTTAGAGACAAGGTCGAGAGAAGCCGGATGTTGAGGCTTGTTAATTAATATTCTCTGGAGCCTGTATCTTAGTTTATATGTTAAATTATTTTTAAAATGAGTAGGAGAAAGGAAAGGTACCAGCCACGTGGGTTGGCTGTTCTCTTGGCAAGCTTCCTCCCCCTGCCAGCTGCACCAGCTTTTCGGCCAGACCTCCGGCATTTCGAAATGTTTGCTGAACCATATATCAAATACATGTCACAGAACCTTACCCCACTGGCACCCTCCGAGCCATCTTCCTGATCCAGCTGCACCTCCTCTCCCCATGATTCTGAACCAAAAGAGCGACTTCTTTTCCCCAGTTGTGCTCCTTGGGAGATCACTTTTCTGGGTCCCTCTGATTTGGTGGGCTCCGGCCTCATTTGAGATCAGAGGCAGGTCTTCTGGGCAGTAGAGCCACATGAAGCAAGAGGCCCCTGGAGCCAGGTGCTGTGAGGCCTCTGGCATCCCCTCAGACTGCATGTGTCCCCCTTATCTTAAGTAGTTTGACAGATAAAGCAGGGTTAGTTCTTAATTCAAAGGTCAGTAATAATTCACAGCCAGGGGGGAAACTTTCCATTTAATAGGAAATGTCACACTGGAAAATCAGCCAGGAGGTAGCCAAAATTGCTTTCTCAACTTTCCCTTGAGACAGAAGTCCTAGAGCTTCTTCAATGTTGCCTTATAAGATCTAACTTCAAATGGCAAATCTCCCTAATCATATTTTAGGATTAAATATAAACTTCCCCAACTTGATCCAGATAGATCAATTTTAAGAATTACCAGGTTCCAATATCCTTTCCTAAAATGTAAGTTCATTCTGGTAGAAACTTCTAACGCCAGTTTAAAAATATTACTTTCTGAAATTCCACATAGACAACAAATACATGAAAATTTACCCTCAAACGCTGAAAAGCACTCTGGACAATTGCTGTAAATCTCTACATGAACAGATATCAAGTTGTATCAGGCTTCATAGCAAAATTAAACATAAGCAGATTTGAAAGTTTCCCTCTCTAGTTACATGTCAGGCTCTCTCTTTCACTCCTGAGTCCCAGAGCTCTGAGGCTGATCCATTTTGTCCGAGAGTTCTCTCGGGAAGTCAGTTCACATCCAGAGTCCGGTGAGCTGGGGGTAGACCTATCGTTTTTCCAGGTTAGGTGGAGAGTGAGATGGCCAGTGGTGAGCTGTTAGGGCCTTCTTTAGATGAGATAGATGTATCCGGCTATCATCTCTTTTTAGCTTTGCAGCAGAAGCTCAGTCACGAAGATTTAATAAGGTTTTTTCTACCTGGCCTTCAAGGCAGCCTTGCATGTCTCTTCCAACAGATGCAAGTCTCCAGGTTCTAGAATGACTGGGAAACAAGATGGCTCAGGCCCCAGAGGTTGTGAATGGGTCTTCAGCTGTACGACAAAAGGGAAATAATTTATAAAGTCAGTAAGCTTAACCTTAACAATCCTGTCCATACATTCTACCAAACCTCTTGATTGGAGTAGGTAAGCATAGTGTAGGAGCTGAAGCACTGGCAGGTCAACAGCTGAGAAACAATCGAATTGATGAAGCAGATTCCTCTTTCTCTTTGGAATTCCCAAGGTGGGAAAATCCTTTCTAGCAAACATTTAGCAACTGGCTCGAGGGCAAGGAAAAGCCTCTACCCATCAGGAAAACATAGCAGGCAGGAGGTTCGTAGAAATCAATCTACTAACTTAAAGAGGGAGAAATAAATGAAATGCTATTATGTTTGATGCAGATTTCACAGAATGGCATATGCACTCACCTAAAGCCTCACCAATACTACTAGGATGTGTGTCAGGGCTTTATGACATGATACCCTCAAAATGCCACCATAAATTAGAAAATTCCTCAGGCTTCTAGGAAAAGTTACAAAAGACTTCAACTAGCAGTTTTTCTTCAATATTTCCTTAAAATCCAATCCAACACAAAAAAGGAAGTCATTAGAATTTAATGCCCCTTTAAAACAAAGAAATATATTTTTAAGTATGTATGTAATGGTTGCATTTCTGGAAAGTTACATTACAAGCTCTCAAGAATTTGGCCACAAATTAGACCACTCCAAGTCTGGCTCTCCTTCCATTGTGCTACCTAGCTTCCCCAAACAGTATTCTTTACTAAGCCCAATTATCTCAAGTACTTCATAAAGGCCTCCAGTTTTCACTCTTTGAAGGAACAATCCCCTTGTCTTTAGGTTCCAGTTTATCATAATTCTACTAATGGAGGGACATCCTTGAAGTCACATTTTTAGTTTGAATTAAGAATCAAAACCGAGTTTTATAAATTCTGATGCCACCATGTAAAATCCCATAAAATTTTTCACATAGCTCAGTTTCAAAGAGGCCTAGCAACACACTTAGTTCCCTTACAATTTTTCTCTATCTACCTTTGCTCTCCCCTGTGACTAAGAAACTCTAAGAAAACCTGCCAAATAGCTGCACTCTAAAACTTCTCTCCTCCTCCCAGCCCAAAATGGCAACTACTCAAGCAGGAGCAGCTTACAAAAACAGGAAGCCAAGCTGTTCACATAGCTTGTCAGGTCTGCTATATTAATCAGAAAGCATTTTCCCATAGGAAACCATACTTCCTTCTCTTCTCAGTTTGCTTTATCTTTACCTCTTAGAATCTAGAGAGAGATAAAAAGAGAGTTGCACTTTCCAATTCTTAATACCTTTTCTTAATATATCAACTTAAACATTAGTTCTATTCGTATGAGTGGCAAATATTCTAAACTGATAGTATTTATGGCCTGTGACAAGGAAATCACTTTAAAAGACTGATATATATTAATTTAAGGTCGCCAAGGAATTCAGCTATGTAATTCCTAAATGAAAACTCAAATCAGCCGTCAACCTTTTATAGAGTTTAATTACAAACAGGATGAAGAAAGGTATTAGAGATAGAGAGAGAGAGGGAGAAAGAAAGAGGAGAGAAGGGAATAGGGCTTAAATACCCCTTCTGTTAGGCTGGGCCAAAAGGCCCAACGCCTTAGATAGCTGGGGCAAAGAAAAGAGATCAGTCCCTATTACTCACGTGACCAAAATGGAGAAACAGTCTCAGTGGCCCCCACCTCCAGCTTCCTTCAGAGCAGCTTCCTTCAGAGCCAGCACAACCTCTCAGAGCCAAAACCTCTCCAACCAACCCCCCTGGTCCTCAGACCCCTCTATCTTTAAGGAAACCATCCAAGTTCCCTCCCCTCAGTTCTCACATCTACCAATCAATGTCCATGTCTTCCCTGTGCCAATGGTGGCTCTAGCTTAACCCAGGACCGCCCAGAGGTCTGTGGCTTTGCACATGTCTGTTGAAGGCCATATTCTCAAATAATTAAATTTTGATCTATGCTGCAGCCCTTTCTAAATCCTGTTAGGACTGAGTGGGGTAGAGATTGTAATTTCCAAGACCTGGTTCTGTCATTCCAAGTATCTCCATTGTATCAATTCTAAAATCAATCATGACTCAAAGAACTTCCTGTTCTATGCTTAAGCATAGGTCAAAGCCCTTTCCATTGTTCAGCAAAAGGTTTCTGTCCTAAAGTAATCTTAAGTAGGGAGGAGGAGGAACCTCTCTTGTCAATGGGGTTCACATTCCAATAGACTATCACTAAGAAATTTTTCAAGTATGAAATTTCCCAGTGGTGAAATTTCCAACATTTATAAGTCTAAGAAATTTTAAGGTTTACAGGCCACTATAGAATAAAACCCCCATCTAAGCATTCTAGAGATACAATCTGGGCAAAGCCCAGAAGTTAAATTCTCAAATTTTCTATAAACAAAAGCTTTTTCTGGAACATTATCACAAGGAACCTTAAGTTATAGCATTTATGTTATGGAGAACTTTGCTCTATATAGTCTAATTTGTCCAAAACAGTTCTGCAGATGTAAATTAAACATAATTTCACAAACTTTAATCTCAGAGTTCAATTTAACCTGGATTTGTGATCTCTAATACTCAGGACCAGTTTCCAATGGAGGTTTGTTAGTTTCTCAGACTTTCTTGTAGCTCCCCTTATGTGTACCACACCATTCCCTCCCCCCAATGTTCATAGTGCAAAGAGAAGAGAGAGAAAAAACCGCTTGCTTTTACAACCATGAGCACGTACACACACACACACACACACACACACACACACACACACACACACACACGCCCACCACAAAATATATGAAGTGGAAGCCACACTTTGGGGTGAAAGGGCCTATCAGAGTCGCCGCCTGTGCCCATGGCCACTGCACTTGGGACAGTAAGGCAGCCCAATTCCCTCCCCCCCTTCTGTGGAGAGCAACAGGAGGGAAAGGCTCAGAGGGAACAGCTGAATCTCCATATGGGGGTGAGTTAAAGACCCTTCCGGCCTAGCCACCCAGAGAGGGAGGGAGAGACCTGAAGGGGTAGACAGGAGGGAAAGAGGGGGTCCAGCGCCCATGGGACCTTACCAAGGCTCCCAATTAGAGTCAAATAAAAGATGAGTTTGGAAATTCAGGGGTTCCCTTAGCTAGACGTACCTACTGAGTAGAATCTATACAGGAATACAAAAGGGTTCCCAGTGGTACCACGTGTCTGGAGTCTGTTCAATAGACAGGCAGTTGGGCAGGAGACTGAATCCTGGTGGAACTTCCAGTTATGTCCGATTGAAGAAAACCAACTGCCAAAGTCATTCAAATAGACTCTAGTTGTGGTCCGACAGATTGCAATCTGGGTCCCCCTCACAGCATTGTGCACCGGGTGGTTGGAATCTCCAAATGAGATACAGGGAAAGGGGTGGTTAAATAGTCTTTTGGAAGGGAGGAACAACCAGGTTATGTGAATTCCCCGGAGTTAGGGCAAGCCAGTATTAGCCAGAGGCTAGGGTGGCTGGAAGGCCCCTGCTGTTCTTAGATTTGTTTGAATGTCCCCTTTTCGGTTGAGTCTTCATTCCTGGGAAAGAGGCAAAACCTATTCAGAGGCCTCTGTAGTTGGCTGTTCTTTGTTTTAGCCTTGGGGGTATGAGGGAGGAGAGTCCCTTCCAATAACAGGGAGAATGGTGGCTGTGTCTGGGACCAGACAAACCTAGAGGGCTCTCCCCAAAGAAGACAGTGTTGTCTTCTTTTGTGTACAGACTTGGGAGTTCCGAAGCTGGGTGACCTAACTCCAAAGCAGAGCCCCGTTTGATGCAGTGACACAACAGCAGTAGGGAGGAATACAAAACGTGGGATGACGGGAAGCCCAAGTCAGGACAGCATGGCTCCATCCAGGGGCAGAAGATTTAAAAGTGGAGAGCCTGGCTTTTTCCGGTCATAATGTCTGGAAGTTTTAAGAAGTTTGGTAGTAGAAGCAGAGCGGCACCCTAGGAAGGTGGCCCCAAACAGGCATAGATGAGGGTCTGCACCCCGCTGAGAGACAGGAGGCAGAATCTAGTTGAGTTTCAGGTGATGGGGCGCCTAGAAGAAAGACCCGGAACCAGAGTCCCTGCGACTGCTTGGTAGAGGCTCTAGATGTAGACTTCGGTCCTCAGCATAGGACAGGCTAGTGAAACTCAGAGAGAATTCAGAGAGAATAGACCAGGAGATCAAGGACTTGAACTCTGAGGAAGGAGGAAGGAAAAGTTCAAGGAGCAGTCTTTGAAGTCGACCAAGATAGGAGGTAAAAACAGGAGCAACATCTATCTGCAAGTTACAGATTTCACCAGTATAAAAGGGAAAGACTCAGGTCTTTCTAAAATTAAAACGGCCTTTGTTAAGCACTTAACACCTGCCAGACACGGGAAAAGATAGACAAAGAAAGTCCAAATAGTCCCTACCCTCAAGTTTACATTCTGTTAACAAGAGAAAACCATAAATAAAATTGTCTAGGTAATAGATACAAAGCATATAAAAGGTGGCATAGATGGGAGCACTAGCTGCTAAGAGACCGGGAGAGAGACTGCCTGCAAACGGGGTATGTGAGCTGGGTCTTAAAGGAAGCCAAGGGGAGTTCCTAAAAAGGGAAGTGAAGCTACCAAGCATGGGGGACAGTCAAGGACAAAGCCACGGAGATGGAGATGGAGCATTGCGTGTGAGGTAGACCGGACCATAAAGTTCCTGGAAGGACAATAGCATAGGAACCCTAGCCAGATGAGAAGTGAGCTGGCTGTGATGAGCATTAAATGCCAAAAGAGTTTAGAGGTCGGACAGAACAAGGGGCATGTGTTGAGTGGAGGGGTGACGTGTTCAAATCTTTGGAATTTAGGAAAATCGCTTTGGGAGGAAAGGAGGAAGGATCGGAGTGATGAGACTTGAATTTGAGATATCAGTTAGGAAGTTAGTGCCGTAGCATAGGGGAAAGCCAGTGAGGATCTGAAATAGCAGGAGGTCTGTGTGAATCAAAAGAGCGGGCTCTATACTAGAGATGTTGTGGAGGCAGAAGTAACTAAATCTGGCAACTCACCAGCTGGGTGGGGACCGTGAGTGCCATGAGACGAGTAGAGCAATGGAGCTCCAAGTCTGGCAGAGGGACAATAACGAGGAAGTTGTGAAGAAGTCTGGGAAAATGACAGTGAGTTCTCTTGGTGATGGGTGGGCTTGGAGGTGCCTTTGGGACGTCCACTTAAAATGTCTAGTGGGTAAGACTAGTCCTCAGGAGAGAAACAAGCTGAAAATAGAGGGCATCCCAAAAGTTTTAGAGCATTTTTAAGCTTTAATAAGTTTAGAAGTATAAATGCTTCAAACCTACCAAAAACATCATTTAAAAGTTCATTTAGGGGGCATCTGGGTAGCTCAGTGAATTCAGAGCCAGGCCTAGAGATGGGAGGTCCTAGGTTCAAATCTGACCTCAGACACGTCCCAGCTGTGTGACCCTGGGCAAGTCACTTGACCCCCACTGCCCAGCCCTTACCACTCTTCTGCCTTGGAACCAATACACAGTATTGACTCCAAGATGGAAGGTAAGGGTTTAAAAAAAAAAGTACATTTAAATTTCTTTCACATATGTCTAGTTATGTGAATTTTGAATTCAGATTGGCATTATGTATGCAATATTTTTTGGATAGCATTTTCTCTAACCAGCGGTTCAG
The DNA here is from genome assembly GCF_027887165.1 of Monodelphis domestica. Lineage (NCBI taxonomy): Eukaryota > Metazoa > Chordata > Mammalia > Didelphimorphia > Didelphidae > Monodelphis > Monodelphis domestica. The sequence continues at coordinate 13,375,287 of NC_077230.1, read as the reverse complement.
AAAGGCAGATCCTCTGGTGTAGCCATCTCAATCACTGCCCTTACGAGCGATCTCCTTCAGATTTTTTCTCTTGTGGGTTTATGTCAGTTGCCCTATATGCATGAAAACCTCATTCTTTGGATAATATTAAAGCTAGTATTATAAACATAATCCTTTAATCACTAAGGAATAGCTGATGAAAATGCTTACAAAGTTCAACTATTAATCAGCAAGTTCAATATATAGTACCTGATGGTGAATTATGTTGTATTTTAGTAAGAAATGCCACCATTTTAACATTTTAAGTGATTACACCTTAATTTTAAAAATGTATAGCATTTATACTTCTGAAGTTATTAAAGCTTAAGACTTTTTAGAGCACTGTGTACAGCTGTAGGAATTATTTGCATAAAGATTCTAATGAATTCATGGGAGTCAATGAGATCACTATTTAAGAGAATATTGAAACAAAAGAGAAGAGAACACGGGAAGGAGCCTTACAGTATACTCATGGTCCAGCATCATGTGGATGACTAACAAAGATGACTAAGAAGGGCTGGTCAGACAGGTTAGAGGAGAATGGAGAGTAAACAGAGTATCTTGGTGGTAGACAGTATAAAATGCTTGAGAGACATAAAAAATTAGGTCTTTGTCACTAATGGTTTTCAAGCCACAGAGAGAGTGGTCCTGTATTGGGCTGTTAGAAAAGGATTCTGATTGAGACATGGGTTGGACTAGATGGCCTCTGAAGTTCCTTAGAACTTTGACAGTCTATAACAATATTCTCTCAGTGGTACCTATTTTCATTATTTTACCCATGTTGGAAATCTTGGTGCATTCTCTTATATCTTATATCTAATCATTTACCAAGTCCTATCAATTCTAGTTCTGAAATCTCTCTTGAATCGATCGCCTCTTCTCCATTTCTACTGCTATCATCCTAGTGTTCATTTCTGAAGCTTCCTAGCAGCTCTTCCACTTCTATTTTCTTTCCCCTTCAAGTAGCCTTTCACATCATGACCAGACGTCTTCCTTATTGACGTGGTCACATCATTCCTCTGTTCAAGACCTTTCACGTTGTTCCTTCTAGTGATTCTTTTCTCTGGCACCAAACCATTTTCAATATGGTAGCAATCTACCCCTCAAGCTTTATTTAATATTATTCCCTTCCACGTACTCTTTATTTCAGTCAAACCAAAGCACTCATTATCCCCTACCCCATCCCTTTTCTTATATTGCTCCATACACCTGAAATGTTTTGTCCTCCTCTTACATTGCTATTCATCCCATAAAACCCAACTCAAATGTAATTGCCCCCATGAAGCCTCTTCAGATTATTCTCAGATCTCACATAGCACTGTGTAACTCCAATGGACTTAAGTATTATTTCATATTAATAGTTATTTATGAATCATTGTCCCTGCCTGTAATAGACTATAAACTTCCATAAGGGCAAGGACCATGACTTCTATATGTAAGTATTCCAATGCCTAAAATAATGGTTTGTACAGCCTAGGCACGTAATTTTGTTTGAAATTTGGAGAGGAGAGTTTTTCAAGGAGTAGATGGTCAATACTGCAGACATTTTGAGAAACTGAAAACAAGCCAGTGTTATCTTGGCAAGGCATTTAAAAATCTGATTTATGGAGCCACAGGTGATTTATACATATTAAATGATAAAAATGAGTATCTGATAAAAGTAAAATTATTTCTAAACTTTATAAAGATCTAATGTGTTAAATTCTAATATTGTTGAACTTTTTTAAAGAGTAAATTGTATTAAGTTATTACTACTAGGTCTGTATCCCAAAAAGGTTTAGAAAAAAGGGAAAGAACCTATTTGTGCAAAAATATTTATTGCAGCATTTTTTGAGGTATGAAGGAATTAGAGTTTGAGGGGTTGTCTATCAATTGGAGAATGACTGAACAAGTTGTGGTATATGGTTGTAATGGAATACTGTTGTGCTATAAGAAATGACCAACAGAATGCTTTCAGAGAAACCTAGAAAGACTTACATGAACTGCTACAAAGTGAAATGAGTAGAACCAGAAGAATATTGTACACAGTAACAACATTATTTTTTTTTTAACCTCACCTTCCATCTTAGAATCAATACTATGTTTTGGTTCCAAGGCAGAAGAGTGGTAAGGGCTAGGCAGTGGGGTTTAAGTGACTTGCCCAGAGTCACACAGCTGGGAAGTGCACAGCATTGTTTTTTGTTGAATAGCTTTCATTCTCAGCAATACAGTTATCCAAGACAATCCTAGAGACTCATAATGAAAAATGCCAGCTGCCTCCAGAGAAAGAACTGATGCAGACCAAAACGTGCTATATTTTACTTTCTCCTCCTCCTTGTTTTCCTTCTTATTTTTCCATAAAACGACTAATATGGAAAAGTATTTACATGATTGCACATGTAAATTGTATATCAGATTGCTTACTGTCTCAGGAAGTGGGAAGGGAGAGAATATGAAACTCAAAAAAATTTTTAATGATTTTTACATGTAATTGAGGGAAATGAAGTTATTTTTAAAAAGCAAATTACATTTTGTCTTTTAGTGGCTTTTATAAAAGAATTCTAAGTGACTATTCAGATAAATGGAAAGTTATATCTGGTTGTAAAAATATCACAAGTAAACATTGTGACTTCTCAAAAGACATCACCACAGATGGAATTTATTATCTACGTGTACAAGCTTCAAATGGAAGTATCACATCTTTTTGGTCTACTGAGAAAAAATTTGATACTATGATAAAAAGTAAGCAGATAAATATCATAATTCTTCTTAATTGTTGTGTTTTTTTAAGTTTTATTTTTCTAACCAGATTTTGTTTTTCTCCATAAAATATATCTAGCCAATATAGCCCCTCCAAGCATAAAGGTGATACCGAGTGGTGATTCATTCTCTATCTACATTAGTGCTCCAGAAGAATCTGAAAAAAAATTAATGAGCCAGAATTACCCATTAATCTATGAAGTTATTTACTGGGAAAATAATTCAAATATTGAGGTAAACACATGACTACTACTATTTCCCAATTTAAGAGATTCATCTTGACACCAGCTTTTAAAATCTGAGTTAGGGAAATCAGTTAACCATTATTTGTGTTATACCTGCTATATACAGCATCCTGGGAATGCAGAATCAAACTATCTCTAATCTCAAGGTGTTTACATTCTTTTTTCACTTTTTTAAACCCTCACCTTCTGTCTTAGAATTAATACTGTGTATTGGTTCCAGGACAGAAGAGTGGTAAGGGCTAGGCAATGGGGGTTGAGTGACTTGCCCAGGGTCACCCAGCTGGGAAGTGTCTAAGGCCAGATTTGAACCTAGGACCTCTCTTCTCTAGGCCTAGCTCTCAATCCACTGAGCTACCCAGCTGCCCCCAAGGAGCTTACATTCTAGTAATTTGAAGTTGTAAATTTAGAATAATGCCTGAATTTTAAGGCTGTATAATTAACTCAGTTAATCACAAAAGAGAAAATGGTACCCTAGATGGTGTAGGACATCAGTTCATCAACATTAGTTAATTTGTTTCTCCAGATTGCTTTTCCTCTATGAAAAAGTAATCAAAAAAGCAGTCTCTGAAGATCCTGATAGGTGGAAATAGTAAATTTACGTGTTTTTCTTTTTTATCTCCATTGCAAGTCTGAGCAAATTTAAGTGATATCATCATATTGCCTCTGAATCTGTTGTCATAATTGCTCAATAGCATAGATCTTTCACCTTAACATTAGTCAGCCTTCAATTAGCCATGTTTCAGAATAGGAACAGTAGCATCCAAATATTACAGTAGTGATCCAAAATATTACAAGATGATGCATTTCAAAGTCAGATATAACTTCGCTTACATAATCTTTTTCTGCAGGAACAGATTTAATTCTTCACCTTTAGGTTGTATGTTGTCCTATGCCATTTGCATTCTTTGAACACCAATCACCTAATGCAAGGGCAGGCAAAAGTAAAAAATAATAAAGCGACTTATATATTTGAACTTCACAACATAATCATCTCCAGTTAACAGATGAGGAAACTAAGGGCCTTAGAGGGATTAAGTGATTTATCCAAGGCCATTAAACTCATTAGTGATAAAATCAATACTTGGAACTTAGGTCTTTGACTCCAAATTGAACACTAAGTAGAAATCACTTTGGAATTAAATACTTGATGCAAATTGTTCACAAAATGTAATTTCGCATCACCACAATTGAAAATTAACTATTATATTGAAATGTTTATGTAAACTTTTCCCATTTTTCTTTCTTTACAGAACAAATTGAGAGTAAAACAGAAATTGCTTAAAGTTTCTGATTTGCAGCCCCTGACTACGTATTGTTTCAAAGCCAAAGCATTTCTTCAGGATAATAAAAGCAATAAAAGCAGTCAATTTAGTGATGTTGTGTGCAGTAAAATGACACCAGGTCAGTGGAGATTTCTTACGTGTATCTGTTTTGCAAATGAACTTGATAAAAATTATTTTACTCAAATATATAAAGGGATCTACAGCCTCCCAAAACAACAAAAAAATTTTTTTAGAGTATTGATAGTTGCTGTAAAAATGTAATTGTTTTTTTTTACCCTTCAAATATGTAACACCAGGTGAATTAATGTTAAGCCTAAGTCTTTTAGGATGTTTTTCATGAATTGTCTTTGAAATTCCTTAAAGATAATATTTTTTTATTTTTATGTCATTGAATAGATATGTAAAAAGTATTTCAAATGAAAAACTAGCTCAGGTTTTGAACTTCATAGTACAAATATCTCTTCCACATTTTGATTTTCCTCATCATGGTTTTGGTATATTAAGGATCAGCATAAGAAATTAAACAGGAATTTTGAGGGGGAGTTTTACTGAAGCACAGACAACACGCAAAGGCCAGCAGATGACAGAGGAAAAGTTTAGAAAAGCATAAAATATGTGAAGTTTTGTATAACATCAACATGATTTATCTTTTAACACTATAAATATACACAATTTCTTTTTTAAAGTTAAAATAAGAAGTTAAAGTTTGCAAAAAGAGCACAAAAGCCAGTGGGCAACACACAAAGATTAGAAATGTTTATGTTGACCAAATACTTAACACAAATTTTACAATAAGATACTATAAACATCTCATAAGGGAAAAAGAAAAAATTCAAACATCTTCTCTGATATGAAGGGTAGGCCAAAAAAATTTACATGGATTTTCCAGATTGCAAGGGCACTGTGCCCCTAACCTCCACAATGTGGAAAGGATTTCTTTTTTCTCTTTAAGTTAATTTTGTTATCAATTCCATATTCTCTCCCTCTTATTTCCACCTCTCTTTCCCATTGAGAAACTAAGAAAAATAAAACAAAAACCTGCATTAGCTTTGTCCAAAATAATATGCTTCAATCTGTTCCCTGAGTCGATCACCTCTCTATCTGGCAGTGAATAACTATAATTGGCTCATTTGTGTTGATAGTAAATGCTGTATTATCTCAACCATGTCCACATATTTTTGTTTTCATTTATTCTTAATATCTGACTTAAAATCTTGCATGTTTATTTTTTAGAAATTAGATTTTCTGATTTATCACTTTGTTATTTTGTTGGTTCCTTTATCATGTGAGATCTCTTAGTCCCATTGTATTGCCTCTAGTGGTAACTGTAGGTGCTATTTAGAGAATTGTTTCCTTAATCCTATTGTCTCTATTAGATATGTTAGAAACCAGTATACTTCTTTGAGAATAAAGTAAGAGGGGATAATAAGATCTTTCTAAGATTATTAATTCTTAGAATGTGAAAAGACTATAAATCTTATTGACTAAAAAATGGATACTGTGTGTTTGCAGAAAACTACTTTGAAGGGTGTAGCAGAGTTGTTTAATAATAATAATTGCTTAGGAAATATTAAGTTTATAATAAAGAACACAACTACTTTTTCATAATGTTAATATATAATTTATAATGTTAAAAGAAAAAAAAAGCTTTTAGATGTTTCCTATACAGTATAAACCATTCAAGTAAAATCTGATTTTGAATGAACTTGACTGAGAATTTCCTCTACAAATCACCACAAGTGGCTGTCCTACCTCAGCTTAAAGACCTCCAATAATGGGTGTCTATTATATCCTGTTAGCACTCTTTAATTTGGATAGTGTTCATTTTCAGGAACTTTTATCCTTAATTCAAGCCTAAAGCTGTCTTTCTGCAATTTCCACCATTTCTACTTTGAACCTCAGGAGACAAGAATAAGCCCTTACTAAACCTCTTCTTCACAACTCTTCAAATATTTGAAGGCAGCCAGCCTGCCCTAATCTCCTACTATTAGCCATTTTTTCTCTTCTCCAAATTAAAGTCTTGAGTAACTCATGGTTATGAAGTATGGTCATTAGTCAGCAAGTGTCAGCTACTGTAAAAAATGAATTTTGAACTCTGGACTTCAATCCCCACAAGCCCTTGCTCCACTTCCCCAAAATGCTTTATAATCTCACGGAATTCTCAGGTGGGCCGAAGGCTTTTGTGGGATTTTTTGGACTTCCTTTTTGGAGCAGACGCCTCTATTCCATGATGTGAGATTATCTTGTCTAGGCCTCTCTGGCCTAGGCACGTGTTTCTTATCCTGTATTTTCTTTAATCCTTAATCTTTAATAAACCTCATAAAAATATAATACTCCTTACAGAGAGAAACTAATTTCTACCTGCCTCAGTCTCCCCTAAATTTTAATCTTTACACTACCAACAGCTATCCTAAAAGGTGGTACATAGAACTAAATACAGTGCTACTGTGTGAAGGGAATCCCCTGGGGTCTTACCTATGTCCCTGGACTGCTAGTTTTACATCACATGAGTGAGCTCCAAAAAAGGTCACAGGAGAGTGACCTAGGCCCAGTGACCTGGAGAGGATCAAGTTAGGATCCGGGGGTAATGGAGAAGAGATAAAAGAGGGAGTTCCAGGAAGTGGACTCTATTCTCTTGGACTCGTGGAGAGAAGATGGTAGTTGAGATAGATAGCCATGTGGAGAAGTGCCCATGTGGTGAGATTAGAAGAGACTTAAATATCTATCTCTATGCTATTTCAAGTGAATATTAATAAACTCTATGGAAATTAAGAACTGGAGTATTAATTTATTTTTTAATTTTATATAATTAGTCAATTTAGTATATTTTTCCTTGGTTACATGAGTCATGTTCTTTCCCTTCCCTTCCCCAAACCCCTCCCATAGTGGACATGCAACTCCACTGGGTTTTACATGTGTCCTTCATCAAAACCTATTTCCATTTTATTGATATTTGCACTAAGGTGATCATTTAGAGTCTATATCCCCAATCATATCCACATCGACACATGTGATCAAGCAGTTGTTTTTCTTCTGTGTTTCTACTCCCACAGTTTTTCCTCTAAATGTGGATAGTGTTCTTTCTTGTAAATCCCTCCAAATTGTTCTGAATCATTGCATTGCTACTACTAGAGAAGTCCATTACATTCTATTGTATCACAGTGCATCAATCTCTGTGTATAATGCTTCCAATTTTCCCAGCAGTTTTTGTCAAATAGTGGATTTTGGTCCCAAAACCTTATCATAGACAGTCTTGCTGAGATCACTTACTCCAAGTCTATTCCACTGATCCTCCTTCCCAGCCAGTACCATACTGGGTTTTTTTTTGTTGTTGTTTGTTTGTTTTGTTTTGTTTTTTTCCATTTGAATAAGTTTATTTAGTCAATTTAGAACATTATTCCTTGGCTACAATAATCACATTATTTCTTTCCCTCCCCTCCACCCACTCTTCCTGCAGCGAATGCACAATTTCATTGAGTCCTTGTGTCCTTGATCAGAACCTATTTCCATGTTGTTGTTTACACTAGGATATTCATTTAGAGTCTACATCCCCAATCATATCCCTTCGACCCATGTATTCAAGCAGGTGTTTTTCTTCCGTGTTTTCACTCCCGCAGTGTTTCCTCTGGATGTGGATAGTGGTTTTTCTCGTAGGTTCCTCCGAGTTGTTCAGGGTCATTGCATTGCCACTAATGGAGAAGTCCATTACATTCTATTGTACCACAGTGTATTAGTCTCTGTGTACAATGTTCTCCTGTTTCTGCTCTTTTTGCTCTGCATCACTTCCTGGAGGTTGTTCCAGTTCTCATGGAAGTCCTCCACTTTATTATTCCTTTGAGCACAATAGTATTCCATCACCAACATATACCACAATTTATTCAACCATTCCCCAATTGAAGGGCAGCCCCTCATTTTCCAATTTTTTGCCACCACAAAGAGCGCAGCTATGAATATTTTTGTACATGACTTTTTCCTTATTATATCTTTGGGGTACAAACTGACCAGTGCTATGACTGGATCAAAGGGCAGGCAGTCTTTTAACTCCCTGTGGGCATAGTTCCAAATTGCCCTCCAGAATGGTTAGATCAATTCACAACTCCACCAGCAATGAATTAATGTCCCAACTTTGCCACATCCCCTCCAGCATTCATTACTTTCCATTGCTGTCATGTTAGCCACTCTGCTAGGTATGAGGTGATACCTCAGAGTTGTTTTGATTTGCATTTCTCTAATTATAAGAGATTTAGAACACTTTTTCATGTGCTAATTAATAGTTTTGGTTTCTTTAACTGAAAATTACCTATTCATGTCCCTTGCCCATTTTTCAATTGGAGAATGGTTTGATTTTTTTGTACAACTAGTTTAGCTCTTTATAAATTTGAGTAATTAGACCTTTGTCAGAGGTTTTTGTAATGAAAATTATTTCCCAATTTGTTGCTTCCCTTCTAATTTTGGATGCATTCGTTTTGTTTGTACAAAAACTTTTTAATTTGATGTAATCAAAATTATTGATTTTACATTTTGTGGTTTTTTTTTCCTGGCTCTTGCTTGGTTTTAAAGTCTTTCCTTTCCCAAAGATCTGACAAGTATACTATTCTGTGTTTGCCTAATTTGGTAATAGTTTCCTTCTTTATATTCAGGACTTTCACACATTCTGAGTTTATCTTGATGTAGGATGTGAGATGTTGATCCAAGCCTAATCTCTCCCTTAATGTCTTTCCATTTTCCCAGCAGTTTTTATCAAATAGTGGGTTTTGGTCCACAAAACTGGGATCTTTGGGCTTATCATAGACTGTCTTGCTGAGGTCATTTACTCCAAGTCTATTCCACTGATCCTCCTTTCTGTCTCTTGGCCAGTATCATATTGCTTTGATGACCACTGCTTTATAGTATAGTTTGAGATCTGGGACTGCAAGGCCACCTTCCTTCACATTTTTTTTCATTATTTCCCTGGATACCCTTGATCTTTTGTTCTTCCAAATGAACTTTGTTATGTTTTTTTCTAATTCAGTAAAAAAGTTTTTTGGTAGTTCAGTGGGTATGGCACTAAATAGATAAATAAATTTGGGTAGGATGATCATTTTTTATTATATTAGCTCATCCTACCCATGAGCAATTAATGTTTTTTCAATTGTTTAGATCTAGTTTTAATTGTGTGGAAAGTGTTTTGTAGTTGTGTTCATATAGTTCCTCTGTTTTGGCAGATAGATTCCTAAGTATTTTATATTGTCTAGGATGATTTTATTTATTTTTTTAAACCCTTACCTTCCATCTTGGAACCACTACTGTGTATTGACCAGAAGAGTGGTAAAAGTTAAGTAATGGGGTTAAGTCACTTGCCCAGGGTCACACAGCTAGGAAGTGTCTGAGCCCAGATTTTAACCTAGGACCTCCCATCTCTAGGCCTGTCTCTCAATCCACTGAGCTACCCAGTAGCCCCCTGTCTAGAGTAATTTTAAATGGTATTTATCTTTCTAATTCTTTCTGCTGAGATGTGTTGGAAATATAAAGAAATGCTGATGACTTATGTGGATTTATTTTGTATCCTGCAACTTTGCTAAACTTGTTGATTATTTCCACTAGTTTTTTTAATTGATTCTGTAGGATTCTTTAATTAGACCATCATATCATCTGCAAAGTGATAGCTTGGTCTCCTCATTGACTATTTTAATATCTTCAATTTCTTTTTCTTCTCTAATTGCTACTGCTGATGTTTCTAGTACAATATTAAATAATAGAGGCGATACTGGGCATCCTTGTTTCACTCCTGATCTCATTGAGAAGGCTTCTAGTTTCTCCCCATTGCAGATGATGTTTACTGATGGTTTTAGATGTGTACTGTTTATTATTTTTAGGAAAGGCCCTTTTATTCCTATACTTAATAGTGTTTTCAATAGGAATGAGTGTTGTATTTTGTCCAAGGCTTTTTCGTGCATCTGTTGAGATAAGCATGTGATTTTTGTCAGCTTGCTTATTAATATGGTCAATTATGTGGATGGTTTTCCTGATATTGAACCATCCTTGCATTCCTGGTATGAATCCCACCTGTTCATAATGAAAAACCCTCTTGATCACTTGCTGGAGTCTTTTTACTAGTATTCTATTTAAGATTTTTGCATCTGTATTCATTAAGGAGATTGGTCTGTAGTTTTCTTTCTCTGTTTTTGACCTGCCTGGATTTGGAATCAGTACCATATTTGTGTCATCAAAAGAATTTGGTAGAACTCCTTCTTTACTTATTCTGTCAAATACTTTGTATAATATTGGGATTAGTTATTCTTTGAATGTTTGATAGAATTCACTTGTGAATCCATCAGACCCTGGGGATTTTTTCTTAGAGAGTTCTTTAATGGCTTGTTCAATTTCTTTTTCTGATACAGAATTATTTAAGTATTCTATTTCTTCTTCTGTTAATCTAGGCAATTTATATTTTTGTAAATATTCATCCATATCACCTAGATTGCCACATTTGTTGCCATATAATTGGGCATAATAGCTTTTAATGATTGCCTCAATTTCCTCTTCATTAGAGGTGAGGTCTCCCTTTTCATCTTGGAGACTGCCAATTTGGTTTTCTTCTTTCTTTTTTTTAATTAGATTTACCAGTACTTTGTCTATTTTTTTTCAAAATACCAGTTTCTAGTCTTATTTATTAATTCAATAATTCTTTCACTTTTGGTTTTATTAATTTCTCCAATTTTTAGAATCTCTAATTTAGTTTTCATCTGGGGATTTTTAATTTGTTCACTTTCAAGTTTTTTGATTTGCATGTCCAATTTGTTGACCTCTGCCCTCCCTAATTTGTTAATATATGAACTCAAGGATATAAATTTCCCCCTTAGTACTGTTTTGGCTGCATCTCAAAGGATGTCTCATCATTGTCATTTTCTTCAATGAAATTATTGTTTCTATGATTTGTTCTTTAACCAATTTTGGAGAATCCTGTTATTTAATTTCCAATTAATTTTTTATTTGACTCTCCATATATCCTTACTAATTATTATTTTATTGCATTATGATCTGAAAAGGTTGCATTTATTATTTCTGCTTTTTTGCACTTGTTTGCCATGTTTTTATACCCTAGTACAAGGTCAGTCTTTTTGAATGAACCATGTGCTGCTGAAAAGAAGGTGTATTCCTTTTTGTCCCTATTTATTTTTCTCCACATATCTATTAACTCTAATTTTTCTAAGATTTCATTTACTTCTCTTATCTCTTTCTTATTTATTTTTTGGTTTGATTTATCTAGATCTGATAGAGGAAGGTTCAGATCTCTACTAGTGTAGTTTTACTATCTATTTCCTCCTTCAACTCCACTAGTTTATCCTTTAGAAATTTGGATGCTATATCATTTGGTGCATACATGTTGAGTACTGATATTTCCTCGTTGTCTATACTGCCTTTTATCAGGATGTAATTACCTTCCCTATCTCTTTTAATCAGATCTATTTGTACTTTGACTATGTCAGATATCATGATTGCAACTCCTGCCTTCTTTTTCTCAGTTGATGCCCAATAGATTTTTCTCCAACCTTTAATCCTTACCCTGTGAGTGTCTACCTGCCTCATGTGTGTTTTCTTCTAGACAACATATGGTAGAATTTTGGTTTATAATCCACTCTGCTATTTGCTTTTGTTTTATGGGTGAGTTCATCCCATTCGCATTCAAAATTATGATTGCCACTTGTGTATTCCCCAACATTTTGATATCCTCTCCTAGTTCTGTCCTTTCTTCTTTCGCTATATCCTTTTAAACCAGTGATTTGCTTTTAATAAGTGCCCCTGATCCCCACCTATATTATACTTCCCTTTCCCCCACTCCCTTTTTGTCCCCTTCTTATTTTTTTTAGGGTCTGTTAAGTTCCCTCGCCCCTCCCTTTCCATACTCCCTGCCCCACTCTCCCCCTTGTTTTTTCCCTTCTCACTTTTCCTGTAGGGTTAAGATAGAATTCAATACCCCAATGGATCTAGATGCTCTTCCCTCTCAGAATTTATTTCACTGAGAATAAGGTTTAAGTATTACCTATTAGCACTCTCTTCATAGATTAACTTGAATTCCTTTTTTTTTTTCAGGTAAACTGGCAGTATCCTGGATTATAGTCATTTGCATTGTTTGTCTTATGATGCTAGTCCTTGTATTTTATTGTTCAAAAGTTCTATTAAAACAGGTAAAACATATATTCTCTCCATCTTGGAAACCTCCTTCAAGTATGAGTGAGGTATGTGGTATTTTTTTCCCTCTTCTTTTGGAGGGATACAGAATGTACAGAATTCTGATCCCTCAAAAAAAATTCTTAAAACCTATAGAATGTTTGAATTCACTTAAAATTTACTGCTAAAAATGCAGAAAATCTTATAGGCTGATTTAGACATTTCCTCAAAGTTGTCGTAAATCTATAAATGATGTAATAGCTATGATTAAATAGAAGTCAAAGAATAGCAGGATTTGCTAACAAATGCCACACTCATCTGACAAATTGGAGTCTGTGACACTTAATGTTTGCTATTTTTAAGTTTTTGAAACATGATATGAAAATGAAATAAGAATAAATAATGATATATTAAGGTATGTGAAATAACTGATGAAAGGCCTAATATACATCTGAGTCTATATCATTAATATAAATTATACTATTTCTGTGTTTAAAATAAACTTATAAATACTCAGTTGCTTTGGGCAAATACCACATTGTCTAAATCCTAGAAGTAAATAAACAACATCACAGTTATCTTTCTTCATTAGTGAGTTCAGTGACTAGGTCGGTCACAGTCTTGTTTTCTATCCCAGTTCTTATCAACTTAATTATTTATGCTGATAACCCTTAGATCACAGTGGCCTCCAAGTTCATATGAATCTTCTTAAATCTCATGACCTCTCTTTCTGTTTAATAAGGGTGGCCATATTTAGACACCTTCTACCCTAATTGCCACCTTTAAAATTCCCCTTGTTGATCACTGTCTCTTATTCTCCACAGTCCTACTGACTTGTGGCTCCTCCATCTTCTCTGTCTATATTTAACCTTTAGTTCCTTAGGGTTCCCTGTTGTCCCAGTCCATCACCCCGATCCATCTTTCTTACTTTTCTCCCTTCAACCTTGATCCTAAAATTAACTGGTTTGGCAAGACTCTGTACTCTGCTGTTCCCACCCCACTAATCCTCAACTCATGGTCATCTCCATCGTTTGCCTTCTTTGGTCTTACTCATCACTGACCAACTGCTATAACAAGCGATGGCCCTGTGGAGAGTTGGTTTGCCACAAGCTACCACATCTCAATTGAGTCCTCACAGAAACTCAGCAGTGCTTTTAACTCTTCTCTGAGTGACGTGACCACTTTTTCCAGCGGAGACGTTCTTGTTCACAAATATCTTGCAATGCAACATTAGAAGCTCTAACTACATGTGCAAGGTGTCATGTTAGACATTGGCGATCAAAGGGAAAAAATGAAATAATCCCTTCTCTCAGAAAAGATAATTTTGTGCCATCTTCCCTCTCAACAGATGGCCCCACCTCCTTCCCTACTAAAAAGTAGGTCTTTGGAGGTCATCTTCCTTCCTCACCCTGAATCTTTTCTCATCCTTACAACCTTTGCGTCTTCTGTTTCATAGTATAAAGAGTCATTGCCCAAGCTGATTCTTTCACTTTTACCCCTCAATTTCATCACTTCTCTAATATCCAGATTGAACCATTTAGAAGTTACAAAAAGGAGTTTATTCAGCCATGGCAGAGAGGAAATAGTCATATCATAAAGATATGTTAAGCACGGCTAAAACATTTACTATTCATTTGGGGATAGCTTCCCTGATCCTGTGTTCCCACAGCAATCTGTAGTTAGAAACATAGAGAAGGAAACAAGTGACCACTCGGGCCCTAACCTTTATATTTTGGGTGTCAGGAGCACCCTTTTTGTACATGTTTATTTTGTACCAATGGCCTGAGCCTTTAGGGATCTCTTCACCAAATTAATTCTCAGTACATTTTAGGGAAAGGCCACATTAGTCCACCTGGGGCATGACCATGGTTTTTCTTGGGTCTCATCTTCTTTTACCTTTCTTCAGCATTCTGCACTACTGACCACCTCTTCTTTCTTCCATGACCCTGGTCCCTCTAGGTTTTTCACCCTGTTATGCATTCCTTCTTGATTTGTTTTATTTAGTTCGTCTTCCTGTCCTTTAAGCATGAGTAGTATCCCCCAGGCCTTCTTTTCTCTTCCTTCCCCTACGTGTCCTGACATCTTCCTTACTCAGTCTGCCACCAGCCTAGTTCAGACTTTTCTTATCTCATCTGAATTATGATAGCCCTCTCACAATTCTCTTTGCCTGTATTCTCTTCTCTCTCTCTTCCATTCTTCATACAGCTACCAAAATGATCTTTTTTAAGAACAGATCTGAACATGGTAATTTCCTTGCTCAGAAACCTTCACTGATTCCCTATTTATTTCAAGAATAAAATTCAGACTCCTTAGCCCAGTTTTTAAAGTCCTTAACAGTCTAGACGCAACCACCCTTTCCTTACTTAGCTACTCACCAAACTTGATACTCATTTCACCCAGTTGACATCATCCCCTGGGCCTCAGATGCCCCTTTTCCCCATCTGTACTATAGAACCTTTTTCTTCCTTGAGGAGTCAGCGTGGATGCCATCTTTCTTCAGTGAAGATGTCCAAGTTCTAGCTAAAAGTAGCTTTTTCTTTCTCAGATTTCCTAGAGCAATTTGACTCTTGACTTTGCCTTCATCACAGCCTGCTTTGTATTATACTTATCTATGACTATATCACGTTCCTCCTCCAGTAGAGTGCAGATTCTCTGAGGACTGCCTTTTAAACAATCTTGGTATTCTCAGAGCATAAGACAATTCAATAAACATTTATGACGCACTTCCTAGGTACAGGGCTGTGAGCTGAGTGCTGAAGATATAGTACAACAAAGCAATGCAATCCTTGTCCTCCGGGAACTTCTCTGTATCATATCTACATGGTATGCCAGTTTAAGAAATGTCCCTTGAGGAACCCGAATTTAAGAAGTATCAATTCCAAGAGAATCAAAAGTAGCTTTTAGCATAAGAGGTATTAGCTTAAAATCAGCCAGAAGTCCTACAAGAAGATGCAGAGATGGAAAATGAAATGTTGATTTCATGGAATAGATAATGCCCCTTTTCATTATTCTTACCCTGAAATCCCAAATATAAGGAGGAGTATAATAAAGCTTTCTAGTTTCCGTTTCTTTAACTTAAAGCATCAGTTCTGAGCACCTAAGTGTTAAAAAAATGTATATGACTAAAGACAGATTTCCTCAGTCAAGGGTATAACTGAATGGTAGGACTAGAACTTGACAACCATATTAACTTAATAATGTTAAATTAATTTTTTTCTGTTCTCTTTTTTTTTTTCATTAGAGGTTCTCTGATCAACCATTGAAAAATCTGCTTGTCGCTTCAGAAGAACAAACAGAAAGTTGTATAATTGAAGAAACAAATATTGTTATGTTAGAAGAAACAGATCAAAATGGGAAAAGTGATGTTATTTGTAGTAAACAAGACAATCAAGATTCAGGAAACTTTTCCAACAAGGATGAAACTAGTAGTAGTAGTAAAGTGACTGAAGAAGCGCTACAACTAGAAACTATGCCACAGTAAACATACCTTGCCAAAGGTCAGCCTGGGAGCCTGAGTCCCGTGCCCTCCTGAGCATTTCTGAGAGAATTTGGACAGAGGAATGAAGCCTAACCTTAGAGTTTAAGCTCCCAAATTCTTAGTTAATGCTTCTCTATTTAAAAGTGGAACTCCTGGGGGCCACCAAGCGGCACAGTAGATACAGCGCCAAGACTGGAGTCAGGTGGACCTGGGTTCAAATGGGACCTCACTTCCTAGCAGTGTGACCCTGAGCAAGTCACTTAATCCCAGTTGCCTAAGTCTTGCCACTCTTTTGTCTTAGAATTGACACTAAGATAGAAGACAAGGGTGACATAAAAATAAAAAACATCATGAAATTCCTGGAATTTAGAGCACAACCGCCAGGCACCCAAAGCCAGAAGTTGGACACCTGCCTCTACGTGACCTGCAAACGTGACTTGTTCCTGTTTCATGGCTCACGACATTCAGCGAATTGGGGGGGGGGGGGGGCTGCTAAATCTTTTACATGTATCTTTAGTAGAGATGTAGCCTCTGGGCGAGCCACGGGCAGCCTTCCTTTAAACCAAGGCGGCCCACCACGAACAAACGCCCTCTCCTGGGCCTCTTTGGGAGCCAGTTAAAAGCAGCGTTTCGTTTTCTGTTTGTTTAAAAACAGTCTCATTAGGAGACAGGAAAACACCGGCCGGGTGCCGGAGCTACACTACCTCCGACTAGTTAGAGTGCAACTTCCTTTGAACAGGTTCCTTCATCGCCTTTAAATCAAAGAAACCCCCGGAATCACGTGACAGCCTCGCGCGGCGCCCTTTCCGTGCGGCATGACAGCCGAGCCCAGGAGCGCAGAGGTCACAGACCTAAGGGGCCCCTCCCTGCCGTGCTAGTGACCTGCTACAACAGCGACTTCGTGTTGTTTACAGTCCCGAAATTGTCTGCTGAGGAGCGTGTTCTGAAGGCTCTTTACAAGGCTTGGCGTCTCCAGGAACAACCCGCATTTATGTCGTTCTCCGAGTCCTTTTATCCCAGCCGCGCGCGCGAGGAGGAACGAAGACACCTACAGAGGAAGGCCGTCATTTAGGTTGTGGGACACTAAATGGCCTGTCCGTGGCCTCACCGCGTACCACACAGTACAAAGCAGAGTACAAAGCAGAGTGTGAACCCGGGGCTTCCGACTCGAGGGCAGCCAGTGCTGCGCTCTGGCTCTCGGTATGAAGCTTCCTCATGACATGGGAGACTACAGAGGCCGAGAAAGAAATGGGAGCGGACAGCATCAGATGTGGGGCCCGCCACCCCTCGTTCGACCCCCTCATTTTATACCTGAGGCGGCGGCGGTGCGGAAGTTTGTCGTTCGTGCCGGGCCGTCTGAGTAATAAGTCGCCGTGCCATTCGGCGTCAGTGCCACGTGGCATGCACCGACTCCAGCGCGGGAGAAAAATGAGTAACGAGGCCACCGTCTTGTGAATGCACTCTAGACGCAGGTTGGCTTCTCCCTGCTACACACGGATTTTTCCGGCCGTTTTCCCCTCCTCTTCGGCCAAGCTTTTATTAGCCTACGGAACATGCAAGCCTCTTTTTTAAAAAATCCTGTGCTTTCCTAATGAATGATGTTTACACTGTCTGCTCTTTACATTACCCATAGTGTTCCTCTGCTAGCACGGATCACGGAAATTTGACTTTTAGGGAGATTTTCCACACATTCTGATGCCCTAAGAAGTTGGGAAACCAGCCGGCACAGCATTGGCTGTGGGCCTAATTTGATGTTTTCCGGCCCAGGTATCCGTGAGTCATTCAACACCCTCCATTACTAGCTTTCCTGGGCGTGTATCGGAGCACAGGGCAGTTGCTAATGCTCCATTGCTACTTGGGGGGTGTAAGGGGAAATGGCTTTGTTCCGAATCCGCTCTGGTACGAACTGATTGTAGATACACTTTTGTATACGCTTGTGTGTGAACACATTATCTCATTACATTATTATAGGAGATACACATTATCTCCTATAAAATGGGAGCACCTTAAAGGCAGGGATGGGTTTTTATTGTTTTGTTGTCTTTGTATCCATCGTGTCTAGCCCACTACCTGGCCCGGAACCCACTTTTAATGGATGTTTTTTCTAGAACCTTTATTTTTTAAAAAATGTTTCTTACATGTAATTACATGTAAAAAAGGCTTAACTTTTGTTTCTTAAAATCGAGTTCCAAATTTTCTCCTTCCTTCTTCCCTGCCCTCCCTCAAGGCAAGGAATTGGGTCTCGGTTGTATATGTGCAGTTATGCAAAATGGATTTTCATATTAGTCATGTTGTGAAAGAAAAGAGACCAAAAAATAAAAAATGGGAAAACAATTTTAAGGTGTTTTTTAATGGCATATTTTGATCTGCATGTAGACTCCTTTTTCGACATGAGGCCTTGGGAATGGTCTTAGATGATTGTATTGCTGAGCATGGCCAAGTCACTCACGTTTGGTCATTGTACAATATTGTTCCCGTGGACAGTGTTCTCCTGGTTTTTCTTACTTCGCTTTGCATCAGTCCATGTAAGTCTCACCAGGTTTTTCTGAAGGCGTTCTGGCCATCATTTCTTACAGCACAATACTGTTCGGTGACATTCATATACCACAACTTGTTCAGCCCTTCCCAGTCAGTAGACATCCCCTCAATTTCCAATTTGCCACCGAATAATTAACTGCTAGAAATATTGTTATACGTATACATCCTTTTCTTTTTAAAAAAATCTCTTTAAAATAGAAAACAGTTGTTTTGCTGGGTCAAAGAATAGGCATCGTTTTATAGCTTTTTGACGATAGTAACAAATTGCTTTTCAGAATGGATGGATCAGTTCAGAACTTCACCAATTGTGTATTAAGCGTCCCAATTTTCCCACATCCCCTCTAACATTTGTCCTAGTCATTGTCACCCTATCCCTCCCCAAAAATATTTTGCTTCTGCCACATTCTGCCCTCCTTTCTCTCAGTCCCCCCTTCTATTTATCCCTCTCCTCTCCTACTTCTCTGTAGGTAAGACAGATGTTTATACCCAATTGAGTGTGTGTTATTCCTACTTTGAACTAATTCCGATGGAGAATAAGGTGCAAGTGTTGTCTGCCACCCTACCTCCCATTTTCTCCACTATAAAAACTCTTTTGAACCTCTAATTTACCCCATTCTACTTTTCCTCTCCTCCCGTTTTATTTTTCTGGATATCATTCCATCATAGCCTTTCTACACTTCTAACTGTTCTAAAAGGGATAAAGTTCTCAAAAGTTTCACCTTCCCGCGTAGGAATGTAAACCATTTAAGCGTGTTGTATCCCTTATATTCTCTCTCTTCTGTCTCTCTTTGGATGCTTCTCTTGAGAATTACATTTAAAAGTCAGATTTTCTATTCAGGTCTGGTCTTGTCATCAAGAATGTTTGAAAGTCCTCAATTTTATTATGTATCCATTTTTCCCTGAAAGGATTTTCTCACCAATTACATGTAATAACAAGGTTCTACATATCCTAAATTATATGATCGAACTTATCTCCCCCCTCCCTCCCCTCCCTGCTGCCTCCTGGTGCTACAGGGAATGCAGTCTGGGTAATACATGTATTATTATGCAAAGCATTTCCACATTGTTCATTATTGTAAAAGAACACTTGTGTAAAAACCTAAACTGCAAAATAAAAACCCAAATAAACTAAAGTGGAAAATCATATACTTTCATCTTCATTCCAACTCCAATGGTTCTTTTCTGAAGGTGGATAGCATTTTTTGTCAAAAATTCCCCAGAATTGTCCTGGGTCATTGTATTGCTGAGAGAAGCTAAGTCTATCACAGTGGATCATTCCACAGGGTTCTCCTGGTTCTGCTTATTTCACTCTGCATCAGTTCACGAAGGTCTTTCCAGCTCTTTCTAAATCCTGTTCATCATTCCTTATATGTAGCACAATAGTATTCCATCACCATCTTATATACCACAATTTGTTCAGCCATTCCCCAGTTGATGAGCATCCTTTTAATTCTTTGCCACCACAAAAAAACTGCTTATATTTTTGTACAAGCAGATCCTTAACCATTTTTTAATTTCTTTGGGATATAGACCTAGTAGTGGAATTACTGGATCAAAGGGTATATATTCTTTTATAACCCTTTGGGCATAATTCCAAATTGCCCCCCATAATGTTGGATCAGTTCAAAACTCCACCAGCCAACATTATCACTTTCCTTTGCTCCCATATTGGCCAGTCTAATAGGTGTAAGGTGGTACTTCAGAGTTGTTTTAATTTGCATTTCTCTAATCAGGAAGGATTTAGAACACTTTCTCATGTGATTATTGATAGTTCTAATTTCATCAGGTGAAAACTGCCTATGTCCCTTGACCTCTTGTTGATTGGGGAATGGCTTGATTTTTTGTAAGCTCCTTATATATTTGGGAAATTAAACCTTTGTCAGAGGATTTTATTATAAAAATGTCCCAGTGTGTTGCTTTCCTTCTAAATTTGGTTGCATTGGTTTTGTCCGTAAAAGAGCTTTTTAATTTGATGTAGCCAAATTCATTCATTTAAGTTCCTTTCCCACAGATCCAACAGGTATACTATTCTATGTCCCCCTAATTGAATTATATCACCCTTTCTGTATAAATCATATACCCATTTGACCTTATCTTGGTCCAGGATCTGAGATATTTTTTTCCAATTTTCCCAGCAGTTTTTGTCAAATACTGAGTTCTTATCCCAAAAGCTGGGGTCTTAAGATTTATCTAACACTAGCTTGCTGAGATCACTTACCCCAAAACTATTCCACTGATCCACCATTCTATTTCTTAGCTAGTACCAGATTGTTTTGATGACTACTTTATAGTATAGTTTAAGGTCTGGTACTAGTAAGTCACCATCCCTCACACTCTTTTTTCATTAGTTTCCTTGACATTTTTTTCTTCTAAATTAATTTGTTATTTTTTTCTAGTTTCCTTGAAAGGATTTTACTCAGTTTTGCTTAGTAAATGAGTCTTGATTATAATCCTAGCCCCTTTGCCCTCTGTAATAATCATATTCCAATCTCTCTGATCCTTTAATATAGAAGCTGCCAAATCTTGTGTTATCCTCACTGTTGCTCTATGGTAATTGAATTGTTTCTTTTTGGCTGTATGCAATATTTTCTCCTTAACCTGAGTGCTCTGGAATTTGGCTACAATATTCTGGGGACTTCAGGGGGAGAGATATCTTTTAGGAGGGAATCAATGGATTTTTAAAATTTCTATTTTACCACCAGTTCTAGGACATAAGGACAATTTTCCTTGATTATGTATAGATTTTTTTTTAATCATGGCTTCCTGGATCTATGTATGGGCAGTGCAACAAGTGTCTTGCACCCAAAACCAGCAAAGGGACCTGTCTAATCTTTTTCTGAGCAATTGCCCTACTTACCTTCTTCCCTTACTGTCTGTGGCTGGGAGTTCCAGAAGTCTTTGCTGCTGTTTCTTCTATGCCCAGGGTCAGTTGCTGCAGTATATAAGATCCCTCATGCCTTCCTTCTAAGTTATTTTGGACTGGAAAATTACTTCACCCTATCTCTTTGTGGGTTATGCTGCTTCAGAATTCATTCTGAGGTTTTATAGTTTTTTGGAAGCTAATATGATAGAGATCAGATGGATTGTGTTCCTCTCTGCCATCTTGGCTCTTGCCCCCATTTTGTTTTTTTAAGATGTTATTTTCTTCAGTATTTTTGTGCTTCATTGACCAAGCTATTGATGCTTTTTTTCATGATTTTCTTCCATCCCTCTCATTTCATCTCCCAGTTTTTCCTCTCCCTCTCTTGTTTTTTTAATACCCTTTTTGAGCTCTTCTAGGAATTCATTTTGGGCCTGGGACCAATTGTCATTTTTCTTTGAGGCCTTGGATGTACCTGTTTTGACTTTGTTGTCTTCTTCTGAGTTAGTGTTTCGACGTTTCCTTTCTATGGTTAGGTTCTTTTTTGTTTGTTTGCTCATTTTTCCAGCCTATTTATTGACTTTTAATTTTATATTAAAGTTGAGCTCTGCTCCTCAGATAGAGGGGACACTGTCCCAGGCTTCAAGTTTTTTGTGCTGCTGTTTTCAGAACTAATTTTGGGGACATGCAAGTTTAAGTTCTTCCAACATAGTATGATCCTAGGAGAAGGGTAGTCATTGCTCTCTTGGCCTGAGCTCTGGTCTGTGAGTGACCACAAGCACTTTTTCAACCCGGACTTGTGATTCCTGCTAGTTCTGCTCCTCACTCTGGGATTAGGATCTGGAATTTCATAGGAGCAATGTAACAGAGTCCTGTACCCAGCCCCAGTGCCAGCAAAGGGTCCCCTGTAATTTCCTTCTGACCAGTTGTCTAACCTGCTTTCCATCTGTGTGCTGAGGTTTGGAAGCCATCTACTACCACCAATTCAGTCACCCTCAAAGGCCTGATACTGGCTTGCAGGCTATTCCACTTTCATACCAATGAGATGGACCTTTCCTCTTACCTTCTAAGTTATCTTAGGTTGGAAAAGTGTTTCAAACCTATCCTTTTGTTAGTTCTGCCACTCTAGAATTTGTTTTGTGGCATTTTAATGATGTGTGGAGAGGAATTTGGGAGAGTTCAGCCCTTTACTCCACCATCTTGGCTCTACTTCATAAGTGCTTTTTAAAAATAAGTGCTTTTTTGATTAATAGATGGATGTTCACATGCTGAAGATCCCCCAAAGAACTATGGAAATAATTTTTTTTAATTCATCTGCCTTTCTGCCTGACCCAGGCTTAGGAACTACTTCAATTTATAACTTAGTTTGCTGAAATATGGCAAAGAAAACTTAGAGTTACAAGTTAGTAGTAGTAGTAGTCTCTTGGTAACCGAGGATGACGAAGAGTTACAAGTTACCTTAGGAATATACTGCATGCTGAAAAACAAGGAAATACAGATCCATCCTGATGAGCTCTTCATCAGAATCTTTGCTCCCTTGCCATTTCTCTGACAAAGAGTTTGTACATCCTTGTCAGTTGAAGGCAAACTACTTTTCAGGCATAGAAACCAAATTTATTTCAACTTCAGTGAGTTTTCTGGGTCTGTCCTACATGGCTAGAAGCTTATAAATGCTTCAATTGGCCTAAGAGAATGGACATGGGCATTCTACTAAGCAAAGCCACCATTGGTATTCATATCTCTATTGAAGAGTAGTCATATCTATCCATTTTTCTCATTTATATTTACCCTATTGAAAAAAATAAGCACAATATATTGTTTCTTCTGGATAACTGCTTTCATCACTTAGGACTATAAACAAAGAAAGAGAGAAACAGATGGAAAAAGAAAGAAAATAAGAAAGAAAGTGAAAGAGAGAGGCAGAGAAAGGAGGGAAGGAAAGAAAGAAAGAAAGAGAGAGAGAGAGAGAGAGAGAGAGAGAGAGAAAGGAAGGAAGGAAGGAAGGAAGGAAGGAAGGAAGGAAGGAAAAGGAAGGAAGGAGAAGGAAGGAAGGAAAAGAAAGGAAGGAAAAGAAAGGAAGGAAAAGGAAGGAAGGAGAAGGAAGGAAGGAAGGAAAAGGAAGGAAGGAAGAGAGAGAGAGAGAGAGAAAGAAGAAGAAAAATAGGATGGGAAAGTGAGGAATCATTGCCTCTTAACAACAAAAACTTGTCTGAATAAGGTGTTTTGACAACTGTGAGTTGACTCCACAAGACTCCTGCACCACCTGCTCATACAGTCCTTATCCCAGTAGTCAACTTTTGCTCTCTTGTCATGTTCCCCACAGAGGGAAGCTCCCCCCGCCACCCCATCTGATGTGCTTGTCTCTTTCTCTCTATGGCTTCTCCTCACCTTCTATCCTTTTGGAATGGGAAGAGTGAGATTATCAGACTCTGAGTCTCAATGACTCTTCCTGGATTGAAATCTGGGAAATTTCCTACCCACCAACAAGGGTAAGTCTCACCTACAACCTATAACTTGGGAATAGGAAGAGATACTTTGGGACAGGGATCAAATTGGACTTTTTCATATTGTTTGTCACTTGATTTTTATTCTCACTGTTTAATTTACATGGCAAATCTAGATTGATCTGAATAAGGAATTTAGTTCAGGGGATGGAGCTCTATGGCATTAGTAGGAGGTCTTCAGCCCAGTGATTATTGCTGGTCCTTCTTTTTTGAAGGGGACCAGTGACAGCACAGAGCCAGGGTTGCCTCTGGTGTGAATGGGAAGTGAGGCCATTTCACAGAGTCATCAGACCAACTCTCTTTAAGTCTAAAATCTCACAAGACACAAGCCGGGATGACCAGAGATTACTCGGGATAAGGTGGATGATGTTGGCATCTTTGACGTCTGCTTCAGCCGCCGTCATGGCATTGGACCGTTGCCCATGCTCAGGGCAGACGTCCCCCAAACTCCCCAATGGGTTGGAGGCCAAGGCTGGCCTTCGACCTGGTTTAGCGATTCTGCTAAGAGGGTTTACCAGGTGCAGCCACCATCCATGTTCTCGCTTCTTGGAACCTGGGGGAGAGCTGGCCACCAAAGGGAGATGAGCAACCCAAAAAGGGCTCCGAAAGCCTCCTACCAGAGGTGCTGGTCCTCCCTGCACACTCCAGACCCTCCAGTCAAGTATTTTTGCCTGGGGAAAAGGGACAAAGAAGCAGCTCCTGAAGGCAGTGATCATTAGACCTAGTAGGGCAGAGAAGAGGACAAGAGGAGATTCCCAGAGTTTTCGTGGGTGCTTAATCCAGTTGTTTTTGAAGCAGCTTCTTTTGTGCAGGGGTTCTAGTTTAGCACCCTGTTAAAATAACTCACATCTGCCCCGGCATCAAGGTGATACAGTGGACAGAGCACAAGGTTTCGAATTAGGAAGATTCATCTTCATGAGTTCAAATCTGACCTCTGACACTTACTGGTTGGGTGACCCTCAGCAAGTCACTTAACTCCATTTGCCTCAGGTTCATCTTTTTTAAAAGGTGCCTGAGAAGGAAATGGCAAACTGATCTAATATATTTGCCATGAAAACCCCAAGTGGGGGTCACAAAAAATTGATCATGACTGAAATGACACAACAACCACGTGACTGTGTGTGTTTTCAGTTAGGATTTCTAAAGCCTGCAAATTTTCCTATTGTGCTAATGTCACAAAAAGGTGCGATTGTAACAGAAAAGGTAACCTGGCCATGACACAGGGCACTTGCCTCACGGGAATTCCACTAGAACTGCGTATCTAAAAATTGGTTTTCTACTTCTGAAATGATATTTTGCTGTGCTAACCCTCTGACGAATACATGAGTCACGAGTGTAGAAAGTTAGTATTCATCTGTACCCCCTTTTTAGCCCCCAAAACAACCTTTTGATTTTAAAGCAAAAACATCTTAGAGCCAAAGCTCTGAACTGTATCTCCCTGAGGCTGTCAGTCAAGTCCTCCCTCTTTTGATCTAACGTACTAGGAAACAATGTACATGTGCTGTGTGCCCAACCTAAATGTCCAGAAGACCTGGCTCTTGTCCTGACTAAGGTCTGAGCCCTCCAATCAGTGGAGATCAGGAAAGAGAAATCACAAAGAGCATCAAATGGAGGTGGGAACAAGGAGTCTTTTCCCAACATCCAACAAGGATCTTTTCCCAGAACCATGGTCTGCCTGCTGGTAGGGGAGGTACCTGAAAGTGCCAGCTTTCCGGCTTCTGCTTCTCTCTTCCTCTTGGCTTTCTTCTTGCTATTTAATAAATAATTATCAAATTAAGAGATGACCTCCAGAAAATTTTAATCATAACACTAGAAATAATTCTTTCAACTGTGAATTTCAAAACTACTCCACCCTATTCAGACCATTCTTTAGAAGATCAGATTTAGCTATTTCCTGATCAATAACAATAGGGATTCTTGGAATAACAGAATCAGGTCTTGGAAACTACAATCTCCACCCTACTCAGGGTAACAAGATTAGGAAGGGCTGCAGCAAAACTCAAGATTTAATTATTGAGAAAATGGCCTTCAACAGACATGTGCAAAAAAGGACAGACCTCTGGGAGGTCCTAGATCAAGCTAGAGCCACCATTGGCACATGTGAGACACTGGAAGTGAGGTAGGGAACAGCCTCTGGAGTTCTCGGGACTTCTTGTGAGGAGGGAGAGAGTCAGTTGGAGGCTGGTGCTTGGAGTTGGAGGGGCCCCGCAGACTGCTTTCCTTCAGATTGGTCATGTGAGTGATAGGGACTGATCTCTCCTTGCCTTGGCTATCCAGGGCCTTGGGCCCCGCTTTGGCTCAGCCTGAGCAGAGTGGGTATTTAAGCCCTCTTTCCTTCTCTCCCCTTTCCCTCCCCCCCCCTCTCTCTCTCTCTCTTCCTCTCTCTCTCTCTCCCCTCTCTCTTCTCTCTCTCTCTCTCTCTCTCTCTCTCTCTCTCTCTCTCTCTCTCTCTCTCTCTCTCTCTCTCTCTCTCTCTCTCTCCTCTCTGTCTCTCTGTCTCTCTCTCTCTCTCTCTCTCTCTCTCTCTCTCTCTCCCTCCCTCTAATGCTTTCTTCCTCCTGTTTGTAATTAAAACACCATAAAAAAATTGGCAGCTGACTTGAGTGTTTCATTTAGGAATTACATAGCTGAATTCCTTGGCGACCTTAAATTAATATATATCAGTCTTTTAAAGTGATTTCAATATCACACAACTCCCTTCAGGGGCCAATAGTTAATGGTTACATTGATGTAAATATGTTAATATACTTCCCAAATTGCATCATCATTTATTAATGGATTATTTTAGCACTGGGAGAATTGGGTACAAACATTTATATGCTGATAATTTTCATGTCAAAATTCTAATCCAGAAACTCTGATTCCAGATCTTTTGGCCATTTCTATGACGTCATATTGTCTCTCAAATTGAGGATGCTTGTTTACAGATTTGATTTCCTCTGAACCAAAATTGGGGCTCAATTTTGATATTTAAACATGGTGAATGAAAATATAATCTTGAAGCAATTGATTCCTTTGTAACAATCACATCTTTATGATTGGAAAACACTGGATTTGGAGGTGGAAAACCTGTATACTTTCTAGCTTTATGACTAGTGTGCATTTAATTTATTTATTTAGTCAATTTAGAACATTATTCCTTGGTTACAATAATTACATTTCTCTCCCTCCCCTCCACCTGCCCTTCCCACAGCTGATGTGCAATTCCACTGGGTATTACTTGTGAGTGTGCATTTTAAAATGGATCTGAACCCTGGGAGACTACATCTCCCAGGGCACAGCTTCTTCAGACACCTCCCACTTCCTTTGTGGAAGGTGTCTGAGAAGATATAAAAGAAGTGAGAAACGTGGGTTTTCCTGCCCTTTCCCCAGAACTAGAGCCTTTGGTCCCTGCATAGTTGCTGGAGATCTCATTTTCTCTAGCTTTCCCAAACTTTTCTTTTTCTAGCCCAAATAAACCGACCTAACTATCACTAGAGTCTGGCTTGATTTTATTTAATTCCTTAACCTAGTTATAGTTAAGAAAGCCTGGTCAATTTCCCTTCCAGGGCTGGGGTGACCCAGCTACCTTCCTTCCCTTCCTTTCCCTCCAATTTCCCTTCCACACTAGGAGTCACTGTTCTGAGTCACTGTTAACTCGTCTATAAAATAGTAATACCTATTCATTTACTGTATAGGGATGTTGGAGAAATCAAATGAAATAATATATATATAAACACTTTGTAAACCTCAAAGTACTTATAAATGCCAACTAATGTGATGGTTAAACATTGATCAGAAAGAATGGGTATACAAGCAAGATTTTTCTTCTTTATATTTCTGTTTATTATTTTATTATTTTTTTTCTTTCTTACTTTCCAACGTAGAACCAATACTGTGTGTTTGCTCTAAGGCAGAAGAGCAGTATGGGCTAGACAACAGGAGTTAAATGACTTGCCCAGGGTCACACAGCTAGAAAGAATCTGAGGCCAGATTTGAACCTAGGACCTCCCATCTCTAGTCCTGACTCTCAATCTACTGAGCTACCCAGCTGCCCCCTGCTTATTATTTTAAAGAAAGAATTTTGAAGTGTAATAACTTCTTCTTCCTTAATTCTTCCATTTGTCCCAAGAGTGGCATTTTTAAAGGTCACTTCTAAGAATATAAGATTTGTGCTGCTTGTTTGTGATTTTAAAGCATTTTTTTAGCAAAAAGAAATTTCCCAAACCATTTGAAGCTGACTTATCAACTTCCTCAATTCTATGACCTCTTTCTCTATTTTGAAATCTTCTCTCTGACTGATCATGCAGTGACTCATTTCTCACATGAACATAAAAAACAAACTGGTTCCCATCAGAGACTTTTAACATAAAAGTGAGTAGATTGAAATTATTTTAATCACTTATTTCTCTGGAGTCAGTAAATTGTTTTACTGTTTCATTTAGTTGGATTGTCTTTCCAAAATACACATAGATGAGTCAGTTTTATGAGTCTTCTTTGGGGCATTTTAAAAAGCAGTTTCCATTTACATCTCAGACTCACCATATCCAGAATAGCTTCCTTATCTTTTCACCAAAACTCTCCGGGCTTCCAGACTACCCAATGAATGCCAAGAACACCACCATGCTGCTTCTAGCTTCAAAACTACTCAATGAATGCCAAGAACACCACCATGCTGCTTCTAGCTTCAAAACTACCCAATGAATGCCAAGAACACCACCATGCTGCTTCTAGCTTCCAGACTACCCAATGAATGCCAAGAACACCACCATGCTGCTTCTAGCTTCCAGACTACCCAATGAATGCCAAGAACACCACCATGCTGCTTCTAGCTTCAAAACTACTCAATGAATGCCAAGAACACCACCATGCTGCTTCTAGCTTCCAGACTACCCAATGAATGCCAAGAACACCACCATGCTGCTTCTAGCTTCCAGACTACCCAATGAATGCCAAGAACACCACCATGCTGCTTCTAGCTTCCAGACTACCCAATGAATGCCAAGAACACCACCATGCTGCTTCTAGCTTCCAGACTACCCAATGAATGCCAAGAACACCACCATGCTGCTTCTAGCTTCCAGACTACCCAATGAATGCCAAGAACACCACCATGCTGCTTCTAGCTTCCAGACTACCCAATGAATGCCAAGAACACCACCATGCTGCTTCTAGCTTCAAAACTACCCAATGAATGCGAAGAACACCACCATGCTGCTTCTAGCTTCCAGACTACCCAATGAATGCCAAGAACACCACCATGCTGCTTCTAGCTTCCAGACTACCCAATGAATGCCAAGAACACCACCATGCTGCTTCTAAGGGTCGTCAAGGGAAATGTGGTTGTTACTACAAATAGGTGCTCTGGGGACACAGGGAGGAAGTAGAGCTAATGGGTATAGAATGGTGGTATGGTCTCCTGAGAGAAGCTTCAAGAGTGGCTTCTGAAATGAAGCATTGATAAGATGTCAACACTGCCTAAATTAATTTGCTTTCAGAGCTCTATCTATCAAACCACCAAAAGACAACTTTTTAGAATAAGTCATCAGGGGAGTTTGTGTGTCCACTTTCCTAGTACTGCATCCCATTACATAGAAGGTTTAAAATGTATCTTGATTCTAATTATTACTGACCACTGAAAACTCTCCATCTAGCTTGCTGATACAGCCTAGTTGTAATTCTGCTTTTCTCATTCTAAGTAGACTTTACTGATTTTTAGTAACCTCTCCTTTTGCTAAGGGTTCATGCTTCTTGATCTTATTGTCCCACCAAGGATATGACAACTACCAAGGCTGACCCTTTGTGCCTTTAAAAGGGCCAGTGAGGGTCTGGGTTTGCATAGGATTTGAAGAACTCTGATCAATGTAAGGATCAATCATGACTCAAGAAGAATAACAATGAAGCATATGCTTTTTACCTCCTGACAAAGATGGATTCAAGAGATGACTCAAGATGCATAATGAGATAGACATTTTTTGGAAATGATCAATGTAGGAATTTGTTTTGATAGACTATTTGCATATTTGTTATAAGGATTTCCCCCCCTCCCCTTGTTTCTTTGTAGTAGCTGGGGGAGGAAGGTGGGAGATTTTTTTAATATTAATTTTAATTAAGTGATTTATCATTGAAAGACTAAGTGATAAAGACTATCTATACAGAGGATAAATTAAAGTGAACTCTTTCTTTGCAATCAGATTCTTGATGGCCTACTACTTATTGACCTTAGAGTTCCAAATTCCTGGACTTCCTCTATGGCTTCTAATTCTCCTGAGTCTTCAATACTTCCTTCTAGCTAACAAAAAACAAAAAACAAAAAAAAACAATCTTTCTGATAAGATGCTAAGATAAAAACATTAAACCACACAGAGCCAAGCATACATCCTTGGGGTAGTCTACAGGAGATTCTTCTTCACATTGCAGATGAACCATTAACAGCAAAGTCTATCCATCCAATGAGTTGAATCTATCTAGCTTATTATTGTCCACTACTTAACACTCCATTCTTTCCCACAAAAATCAAAAACTTTGTTAAAACTGAGGTAAGCTATCTCAAAAATATTTTCTTCATCTAGAAGATTTGTCAGAGAAGAAAAAGAGGTTAGACTGGCATGACCCACTTTTGGTGAAACCATGCTGGCTCTTCGAAATAATTAATTCGCACTACTGTGCTCTAAGGAATGATGAACTGCTTGATTTCTATAAGAACTGGAAAATCCACCATGAACCAATGCAGAGTGAAATGAGCAGAACCAAGAGAACATTGTACACAGAAAGTGAAACATTGTGGAACAAACAAATGCAATGGACATTACTACTAGTAGCAATGGAATGATCCAGGACAATCCTGAGGTACTTATGAGAACAAATGCTATTCACATCAAGAAAAAGAACTGTGAGAGTAGAAAGGCAGAAGAAAAACATGTGATTTATCACTTGTTTATACAGGTATATGATTTGGGGTTTTGGTTTGAAAAGATTATTATAAAAATGAATAATATGGAAATAGGTATCAAGTGATAACACTTGTATAACAGTGGAATTGCTTGTTGGCTCTAAGAATGGGAAGGGAAGAGAGGAGGGAAAGAAAATGAGTCATGTAAACGTGGGAAAATATTTTAAAGTTTTTTTAAAAATAGAGGTAAAAAATAGAGGAAAGAATGAGGTAATCAATTCCCTTTCTAAATGTTCACTAAGAATCATTAATAATCTATTCTAGAATTTTGAGAGGAATCAAAGACAAATTCATAGACTTATAGACTGAGGTGGAAGAAAACTTAGAAGACATCTTTTAGCAGATGAGGACACTGAGGCTCAGAGGAGTTAGATGACTTTCCCAGAGTTGCAAATTTAAAGGATCCTGGATCTAAAGCCAGAAAGGATCTCAGAGACTATATAGTCTAAACCTCTCATTTTAAAGAGAAGAGATAAACTGAGTTCCAGGAAAATCAAGTGATTTTTGTAAGGACACACAAATAGTAAGTGACAGCAGTGGGATTTAAACCCAGGTCCTCTGACTCCAACTCTAGCACTTTCCCCTGAACCATGCTGCCACCTGACTACGTAGCCAATAAGTACCTGAGGCAAAATTCAAACCCAGGTCTACACGACTCCACATCTAATACTCTATCCATTATACCATATTGTCTCTCAACAACAACAAAAAAAAGTCCCACGTGAACTCACTGGCCCTATATTTTGCAATCTCTCTCTTCCCTATTTTGAAAACCAAAAAAGCATTTGCATTTCTCCCGTCTTTTAGTAAATTTCTCATCCTTTATGATATTTCTGATGTTACTGAGTGATTCAGCAATCATATTTGCCATTTCTTTTAGCGCCAAAAAAGGCAGATCTCTGAGTTAAGTGCTTCCATTTGTTTAAGTGCAAATCTTACTCTTTTTTTAATCATCTTGTTTATCTTCAGGACCAACTTTAAGTTAGTTTTGTTTTGACACTGGCAGTGCAGAAGTCATTCATCTTGGCAGAGAAAACAGAAACAAAATCATATTTGAACATTGATGGCTTTTATCTGTTGTTATTTATCAAAGTAGAACCCCAATCCTATCCCCTTGTCCCATGTAAGTTAGACTAATTTTTCCATAAGAAGTATTGAGAAAGGAGGCCAAGCCAAGATGGTGGAGGAGAGGCACAGAACGTTCGAATCTCTCTAAAAATCCTTTCCAACCTTAAAAGAATGCTTCAAAATGAATACTAGAGTCACAGAACCAACAAAGATATGAACTGAAGCAATTTAGCTGCAAGAAACAACTTGAAAGGTAGGCTGAGAGATTTTGGTTCACTGGGGTGAGAAGGGAACACAGGCCACAGCCAGGCCATGCAACCGACAGCAAAGTCTCACCAAAAATACCAGCATAAGCTAACAGCAAGCTCCTTCCCACCCACCCCACATCTACTATTCTAGGTTCCGAGCCTGAGCCCAATCCAATGTCAAGACCCCAAGACACTGCATAAGCCAATAGCAGAACATCCCCATGCCCACCCCTGTAGACCCACAAGTCTACAGTGAGGACCCAAGCCCTATCACAAGGCAGTCTTCAGTGTACCTAGCTGGTACAAGCTTGAGGTGAGGCCCGGAGCCCCTTCCCAAGTCAGCAGTGAGGACCTGAACCCAAGCAGAAGGCAGTCCACAGTGTGCCTGGCCAGTTTAAACCCACAATAAGACCCAGAGCCCCTGCCTAAGCCTGAGGTGCTCACAGTATTCTGAGCCCAGAAAACCAGCAGGCCCTTGGAGAGACTGAATCAGCAGTAACAAGTGGCTTTCAGAGTTCCCAGCCCACAGACCATAATGCCATCTTGGAAGAACTGAAACTTGCAGAAACCCAGAAATAGAGTTGATGGTAATAGCAAGGAAAAACTCAAGTTTAAGAGAGTGTATCCACTACCCAGAGAACAGAGACCACCTTTAAGATAAGGGTAGGAAAATGAGAAAACAACAACAAAAACCTAAAATTATTATAGGGACAAAGAAGAGCAAGACATAGCCTCAGAAGGGGACAGTGAGTTCAAAACATGCAAAACTTCAAAGAAAAATGTGAATTGGTCAGAGGCTCTATAAGCCTAAGCCTAAAAAAAATCCAAAAAGGATTTAAAAAATTAAATAAGAGTGTCAGAGGGAAAATGGAGAGCAATGAAAGCAATTCAAAACAAAATTGACCAAATAGAAAAAAGAAGTACAAAACTCCAATGAAGAAAAGAGTTTCTAAAAAAGTAGAATTGACCAAATTCAAAGGGAAGTTCAAAAGCTGACAGAAGAAAATAATCTCTTAAAAATTAGAATTAGACAAATAGAAGCTAATGACTTTATGAGACATCAAGAAAGAATAAAACAAAATCAAAAGAATGAAAAATAGAAGAAAACTTTAAATATCTCATTCAAAAAACTAACCTGAAAACTAGGTCCAGAAGAGACAATTTAAGAATTATTTGACTACCTGAAAGCCATTATCAAAGAAAAAACCTTAGACATCATATTACAAGATTTGAAGAATCCGCTGATCCCCTCCTCAAATAAATTCCCAAATAACAATTCCCAGGAATATTATAGCCAAAATGGCTCATGGGCCAATAAGAAAATACTATAAGCAGCCAGAAAGATACAATTCAAATATCAAGGATTCACATATGATCAAGATTACATAGGACTTAGCAGCTACCTTCTTAAAAGATCAGGAGACTTGGAATATGATATTCCAGAAGGCAAAAGAACTAGATTTGTAACTTAGAATTGCCTATCCAACAAAACTGAGTAAATTGTTTCAGGGAGGAAATGGTCATAATTTTAAAAGTGAGGAAGGAAATTACATCTTGATAAAAAGGTACCATAGTCAATGAAGTAATATAAATACTAAACCCATATGTACCAAATATCTAGCCTCCAGATTTTTAAAGGAGACATTAAAGCTTCTGGAGGAAATAGACAATAAAACTACATTAGAGGGGAAACCTTAGCTTTCCTCTCAAAACAACCTTAAAATAGCACCTCAAAACAATAGGAGTCACAAAACCAAAAACAAGATAGGGTGAGAGTGGTGATATCATTGGGTCAAAGGGAATGCACAGTTTTATAGCCTTTGGTCATTGTTCCAAATTATTCTCCAGAATGATTTGACCAGTTCACATGGCTCCACCAACATTGCATTATTCCACATCTTCTGCAGGGTTTGTCATTTCCAAGGAGACCAAATCAGCAGCTTTCAGAACTCCTCAGGCCACCAGCAAAAGAAAAGACCAGGGGAAATGAGTAAACAGTAAAAGAAACACCTAACCATAGAAAATTTCTATGGGGACAAAGAGCAAGGCACAAATCCAGTGGGGAACAGTGAGAGCCAAGCAACCATATGTAAAACTTCAAAGAAAAATGGGAATTGGTCTCAGGCACTGGAAGAACTCAAAAAGGAATTCAAATATAAAATAAAAGATGTATAAATGGGGAAAAGAAATGAAAGTAATGCAAAAAAGAAAATAACTGTTTAAAAAGTGAAACTAGTCAACTGGAAAAAGAGGCACAAATATCCACTGAAGAAAAGAGTTTCTTTAAAAATAGAATTAATCTGCTGAAAAAAGAGGTAAAAAAATCAATAAAGAAAAATATTCAATGAAAAGTAGAACTGACTGACTAGAAAATGAGGCAAAAAAAATCTAATGAAGAAAAGAGTTTCATAAAAGTGGAATGGACCAAAAATAAAAGAAGAATCCAAAGGTCAAAAAAGAAAATCATTCTGTAAAAATTAGAATCGGCCAAATAGAAGCCAATGACTCCATGAGACATCAAAAAAATAATAAAAACAAAATCGAAAAAATGAAAAAATGGAAAAAATAATATGAAATATATCCTTGAAAAATACAACTGCAGTCCCTGACCTAAAACTATATTACAAAGCAGCAGTCATCAAAACAATTTGGTACTGGCTAAGAAACAGAAAGGAAGATCAGTGGAATAGACTGGGGGCAAGCGACCTCAGCAAGACAGTATACGATAAACCCAAAGATCCCAGCTTTTGGGACAAAAATCCACTATTCGATAAAAACTGCTGGGAAAATTGGAAGACAGTGTGGGAGAGACTAGGACTAGATCAACACCTCACACCCTACACCAAGATAGATTCAAAATGGGTGAGTGACTTAAACATAAAGAAGGAAACCATAAGTAAATTGGGTAAACACAGAATAGTATACATGTCAGACCTTTGGGAGGGGAAAGGCTTTAAAACCAAGCAAGATATAGAAAGAATCACAAAATGTAAAATAAATAATTTTGACTACATCAAACTAAAAAGCTTTTGTACAAACAAAACCAATATAACTAAAATCAGAAGGGAAACAACAAATTGGGAAAAAATCTTCATAGAAACTTCTGACAAAGGTTTAATTACTCATATTTATAATGAGCTAAATCAATTGTACAAAAAATCAAGCCATTCTCCAATTGACAAATGGGCAAGGGAAATGGATAGGCAGTTCTCAGATAAAGAAATCAAAACTATTAACAAGCACATGAAGAAGTGTTCTAAATCTCTTATAATCAGAGAGATGCAAATCAAAACAACTCTGAGGTATCACCTCACACCTAGCAGATTGGCTAACATAACAGCAAAGGAAAGTAATGAATGCTGGAGGGGATGTGGCAAAGTAGGGACATTAATTCATTGCTGGTGGAGCTGTGAACTGATCCAACCATTCTGGAGGGCAATTTGGAACTATGCCCAAAGGGCGACAAAAGAATATCTACCCTTTGACCCAGCCATAGCACTGCTGGGTCTGTACCCCAAAGAGATAATGGACACAAAGACATGTACAAAAATATTCATAGCTGCGCTCTTTGTGGTGGCCCAAAACTGGAAAATGAGGGGATGCCCATCAATTGGGGAATGGCTGAACAAACTGTGGTATATGTTGGTGATGGAATACTATTGTGCTAAAAGGAATAATAAAGTGGAGGAATTCCATGGAGACTGGAACGACCTCCAGGAAGTGATGCAGAGCGAGAGGAGCAGAACCAGGAGAACATTGTACACAGAGACTAATACACTGTGGTATAATCGAACGTAATGGACTTCTCCATTAGTGGCAGTGTAATGTCCCTGAACAACTTGCAGGGATCCAGGAGAAAAAAACACCACTCATAAGCAAAGGATAAACTATGGGAGTGGAAACACCGAGAAAAAGCAACTGCCTGAATACAGAGGTTGAGGGGACATGACAGAGGATAGACTCTAAATGAACACTCTAATACAAATACTATCAACAAAGCAATGGGTTCAAATCAAGAAAACATCTAATGCCCAGTGGACTTACGCGTCGGCTATGGGGGGTGGGGGGGAGGAAAAGAAAATGATCTATGTCTTTAACGAATAATGCTTGGAAATGATCAAATAAAATATATTAAAAAAAAAAAGAAAAATACAACTGACCTGAAAAATGGATCCAGAAGAGACAATCTAAGAATTATTAGACTACCTGAAAGTCATGACAAAAGAAAGCCTAAACATCATAATATAAGAAATTAGCAAAGAAAACTGCCATAATTTTCTTTTATCAAAAGGGTAAAATAGAAATTAAAAGAATCCATAGATTACCTCCTGCAACAAACCCCAAATGACAACTCTGAGGAATGTTATAGTGTATAATTAAAAATCTGTTACCCTAAAAAAGAACTACATTTCTCACTACTGAATTCCTATCATTACGTACTTCCTGTAGACAAGGGATAAATTTAGTGGGCTTTCCAGGTCTCAGCCTCTTTGGCTTCCCATCCCAAGCATGGTGGTGGTAAGCGTGGGGGTTTTAAAAGACTAGCCATGGGCAGTAGGTTTTATTTTGTATCCCTTTTATTCCTTTATTTCTAATGATCTTTAATAAATCTCCTAAAATATAATGTTTTTATTATTGAGACTAATTTTAATTTTTACAATAGCCACTTCGAGAACTACCAGATCAAGGAAAAAATACTGCATGCAGCCAGAAAGAAAAAATTCAAATACCATGGAGCCCCCAGTCAAGATTATATGGGATCTGGCAGCTTCTATATTGAAGGAATTTTCCAGAAGACTTAGAATATAACATTCTAGAAAGCAAAGGAGCTGGGTTTATGACAAAGAATAACCTACCCATCAAAACTAACTATATTCTTTCAGGGAGGGAAATATGGTCACTTAAAAAATAGAAGATTTCCAAGAATTCCTGAAGAAAAGATCAGACCTAAACAGAAAATTTTATGTATAAATGCAAAATTTAAGAGAAGCATAAAAAGGTAATTAAGAAAGAGAAAAAGTTTAAGGGACTCAATAAGATCAAATTCTATATATTCCTACATAAGAAGATATTTGTAAGTCTTAAAATTTTTATCACTATCATGGTAATTAGAGGAAGGAAATAGAGGATATAGCAAGCTGTTTAGGATGACATGCAAAAAAAAAAATCAAGAGATGAAGAAATATCAATATAGGCACCAAACAGTATAGCCTCCAAATTTTTAGAGGGGAAAATAAAGGAGCTTCAGGAGGAAATAGACAGTAAAATATACTAGTGGGAGACCTCAACCTTCCCCTCTCAGAACTAGATAAATCTAACCAAAAAATAAACAAGAAAGAAGTAAAGGAAGTTAATGAAATTTTAGAAAAGTTCAATTTAATATATCTCTAGAGAAAATTGGATGGGGATTAAAAAGTAATATACCTTCTTTTCAACAGGACATGATACATATATAAAAACTGAACATATACTGTGGAAGAAGCATGAAGAAAGAGAGAATTTACAAGAAAAGCCAACCATGCAAATCAAAATAAAGGACCTGATCTGTCAATCAAGGGGAAGATTCCAAACAGAAAGTTCCCAGAAAAGGCAGTTGGAAGCTGGCCAGAGGAGATGAGCTAAGACTTTGGCTCTGGGGTTTACTGACCAAAGGAGAAACCTCTTCTCTGGGGTTCCTGACCAGGGAGAGACTGGCTTCATCTGTTCTAGCTTGAAGGACCTTTGGGGGGGGGCAGCTTCTGGAGTTTGGCTGAGAAGAAATTAACTATTGTTGGGTTTTTTTGTTGGTGGTTTTGTGTAATTGGAAGAAGAAAGAAGATTTAACAGTTGTCCAACAACTCTCTGACTGTCCCTGAGTCACAGTTGTGACAAGACTGACATTTCCCAAAACCCTCCTAATCCTCCTTATAGATTAGGGACATCCCTATCCCTTTCACCTCAATCCCCATCATGCTATTCCCACTAAACCCCTTTACTTGAGAAAAAGAAGAGTAAAGAATATTTCTCTGAAATCTCATAGTTCCCCTGAGTTACTTAGAAGGTGGCTAACTAAGACTGGGGGAGAAGAAAGAGGAGCAGAAGGGCATGGGTGGAAACTGAGAGGTGAAGGGAGGAGGAAGGATAGGAAATATCTTGATCTATTAGCCATCATCAATGATCAATAGGCAAAACCAGAATACCCCAAAGTACCCCTCTAGCAGCATCTCTCTATCTCTCTATAACTCTCACTATCTCTGAAGTACTTCTATCTCCATTGCAACTAGTCACCATCAGGTTCCCCTAGCATCTTTCTAGTCAAACCAGAGTATCCAGTTGTTGCAACCAGAAATAGTTCCACAGATTATCCATTTTATTACAGTACTAAAGCATAAAACATTCATAGTCAAGTGCAAAAAAAAAGAATGGAAATAATAAATGCAATTTTTAGATCATAATGCAATAACAATTATAATCAATAAGGGTTCATGGAAAGGAAAATTTAAAATTAATTGGACACTAAACTATTTAATTAAAAAAAGGGGATGAGTCAAAGAACAAATTATAAAAACAATCAATTATTTCACTAAAGAGACTGGCCATAAGGAGTCAACATATCAAAACTTATGTGATACAACCAAAGTAGTACTCAGATGAAGATATATTTTTTATCCTTTATTTTTTATTGCAATTTTTTATTTAATTAATTAATTTAGAATATTTTCCCCTGATTACATGATTCATGTTCTTTCCCTTTCCTCCCCCCTTCCCATAGTCAACAAGCAATTCCACTGGGTTTTACATGTATTATTGATCAAGATCTATTTCCTTAATATTTGCATTTGGTTGATTGCTTAGAATCTACATCACCACTCATTTCCCCATCAACCCATGTGATCAAGCAATTGTTTTTCTTCTGTGTTTCTACTTTGCACAGTTTTTTCTCATAGGAAAATGTATATCTCTGAATACTTATGTCAATAGAGAAAAAGCAAATCAATGAACCGGACATACAACTAAAAAAACTAGAAAAAGAACAAATTAAAACCCCCCAATTAAAAACTAAACTGGAAATCCTGAAAATCAAAGGAGAAATTTAAAAATTGAAAGTAAAAGAACTACTGAACTAACAAATAAGACTAGGAGTTGGTTGGGGGGGACAAATAAAATAATTAGAACATTGAATAATGTGATTTTAAAAAGAAAAAAAAGAAACCATATCATCAGTATCAAAAATGAAAAGATGCTTTCACCTCCAATGAAAAATAAATTAAAGCAATCATTAGAAGCTATTTTGCAAAAACTGTTGGAGTAGAAATGAAAATAAAAATAGATGATTTATCACTTGTTTATTTAGGTATATGATTTGGGTTTTTGGCTTTATAAGATCATTCACTTACAAAAATAAATAATATGGAAATATGTTTTGTGTGATAATATATGTATAACCCAGTTGAATTGTCAACTTTGGGAGGTGGTAGGGAAGAGGGGAGGGAGACAACACAAATCATGTAACTTTGGAATATTTATAATGTAAACTTATTATTGGAATAAAATCAAGATAAAACAAAAAAAGGAAGTATTTACTAAAGTAGTATATGGTTGTTAGACAAACCCCACCCCCCAAAGTCTATGATACTCTCTCATAAGTACAGACAGAGTTCAGGGAAAAGGCAGTTTAAGCTTAGAGAGTAAGTGTGGCAAAAGAGTAAATATTAGCTCCTGGTTGTTGGAAATTGTAATTGGAAAAGGATAGAGATAGGATAAGATTTCAGAGAAGTGGAAGGCTATCTTTAAGGCACATACTAGGAATTAACGGGAAAGGATATTTTTTTTAATTAAAATCCTTACCTTCCATCTTGCAGTCAATACTGTGTATTGGCTCCAAGGCAGAAGAGTGGTAAGGGCTAGGCAATGGGGGTTAAGTGACTTGCCCAGGGTCACACCCCCAAGGGAAAGGATTTTAGCAGGCAGAAGTCAGAGGAGGAACTGTTTCAAAGTGACATCTGCTAGAGTTATGTTAGGCAAGATCCCTGTCCTGAAAGGTAGAGGAAGGGGGCAGCTGGGTAGCTCAGTGGATTGAGAACCAGGCCTAGAGATGGGAGGTCCTAGGTTCAAATCAGCCACTTCCTAGCTGTGTGACCCTGGGCAAGTAATTTAACCCCCCATTGCCTAGCCCTTACCACTTTTGCCTTGGAACCAATACATAGTATTGATTTCAAGATGGAAGGTAAGGATTAAAAAAAAAAAAGTAGAGGAAAAGCAGGCTTGATGGAGCTCATCTACCTCAATCTGACTATGGAGAAGGAGTAAACCCCTAAATCATCTTTGTTGGTACTCTATTTGACTGGGAAACATCTAGAAAAGGATCTGACCATATCCGCTGTGCTTTTCCAGAAGGGTTTTATCTAAAAATCCTGTCAGATTGACTTTGAGGTTTTACCTCTGGGGTCAGACCCCTCCCCCCCCTCCCCCCCCTCCCCCCCGGGTGAATTTAACCATTTTAGATCAATCATGAAAAGTTTTCGGAGACAGCTTTTGAAATAAATCTAATCAGCTACTGAGGGTCATAGGTAGCTTAGTCAGCTTTTGGGGAACAGCTAGATAGAAATAGGGAGCTGGCAAGTTAGCCAGAAGACCAGAAGGCTTCCTGTTGGGAGGGACACAGAGGATTGTGGGGAATTAGCTAGATCCCTTAGAGTTAGGGATCTCTTGTTCTGATCCTCAGTTTGTATCCCCTCCTAATAAAAGAGATACTGTTTTTTATATATCAATTGTCTCCAAGGCATTTGTGCAACTGGCCCAGTGAGAGAAAGTGATTCTGTTTCACTCTCACCAACTAGAGACTAGACTATCCAAGACCATGGCTGGGTATTCAGGAGAATCCCTAAATGGAAAATACTCTATCTACTCTGGATCTGGGTCTCCCCTGTATATCTTTTTTTTAATCCTTTTCTCCCATTTGTAGGGCACAAGAAGTTCCCCTTCAGCATGGTGAATCTATATCCAGTTTGTCCTTGACTCCTAATATAGACTCTGGTATCACATCATGCAGAGATACTATTAGAACAGTAGTCAAAGAGGAAAGGTAATCCAACATCATCTGGATCCTTTGAAGCTCTCAAAGTCCTCCTCAAGTCATGGAGGGGAGGGACCTGCCCAAGGCCAAAGCTAAGGCGTCTAATCCCCTTACCTAGGCAGAAAAGTCACATTTGCTCCAGTTCCAGGAACTTCTTGCTTCCAGATCCTTGATGCTTGTATGCAGGACTAAGAAGGTTTGATTGAAACCACTGGCTGATTAGATACATTTCCTGTCTGTGATCATTTCACTTCCTTAAATAGCTCGCAAAGACTTTGTACATTCAAGACTAAGGTCTGTAATTGAAGTGGATTGCTTGATTATCCCTGACTTCTGGTGAGGTAGGATGACTTGATAATACATATCTAGTGTTAATTTGGAAAAACACAGAACCTCCAAAGCAGTTACAAAGAACTGTCTTTAATCAGAACAAGGGAGACACAGAGTCACACAACACAACACCACACTGAGTTAAGCTCTGAGATTCTGGGAACAATTTCTCTGGGAAAATGTACCAGGAATGGGAATTCCCATCCAATTGAAGAACTTGGGGTCTTATCTACTCTTTATGAAATATAGGAAAGGGAGGGTGACTGATTGGCTCACATGGAAGCTAAGGGAGGAAGATTCTAGCCAGGGGCTAGAATACAATGGAAAAAATTTCTAAGACAAAAGGGTACTTAAGATCTGATTATATTTGCTAATCCTACCTAGGGTGACTTCACTGAATACTTAAAGATTTCATAAAACAAGGATGTAACCATCAACCTCATACTTACATATTTTTTCTTTGTTTAAAAATATTTTTCTTTTATTTTCTTTATTTTCATATTTTTCTTTATTTTTCTATCCTTATATACTGATAAATATTATCATGATACTCCCAAAGTAGGAAAAGATTTAGCTACATGAATTCAAAGCAGGAAAAGATTTGGTCTCATTTCTCAGACATAAATTAGATAGCCTTTTAGATTATTTTTTTAAAGTCAAACTGCAATATTTGTTCATTGCTAAATATGTGCTAGGCACTTAGAAGGCTACTTCATCTTCTTTTTAAAAATATTTTTATTTTAATAAAAAATGTTCATAAGTTGTCCAAACTTATACAATCCCCTTTTAGATTATTTTACAGAAAATTCACACAAGGCATGCCCTCATACAGAAATCAGAAGAAGCAATATAAGAATACTCTCAAGATCTTTCTAAAGAACTTTGTTATCAATTGGGAGACATTGGAGACATGAGCCCAAATTTGTCCAGCATCAAACAATGCACTGTGCTCTCTGAACAAAGAAGTGCAATAGCTCAAAAGAAACACAACATCTACAAATTTAGAAACATCTCCAACCCAAATGTTCATAAGATTACTTGAGACTGACTTCTGGTAGAGCCTTCTGAGCTTGTGTTGTTCTGATCGACCACAATCAGATACTGAAGTAGCCCCAAAAAGACCAAAGATGGAAAAATTACCCCTGTCCACATTTTTAGGGGACAGACCTGGTTTTTCCTTCCCTCCAGGAGGACAAGATGTTTGGGCAGATAACAAAATGGTTTCTGTTTAGTTTGGGTGGCAAGAGACAAAAGAGGAATTTTAAGAATATCAAAGGGCCAGTGAACTACCATTTGACTAAGTGAAGATAAACACTCCTTGGATAACAGCCCCATCATAAATTTAAGAATTATCCCCCCACACACATTCCTGTGTTAAGGTTTGTTTGTTAGATAAGAACTCTGTAATATATATAATCTGGTCTTTAATGACAAACCAACACAGTTTTCCATTATGGAATTCTTCCCCAGCTGATAGATTATTTCTCTCTTTTATTAATAAATTACGGTTCCAATTTTCTCCTTATTGTGCCATTCCTGAGTCAGGCTTAGGAGGACCTATCCTGTTCCCTCAGAAGACAGAGCTAAAATTCCATCACATCTAAAGGAAAGGGCAGAGAAAAAGAGTCACGCTGGGGTGGAGACCAGATATAACAGCTAGTTATCTTTTTTACTGAAACACACCCAACCTTCTCCCCCAGTTTCAGAATTAATTGACTTTTAGAGTCTAACTTCCTTGATGGTTTGATATCTTATCATTACTTGGCCTTTGGTCTCTCTGAACTTTTCAGAAAAAAAACTTGTTCATTGTAGAAT
The DNA here is from genome assembly GCF_027887165.1 of Monodelphis domestica. NCBI lineage: Eukaryota > Metazoa > Chordata > Mammalia > Didelphimorphia > Didelphidae > Monodelphis > Monodelphis domestica. The sequence goes on along the minus strand of NC_077230.1, from coordinate 13,332,024 downwards.
GATCACAGTGATTTGTATTTATAGGGTTACCTCTTGTAATAGTTACTGGAAATCAGTTAAATTCTATTGTAAGGGATTAAATGGGGGGGAGGGGGGAAGGAGTTTGATCAAAAGCCAGTGCACAGTTTATTAAATGCAAAGCGCTTAGTTTATTATTAGGAAATACAGATAGGAAATAGGAAGGAGGAAAGTTAAAGTAATCTTATAATAAATTATAACTATATTCAAGATCCTAATCTTAACTAAATTTTTCTAGAAAACCCTACATCTATCTGCCTCAGAAGGCAGTATCTTCTGCTAGGTGGAAGCCCTCCCTATTCTCCTATTCTCTCTACCTAATCATTTACCCACTATCTATCTAATCTATCTATCCAAGATAAGCAATAATCAAGAAGACTGATAAGGCCTTATAGCCTTTTCTCAACCTCCCACTGTCAGTCCCAGAGAGAGCAAGCTACACACACTCCTCTCCCCAGGGGACCCAGAGACAAAAAGTCCTTTGCAACAGTCTTCAGCTGACAAAACTACATTCAGCCATACTCTTCTAACTGTCCCCAACTGCTAAGCAGCACAGCAGAGGGTTACCAACTGCCCACCTGCACAGCATGGGGTCTCCTACTGAAAAAATTTATTCTTCCTTTTCCTCTTAAATATAAAAAGTAGAAATTAATAAAAACTGATCTCTTCCTCACATCTAAGGTAAAAGAACAATTTTAAAATGCCATATTTTGGAATTCATTTTCTTTTTCTTTATATTTTCCTCCAAAAAATATGAAAAATTTCCCATTTAAAGAGAAAAAACTAGTGATCCAGAACTATTCAGAGGGGTATATGAGAAAGAACCTATCCACATCCAGAGGAAGAACTGTGGGAAAATAAACAAAGAAAAAGAACTGCTTGATCACATGGTCGATAAGGATATGAGTGGGGATGTAGACTTTAAATGATCACCCTAGTGCAAATATTAATAATATGGAAATGGGTCTTGATCAATGACACATATTAAACCCAGTGGAAGTATGCGTCAGATACAGGAAGGGGGTGGGGGGAGGGGAGGGAAAAACATGAGTCTTGTAACCATGGAAAAATATTCTAAATCATCTATTTAAATAAAAATTTTAAAAAATAAAAAATAAAGAAGAGAAAAAGGGGACTATATATGAAATCATGAATTTCCACTATATATATAATTTCACCTATAGGTACAATCAATACAATGCTGAGACTGGAGTCAGGAATATCTGAGTTCTAATCCAGCCTCAGACATTTACCAACTTGACTCTGGGCAAATCATTTAAAATCTCAGCTTCATCTGAGATGAAGGAACTGAGGCAGAGGAACTCCTGCACCAATTGTAATGGTTGACTAGGCTTTGGAGTAACCTGGTCCCGCAAGGCAAAGAGCAAATGGCTGTACTGCCTACAGCCTGAGCTGGCTTAACACAACCTACTAAAGGGGATGGATAGCTCGTCCAAAACTGAGGCTAAATTTTGACCCTCCTCTCTCCCTAAAGGCTTGCTAATCTGCCTTCACTGGACTAATTCACAAAGGGTAAGTCTCTAGGGTATCAGGGGAAGTTGAATGAGGAATCAGGAACCAGGAGCAAGTCTGTGTACCTCAGGGAAAACCCCTGAGGATAGAGTCCGGAGTTCAAATCTGCTCCTTTGTTGGTCTCTTCTTCTTGTGACAGGAAAGCTTTTAGAGACTCTGGAGCTCTCGGGTTTGATAGGAGAGGATTCACTTCCCAAGACTCGAGTGAGAGTCTCTCCAAGCTATTTCACCCTCAGTTTCCTCCCAACTCACAGAAACTGGCAGTTTCAAAATCCCTTCCTTCTACTCCTCCAAGATTCTAAGCCTCTCTCCTGTCCATCACGGCTCCACCACAGTCCATAGCATCTCCTTGCTCACACATTTCTTTTTTCTAAAATGCCATCTCTTTACATGCCAGAGTTTTTGTAAGGATAAAATAAGATGATTTGTAAAAGGATATTTTATTTTATAATAACAATTTCCCACATACATTTTCTGAAGTTATAGGGTCCATATTGTCTCTTCCTTCCCCCTTTCTGGAGATGGTAAGCATCTGAATTATACATGTGTGAGGAGCAGGTTCTGACAAGATGGTAGACTCCTCTCATGAGCCCATATCATAGAATCAGAAGAAAAGTAAATTGAGTCAAGCTTTATTCCTGTAGCTGAAGCTCATTTTCCCCACATCCACATCAGCAGGACATGATGACGAACACATGATAATTTAGCCTCCTTTAAGTTGCTTTACTTTAATGTGAATAATTAGGGTTGTAAATTGTATTCTGATCAGCTGGCTCTTGTGACCAGATTATACCTCTAGAAACCAGCCAATGGTGAATGAGGGGAGGAACTGATGAATGGTAATAAAAGGGAGCCTGTGCACTCCTTGTACTTGTTTGCTGACTCTGAGTAGCCCTTGTGGTGAGCATGAAACAAAAGAGCCTTTGTAATAGAGGGGGCATTTAGGGGGCAGAGGAGAGCGAGAGAAGGAAGTCCTCTCCCCCTCTGAGAGGCAAGGCAAAGGAGGGAGGGGTCGCTGTTATTAAGTTTGGCCAGGAGAGAGAAGGAAGGTGAGTCTGTGATTCCCCCCTTCAGCCCCACTGGAAGTGGTCCCTCACTAAGCCTGCCAGTTACTACTTTTGTTTCTCTCCAGCAAGCTCTTCCTCCTAGGGGGAGAAAGATCCCTTCACACCCCCACACCCCCCCCCCCCCACTGCCCTTTGCTCAGTCTGTAGCCAGGCAGAATTAATGACAGAGTGCTGAACCCTGCTTCAGCCCTGCCCAGCAGGAGCTCCAGTTCAGGTGGGGAGACTGTGGTGGTTCTTCTTGTGGACTTTCTTCCTTTCAGTCTTTGCCCACTTGTCGGGGTTTGAGGGGATGGTGATCCGGTCGTCAAGGAAGGAAAGGTTTCTTGGGGATCACGACCCAGACAGATCAGCCCTGGAACCTATTTTCTCCCCGACCCCTCGCCCTAGAGCCCCTGCAGTCAAGTGAATGAAGAACCCTGGAATGTGCCAGGAAGTGATAAGGACCCCAGGCGGAGGAGTTCCTGTCACACACACACCCTTCCAGGAACTGATGAGGACCGTTAACCTAAGGACCTAACCCTACCCAGCATTCCTCTTCTGCAGCTCAAACCTACCCTATATGATCCTTCTCCCCCCTTCGTTCAGGGCCCCATCTGCCTTAGAGGCGGTGGGACCCAAGCTCGAGCTTTTACATAATCCGGTGTGCCTCCTCATTTGGAAAACCAGAACCGGGTCGAACAACCTCTGCTGCCTCAGCCTCGGAGTCGGACCCCAACTGCTCTCCCTGGGTTCCTTTTCTCAGGATTCCAAACCTTCTCAGCCCATCCCCCGCTGCTGCTGTCATCTTTGGAGCCACTCCAAGCTCTTCCCAATTCCAAAAAGTCTCTGGGATCTCTCCTCAGCCTCTGTCTCCCGCACCTTTGACACGCGAAGGCCGAGTTCAAGGTTCTTTTGAGTAGGTGGTTGCTCCTCTCAACATGGTTATGAGATCAAAGTTGTAAATCATTTTGCAAACCTTAAATAGTTCTATAAATGGCTGGCTATTTATTAATATTAATAAATAATATATATAAATAATAATATTAATATTATTACAAATATTTTAAATGTAATACGTTTATTTAAACTTTTGAAGTTTCTTCTCTTCTATAATTTATTTAAATGACATTTTTCTTTTCTCCTTTTATAATTTGATTTTACTATCACTATGTAGTAGGACAAAGGAAACCTGGGGGAAATTCTGGGGAGACACTGAAGCCTCTAACCTCAGGAATGCAGGGTGGTTAAAGCATGCCATCTCTGATAAGCACTGGACAAAGACGGCATGCATGTTCCATACCTTCGAGTTCTGCATATCTCACAACATTCCTAATCTCAGACACTCCCTCCCCATCTTTCTGTAAGACCCCTCCTATATTACATAATCTTCTCTCCTGTAAAACTCATATAAACTCAACCATTTTTTTCTTAGGAGAGGCAACCTCCGTCTTGCCTTCTGGCCATTTAACCTTTTCTCCTAATAAATTTCTTTATTTTCTAAGATTTGTTGGAGCCTTTTAATTCCTTAGGTAAGCATTAGTTCCTGCCACAACTACACCTTTATCGTTTTTCTTTTTTTTTAAACTCAACCCTTCCCTCTCTTCCTCATACCACAGAAGGCATCATCTTGCAAAACATATAGATTATGTCTTTTATGTTTTTTGTCTTGTAGAAATCTCTCCTCCCACAAAAATTCCTCTCTTGTGGCAAATATAGTCATGTAAAACAAATACATTGTTCGTGCTCAAAATATATAGCTGACTTGACCCCTCTAGACCTGTCCTACAAGAAATGGGAAGAATGATTCATCTCCAATCTTCTTGACTTGTAAATTGGTCATTACATTGATCATCACTCTGAAGTCATTCACTGTATAAATTTTCATTGTACAAATTAAATTATTTTTCTAGTGATGTCCACCTCATTCTGTAGCAATTCATAACCTCTCCTAGGTTTCTCTATGGTATTTCTTATGGTATAATATTATTTAACATTGATAGACCATAATTTGTTTAGTCATTCCCCCAATTTATGGACACTTCCTTAATTTCCAGTTCTTTACAATAATAAAATTATAAATATTTTTGTAAATTTGAACCCTTTTCCTCTTTCACTGATCTAAATATATGCTGAGCAGTAGTGTAGGTCAGTAATTTTTTAACTATAGTATAACCTACTATCTAGTATGATTAGACCAATTCACCGCTCTACCAACAGTGAGTTATTGGTTTTCCTATCCTCCCACATCACCTTCGACAATTTTTGCTTTTATTTTTTGTCCTCTTTGACAGTCTGCTAATTGTAGGCTGGTACTTCAAAGTTACTTTAGTTTCTATATCTCTTTTTTTTTTTTTGGTGATTTAGAACATTTATATGTTGTATTTTTTTAATACTTACCTTCTGTCTTAGAATTTATACAAGTATTGGTTCCATGGCAGAAGATCAGCAAGGGCTTCAGAGTCAAATAACTAGAAAGTGTCTACCCTAGAAGCCCCTTTCATATCTTTTGATGTTTTCATTTGCATTTCTTCTTTTGAGGGTTAACTGTTCATATGGTTTGCCCATCTATCTATTGGAGAGTGACTCTTGTTCTTATATACTTAAATCAATTCCTCATATGTCTCCTTCATAAGAACTTTGATTAGCATGGTTTAGTGGGTTGGATATTGATATAAGAACTAAGAAGACTTGGGTTGAAGTCCTGCCACCTATATATTTAGGCTGTAGCTGTGCAGAAGAATCCCTCTTTCAGCAAGAACCACCAATGCAGCAGAATGAGTCCAAATGCCCTCAGTTGGCTTTTATAAGTAGTTTTCTCCACATCATTTCCTATCTCTCTGTTTTCTACTTCCTTTCACTGTGGGCTGATCTATCACATCTCAGAAACCAATCAGAGTTTCTTAATTTGCCTGGCACTGCCCTGGAGGAAGTGCCTGTGGGATCCACCTCCTGTACTCTGAGGGTGTAAACTTTTATCAAAAGGATCCTCAAGTTCCTGACTGATTAAATTAAAGGGTGGAGCACTCCAAGTACTTAATTGATTAAGTTGAGTTAAAAAATTTTCCTTTCACAATCCCCCCTGTGATTCTATTGGGATACAAGCATGTTGAAATCTTCCAGATTTACATGCCTAGTCTCCCCAATGAATCATTTTAAATAACCAGCTTACTTCTTACTTCTTACTTCTAAAGATCTTCTGGCTAGTGGTGCCTACAATATTACATTTTCTAAGGGGAAGTTATAATTTTGGGATAAGAGGGTAATAAAAGAAAAAGAAAGCAAAATCAATAATTGATAGGCCCATTGACAAAAAAAAAAACAATTAAGAGTCATTCCCCTTTGACATAAGAGTTTACATTCAGAATAAATATGTTCAACCCCTTTCAGTTCAGTTCATTATATCCCAAAGTTCACTCTGGATCTTTTGATGCTGTGTGTGGTTTCCACAGGTATCCTTATGGCACTTAACTTTGGATTTTAGGATAATTATACACTAAGTATATCTTTACTATAAAAGACACAAGGAAGATATCAAACTGCATTCACCATAGAATTCCTTATATCGATACCAATCAATAATCTAATAGTAGGTCTAGGCCTTATCTCTATCAGACCTTTATCAAAGAAATTTGCTACAAAGATTTTATTATTTACCTTTTATTTTTATAAAGATATTTTATTATGCAATTATACATAATAGCCAATTTCCACATAAGTTTTTCTAAGTTATAAGATTCAAATTGCCACCCTTTCTCTCTTGCCCCTTCTCTGAAGTGAAAAGCAATTCAACCTGGGTTATACATATATTATCATTAAAAACTTATTTCCAAATTGTTCATTGTTGTAAGAGAACATTTGTGTGAAACCAAAATCCCCAAATAAAAATCCAAATAAACTAAAGTGACAAATTGTATGCTTTAATCCACATTCCAACTCCAACAGTTCTTTCTCTGGAGGTGCAGAACATTCTTTGACAGAAGTCCCTCAGAATTGTCTTGAATCATCGTATTGCTGAGACTAGCTAAATCTATCACAATTGATCATCCCACAATGTTACTGTTACTATGTACAATGTTCTACTCGTTCTGCTTATTTTATTCTGCATCAGTTCATTTAGGTCTTTCCAGCTCTTTCTTAAATCATCTTGCTTATCATTTCTTATAGCATAATAGTATTCCATCATCAACATATACCACAATTTGTTTAGCCATTCCCCAAGTGATGAACATCACAGCAATTTCCAGTTCTTTACCACTACAAAAAAGAGCTGCTATAAATATTTTTGTACAGATAGGTCCTTTTCAATTTTTTATTATCTCTCTGGGATACAAACTCAGTAGTGGCATTACAGGATCAAAGGGATACACAGTTTTATAGCCCTTTGAGCATAATTCCAAATTACCCTCCAGAATGGTTAGAACACCTCACAACTCCAACTACAATGCATTAGTATTCCATTTTTGCCACATCCCCTGCAAAATTTGCTACTTTCCTTTACTGTCATATTGGTCAATCTGATAGGTGTAAAGTGGTACCTCAGAGTTGTTTTGATTTGCATTTCTCTAGTCAAGAGTGTTTTAGAACATTTTTTTATATGATTATTGATTTCTCCATCTGAAAACTATGTGTTAATATCTTTTTGACCATTTGTCAATTGGGGAATGACATGTATTCTTTATAGGTTCACTTGATTCTCTATATATTTGAGAAATGAGACCTTTATCAGAGAAATTTGTTATAAAAATTTTCCCCAGTTTGTTGTTTCCCTTCTATCCTTGGTTACATTAGTTTTGTTTGTACAAAACCTTTTAAATTTAATATAAACAAAATTGTTCATTTTACATCTTGTCATGTTCTCTATCTCTTGTTTGATCATAAATTCTTACATTCTAATGGACTTCTCTACTAGCAATAATGCAATAATCCAGGACAATTCTAAGGGACTTATGAGAAAGAACACTATTCACATCCAGAGGAAGAACTGTGGGAGTAGAAACACAGAAGAAAAACAGCTGCTTGATCACAAGGGTTGATGGTGATATGATTAGGGATATAGACTCTAAATGATCACCCTAGCATAATTATCAATAATATGGAAATAGGTCTTGATCAAGGACACACATAAAACCCCGTGGAAATGTGTGTTGGCTACTGGAAGGGGTGGGGTGAGGGGAGAGAAAGAATATGAATTATGTAACCATGGAAAAATATTCTAAAAATTAATTAAATAAAAATTTTCAGATAAAATAGATAAATAAATAAATAATATTCTCCATAGATCTGACAGGTAAACTATTCTATGTTCCCCTAATTATTTGTAGTATCGTACTTTATGTCTAAAACATATACCCATTTTGACCTTATCTTGGTGTAGGGTGTAAGATACTGTTCTATACCTTGTTTCTGCCATACTATTTTCCAATATTCCCAGTAGATTTTGTTAGCTACTGAGTTCTTATCTAAAAAGCTGGGATCTTTGTGTTTATCAAACACTAGATAGCTAAGGTCATTTATACCTAATCTATTCCATTGATACACCATTCTATTTCTTAGCCAATACCAGATTGTTTTAATGATTTATACTATAGTTTATAATCTGGTCCTGATAGGTCACCATCCATCACATTTTTTTCATTAATTCCCCTTTATATTCTTTACCTTTTGTTCTTCCAGATTAATTTCGTTTTTATTTTTTCTAGGTCTATAAAATAATTTTTGATAGTTTGATTGATATGGCACTGAATAAGTAAATTAATTTAGGTAGAATTAAATATTTTATTTTATTAGCTCTGCCTACCTAAAAGCAACTAATGTTTCCCCAATTGTTTAGTTCTAACTTTATTGGTGTGAAAAGTGTTTTGTAATTGTGTTCTTTTAATTTCTGTGTTTGCGGAGAGGCAGAGTCAGCAAAAGTTCAGACCTCTGAAAACCCTCCCTCACCAATTAAAAAAAAATGCTTCTAGGGGACTGAAAACCAAATCTAACAACAGGACAGAGCTAAAGAACCCTCCTGCTGGACCCAACTTAAAAGGTATGCCCCCCAAAATCCTGACTTTCAGAACACTAGAGTTTAAGAAGAAGGAAGAAGGAAGGTCCCCCACCTACAGTACTGAGCCTCCAGTGGTGGCTGGAATCTCTGGGCTGGCAAGGGTACACAAGTCCAGAGGGAATACCTTGAAGACACAGCTGTGCCTGGCTCAAGGTTTTGAACACAGGTGGCAGAGAGGAACCTAGAGGAGAAGCTCAGAGAAGGCAGCCCATGCACAGACACTCCATATCTCCACCCCCTTCCCAAGGTTTTGACCTCAGGACACATCCAGCTCTGCAAGACCAACTCTTCCCAGGCTTAATCTTATCAATAGGGCAAATAAGAGGCCTTCAAAGGGCATGGAAGTTCCAGCTCCAACACTCCTCCCCAACTAACTCCATGATAGCTTGCTGATTAAACTCTAAGGGTGAAAGCTGCAATTACTACAGAACACCTTAATAACAAGGTGGGAAACCCAGTTCCTTTTCAGCTTATGCTGAGAGCTGGGGAAGATCTGACATCAGGGCTCAACCTGACCAATCAGCAGAGCAGAGAAGAAGTCCCTTCAATGTAAAGATTAAAATTTAGGGGAGACTGAGGCAGGTAGAAATTAGTTTCTCTCTGCAAGGAGTATTATATTTTTAGAGGTTTATTAAAGATTAAGGATTAAAGAAAATACAGAATAAGAAACACGTGCCTAGGCCAGAGAGGCCTAGACAAGACCTCACCTACATTATGGAAAGAGCCATGTCTGCTCCAAAATGGAAGTCCAAAAGAGCCTCAAAGCCTTTGCAATCAGGTTAAATCCCTTCTCGATCTCTGCCCACCTGAGAATTCCATGAGATTACAAAGCATTTTGGGGAAGTGGAGCAAGGGCTTCTGGGGATTGAAGTCCAGAGTTCGAGTCTATTCTTACATTCCCCCATTTGATCATTATTGGGGAGAGAAGTTTCCCCAATAATGATCATGAAAACATAATCAACTTAAACATTAAGGAAAAGAAAAAAAAACAACCAATACTTGCTAGACACATTGACAAAAAGCCAGTTAGGGGGCAGTCCCCTTTGGCATGAAAGTATACATACAAATAAATGTTCAATTAACTACACCCAAAGTTCATTTTTGTGTAGCTTGTGGTCTGGAGGCATCTTCATTATGTCTTCTCCAACAGTTCAGTTCTGGATTCAGGGAAGTAGCATCTTCTTTACCTAAAATTCTTCTCAAAAGGAATTTAAACTTTGTAATTTAAATAATGATATTTTTTACATTCCCCCGTTAAGAGGGTGATTGACAAATACAGGATCACTTAGGGATGCGTGGCTGAGGTATGAGGTATATGAATCAATTGGTAAGAGAAATGAACAAAAACATCAGAAAAATCAAAAAGAAAAGAAAAATTTCTGGATGAAAATATAGACTATCAAAGTCTTATGTGTAAAAATTCCAAGTAAAAGAAAAATAAATCTATAACAGGTCTTTCAATCAGGGCCCAATCAAAATGATCGAAGCAATGATGCATTTATCCAATCAATAGCCAGGACTACAGAAAGGTACCACACTATGAGAGGCAGAAAAGGGGACCAGATTATAGGAGCCAAGTTTGGGGATACTCATCTGTGAGTATCTTCAGAGTGAGTGTGGACACAAGGAAAGCCTATGTCTAGCAATGATAAACACAGTAACCTCGAGTCTTCACACTAGGTTCAAGACCTTTGTATTGGCCTGGAAGTGCATCAATTCATCCTGGATTGGCTTTTCTTTGGCCCTGTGCAATGGCTCTTTTGTGTATATCTTGTCCTGGAATCAGACAGAATCATTAAGCAAAGTCCCATAATTTATTTAAATAATTAGTGGCATCGTTTTTATAGTCACAAGCTTTTTGGGCATGCTCTGACAAATGTATTTCAAACTTATAGTACTGAAAAGTCAAAAAGTTAAAGAAAATCTTAATACTGGTGACATGTGCTTCAAATATAAAAAAGAAAGAAAAAAAAACAAATAGTATATTGCACATGCAAGAAAATATAATAATAAAAGAGCTTTAAAAATTCAAAAATATAGCTTGTAATCATTGACACTCTGTGTCAGCTAAGAAAATACAGAATACAAGGCTTTCTCACCAAAAATGAGACCCATTTCCTCTTCACGTCTAGCCATGCTCCACTGTGAGTAGAAGGCAAATGAATTGAGCAGTATTACAAATTAGCTTCAATAACCCCAAAATTCTCAATAGCCCAATTAATTACAATAGCAAACAAACACACTGTCATATTTCACATAGGTTGTTGTATGACATTTTTGTCAGCAATTTAGTTTGTTGATGATATATTTAAAGAATTGACATACTTAAAAAAAATTTTTTTTAATTCTTATCTTCCACTTTCGAATCAATACTGTGAATTGGTTCCAAGGCAGAAGAGCATTGCGCCTTAGGCAATAGAGGTTAATTGACTTGCCCAGGATCACACAGCCAGTTAGTGGCCGAGGCCACATTTGAACCCAGGACCTCCCCTCTCCAGGCCTGGCTCTCAATCCACTGAGCCACCCAGTTGCCCCCAGTGGCATAGTTTGATACCTTGGGCAGCATGACCATTCAAATCTTTGTCAGCCAATCAGATTACTGGATCATGTCTTCAAAGAACTGTTGCAAAGGAGTTGCTTTTTTTTTTTAATCTATCTAAAAGTCTCACTCTTGTTTTTCTTGTTTGTTTGTTTTTTGTCAAATATGTGAAAACAATCTTCAGAACCTAATTAGGAAGAAATATTTCAAATAGTGCCATTTTAAAGTTTTTAAACAAATAACATTTTTATTGTAGCTGTTTTAGACCATAAATAATGGAGCTCTTTTATGTTTTCATCTCTACCTGAATAACAACAAAAACCTGGTACCTCTTGATTTTATAATGCATATTTATTATCTTAGAATTTAAGAATAGTAAAAAAGTGCATGGTTCAAACCAAATAAAATTGTAATTAGTAAATGTCTAACAAAATAAATAAAAATTTTGTTAAAGCATAATAGTACATGTGGTTTTCTAACTCAGTATCTATCTCCAAGGTTTAATCCCCCTGTTTCTGCTTGAGTTTGACCCCACTGATCTAGCCTAACTTCTTCATTTTATAGATGAGGGAACTGAAAGACCAACAGAAGCTTAATTAAATAACTTGCCCAAACTTATACAGGTAGTAAGCATAAGGGGTTAGATTTATGTCCTTGCTCTCTAAATCCAAAGTCAGTGTTTCTTCTGCATCTATACTGATTTTAATCCACCTTTTTACTATGTTACTAAAACTATATAAAGGGAAGAGGCAGCTAGATGCATTGGTGGATAGAAAACCAGGCCTGGAGATGGGAAGTCCTGGGTTCAAATGTGGCTCCAGACACTTCCTAGCTGTGTGAACCTGGGCAAGTCATTCAACCTGTTGCCTAGCCCTTACCATTCTTCTGCCTTGGAACCAATACTTGGAAAGTAACAGTTTAAAAAACAATTATATGAATATAGGCAGTTATAGCAGTTAAGTAAACATTTTCAGGGCATTAACAATGTTCTAAAAAGCTTACTTTTGGGGGGTCATTTTGTTGAATAGTTTTGATTTCTAAATCAAGTGGTTCATAATCTTGCGTCTTCAGTATTGTAGGAATAAGCTTGGCAGAGGTCAGGACAGGTCTTCGGGGTGACCCCCCCCACTAGGTTTTGGGGTTGGACGCCCCTTAGCGGCAGATGATCACTCCACTCCTTTGGTCTGGAACATTTTGTGGAACTAATCTTTCATAGAGATGTATTTTTTGATGTTTATCAGTTATTTATCATTTCTCAGCACTATCTTTTCTCTTCACTTTTTTTCCTTCACCTATATCTTTTGCATTGGTGTAAGATTTCTCAGGTTTTACATGTGAACAGTGGAACCATTACTCTTTTCCTGCAATTTTTATGGAACTTCGTGTGGTTAGCAAAACTTCATATTATCCAACCCATTTTATGTCTGTAGCTGTTTTTCTGCTAAAGTTTTTGATGTAAACTTTATCTCCTACTTTGATGATATTTGCCTCTTTGAGCTACTGTTTGAGATCTTTGATTATTTCAACTTTCTCCTTAGCATGTTCCTTATCCCCTGAGTAAATGTAAGTAGATGTTTTCCTTAAATCCTTTAGACTGAGTTCCTCCCATCCCAGTGTAACCAAAAATATGTGTTTATGGACAGGCTGCTTCCCTTAACGAATTGTCTCCTGATGTGCTAGAGATTGTCTTTGTTTAGGTTTTGAAATCTGAGAATGTTCTTGGCAGCCTTGCCTACCCTATCGAGATACACTGATGGGTGTTGTCCTACTTCCTGCCTCATTTGCTCAAATCTTCCCCAACTATCAGGTTTTTTTGCAAAAGTTTTCATGGCCTCTACAAGATCTTCATGTGCCCTTCTTAAGATAAGTTTTGATTATTAGAAAGTTCTAAGTCTCTCCATTGTTCTGGCCATGAAATAAGGTTAGGGTTATTTTACAATTCCTGGATAAACTGATCTTTCTCCCGAGGGGTAAAAAGTTCTGCTAAAAGAATGTCCACATCCTCAAACGTTGGATCAAACAAGCAAAGGGCACATTTGAACTCCTTAACTGCCTTGAAAGGATCTACAAAAAAATGTTGCCATTCTTGTCTTTAAACTATCCAGGTCCTCTGTTGTGAATGGTTTATGCAATTTAAGATGGACTATCTCCAAGTCAGCTTGTTGTTTTCTAAATCAAGTGGTTCATAATCTTACATCATCAGTATATATTTCAAAAAAGTACAAATTTTTTTAACCAAAAGACTGCTTACAGTTCTAAAAAGTTCCATGTACATATAATGAATTCAAAAATAAAACTTTTGTTGAAGTGAGTGCTATCTTTTTATAAATTGTGCCCTTCTCTTAAAAAATTGATTCAGTGATTAAGTTATCCAATTTCCTTTTCTTTGCCTTTGTTGTCTCAGAATGGAGTTCTTTAAGCTGATTTCCATGCTTTTTTACACTGGTATTCTGGAAGTTGCCCAAATATTTTTCTTTCATCTTTCTCTCTGCTTCAGAATTCGAAACCTGCGATGATTCAACCTTGGAAGAACCCTTTGTATTTTTCTTTACTTTCATGGTAATTATATGTTCCTCGTTGTTCAGAAGATGAGCTTTAGGGTCTACTTTCAAATATGAAATAGTAGCATATGCTGTAAAACTGAAGTCTTCTTTAAGATACTGTTGTAGGATGAAGTGAGCAATAATTTTCTCCAATTCATCACATGGAAGTTTTGGGGGTACAACATCAGATACTCTCAATTTTGCTGTACCCTTTCCCAACCAAGCATCAATAAGTTTCAGTGGCGTTCGTTTTTCATTCAATTTTTCTGCTTGTTTCAGTATCTTAATTGGATGTTGGCAGTGGTCAGTTACATTCTTCTTTTCAAATTAAATATCTTTACAGCAGTTATCACACATTTTGTTACAAGCTGCAGAATTCCACACTTCATCAAAATGTTGAGCTATCAACATACGACAACATTTGTGTATATTATGACAGTATGACACCATTTCATAAAGTTTCTGTTGACCTACATTTTCCATTACCACCATGGAACTTATTCTGAATATATCTCCAAAACCAGAGTATAAAATACAGTCAGCTTTCAGGTCATCTCGACCTGCACGTCCACTCTCTTGGTAATAATTCTCCATAGACTTGCTCATTGAATGATGAATAACAAATCTCACATCTGGTTTATCAATTCCCATACCAAATGCAACTGTTGCCACTACTACCTGAATTTTATTTGCTGACCAATTTTTATGAACTTTGGTTTTGTCTTTTGGTTCCATATTTGCATGGTAAGCACTTGCTTGAATTCCCAGCTTCTGTAAACTAATTGTGACTTGCTCAGAGTCCTTTTGAGAAAAACAGTATATAATTCCAGACTGTCCTTTGTATCTCCCATTAATGAGCTTCACAACATCCTCAATGAAATCCTCAGTGTTGGAGGGCTTTTGCCGAACCTCATAATAAAGATTTGGCCGATTAAATGATGCAATAAATGTAAAGCACTTCTCAATACACAGAATTTTCTGGGCATCCTTCAAAACATGATTGGTAGCAGTTGCTGTCAACCCAATTAGTGATGTATTGGGGAATTGTCGTGTTAAGATACCAAGTGCCTTATAATCAGGCCTGAAATCATGACCCCACTGACTATAGCAATGAACTTCATCCACAGCTATTCTGGTGAATCTTCCTGCTTCATAGGCTTTCTCCAATCTTGACATAAACATTTTGCTTTTAGCAATTTTCTCTGGGGTAACATAAATGAGCTTCAGCTTAGAGTTTTTATTTGCCATTTCAGCATGAACCCATTTCACATGTTCCTTAGTGCTGGAAGCATTTAGCAAAGTAGCTAAAACCCCCAGTTGTTCTAAAACCATTAACTGATCTTCCATAAGAGAAATCAGAGGGCAGATCACAAGTGTGAAACCATCAGAACATACTACTGGTAGCTGGTAGCACAAGCTCTTTCTACCTCCAGTAGGCATAACAAGAAATACCTCCTTTCCAGCCATTGTCACATTAATAGTTTCAAGCTGTAGAGGTCTAAACTTTTGCAGTTTAAAGACATTCTGCATAGCATCTTTAACTTTCTCAGACCATGGAAAATCTTGTTTATTCCAGCTCTCAGGTGAAGAATCAAATTCTGAGCTTGCTCCAGCACCTGGATCTTCTAGAAACTGCTTTATTCTCTTCTTTAGGGCAGTCTTTTTCTGAATAAGCTCTTGTTGTCTTTCCAGAAGTTATTGTATCTGAATTTCTACTGCCTGTAGCTCACTGGTGATGGAATCTAATTCCTCACTTGGCTCTGAAACTGATTCTATTTTCAAACTTTTTATAATCCCTGAAGTTCCTTTTTATGACAATGAAGGTACTTTGTGGTGGAGATGGTAAATCAGCCTGAGGGATTGAATCCTGTCAATTTTGACATTCTTGCTACAAATGAAACCAAAAGAGTTTCAACTAAATGTAAGGGTGGTTCACAGGTTGTCCCCTCAGCACTGAACGTATGACATTTTTAAAACCTATGAATTGATGGATATTTGTCACAAGTTTTTACAATCATAGCAAATCTTTCAACCTTGGTAATAAACATATTTTAAACAAAGTAAAACTCATCTTGGGTTAAGAACATAATCAAGAAATCTATACATCATTCTGGTGGAAGTTAAGTAGTAAGCTGAAGAGTATAAATAAAGGGGTGCTCCTTTTTTGGAGGCTTTTTAGGGGTACAAATGCCCTGAGATTAAATGCCCCAACTTCCATTTACATGTTTAGAAATGCGGGAAGGTTGGGGGTTATAAAATGTATTTCACTTCAGCTACTAGAGTGAGCCTTACACCTTGTGGTAGGGGCAGGCAAAATAACCAGAGATTGTTAAAAAAAAATTCTAAAAAATCATATTTAAAAAACCCTTAAAATCATTTGAGATATTTAGCACATTAAATTTTCCAAAGGTTGTTATAGCAATCGTAACCAGTTCTGAAGTCTATCTATCCTCTATGTGACAATTTACAAAGTCAAAAATAGAAAAAAGCTGTTTTTTTCTTATATGGGCTTATTCAATAATATTTGTTCAATAGTTTTAGGGGAAAAACAACAGAATTTCAAAACTCAGTACATTCAAAATGAACAGCATAACAGAATAATATTGAATCCAGTAATATATGAACTTAAAATCACAAAGTTAAACCTTAGAAATACAGAGATTTGTATAAACCATTGGAGTCTGAAATGCCTTAGAATACATAACCTCCAGTCTTTAAAGTTCCTTGGGGTTTTTTTTATTTTTAATTATCCATTTAAATGTCTATTGTCTGAAGGCAGAGTGGTAAGGGCTAAGCAATGGGGTTTAAGGGATCTGCTCAGGGCCCCACAGCTGGGAAGTATCTGAGGCCAGATTTTAACCCAGGACCCCATGTCTTTAGGCCTGGCTTTCAGTTTGCTGAGCCACCCATTTGCCCCTTCAAAGTTAAAGTTGCACACAGGTGAAATCAATGCTATTACCAGAACAGTCAAAAGGTATCCTTTTAAATAGACCATTGCTTTTTAAGTTCCTGCTTGAAAAATCTGTTTCTTCTCTCTAGTCTCTTCCTCTCCTCTGATCCACTCTGCCCACATGGAGCCCAATCCCCTGTTACCAACTGGTAGAATGAGTCCTGAGCGATCTGCTCCAAGGATCTGGATGATTTGCCGGCTGGGGTTGTGCTCATGGGTCTGGGGTGCATAAACAGGCAGGCAGTGGCCAGCAGATGGCTGCAGGCAGAAACACAGGCAGGCAAGGCTGGGAGAGCAGGCACCAGGTGAGAGGCCAGGAGCCAGAGCCGGAGTGGGCTGCTAGGGTGGGCAGGGCCGGGACCAGGACCAGGACCAGGTGGACAGCAAACAGGTCAGGAGCAAGCCTGTGAGCTATCTAATGACTGGAACGAGCAGCAGCTTTGCAAGGGTAAAAAACCTTGGCCAGAGAAACGTGGCTCAAAAAAATTTCTAGGCACTAGATATGAAAACTGAACTAAAGATCAGAAAAAAATCAGAAGATTGAGAGTTTTTTCTCCCATTAGGTCGCCAACTGTTAAGATTAAAATTTAGGGGAGACTGAGGAAGGTAGAAATTAGTTTCTCTCTGCAAGGAGTATTATATTTTTTAGAGGTTTATTAAAGATTAAGGATTAAAGAAAATACAGAATAAGAAACACGTGCCTAGGCCAGAGAGGCCTAGATAAGACCTCACCTACATTATGGAAAGAGCCACATCTGCTCCAAAATGGAAGTCCAAAAGAGCCTCAAAGCCTTTGCAATCAGGTTAAATCCCTTCTCGATCCCCACCCACCTGAGAATTCCATGAGATTACAAAGCATTTTGGGGAAGTGGAGCAAGGGATTCTGGGGATTGAAGTCCAGAGTTCGAGTCTATTTTTACATCAGGACAGAATAGCCCAAACCCACAGATTCAGCACATAATGAGAGGAGCAAGACTACAGGCAATTACAAGGGGAAAAGAAGGAAGAAATATGAACAAACAACAGAAAAGAAAAAAAGAAATTACAATCAACAGCTTCTATCCAGACAATGAACAAAGAGCAAATGAAACAGGGGAGGATCAAGGAACACCAAGCAAAAAACACAGAAACTCCAGTAAATTGGACACAGGCTTTGGAAGAACTCAAAATACAATTCAAAAACAATTAAGAGAGGCTGGAGACAACTGGGAAAAGAACTTAAAAAGCAAGATAAGTGACCTGGAAACAGAGGCACTTGAATTAAGTGAATTAAGAGAAAATAGTATCTTGAAAGTCAAAATTAACCATCTTGAAAATAATTTCTGTGTTTGCTTTGGCAAATCAAGTATTTTATGTAATCTAGTTATTTTATTTTATTTTAAGAATTTAAATTTATTTATTTAATTAATTTAAAATGTTTTTCCATGTTACATGAATCATGTCCTTTCCTCCCTTCCTCCCACTCCCCTCCCATAGCTAATGAGCAATCCCACTGGGTTTTACATGTCTCATTGATCAAGACCTATTTCCATATTATTCATATTTGCACTAGTGTGTTCATTTAGAGTCTACATCCCCAATCATATCCCCATTGACCCATGTGGTTGAGCAGTTGTTTTTCTTCTGTGTTTCTACTCCCACAGTTCTTTCTCTGGATATGGATAGAGTTCTTTCTCATAAGTCTCTCAAAATTGTTCTGGTCATTGCATTGCTACTAGTAGAAAATTCTATTATATTTGATTTGCCACAGTGTATCAGTCTCTGTGTATAACGTTCTCCTGGTTCTGCTCTTTTCACTTTGCATAAATTGTTGGAGGGTGTTCCAGTTCACATGGAATCCCACCAGTTCATATTCCTTTCAGCACAATAGTATTCCTTCACCAACAGATACCACAATTTGTTCAGTCATTCCCCAATCGAAGGATATCCCCTCATTTAACAATTTTTTTGCTACCACAAAGGATGCAGCTATCAATCTTTTTGTACAAGTCTTTTTCCTTATTTTCTCTTTGGGGTACAAGCCCAGCAGTGCTATGGCTGGATCAAAGGGCAGACAGTCTTTTATTGACCTTTGGGCATAGTTCCAAATTGCCCTCCAGAATGGTTGGATCAATTCACAACTCCACCAGCAATGCATTAATGTCCCTACTTTGCCACATCCCCCTCCAGCATTCATTACTTTCCTTTGCTATCATGTTAGCCAATTTGGTAGGTGTGAGGTGGTACCTCAGACTTGTTTTGATTTTAATTTCTCTGATTATCAGAGATTTAGAACACTTAGAACATATACTTATTGATAATTTTTATTTCTTTATCTGAAAATTGCCTATTCATCCCTTGCCCATTTATCAGTTGGGGAATGATTTGATTTTTTGTACAATTGATTTAGCTCCATATAAACTTGACAAAGGTCTAATTACTCAAATTTATAAGGAGCTAAATTAAAAAAATCTTTATAACAAAAACCTCTACTCCTACTCTTAAATGGAAAAAAAAACTGTACTTTTCAGTCATTTCAGCCATGCCCAATGTTTTGGGGTCAGGATGTCTAGGAGATCCCTAAATACAACAAGAAAAACTTAGAAGACAAAAAGGTACTTAAGACTTGAATACATTCACCACTTCTATCCATGAGCTTAATGGGTGCTTGACGGTCTACTGTTCAGTCTCCAAAGCAAGTTCCCCTGGGGAAAGGGTAAATTTGGGGTTTCATAAATCAAAGTTGTCAGTATTAGTCATTTTTTTCAAGTACCAACAAATAGTCAACAACTATTGAAAAAGTATGCAGTAAATGAAAAGATTTCCTCAGGTTCATAACCACATCAATAAAACAACTTATCAACATAGTATATAAACCAATAGCATCAAAGACAATATATTGTAACAATATTTCCATGTGTAGTTTCTATATTAATAGGGAGATGAGAGACTCAAGATCACCAATGAGTGAATGATGTTGGGAACATGGACATCCAGGTCCTTGTTTTTTAAAGACTTTAGGGAGATAGGCGCCAGACAGAGTTTGGAGAGTTTGTGCTCCTTCTTGGACCTATATGGGCAGGTCAGAATTAAGTAATTAAGGGAGGGCTAGTTCTTTTAGCACATTCTTCCTTGCTCTTTCCTTTTAAGCCTGGCTGACTGCTTCTTCTGCCATTGTTGCTACTGTGCTGGGTGAACAGAAGCTGAGCCCAAGACTACCAACAACTATAGTTGGTGACATGAGAGTGGTCCTCCAAGACATCTTCCATTTCCCTTGTCTCCATTGCTGGGAAAGATTTCATATCTCCATTAATTGTCCAATTCTTTTGCTTTCCCCTTCTTCCCTAGAAGAAGGAGTTAATAGCAAAAGAAGCCAGTTTCTGTTCTCCAGTTAGTAATGGAATGCTAACTGCTTTTTATGAAAATGAATTATCTCCACCATCTTTTGCTCACTTTCTTTTGTCATTATTTTATTTCCCATTATATAGAAATAATCTGGTGTCCACTATTTTTGTATGATTAATGCTAGCGTGGCTAGAGATTGACAGTAAAGGCTTAGATTTGCATAGAAAAAGAAACATTCCCAATTCAGTCTGAGGTTCCTGGGAGGAGGAAGTTGTCAGGTATGGGGTGTGGAGAGCAGATGCAAAGGAGGTTCAGTGAGAGGACACTGGGAGGCCAGTTCAAGTTTTCTTAATCAGGAGAGTTTATGAATAATATATACATATATATGTATTAATATAAATACAAACTGAACTCTAGACGTAGTGGAAATAAAGACTTGACATAGCCAGATGGTGAAGTAGCTAGAGACCTGGGCTCAGGGAAATTTGAGCTCAAACACTTATTAGCTGTAGATCTAGATCATATTATTTAATCTCTGACGTAACCAGTTTCTTTAGTTAGAAAATAGGAATCCTAAATAGCATCTACCTCACAGAGCTGTTGTGATGATTAGATGAGACAATATTTGTAAAACACCTGGAAAAACAGAGAACGTCTAAAATAGTCGGAACAAGTCTTTAATCCAGACAGGAAAGATAATGCTCTTACGGCCACCACACAATACCACACTGAACTAAGCTCTGAGACTCTGGGAACAATGTTTCAGGAAAGTGCACCAGAAATGGGGATTTCGATTGAACTGAAGAACTTGCTGTCTTATATATACTTTAGTGAATAATAACCAGAGAAACAACTGACTCGTTACATAGACCTGAGAAGAAGGAAGGTATTTTGCAAAGACATGCAACAGAAAAATACAGGCAGGAGCGGGTTGGAATGTTGGAAGCAGAGAGTTCTGGAGAGGAACAGACTCTGGGAGTCAGCTCTGGACTCCGAGGAGGGAGCCAGCTTTGAGGCCCCACTCCAGGACTGGAAATAACTCATTCCTGTGTGATTCCTATCTTATCCGGAGATCCCGATTCACTGATAAAAGCAAGACCTGTGTGGACCTGATCACCTGAGCAGTTTGCCCTGAGGTTAGCCCTGAGAGAAAGCAAGAGGTCCTGACTTCAGACCTCTCATCTGTGCAGCTATACCTAGAGACTTGCTTCTTCTTGAATTAGCCTAGCATTTAGCCAGCATTGGGAAGAACATCAGACAGGGAGGCTTTCCAGGCTAGCCTCGGCTTTAGGGGAGGGCTGAAGAGACGTGCCATTGATCTGTGTCATTAGTGAGGGAAACCTAAGCACCCTCTTTCCTGACCTCATCCTTGTTATCCTTCTTTTCAATGAGCAACCATGAAAAAGCAAAGGAAGCAGCCAGATCTGTTATACGTAGGGAAGAACAAAGCTTGATGGGTCAGAAGTATTACCCAGGAGAGACTCATTAGACTGCGTTAAGCAAACCCATTCTGATCTCTCTTACAGGCCTGCTTCTGTCCCAGAGGAGGAACATCTTGGAAAGCCAGGGAAAGTAAAATTCCTAGCAAACGGGCATCCTCATCTCCAAGGCGTTATCTCTTTCTGGCACTGCTGCTGTGTTATCCTTCCCACAAGACAGTACTGGCCTACGACAGGGTGTAGCCATTTTGCTCTCTGTCTCAAGGGGAGTTACCCTGTCAGATCTGGTTACACAAAACCCGATCAGCCAACTAGATTAATAAACAGGGCCTCTCCCCACATTTTAACAGTTGGCTGAGCCAGGCAGGATTCAAACCTACATATTTTTTAAAAGATTTGGGGGTCAGGAAGAGAGTTGTGGCCACAGGAAGATCAAGGCCTACTCACTGAGGCAAAGCCAGTGTAGTAGTAGCAGGCAACCATTTTCCCAGAGTTCCCTAGGCAGTGCTGAATTCTACCCAGCAACTAGCCTGCCAATCAGGACACTCCATTCTTTCTGAGGATGGGGAAGCTCTTAAAGGGGCAGAATTAAACATGAAGTTTACTGCACAGGGGTTTTTGACGCCAACAACAGCACACAAACTAATATTAGCAATTGGAGTCATAGCAATCATTTGCAATTTTCTATACATGTGCTACAACTTCTTGTTCATAATGATTCCTGATTACATCTATTTCCTACTGAATCTTTATGACAGTTTTAAATGGCTAAAGATAGGGATGGACAGAATTTTATCTTACTTACCCGTGATTGCGGAAGTAATTTTTTCACTGCTGCAATTATATTATGCTCTAAAGGAATTCATTAGAATGCTGGTGGGGAACAAGGCTATGGCAATGGATAACAAATTAAAGATCATGATGATAGCAATAAGGGAGGAAATAACTCAACTAAAAACAATGTTAAAAGAAAATGACAAGAGAGTTAGACAGCCTAAAAAACAAGAAACAACCAGAAACTCCAAATTGGGACAATGCAGTTAAAAAGGTTAAGGAAGAAACTAGTGGGACAACTCCAGTGCTTCCATTAAGAGATATGACAAGTTTGCAACTAGACAGTGGCATCCTTCATGTAAAAACACACAAACTCTTTACTACTGGGGACCTAGATCATCTTCGAAAACACATGCCTACATTTTTTGAAGACCCCATGAAATGTATAAAGGAGTTTAAGCATTCCATTAGGTTATTTGATCCTACCTTTGAGGAAACTGAATTTCTATTATCCAATTATTCTCAAAGAGGGAAAGGGATCAATTTATCACAGAGGTCAGGAACAATCTGAATTTAGTTTCACGGCCTGAGGAGGGGGTAAATGTTGAACTTTCTTTTTTTTTCTTTTTCTGTCAAGAAGTTCAGTCCTTTAAAATCTCTGTGGTCAGTACACAAGGAAAGCAGCATCCCAAGTTCCCCAAGTCCCCAAACTCAGTCAATCCCAATGCAGACAGCATATGGGTTGTGAGTTGAAGCTCAAGGGGAAAATGCAGTAGCCAATATTGAAACTCACATAAGCAATTGATTGGGACCTAGGCAAAATTGAATTCAAAGCACCAATGGTGGAAGTATTCCAACAGCCCAATACCAAAGAACATCATGTGATGATTAAAGTAGAAGAAGAGATTTATCCAGCATTACTGCATACTGGTGCCACTACATCAGTACTAAACATATCTCCTGAAAATAGTAAAATAATAGGGTCAGTGCAAGCAATGGGAGCTACAGGGAAAACTCAAAGAGTACCAAAGCATCAATCTAAAATGATAACTCTGGGTCCTTTGACACTAGACCACATCTTTTTTTCTTTTTCTTTTTTTTCTTTTTTTACTATTAACATGTCTTTTTTAAAAATATATATCTTTTTTAATTTGGTCAATTTCAAACATTATTCCTTGGTTACAAAAATCATTTTTCTATTACTCCCTCCCTTCCCCCCACCCCTCCCACAGCCAACGCGCAGTTCCACTGGTATCACGTGTTCCTGATCAGAACCCATTTCCATATTGTTGGTATTTGCACTAAGATATTCATTTAGAGTCTATATTCCCAATCATATCCTCTTCGACCCATGTCATTAAGCAATTGTTTTTCTTTAGTGTTTTTACTCCCACAGTTTTTCCTCTGAATGTGGATAGTGTTTTTTCTCCTGTAACCCTCTGGGTTGTTCAGGATCAATGCATTACCACCAATGGAGGATTCCATTGCATTTGATTGTACCACAGTGTATCAGTCTCTGTGTACATTGTTTTCCTGGTTCTGCTCCTCTCACTCTGCATCACTTCCTGGAGGTTGTTCCAGTTCCCATGGAAGTCCTCCACTTTATTATTCCTTTGAGCACAATAGTATTCTATCACCAACATATACCGCAATTTGTTCAGCCATTCCCCAATTGAAGGGCATCCCCTCATTTTTCAATTTTTTGCCACCACAAAGAGCACAGCTATGAATATTCTTGTACATGTCTTTTTCCTTATTATATCTTTGGGGTACAAACTGAGCAGTGCTATGGCTGGATCAAAGGGCAGACAGTCTTTTAGCACCCTTTGGGCATAATTCCATATTGCCCTCCAGAATGGTTGGATCAATTCACAACTCCACCAGCAATGAATTAATGTCCCAACTTTGCCACATCCCCTCCAGCATTCATTACTTTCCATAGCTGTCATGTTAGTCAATCTGCTAGGTGTGAGGTGATACCTCAGAGTTGTTTTGATTTGCATCTCTCTGATTATAAGAGATTTAGAACACTTTTTCATGTGCTTACTAATGGTTTTGATTTCTTTGACTGAGAATTGCCTATTCATGTCCCTTGCCCATTTATCAATTGGAGAATGGCTTGATTTTTTTACAATTGGTTGAGTTCTTTATAAATTTGAGTAATTAGACCTTTGTCAGAGGTTTTTGTTATGAAGATTCTTTCCCACTTTGTTGTTTCCTGTCTGATTTTGGTTACATTGGTTTTATTTGTACAAAAACTTTTTAATTTGATGTAGTCAAAATTATTTATTTTACATTTTGTGGCTCTTTCTAAGTCTTGCTTGGTTTTAAAATCTTTTTACTAATCCCATAATGCCCGGAAAATCTCTTAGGGAGGGACCTACTGTGTAAAATTGGGGCAACAGTCAAGTGGGAATTTTCCTTTGGGAAAATTTTTCCTACATATTCCCAAGGATGCACTGAAAACCTATCTATTACTATTTTTAGATCAAATGGAAGGTGAACAAAAGTATGAAATAAATTCAATTTTTGAAATACCCAGTGAGATACCAGAGGAAGTATGGGCTAAACATTCCCCAGAAATTAAATTATTAAAATCTGCAATACCAGTGAAAGTCAAAACTAAGCAGGGAATACCACCCACAAATACCTCAATACAAACTTAGTAAAGAAGACACAGAGGGCATAAGACCAATAATTGAAAGCTTGCTGGAGCAAAAGATACTTGTACCAATAGTATCTGAATACAACATACCCATAATGCCAATCAAAAAAGCAAAGCCAGATAGCCAAGGAAAAACACAATGGAGATTTTTACAAGACCTATAAGCTATGAATGATTTTTTTTAAACCCTTACCTTCCGTCTTGGATTGACTCCAAAGCAGAAGAGTGGTAAGGGCTAGGCAATGGGGGTCAAGTGACTTGCCCAGGGTCACACAGCTGGGAAGTGTCTGAGGCCAGATTTGAACCTAGGAGCTCCCATCTCTAGATCTGGCTTTCAATCCACTGAGCTACCCAGCTGCTCCCTATAAATGATTTTTTAATAAAGTCACATCTGGTGATTCCAAGTATTTTAGCTGAGATTCTAAGTAAGGCAAAACATTATACAGTTATTGATCTCTGCTCTGCCTATTTCTTAATACCCATAGATTCTGATTCTGATGAAGCAATTGAAAACATAGGAAACTCTTTATCAGTAAAGGAAATACTGTATATTGCCAGAGTCAATAGTTATGAAGAATTTTGTATGAAATATGATTTAGGGGATAGTGACCCTGAATTGGAAGTAATATGATAGAGAACTTGGTACCAGGACTGGTTTGAGTTCTATAGGGTAGCAAACAACACAAAACCTTATAAGAACCCAGACTGGTACTAGGCATAAGATCTGACACATGATCCATGAAGAAACTTTAATCAAATCAGGAAAACCCCTAAGCCCATAATGACAATCCCTGGCTTAAAAAAAAACAAAAACAAAAAAAACTGATACAAGTCCATGAACCCTAGTAAATGTAAATCAGAAACATCCAAGATGCTATTGGAGCATCTTACCCAAACAAAAATTATTGCATGAAACCAAAATAGAATAATACCCAAGAGAGATAGTATAAATTTGAGTTAGTTAGATCAGGGAGGATTAGCATAGCCTGTGAAACACAGGAGAAGCGGTTCATTGCAGAACCTGGGAGTTTATTTGGGTGGATTTAGAATCCCTTAGAATTAGTAAAGCTATACAAAATCTCCATCTCAAGCCTAGGCTAACATATTATTAACCTCTACAATCAACCACAAAGGAATATAATAATTGCCTTACAATCACACATTAAGAAAGATACCTACATTCATTACATTAAAAAAAATCTCACTTGCACACATGAAGATAGCACAAACATCCTGTATAAAGTTTCACTCACATGCATCAACATATTCACTCTTACATGCACACACATGTTAATCTTATACACACGCATGATCCTGTAGTTCTGGATGCCTGAGATCGTCTTTCAAGGTGAGACGACAGGCAAGTATGTACACTGTAAAGGCAACATCAAAGGATGGAAGGCCACATTGACAACTGGAAAGAACTTTGAATCAAAGACATTATGGGGAATGAACTTTAGGAAAATGGGTCACGTAAGATTAATCACCGATCACATTAACTTCACACATAGGGAAGCACATCCACATATACATTGGAATAAATATGCACCTTGAAATATCTAGAACATGAACAAATTTCACATTGACATTAGGGGCTGTGCCATAAATAAGGACAGCCCATAAATTGTATATCTTGTGGAAGAGAGAGAAATTGGGAAAGCATGCAAAAAGACAGGAGCATGTGGGACTGATGACCTGTTATTCAAATGAGAGTATTCTGATTTGGAATCTGACCGGGAGAAGCAGTTGGAAGCAAACCAACTGATGGACTGAAACTTTCTGGCTTGTAAGAGAAAAAGAAAAACATTCTAGCAAAAGAACAACTAAGCAATTTAATCACAACAAGAAAAACTCCTAAGCTTTTAGCAGAAAACTCCAACTTCATAACTATGACAAATAAACACCTAGAATGCTATTGAAACATAGATTCACATTGGATGAATTTGTTATCAAAAACTTTAATATCAAGTTATAGATGAGAACTGAAACAGGTTACCCATATCTCTTAACCTTCATCCTAAAACAATCTCGACCAGGGGAAAAAAGAGAGGGAGGGTATACCATGAAGATATTATCTCAGTTTCAGATATCTCACAAGAAACAACAATGTGGTCATGTCATCAATGAAGATACATGCAAATGACATCTGATAAAAAAAAGAAGCCCTAGTCATAATGTGGAAAAGAAACAAGACTGACAGTTGGTGGGGGAAGGGGCAACTGGGAGTGGCAGTTGGGTCTTGTGACTAGCACTTCCTTCCTGCCCAGTTTACTTCCTTCCTGGTGTTGGAGGTGGGAGGAGCTTGTTCAGCCCAGTCTGGAGTGGAGTATCTCTACTTGCTTCAGCCCAAAGACACAGACCCAACCAGCTCTGAAGATTAGAACTATTCTTGTTGCTTTCTGTCTACTGCTAAGATTCTGAAATTGACAAAACTAGCACAGAGGACGGGAGTGGGAGAAACCCTCCATCAGCCTGTGAGGCCTGGCCTCAGCTCCAAAGCTGAGGAAGACTCCAACCTTATTTAGGGACATCCCTTGCCCCTCTTTCCTGATACCTCTCCAATCCAAACTGGTTATTAAACTTTATCTTATTTGAATTTGCAGTCAGATAAGTGGACTATCTTTTCTGGGCATAGAGGGAGCTGAACATCAGTTCAGTCATTCAAAGACAAATGTTCCTTATCAGACCCCTGCTGCTATCTCTCGGCAGGGGGCATCTCTCTCCTTTGCATCACTGAGCAATATTCCCTCTCTCCCCTCAATTCCTCCATACCTTGCTATAAACCTTCCATATCCCCTGTTCTTTCACTCCTCCCATCTTTCCCATAAATATTACAATAAGCAGCAACACAAGTAACCCTAGCAATAATCTATAACAGTTCTTATAAATGACAGACTATGAATGGAAAGCTATGAAAGGAAAGCATACAAGAGTACAGATCAATGGAAAGTACAGACAAGAGGGCATTGCACATGTTAAAATGATAACAGAAAAGCTCTGCTAAAGCAAATAAATCAGCTTCGGAAAGGAATATAGCCAGTAAAACAGACATTTAAAGATTAGTTCCAAAGAAAAGTCTCTACATAATCTATACACAGTCTCTGTCAACAATAGTAACAGCAAAGAAAGTAACAAAGTTATTTAACATGAAAACATAACTTCATCACCAAACAAAATACATTATATCCAAATTCTATCTCCAAGATATATCCAAAAGACAGCAAACAATAAATCCCCTTGTGAAAATTCAAACATCAAAAGATAAGAAAGCTTCAAATTTATATTCTTAACATAAATTTAAGAACTTATACTATACATAGTACATATACCCACTCATGAAGATGATCATATGTAAAACTTCCTTGCACACATGAACAACTAATGAATACTAACAAGCATTCATGAAGAATTCATACCTTCCATGCACAATGAAAAATTTCAATTTCATATACATGCACATGTAAAAACTTTACGCACTTGCATGTTCCTGATTGTCCCAGTATGTTCCTGAATATTAAAGAACACAGGACTACAATCAAGAGCGACAACAGACAAAATGTGGCATGAAAAGAGACCAAGTTTCTACAATCAACAGCAAAAAGACGTGGAAGGACTTTGAAATTTTGGACTTGTGATCATGAGGTTTTATAATAATGTGACATACCTGTTAATATCACATAAATACATATACATGCTACCCAGAAACACAATATAGGAAGAAATCTCATGGAATGGGTAAGTATATAACATATATAATTGCAAAACACAAAATTCACACTGATATAAATTTCTGTGGAAAATTCAAAGAGACAAAGAAATTCCTTATCTGCATGAGTTTGCACAGAAATCAAAAACAATGTATTATGTTTGCACATATGTAAATTTGTAAAGATACAACTTATGTACATATGTGAATCCTAATGTACTAATAAACTAACTACATTAGAATAATTTATTAATGATTAAATATAGGGATAGTTTAGAAAAAATTGTTCAAAGTCTTAAGAAAGTAGGGATAGGCAAATACTTAAATATAGAAGTTAGATTACATTATGATTTTAGGTTAGCAATTGTTAGTAATGGAAAATTTTACTTAGTTGAATTTATAGACATTAGGAAATAAGACAGTTACATATTCAAAATACTGTTGGAATGGTTAAAATTGTTACATGATTTGTTATTATGTTCAAAACTGTATGCATGTAAAATCCCTATTACCTAAACCATTTTCCTATACCCAAACTTAGCATAGAATTAGGTAGACCAAACAGCTAAAATAGATTAGGATTTATTGTTTTAGGAGGGTAAAGGAATATTTAACATAATACAAGCTTAAAAATTAGATAGTTAGAAATATAACAAAATATATCTAACAGGTAAGTACCACTAAAAGATGCTCGTTGCATCTTTTTTCCAAAGATGAAAAGGGAGAATATTGTGGAAGAGAGAGAAATTGGGAAAGCATGGAAAAAGACAGGAGCAGCTGGGTCTGATGACCTGTCATTCACATTTGGAATCTTTCCCTATGTATTGTACTCCCCTGGGTATATTCCACTCTTGAATCACTTTTTTTTCTTTTCCAAACTTTTATTTGTGCACACATTCATCAATTGAAAAAAGATAACTTTTAAAGCTTCTTTGGTGCCCATGTTCAGCATACAAAAATGTAAAAGACTATTCACAAATAAAACCCTGTTCTTTTCTGCTTTCAAACACATATGGGTAAATCTGTTCCACAGGAGTAGCATCAACCTTTACATTTGGCCCTGTTACTGTGATATTTCCTATTGAAAAAATCTGTAATGTAGCTCGTAGAGCTTTTATACTATAACATACTGCAAGATGAAGTTCAGGTTCATAACTGGCATGAAGCCTGTCATTCTTTGTGATATCTGGCAATCGGATTTCAAAGGGCATGTTACATAATGCCAAAACATTAACGACTTTAAAATCTGTAAATATTGCCTGAAAACCAAGTTTCTGTGGACTTGGGGCTAATCGCCTGGCACCAAATTTAGCTCCTTCTTCACTTGTGGCTCCTGTGCAAATAATTTTTCACGAGGACCAAATTGTAGCTGTAATTCCAGGTTTTCTAGCTTCATTAACACTTTTCCAACATCACACTTGAAATTACATTTGCTCCCTCTGAAGCAATCTTCCTTAAGTTCAAATGGCATCTGGTTCTAAAAACGCAGACTACGTTTGTCATTAAAATGTCCAATGCAGCATCACTATCTGCATCCATTGGGATAGTTTACAAACTCAGCTTCCCCACCAGGGCACCTTGAAGCTGAGAGGGAAGGAGGAGGCGGCAGCAGTGCGGCTAGTGGTGGTGGCAACCAATCTACAATTCTGCAATCTAATGCTCAGAATGTCACTACACAAAAAATTACAAAGTAGAATGAGATTAAGTGTTTAAGAGATAAGTACAAGCAGAAACTTAATCAAATGCCTTGATGAACTCGCATTATTTGGTTGTCATTCCTCTGATCTATTCATGCAACTAACCCTTGTGAGAAGCTGTGCTAGGGTTTGAAAAGTATTCATTAGATCCTTCCCTTTTTAAAATTAAATGCATTTTCAAAACAAAAGAAGTTCTGCATCTTTGCTTTTACGTTTTAGAGCCCTAGATCCAAACTTGAATTAAAAGTGATTTGGGTTCAGATCCTCTCTCTGACATTTAACCAGTTTGCATTTTACATAATGGTTCTGAGCCTTGGTTTCTTCAGTTATATAGCAGGGATAATAACTGTATTACCTACTTTGTGGATTGCCCCCTTTTAGAATGATTAGATTTTAATGTTAGCAGTAGAAATGAATTAGTAATAGGTGTAATTTTAGGATAGTCAAATAATGGTAGCATAAGGGAATTAATATAACACTCATTATTTTAGTAGTGTTTTAGGATTTAGTACAGGTTTTAAGGTGTGATTCAAGTAAACACGTTTTCATATAATCATTGTTAGTCATCATAAGGCCTTGAACTTGTAACCTAGTCATAAGATTGTTCTTTCCTTATGGAGTTAGAATCGACTAGCAGGTGTGAGGACTACCATCTGTACTCCACCCTGCATGCATCATCTTCTGTTGTGACTTGGTGGAGGGTTGTCTAAGCAGTCACCTGATCTGTTTCCAATGAATCTGCTTGGAATGACACCTGTCACAAGATTTTTATCCTGATTATTTTTTAACTGGTATATAAGTAGCCTCACAAGGCTCTGAGTCTTTGGCCTTGACCAGATCCCGGCTTTTTTGTGAGAGCGGCCCTCTCAATAAACCTACTTCTTTTTTGCTTGGGGATTTTGTTCCTCTCACTTGAGTTCCTAGTGCAACAACCTCCCAGGGTTGTGTGGAGCTCAAATGTGGAAGACAGGGTGTCCCAAAAGTCTCAAGTGTTTTAATAGCATGAAACTGGCTGCACTGGGACTTGGGGGCACAGATGGATAGACATGCATATACATATAGAAACATTCTTAGGAAATGTCAGATTTGTGGACTGTCTTTTTGGTAAGGCTAAGAGATATAAACCTGGGTACTGGTTCATAATTCAATTCAATTAAACCTTCATTATCTTGGCAGCTAAGCGGCTCTACAGATGGAGCACTGGGTGTTGGGAGAGGAAGACCTACGGTTCAAATCTGGCCTCTGGGACCAGAGTTGCTCTCTGTATGTCACTTAGGTAAGTCACTGAGCCTCAGGTTCCTCAACTATAAAATGGAAATTATAATAGCACCTACTTTCCAGGGCTGTTCTAAGGATGAGATGAGATAATCTTTGTAAAATACCTCCCACCAGTGATAGGGATGCTATCTTTAGTAGCTGTTAAGTGCAGGAGAACCTAGGGTACAGGAGCCAAACATAGCACACTGGGCGCTCTCTGGGGGTAAGCAGGGGGTCACCCCTCCCCAACTCCTTACTAGAAAGGCAGAGGGATTCCAACAGGAACTGCTCCCCACCCCCTCTCCACCTCCCTTAAGACATTTTTTTCACATCATCCACACCTCTGCCCAGTAGCCCAATGGGAACGCTTTCTTCCTCCCCTGGGGGAGGGGGAGGGGGTTAGGGGAAGGGTGAGGCTAGCCTGGGAACCCGGGGGTGGGGGGTGGGGGGGGGGGGAAGGGGCACAGCACGTGGTCTCTGGGGGCCGTGCGGCACTCAGGATGGGGGGAGCAGTTCCCCCCCCCCCCCCCCCCCCCCACACACACACACACACGCCGTCCGTCTCTAAAAGGTTGTCCATCACTACGCCTAAGCATTGGGGGATTCAAATAAGAAAACGAGTCTCTCCCTCAAGGATCCTATAAAAGATTGGATGTCTAGGGGAAGGTGTGACCTGCTGAAACTTAAAGGAGGGCCACTTTAACGGGAAAAGAGTGAGGAAAAGTTTCAGGCAGAGGTGAAACTTGAACTTCATAATCCACTGCGGTTGAGGCTGGTGTGAGTTCTCCTTTGCCTCTCTTAGTTACCATAGATTCAGTGTACCCCGAATCTGCAGCGGGGAAAGATTCAGTGTGCCCCAAAGGCTGCCCCGGAGAAAATAGCCTCGGTGTACCCCGAAGCTGTGGCGGAGAAAGATTCAGTGTACCCCTAAACTGCCTCAGAGAAAGTAGTCTTTGTGTACCCTGAGGCTGCAGCGGATAAAGATTCAGTATATCCCGAAGCTGCGGAGCGGAGAAAAGAGGACTGTCCCTTTAACTTCACTTCCTTTCTCCTCCCTTCTTCTGGGTTCCCCTTTTCTCCCTGGGTTCGGGTGAGGAGGGGGAGGAGGAGGAAGCACCACTACAACTAGGCTAAGACCTAGCGGGGGGTGGGGAGGAGGGGGAGGCGCAGCAGCTGGAATCGGCTCCAGCCAGGAGATCCCCTAGGGGCGGAGCGTGTCCGGGAAACCTCTGGCCGGGGTGGTTCGCGGAGGTGGTAGCTGAGCAATCCTTTTCCATTCTCCGCCCCCTCAGTAGCTTTGCCCTGTTCCCGACGAAGAGTTTGCGGGCTCCGGTACCGGCCCGCAGCAAAAGACCATGGCCAAGGCCGCGGCGGCGCGGACAGCTCCCGGAAGAGAGCAATGGAAGCCCGCGAGCCTCTGAGTAGGAGCCCGGGCCTCTGACAAACGGAGGCCATCCCTGGAGGCCATGCAGTCTCGGGGTTCCGGGGCGTGCTGGGCCGCTTCACTCCAGCTCCATATCCTTCTTTGCTACTGCTGCTGCCTGAGTTTCACACTAGCTCTTGCAGGTAAGGGAACGCAGGCGAGCCGCCCGCCCGCGGAGGAAGGCTGGTTTGGAGGGGAGGATGAGAAACCGGAAGGGAACCTATATTACTTAACAAATGTTTATGGAACGCTCTGCGTCCAGCCCCCTGAGGCAGGGCAGCTTTAGCTCCCGAGAATCTCATTCTTTTCTTCATCCTCTTTTTCCTTCTGATCTTTTATTCTGGTTTGGATGTTGGAAGGGCTGGAATATTCATTAGTTAGGGTATCTCTAATTGGATACATTTCCTCCTTAGTAGGAGGAAGAAAGGGGACCGAGCCTGACAAGTTTTTTTCCCAGCCAGCTCCTCCCATCCACCTTCTATTTCGAGACCCTTTGCCGAAGTGGTGCTTTTCCAAGGCCTGCTATAAACCCTAGGGTGAAATCCCTTTATGGATGAAAAAGGCTGTTTTCCTAGAATTAGGAGGAATGCCTGATTTTGTAATCCCAGCTTTGATGCATGATGTAGAATCACGGAGACACATAATTTAACAACAGAAAGGAACTTAGAAGTTTTTTCATCCAAGCCCTTCATATTACATAGGAGGAAACTGAGATTCAGAAAAAGCTAAATGACTTGCCCAGGGTACATAGCCAGAAAGCGATAGAGGCAGGATTCGAACCCAAGTCTCACCAACTTCGGGTTCAGCTCTGTATCCATTCCTCAGTACTCTCTGTGTCATTTGGCAAATGAGGATGGTAAAACACAACAATAACAAAAGTCTCATTTAAAAAAAAAAAATATATATATATATATAGGACAGCTGGGTAGCTCAGTGGATTGAGAACCAGGCCTAGAGATGGGAGGTCCTAGGTTCAAAACTGGCCTCAGCCACTTCCTAGCTGTGTGACCCTGGGCAAGTCACTTGACCCCCATTGCCTAGCCCTTACCACTCTTCTGCCTTGGAGCCAATACACAGTATTGACTCCAAGTCGGAAGGTAAGGGTTTAAAAAATATATATATATACATACATATATATAGTATATATATGTATATATATGTTTTTCCCCAGACTGTGTGTGAGTTCCTGTAGAGAATAAGATTGGGGTGGCGTCCAGCAGTGTCTGACTCTTTGTGACCCCCTGAAACATACTGTTCATGGGGTTTCTTTGGCAAAGATACTAGAATAGTTTGCCATTTCCTACTCTGGTGGATTAAGGCAAATCAGGTTAAGTGACTTGCCCAGGGCCACACAATTAAGGAGGTCAAACTTGGGTCTTCCAGTACTCTATCTACTAAGCTTTCTAACTACATGCTCTAATGATGTGATTCATGTTTTAAAAAATCATTGCTAAATTTATAAGAATGCAAGCCATTCCCCAGTTGTCAAATGGTCAAAGGATATGAACAAGAAATTTTCAGATGAAGAAATCAAAGCCAACAATAATCATATGAAAAAAAGGTTTTATATCTCTTGAATAGAGAAATACAAATTAAAACAACTCTGAGGTACCTGCTTACACCTGTCTGATTGGCCAATATGGCAGTAAACTCATGAATGCTGGAGGGGATGTGGTAAAATTGAGACACTAATGATTATTGGTGAAGTGAACTGATCCAACCATTCCGGAGGGCAATTTGGAACTATTCCCAAAGGGCTGTAAAACTGCATACCCTTTGATCCTATAATTCCACTACAGGGACTGCATCCCAAGGAGATAATAAAAAGGAGGAAAGGACCTACTTGTACAAAAATATTTATAGCAGCTCTTTTTTGCAAAGAATTAGAAATTGAGGGGATGCCCATCCATTTGGAAATGGTTGAACAAATTGTGGTACATGTTGATGATGGAATATTTTTGTGCTCTAAGAAATGGTATTCAAGATGATTCAGAAAAAGCTGGAAAGATCTGCATGAATGGATGCAGAGTGAAATGAGCGGAACCAGAACACTGTACACAATAACAGCAATACTGTGAAATGGCCAACTGTGAAAACTTAGCTCCTCTCAGAAATACAGTGATCTGGGACAGTCCTGAAAGACATGATGGGAAGGCTATTCCCCTCCAGAGGATGAAGTGCTGGAGACAGAAGGATGCAGATCAAAGCACGCTGTCTTTCACATCTGCATTTTGGGGTCTTGGTTTTGTATGAGTGTGCTCTTACAACAGTGACAGATATGGAAGTGTGTTTTGCATGATAATAAAAATAAAATAAATTTATGCTAGAAGTCAATTGTGTGCAAAATGCCCCGTTTAATATCACATTGAATCAGAAAATGCTAATAATCCTCAATTGGTTCTGCTGGCAACATATACCAGTTCCAATATTTAATGGCTGTGTAATCATGAGGATTAGCCTTTCTGAACTGCAGTATCTTCAACTGTAAAATAAAGATAATATTTGCATTACCCGTTTAACTTAACATAGGGTGATTGAGACTGCTTTGCAAACTTTAAAGTGCTATAAAACTAAGATTATTAACAAACAATGTAAAGGGTGTCCCAGAAGCCTTAGTGAAGTTTTCAAGCTATACAAATTTATGCTTTAGCCTATTAAAGCTTAAAACTGCACTAAAATTCTTGGAATACCCTAAGTAAACATTCTATCATAAATGAGGTGGTGTTATGTCATTTAAAAGGAATTTCTTACTTGGTAGCTATTGATCAGGGCTTCCTTTTCTTTGCATTGTTTTTTCCCAGGCATTATCTAACCCTTCTAATCAATCAATCAGTATACATTTATTATGTACCTACTAACGAGCCAAATACTAACCATACTAAGCTCTAGGAATATAAAAATGCAAAAAGATCATCCCTGCTCTCAAGGAGCTTATGATCTACTGGAGAAACAACTTGGAAATAAATACAATAAGACCTTGTTTTACATGACTCAGCACTTAAGAATTCAGAAATACTTGATTGACATTGAAAAAAATAAAGGCATAAAATAGGTAAAACTTAGAATTTTTTAATTACACCTTTAATCCCTGCCCCCAAATCCCTTTTTCCCAAGCATAGTCCAATCACGCTTATATTTACTCCCCAGAAGTGTTAATGTACCAGTTTTGTACCAAACTTTATCTCCTTTATCATTCTGTCTGGAGGAGTTCTCACCTGTCAGAGCAGTGCTTCTTGTCATTTCATTAATGCTTTTTATTAATGCCCCCAAATGCAAGAGTAGTGATTGTGGTAGCTCTGCTAAACCTAAAATAAGTCATAAAGTGCCTAGGTGTGTTTGTATAAGAAATATTTATTAAATGGGGCTTCTATCATAGGTGATTTTCAACTTCAAGCAAATTACATGACAAATAGGAAATACTTAAAAAAGAAATAGTTCTAGAATGAAGAAGGGTTAAGGAAGGCTTCCTGTAGAGGTTGGGATTTTAGTTAGAACTTGAAACCAGGGAGGTCAGGAGTCCTCCTTCACCTGGGAGAAAGTCTAAAATAAAAACAGAAAGACATCATATACATGTGGTGGAGAAAAACATTTCTTGACTTGGAGCCAGACCCAGGATGGAGGAGTAATAAGAAACAATACCCAACCTCCCTCCTATAAAACTCCTCTAAACAGATCTAGATAATGTGTCAGACCAAACCCTGACCAGGAATCCAGAAAAAGTCACAATGAGTCATTTGTCTCACATGGAATAAAGGATGGGCTTTGGACCCTGGGGACAGATCAAGCTAAGAACTTATACACTGGAATGCATCTTGCACAAAAGGAGAGGCTGTAATTCTGCCACTCCAAATAAACAGCCAGTTGATAATGGGCAGAGTCCAGCAGTAGTCCATTCTTGCTCAGACCCAAACCCAGAACTCAGACCAGGGTAGGCAGCATTCAGACTTTGTCCTGGATCAGACTACTTTGGAAGCACAGAAAGCTAGCAGGTCCTCAGCCTGTCACTGCCATCCTGGAATGACACCACATTCACAAACTAAAAAAAAGCAGCAACAGGAGCAGCCCAGACTTTCCAGAAGTGTCACAGAGCACAGTCCTAAACTCAGATATCAGAAAGGAGACTAGAAGTAAAAAAGCATCTTACCGAAAAGATTTATCAGAGTGACAACAAAGTCTAAAAGAAGAGAATGACTAAAATATCTACAAGTAAAGCCTTAGAGGAAAACACAGCTTGGACACCAAATCAACAAGAATTTCTGGAAGAAAAAAAAACAAGACTTTTAAAAAGTGTTTTTACTGTGCCCAAAGAGCTTTAAAAGTCTGTCTGCCTATTGACTAGCCACACCACTGCTGGGTTTATACCCCAAAGAGATCATAAGGAAAAAGACTTGCACAAGAACATTCATAGCTGCACTCTTTGTGGTGGCAAAAAATTGGAAAATGAGGGGATGCCCTTCGATTGGGGAATGGCTGAACACATTGTGGTATATGTTGGTGATGGAATACTATTGTGGTAAAAGGAATAATAAAGTGGAGGATTTCCATGGGGACTGGAACAATTGATGTAGAGTGAAAGGAGCAGAACCAGGAGAACATTGTACACAGAGAATGATACACTGTGGTACAATCGAATGTAATGAACTTCTCTACTAGCAGCAATGCAATGATCCAGGACAATTCTGAGGGACTTATGAGAAAGAACACTATCCACATTCAGAGGAAGAACTGTGAGAATAGAAACACAGAAGAAAAACAACTGCTTGATCACATGGGTTGATGATATGATTGGTGATGTAGACTCTAAGCAATCGCCCTAGTGCAAATATTAATAATATGGAAATAGATCTTGATCAATGACACATGTTAAGCCCAGTGTAGTTGCTCTTTGGCTATGGGAGGGGGATTAGAGGAGGGGAAGGAAAGAACATAAATTATGTAACCATGAAAAATATTTAAAATTAATTAAATAAAATTTTTCAAATAAAAATAGTATTTTTAAATGTTTAAACTTAAAAATGAAATGAGAATTTGAGGAGACAAAAAACTGGAAAAAGAAATGAGAACTATGGAAGAAAGAATTGAAAGGGAATTGAAAACATTGAAGAATTGAAAGATTTTAAAGCAATACTACATCCTGGAAATTAGAAAGGACTAAATCAGTGACTCCATGAGAAAACAGGAAATATGAAAAGAAAGTCAAAAGTCTGAAAAAATAGGAGAAAACTTAAGGTGTCACATAGCAAAATCAAATGACCTGGAAAATAAGATAAAAGGAAAAAATTTCAGAATCATTAAACTTAATGAACACCATGACTAGAAAAAAAAAAAACCTAGACATCTTATTTCAAGAAATCTTAACAGAAAACTGCCTACATCTCTCAGAACTAGACAGAAAAGTGGAAATAGAAAGAACCCACCAAAATGAAAATTGCCAAATCCAGAATTTTCAGGTCAAATAAACAGTACAATATGTAACCAGAAAAAAAAAATTCAAGTACTGAAGAACCATAGTTAGAATAAAAAATGATTTACTAGCACTCTAAAAGAATGGAAAAGTTGGAATACAATATTCCAGAAGGCAAAGGCCAAGAATAATTTACCCTGCAAAGCTGAATATAATTCTACAAGGGAAGAAATAAATTTTTAATGAAGAAAAGACTTCAAAGCATTTCTGATTACAAAGACTTTATGGTTCAAACACGAGTGAAGAAAAACATAAAAAGGTTTAACATGAATAAAGTGATAAAGAATCAACTTTATATTCAAATATGGGGAGATTTTATATATATATATATATATATATATATATATATTATCACAGTTGATCATAGTATTGTATTGCTGTTACTGTGTACAATATTCTGCTGGTTCTGTAAATTCATAATTCATAATCTTGTAGTTGGAAAGAATTTCGGAGTTCCTATCCACCATCGTATATCCCTTCTTTTTTTTTTATTTATTTTTATTTTTTTTTTAAATCCTTACCTTCCATCTTGGAGTCAATACTGTGTATTGAGCTACCCAGCTGCCCCCCCATATCCCTTCTTTATTATGAAATCCTTCTATTTCCCAGACTCTCTTGTATACTATTAGTGAACAGGAACTAACTACTTATCAAGGTCTGTTTCATTTCTGAATAGCTCTTATTCTCTACCTTAGAATATAAGTTCCTTGTAGATTGGGGGCGGGGGGGGGGATAATTTTAACTTTTATCTGTAAATAAATTGTTTAGTACAGTATTTGTCACAGCAAACAATCACTTTTTATTTTTTTATTTGATGAGAAATTTTTCCTTATGTGAAACTTAAATATATCAATTAGTTGGACATTGGAAAAAAAAATCATATTTTCCAAAGCTGTCCTCCTTATCGTGCTCATGGAATCAAATGAGAAAACAGATGGGTTACTTGCATTTCAGCTTGGTTGATGGGCTACATTTCAACTTGAAAAAACACGCAAGGGGGCAGCTGGGTAGCTCAGTGGATTGAGAGCCATGCCTAGAGACGGGAGGTCCTGGGTTCAAATATGGCCTCAGACACTTCCCAGCCGTGTGACCCTGGACAAGTCACTTGACCCCATTGCCTAGCCCTTACCACTCTTCTGCCTTGGAGCCAATACACAGTATTGACTCCAAGACGGAAGGTAAGGGTTCAAAAAAAATAATTAATTAATTAATTAAAATTTAAATAAAAAAGAAAGAAAGAAGCCTTATCTTATTTTCCAGAGTCTGGAACTTCAGTAATGTTTGTTAATCAATGGATAGATTACCAAGGATAGCTTATTAAGGAAGAAATGAAATGGGTTTGGCAGGAGGCATGAAGCGAGTGCATTTAAATGTTTTCGTGACCTACTGCTCTTTCTTTTCCTCTTTTAAAGGACCGCGCACCCAGCTACCAGTTCCACAGAACCAAAGAATCCACCTGTATAATTTAGAGCAAGTTCTGAGCTGGGATCCCGTCCCCATAAGCAACCTGAAAAGCCCCGTGTTATACAGTGTGGAGTATCATTAGTAAGTGAACCATCTGCCCTGCTTTTTGTTGGTTTCAGTGGTGTGTTGCAGGAAAGTCCTAAAACCGTAACACTTCATATTAGAGCATGCTGATATTAATATTCATTAATTAGTTACTAATTAAGTCTCTTCTAAGAATGGTCCTTCCTAGGCATGATGCCTGGAACTCTCCTCTGGCTTCCTTCAAATCTCCACTAAAGTCACATTTTTGGTAAGAAACCTCTCCTGATCCTCCTCGGTGTTGGTGCTTCTTCTGAGATTATCTCCAGGTTCGCTTGTATATATCCTGTTTGTACATAGTTGTTTGCCTATAGTCTCTCTCACTGGAGACATCTCTGCTCTTTGTGAGCAGAGATCACCTTCTGCCATTTCTGCATCCCCAGCACTTAGCACAATGTTGGCACATAGTAGGTACTTTAATAAAGACATACTACATAAAAACACAAAATAAATAAATACAAGTTAACCATCTGACAGATCTGTTACACACACACACACACACACACACACACACACTGTAGAGAATTTTTTAATTCTGCAAGGAATGAAATTTCAAACCTTCCCTCCAACAATGTATCCTTGTTTAAAAGAGGTTTAATAACTCATCATGAGAAAATTCTTATCAAAAGCTTGGTTCTCTCTACATCTTCTCTCATTTAGTCTTAATTCATAGATAAAAACTTGAGGGGGAAAATTCAATATGTAGTTTATTTCCTCAGCAAATAAATAGTAAGAAAAAGTTGATCGATCTGAGTACTTGGAAGAGATGGGCTAGGAACAAACATTTATTAAAAGCTTAGTGTGTGGCGTAGCTAGGTTGGCCAGTGGATAGAGCGCCAGGTCTGGAGCTGAGAAGACCAGAGTTTAGGATATTTCTTAGCTCTGTGACCCTGGGCAAGTCACTTAATCTCTAATTGCCTAGCACTTATCCCTCCTCTGCCTTGGAACTCAAACAATTCTGAGACAGAAGGTGGTAAGGGCTTTTATTTTTAGTTGTTTGTTTTTCATAGGACAAACAATTTATTCAAACAATTTACTGGAAGTGAGGTGGTCACAATAGACATTAAAAAAAAACAAATAGATATTATGTCTTTTTACCCAAATGTTGAGGATCTAATTCATCAAAGAGACAAAATGGGCTCGACATTTCCCTTATGGTCATTCAGCATTATCAGGTTTTCTTAATTTGAACATTTTTATTTAATTAATTAATTTAGAATATTTTTCCATGGTTGGGTTTTTATTTAAAAAAAAAAAAAGCAGCGACCTACTGTGTGCCAGGCATTATGCTAATTGCTTACAAATAATATCTTCTGGGTACTTTATTATCCTCATTTTACAAATGAAGACACTGTGGCATATGGTAGGTAAGTGATTTGCCCAGAGGTCACACAGCTACAAAGTGCCTGAGGCCAGATTTCAGTGTGTGTGGAGTGGTGGAGTCCAGAACCTCCGTACCCTAGTGGGCCACCATTTTCCATCTATAAGAGCCCTTGTAAAAATATGTTTAATGTAATAAAAATAATAGCTAGCATTGATAGAGCATTTTAAGGTTGGATACTCATTTATTTTTATATTTATTTATTTTTAATTTTATTTATTAATTTTTTATTAATTTTTATTAATCTATCCTATATATTTTATAAAATTTATTAATATTACATATAATTGTATATAATATTATAATTATTATATTGTTATAATATATAATTTATTAATATTATATGTGGTATTAATAAATTTTATAAAAATATAAAAATAAATTCATAATATATCGTAATTATATATAATATAAAATATAATAA
Organism: Monodelphis domestica; assembly: GCF_027887165.1. Classification (NCBI taxonomy): domain Eukaryota; kingdom Metazoa; phylum Chordata; class Mammalia; order Didelphimorphia; family Didelphidae; genus Monodelphis; species Monodelphis domestica. The sequence continues at coordinate 13,290,247 of NC_077230.1, read as the reverse complement.
ATATAATATAATAATTATGTATATATATATAACACTATGAAGTAGGTTCTACTATTATCCCATTTTACAGATGTGAGAACTGGGGCTGGAAGCAATGAAGTGACTTGACTTCACACCTAGAGCTAGTTAGGTATTTGAAGGGAGAATGTGAAACTCCGATCCTTTTGTTTTGAAAGTCTCATTCTCTATCCACTCTGCCAGTAACTAATCAATCCGCGCATCATGAGAGTCTGATAGTGTAGAGTTAGAGATCATTTTTTTATTTTCACAAAGAAGAAAAGGAGGCATGATTTCTCCTAACACCTTCTTAAATTAAAAAAAATTAGCATGTCACCCCCCATACCCTCTTCAGACAGTAAGACAGCCCAATGGATAGTGCTGAGCCTGGCATCCAAAATATCTAAGTTCAAATGTGGCTCCAGACACTTACCAGCTGTGTGACTCTGGGCAAGTCACTCAACTGTTCTCAGTCTCAGCCTTTGCTTATATATAAAATGGGGATAGTAGCAGCATCTACCTCCCAGGGTTTGTATGAGGATCAAACAAGATCATATTTGCAAAATTCTTTGCAAGTCTTAAAATGCTATATAAATGCTTGGTATTATTATTAACAAGAATAATAATAAATATAAAAAATAAATAATATATAAAATAAAAACAAGCTTTTGTTAATTATGAAGTTTATAATTTTAAAAAGAAAAAAATGTATCATCACTCAGAACCTATTAAAAATCTCCTTTTTTAAAAAAACCCTTACCTTCCATCTTAGATTTACTCCATGAATTGATATTCCAAGGCAGAAGAATGGTATGGGCTAGGCAATGGGGGTTAAGTGACTTGTCCAGGGTCACACAGCTAGGAAGTATCTGAGATCAGATTTGAACCCAGAACCTCCTGTCTTTAAGTTTGCCCAGCTTCCCCTTAAATCTCTTTTTCTGAGGAAGCACTCTGACCTCCCTTCCACGCAGGAGTGGTTGAGCACAGATCTTCCCCCATGCCAAAAGAGGCTCCACTGCTCTGATCTGAGTGCCTGCGCTGGGGACCTCTTGACTCTTCCGTTTTCTCATTGTTTTTGTTTGTGGTGTGGGAGCTCTGGCTTGTGGGTGACAGTTCTAACACTTTTGCTTGTGTGTGGGAGCTCTAAGAGTGCGAGTACCTCCTACAGACCAGAGCAGAGGAGAGTACATTTTGTCTCCAAGTCTGGCTTTTCCTTTTGAAATGGTTTTATTTAGTGTGAATTTAACCTCAAGCATTTTAAAGACTGGAAACAGGACCTGCTGTGCTCTTTGGTCAGTTATGTCCCTACAGTGCTTGGCACCTTTATTTTTTTTAACCCTATCGGTACCTTTTTTCCCCCTTTTCCCCAAATATACCAAAAATAATAAATGACCAAAACAGGCTGTCCTCGAAGCCAAAGTGAAGTCTCTTCTTGACTCTCATCTCATCAGGGCTCATTTTTCCCTGCATGATTCATGAATTGTTTCAGAGTGAAGTAAGCAAACTAAAAAACATTAAATGACAATGTAACAATGTACACAGAAAGAATAGCGATAATGAAAGAGACTATGCAAGACCCCAGAGAAATATTGAGAAAATGCACCTTCCTCGTTTATCTGCAGAGATATGGGACAGTGTGGATCATTTGGCATTTCTGAGAAAAATGATGTTTTAGATAATGATGTAGAAAAAAGCATTGATTTGAAATTGCTTTTTTCCCCTCATAGCACCACGAATAATTGGATGAAAGAGGCACATTGTACCAGAATCGCAGAACCAGTATGTAACTTCACAGCAGCCAACCAGCCACATTTCCAGCCTCATTTTAACGTGACTTTACGTGTTAGAGCGGAGCGAGGAGCACTGGTTTCTGATTGGGTGGTGATGCCTTGGTTTCAGCAATACCTAAATGGTAAGAGTCTTTTCCTATCTTTTTCCCTCTTTATTTTGGCAACTTTAGGTTAAAAGATGATTTCTCTGGTTTCCAAGTTTTCTTTTTTACCTATTTTTGTAAGACAGTAAATATCCAGTTTAAAACCTATATCAATGTAAAAGCTATTATCTCTTCTAAAAGATAATCACTATCTAATTCTGCTAAAAGATGATAGCTTTTAATGAGGGAGGGGTTGAGGTCTCTGAGCTCACTTCCTTACTGACTATTTACCAATCAAGAAATGTCTTCAGATGTCCAGGGAATTTGAATGATGAGGTCATAAGGAGTATATATTAGCCCACAGGAACTTTCTCTTTTGCCTTGCTAACACTCCTTGGCATCCATTGGATTATGGAGGGAGTCAACTGGCTAATTTTATTTTCTTGATTAATAAACTAACTGAAAATCAAAAAATACATTAAAAAAAGATAATAGCTTTTAAGTTGGTATAGATTTAAAATTTTTAAATCTCTTCATGGCCGCCTTCTAAGTCTGGATTTGCTGAGAATAAATCGTGACAGTTTTTACTATATTGGATACATAGTAGAATATAGTTTGATTATCATTCTGGTAATCAACAAAGCCTGCTGTACAAAGACTGATTTACCCAAGAATACAAAGGTTCATTGATAGAAGGAAGTAAGGTTAATTCCAAGCCAGTTAGAACTGCTTCTGTCTAACCTCCTCCAGAGAAATTAATAGTCTTAAAACTACTTTGCCTCCACTTTGACTGCTCTAATCCATTTATACCAATAAATATTATTCACCTAGGCAAAAGCCTAGACTGTGGATTGCATCTCCATCACAAGGAGTTGGAGCGTGGGGGCTCACTTTATAATCACTCCAGGGACAATATTAAGAGCAGGAAGAAGTGTGCTCCAGAGTGAGTTCAGGTACAAAATAAAGGAAAATTTTCAACACAACATGAGGCAAAGGACCCTGCGGTATTTGATGAGAAGATGGAAGAACATCACACTGTTCCTGAATGACATAAAAATTGTGAAAACAGAATTTATGACCATTAGAGTAAAATAATTGGTAAAGTAGAAATCTTAACTCCACAGTGGCAAAACACATCAAAGAAACAAAAGAGAAGATAATTGATTGGGAATGCAGTGGAACTGAAGGACAGTCTGGAAAAGAGAGCAATAACTCTGAAGGAAAGTAAGCAAAACAGATTGATGTCAAAGATAGGATGCATACAGACAATTCAAGGTCTTCCAGAATACAAGTCAGAAATCCCAAATTCCATAATGCAAGAAAATTGCCTGGAACTTCTGAACATAGAAAACAAGATCCCAATCAAAAGAATCCATAATCACCTCCATAAAAAAAACCTCAAGGCTGCAGATGTCAAGACATATAATGGTTAAATCTAACATTTTCATTGAGAAACATCAAATTATACAAGTGACCAAGAAAAGGAAATCCAAATAAATTAATACTATTCTTTACCCACCAGAAAATGCAGTAATTTCTTTGAAAAAACAAAAAACAATGAGTTCAAAAGTGTGACCTACCTATCAAAATTGAGGCTAACTATAAATGAATAAAGATGATGTTCAATAATTAAGAGGCATTAAAATTTTTATTTTTATTTTATTATTATTATATTATAAAATATATTAATTTTTTGTTATTTTTATATTTATTATTATATTATATTATATTTATTATTTATATTTATTATTTTATTTATTATTTTATTTATTTATTTTTTATTGTTTTATATTTTTATATATTATTTATTATTATTATTTTAATTTTATTTAAATTATTAAAATTGAAATTTTCTTAGAAAGAAAACCATATTTTAAAAGATTGCTATACTGCAAAAATATGGAAATAAGTATCGCGATAATATTTGTATAACCCAGTGGAATTACTTGTAAGCTCCAGGAGGAGGGAGGGAAAGAAAATGTATCATGTAAACATGGAAAAATATTTTTTAAAATAAAAAATTAAAACATAAAAAAAGAAAGGAAAAAATTGCCATTTGTTTCTAAATGGATTTCTTTGAAAAGGAAGGACATTTAAGAGAGATATTAGGGGAAATCGATGATGTAAAAAAAGGTATCAATAAAAACTTACATAAAAATAAAATTTTTTTAAATGCTTTTTTAAAAAACCTACCATATCTCTTTATGAATCAATTACAATACCTTAATATTCAGAACATAGGGAAAACAACATAAAATAATGAAATGGAATAAAATATAATTTGAGTTGTGTAGCTTTTAAGTTCAGGAGGTATTGGGAGGGTAGAAGAGTCTGACACATTGTGGTCCATGGAATCATGAAGAGTTGGACAGGACCAAACAACTGAACAACAACAGGGTTATAGGTAAAGACTGTGGCAATGGAAGTAGTGTATAAGCATGATTGGCAAGTCCTCAAGACAGAATCTTCAGAGCTGACAGGGGAAGATTCTAAGGCTGTTGGAAAGAGAGTTTGTCCCAACTGCAGTTGGAGCTGGCAGGGAAACCTGATAGTGGCAAATCTTCTCTCTCTCCTGGACTTCATCGAACCTTGGACGAGCAGACCTTGAATCAAGAGTGAGCAGAAGTTTCCCAATACCGTTAGGTGGACTAAGGGAAAGATTGAGGAAAACTACTGCCATTCTCTGGACCTCAGCTGACCTCCATCTGGATATCAACAGTTGTCTGCCAAAGACTCTATTGGACTGGCCTTTAGGATTTTAGTGTAGGAAGATAGGATTATTAGTGATGAATTTACATTAAGGGTTTAAGGTTTAAGATTTCCTTCCCCCTCTCCCTCCTTTTCCTAACCTCTCCTCTCTATTAAATAAAACCAAATATTTATATGTTAATTCTTCTGGGTTGCTTCCCTATAAAACCCTCCTAATTAATACTGATACTTCAAGACTAAATACTAATCAGTTATATAATATAGATTAATTATGTGTATAGCTATGAGGTTAAAATTTTTAAAATGCCAGTTTCTTTTAACTATAATGTGGTATACAAATGCCAACTATTATTATCTTCTTTATAGTTTAAACTTATGAAAAATAAAATAAACTTGTACTTTTCCTTGTTATATTAAGCCAAATTTAAGGATAGATACATTTAAGAATTTTAAAAATCATTTTTTGTTCATCTTAAAATCTGACTTATTCTTTCCATTTCAATCTCAGCAACAATTGGACCTCCATTAGATGTAGTTGTGACGCCACTTAATGACTCTCTTGGCATCAGATTCAAGCCTCCCTTCAATGTGGACTCTGGTAAATTTAAGTATTATGTCCATTACTGGAAGGATGAAGGAAAACCAATGGTAAGTGTATTTTTTCTTCTTTCATTTCTTATTCAGTTAAGAAGCAAAAGAAATACTCTTATCTTTATTATCAACAGGTGGAATTTTGTTGCCGTCAGTCATAGTTTGTGATGAATAGGATGGCAAAAGGACCTTCATTATCAGTATTAATTAAAGTTGCCCTCTCACTATTTTGCTATTATCTACCTGTTTAAGCTTAGAGGTTAACTTAATGAATGTCCTTCTCTAATAGTGAAAAAAAATCCTTATAGTTGAAGCATCAAATAAAAATTCTGTTGGAATTAGTGCAAAATGCAGTAGACTATCTTTTTAAGTAACACAACTTTACAATTTTAAAGCCCATATAATAGCTGAATGAGGTCTGATCATTCAGTTCCACTCCAGTCTGCGTTGTCATCAGAATTACAATCAGCTTTTGGTTATGATGGCTGTGTAAAAGATTGTCCAAGAGCCCGGTTCTCCCCCACATATACTCCAGCAAATATATAATAAAGACCACCAGATCAAATTATTATCAAGAAATTAAAATAAAAACAACAGAGGCTAAGTGATGGTGGAATGCTTACATTTAAAAGGGGAAGGGGGAGAGAGATGTATTCCTTCAAAATCCTTTTTTATTAAATCATGTTTTATTTTTTTAATCAGCAAAAATCCACCTTGTCTCCCTCTTTTCTTCTTCCCCTTCCCCCTTTTCTGTCTTCTCTACACTTACCTTGAGAATGAAAAAACAACAGAATTCCTGTTGTAAACATATATGGTCAAAGAAAACAAATTTATGCATTGGCCATATCCCCAGTCTCATTCTGCGCTTTACAGGGAGATAGAATTCCTTAGTAATCGAGCATTTTAGTTGGTGATTACACTGATCAGAGTTCTTAATTCTTTCAGAGTTTTTTATCTTTTCCATATTGTTGTCCCTGTATAAATTGTACTCCTTATTCCATTCACTTTACTCTGTATCCGTTCATAGAAGTCTTCTCAAGTTTCTCTAAAACCAATTTCTTCATCATTTTATTCTATATTCTGTATAGCAATATGTATTCCATCATTTTTATATGCAATAATTTATTCAGCCATTCCCAATTCAGATCTCCTTTCTTTTACACTTCAAAAAGACCCATTATTTAAAGGAAGTTAAAGGACTAGGGAGCATATTACCTATCAGATTTATGGATAGGAGAGGAATTTTTAAGTCAGCAAGAGATGGAAAGAATTGTGAGGTGGAAAATGGATCATTTTGAGGACATCAAATTGACAAGTTTTCACCCAAATAAAGCAAATGTTGCCAAGACTAAAAGCCAAGCAGAAAATGGGGGGGGAGGGAGGATTTTTTTTACAGAAAGCCTCTCAAATAGAGGCCCCATATTAAAATAGAGAGAGAACTTTGACAAATTTATAAGAAAAAGCACCATTTCTTAATTGAAAAACGATGAAAAGATATGAACAGATAGTTTTCAGATGAAGAAATCAAAGCCATATACAGATGACTTAAAAAGTGCTCCAAATCACTGCTGGATAGAGAAATGCAAACCAAAACAGTTCTGAGATATCACACCCATTAGATGGGCTAAGATGACAAATGCTGGAGTTTGTTTTAGGACTGATCCCCCTCCTATTCTGCCTTGGCATGAATTCCTCCTTCTACCTTTTCTCTCCCATTTCCCTGTTTAGGTATTTCTGTACCCAACTGTGTGTGTTTTCTTCCTTCTATTGACTAGTTCAGATGAAAGCAAGATTCAAGTGTCAGCCACTTCCCTCCACCTCCTCCCTTTTCTTTGTATAGATGCCTACTTGTGCACCCCAATGATGTGAGGTAATTTTCCCTAATCTTCCTTTCCCTTCTCCACCCAATGTATTCCTTTTCCTCATTTTTCCCATTCTTCTTTTAAAATTGTCAAGATATAACAGAATCTCTTCCAGGCCTTTTGTCTAATTAGAGTAATTTTAGGCCCCTGAAAATAATATGGTTTGGTGGGGATGCTTGTACTATATCCTCATATTCTTTTTTTTTTCTTTAAACCCTTACCTTCCATGTTGGAGTCAATACTGTGTATTGGCTCCAAGGCAGAAGAGTGGTAAGGGCTAGGCAATGGGGGTCAAGTGACTTGCCCAGGGTCACACAGCTGGGAAGCGTCCAATTTGAACCCAGGACCTCCCATCTCTGGGCCTGACTCTCCATCGATTGAGCCACCCAGCTGCCCCCTATTTCCCCATATTCTAATAGAAGTAGTTTATTCTTGTTTAGTCCTTTATGGTTATTGTTTCGTGTTGCCTTTTTCTGTTTCATTTTCCTGTTTGAATTTCAAAATTTTTCCACATTCCTCTTTGGTTCTGGCATCTCACACAGGAGTGAGCCCTGGAGTTTTTTGTTTTTTTAAACCCTTCCTTTACCTACTGTGTCATGTGAATCTGTTACCCTAAAACTACGATTCCCAGCACTCCACTCTCTTCCTGTCATTACGTGCTGACGGAGGCAGGACATACATTGTCCGGAGGTCCGTCTCTCGCTCTGTTTCCTTCCTGTTGTGGCTTTGGTGCAGCAGGCACTTTCAAGCAGGTAGAATGTGGTTCTGTTTTGTCAGATGATAAACTTTATAAAAATAATACTTGAAGCATTAGACATTAATTTAACTCTTATACTACCAATACTGTGTTTTTGTCCTAAGGCAGAAGAGCAGTGAGGGGGAGGCATTGGGGGTTTACATGATTTGCCCAGGGTCACACAAACTGAGCAGTGTCTGAGGCTACATTTGAACCCAGGACCTCTTGTCTCCAGGCTTGACTCTCTAGTCACCTAACTGCCCCATTTTCTAGATCTTCTTGGCAGGAATTTGGGCAGAGGCAGGAGGCAGAAGAGCTTTCTGCTCCTCTATTATCTTGGCTTTACATTATTCCTTCAAAATCCTGATGTCTTGGGGGCAGCTGAGTAGCTCAGCAGATGGAGAACCAGGCTTAGAGACCAGAGGTCCTGGGATCAAATCTGGCCTCACTTCCCGGCTGTGTGACCCTAGGCACTTAACCCCCATTGCCTAGCCCTTACCACTCTTCTGCCTTGAAACCAAAACACAGTATTGATCCCAAGACATAAGGTGAGGGTTTAAAAAACAAAATCCTGATGTCTTCAGAATCATAAAGGAAATTAAATAAGACAAACACGAGGCATAGGAGTGGCTTTGTTCAGTTTTGATGATCTCAAGAGAGAAAAGAAAAGAGAAGGGAAAAAAGTAATAAGCTAGGGAAGATATACAGAAGGAGGAAACTTACTACTTTTATTATTTGGAGCATCTGAGAAGAATATAGAGAAATGGAGTGTATAATTGGAAAATCTTGAACCTTTGAAGTACGTTCCCCAGAATTCCTTCTGCATCCCCCAGCATCCCTTTCCTTGCGTCCTCTTCCTTGCATGGTTGCGTGTTTGGTTATAAGTTTGCTGTAACCCCTCCATCTCTCCCTCTTTCTTTCTCGCAGCTGAAGTGCGTTAGCTCCCTTTTAACTCTAGTTTTTTTTTATTTTAAGAAATCTTATAAATATAGTACATATATAATATAATAAACATAATATAATAATAAAATATATTAATTTTAAAAATCTACAGAAGGAAGGAGTGAGGGAAAAGACATGGATAAATAGAACCGGATAAAGGATTGTTGAACACACAAATGCAACACAGTTTCACATAGAAATAAATTAAGCTGAACAGGCAACTAGGCTTGGAAAGACAAGATGGCATGTTAAGGAGTGGTAGAATTAGAGAATGTGAACTTTAGATTACTCCACCCTACTTAGTCTAACAAAAATCAGGAAATTGTGAACTTTAGATTACTCCACCCTACTTAGTCTAACAAAATAATAAATGTCTACACCCATACTTAAGGATTAAGTATTTAGGAGGATGGCCTGTGGCAGACATGTGCTAACAAATGACAAATCAGAAACAACTGACAGACCCCTGGACTGTCCTAAGTCAAGCCGAAGATATTATTGGTACATGTGAGACACAGGAAAGTGATGTAAAACCTTCTATATATTTCGCATCACTTCCTCTCTCGGGCTTCTTTGACGGTGGAGAGGTGCCTAGTGGCAGCTTGCTGAGCGTGTCGGCATCTTGGCGTGGTGGCTGCTATTGCCCGGGTTTAGTGGTGAGTTTTCCTTGATACCATACTGGAGGAAGACTAGTAACCTAATTCAGTGAGACTCTTCTCTGAGATCTCTTGGAGTTGGCTGATTTTTCTCTCCTTTACCTTCCAAACACTATCCTCTTAGAGAAGCCTCTTAATCTTCAAGGACCTTGTGGCTCGCCTGGCACAGGCCAGGAGGGAGAAATCCTATACATTTTCCCTCTCTCTTTTCCTTGATTTCTTCCCTATATATTGATTAAACCACATATATTTCCAAACTGACTTGGGTATTTTATTTGGGTTATCCCCTGGTGACCAAAAATCAAATTTAGATTAGGTCAAAACCCTAAATTATCCTTATAGGAGATGATAGGCTGACAGTACAATGAAAAATAAAAAGAAAGAAAAGCTAAGAATTGGTGATCAAAATCCAGACAAAGGGAAGAGAAGAAAGTCAGTGGCCTGGAAGCAGGAGACTGCTTAGAGCCACAGAACACGGCTGGGGGACATCTCCCAACACTGCTAACTGTGTTTGTCACAAATTTGTGTACAGCAAAGCATTCCTTTAATCCCTCCCTCCCGTATTCTCATTCTCCTCAGAAGTTATTCTAAACTTTCATTTCCCTTCTCACGTCTTTCAGACCTTTCTTCCTCCCTCCCTACTTTATCATAGTATGGTGTAGGATATTGGGTGTTAGTTGAAACCTAATGTCTCGTAGTTTTCTTACCAGTTTTTGTCACAGTGAGTCCTTACCCTTGGAGTTGGGGCACATAGAACCTTTCTGTCAGTTCCTTGGGTTAATGCAACACTGCTGCTTATGTTCAAGTAGTAAAACACAAACTATAGACCAGTATTTCTAAAGCATATCTGTTTTTAAAAGATGAATGAAATTTTAGCAGAGAAAATACAGTAGTGTATCAAAAAGATTATTTGCTATAATTAGGTTGGATTTATAGCAAGAATAATAGAGTTGGTTCAGGATTAGGAAAACTATAAACAGAATTAGTTAAAATGGAAGACACAAATAATGAAATCACATGATTATATCAAAGATGAGGAACAAGATGCAGAAAAAGATTTTAACCAAATATATAATCTTTTATATTTTATTTAAAGCATAGGAATAAATGGACCCTTCCTTAACTTGGTAAATACAAATAAGTGAGCACACATACATACACACACACACACACATCCTATGAGATAATTTTATCTGAAATGGAGAAACACTAGAAACCTTTCTAGTAAGAGCAGCTAGAAGGCAAGGCTGAACATTGGCACCTCTTTTCTTTAATTACATCTAGAAATGCCAGTTATAAGATGAGAAAAAAAGAATAGTTAAAAAGGAAATAGCCTTGCTTTGTATATATGAACTGATAATTTACTTAGTGAAGCATAAAACTTCAACTAAAATTAATCGAAACAGGTTCTTTGTCCAGCAAAGTAGTAATATATAAAATAAGTATAATTGAAAATCTGTTATCCTAAAAAAAGAACTACATATTCCAAGAGCCCACTGACTTGCTGTCATTACATACTTCCTGTAGACAGAGGATAAAGAGAGTGAGCATTGAGGCTCTTCCTCTCTTTGGCATGATGTAGCATCAGCGGTGATGGTGGTGGTAAGGTGGGGAAACTTGAAAAATGGCTAATCAGCTATGGGCACATGGTTTTTATTTTGTATCCTCTTTATTCCTTGATTTCTAATGATCATTTAATAAACCTCATAAAATATAATATTTTTTATTATTAAGATATAATCTTAAATTTTACTAAAATAGTAATATATAAAATAAGTCATTGAAAATTTTAAGCTTTTCTAAATATTACCCACAAAACTCAATAAGAGATAGAAAAAAATTCCTTTAATAATAACTACAAAGTGATATAAGAAAATGTATATTAATAAAAACTTTAAAGTATTTTTAAATAACACAGAATGTATAAAGTATCTGGGGATCTGATCAACAAGATAAATTTAGGAATTATATAAATAGAAGTATAAAGCACTTTACTGAATAAATACAGACTTAAATAATTTTATAGATATTAATTACTTATTACTGAGCTTTGCAATATATTGACACTGCTACTTAAATAAATTTACAGATTCAGTGACATAATAATCAGATGACCCAAGGGGTAAATTTATAGATTTGGGGGAAAAAAAACAATTCATCTAGAGGAATAAAAGTTTAAGAGGAAATAATGGGAAAAATGGGGAGGAAGAAGGTCTAGAAGAACTCAAACTACTACAAAGCAATAATCAGCGAAACTATTTGGTAGTAATTAGAAAATGGAAGAGTTGAACTGTGGAATAGATTATATACCCAAGAACCGGAAACAATTGAATATAGTGAGAGTATTCTATTAACCCAAGGAACCAATCAAAGGTTCTATTCACCCAGCAACTGGAGTAAGAACTCACTGTGACAAAAACTACCAAGGAAACTAGAAGACAATCTGACAGACCAATAACCCATATATATACACACACACACATACCACTATATATTGAGCACCTAAATGTAAAAAATATTATCATAAATACATTAGAGCGTATAGGACAGAAGTACCTTCCACAACTATAGATAGGTGGGTTTTTTTTGTTTGTTTGTTTTAAATTTTAAGAAAACCCTTACCTTCTGTCCTGAAATCAATACTGGGCATTATTTCCAAGGCCAAAGAATGGTAGGAGCTGGGCAATGGGTGTTAAGTGACTTGCCCAGGGTCACATAGTTAAATAGAATTTTTGAACACAGGAGATGAAATGGAGAACTTTTATTCCATCCTTTCTCTTCTTGCACATGTCTTGTGTCTGAATTTTTCCAAGATGGCGGCCTTGCTCCTTCTCCCTGTTTGAGGGCTCCTCAGTCTTTGCTGGCTCTTCCAGTCATACCCACTCACCATGACTGTACCTCAGAACGCTCTAGATGCCCGCCTGGATCGTCTTCTCTTTTTCTGACTATACTAGTCTCCCAGGGATCCTCTCTCCTCTCTGTCTCTAGCCTCCATGCACATCAGCAGCTCTTTACAGGAAATGGGAAGCGGGCGGATGTCTCCGGGGCAGCTGTCCAAAGAGCAGCTGCTCTTCCTTCTCAGGCCTTCTAAACTTCGTCCTCACTGCCAGAGCCGATCGCGGGATGGGCCAGGCTTCTCCATCTGCCTTCATCCGTCTCTAGTCTCTCCACGCTTAGAGCCCAGAAACTGTAAGAAATAAAGATCTCGGAGCCGCCCTCCGAGCTGAGGATATAAACTTCATTAGTACAAGTCATTAACAAGGCTTGTGAAGAAACATCCCGTCACATTTGGCAATGAGGCTTTGGACCGTTTGATAGGAGTTCCAGTGCAGGTTAAGATAAGAAAATGCTTCCAGGAGGGGTCAGGTGTGTCCGTCATTCTCTGGGGACTCTGTAGGGGACGTAGAAGACTTTTCACTGCTTCGCCAACAGTGCATTAGGATTCCTTTTTCCTTGCTACCACCCAATATCGGTCCTTTGCCTTTTTTCCTGGCAACGTTGCAGATGATTGTGGAATCGCAGTTACGTTACTCTGCATTTCTCCGCTTGTTAGTGGTTTGCAGTATTTTCTCATTCCGCCGGGATCTCTTTCCCTTAAGTTCTGTTTGTTCCTATCCTGTCTCTGGAGGGTGACCCTCATTCTTAACATTAGAGTTATTTTCTTATGACGCGAGTGGTGAGAACAGGGTCTTCAACAAAGATGGTTGGCCCTTGGTGTTAGGGAGGGACGGCGGTGGTTTTGGCCATGGCAATGGGAAGGCCCTGATGAGTTTTCAAGAATGCTTTTTTTATCGCGGGGTCTATATGGGCAGTTGCAACCTTGTTGTACCCAAGGAACTGACATCACTTTACCCATGATTCACTTCTTTGGGGAGGACAGAGTGAAAACTTCAATGCAAATGGCATGCTAATGATATGTAAACCACCCTGGGCAACTCTCAGGCTTATTTAGGCAATCTCGTCAGGGGCTCCAAAGAGGGAAAATCCCAGGTTCACTGTGGCCATGCTGATTGGCTGGTTGTCCACATCCACATAGTAACCCATAAACATTCACATAGCAACCTACATGCGTGGAAGCTCACATCACTTACATAGCTTAGAAATCAAATTTCTCTCTATGAGAGAAATTGATGAAAACATGTTCCCCCTTTCTCTGCTTCCCTTCTGATTTTAGCTATGTGGCTTTTATTTATGCCAAACCTTTATAATTATCTGTAAATCAAAATGGTTCATTTTACCTTTGCTATGTCCTTTGTTTGGTCACAAATTTTGCGCATCATGTGACTCTTTTATGTCCAAATTAGTTGGAGTTTTATTGATATATTTGTGAATGTCTGCCCTATACCTACCACCGGAGTGCTTTCCAGTTTTCTAAGCTGAAATTTTCAGTTTTAGAACACTAATCTGCTGTCTTTTCTTTTTTTATGGACCTGATATTTTCTGCTAATCGATCTATTTCTTAACCAGGTACCATTACATTGGGGGGGGGTCTTTTTTTTTTTTAATTAAACTTATTCATTTAATTAATTTAGAATATTTTCCATGGCTACATAATTCATGTTCTTTCCTGCCCCTCCTCCCAACCCCTCCTGTAGCCAACATGCAATTCCACTGGATTTTACGTGTCCTTGATCAAGACCTATTTCCATATTATTAATATTTGCACTAGGGTGATCGTTAAGAGTCTACATCCCCAATCATATCCCCATTGACCCATGTGATCAAGCAGTTGTTTTCCTTCTGCATTTCTACTCCCACGGTTCTTTCTCTGGATGTGGAGAGCATCTTTCTCATAAGTCCCTCAGAAATGTCCTGGATCATTGCATTGCTGCTAGTAGAGAAGTCCATTACATTTGATTGTACCACAGTGTATCAGTTCCTGGAGGTTGCTTACCATTAAGTTTTAATGATTATTGCTCTGTAGTAGTTTGAGATTTTCTGTCGGGCTCCCTTCTTATTTTATTATTTTTTCCCTTGAGATTCTTGTCTCCAAATAAATTTCAAGACATATTTTTTAGCTATTTAAAATAACCCTTTAGTAATTTGATTGGCCTGGGACTAAATAAATCAATTTAGGTAATGCCATTTTTAGTATAAAGCTAGATGGCACAGTGGAATTCTGGGCCTGGATTTAGGAAGATCTGTGTTCAAAATGGCCTTAGACACATATGAGCTTTGTAACCCTGGGCAAGTCACTTAACCTGTTGCCTCAGTTTTCTTACCTGTAAAATGAGGATGACATAACACCTGCATTCCAGATTGTTGTGAGGATCAAATGAGATAGTACAGTGTCTGGAATAAAAGTAAACGCTATATAAATTAACTATTATTGTTGTTGTTTTTGTTGCTATTGTTCTTGCCTGCCCTACTTATAGCCTTAAAAAGTGGCCTTTTGTAGGGAAAATGTAAGCGGCGTGCTCAGGGCCACGTAGCTTAGAAGTGTATGGGGTGAGATTTTAATCCAGCATCTTCTCTATCCACTGGGCTGCCCCCATATGTATGTAGCTTCAGATTGAATTAGGTTTGGGGAGCTGTCATGTCAGGCTACTCGGGCTTAATGAGCTTAAAACCCATTAAACCCCCCCAAAAACTTTTCCAGATGAATTGCTTGCTTGTTTTGTTCTTGGAAAGATGGTTGTTTAGGTTTGGGTTTTTTTAACCCAATTATAAACCCAAAATGCTTGAGCATTTGAGGTCTGGTATCTTTAAGACTCCTTTATTTCTACTGTTTCCTCCTATGCTTCCTATTAAGCTCGATCTCATTAGATTTGGACCATCCTAACCCAATAAGCTCTTTCTGCAGACTGACTCGGGCATCCAGCATTAGCTCTCTCACTTCTGTGTATTTGGAAATTTGGTCAGTACGTCATCTGGATGTTCCTCCACCTCTCTCACGGTGCCCAACTTGGGACTCTTCCTGCAAATATACTTCCAGACGCTACCAAACCACTCTTTCGGGTTAGCATTTCAAAAAGCTGTTCTCCCTGGCTGCCTTCAGCCCCCACAAGAATGAGAGACTTCATCAAAGGTTTTGTTAGCATCTCCGTAAAGCTCCCATCTTTCTCTTTCTTTGGTGCCTCCATTTTGAGGTTGAGAAGCTACTTTGGAGAATAAAAAGGGGTGCAGGTGGGTCTCCCCTCCGACAGGAAGGGCAGCATGAAGCAGCCCCGTAATTTGGCTGTGGTGTTCATCCACTAGGTCCAGGGCCCTTTCCCTGACTCGGCCATCCATCTGAAAGACTTCGACAGCCCTGGGAACTACTGCTTACAAGTGCAAGCGGAACTGACTGCCAACTATGTGAAGCCGCCTCGCAGAGGGCTGCTAAGTCCCATCTCTTGTCACAAAATCTCCGCCAAGGGTAGGTCCCTTGAGGTGGGTTTTGTGTCCTTGGTGAGCAGGGGAAGTCCCCAGGCAGGAAAGACAGGACTTCCCGGTGATGAGGGTGGTGGGGAGGAGGCTGCTTCCTTCTATTTGAAGTGCTCAAAATGCTGCCACTTCTTATCCTTGATAATATATTAGACGACAACGTCTGTTCATTTTATTTGGAAGCGAATTCTGAAAGAGAAAGAGAAGAGGGAGAAGGAAGGGGGAGAGAAGAGACACTCGATAGGTTCTATGTAGACCATCCTCTGGTGGATAATATTTTTTTCTCTCTTTATGTTTTACAGCATTAACTAAAGTTCAACAAACTTTAATCATAATTTCCGTATTCTTTACATCACTGTTTTTTCTTGTCCTGGGTTGCTACTTTGTGGCACAGAAATTCCAAGGCCCAATAAAGCATGTTTTCCAGTCACCGCCGGGAATCCCGCCTCAGATCAAAGAGGTACATACGTAAATTCAAAGCAGGGGAAGGGAGAGGAAGCTAGTTGTGTGTCCACTGCACAACTTGGACTGAAGTACTGATGGAAGCCAGAAAGGGAAGTCGTATAAAAAGATTACAGCACGAGATGGCTTTTGCAGAAAAAAGCAAGAGATGAACTGCCAGTCAACCAGAGGGAGAGAAAATGGGGAAAGGGGGAAGATGGAGAGAGGACATTAGATAGTGGTTTTAAGGTAGTTATTCCATCCTCCACCTGCGATGACGTGGAGCTGACCCAGTATGCCTCACCCTACCCAGCTAAGTTCCTAACCAAAATAGAGGTTGACCTGTTTTTCTGATAAAGATGGGGAAAGAGCTGATAGGATAGACTGGAGGAGAAAAGGCAGCCAGCCTGAGAAGGTCTCTAGGATTTATGAAATTTAAATACTGCTCTTCTGCACATAATAAATATGAAGACTTTAAAACAGAATCTGAAATCTTGGCAAGTAATTTTGCCAGTTGGCCAAGCCCTATTTGAGTCTCATTAGGCTGCCATAGAATACTTGGACATTATACATTATAATAGTGACAGGTTACCCAGAAGACCTCCCGAGGGTAAATGACCCTTTCTCTTTCCATCTTCCCTCCCTCTTTCCTCTAACCTAAATGCTTTCCTTTCCTCGTGTATCACTATTTCAGTCCAAGGAAAGTGATTTTGAAGGTAAAAAAGCAGGCAGATAACTTGCTCTTCCTCCTCTCAGGCTTGAGGTCACAGAGCTTCCCTATTTTGCAACCTTAAGCAATCTAAATCTCACTTGTCTTTCTGAGGCCAGGAATGAAGAAGTCAGATTTCCCTGAAGTGTGGACTGACATTGTTCCTTGGAGACATACTTAGTGTGTCTATCAAATGAGATGATTGTCAAGCTTCATGTATTGCCTAAAAGTGCCCTCGGGGTGGGGAAGAGGAGGGAGATATTAGAAACTGAGGAGCAGCCCACAGGGAGAGGAGAAAAAACGGTGTCGGATCTCCCTGCTCTCAGTGCCGGGTAGGCTCCCTAAGTCTGTGTGGGTGGAGTAAATAACATTGAAAAGAATGATGAGCAGAAAAAACCTTTTAAAATAGTCTTGCTGCATTGGTTTGTCAGAGAGGTTGGGAACTCCTTGTTACGTATGGACAAGTGAATCAGGCTGATGTGGTGCCTGTCAAGTTCGTCTTCGCCCTTCTTGTCCCTTTCTATTGAACAGGGCTCGCCAGTGACTCAATAGGCCCACTGCCAGCACTGGATTTGAAGCGATAGCTTGGAATTTCCTCTTAGCTCAGCAGTTTCCCGTCTCCAAACCAACTCGGGCTTCTTTATCTGTAAAGCGAAGGGCTAGACTAGACTCGTCCCTCCTATGATCTGGGCTCTGTAGCTTAGACTCGCCGATTTTGTCCAAGATAAGTGAATGTATTTGTTTGGAGGCTTCTGAAACTCACCTGGCCTTGTTTCTGACCCTTTCTAGTATTTAAGTGACCCCGATGAGCCTATCCTAGAAGCCCTGGACAAGAAAAGCTCACCAGAAGATCGCTGGGACTCCTTATCTGTGGTTATTTCCTGTCCAGAAGAGGATCAGACCATTCAGGGTCATTTAAGTACCATCATACAGATAACACCAAATTAGGGCAGCAACCTCAAGCCACCAAACTGTGAAGATGACTCCCTGAACTTCACAGGGAGCCACTTTCCCACATTCCTCTCTCACAGACGCCATATTTAAGGGCTTGGGACAAGTTTATTTTCATGGTTACCTGAGGATACAATTAAGAAATAGGTACTGGCATCCCTCCAGCGACCATCAGTTGTAAATAGGTCCCTGGCATAGAAGAAACAAGATGGTCCCTTCACAGATGTCCCCCCAAAACACTAAGAAATCTCTTGAGAAGCACAAAGTATTTTGCAACAACATACATTACACACCTTCACTGAGCAGCAGCATAACATAAAGGAAAGAACTGCAGACCTCCAGGATGTCTCCATCTCTCCCTGCCTCCGTTTCTGTAAAATGGACTGTGACAAGTTTAAAACTTATGTGTCTGACAGCTCCATCAAGCCAGCACATTCTTGGTCTTGGCTGTGGTTCCTCTCTCTTGGTTCTAAGGAAATGTTATGATTTCACCTTGTATGTAAATAACTTAATTATATTTTTTCTAAGTCAAGATATGATATGGCTGGTTTTTTTAATCCTGTAAAAAAGCTAATTTATTTCCACGTTTTCTGACATTTCATCTTTTTTCTTCTCTAGTCTGCAGTTTACCTTCAAACATGACGCCTGGTGTTTTCTGCCTGGTGTCTGAATGACTACTAAGTTTGTGAGTCATTTCCTTGAATGAGCATGTTTGGAGTTCTATGACACGGTCTGGGTTGGGTCTAGATGAGCACTATAAAAATGAGGAAATGCATTAAACATTCAAATGATTAGTTTTTCCTTTTTGCCAGGAAAGGATCAAGACTTGAATTCCATTTTTATAAAAATAAACGCTTAATAACCATCAAACATATAGAAAATAAGCTGCTAAGACTACTTGCTGATTTGCCCTATGTTCAGGGCTCCATGGATTAAAACCAGATTTTGAATGTTAATAAACATAACCAACTTGAAATGCCAAGCTCAGGGGGCAGCCAGGCAGCTCAGTGGATGGCAGCCGGGCCTGGAGACACGTACTGGGTTCAGATCTGGTTTGCAACCCTTCCTTAGCCGGGTGACCCTGGGCAAGTGACTTAACCTCGATTTCCTAGTTCTTGCCACTCTTCCTACTTAGAGCTGACGCCAGGTATCGATAACAAGCTGGGAGAGTTTTCAAAGAAAATGAAAATGGCGGGCCCTTGGGAGGTGAAGTCGGGCACAGAGCCCTAGAGTACCAATTGTTACTGGCATCCAGACCCCAGACTGAGAGACAGTAACAGCTGGTCTAGGGCAGGTGGGCCGGGGGCAGTGGGAGACCCCAGCTCTGGCTCTTCCCTCCCTCCCTCCCTCATCTTTTTAGGCAGGAGAACCCCACGGCATCATGAGAGGCCGAGGGGAAGAAACGGCACCACTAAAGTGTTCTTCATGTCGTGCACATCAGACATTTAGAAATGCCAGGTTGTGGGTGAAGTCGCCTCCTCGTGGGCCCCAGCAGACAGGCCTGGCTCATAGTCAAGTCGCAGGCCGCCAGGGAGGGCAGCTCCCTCTGCCCAGAAAAGCATTGAAAGGACCCCAGACGCCAGCTCCTGCAAAATGCCAACTAGCGCAGCAATCCCAAGTCACGAGAGATGGAAAAGGCTGGTCCTTGGATTGGGCTGAACGCATTGATTCAAACCTCTTGTGGAAATGTTTTAAGGTGTCGATGGAGCCAAGAAGACAATATGTAGTGGTGGCTGAAATCAAAAACCGCCACAAAATCCGGAGAATGTCCTAAAATCCTGAAAACGTGTACGAGATAGCTAGGAGATGTTAAGAGGTCCACCAGTGTACATGGCACGTATGTTCAGACTTTTTTCATTACTTTTTATGACGTTTTCCTTTTTCCTATTAAAAAAAACTCATATGAAAAGGCCCTCTGACAGGTAATGGGTAAATAGTAGATAGTTGAGCCTCAGTTTCCTCACTTGTAGAAATGAAGGGAATAGCTACAGTAACTACCTCACAGTGTTGTCTTAAGATCAAATGAGAATATGCATTAAATATTTGATCATTTTTTAACTTATAAATTAGGATCTGTAAAATTATATGGGCATAGTAAAATATTTTTAAGAACAGTAAATCGCCCTCTTAATACTTCACAAGTCCAGATTCAGTAATTGCCAAGTCAAATTACCTTGCTCAAATGTATATAAAGTACTTTTTGCACATCTTAAGGTGTTACGTAAAACGCCACCTACTAAATAGCTATTAATATATAGCTTTGAGGGGGTGGGGCGTGTCTGGGTGGTTGAGTGGATTGAGAGCCAGGCCTAGAGATGGGAGGTCCTGGGTTCAAATCTGACCTCAGACACTTCCTAGCTGTGTGACCCAGGTTAGTTAGTTAGTGGTAGTCTCTCGGTGACCGAGGATGACAATTGTCTTTGTGCATTATCATCTATTGATGTACCTTCATGTGGCTTTGGAGTCCAAAGGCTGAGGAGCACAGTTTGTGGCACATGGGGCCTGGGACGCCAGTTGTGACGGGAGGTGCGGGTGTGGCCTGGTGTCGGCGTTCACGCGCAGCGGCAAGACGTCGACGTCATTCATCTTCAAAGGTGGCGGCAGCATGGTTAATGTGGGTTTGCCAGCTGCTTCTGACAGAAGCAGCGAGTTCTAGTTGCTTTGGTGTCATGCCAGCCCACTTCAAGTTGGACTTTAGCTGGTCCTTGAATCTTTTCTTTGGTCGGCCTTGTTTCCCGAGTCCAGCTGACAGTTCACCATAGAATACCTGTCTTGGTATTCGCTGTGGGTCCATGCGGATGACGTGTCCAGACCATCGTAGCTGGGTTTGGAGGACTTCGATGCTGGTGGAGTTGGCTCTGTCGAGGACTTCCTGGTTGGTGATTCGGTCCTGCCATCGGGTCCTCATGATTGACCGGAGGGAGCGTTGGTGGAATTGCTCCAGCTGTTTCATGTGCTTCCGGTACAGTGTCCATGTCTCACAACCGTTCAGGAGCGAGCTGAGGACCCTGCGTTGTACACTTTGAGCTTCGTCGCAGTGCTTACACTGCTGTGTAGGAGGACTTTGCAGCGCAGCCGCCCGAGTGCCTGGCTGGCCTTTTGGATCCTGGCATTGATCTCGTGGTCTAGGGACCCGTCGTTGGCGATGGTGCTGCCCAGGTACTTGAAAGTGTTGACGTTAGAAAGCTACGTGCCGTCGATTGTAATGCACGGCTGGTTCTTTGGCCTCCCTGGTGCAGGTTGGAACAGCACCTCTGTTTTGCTGAGGCTGATCGTCAGGCCAAATAGTTTTGTTGTGGTGGAGAACCTGTCCACAATGGTTTGGAGATGATTTTCTTGGTGGGCCATGAGAGCACAGTCATCTGCGAAGAGAGCTTCCAGGATGAGTCTCTCTGTTGTCTTTGTTTTTGCAGTCAGGCGGCGAAGGTCAAATAGTGAGCCATCCAGCCGGTATTTGATGTAGACGCCCAGGTCTAGATCCATCACAGCATGTTGTAATACCTGGGTGAAGGATAGGTTGAATAGTACCAGAGCGAGGACACAGCCTTGTTTCATGCCCTTGGAGATGTTGAAGCGATCGGAAGTCTCTCCACCAGATAGGACTTCCCCTGTCATGTCAACATGAAAGAGCTGGATCAGTTTGACGAATTTTGCTGGGCAACTGAGCTTGCTGAGGATCACCCACAATGCGTCCCTGTTCATTGTGTCGAACGCCTCTGTCAGGTCTATGAAGACCATGTAGAGACTCAGGTTCTGCTCAAGGCATTTTTCCTGCATTTGCCTCACCGTGAAGACCATGTCGATGGTGCTGCGATCTGGCCAGAAGCCACATTGTGATTCAGGCAGGTTCTGCTCTGAAACAGATGACAGGAGTCTGTTGTGTATAACATGGGCCAGGATCTTTCCAGCAGTGGAGAGTAGTGAGATGCCTCTGTAGTTGTCACAGGCTGCTCGTGAGCCTTTGTTCTTGTATAGGGCTACAATGGAGGCATCTCTGAGTTCTGGGGGCATGTCTTCCTCTTCCTATATGCTGGTCAGCACTATGTGGAATGCCTGGAGCACCTTTCCATTTAAGGCCTTGTACACCTCGGTTGGGATCCCATCTTTACCGGGTGCCTTGCCTGCACTCATTTGTTTACTGGCTTTTTGGACTTCCTCTATTGAAGGAGGGACATCAAGTTGTTCAATGATGCGGTTTTGGGGGATCTGGTCAAGGGCACTTTGGTCAACTGAAGAGGGTCAGTTGAGAAGCTGACTGAAGTGTTCTTTCCATCTGTTGCTGATGCCTTTTTTTTTATCTTTTATGAGAGTGTCACCGTCAGAGGATAGCAAGGGAGTGGTGGTGGGTTTTAATGGCCCATAGACAGTCTTGAGGGCACTGAAAAATTGTTTGTAGTTTTTCGTGTCAGCAAAGCGCTGGATTTCTTCTGCCTTTTTTTCCCACCATCGGTCTTGCATCTTCCTGATCTCACACTGTGCCGTGACTTGGAGAGACTTGAATCTGACCCAGGGCAAGTCACTTAACCCCCATTGCCTAGCCCTTACTACACAGTACTGATTCCAAGACAGAAGGTATGGGTTAAAAAAAAATTATATATATATATGTAGCTTTAAGACTTACAGATACATACATACACATCCTTTAAGCAACAAAATCTGATTCAGTAGTGAAATTCTCTTAAGATAATTACTGTAGTTTCCATTTTTTGGAATAGGAAAATAGGCACAGAACAACTAATTACTGGTTCACATTTGCAATTTCCACTCCTATGTTTTCAGTAGAAAAGAAGGATATTAAATTTTGTCATTCTTGAGTTTTGGCTAAGAAACTTCCTACAGAAATAACAATTCACCAAGGGGAAGTCCAGATACTCTGAAGGTGCTGAGAACACTAAAAACTGCCTCTTTTTAGCCACTTATTTGTATAAATGATAAAAAAAACCAGAATTTTAAAAATATATTTTTGGTAAATAAAATGAACAATACCACTCTTAAAAGAAATATTTATTGTATTTAAAATAAGTTACAACTGAGAGGACATAAAAATGGACTTCAAAGACGCTAATTTAGAAAATAAAACAGCTTCCTGGAGGTTTTTAAACAAAGGAAGGCGAACAGAAAACAGGATGAAGTGTAGACAATAGCACAGCTTTCCACAATTTGCTTAATTTGCTTCATATTCTGTGCAAAGGGAAGTCTCTAATGCTGTTTGCTTTAGATTCTGTCTTTCAGACAAAAAGAATTTGCAAAACTGGGGGGAAATTAAGTACAACCAAATCCTATGTAACAAGTCAGAGTGCAATATAAGATAGTGACGATATCCAAACAGCTCCCTTGAGGCTGCACTGTGTATTTGTGCTTACTTAGCTAATATAACTCAATAATTAGAGCTATGATCGTAATATAAATACATGCCTGCAAAATTTTCTAAGTGTATTTTATAATAGTTTCCCCAAAGTTCAATGACTACATTAGCATAGTGGCTTTCAGTCTTGCAAATAAGTAGACAAATTGCTTATTTCTTAAACATAGTGGAAGTTTTTCTTTAAGAAGGAAAATTTTACTTTTTAATGTTTTTCCCTAACTTTTCTGTATAGTAAAAATATCTGTAGTCTTAAATCTGATTCTTCCAAAGTAACTTGCTTTAACGTGAGCTTAAGCAGTGCTGTCATATAATCCACAGATTATAAAAAGGAAATCACAATTCACAGACTATTTTACTTATATTTTCTAAGAATGACGTTGCCAAGTACTCCTGTGGTCATTTTACTTTGAATTACATTAAATCTAAGCTAATCAGTTATACTATCCCTTTTCGGAGCCTTGCCACTCAGAAACATTTTTTCTTCAAAAGGCATTTCCAAATTAGTACTTTGGGTCTTTAAAAATCATCATGTCAAGTTCCTTCCACTTTTTCGGAAATCTGCAAGCAAGTATTAAGAAGAAAAAATGAAAACTCATTTTCTGTGCCCAAACAAATACAAGTTATGCAAATGCCCTTCCTACTAATGGTTCAGGGCCGATTTCAGATATTCACTGATTTCCTTTTGCACATCTTCGGTCATTAGAAACGCATACACTCGCATAACTGATAAACTCTAAAGTGACATGATGCAATCTTGCTCAAAGAGCAAGAGCAAGCCTTAAGTGTGCAAGAATTAAAAAAACGGATTTTTCCACCATCAATAATATATACATCCATATGTACATATTCACAATCTAGTCAATAAAACAAAAGGTAGAAATGACATCCAACTATTTTTGAGCTTGGCATAAAAGGAAATTAATTTGACAACATAGATTGTAAATTCCACTCTAGCAAAATGTAAATCAAAATGGGAAAGAATATAACAAAATGATTTTTGATGCAAGTAGCGACTTATCCCCATAATTCTTCTGTTCGTCCAAATTTGTAGATGAGGGTGCTACAAAATAGGAAAAACATACAGTTAAATACGCTGTGAAAACCTGGAACGACCTGCACATTAGCAGCACACACATTGAAATTCCATTTTGGAACGAATAACATTAAGCAGCACAGCTAGCGACCCATTAGCCCATCCATCTAGCGTGGTGCAGCTTCCTGAACGGCTTGGAAAATCCCACCACAAATGCATTACGTTTTACTGTCTCAAAGGGGCAGGAAGTGCCCCCAAAGGTGCCCCCATCAGGGGCACCATTTCCCACTGTTCTCTTTGAAAGCTCAGGTTTCTAATATGGAAGATAACAAGTGGCACGTCTGCACTGCCACGCGGTCCACAGAACTTCCTCTTAACTGACATCACTGACTTCCTGCTGCTTGAAGTCGCCCACTGACATTCAGGCCAACCTCGACTGATCCAGAAGGCAGTGAACAAGCATCGCAGGCTGCCATTTTAGGGGCAAAGCAGCATCCTCGGCCCCATCTGTAACGTGTGTGCCAACGGGTCGAAGCAAAATGCTTTTCGGCAGGAGGGGGTTTTGTTGCTTAAATTTGTACTTGTCTGGCCTACCTACTGCCCCGGAAGGCAGAGCAGAGATCAGGGGCCTCAGCATCAGCCACAGGGTGGGACCAAGACTATATCAGGGGCAACTCGTTTTAAAAATAGGTCACAAGACAGGTGGAATCATGAACCAAGTAAAAATAATTCTTACATTAAAACTTCATTTGGGGGGCACAGCCAGGTGGCTCAATGGACAGAAAGTCAGGCCTGGAGAGGGGAGGTCCTGGGTTCAAATCTGGATTAAGACACTTCTAAGCTGTCTGACCTTGGGCAAGTCACTTAACCCCAACTGCTTAGCCCTTACTGCCCTTCTGTCTTGGAACTGATACTTAGTGTGGATTCTAAGACAAAAGGTAAGGATGAAAAAAAGATTTCATTTAACTGGTATAAAGTAACTGAAACTATCAGTTCGCTGGCATGGAAGGAAGCCCTTCCCTTCCATCTTCGTATCGATGCTAAGACAGAAGAGCAGTAAAGGGCAGGCAGTCAGGGTTAAGTGACTTGCCCAGGGTCACAAAGCTAGGAAATGCATGAGGTAAGAGTTGAAGCCAGTCCTCCCACCTCCAGGCCTGGCTCTATCCACTGGACTACCTGCCCAGCCCCTCACTGGCATTTTTTGGAGGACAAAGTTGCACAGATTGCGAAGAGTTGTTGCTGCCCAAAGATCAGGAGTCACCTTCAGAGCTGTAACTTGTCACGTGTCCAAGGAGAGGACTCGGGCTGTCCAACATGAGCCCCCTGAAACAGGCTCTTGGCTTGCCTCTTAAGTATTCCCATCCTCGTGTTTCAGAATTTTCTTTGTAAATCCTTAGCTCGGACAAGGAGTCCATAGCACGGGCGCACAAGTGAAAGGCCTCCTGCTATAGCCCGGAGGGGCGGCTGGGCAGGCAGACAATCTATTTAAGTACTTAACCTAAGACAAAGGGTAACTAGGGAAATGTTGGGGTTTTCATTTTCAACTAGATCGGGGCAAGCTTTCTGGTCAATGAAGTGTTTCATGGAGAAATGTTTCCATCTTGTGGCCTTTTATCAGATTGCACCTAAAGGGGATGACTGCCACGTGCTTCCTGCATTTATCAGAAAAGTGCTCTTGGTGCTGGATTAGAATTTGTATCCCCACCTGCTTTTTTTATTGAAAAGATACAATTCCCATTTAAGAACTTATCACAGCCCATTCCTAGGTGAACCCAATGAACTTGTACTTCCTAGTTTTAATATTCTTTTTACAAAACACTTATAAATAGAATGGAAATTTCAGAAAACTTTACAGTTGACTTACCTAAAAAATATAAGTGCATTCTGAAAAAATACAGCTAGTCCTGGATAAACATTAGTATCTGCAAGAATTAAAAACATGCGTCAAGAAAAACTGGTACCAACCTTTTCAATGACAAAGAATATCAGTGCTCAGCACAAATAGACTACCTGTGGCGCACCAAAAAACAAGGTAGCCAAAGGAAGCAAAAAGATACAATTTCATCGTATTGTTTGAATCCCTAAAGCCTATGTTTATCTTTGTCTATATTTTTAATCTAAAAATGGATTTTTCCCTTCAAAAAAAGAAAAAGACTAACTTTTTTATAAATAACCCATGAAATAAAAGTAAACCTATGATCCAGAGCACTAGTTGCACCTGGGCCAAGGATACCTAGAGGCCAGCAGGGAGTTCAGCCAGCCATGAACAAATCAAGCACTTTCATTCATTCTGCTATTCGTTTTCCAGAAGCAATGGCTAAGACTGGCAAAGAGAAGAGAAGCTTTTTAACTGATCTTAGATGGGGGGGGGGGGGGCTTTTCATTTACTGCGTATTCGGCACGATTGTCATAGTACTGGTTGGATCAGAACAGCTACAAGAGCAGAAGGCACACATGTGACTCCTCCCGTTTCCCATGATCGGCATGGAAAGGGGGAATGTCATCAACTTAAGTGGCTGAAAACGTGTCCCCGACTGTCAGCAACGCTGTTACTGTATTCCTCTGCCAGGCTTCTGGAACTGTGAGTACTGAGGAGGAGGAGGAGGAGGAGGAGGAGGAGGAGGACTACATCCCACCTAAGCTAGCCAAAACCCCAGTTTATTCCTGCATATCAGAAGACTACAAAGATCAAGAAAGTGGACAAAAAGGCCTCAAGGAACGGCCAACGTATGCACTGAATAACGCCTCCTCTCAGAGGCCTTCACGTCTATCCATTCTTATTTTAGACTGAATTCTGACAAATACTCTGTTTTCCTTGTCCACGAGAGATTATGAAAGGCAATTGTTAAGAGGGGAAACTACTAAAGGAAGAACCAATGGATACTTTTAACAGCATCAATAAATTATGTGGGACCCCCAGACATGGAAAAACTGTCAACAGACTTAAGGACTCAAAAAAGGCAGGAGAGTCTGAGCCCATTTAGTACAAGGGAAAACCGATGTGCGTACTTCAACAGGTCTGAAAATCACTGACGGGCTTCTGATGATGAGGAATGTCATCAAGAACAGATCCAATTATGCTAATAAATTCTATTTTCAAGGCAGAGAAGCCTTGACGGGGAATTCCACTGAAAATGACTGAAATTTAAAAGCTTTGGTGCTTAGAGGCAAAGATCTGGCTGTATAAAAACGGGCCGCTGTAATCCGGCCTGGACCCGAGCCAGAACCCTTGAAGTGGGCATCCTCTCCGAAGACGCGGCCTGATGGGAAAGCCGCTATCACAGCGTTTTACTCTGCGGGGTCCGAGAACAGACGCTTTTGCGTCTTTGGAGTCTGGGTGCTCTCCTCTCCCCAGGGCAGGGCCGCAGCAGACACTCCCAGGCCTCCTCCCTCTCATCAGCACTTCTGATGGGGGGGGGGGGTGCCCCAGCGCATGGCTGCTGGGCCTCTGCAGCCCCGCTCCCTCCCCGGGGGGGGGGGGGGGGGAGCCTACAAATCTAAACCTCCTCCCACGCACCGGACACCAGGTGTTCCGGCACCCTCCTTCCTGCTCCTTCTTTTCAGCCAGCCTCACAGATGTGGTTCCAGTTCTCTCGCTAGCCTGATCTCACTCAGGTCAGGGCAGAAAGGCAGTGCAGTGGATAAAGTGCCGAGCCTGGAGTCAGGGAGACAAGTTCGGATCCAGGTTTTCATGTAAAATGGCCCTTGGCTCCCAGGGTGGTCGTGAGACCCATTTAGCGCTGTGCAGACAGAATGCACCCCCCCTTCCTCTTACACTCTAGTTCCTCAATGGTTCTTCTCCCCAAGAGCCTTCAGAATGGATACAGAATGTCCAGGCAGAGTAGAACAGGGATGTCGGCTCCTTGGGGCGGAGCTGCTACGGCTTACAAAGGCGAGTAGGGGGGTGGCAGATTCGACCCTAATCTCATGGACAGCATCACGGATTCCTAGATTTACAGCCACTGAAGGGGAAACTTGAGGGATGCAGCTCGTGCCTGAGGTCTGTCTGACTCCACGTCCAGCAGTCTATCCACTATCCACTGCCGTTAGAAAACCGTAGTGGGGCTTTTTGTAAGAAAATAACTTGGAAACTATGTTCATGGTTATCACAGAATGAAGAAACCAATTAAATTCTAAGCAGGCTTCAAATACAGCAAAAGGAGTGACGAACAAACGAATACATTCATTTATTAAAAACCTCTACTGTCATCTAATAAAAATTCTGCTCATGCCACAGGTTAAATACAAAACAATGTTAGTATTAGCAGAGTCTAGATGAGCTCGGTGACAACTGCGATTGCACTCACTATGTGTAATGTCTTTATATCTGACTTTCATCCAATTAGCTAACTCACTTTCATTAACATTAGTACTTCACCAAACCCAG
This sequence comes from Monodelphis domestica, assembly GCF_027887165.1. Classification (NCBI taxonomy): domain Eukaryota; kingdom Metazoa; phylum Chordata; class Mammalia; order Didelphimorphia; family Didelphidae; genus Monodelphis; species Monodelphis domestica. The sequence goes on along the minus strand of NC_077230.1, from coordinate 13,261,629 downwards.
AAGACAAAAAAGCGGAAGTTATTGATATCGTGTTAAAGGTAATATTCACTTAAAAAAACACACAACGGAAAGTCATCGTTTCCTGTACAATTTGCTGTCATCTCTTCTTTGAATACTAACATCTTCACATTCACAACAAAGAACTCTAATATGCAAAATTAGACAAAGTTTTTGGCAGGAATTTGTATAACTGCACATGTATTAATGGTCTTTTTTTCTTTTCAAGTGAAGAGAGTGGGAAGGAGAAAGAATAAATCACGGGTAGCTAGAAAAACAAAAAATACTCTTACTTGTCAAAAACATTGTTCTACACACCCTTTAAATTATACAGTATTTTTCCTATTTCAGATGGAGAAACTGAGGCAAATTTCAATGTCTTCCTCAAAGGATCTAGCACTTTTCAAAGCAACTAGATTGGGACAGTGACGTGGTTCCCGTGGACAGCGTGCCAGGGCTAAGGATGGGAGGTCCTGGATTTTAATCTGGCCTGAGATCATTCCTAGCTCTGTGACCCTGGGCAAGCCACTTAACCCCCATTGCCCAATCATTCCTCTTCTTCTGCCTTGTAACTGATACTAATTAGCAATTATAAGGCAAGAGGTACTTACGGTTGGTTTTTTTTAGTGCAACTGGATTCTGAAAATTATCAAACTAAAAGTTTTTCAACTTAAGTACAATTTATACTTCCCACTAAACAAAACACATTTGATTATTTGGTGGTTAATACATTAAGCCAAACTCAAGTTGAATATATTAACACTTTTTAAAAAACTAACTAGAAAAGAATGAACTTACTTTGAGTAACATAGGCACCAAAAAGAATCCACATGGAAGCGATAAGCGACCCAAACATCAGCATGAAACCAATGAAGAGCCAAACTCGAGCACCTATAAAGAGGACAGGATTTGTTATTTTGTTCTTTTTGAGGTTTCTCTTCTTGTAGTTTATAAATCATATACACTTGATAGCACTTCAATCCCAAAGTTAGTTCTTCAGTGTCCTCACTGTAAAAATGCACAAAAAGCCCTCGACCAGCTCAAATAACTGCCCTAAAGCCTTTGCAGAATTTGGTTATCTCCTGTCCAGGGTACTAAGATTAAAAGCAATAAGTTAAATCAGGGATGGAGGGGTGTTTCTAAAGTGGACGCGCATAGAGCAAAGGAAGCGGAGAATCAGAGAAGACGGAAAGGTTTGAAAAGCAGACGGGTTTAGTGTAGAGCAGCCCCGTGTACCTCAGCCGGACATGAAAGCTGCCAGCCAGCACAAGAGAAGGTCCTCAGTCATGAAGAGGACGTGGGGCACGCTCTATTTCACAAGGGAGGAACTTTCTCTCCAAAATGGCCTTCAATCTTTTCTGCTTCAACGTGCCCAGCTTCCAGCTGCCTTCCAGAACGCTGGCCCAACTAGCTCCCTCCCTCCCTCCCGTTCCAAGCTCGGCTTAGCCAAGGATCAGGGCAGGCCTAGGCAAGCTACTTCCCCTCGGAGAGCTCACAAGGTCACGGGACTGTTTGAAGAACCAAGTGAGATCATGCGCGAAGGGGGTTCTGCGGACTTTAAAGCATCAAACAAACGTGAACGCTCATGAGAGCGGAGGATTTGCTGTATCCCCGGAAGTCCCGATCAAATGCATCCTCCTCCTCCTCCTGCATCATCTACACGCCTCATGGTGGCTCGCTGCCACTAACCCTGAAAAGCACGTCGGCGGTGACTTCTTACTGTATAAAGGAAGGCGCAACAGTCAGAGGCCAAGGGGACTGCCAAGCCCATGACCGAGCCACGTCGACTTCAACAGAAGGCTCTTGCCACAGGACCCCGGGGCTCACTGCCGCCTTCTATTATCACCCTCAAATATCGTGTTTAAGCACAGGAGGAGCAGAGCCTGTCTGATCTCCCCGGCATTGGCAAGAGAGGTGGCTACAAAGTACTCTTCCTTTATTTAGAATTAAACAAGAAAACTCAGCTTTTAAACAGCTCTTTTGCCCTGGGGGGGGGGGGGGGGCACCCTACAGTGTTGATTAGGCAGCTAAAACAAGACTGAATAAAATTCTGCACGGCAAGCAAACGGAAACAAGTCTTCCAAGCACGTCACGCCTCCCTCCGACCTCAAACTCCCTAACGCTCTCAAAGGATGAAAGGCAAAGGCCCAACCACCGAGATGGTTCAGTAATGCTTGACCGAACTGCCTTGGGGGTTGGCGTTTCTTCAACTGATGTCACTGAACTCTCCCATCTGCCTAGGCAGGGGCGGCTGCAGGGAAGTCGCTCCGCTGTCGCGGCCAAGGCAGCCACCCCTCGGGGAGCTAAGCTGCCCAGTGTTGGGGTCCGTCACCAGCCCTTCTCGACGCTGAGGGCCCCTTTCCAACTCTCCAGAAGTCCAGGGCCGCTGACCCACTGCCAGGAGACTCATGAAAGTAAGCGCGTCGAACTCAAGGCAAGCCGCTCGAGAGCTTCAGCGAGGAAAAGGGAGGGGCTCAGAGAGGATGGACACGCTGGGCGTGAAAACTGGGAAGGGGACCGTGACGAGGAACCTGCTGACCGCAGCAGACCCCCCGCAAGCCCGGAGAAGAGAGCCTAACGCGGCTGACCAAACGGCGTTACGGAGGTACAATGTAGACGACGTGCTTGGACGCTGCTCGGTGTTACACACAGTCAGAAATGAAGTCTTTGCCTTCAGTCATTTTACGTCCTAAACAGAAATCACGTGTCTGCGTGTGCGTGACTTCAGTCCGTGTACACGCATCAGACATATGAGAGAGAATGAATTGGCGTCTGTGGCGCTGGAGCGGAGCTTTGAAGAGAACGGGGGAATCTGCAGAGACACAAGTGAGGAAAGCGGGCCCTGGGGGCGGTCAGCGCAAAGGCCTGGAGACAAAATGTAACTCACTGAGAACATCAGGAGAGCCGGCCTGGCTAGGGCACAGCGTGCGGCACAACCGAAACCCCAACCTAGAAACAGGCCATCAGCGCCCAGACAAAGCGGCTGGAATCCGCCCTGCAGTTATGCCTCCTCAAGCTTGGGGTGAGGACCCGGGTCTCGTGCTGGTGACCAAACCCGGCTAAACCATCCCAGATCAAGCCGGGAATACGCTGTGACTCGTGGAGGGCCAAAGCAGGGCTGGAGTGCTGCTGAGGGGAGCCTCCTCCAAGGGGGACGGGTCGGGCCACCCCAAAAGACGGCCACCTTTCTTCAGCCAGCCCGTGATCGACGTGGGGCCCCTGGCGGGTCTCCGGAGAGGCTCCGTGGTGGGCTGTGTTCTTTGTGAGTTAAAGGCCTACTTTGCCAGTCCGTGTTACCTCATCGTATTCCCACCTGCTCCCCAAAACTGATTTTACCTACCTGTTCTTCCTAAACAGCCACTCTCATAGCTGTCACCTCTCACTTGTGCATTGGACACCGCATTTATCCTAGAATAAACACATTTTCTAAAATTACCTTAAGGTTTCTACTTTTAAAAGTAGATATTGTTCAGTCGTATATTCTCTTTGAATAACGGACCTGTGGTCGAATAACAAAGCGCGCACAGGCAGTGCATACGGAATGCATACTGAAGAAACGACAAGTCCTAGGTGGCAGAAACACAAATTTCCCCTACTGCTTGCTGATCTTTTATGAATCGGGCCTTGATTTCCCTGTATCCCTGTCCTTTTTGCACAGCAAAAAATTTTTTTAACAAGTTCTGGACTTCAGGGGGAAAAAAATCAGTAATATTACAGGAAAAAATGTTGTAGAACTTGGAAACATGGACCGTAACAGGCCTATTTTATTTTTCTTGAAGGTTAATTTTTCATCATGTTTACGTTAGAGCAAAGTTCAGGAGCTAATGCTAAATGAATAAGAATTCCTTTTTACTTCTTTGATCATTTAGTTCAAGTATTTCTCAATTTTCAATTTAAGAAAACAAATCATTGGGGCAGCTAAGAGGCTCAGTGGATAGAGGCCAGGTTTGGAGACAGGAGGTCCCAGGTTCAAATCTGGCCTCAGACCTTTCCTAAATAATATAACCCCGGATACGTCACAATCCCCAAAGTGTAGGCTCCTTACTACTCTTCTGTTTTGGGACCAATACCTAGTATCAATTCTAAGACAGAAGAGAAAAATTTTTAAAAAGACAACATATTACCTAGTCTAAGAAAAATATCTCAATTTTTAGAATTACCTGCATACTTACATGAAGAAAGCTAATGTGGAAAAGACTCCACATGTATGGAATGCATGGTTCATTTGTTCTGGCTTAGGATATACTACCGCTGCATCAATCATTATCCACCACCCTGTAAAAAACTTAAAAACAAAAAGAAACACAATAAACATAATGCTTGGCTATTAAACTCTGAGCCTATTTTTTAATATTCCCAGGACTAAAAGTCCACTGAATACAAAGATTAATTTAACTTTTATACTTCCTCCTTCCCCACACTCCCAGTCAGCATAATGAATTGCACATAAAAACTTGTTCAGCTTACTGATACATTTTTCTAAAATATTTCTACTTTGAATCTTTGGTAAAGAAAAGCATAGAGAGGGCATTTAGGTGGCTCGGTGGATAAAGACGGGAGGGTCTTAGGTCCAGATCTGTCCTCTGGCATAGCCTAGCTTTGTGACCCAGGGCAAGTTACTTAACCCCCATTGCCTAGCCCTTCTGCTCTTCTCCCTTAGAATAAACCAATATAAAACAAAAGGTAATGCTTTAAAAAAAAGCAGAGTAAAATTTTTCTGTTTTCTTTTTAGCATATGCTATTGGTTTTTTTTTTTTTACTTAACTTGTAATTTCATTAGCACAGAAGTTTTCAATGCAAACTGACACCTTTTGGCCAGTTTAACTCTTACAGAAAATAGCCAATATATCAGAGGTAAATCTTGCACCTAAGTCTTCCTGACTCTGAAAAATCTCTTAACACCACAACATGCTACCCAGCCTTCCAGCCTTAAAAAGTTTCAGATACATATTGTCTAGCTATAAGGATATTAGAAAAAGTAAAATCAGTCCAACTTCAACTCTCTTGTTCATTTAAATATATCTCCCTTTTTCCCTTCTTCATTACAGTCTATTCTCTCTTCCCTCCCCAACCCCCACATATGAAAACTAAGGACAGTCACTATTTTCTACAGAAACAGAAGTTGGTACAACAGGTCTTTGGAGTGGTATTCCTGCCTTACACTACATTTCCTGATTTCTGTATATACAATCAATAAAAGAAGTATTGATTTCACCATCTTCTGGGGTTTGATTATAAAATGTTTAGAATTTCTTTCAACAAGAGACCAATAGTCGATTTTTAAAGTTTTTCCATCAAAAAAGTATTACTTAACTAAATTTTATCTGCAAAAGAAGTTTTATTTTTTTAAAAATAACCTTTATGCATATATGTGATCAAATGATCTTGAAAACATTTATTGTAGCAGGAACCATTTGTTTTTTAACACTTGGTAGTCAGAAAACTACTTAAAAGTTCTTTTGAATTCTTGTTCAATTATTATGGATATTTTCATGGAATTTTCTGAATAAAGTTTGTTTTCATTCTGTCCTTATTGAGTGCCATAATAATTTTTAAAACTATTAAATGATATTTGAAAATTCTGCTATTGGATGAGAGTTCTAATAATATTTGTAATAAAATGTAAAATATGCAATCTTCCAACTATCAAACCAACTGAAAACAAGATATAGAATTGGTAAATTCTTCCTAAAAAGAGTTCAAGAGGCATGAGGCTCTTATCAAGGAAATTCTAATGAACAGTGTTGTCTACCATGTGTCAGTTCTATGATAAAAGATATGGTTTCAAATAAAGTGAGCTAGTCTAAGATCAGGGAGTTTAAATTCTCCTGATATATTTTAATAAAGCAGCAGTAACTTAATGAGAAAGAAAAGGGCTATTTATCTAAAAAGAGTAAATAGTTATTTTGGAAAGACATATAAAAGAGCTAATAAAGGCAAAAGAAGTTGAAAAAGCCAACAGATGTGGTGTATTTATGTAAGAATCACTATTAGCATTGGCAAGGCTAACCCTCGATATAAAAGAGAGCTTGAGGAAAAATCAAGGAATGTACAAGACTTGTTTAGAGGATGATAATTCAAGGCAGAAGACATAAAATTACTTAATTTTTTCCACCATTTTCCCAACTAAGCAAAATTACCTTTTGATTAGGAAGGAAAGAACAAAAATGACTAAAAGTAAACTAATACCTAAAGTAAATAAAGAGAAAATTCAATGAGCTGCTGACGTTAAAAAGTTCAACTATAACAACTAGAAGCGGCACACCAGAACCTGACACAGAAACATGTCTTGATTTTCATAAAAGGGGGAAAGGAAAAGGTGTATATTTCAAACCATAGGCAGATGAGCTTGAGGCCAATTCTTGGTAACATTCTGAAATAAATTATTAATACTGAAGTGAGGAAGCAGTTTGTGAGTATTTAAAACTGATCACTAAAAGCCAGAATTAAAAACAAAATCCTGCAAATCTTGGCCCCAGAGAAGAAATGAGTAGAATGTATCTGTCTCCTTTAACTAGAAGGCAGGGAACTATGAGTATCATCATCCTTTGGTCAATGTGCTGTAATGGGTGGTTTCACTTAAATGTTTTTTTTTCTCCTTATTACCAAAAAAGACTTGGGGGGGGGGGGGGGCGGGAGGAGGGAGGGGGAAGATTGGGGTTTGGAGGTATATCCAGAAATAAATTATTTAATAGCTCTTTTTCCCAGAGTTTCTTTGATTGATAGATCAAAGGAATACCAAAAACATAGTAAACCCAGATTTCGGTAAGTCATTTGATTTCATTGTGGAAATGAGCAGACTACAGTTTAGGTGAACTGGGAAGTGACTAAAGGACTAGATGTAAACAATATTGATTAATGAATGAATCAAAGTCACCTTACAGGTGGGTTTGCAAGTGTAAGCATTCCAAGATTCTTGACACCGAATTCTATGCTCTACATTTATCGTTCACTTGAATGATGGAAAGAGATGGTCCATTAATGAAATTTACATACAATATGAAGCTGAGATTGAAAATCTAATTAAAGAAGATTTTTCAAAGGCTGGAATGATAAATTTATTAGGAATAAGTATAAAATCCTACACTTAGGTTTTTTAAAAATCAACTGTTTAAACTTAATACAAAAAGAGATATGGTTGGAAAGCAATTCATATGGAAAAAGGTATCTAATAAAATAAAATGTTAATATTGTTATTGGCTTGGTTTGATATTAATGTGATACTGAGCTATTTTAATTCAAATAGATTGACACCCCATAAGTAAGAGGAAGATAACCAAGTTGGTGAGGTCATTCAATGTCATGCCATATGAAGACTGGTTCCAAATTATCTACTGGGCATCTCATAGTGGATGTCCCAAAGATCAAGAGAATACTTCAGAGACATAGAAGAGCCCATCCAAGATGTCTATTGGAAATTCAACTTGTTCAAAAGTGAATTCATTATTTTTTCTCAAAAAAAGTTTTTTCCTTAAACTTTCACCTTCCTTTTTTAGAATCATTACTATGTATTGGCTCCAAAGCAGCAATGAGGGTTAAGTGACTTGCCCAGAGTCACACAGCTAGGAAGTGTCTGAGGCCAGATTTGAACCCAGGACCCCATGTCTCTAGACCTGGCTCTCAATCCACTGAGCCATCCAGCTGCCCCCACTTCTTTATTACTTTTGAGGACACTGCCACCCTCCCAATCACCCAGACTCAAAAATAGGGCCATCCTCAACTCTACACTCTTTCCTCACCCTTACATCCAATTTATTGCCAAGTCTTGTCGATTATAACTAGCATCTTGATTTCTCTATCTTTTCTCCTCTAACGCTACTACCATGCTGGTACAGACCCTCATTGTCTAACGTCTAGACCTAGACAAATGCTATCCCTGCCTCGGTCCTCTCCCCACTCCACTCCACTCTCCATTTAGCCAAGCTATATAAGTGACCTTCAAAAGCTTGGGCCTGACTACTGAAATGATCAATGACCCTCCCAGCCCCCATTCAATAAATTTCAGTGGATCTCTATTATCTCCAGTATCAAATATAAAATCCTAAAGCCCTCTATAACCTGACCCCTTCCTACCTTCCAGGCTCTTTAAACTTTACTCCCCTCCATTTACTTTATCGAGAGCGACAATGACCTCGGCTGTTTGTCACACAAGATACTCTCCCTTGCCAGAAATGCTCTTTCTCCCCATCTCCAATTCCGGGCTTCCTTTCTTACTCCAAATCTCAACTAAAGTCCCATCTTCTTTTTTAAAGATTTTTGCCCAGCACCTTTAATGCTACTGCCTTCCTGTGAATTTCTCCTGTTTACATCTTATTTGTACATAACTATTTGAATGTTATCTCCCTCATTGGAATGGAAAAAACTCTTGAGGACAAAAACGATGTCTGCCATTCTTTGTATCCCTAATGCTTAGAACAGTCGCTAGCACACAGTAAATGTCTGATAAATGTCAGTTGGCTTTCTGACTGCTTGAAAAAGCTGGGCCTTCTAAGCTGGAAAGGCTCTTCAAAAAGTTGGAGATTATCACGCGGAAGGAAATTTTGGCTTCTGCTTAGCTAGGAGGGCAAAAGTGGGCTCAAAGTAAAGTTACAGTAAGACAAATCTGAAAAAAACATCCTAAAAAGTGGGACTGGCACAAAATAAAAGAGTCTGCTTTGGGAAGAAAATTAGTTAACCATCTCTGGAAAAGGTGAAGAAGAGGCATATGTATATATATATATTCATGATCTGAGGGAGAGCTGGACTAGAATCTAATCTGGTGACTTTTCATTCTTAACATTTCCGCGTCTGCAGAGCTAATAAGTGTGTCCTGCTAACTATTTTGACAGCGTTGGCTTTCTTAATACTTGAAACGATCCACAATTTCATTTCTATGAGTATTTCCAGAAGTGAAACTGATTACAACAATTTCACAGTTTTCATGATTTTCTGTGGTCGACCCTAAACACTGGCCTAACTTCAAAGTCTTCCCAGGTTGGTAGGACCGAGCAGATTCCACTTGGCCTTTGAGTCCATAGGGTCACCTACAAAGTTAAACACTAGACTTGGACTTTAGTAGAGGATTATAGAAAACGTCTCTACAAATTACGACGGTATTCATGATCCAAAAGCAAACCACAAAATAACACTGATTTTGCAATATAAAGAAATAATGCTATTATTAACCAAGCTATTTTTTTCCTTAAGACTTACCAATACACCTGCTACCACAGAAGCAACTGCATTTCTTCTCTCACTCCAATCAATGCATTCACATTCTGGCCATCGAAAATTATCGAGGAAGCCTGCCATTTCTATTTCTTCTGCATGGATTTTTCATTAGAGATTGAATCTTAGAAAAAAAGGGGAAAAAAATCAATCCAACAAAGACTATAAAAGAATATTTTTTAAAGTGAAAATTTCTTCTTTTTCTAATTTACATGTATAAATAATTTTTAAACTTTCATTTTAAAAAAAAATTTTAAATTAAAATTTAAAATTTTTTTAAATTGAGTTCCAAATTCTCTCTCTTCCTAGGTCCCCTCCCTATCCCTAAAACAGCAAGCAATCTACATGTTTCCATACTAGTTACACTGAAGGGGAAACACAGATGGCAAAAAAAGAAGAAAATAAAACATGTATGCTTCGATCTACAGCAGACTCCATCAGTACTTTCTCTGGAGGTGGTTAGCATTTTTTATTCTAAGTCTTTCAGAATTGTCTTGAATCACCGTATTGCTGAGAATAGCTAACAGTCACAACTGATCCCAGCACATTACTGTTCATTTTATTTTTCATCAGGTCATATGTCTCTCCAGATTTTTCTGAAAGCATCCTGTTCATCATTTCTTATAGCACAACAGTATTCCCTCATAATCATATAGCACAACTTGGTTCATCCATTCCCCAATTAATGGACATCCCCATAACCTCCAATTCTTTGCCACCACAAAAAAAAATGCTATAAATATTTTTGTACCAAATTGGTCCCTTTCCCTTTCCTTTGATTTCTTTGGGATACAGACCCAGTCGTAGGGCAAAGGGTATCCAGTTTTCTAGCCCTTTGAACGTAACTCCAAATTGCTCTCCAGAATGGCTAGATTAAGTTCATAATTTCACTGATAGTGCATTTGTGTCCCAATTTTCCCACATTTGTCATTTTTCCTTTACTGTCAGGTTAGCTCATCTGATAGGTATAAGTAGGTACCTCAGAACTGTTTCAATTTGCATTTCAATTTAAAGCATTTTTTCATATAACCATAGATAACTCTGATTTCTTCTTCTGAAAATTGCCTGTTCTTATCCTTTGACCATCGATCAACTGAGGAATGACGTGTGTTCTTATAAATTTGACTCAGTTCTCTATATATGAGAGAAATGAGGCCACCATTGGAGAAACTAGCTAACCCCACCCTCCATTTTCCATAAAATACTTTTGTGGTATTAGTTATTATTAGTGTTCTTATAAAATAATAATGAGTTAAATAAGAGACAGCAACGTAAGAGATGTCATACACATTATATGATTATTAGAACCAATACTATCTTTAAGAGAGAAACAGAAAATTACTTCAAATCATGTCTAGAATTCTCATGGTAAACAAGTTTCATAAAACAATGCTCATTTAAAAAAATATACAAATAGGACACTTTATTGATTTAAAATGTTCTTGCTAGTATAACTGCTTAAAGGCATTGTAAAAATATTCAATAATGCTGATAAAGAGCAAAAGAACAACTTCTAGAAACACAATTTATGCCATCAGATCCCCAATTCAAAGAATGGTATTAAGACATAGAGACACTGTAATTTTAACTACATTACTCAAAATGTACCTTCAAAAGATAGGTCCTGTCTTCTAATAGCCAGAAAAAGCAATCTTCTTATTAAAAGTATTTAATCAGGAAAAAACAGTCATCAAAATGGGAGGGAAGGAAACTAATGCCAACTCAGCACGCATTTATTATATTATATGGAAGTGAGTATGCTAAGTGCTAAAGGTTCAAAGAAAAAATTCACAAGTGATGATCAATTTGTAACTTGAACATCAGCTTATGGTAGACAGTCAAGTTTTTGGGGTAGCAAAACGCTGACCCTAGAAATGTTAAATAATTTCACAAATAAGCTTAAAAGTAAAAAAACAAAAAAGCAAAAAACACTACGAAATTCTGAGGTCGGTTAAAAATGTGCCTAGCAATCGTTAGTGGCTTTTTAAAAAATTACACACAGAAGACATGTTACGTGAAAGGGTTACAGCAAATGCATTGTTTTACTTTAGTTTATGTTTTCTTCCTAACTGTAAATAGTTCTAAGTATGTTTTCTTTAGCGTTTTCAACTTGTTTGTGTTTGCTGAATCTGAATTCTGTCTCGACACTCAGTAGATGAGTAAGACAGACGGCAGGTCGGGGGCTTAGTGGGATGGAGTGGTCGGCTTGCAGTCAAGAGGATCTAGAGTCAGACACGAGCTGTGTGCTCCTGGGAAAAGTTATTTCACTTCTGATTACCTCAGTTTCCTCAGATGTAAAATAAGGATAATAAAAGCGCCCACCTCCTGGGATAGTTATGAAGATGAGATGAGAAAACGCACTTAGCACAGTGTTTGTCAGAGTAGGAACTTCATAAACGCGTGCTACCCTTCCCCTTCCCTGTGTGACCATGGGCAAGTCACAATCACAGAACCTCAGTTTTCTCACCTGTAAAACAGGATTGGCTGCACCTAGAGCACCTCTCTCAACATAGGGTTGTGATTTAGGGTACTTTGTAAAGCTTAAAAACAAAGATGGCAGCAATTTTAAATCTTTTTAAAATTTACAATAAAAATAAAATAATTCCAATTTTTCATTTGAAATTTGTCATCCGGAGCTCTGTTTCAACCTACCACTTCTACTTGTGTTCCAATTTTTTTGCTTCAAATTGAAAGATTCTGATGAAGCCTGCAACACTATAACAGGAAAGTGATTCCTTATTTTAATTTTTGAATGAGTCTGGCATTTTATAACATAGCAAATGAGTTTTCAACCCATCTTTTAAAAAGAAGACTAAAGGGAATAGCTGGGTAGCTCAGTGGATGGAGAGCCAGGCCTAGAGACAGGAGGTCCTGGATTCAAATCTGACCTCAGACACTTCCCAGCTGTGTGACCCTGGGCAAGTCACTTGACCCTCATTGCCTACAAAAAAAATTTTTTTTTAAAAAGGAAGACTAAAATCTGGTTCTTGAATTACAAAGTAATTAGCATATACCCAGATTGGATTGGGGTGGTCATGTAATCAACAAGACGTAGACTCAGACATTTCCTCCAATCCTTACAACCTCTCTAAAACAAGAATACTATACACGACATGAGGCAAGTTCTCTTCAGAATTTAAGGACACGAAGAATATTGCTGAGGTAAAAGACCAAATGAACTGGAGCAGGAAATGCTAATTCCTCCCTAAGGAGGACACATCGAACACTCCACTCCACTGGCTACCTCTCCTAGAGGCACCGAAGGCAATCCAAGGGCTTCCCACAGAACTGGCTTCTCTGCCCCTCTTCCACCTCCAAACCTGCTCCATAGAACACAGAGTTTGCAGCAGCAAGACAATGCATTCCACGGCTACCCTGCTCAACCAGAGAACGGAGGAACGGGGAGCCAGCAGAGGAACATGGAGCAAGGACCCAGCAGCTAGCGAGGGCCAGTTCTGTTCCCGTCAGCACAAAAGAAGTATTAAACATCAGACGAGAAATAAAACGAAACCCATAAAGTTGTAAAAAATCATAAATATGAGCTAGAACAACTCAGGACTGTGGCCTGTTGGTCAGAGAACTAAATCAAAATCAGCATTTGCATACAAAGCCTAACTTTTGCTATACACCGAGACTGGGCAAACCACTGAATTTCTCAATATTCCCAGGTTAGTGCTTTAGGATACAGAACAGGCGCTAACACACACAGGTAGAGGATTTCCTTCCTGAGAATTCTGGTCCAAAAGATTCAGGAAAGGGAAAAATGACTTCCTCCCTCTTCCCCAGAAAGGCTTCCTTGGCCAGTACTGCCAAACAGGGATTGGCTTCAAAAAAAGAATTTAGGCAGGTAAGGAAGACGGAAATATCTTGGACAAAGTCTGGAGTCGCGCACTCAGAGCACGCGCTGACTAAGTCGGTAACTCAGTCTGGCTAGAACGACAGACAAATGAGCTACCGGAGGCTTTTGAAAAGGAGAGTGGCCTAAAGCATCCGCTTAAGTGTTCAAGACGGATTCAAAGAAAGGAAAATATCTACGCTGGGGAAAAGGGAATTTTTAACTAATATTTGGGAAGAAGTTGAGGCTCTGAACAGTAGTGACTTGCCCAAGGTCACATGAGCTCCAATCCCAGAAATCTGTCCACTGCGTACGCTGCAGCTCAGCTTGAACTACAATGAGTGGTCAAGGCAAGAGAGAGGGAGCAACTCTATGGTTCAATGGCTAAAGCAAAGTCTAGAGTGGAGAGGTTCTGGGTCAGATGTGACTTCAGACACTTCCTAGCTATGTGACCCTGGTCAAGTCACATAACTCCCATTGCCTAGCCCTTACTGCTCTTCTGCCTTAGAACAAACATATTGTGCTAATTCTAAGACAGAAGGTAAGGGCTTAAAAAAATGAAAATCTAATTTAAAGAAAAAATAACATTTATTTTTTTCATTGAAGCTGGATTTCTAAAAGTACTTATGAGTCTACTTTCAATTAAATGACAATAATAAAAAAGTGAATTAATGGAATATGAAAAGAGAAATTATTTATTTCACCAGAATTCCTGGTATTCCAAAGTACTATGCAATTTTATTGCATTTTATCCTTCATTTGCTTTAGTATTTTAAGTATTTGGCCAAATTTTAATAAAATATTTTACAGCTGCATTAATAGCTTGTTAAGATAAATAACTCATATTCTTATATGCAAGTTCAATTTGCATAAATTATACTATTATATATTTGTAGCAATAACCAATTTATATATGAGTGAAGACTAAAAGATAACAAAACAAGACTGCAAATTGATTAAGAATAATTACTTTAGGGAGGGCAACTGGGTGGCTCAGTGGATGGAGAGTCAGGCCTAGAGATGGGAGGTCCTGGGTTCAAATCTGGCCTCAGACACTTCCCAGCTGGGTGACCCTGGGCAAGTCACTTGACCCCCATGGCCTAGCCCTGACCACTCTTCTGCCTTGGAGCCAATACACAGTATTAATTCCAAGACGGAAGGAAGGGGGTAAAAAAAAAAGAGAATGATTACTTTAAGTCCTGTTTAGTTACAAACAGGAGGAAAGCCAAATGTGACCCATGGTCCCACAGGACCTCCCAAAGCACTCTGGGCTCACACAGACCATTTTCCATCCCAAGGGGAACATTACCCCTTCGGCAGTTGTCCGGTACCCAGAGTTTTACTTGAGGGAAATTTCCTGCATAAAATGCAGGGCTTGTGTAAGATGTTAAGGAATCCATGTACAAGGTCCCTGAAAGAGGGAGAGACTCTCACAGCATGAAACATAAATCTCAATCTTGAGTAATACTTTAAAAAGTGGCCACAGCCCATCTGTAGGCCACTTTCCTATCTATGTAAAAAGTGTTTTCAGCCACAAGGAGGGCAGGAAGGCTTTCGCTAGTGACTTTCAGAGTAGACGGCATCTTCACTCACAGATATGACTGAAAAGTATATCCCAAAGGATAGGAGGAGGCTGAGACGGCTTTGCAATCCAGTCCCAGAGGTATATCTGCATCAAAAGAAAGGGAACAGAAAGTGACAATGACTAGAAGAGGGGGAAAGCTAAAACCATCAAAGCTTCAAGAAGAAAATTTAATTTAAAACTTACAACAAAAGTAGATAAATCAACAGATACTAAAATTTTAAATGTATTTAAATTTCAAAAAGATTATATTTGCTCTTAATATTAAAAGATAATGGAGATTGAACCAATGCCTGACAAAACATTTTAAAAAATGTTCATATTCTTTGACCCGGAGAACCTACTGATTAATATTAACCCTCAAGAAGATGAGTAAAAAAAAGGCCTTTATATACATCAAAGTATTTCTAGCCTCATTATTTTTGATAGCAAAGAAATGGAAACAAAGTCGATCGCATAGGTTGAGGGAAAAGGCTGAGCAAGTTGTGGTACATAAATGTAAAAAGATATTACTATGTTGTAAAAATCGATAAGCATGATGAATACAGAGAAACACACAGGAACTAATATATACTAATACAAAGTGAAGTTACTGGGGCCAGGAAGACAATATACACATTTACTATGTGTATATAAATGGAAAGAACAGCCACAAAACTGAATCCCTAGGTTCAAATCAGACCTCAGACACTTCCCAGCTGGGCAAGTCACTTGATCCCCATTGCCTGGCCCTTACCACTCTTCTGTCAAGATGGAAGGTAAGGGTTTAAAAAAAAAATGGGACGTGAACATTGCGTATGTTGATTTGTTTTACTGAATTTATTTGTCTTCCTCTTCTTTCTTCATAAGGCATAGCTCTCAGAGACCAGAGGGATGAAATGTAAAACCAAAATACAGTAAGGAAAAAAAATCTATCTTTTCTTAAAGTTTTATATAGGAGTTTGTAGAATGCTGTGAATTTTTAAATCTCCATCTTGGTCTAGCACCCCGGATTGTGCACACCCACACTACACGGGCATGTGCCAGTCAATGGCAAATCAGAAATAACTAACTGCCCCCCTGGGCTGTCCTAAGCCAAGCTAGAGCCACCATTGGATTTTGTGAGACACAGGAAGTGAGGTAGGGAACAGCCTCTGGAATTCGCTCACTTGCTGTGGACAGGGCTAGAGGCCAGTTCGCGCTAGAAGCTTGAGCAAGGTGGAGGCCCGCAGACAGCTTCCCTTCAGATCGGTCACGTGAGTCAAGGACTGTTTCCTTCTCTACCTTGGCCTTTTGGGCCTGGGCTCCCTCTGGCTCCCTGCCAGAGATTGAGTAACCCCTTTCCCTTTTCTCCTCTCTCCTCTCTCCTCTCCCTCTTCTTACTCCCATTGTGATTAAACCACCACAGACTCCATTCTGACTTGAGTGTTTCATTTTAGGAATTTCATAAGTAAATTCCTTGGCGGCCATAGTTTAATATTATAACAATCTTCAAAGGTGAAATTTTCACCACAATGCTTTCTCTACACTGTATTATAAAGATTAAAATTAATAGTCAGTGCTCCAGGTATCATTTTAATACTATTTATTACAATCGACAGAGCTAAGAGGAATTTTTAAAACTCCAGCACTAGCCCAGAGAGAGCACATGGGCGGAAACAGAAACTAAAAACTCCAACCATAAGGAGAAGCACAAACAGGAAAAGAAAAGGGGATTGTGGGAAATGTAGTCTCTAGGGTTCAAGATTCTAAATCAATGCATTCTCTCTCCCTGTGATCCTTTGGGAGACCAGTCTTCCCAATGGCTCATGAAAACATAACTAACTTATAACTTGAACTAGAGGTACATACAAATAATACAGTTCTTAAAGGGAAATTGGAGTAATTTGGGAATAAGAGGAAAATAAAAGGGAAAAGGAACAAAACCAGTAATGGGCACATTGACAAAAAGCCAATTAGGGGCAGTCCCCTTTGGCATAAGAATGTCTTCAAAACAAAAGCATTTCACCCCTCCCCCACCCCACCCCCAGTTCAAATTTGCCATATCTCAAAGTTCACTCTGGATCTTCTGGTACAGTATGTGGTCTCTGCAGGCATCTTCACAGCACCCTCTAGATTCTGGGAGGTAGTCTCTTGTTCTAAATTTGGCTCAAATTCAAGTCAAAGTTCACAGTTTTTGAGAATAATATTACACAAATGCTAATGGCTCTTTATCCATAGGAAAGAATTCAACTATAAATCTGCATGCATCAGGTATTTTTATTCCTGCTTTATGATTATGATTCCTTTATGATTTAAATTTCATTTTTTGAATTTAGGTTAATATGGTATCAGAAACGATAAACAGGTTCATTTTTTTTAAACTTGGAAAGACCTATGCAACATAAAAAACAGTGAAATTTGTAGAACCAAGAGAATATTAAATAGTTACAGATTCAGTGATGTGGGAGGGGTTGAAATACCAGGAATAAATTCTATTTTTTAAAAAAGAAAGAGAAAGGAATTAAGACTTTTATGATGTGTTCTATAAACTTAGGTACTGTAATAGCATTTGCCTAAGTATATATCATGTGTTAATGCATAAACCTATATGTATATGTTAAGTAAATGTCTTGTGTGTATATATTAAATTGTGCACATGTATCTATGCAAATAAGATATTTTATATTACATACATAATTCAAGATATATAATTAGTAACTAGTTATTTTCATGTTCTTTACCCAATTAGATTGTGAATTTGAGGACAAGGATTATTTTGGCCTTTCTTTGTATCATTTATATTTATTTAGCCTAGAGCCTTAATAAATGCTGGTCCCTGACTTTAAAATGCCAACATACATGTGATATTTATAGAGGCCCCAGGACTGAAGAAAGCTCTAGACTGGAGATCAGGAAAACATAATTCTGGTTCCAGCTATATTATTAACCTTCTAAAAGACCTTGAAAAATAATCAAACTCTCAACCTTTCTGGAACTGTTTCCTCACTGTAAAAATGAGAATTTGATTAAACTGCTACATACGATCCTTCATCTCAAAAATTTTCTTATTCTAAAAGAGGAGGAAAAGCATCATTCAGATTTAACAATCAATATCCTAAAATTGATCTAGCTTCTCAAAAGCTCTCTTTAATTCTCAAAAATAAACATCAAAAATGGCAATTTTGAAAGTATAAACCTGTTTGTTCCCCCAAAGTTCTTTGTCACCAAAGACAAAATGCTGTATTGATAAGATTAAAGCATTATAAAATGATCAATTTTTTAAAAACTTAAAAAAAAAATTCATCACAGGCTCCCCAGGTGAGTTCCCTTCATCTATTTATTTACTTATTTATTTATTTGTTTGTTTGTTTTGGGGGCCCTTACCTACTGTCTTGGAATCAATACTGTAGTATTGGTTCCAAGGCAGAAGAGTGGTAAGGGCTAGGCCATGGGGGTCAAGTGACTTGCCCAGGGTCACACAGTTGGAAAGTGTCTGTGGGCCTAGTTCTCAATCCACTGAGCTACCCAGCTTCCCCCCTTCATCTATTTAGGGGATTTGAAACAAAAATTTCATGCAGTTTTAACTTTTTAGGAATTCATCTTTCCTTAAGAGTGGAAAACTCATTTTTCATTTTTTTACAAAATAATCATAACGTACACAACAAAGGGACTTGCTGGTCACCATATACCAAATTATATTATATGATATAAAAATAGGACCCTTATCCAGCTACTATAATAGTCCTACTATATATTAGCAATAAACTTCTTTCCTGAACTTGTCTTTTCATCCTGACACTGAATTGTAGTCTTTTGGAGGGGAAAATAAATCATCTGATGAAAAGATTCATATAATGGAATACAAATATGTGTGTGTGTGTGTGTGTGTGTGTGTGTGTGTATGTGTGTGTGTGTGTGTGTGTATTAAAGGTATTGATTCAGATCTATATAGCGAAAGCAAGGGAAGAGTTCACACAAGAGCTAAGTAATTGATCACAGTAAAAAATAGACCTTACTCATGGTTTTCTTCTTAACAAACGCTGAGAAATATTTTGAAAGGAAGGAAAGTCACTGCCCCAACTATTGCGATTTAGAGGGTAAAAGACAGTTAAATTCTATAGAAAAATAAAGTCTAGAATAAAAATCTGGTCAATTTTACTGTTCAAATCTTGCCAGAAGATACTCTAGAAAGCAGTTTTATTTCTCAAGTTAGACATAAAATTTCTAATGATACTGTGTGAATATTTTATACCTTAAAAGCTATAACATAAATTTAAGAAGAGTTTTGGACAATAGCATTTTTCAAATTATCTTCCAAGCAAGTATGCTGCAGAATTAATCACTTGTGAGCAAAACAAGGTTTCAGTAGAAAGTATAAGCTTAAAATTCTGCTTAAATTCAAAATTGTGACTGACAAACTAATTGTTATAGAAAGATTTTTAAATTAGCATAATGTTAATCTTCTTAAATACTTTTATTATATTATAGTATGGTATGGTATAGTATAGTATGGAGAAGAGATGAACTTGAGAATCAGTTCAAAGAAACAAATCTTGATCGTGTCATTTACTTACCTGTGTGACCTTGGGCAAGTCACTTTACCTTTCTGGGCCTCCGTTTTTCCATCTGAAAAAATGAAATGGTTGAACTAGATAAACTCTAAGGTCCCTTTCAATTATAAAACCACGATCCTATCTATGAGTAATGAATCTTGCCAAGGCCAATAATGTTCCTAAAGTTCATCAGCACAGTATCTCACAAACAGGAGTATCTGAGGACTTCTTAATGTAAGGGAAAGTCTCTCACATGACCTCTGGACAGATTAAAAACTACCTGCTACCCAGACTTTTTATAAGTAGATGGCCAGTACAAGTTGTATAGATGTGAGTGCATATTATCAGTGACAAGCACTGCAGAGAGACCATGACACCTAACCCAAAATTTAATAAAAGGCCATAGATTGGATTGCTGTTGAGAAATTGGGTAGTCCTTTTAACCCTCCTAATCATTTCCCCAACTGAAAATATATAATTTTTTTTAAACCCTTACCTTCTGTCTTAGAGTCAATACTGGGTATTGGCTCCAAGGCAGAAGAGTGGTAAGGGCTGGGCAATGGGGGTCAAATGACTTGCCCAGGGTCACCCAGCTGGGAAGTGTCTGAGGCCACATTTGAACCCAGGACCTCCTGTCTCTAGGCCTGGCCCCCAATCCACTGAGCTACCCAGCTGCCCCCTAAAATATATAATTTTAAACATGACTGTTATCTCAAGGAAGCTGGAGGTTAAGAATCTTGGCAAATCACAATATCAGAAAGGCAATTAAAGAAAAAGGCAATGAAATGCTGTAGGGGGTGGAGGTATGGGGCATACAAAGTAGGCTATGGGGGCAGAGGGGTGGCTCAGGGGATTGAGAAAGGACTTTGGTGTTTTAGACCTCATTCAAAAGAATTTAGTATTGGAAATATTATAACCATCTCAGGGTTTAGTAGTATTTTATCAACTAACAAGTCTACTGTGCACTAGTAACTGAGATAAAGCATGAGGATATAAAGAGAAAAAAGAAAGTCCCAGCTCTTCAAGGTGCAGGGAGAGACAAAAATATATTAAAAAAACATCAAAATACATACAAAATAAATCCAAGTTCATTAAAAGGGACAATCGAGAAAGGCATAATAACAAGGCTGCAATAATCATTCACTGTAGGAATATAATCAATTCTCAATTATCTGACTGTATACTATTGATTTACTGCTTACTTTCTTCTCTTCACTAAACTGGGCTGGAGATCGGTCTCAGCTTCCTAACCCACTTCAGAGAAACATGCCACAAAGACCACAGATGCAGTGAAAGAGATTGGGCTGATGACCTACATACTGTATTTGCCAGTAAAAGGAAACACATGGCCTAAAAACTGACTACATTGAGAATTCAGGAGTTTTGCTGTTTTCCAAAGGAAAAAAAGAGAGAGCTCCTGATCTGGGTATTAAGAGTATTACCTTTCACTATTATCTACCAAGACACTATACACACATACATATACATCTCCTGGTATAAATACATTAAGATGCAAAAATGAATCAAAAAAGAAATACTGTTTTCTGGAGCACTTAAAAAGATGTTATTTTAAAAGAGGGTTATATGATTTTAGAGTTAAGAGCTGGAAGGGACATTAGAGGTAATTTTTATCAACCCCCTTGCTTTAAAGATGAGGAACTCAGGCCATGAGTGATTCACCCAAGGTCCCCTTGGCACGTGAGGCTATCACATATAATTATTACAGGAAACTAAGAAAATAAAATTAGTCTGTTCTTACTTTCCCTTTCATCCCACTAAATGTTATAACCCTGACAAATACTGTAAACATAACCTCATACTCAGGTTAAATGAACACTATTCAAAGATGTGCATAGCTAAGCATTGGGGAGGGGAAGGCAAAAAAACGATCCCAGCTCTCATGGAGCTCACAATATGAGAGAAGGGGAAGAAATGCAAACTAGGAATAAATAAGATATACACAGGCTATCCCAAAAGAAGCTTTAATAGTTTAAAATTGCACATTTTAGGAACACCCAATGCACAAAGATAAATGGGAATAAAAATCTTCCTTTAAGAGATATCAGCTTGTAATAAATAGGTTTTTTTCCTGAAATACTATTTCTTCCATTGACATCTCTTATTTAAGTGTTGATATTTAAATTTGTTGAGACATACTATTAATAGTGTCTTGTTGATTTAAATGGACCATCTAAAGGGTTAAGCTTTAAGAAGCTTCCAGTAAGCCAGTTTTTTTTTTATGTAATATTGCAGTTTACTTACAAATGTTTTGAAAGTGATTTTATTGGCTCAAAATCAGATTTTTCCTGCAATACAGTCTCTCCAGAAGCCACAAACTCTTACAGTTCACTTAAAACAGCACAGATGTTCATTTAAACCTCCAAGTATGAGAACAAAGGGGTGAATTCAAGAAATATATTTTGCTTTCCGTTCCCCAAACATTCTTACATTTTTATCCATTACGAACAAAATCAAAAGCCGTGAATGCTAACATACTAGCAATTTTCCTACAGGAGTAAACTGAGAGGTTTCACTCTGGTAACCTTTTCCGAGTAAATAAAGAGCCTGCTGCAGTGACCTTTTTGCCTGGAAGGTCAGACTTTGCTCCCTCTTTTCGAATATCTCTCAAGGTCCTTAGAACACATTTTAAGTGCCATTTTAAGACAATCTTTCCGGCCTGTCCCAAAAAGCAAGTTCGTGTATTTAAGATGACAAGATACCGCCAACTGAACCAAATTGAGGCGGGCGAAGCTTTTGAGAACAAATAATGTCGTGGGAGGTTTCTCCCGGCCCCAGGTTTCGTTGCGGCCCGGGAGCTTTATCCAAAACCATGTCCCCGAAAAGACTCTGCAAACCATGGCCTTCTCGGCCTTGATTTGCAGCCGCCGACCCGAGAAATGACGCTAACATCGATATTGGGCGCCTCGGAGACGGTGAGCAATCAACAATTATGTGCAGCCGGTCCGACCAGCCTCACGCTACCAGAGCGAGATTCTGAGCTGAGCACCCAAGATCAGGTCGTATAGATACCAGAAAGCCTGCCGGGGGGGATTCGCTCAGAGAATTAAAGGGGTGAACAGGGAGAACCCCGAACCAGAGTAGAGACCCCACAGCAGAGAAGGGACGGGGGTGAGAAAAGGAAAGAAAGGAAGAGGAAGTGGAAACACTTCCGTCCCCCGCCCCTCCAGGCGCGCGCAAGCCGGAAGCAGGGGGGAGGGCGCCCTAGAGAAAACGGCCGCGGGCGGGGTGCAGCGCGCGGAGGGAGGTGGCGGGTGGGGCAGCGGCGCGAGCGCCCCCTCCCTCCCAATGCGAATGTTTCTCCCTCCCCCCAACCCAGCCTGGTGCCCGGAGAAGCTTTTCCTATTCAACAAACCGACCAGTAGTCTCCCGAAGGCGCGTGGTTCCTGCGGGACAATTTACTCTCCTCTCCCTCCACCACCCCTTCCGGTCAGCCTCAGTTGCTCTAGCGATAGACAGAGGCCCGGGTGGCTTACTCACCTCCTCTACTGTGCCTCTTTTCCAACTCCCGACTGCCGGAGGCTAGGTGGGAAAGGGGATGGGGCGGGAGAGTAGAAGGAAAGCTGAGCGCAGGGGCAGCGTGCGACCAATCCTGACGCGGAAAGCTGCTGCGGGGGGCGGAGCGGAGCGCTCGCGTGTGTTGCGGGGGGCGAAGCTACTGGAGCCAGGGCTAGGAAGAGGGGCTGGAACGGAGTAGGGGGCCGAAGGGGCTGCTGGGGCGGAGAAGAGGTCCCCCGGCCTGAGCGCGACTTTGGAGGACTGGGAGAGGAGGGGAAACTGGATCCTCGGGGGAGGTGCCACTCTTTCGGAGATCTTGCGGCGGGGGCTGGCTGGCTATACGCAGAGGCGGAGGAAGAAGGAGCTGGAGTTCGGCGCTTCAGGGTTGCTGGGGTGAGCCTTCCCCACCGTTGCAACCAGAGAAAGACTCTAGAAGAGAGCGAGCCGCACAAGCTTGCTGCAAAGCGGTGACCACTTCAACTTCCTGAACTTGTTTCCTTATCTGTAGGAGCTCTTGGGTGTTAGGGAGGGAGGAGGAGGACGCCAAAGATCCTAAATCGCCTGTTTGTTTTTTTATTCGAAGATGATTTCTGGATTGAGTCAGCTTGGGGAAATCACTTGAAGTTTCAATTAGGTTTATGCCCAAAAGGGAAATATATATATATATATATATATATATATGAATATAAAGATTCACCATTTGCAATATAAGGCAGTTAGTCTAGTGAAATCAACCAGCATTCATTTATTAATCGCTACCTTCTAGGTTCTGATAATGCTGATTGCCTGCTAAATGCCAGGCACTGTGATAAACATTGGAGATAAAGGGGGGGGGAGGGATCCTTGCTTTCGTTGAGTTTGTGAGGTGGGGCAAGGAAAAGAGACAACATGCAAATAACTGTACAAACAAGATATACATACATATATATTTTTATATATAAAATGAGCTGGAAGTAATAAGGAAAATGCAGAAGGTGAAATGGTATTTGAAACTTGGAGGAAGCTATGTGAAGGGAGAGAATTCCAGATATGGAACAGCTCCATACAAAAGAAATTTTTTAAAATACATTTCAAGTTTTCCAAAGTTATAGGATCCATTTCCATCTTCCTCCTTCCCCCCTCCCACAGCTGACAGGTAATTCAATCTGGTTTATCACACAAAACATTCATTTTTGTAAGGGAATACTCCTCTAGAACCAAAACATATACCCAAATAAGCGATAAATCATGTTTTCATCTGCAGTTGTACTCCAACAGTTCTTTCTCTGGAGGTGGATAGCATCCTTTTTCATAAGTTCCAAACAGTTGTCCTGGATCATTCTATCACATTTAATCAGTCCCACAATATTGCAGTTACTATGTATGGTTCTGCTTATTTCACTCTAGGTCTTTCCAATTCTTTCTGAAATGTTCATCATTCCTTATAGCACAATAGTATTCTATCACCATTGTCAACATGGAAATCTAGAAGTCCCCAGTTTATTTAGTTGGGAGGTAGAAAGCCCAGGTTTTGACCTTGTCACAGGAGAGTTTCCCCCTGAGGGAAGGTCCCACTTCACCCGACAATGGACATCCTGGGAGTTTGGGTGGGAGCAGCTAATCTCATCCAATGTTAGGTATCTCTTTTGTCCCAGTGGTTTCTCCCCTCGGTTTAGGTCCATTACCAAGGTGGCCCAACCATAGGCTGAGTCTTTCCCTTTTGTGTCCATTGTAGGGTATCAGCCCCTCACTGTTATTCCTGTCTGGAACTCCTCATTTTCCTTTCTTACCATTGTAAAGTCAATCAACTGTCCCTCTCACCCTAAGCCCCCAGCTCATCTAGAATGGTATATAAGTTCCCCAAATTCTTTTGTTCCTCTTGTCCATCTTGAGTCCATCTTAAGCAGTGGCACTCCCAGGGGTCAATGACCAGGGCAGCCAGGGACTCTGTGCAGTCACCTGTGGCTCACAGCTCTGTTTTGAGGCCTATTGCCGCTGAACCCCTTTTTGCCCTTGATTAAAGAGTGATTTTGACTAATAGTTCTGTTTTTTCCAGTTGACACCATCATATACCACAATTTGTTCAGCTATTCCCCAATTGAGGGATATAGTTTCCAATTCTTTGTCCCCACAAAAAGGAACTACAAATATTGTACAGACATACCCCCAAAGCTCCTGTTGTCACAGTAATGTATAACTGCTATTATTCTTTCAGGGAAAGTTTATATTTAAAATGGCAGCATTCTTTGGGTCTGCCTACCTGGCATTTCCCATTCCCCTAGGTAAAGCAGGGGAGGCCGGCCCTGAAATAAAAAAAACCTGAGTTTAAACCAGGTCTCAAACTCTAGCTTTGTGACCCTTGGCTAAGCCTACTTCATCCAAAAAGCCAGGTAAGAGGTTAGGTTCATACTCCTGCCAGTAGTCACTCCTCCAAGAAACATACCAGTAGCTACAGAGAGTTTTCCCCCAAGTAAATGGCAGACCTTCGTCTCCCTCCAACAGCTGCTGAACCCCAGCAACATGTGGCAGAACACCAGGACTTTGTTCCCCAGCCTGTATGGCATGGCTGAGCATCGGGACTCTCCATTCCTGAGAACTGCCCCACCCCTAGAGACCTGGATTTCTCACTGGTCCCTCAGGAACATCCCAAGAAGTTCATCCAAATAGCTCACCTTCCCCAGAGACAAGCAATAGTGACAACCCAAGCTGCCTTGTCCCCTAAACCCCCTTCCTTCCCCAAACCTATAAGACCTTACATCTCCCCCCACTGCAGTGGGCATCTTCCCTCCATTCTCCCTCCCCTTCCTTCCTCCATTAAAGCTTTGCTATGACCTTACTCTGGTCTCTTTGTTTCATGGGTCAAACTGACAGTGTAGCCAGCACCAATGGAAAAAACCCAGAAACTCTAGACCTCCTGAAATTATAAAGGGGCCCCCAAAGCTAAAGATGTTCCTCCCAGAATGGCTAAGAAAACAAATCGGAAGCACCTTCAAGAGCTGTGAGATCAAGGCTCAAGGGAACCTAGGCATGTACTTGCCACTCTCCATTTTTGCCAGGATGGCGCTTTCTCACTAGAAGTCCAAGGAGGGATCCACAGTGTCTTAATATGCTTAGCACACTGAGACAAATAGCTTTATTCCATCAGTTCTAATTGCTTGCTTCTTTCTGACTGAATGACCAATCAGTCTTCTCTGAAGGAGCCACTTACACCTGCTGCTGTTTAGAGTCCACTGATTATACTTCTACATGGAATGGTCAGGGCAGACTAGCACCCTTGGTGTGGGGCTTGCTGAGCCCTTTCCAGGGCTGCCCATCCACCTTTGATGCCCGCCTTTCACCCAGTTCTCACCTGTGGCTCCAAGAAGCTATAGCATGTGCAGCCCCCCTTCTCAGAAAACAGAGCCAAGGAGCTAACCAGCTCTAGGATGACAGACAGGCCTCTGACCTGCCAGTTAGGGGGATGTCTACCCCACCTGTATGAAGACTTCCACTGGGGAGACAATGGTTTATTCCAGTGGCCATGATGGCGACTGAAGCAAGCTGTGTGGAATGCCTAGAGCTCGGTCAGACATGAAAGAGGCCAAGGTTATTCACTGCATGCTGGGCTGTCATCAGTCATCCTCACTTTTGTCTTTCCACTGGACTTGAATGACTGGAAGAGAGAGAGGTTGAAGACCTTGTGGTGCAATGCTTCACTTCAATCCAATTTGCTCTCGAGTCACAATTTCACTGCAAGATGTTTTGGTAGATTGGTCCTCTCCAGAAATGTAGGACGAATGACATTAAGGAGTGCAGGAAGGGCAGGGGTGGAGGGAACTTAACCTCGCCATTCCGCAAGGACCTGGGATGATGCTCAGCCTCTGGTAGGAGCATGCATCCTGAGGCTAGTGTGGGCCATATCACTTAAACTGGTTCTCACAAGTTTTCATTCCTCCTCTACTCCCCGCACTACATCATCCACATCAAAAGTGCCCCAGTCAGGGGCATTTATAAGGTCAAGAAATTAGTAGACTAATGCTCAATCAACTGTAACACAGCAGATTTTGACCAGAATTATCCCCTATTTAGGGATTGCCCATTATGCAGAGGGCCAGCCTACCCAGAAACCCAACTCCCATAAAGAATAAATCGCATAGGCCAAGATCTGTTCACACCCCAGAGCTAGGTGGCCGGATCCTTCATTTTCTCTATGGTTCATCTTGCCCATTGGTATTAACCCCCAAACCTGGGCAATATAGTTATAGATCATCATACCATCTAGGGAATTCAGACTTCAAGACTGTACTTCCTGTGCTTTAGCAATCTATTTGAACTTTGGTTAAGTTTAGGATCACTTTTTTTTATTTCAGCCACTCCCAGTTTCTAAAGAGGGAAAAAAACACTTATAAACCAATAGAACCCTTGTGTATCTGACCCACTCCCAGGAGACTATTGTGCCTCGACCTTGGCAGCCTTCCCCCCTACTCCCATCAAAGAGAAAGCCTCCCCATGATCAGTGAAGGGTGAAGGAAGGACAGAGCCACCCTCCACACCCCCATACATTTCTAACAGCCAAGGAAGGGGAAGACTATATTATCACAGAGTAAAGCTGCCACAGGGGGGTTTGCCCGGTTATCTAGGCTGCTTGGAAGTGGTACCAGGGGAGGTGCATACCAAACCTGTCAAGCTGTTTCTTTTCACCAAGCCTATGCAGTACAACCAGTTAAACTGGATTTCACTGGCCCAACAATTCAAACACACTCTGGGTATTTGGGCATCAGCATTTTTTTACTTCAGTACTCTTGGGCCAAAAGAACCTATAGAATGCTAAGTTGATTACTTCAGACTCTCAAGATTCTCTTAGTATTTACAAATAACTCCAGGAGATTTGCCTCATTTTGGCTGCTTTTCTGACCCTTACATGGGCCCTCATGTGATTCAAAGCGGAGCCAAGGGAAAGGAGATTCTAAAGCCCTTCTATAGAAAATAAAACTGTCCTGAGCTCATGGTAAACTTCCCTGAGACAGACAACATGAAAAAAAGGAAAGATGGCTCTACTTGATTGGGTTTTCTCTCTGGAGACTCTAGGGTCAACCCTATGGGGAAGAAATGCCAGTAATTATCTGCAAACCAGAGCTTGCTGATGACTTCCAAGTGCTATTAATCCTGCCAGCTATCAAATTGCTGAACCAGTGAAAATCAGCCTTGACTCTCCATATTCCTTCCTCCTTCTGGGAGAACTGAAAGCACTTCCCCTCTTTGCACTCTCCATCAGCCTCAGCAGTTTGTGAGAACATTCCCCACACAGCCTGAGGAGGGGAAAGAGCACAACAATGCAAGTTTGAGAGAGTTTCTATGTGCTCTCGTAATTCTACATACATTAAATCTGTCCTGACAACCCTCAACCCCCAATACATTGTATCTGGATCAGTGGAAAACAAAATGGCACAGAGTCTAAATGATCCACACTAACTAGTGGGAACTAAAGCACCTAACTTTAGTCACTTGTAGCTTTTTCCTATTTATATTTCATTTCCTAAACTTGGATGCAGGAATCAGTAACTCCTGGGGGAAGTGGTCAAAGCAGCCACTCTGAGGGGAGAAATAGTTCAAGCTTTGATTGTCCTCTAGTGGCTGGAGAAGATAAGGCACCCTGCTGCCAAGTCAGCATAACTAGGGACATGATTACAGTGCTTCCTAGCAGCTCACTCAGCCATTACAAGAATCTGAAACTGTTAGGTGATGTCACAAACGAGACAAAACAGTACACCCGTAAGTTATCCTCTGTGAAGTGGGTTGATTGGTTGTGGTCCTTTGTACTCAAAGAAGGCCAAAATGACATCCCTGCTGATGTCTTGACTCATAAATCAGATTTAACATAGCCTTCAGCCTCACTCTTTCTTCCAGAGTCATCAAAGTCCAGTGGCCAGACTCTTACGTGATGTTACACACAGATTCATAAATAATACTAGAAGAGACCTTGTAAGTCGCTCATAAGAGACCCCTGAGAAATAATACCATGTAGTGGAAAGAGTAGGATTTGGAATCACATGACCTTGTTTCATATCCAGGCTCTGCTACTGATCGATCTGTCACAAATCATTTAACCTCTGTAGGTTTTCCTCAGTTATCCAAAAAGTAGGTTAGATTAAATTACCTCCAATATCCTTTCCAAGCACTATATCTATGATCTCTTCAATTTACAGATGGAGACACTGAGGCCCAAAACTATTAAGGATGACTCAAGAGATCAACAGAGTTAATGTGGAAAAATGGAAGTTTAATCTGAAAAGAAAGTCAGAAATTGAGATTTCCAAAGCTCCTCTCGAGAGCTACCTCTCCCATTCCTCATATGTGAGTGCCCTCTCTCTGTGAGACTGATACTCCAGAGCCAGGGTTACAATGAATCAACCAGCAAACAAGTACAAAATATGGCACCAGGCAACTTTCTTTTATCCTAGTCCCTGGCTCAAACACAGTCTTTCCCCTCGCTCACCATTGGCTGATAACTTGAGAGTTATAATCATATCTAAAAAACTAGCTAATCAGAATGCTCAATTCACAAAACCAGTTATCCTAATTATTCAAGCAGATTTTAACCAATCAAGAACCATTTCAATACTATCTGCATATCCTATATCCTTTTATCCAATCAAAACCAGGTTTCAGTCCTATCTATCTACATATCCTATAGCAGCACTGGTGAACCTTTTAGAGTTTGCATGCCCAAAATGCACCTTAAAGCTGCCTATGAGTCCCTGCATTACCCCAGAGAGTGGAGAGAAGAAGTGCTCACATTGGTCTGCTGGACAGAGGGGCCAGAGCATGTGAGCATTGTCCTCAGGTGCAGTGGAAAGAGGGAGCAGAGTAGCCCTCTCCAGGTGCACATCTTCACTAACAGGGTCCTATAGCCTTTTAACCAATCAAAACAAGATTTCAATACAATCTATCTACATATCCTATAGCCTTTTATCCAATCAAAACAAGGTTTCAATCCTATCTACATATCCTATAACCTTTTAACCAATCAAAACAAGATTTTAACCCTATCTACATAGCCTATAGCCTTTTAACCAATCAAAACAAGTTTTTAATCTTATCTACATAGCCTATAGCCTTTTAACCAATCAAAACAAGGTTTCAATCCTATCTACATAGCCTATAGCCTTTTATCCAATCAAAACAAGGACTATTTCAATCTTTTTATTTACATACCCTGTAGCCTTTTAACCAATCAAAATAAGGACTGTTTCAATCCTCTATATGTCTAAAATGGGACTTAGGCTGGGAACACAAACTGAACTTGTTTTGATGGTAAGGCTCTCTGACTATATCTTAGTGATTCTTTGAGAGGAGTCTACCATATTTCTGAACTTCGTCTTTCACACTGGAAATTACTTTCTTCATTTTTTATACTTAATTTTCTCTGTACATGTTGTTTCTTCTTGATAGAATATGAGTTCTTTGAGAGCAAGGACTCTTTCTTTTTTGTTTTTGGACCCCTGGTACCAGCAAAACAAGGTGGCAAAATGGGTTTAGTGTCCAGCCTTGTTGTGGGATTGTTTAATACTACCTACTTCAGGAGGGAGGCTACTTAAAGAATTACGAGGCTCCAATGAATCTTTTAAAATAGAGGAATTTATTGAATGGATGGCTGGGAGGCAGATGCAAGTGAATGCTTCCTTTGGGGAGAAGGAGTCCAGGATTTTTATACCTTAAAGGAACAAAGACTATGTGGCCTGGAAAGGAAGATGGGGAGGGGGACAAACAGGTAGGATTAGGTGACATTCCCACCGAGGTGCCTTGATGGCTGCAGTAGAAGCAGAGATGTACATTGTTTAAAACACATATTGAGCCCTGATCATAAAGATGGGTGTGTTGCATATCTCAGAGAATCTAGTGATGGTCAAGATGCAAACAGTAGGTATACTTTTGTGCTAAACCCTTGTCATAAGACATGGGGAAATAAATGCATCTAAAATCAAAGGAAATATATCTCTCAGAGAGTCCTTGTTTATGCAATTGTCAGTTTAGTTGCACCAGGGCTGGCTTTCTTTACCACCAGTACTCCTGGGGTCAAGGATCAAGGAATTCCTTATGTATTCTTTTGACCTGGGATTCCTCTAGAGGCTTAGGGTGTCCAGGGAACCATACCAGCTTGAAATCAGGAAGAATACTCTTCCTGAGTTCAAATCTGGCTTCAGACACCATGTGACCCTGAGAAAGTCTACCCTATTTGCCTCAGTTTCCTGAACTGTCAAATGAGCCAGAGAAGGAAATGGCAAAACACTCCAGTAACTTTGCCAAGAAAACCCAAAATGGAGTCACAAAAAATGAGGCATGACTTAACAACAACGACAAACCCCAGTATCTAGCACAGTACTGGCAGAAGCTCAATAAATGCTTGTTGAATGAAGGCATCATAGGACTCAGAGCTGGAAAGAAGGTCAAAAATGATTTAGTTTAATTCTATAGGTGAGAAAATTTAGGCCTAGAAAAGAAGCAAATTTGTCACACAGATCAAAAATATCAGAGCCAGGTTCCCCCAAGCCTCTGTACTCTCACTCCAAATCCAGTGTCTTGTCTACTATATGATCATTCAAAGTTATATCTCTAAGCACTTTTTTAATCCATGTTTCTGTCTTAGTATCAATTCTAAGACAGAAGAGCATTTAGGGATAGGCAATCAGAGTTGAGACTTACCCAGGATAGCTAGGAAGTGTCTGAAACCAGATTTAAACCCAGGTCCTCCCAAATCCAGACCTGGGACTCTATCTACCATGTTGGCTCCCACTAAGTACTTCTATAAAAGTTTATTTTATTTTATTTATTTTATTTTAAATGTTTTTTTCTTCCCAATTCCTTCCTTTAGAGCTTTTTTCTTTCTTTCTTTCTTTCTTTTTAAATATCTTGCTTTGTTTCTCTCAGGTATTCATACTCCCGGAGAAAAATCCTTCCCCTCCTTCCCCCTTTGAATGTCTGTGGAAGAAATAGGTAAAACCTGCGTACTGTGAGCTTGGGGAAGGGCAAGGGAAACATTTCCCTAGGGGGAAAAAAAAGATAATATTGGAGAACAAATAAAGGGAGCTACAGAATAGAATAAAGATAGACCCTCAGTCTGCCTTTTATTTAACAGGAGAAGCTCCCTCTATTTTAAAGGAGGCCTCCACTAACTTAGAGCTTTTCTGTCCCTTTAATGAAGTGGTACACTTCACAAATGAGTTCAAACACCTAGAATTTCAGTTATTGTAACCATAATTTATTAATAAAAGAGAGAAATAAAGAATCTACCAGCTGGGACAGAATTCCCTAATGGAAGACTGCATCAGACTGACATTACAGGATAGCTTATATGCTTTATACAGGTTCTTATCTAACAACAAACAAACTTTAATACAGGAATCTGGGGGTCCGAGATGAGGAGACCATCCTTTTACTGGAGTTGTTATCTAAAGAGTGTTCATCTTCACTTAGCCAAATGTTAGTTCATTGATCCCTTTGATATTCCTGAAATTCCTCTTTGTCTCCTGCCCCCAACCCCCCAGCTGAATAGAGACTAGTTTGTTATCTGCATAAACAGCTTGACCTCCTGGGGGAGAGAAGCCAGGTCTGTTCCCTAAAAAATGCTGACAGGGGCCTATCTGCTTTATCTCCTTTAAATTTTTTCATCTTTAGCCTTTTTGGGGCTACTTCATTAAATATTCTCATGAACTGGAGGAATTCCATGTGAACTGGAATGGCCTCTAGGAATTGAAGCAGAGTGAAAGGAGCAGAACACTGTACACAGAGACTGATACATTGTAGCACAATCAAATGTAATGGACCTCTCTACTGGCAGCAATGCAATAATCCAGGACAATTCTGAGGGACTTCTGAGAAAGATGCTAACCACATCCAGAGAAAGAACTGTGGGAGTAGAAATGCAGAAGAAAAACAACTGCTTGGTCACATGGTTCGAGGGGGATATGATTGGGGATATAGACTCTAAATGATCACCCTAGTGCAAATATTAATAATATGGAAATCGATCTTTATCAATGACACATGTAAAACCCAATGGAATTGCTCCTTGGCTATGGGAGGTGGGTGAGAGAAAGGGAGAGAAAGAACATGAATCATATAACCATGGGAAAATATTCTTAATTAATTAAAAATTTCAAATCACAAACAAATAAAAAGATATTCTCATGAGATTAACTACAGATAAAATGTCCCCACTAGAACAAACCTGGTGACAACTCCTGAGACCCTAAGGTTAACACCCAAACCATCTAACATCCTTTCTCTATTACTTAACCTCCCAAATAAGGAAAGTAGCTAAGCAGCCCCACCTCATAGGCTCCTTTTGCTACCCACAATGTCACCCTAAGATTAATGTGTATTCTCCTTTATTTAGCCATTGTGATCTACTGTTGTGGGAGATACACACCCAAGTTTGTAGCAGAGTCTCACCCCAAGAACTGGAGGCTCAAACTCCATTCAGTTCAGAAGTAAGAAAAGAATTTTATTTGAAGAAGCAGTTGAAGATGGTTTAATAGCCTGGGGGATAATCATACAGTTTATGGGCCCATGGATTAGCCTTGGGGCTGGTATGCCTCTCTGGAGCAGGTGGAATTGTAACTCTCCAGGTGTGGAGGAGTAGCAATATTGCCCTCGGCTGATAGAATAGCAGTACTTGGGGTGATGGAGTAGCCCATTAGGTAATGGAGCAGCAGTCCTGGAGTCTGGGAGTTTATCCTCTCCCAATCCAGCGAAATCTCCATCTTTCCCAAAAACCCTGGGAAATGGGCGTGGCCAAATGCAAGCGGAGTTGTGTTTGAGGGTGCCTGTCCTGGGTGAACTTGTGGACACCAGAAGGAGAATACGGAACATGCGCAAGTTTGGGGGGTCTTTCTGGAATGCCAGAGCCCTTAGTGCGCATGTCCCAGGTTTCCCCATGCTCCCACCTGCGTAATTTTTCAATGTGACAGCTATCACTACTCTTCTGGAATGGGAACATGGGGCGGGAGGGGTACAGCCCAGCAGACAACCACTATGGGCCATGAATAATTCCGAACCGTTCAGAACGAAGAGAAATAAAGAACAAGCTGAGTCATTCATGGTGTAGAGCAGGCCCAAGGCCACCGTCCAGTGCAGATCCTTGCCGATCCAGGACCGGTGATTGATGCCACAGAATGGGCTCGGTACAGCACAGATCCTGCGCTTCGGGTGAGCCTAAGGCAAAGAGGCGCTCCCAGGGTGGGAGGCTCGTGCTCCCGTCACCGCCCTCCCTGACCCCGCCTGTCGTCGTCACACCCGGCAGCCGCCCTTCGCCGTGCTCACTCGCTTCGTCTTCTGGGCCCGTTCGGACGCGCACTCTGACAAGCCCATTCTCCGAAGGAAGCCCACGTTTGGCTTCCACAAAGGTCTGAGCCATGAGTTCTGAAGAGCCACCGGGCACTCTCTTACTCCTTTGGCTAGGGTAGGGGAGCACCCAAGCGGAAGTCCAGAGGAGCGGCCCTCGCCTGCCCCCCCTAAAAGGCGACACAAGCGCCCTGCAGGAGCGCTTCACTGGAGGTTCCGAGCGGCCGCCCCCCTTTCCCCCCATTGACGACTCTCATAGGACGACATCAGCCACTTCGGGGTTGTTTATTCGGGCTGATGCTTCAGGGGATCCAGGGGGGAGACTCTTAGGGCCGGGGCACAGGGGAGCCCCAAAAGGCAGAAGAGCTTCGGGGCGAGCTGGAGGCCGGAAAACTCCTTTGTCAATACTAGCCCCAAACATCAAAGAATGTGGACAAGAAGAGAATCAGCCCCCTCGATTCTCCCCCGGTTTCAAGATGGACGGAGATAGACACATCCGGGTGGAAATCCGGGACATCGACCTCAGCTATAGAATGTGACGCACTCTGGCCCCACCGCACGCACACACACACTTGTGCCTAAGTTCATTCCCTCCTCAAGCCGCCTATCACCTGTTGTAAAGAGTACAAAAGCCTCGGAACTGACCGCTGTGGGAGGGCAGCCTTCCGTCCATGCTGTCCCCTCAGCCAAATTCACCATCACTTTCTAAATCAATACATTCCTCTTTTTACGGTTAAGCCCTCCACAGCAGGAGAACTTCTGAGAACTTCCGGGGGTTGTTAAAATAGGTACAGGGTTGCTAAGCGGTCTGTCCCTCGTTCAGGCAGGCATCTTGGCAGGAGTTTGAGAGCAGACTGATTCCAAAGGGATCAGAGGAATTGGAGGTAGAATCGCAGGGACAAATTCCACAGGGGAAGTCAGCACAGGAGGGATGGAAATCCCTCCCAAAAAATTTGTGAAGGTATCAAGAGAATATTCTTATGGGAAAGAAAAAGTGGAGTTTTCTAAGGAAACCAATATAAATATACAAAGAACACTAATGAACTTCAAATTAGTTAGATAGGGACAGAAGATGGACAGCAAGAACAGTATTTAGAAAATGAATAAAAATTATCTTAAATATCTTTAAAGAAAAGTTATCTTAAAACAGTGCCAAAGATCAACATGAATGGAGGCTTGCAAGTTAGGCAATAGACAATTAAAAAGAAAAAGAAAAGGTGGTGATATTGTCATTGTTTTAAATTATACTGGGGAAATAAAGAAAAAAGAAGACCATACTTCTGCATATTGGATGGGGCCATGATAAATGATGATAGACTAAAAGTGGAACAGCTTAATTCTTTTTGGTTGTTTTGTGTGGTTTTTTTTCTCAGTCATATTCGAGGAACAAAAAGAAGTTTGGTGTCATTGGATCACAAAATACTTGAAAGGAAGTAAAGTATAAGAAGACCAGAAAGGTAAGAAGGAGCCAGATGTAAAAGGATTGAAATCCAGAGAGAGATATAACCAGCAGAATGGAGAATACGATTTTTTTTTCTGATCTGTACAACCTCTCCTAAATAAGGATTATGCAAAAACGATGAAGCAATTTCAGCTGCCTACAAGGTCTAAGACAATAAGAAACTCTATTGAGAAACCAGAAGAACACAGCTCCCAGTAACATCAATGTTGTATGATGCTCAACTGTAAATGATTTAACTATTGTTATCAACAATGCAAGAATACAAGACAATTCCAAGAGACTCCTGATAAAAAAAAAAAGGTTAACCACTGCCATAGAAGGAACTGATGGAGTCTAAATGCAGATGGAAACAGACCATTTTTCACTTTATTTCTTTCGTGAGTTTTTTTGTAATGTGTACTGTGTCTTCTTTCACAGCATGAGGAATATAACAGACGTCCAGCAACTGTTATAAAAAGAATTTTCCTTTGTGGGTTTGGGCTCGAGAAGGAGCAAGAAGTCTGAGTAAATGGGTGACAAATAAGAAACACAGACAAGTCAATATTTTTGGCAAGAGATGGTGTGAATCCCTGATGACATTCTCCTTGGAAAGATAATTAAAGGAAAATGTGAGAAGCAATGGAACACGTGGAAACAAGATAGAAAGGAAACAGATAGAAAAAAAGGATAAAAGTATCAGGTGTGAGAATGAAAAGTCCAAGAGAGAAAATCAACTGACCACCTCCCAAATTTATTTTCGTGTGGGTTGGGAGGTGCTCAATGAATACGTAACAAAGCATAGTTAATTCGGATTGGAAGGGATGGCAATGATGACACCTTTTGGGCGTGTTGTCTTGAACCTAAGCTTTTACAAAGGAATTTGACTCCTGCTAAATGTTAATGAGTTTGCCTTGAACAAAGGCAGCATGGCTAGGTCAAGAGTCCACCCACAAATATCAGAGTTTAACCCTGTGTCTGATGACACAATATCCATAAATCATTTATATTTCTTAGATGTGAATACACTTGGAATGCTACAAGGAATATAGAAATATGTATTATATAATAGCACATATATAGCATATCATATAGCTTGTCACCTCAGGGAGGGAAGGGGGAGAAGGGGAGGGAAGAATTTGGATCACAAAATGTGAATAAATGGTTTCTGTATGCAATTGGGGGAAAAAAAAGTTTTGTTTTAAAAGAACCCTTTTGAGATCTATGAGAAAGAACACTATCCACATTCAGAGGAAAAACTGGGAGTAGAAACACAGAAGAAAAACAACTGCTTGAATACATGGGTCAAGGAGATATGGCTGGGTATGTAGACTCTAAATGAACATCCTAGTGCAAACATCAACAGCATGGAAATGGGTTCTGAACAAGGACACATGTAATACCCTGTGGAATTGCTCATCGGCTATGCTGGGGAGGAGGGGAAGAATATGATTTTTATAACCAAGGAATAATGTTTGAAATTGACCAAATAAAAAAGTAATGTTAAAAAAATACAAGAACCCTTTTGAGATAAAAACCCAATGAATAGCAGATAGCTAATCCAAAAAATAATACTATGTTAGAACTTCAGGATATATAGTATTTATATTTAACAATTCCAATGACAACCAACAATTTCTGCAAATGTTAAGAGATAGATATACCTTCAAATAAAAAGGAAAGGAAATTCAAATATCACAGAATTATCCTGTACCCACCAGAAACTCCAGATGGGAATGGAACAGTATAGTCTGAAGAGCAAAGGAGGCCACTCAAAATGACCTGCCGGTAAACTGGGACATAATCATTAATGAAAAAGATGGACAATCAATAAAAAGAGGTTTCTTACAAGAAAACTGAACCTAAACAAACCAGTTTCTTTATAAATGCCCCAAGACTTCAGAAATAAAAGAAAGGTAAATAAATACAACAAGCAAAGTAGGCACAAGTAATGAAGTAATTTGCCCAGGGTAAAAAAAAAGAAAAAAAGGTTTTTAAGCTAAAAAGAGAAAGATGCCTAAAGAGTTAACAACAAAACAAAACAAAAACAATAATCAGAGTGATTAAGTGATTTCTTTTTTTTTGCCTTGCTTTTCTTTTTTTTTATTTAAACATTATTTTATTTGGTCGTTTTCATACATTATTCACTGGAAACAAAAATCGTTTTCTTTTCCTCCCCTCCCCCGCCTTTCCCTCTCCCATAGCCGATGCATGATTCCACTGGTTATCACATGTGTTCTTGACTCGAACCCATTTCCCTGTTGTTGGAATTTGCATTATAGTGTTCATTTAGAGTCTCTCCTCAGTCTTAACCCTGTAGTCAAGCAGTTGCTTTTCATCGGTGTTTTTATTCCCACAGTTTATCCTCTGCTTGTGGGTAGTATTTTTTTTTAGATCCCTGCAGGTTGTTCAGGGAAATTGCATTGATACTAATGGAGAAGTCCATCACCTTCGACTGTACCACAATGTATCAGTCTCTGTGTATAATGTTTTCCTGGTTCTGCTCCTTTCACTCTGCATCACTTCCTGGAGGTTGTTCCAGTCTCCATGGAATTCCTCCACTTTATTATTCCTTTTAGCACAATAGTATTCCATCACCAACATATACCACAATTTGTTCAGCCATTCTCCAATTGAAGGGCATCCCCTCATTTTCCAATTTTTGGCCACCACAAAGAGCACAGCTATGAATATTCTTGTACAAGTCTTTTTGTCCATTATCTCTTTGGGGTACAAGCCCAGCAGTGCTATGGCTGGATCAAAGGGCAGACAGTCTTTTATCGCCCTTTGGGCATAGTTCCAGATTGCCCTCCAGAATGGTTGGATCAATTCACAACTCCACCAGCAATGCATTCATGTCCCAACTTTGCCACATCCCCTCCAGCATTCATTACTTTGCATAGCTGTCATGTTAGCCAATCTGCTAGGTGTGAGGTGATACCTCAGAGTTGTTTTGATTTGCATCTCTCTGATTATAAGAGATGTAGAGCTAAGTGATTTCTTTTTAAAGATTCACAAGTGGTGAAAATTGTAGGCAATTAAAACTGATGGTGTAGGACTGGGCCTGAAACATCATGAAATAAAGACTCCACTACAGGTGAATTGATTTTTTTTTGTGGTACTAAACTGTAGAGTGGGAGAAAAAATGGAATATGTGATAGGCTCTATAATTAACTTAATGACCTCCTGTCTCCAGGTATGTCACTCTATCTGCTCAGTGTGAATTTCAAAACTACCCCACCCTATTCAGACCATTCTTTAGAAGATGGGATTTAACTATTTCCTGATCAACAGCAATAGAGATACTTGGAATAACAGAATCAGATCTTGGAAACTACAATCTCCACCCTATTCAGTGTAACAAGATTAGGAAGGGCTGCAGCAAACTCAAGATTTAATTATTTGAGAATATGGCCTTCAACAGACATATACAAAAAAAGGACAATCCTAGGGCAATCCTAGGTCAAGCTAGAGCCACCATTAGCACATATGAGACACAGGAAGTGAGGTAGAAAACAGCCTCTGGAGTTCTCGGGACTTCCTGTGAGGAGGGCTAGTGTCATTTGGAGGCTGGTTCTTGGAGTTGGATGGGCCCCACAGACTGCTTTCCTTCAGATTGGTCATGTGAGTGATAAGGACTAATCCCTTTCCTTGCCTTGGCTATCCAAGGCCTTAAAGCCCACTTTGGCTTAGCCTGAGCCAGAGTGAATCTGGGTTAAACTTCTTTCCTTCTCTCTCTTCTCTCTCTTCTCTCTCTCTGTCTCTCTGTCTCTCTGTCTCTCTGTTTCTCTGTCTCTGTCTGTCTCTGTCTCTCTGTCTCTCTCTCTCTCTCTCTCACTCTCATACTTTCTTCCTCCTGTTTGTAATTAAAACACCATAAAAATTTGGCAGCTGACTTGAGTGTTTCATTTTGGAATTACATAAGTGAATTCCTTGCTGACCTTAAATTAATATATATCAGTCTTTTAAAGTGATTTCAATATCACATCAGCCACCTAGTGTATTAGGGGAATTAATATCAGACAAATAACTCTCTTTTTGATAAGTTTAAACAAGGAGTTTATTTAGGAGATGGGGAAAGGTAAAGAAATTGATGGGAGAGAGGGTTTGGGTTTCCTTAATCCTAAAATACTCCTAAAATGAAGAATGGTGGAATAGAGTCTAGTTTTGGGAAAATGACTAACAGGCTTGAAGATTTTAGTCACTTGAGTCTTGTATGGAGAAACCAGTGAGAGCAGAATCATTCACTCCTTTCTCCTTTCTGTCTCAAAGGCAAAAGACCAAGTTCCTCAGCTTGGCTGTTCCTTCTTCAACAGGCCTTCCTGGTCACCATTCCATTTAGAATGCTTTCCTTGATTGACAGTTCTGCAGGTCTTGCTTCTTCAGCTCAGATGCAGGCTTTTCCAATTCTCTCATCCACACTAGCTGCCTGCATCAATAATTTTTTAAAGTGCAAGACAGAGGATTTTATATTTGATCATTGGAGGTAATAGGGAGCCACTTGAATTTATTGAATGAAGGATTGACATGATGAAACTTGCACTTTAGAAAGATAAATTTGATGTCTCAATGAAAGATGAACTAGAGTAGGGAGAAACTTGAGAGGTAGGAGAGTCCAATCAGAAACCCATTACAATAGGATAGGTAGAAGTGATGAGGACCTGCACCAGGGTGGTGGCAGTGCCAGAGGGGAGAAAAAATATACAAGAGATGTTGTAAAAGGGTCATCAATAAGACTTGGTAACAGATTAACAGATTAGGTATGAGGGTTGGGAGAGAGAGAGAGTGAAGAATTGAGGATGATGACTAGAGAATGTTAATAAGTTTAGTTTGTAAGGACCAGAATGTAAGGGGTAAAAATAAAAGGGTTGAGTGTGGTTGCCAGGAATTATTACTCAATTCCAAATGACTTTTTATGGTAGTTTATTTATAAAGGGAGAAAGACTGAAAGTAAGAAAATCAGAGAGAGTAGATATTTATTCTGGCCATATCAGAACCAGGCAGGGCTTAGGAGGCCCCAGCAAAGGGGGCCCAGAAGTAAATTAAACAGGGGTTTTAGCCACAAGGCCTCCTCCAAGATGAGGGGCCTCTCTGGAGGCTAGTATCTCCAGGAAAAGCCAGAGAAAAGGGGTCAGTCTTTCTCACTCACCCCCATGGTAGTCCTAATAGAAGCAGTCCTCAGCCAGAGTTCCTCCAAGG
This sequence comes from Monodelphis domestica, assembly GCF_027887165.1. Lineage (NCBI taxonomy): Eukaryota > Metazoa > Chordata > Mammalia > Didelphimorphia > Didelphidae > Monodelphis > Monodelphis domestica. Next base: position 13,221,040 of record NC_077230.1, on the reverse strand, counting down.
TTAAGTTGAAGGTAAAAGACCTCATCACAGGACGTTCTTGGCATTTTTAAAGACCATTCCTTTTTTGTCACTTCCTGTGCCTTCCTTCCATTTTACGTGGACCAATTAAAGCAAAAGCTTTGCTTAGGACTGTCCAGGGGTCAGTCAGTGGGTTCTGATTATTCACCCACTTTCACACACTTAAAATAGGAAGTTCTAGAAATTACTTCATACTATAGCATCTTATACTTTAGTATTCTTTTGGAGACTAATCCCCCAATTTGTACTTGAATTCACAACTTGGATCCACAGAGGAATGACAGCTTTCTGGTTCTAGGAATAAACTTGTAGGGCTGTATTGCCAAAGCTCATGAGCCCCCACTGGTGTGCTTCTCATTTAACAACAGTGACTATATACCCTTTGATTTAATTATACATAAACTAGATTTATACACCAAAGAGATCAAAGAAAAAAGGAAAAGACTCAATATGTTAAAAAATGTTTATATCACCTTTTTATGTAATTGCCCTAAACTGGACATTAACTTATTGGGGAATGGCTTAAAAAAATCACTGACTCTTCAAGAGGTTGAAACAAAGAACTCAAAAAACTGAATGGGCTGGATTGATTATGGATAGGTTTCACTTAGCTCCTGGAATTTGTTCCTCTCTGTCTGAAAAACCAAAATTTGTAAGAAGGTACTTAACTCTTAAATCGCCCTTAAATTGGATAATACCATTTAATCTTAAGTACCTTTATACACAGAGGAAAAACATATGATATATATGAGTATATGATTTGGGATTTTGGTTTTAAAAGATTACTCTTTTACAAAAATGAATAATATGGACATAGATATCACATGATAATACATGTATAGCCCAGTGGAATTGCTTGTCAGCTCTGAGATGGGGCAAGGAAGAGAGAAAGAAGAGAACATGAATCATGTAACCATAGAAATATATTTTAAAATAATTAATTAAGAAACAAAGGCCCAGGGGAAAAAAATTAAGTACCTTTTCAATCACTTTAGTCTTTCCTCCTGTATCTAATTTGCTCCTATGTACCCTAGCCTCTAGCTACACCTTATGTCCCAAGCTTTTCTAGAACCAGTATTGTTCTGCAGTGCAGTAGAAATTCCCAGTAATTGTGTTACTGCCAGTCGTTCCCAAGATGTGGCTCTCCCAGGGCAGTTGGTTCTGTGTGGTTTCTGTGATCACAGTCTCCCTTGTCCTGATTAAATATTTTTTCTAATATAACTACTCTAATAGGCCTGATACATGGTCAAAATTCAAAAGGACCAAACACAAAATCAATGAAACTCCCTCCCAGTTTATGGACAGACCATTGATATGGGCAATAGATATATAGACCTTGATTTGTCCACAGAACGGGATAGTAAAGAAATATGTAGACAATTCGTTAAGAATTGTTGTACAGGGGGCAACTGGGTAGCTCAGTAGATTGAGAGTCAGGCCTAGAGACGGGAGGTCCTAGGTTCAAATCTGGCCTCAGACACTTCCCAGCTATGTGACCCTGAGCAAGTCACTTGACCCCCATTGCCTAGCCCTTACCACTCTTCTGCCTTGGAACCAATATACAGTATTGATTCCAAGACAGAAGGTAAGGGTTTAAAAAAAAAGTCCCTTGGGATCAACTGACCAGATGGCTGGAAGCATTTCCTACTGGCCGGAATCATGTCCTACTGCCCGAGCCACAGCTGCTTTTGTTGCCAAAGTGCTTTTAAAAGAAATTACTTGGCCTGCCTGCACATATTGATTTGAACAGGGGAAGCCATTTTACTGATTCAGTTTCATATCATATATATTCATGTTTGTGGATAACTCCCAAATTCCATGTACCATATCATCCCCACAGCTCAGGCCAAGTTGAAAGAATGAACAGAGAACTAAAAACTATGATTGGCAAATTATGTACTGAAACACATTTAATATGGCCTGAAATTCTCCCTTTGGTCCTATTTTATCTTAGAAGCAGGCCCAGGGGAAATCTACATATCTCACCATATGAGATGCTTTTTGGATATATCCCCCTATATAAGCTAAGCCTTTTTCTCCTGCATATACATCACTATTAGGGGGAGATATTTCTATTTCTTCCTATATATAGGAATTACAGAACAAATTGCATGAACTCCATGAAACCAGAAATGCAGTACAAGTAGTACCAATAGACTTTTTACTTCATGACTTGAACCCAGGAGACAAGGTATACATAAAGAATTTCCAGCATACTGGAGCAACTCAGCCTTCCTGGGAAGGTCCTTTTCAAATATTGTTAACCACTCCAACAACTATAAAAATTGGAGAAAGGTCTCTTGGATTCATTGTTCACATGTAAAGAGAGCACCTTCTATTGAAACTGACTGACTATATCTTGTCACATGCATTGGAGATAAAAGACCATAGACAAGTGGACACTGTTTTTGGGCCTGAATTTTTATTTTATTATTGCTTTTATTTTTACTTTAATAGAATATTTGATTTCCCCCCTTTTTAATTTCTTGTATTTAAAGTACATATATGATCAATATTAATTTTTTTATTTTGCAATAATATAAGTTTAATATATATATTTACTTTAATATTAATGCATACCCAAAAGTTTTAGACTATGGAAACCTGCCATTTATTGATAAATTTTATGGGACTGTGATTAATGATTGTGTCTGATTCCAGGAGAAAGGTGGGGGGGGGGAGCCATTACACAGTGGAAAAGAAGCACAAGGTCAATTAGACCAACCAATGCTAATGGGACTGATGAGAATCTGCACAGTGCCTAAAAGCATACATTCAAAGAAGACCAACCAATCCTAGTAGGATTGATGAAAATCTGTGCCAAGACAGAGAACTTGTTTGAGATTTGAGGTTGCAGTTGTTTAACATAAGACTTCCTTGTAAGGACTAACTGTTCTTTTCAAGCTACTGTTTGTTTTTCTAAAAGCAAGATTTGCTTCTGCTGGGGACAAGTCCCTTCATGTGGGATAGTGCAACCTGTATATGGGTTATTACATATAGGAAAGACATTTGTACTTGCACAGCTAGTGAAACTCATTCTGAAAATTGGAACATGTGAGTTGTCTTAAAGAGATCTTCAATTTTTTCAGTGATTTTTACTCCTTTTGTGTACATGTTGATTTCTTAATGGTAAATGCTTTGTTTAAAATAGTGTTCTCTGTTGAGAATATTTTCATGGAATAAAAAATCTTTTCATGGTCAGTAAAAAAAATGATGCAAGCCTTCCCCATGCCATATTAGAACAAATACCAAAGTTTGGCTATCATCCTGGCTCCCCCTATCGCTGAGAGTGAAGGTAAAATCAGACCAGGTAATGATACTCTCTTTCACATGGAAATCTAGTCCTTTTTCCTCTCATAGTATGGTGACTGTAAAGATAATTTTAGGGTTGTGACTTAAAATCTAGATTTAATTGGTCAACAAAGGAAATCTCAAAATACCCAAGTCAGTCTGGAAATTTATGGTAATTTAATTAATATAGAGGGAAGGAATTTAAGGAGAAGGAGGGAAGAAGATATAGGATTTCTCCTGCCTGGACTGTGCCAGGAGGAGTTTAAAATCCCCACCTCTAGGTCTCTGAAGAAGATTAGAGGATTCTAAGAGGATAAAGTTTGAAAGTTAAGGAGGAAAACAGCCAAAAACTCACCAACAAACCGGACAATAGCTTGTAGCCATGCTAAGATGCTGAAAGGCCCAGCACACTGCCACCAGCCAACTATCCGCCGCCAGAAAGGTGCCTGAGAGGGGAAGCGAGCCAAATATATAGGCATTTCACTTCTTGTGTCTCCTCCTCTAAATGCCCATATCTTTTAGAGTTCTCATCTTCTTTGATTAGATTATATCTTTAGAGTTACTTAACACTTCTTTATTAAGTTCACCTTCTGTGAGTTACTTAACCTTTTTGTGATTAACCTTTATAGTTACTTAATACTTTTTTGTATTAAGATCTTAAAATAGACTTAATTTAAAGTTCTAGCTTTACTATAAGGTAAGAGTTAAGTACCTTCGTTGTTCAATCAGGAGATTAGAACTTTATCTTCCCCTAAATTAAGGTATAACTAGGGTGGAGTAATTTAAAATTCACAATCCCACCTGATTTTGTTAGACTAAGTATCTTCATTGTTAAAATCAGGAAATAGCTAAATCCAATCTTCACACAACTTCCTTTAGTCCTGGATGCCAATGGGTAAGTGCAATATTACTATATTTTGTCCTACAGATTTATGGGACAGAAATTTATTTTAAATGGACCCTAATACAAGGGCCTGTTCTGAATTTATTATTGTTTGCTCAAATTTTTTATATATTTAGACTTTTGATATTTTGATTCTGATTTTGAATTTTTTTCTTTCTCCCATAGTTTAATTTTTTTCTTCAAATTGTTTTTCTTTTTATGTTTTTGGTTATTCTATTGATAATGGACTCATACACCCTATAATGCAGCTATGTATCCTGAGCTGATCTGGGTGTTGGTCAACACCCTCCTCAGGGAGGACTGTATTGTATTTTCATAAAAATCCACAATTTAAAATTTTGATCAAGAAAAAATTTCAGAGAAAGAAGCTTGCTAACTCCTTGAATCTAGAAAATGAACTGTTTGAAGAAAGATGCCTGCAGAAGCCTACACTGCATCAATGAGATCCATATGAACTTTGGGGTGCAATTGATCGAACTGAAGGGGGTTGAACAGTTATTTTGAATGTACACTCTTGTGCCAAAGGGGACTGACTCCTAATTGGCTTTTTGTCAATGCACCTAGCAAAACATTGGTTTTGCTTTCTCTCCTATTTCCCTCTTATCTGTAACTATTGTAGTTTCCTTTTAGAAGGTACAATATTGTATATACCTGTATTTAGAACATTTTCAGAGGAACAAGATGATTATGTCAAATGATCAATTGGGGAGACTAGTCTCCCAAATGATTACAGGGGGGGATTATGGAGATGGAATTAACTCTCCCCTGCCCATTTTTTAGATTGAATTACCAGCATATGCTCCCCACTTATCCTTAAGTGGAAGAAGTCTGTGACCCACATCTGTAAAAGTAAGTGATAAATCAGAACCCACTGACTGCCCCCTAGGCAGTCCTAAGCAAAGTTTTAGCTGTAATTGATTCACATAAAATGGAAGGAAGGCACAGGAAGTGACAAAAAGGAATGGTCTTTAAAAATGCCAAGAACTTCCTATGAGGAGGTCTTTTACCTTCAACTTGACCTTGGAGGGACTCTGGCTGATGACTGCTTCTATTAGGAATACCATGGGGGTGAGTGAGAAAGACTGACTCATTTTCTCTGGCTTTTCCTGGAGATACTAGCCTCCAGAGAGGCCCCTCATCTTGGAGGAGGCCCCTGTTTAATTTACCTCTGGGCCCCCTTTGCTGGGGCCTCCTAAGCCCTGCCTGGTTCTAATAGGGCCAAAATAAATATCTACTCTCTCTGATTTTCTTACTTTCACTCTTTCTCCTTTTATAAATAAATTACCATAAAAATCATATGGAATTGAGTAATAATTCCTGGAGACCATACTCTTAAATTATTTAGTCTTACCTTTTAATTTTAACCCCTTACATTCTAGTCCTTACTGCACTATAAGAATTTTCAGAAAAGTATTTAAGACCCATTTCAAAGGAAAACATATGGTTGATAGAGAAGTATCTCTGACAGGCAATTGTAATCCAAACATCTATTTAAGTATTATCAAATAAAATATATTTTTTCATAAATCTAATTACTAAACACAACAGAATACAAAAGGACTCCATTTACTACTTTATCACTAAACAGCAACTTTATGAATTAGGGAATGCAAATATTCGTATTTCCATTTTATAAATGGGGAAACTGTCTGGGTCAGTTTCTGAATCCAGATCTTTCCACTGAATAGAATTGCCTCTGAAATTCTACAAGTGAAAAAAGATTTCTTGATTGTGAAAAGGTATAATGATAGGGAGTAGGAAAGAGAACCATTGGGGGAGAATGGAATGTTGAGGATCATAATTTGGGGGGGGACTCACACTCCTTAGATGGAGAAATGAGGGTTGAAGGTAGTGAGGAAAAGGTTGATGAAAATGGCTTCCCTCACTACTCCCTCCCGGAGTCTCTGAATTACTTGAAGGACACAAAATGTAGATCTCCCTCCAGTGAAGACTTGCCCCTTGATGGCTGGGCTGGCCCTCAAGGGTGGCAGGGAAGTCTGCTCTACAAGGAGAGGTATGAGGGACCTCAATCCCAATATGTGCTGCTTTGGGATGCTCACAAACCTCCCTCTCCTGTCTTCTTGAAAACTGGCAACAAGATGGAGTCTGCTAATGGGCTTACACTCTAGATATAAATAAACAAGAGTGAATTTGCTATCTTGACTGCTTGTTTGATTTAATTGTTGATTGGGGCAAAGGGTCAAGGTTAGAGGGGTTCAGGTTGCCCTAAATCTCTTTCTAAATAAAACTAATTACTGAAGTACAAGGTTTTCTCATATCCAGAGGAGAGGTAAAATAGGGGAGAGTACTGGTCACCAATTTGAGTCCAGTATCTCAATAGTTCATGGAATGCAACTGTTTGAAGGAATTAGGCTTCTTGACAGGAACCAGCGATGTTTAAACAGGAATCCCCGATGCGGGGATTTCTGTCAGTGACAGAAATGTCCACAGGTCTCTTGAAATGGTCCAGAGAAACAGCTGCTCCTTCCACTCCCTTTTGTGTCTCAGCCCTCAAGACCCTGCTCCTCAGGAGAATTTCCCAGAAGTCCTTGTTCAGTTCCCAACTGTCATTCTTGCCTCTTGCAACTGTTGATCCTCAACATTCCATTCACCCCCAATAGTTCCCTTTCCTACTCCCCATCATTACAAAGGAAAGAAAGCTACTATATATAGGCACTAGATTGCTACCTGGAAAGTGTTGCCAAGATGTGAGACCCAAGAAATGGCCAAAAATACTTGGTCTCAGAATTTATCTGTTTTTAGTGGTGTGGTAGACAGCATAGCAGACATTAAGTAAAGAAGACCAGAGTTTGAATCTAGCCTCTGACACTGTAAAAATGGAGTCTTGAATCCAGGACTTCAATCCCCAGAAGTCCTTGCTCCACTTCCCCAGAATGCTTTGTAAGCTCACTGAATTCTCACCTGGGCAGAGAGCAAATTATGATTTAAAGGGTCTCCACTGTAGGCGGGATCTCTTCTCTTCCTGTCTCCGCAGACGCGTCTCATGATGTGAGTGAAATTGAATTGGGCCTCTTGGTCCACCTGGCACATGCCTTTTTTACTTGTATTTTTCTTAAATTCTCAACCTTTAATAAACCTCTAAAAATATCATACTTGCAGAGAGAAACTAATTTCTACCTGCCTCAGTTTCCCTAAAATTGTAACTTTTACAACACATACTAGCTATTTGACTCTAGGTACACTCTGTCCACCTAAGTTTCCTCTTAAGTAAAATGAGGATAACAATGGCACCTACCTACCAGGATTTTTGTGAGATTCAAATGAAATAAAATTTGTCCTTTTAAAAATATTTAACTTTTTCCCAATTAAAAATTTTTAACATTCATTTTTTAAAAATCGAGTCTCTCATTTACCTTTCTTTCTTCCCTGCCCCATCATTAAGAAGGCAAATCAGAAAACAATTTGATATAGATTATATGTGTGTAGTCATGCAAAACATGAAATAGTATTTGTAAAGCACTTTCAAAATCTTAAGGTGCCATAGAAATGTTATCTATTATTATTAGCATAATGTTGATCCAACACATCCATAAACTTTTAATTTTCCTTCAAATCCCTATTCCCTTTCCCATTCATCCTCCACACAAGTACCAAAATGATTGTCCATAAAGCACAAGTCTGATCATGTGAATATAATCTTTTAAAGATTAAAATTTAGGGGAAACTGAGACAGGTAGAAATTAGTTTCTCTCTACAAGGAGTATTATATTTTTAGAGGCTTATTGAAGATTAAGGATTTTTAAAAATACAGGATAAGAAAGTACGTGTCTAGGCCTAGACAACCTCACCTACATTATGAAAAGAGCCGCATCTGCTTGCAAGCAGAAACAGGAAAGACCCACAAAAGCCTTTCCAATCAGGTTAAATACCCCTTCTCGATCTCGGCCCAGGTGAGAATTCAGTGATATTACAAAGCATTCTGGGGAAGTGGAGCAAGGAATTCTGGTGATTGAAGTCCTGGATTCGAGTCCATTTTTTACATCCTCTTATCACAAATAGCAGCTATTTGTGGAAGTGCTAAGATTTGGTGGCAAGTGCTTCTCCAAAGAAATGATTATATATAGTCAATCCTTAGTTGCACTAAGGAGGAAGAAAAGGATATATAGTATAAGTATAAAGTATAAGAAACAGATTTATTAAGGGTATTCTGTGTGGCCAATCAAGGCCTCAGGAAGTCTGGAGACCAGTGTGGGATGCTATGGACCCTTCAAATATACACCCAGATTGAGTAGATTGTGTGGCAGGACCAAAGAATACTTCCTACCTTTCCTTTTCTGTTGAGGAAAAATTTCATCTCTAACATATTTTAGAGATTCTCTTTCCTTTTGGATATTTCCAAGAGGGTGGCTGGTGGGGACCAAGGTGTTATCTGCTAACCACTTTTTCCAGATTTAAGCTCCAAAATCTCTGAATACAGTAGTAGGTTGAGGAGAATCAGAGTAAGGAATGAGATACAGAACACAGTATGGAACTAAAATATTTCCTATTGGCCTGATGGATTCACAAGTGAATTCTATCAAACATTCAAAGAACAACTAATCCCAATACTATACAAACTATTTGACATAATTTGCAAATTCCTTTTATGACACAAATATGGTACTGATTCCAAAGCCAGGCAGGTCAAAAACAGAGAAAGAAAACTACAGACCAATCTCCTTAATGAAAATAGATGCAAAATTTTAAATAAAATACTAGCAAAAAGACTCCAGCAAGTGATCATGAGGGTTATTCATTATGATCAAGTGGGATTTATACCAGGAATGCAAGGATGGTTCAATATTAGGAAAACCAACCACATGATTGACCATATCAACAAGCAAATCAACAAAAATGATATGATTATCTCAATAGATGCTGAAAAAGCCTTTGACAAAATACAACACTCATTCCTATTGAAAACAATAGGAAGATCAGAGAGATGCAAATCAAAACAACTCTGAGGTATCACCTCACACCTAGCAGATTGGCTAACATGATAACAATGAAAAGTAATGAATGCTGGAGGGGATGTGGCAAAGTAGGGGCATTAATTCATTCCTGGTGGAGTTGTGAATTGATCCAGCCATTCTGGAGGGCAATTTGGAACTATGTGCAAAGGGTCCAGCCATCGCACCGGTGGGTTTGTACCCCAAAGAGATCATAAGGAAAAAGACTTGTACAAGAATATTCATAGCTGCGCTCGTTGTGGTGGCCAAAAATTGGAAAATATGGGGATGCCCTTCAATTGGGGAATGGCTGAACAAATTGTGGTATATGCTGGTGATAGAATACCATTGTGCTCAAAGGAATAATAAAGTGGAGGGATTCCATGTGAACTGGAATGACCTCCAGGAATTGATGCAGAGTGAGAGAAACAGAACCAGGAGAACATTGTACACAGAGACTGATACACTGTGGTACAATCAAATGTAATGGACTTCTCCATTAGTGGCAATACAGTGATCCTGAACAACCCAAAGGGATCTATGAGAAAGAAAACTATCCACATTCAGAGGAAAAACTGTGGGAATAGAAACACAGAAGAAAAACAACTGCTTGATTACATGGATCAAGGGGGATATGCCTACAGATGTAGACTGTGAATGATCATCCTAGTGCAAACACCAACAACATGGAAACAAGTTCTGATCAAGGACACATGTAATACCCAATGAAATTGTGTGTTGGCTGTGGGAAGGGTGGGTGGAGGGGAGGGGAGGGGAAATTATGTAACTCTTATAACCAAGGAATAATGTTCTAAATTGACTAAATAAATTAATTTTTAAAAATGGGGACAAATTAGATTCCCAATAAGATTTTCCCAAAGAGATCAGGAGTGAAGCAAGGATGCCCATAGGTGATAACCTCTATTGTTTAACATTGTACTAGAAACACTAGCAGTAGCTTTAGAGAAGAAAAAGAAATGGAAGGTATTAAAATAGGTAGTGAGGGGACTAAGCTATAACTCTTTGCAGATTATATGATGCTCTACTTAACAAATCCTAGAGAATCCACCAAAAAGCTAGTGGAAATAATCAACAACTTTAGCAAAGTTGCAAGTTACAAAATAAACCCACATAAATCATCAGAATTTCTATATATTTCCAACACATCTCAGCAGCAAGAGTTAGAAAGAGAAATTCCATTTAAAATCACCCTAGACAATATAAAAGACTTAGGAATCTATCTGCCAAGATAAACACATCTACAAAACACTATCCACACAATTAAAAATAGATCTACATAATTGGAAAAACATTAATTGCTCATAGGATAAGCTAACATAATAAAAATGACAATCCTACCCAAACTAAGTTACTTATTTAGTGCCATACAACTTTTTTTCTGAATTAGAAAAAACTATAACAAAGTTCATTTGGGAGAACAAAAAATTAAGAACATCAAGGGAAATATTGAAAAAAAAATGTGAAGGAAGGTGGCCTAGCAGTACCAGACCTCAAACTATACTAATAAAGCAGTGGTCATCAAAACAAGATGATACTGGCTAAGAGACAGAAGGGAGGATCAGTGGAATAGACTTGGGGTAAGTGACCTCAGCAAGACAGTCTATGATCAACCCAAAGATTCCAACTTTTAGGACAAAAATCCACTATTTGACAAAAACTTCTGGGAAAATTGAAAGACAGTATGGGAAAGATTAGGTTTAGATCAACATTTAACACCCTACACCAAGATAAAATCAGAATGAGTAAATGACTTGAATATAAGGAATGAAGAAACTATTAGTAAATTAGGTGAACGCAAAATAGTATACTTGTCAGATCTTTGGGAAAGGGAAGTTTTTAAGACTAAGCAAGAGTTAGAAAAAATTACAAAATGTAAAATAAATAATTTTGATTACATTAAATTAAAAAGGTTTTGCACCAAAAAAACCAATGCAACTAAAATTAGAAGGGAAGCAACAAATTGGGGAAAAATCTTCATAACAAAAAACTCTGACAAAGGTCTAATTACTCAAATTTATAAAAAGCCTAATCAATAGTCCAAAAAATCAAGCCATTTGATAAATGGGTAAGGGACATGAATAAGCAATTTTCACATAAAGAAATCAAAACTATCAATAAACACATGAAAAAATGTTCTAAATCTCTTGTAATCAGAAAAATGCAAATCAAAACAACTCTGAGGTACCACCTCACACCTAGCAGATTGAGTAACATGATAGCAAAGGAGAGTAATGAATGCTGAAGGGAATGTGGCAAAATTGGGACATTAATTAATTGCTGGTGGAGTTGTGAATTGATCCAGCCATTCTGGAGGGCAATTTGGAACTATGCCCAAAGGGTGCTAAATGACTATCTGCCCTTCGATCCAGCCATAGAACTGCTGGGTTTGTACCCCAAAGAGATCATAAGGAAAAACACTTGTACAAGAATATTCATAGCTGTGCTCGTTGTGGTGGCCAAAAATTGGAAAATGAGGGGATGCCCTTCAATTGGGGAATGGCTGAACACATTGTGGTATATATTGGTGATGCAATACTATTGTGCTCAAAGGAATAATAAACTGGAGGGATTCCATGTGAACTGGAATGACCTCCAGGAATTGATGAAGAGTGAGAGGAGCAGAACCAGGAGAACATTGTACACAGAGACTGATACACTGTGGTATAATCAAATGTAATGGACTTTTCTACTAGCAGCAATGCAATGATCCGGAACAATTATGAGGAACTTATGAGAAAGAACACTATTCACATTCAGAGAAAAAACTGTGGGAGTTGAAACACAGATGGAAAACAACTGCTTGATCACGTGTCAATAGGGATATGATTGGGGTTATAAACCCTAAATGATCACCCTAATGTAAATATCAATAATATAGAAATAGGTCTTTATCAAAGACACATGTAAAACCCAGTGGAATTGTGGGTTGGATATGGGAGGGAATCGGGGGGAGGGGAGGGAAAGAACATGATTTTTGTAATCCTGGAACAATGCTCTAAATTAATCAATTAAGTAAAATTTAAAATAAAAATAAAATATTTCCTATTGTCCTTAAAAATGATCAATATTGGTGACATAATTATAGGTGCTCTGGGACTATTTGGCTTTCCATAGACAATTATCATGGATCTAGAGCTGAAAGGCATTTTGGAGACTGTCTCTCCTAACCCCATCAGTGTACAGATGAGAAAACTGAAGATCCTAGAAGACTGCCCAGAGCACTGAGAGATTAGATGAGTTGCCCTGGGCGATACAACTTGTATGTCACAGGTGGGATATGAACCCAATCTTTTTTTTTTTAATTCAAAGATATTTTATTTTCCCAATTACACGTCATAATAATTTTAACATGTTTTCTGAAATCATAAGATCCAAATTGTCATCTTTCCACCCAGCAATTTGATCTGGGTTATAGATGTAGTATCATGCAAAGCATACTTCCATGTTGGTTATTGTTGTAAGAGAAACTTATAAAAAACCAAAACTCCAAAATAAAATCATAAATATATGAATGTGAAAGATAGTATGCTTTGATATGCATTTGACTGCTACAGTTCTTTCTCCGGAGGTGAATAGCATTCTTTGCCATAAATTCTTCATAATTGTCCCAGATCATTGTACTTTTTTTTTTAATCCTTACCTTCCTTCTTAGAATCAATACTGTGTATTGGTTCCAAGGCAGAAGAGCAGTAAGGGCTAGGCAATGGGGGTTAGATGATTTGCCCAGGGTCACACAGCTAGGAAGTGTCTGAGACCAGATCTGAACCCAGGACTTCCTGTCTCTTGGCCTGGGTCTCAATTCATTGAGTCACCCAGCTACCACCCCTAATTGCTGTATTTCTGAGGGTAGCTAAGCTTTCATAGCTAATCATTACACAATATTGCTGTTACTCTGTATAGTGTTTTCCTGGTTCTGCTTATTTTGCTCTCCATCTTATTACTGGATCAAAGAGTATGCATAGTTTTATAGCTTTTTGGGCATAGTCCCAAATTGCCCTCCAGAATGGTTGAATCAGTTCATAACTCCACCAACAATGCATTAGTGTCCCAACTTTGCCACATCCTCTCCAATATTTACCACTTTCCTTTACTGCCATATTGGCCAATCTGATAGGAGTGAGGTGGTGCCTCACAGTTATTCTACTTTGCATTTCTCTAATCAAGAGGGATTTACAATGTTTTTTCATATTATTATTGATAGCTTTGATTTCTTCATCTGAAAATTGCTTGTTCATATCCTTTGAACATTTTTTTATTCTATATGTCTTTACTTTTTTAATATTTTATTTAATTGATTAATTAAGAAAAATTTTCCATGGTTACATGATTCATGTTCTTTCCCTCTCCTCCTCCCACCCCCTCTGGTAGCCAACATGCAATTCCATTGGGTCTTTTGACCATTTTAAACAAGCTTCTTCAGAGGGCACGCATTCTGTGCAGCCATTCTAAGGGTTCTGTGTCTTCTGGCCCAAAAGGGCTCCCTGGCTCCCCCTCCCAACTCCTGACTCCTTTAGCCAGAGAGAGGTCAGTGCTCCAATTAGAGGAGTTTGGGATGAACATAAACCGGAGTACCTGGAAGAAGTGGGAGCTTTTTCCCTTGGAATCCCAGCGAGTAGCTCTTGGAAAGGGAAGGCTGCTGGCTGCATGTGGCCTGCTTTTTATTATTTAATAAATAATTATGCATAAAAATTGTCACCAGATAATTTTAATCTAACATTATTAATATAACAATAGCAGCAAACATGTCTACGGTACTTATTATGTTGTCACACAGTGAGATACAGGTAGGTGCCATTATTATTCCCCACTTTATAGATGAGGAAACTGAGTTGAGCAGTGGTTAGCTGACTTGTCCAGGGCCATACAGTTAGTAAGTTGTTTGAGGCATGATTTAAAAAGGAAAGAAGGAAGGGAGGGAAGGAAGGAAGGAGGGATAAAGGAAGGAAGGAAGGAAGGAAGGAAGGAAGGAAGGAAGAAAGGAAGGAAGGAAGGAAGGAAGGAAGGAAGGAAGGAAGGAAGGAAGGAAGGAAGGAAGGAAGGAAGGAAGGAAGGAAGGAAGGAAGGACAAGCAGGTTTTTCTGATTCCAGGCCTAGTACTCTATCCAGTGGTCCACCTCCCTTCCCTAGTGGAAGAAGTAGATAAAATCCTGCCAAGAATTTGGGGGGAAAATATGTTCTCTTAAGAAACATAATTTTACAAATAAACAGAGCCCTTGAGCTGTGCATACAGAAATCCTTAGGCTGGCAGGCTTAGGATGAGCCTTGCTGATTATCCTAGAACTCTCTTCCCCCACTGGGAAAATCCGATGAGACTCCAGAGAAAGCCACTAGAACAAACCTGTTTTTTGGCAGCTCCTGATTTCCGAAGGTTACCTTCCAAACCTAAGGGTTACTGCCTAATCACTGGACACCTTGTCCTTGTTACTCAGCCTCCTAAGTAAGGAAAGTGGCCTAGGCTGCTTCCTTTTGCCCAGTGTAAAGTGTAAAACTCCCAAAAAGGGTAATCGGCCCTTGTTCAGAGCTCTGTTTATCTACCTGGGAACTGCACATTGGCCTATGTTAATTGAACATTTTATCTTCTAGCCTTTCCTGATTTATGAACTTCCTGTCAAACAGAACTTGGCGGCAAGAGTTCTCCTTCCTGAAGGTCTTGGGACCCTCTGGGTGGGCAAATTCCCTCAATATGTAACATCAATAGGGAGCTGGCCTCAGAACCAAGAACTGGATTTGAGGCTAAGAAAGACAAAACTGGTTTCTGCTTTCAAGGAGCTCAGTCTCTTAGGGAAGATCTGGAAATAAGCATGTAAAAATAAAGTAGGAAAAAGTAAAAGGTAAAAATAAATAAATATATATAAAGATATGTTAGGTAGAGTCTCAGGGGGAAGGCACTAAGATAGGAGACCTGGAAAAGGGTTTCTTGAAAAAATAAGGTGGGACTTGAACTGACTTTAAGAAAATCAGAGATGGGGGCAGATGTGGCTCCATGGGCAGAACACCAGGCCCAGAGACAGGTCCAAATGCGGCTTCAGATTCTTCCTAGATATGTGGCCCAGGGCAAGTCACTTAATCCCAATGAATGCTTAGGACTTCTTTTTAAGTTTATTTATTTAATTAATTAATTTAGAATATTTTTTTCCATGGTTACATGATTCACGTTCTTTCCCTCCCCTTCTCCCACCCCCTCCTGTAGCCAATGAACAATTCCACTGGGTTTTACATGTGTCATTGATCAAGACCTATTTCCATGTTATTAATATTTTCAATAAGGTGATCAGTAAGAGTCAACATCCCCAATCATATCCCCAGCGAACCATGGGATCAATCATATGATTTTCTTCTGTATTTCTGCTCCCACAGTTCTTTCTCTGGGTGTGCATGGCATTCTTTCTCATAAGTTCCTCAGGATTGTCCTGGGTCATTGCACTGCTGCTAGTAGAGAACTTTAGGATGTCTTCTTGGACGGAAAGGTATGGGTTTTTTACAAAAGGAAGAACATTAGAGATATAAGGAGGGAGAGAATTCCAGTAAACAGCCCTGAAAATGCAGTCAGGAGATACAGGAGTTTGTAGGAGGAACAGTGAGGAAGTCAGGGTCACTTGATCATAGAAGATTTTGAGATAAAGTATTAAGAAGTTTGGAAAGACAGGAAGAGGCCAGGCTCAGAAGGCCTTTAAAAACCACAGAATTTTATATTTAAAGTCACAGCTCTCCGGCCCCTAAGGTCCTGAAATGTTGTGTGCGAGTCTCTCAGTAATCTGGTCCCTGGGGCTAGATGTGGGATGGTATCATGTTACTGTATTTGTCAAGCACTTAGCCCAGAGCCTGGCACATAATAAGTGTTTATTAAATATTTATTCCTTATAGAAGCCTTTTCTAATATACTTTTTACACTTGGAAATAGTTCAACATCAAGAATAGATTTTTTTAAATCAACTTTTTTAATCAGTTTTTAATCAATGTTCAAATATAAAGAAGATATTTGCCCTTTGCCTTGGGCCTTTCCATATACCCTGAAACATTCAATGGATTGTCTCCCCTATTAGAATGTGGGTTCCTTGAGAGTAAGGGATGTCTTGCCTTTTTTTTTTTAAACCCTTACCTTCTGCCTTAGAATCAATATTGCATATTGGTTTCAAGGCAGAAGTGCAGTAAGGACTAAGCAATGGGGGTTAAGTGACTGGTCCAGGGTCACACAGCTAGGAAGTGTACAAGGCCACATTTGAACTCAGGACCTCCTATCTCCAGTCCTGGCTCTAACCACTGAGTCATCTAGCTGCCCCAGAACCAGCAATTATCAAAGACAATGGAGATAATACAAAAAACACCCCAAAGGAGGTAGTATTGACACTGAAAAAATTACAGATTTATTAAGTATTGAACTACTTTCCTATACAAGCACTGGCAATCTCATTCTCTCCTATTAGATCAACTGGATGAAACAAAATAGGATGAAGTTTTTAAATTATAACTAAATTTGTATTCATTAGTATATGAAAATTCATTTTGTCTTAATTTTTTTTTGTTTAGGGAAAAATAATGCTAAGTTTATCAAAGTGAGCAATATTTCTTTTTCTGTTAAACAATTAAGATTAGTATTTGAAATCAAGCCTAGAGTAACAGATTTATAAACATCATCAATTTTTTTTATGTAGTAGAGAGTATTACACTGGAGTCAGAGGACTTGGTTTTGACTCCCAGCTCTGTCTGAGACTTGAGGAAAGTCAATCTCCCAATGATTCCGTTTCCTCACCTGTGAAATGATGGCACTGTACAGGATGACCTTTAGGTCTCTTTTTGGCTCTATGATTTTATGGCCTATGGTCTAAGTGCATTCCATTTAGTGGCAAGACTTGGAAAAAAACCATTCTTCAAAAAAGCAGCAAACGTGCTAGGTTGGAAATGAACACAAAGTGGAAAAAATCTGACCTAAGGATCGAATTGCATTTCAACTAACTTAAATGCTTTTTTAATTCTGGAAATTTTATTCTGGTCATGTTTGAAAGTATCCTGATATAACCTCTTACTAGATTATAATTCAATGAGACCAGAAACCCTATTTTATCTGTCCCCATATCCCCACAAAAGCATTATACCTATAATAGTGCCTTGTACATAGTAAGTACGTAGTAAATACCTGTTCACTGTAAATGAATGATTAAGGTAAATATGAGCCGAGTTTTGAAAACTTTTTTAGTTTAAGATTAACTTGTGTTGTGGTAGAGTTTTAACCAAGAATGAATATGCATTCAAGTAATCACAGAGGATACTAAATGCTAAAGAATAACAGAATAGATGTGTGTATATATGTAGGTAACACATATTTTATACATATATGTTTTACATATGTCTATCAATTCCATGATCTTTTTGGAATGGACAATCTCCTTCTAATAGTGCAGAGCCAAATTCATGCATACCATATCATCCTGTGTAGTTCTTGTCCATCTTCTCACAAAGATCTTCCATAGCAGAGCTAGCTCAGGAGCCAGAGACCCAATTTTGGGTCCTTTTGCTCTCTGAATATATTTATATTCATAATATTATTCATTCATTAATCTTATTAGTATAGGCAAGTTTTGCAAATGTGAAATGTTGAAATTATAAGTTTAAATTTGATCTGTAGACAATGAGTCCAATTTTTAATTTTTTAAAATAAAGTCTTGGCTTATTTCTTATTTGCAGATCACCTGAAAGAAAATGGTAGGCATAAATAGGCTGTAAAGGAGAAGCAGTATAAAGGGTACTGTTATTGAGATATATGTCTGGAAAATGAAGAGAACACCAAGGAGAAGGGATATAAGTGGCTGAAGAGTCTACTTGTTCCAGTGGTATTTATGCAGTGTCAAGTAATGCAAAAGAAGGCCTATAGCAATTAGGTGAACTATTGACAGGAGCCACAAGATGTTGAAAGGTTATGATCTGCACCAATGGAAGCTGTACTCCCATCAATGAAATCAGAGCCATCAAAGTAGGAGTTTAAAACTATTTCAGACCTAATTATGACAAAGAATTTCATGCTTCTTGAAACTGTAAAGAATTATAAGTCTTATCACCAATTTAAGTTTCATAACTGATAAGCATCTAACTCAGTCATCATAAATATAATTCAAAATGACCTTATGACTAAGCCTTAATATGAATCAATATTTGCTTTATTAAACAATAAAACCAACCACATAAATTATTATAATGGGAGAGCTAATTTTTGGAAAATAGTTTTATCATACATTTGAAAAACTACTTGTTCCTCAAAAATTAATTTGTACAAGTTTCTCAATAACACATACAACAAAATTTAATAATCTGTGAGGTTTTAAGGGATTCTTGTCTTTTTTACACTCATCTGATTTTTCATATTAATTTTTGTGAGCAAAGAAGCTATCAAAAAAGCTAAATTTTCTGAAAATTGATAGAGTATAAAAAATACCATCTATGATCATTTCTTTCCATTCCACAAGAAAGTAAAATGGCAGACACAAATATATTTTCCATTGTTGTAATAAAAAATCACAGGGATTAAAAATATCAGAACACTATTTTTCTAATTGGGTTTTAATATTTCTATCCCATTCTTTTAGAGGGACTACCATTTGAAAGACAAAGGTATAATAAAATAGAATGTGGGGATGCTCAATTTTGCCCAATTTGTTACAACTTAATTTTTAGAAATCTGAACAATTTCTCATCTAAAGATATTAACAGCTATCTCTAATAAGGTTCTTTTAGGTCAATAACATCATTTTATCTATTAACATAGGGATACATTCATAAATCCATTATTGCTCAACACTTTTATGTGTACGTACTGTGGATGAGTCAGGATCTAAATTGGTTAATTTTTTTCATTCTAATTATCTCTAATAATAACTGAGGTCAAAATGATCAAGCAATGAGCTGCATTAATCATTAGGAAAGGTGAAAAAACAATCCAGCTAATTAAAGGTCTGTTCATTTAGTGTGAATAGACACAGCCTTAAGGCAAAAAATAGTTTAATGATGGAAGCAATCTTTATTGACTTCATGACCTGAATTTACTAGTTCCACATTTTTATCCTTACTCATTTCAATTGATGACTGTTTTTAATTCCAAAATTTGCAGAATGTGGTTCTTGCCCCATCCCAAATGAGTCCTCGAGTTTGTGGTTTTGGGATTTTGTTGTTGTTGTTGTAGTCTTTCATATATAGTTGGTGGGCACATACATCCTTAAAGACTGGTTGGAAATTCTTTCACTGAGATGAGCAGATATAAATAAGTATGACAGCAAATATATCTCACGTTTGAAGTCAGCAGATCTAAAAAAAGTCTTTTTGAAATACAATCCTGAAATCCTCATATTTTACCCCATCTCCATGGTATTATCCATTTTAAAAAGCCTTTCTTAATTCCAACTGTTTGTTGGATTTCTGGTTCAATGTTAACTGTGCTTTTTTTATTCATCTTCTCTGTTTTTATTGAATTTTCACATGTTTTTTGGACTCTGGCAATTTCTTTCTCTGCATCAAAATGAACTTTTTGTCTGTTTAGAATAGGAACAATCAAATTAAAATAATTAATTCGCTTGTTTAATTTTTTAATATTTTCTTGAAATTTCTCACAAATTTGGGTCCACTGCTTTAGCTCACTTGATGTCATTGGATGCCCAAGTTTATTCCTTGAGATCAAAATGTCTTCTCTGAGTTGCTTAATAGTATCTTTTATTTCCTTTTGCATTAGAATCCATTCTGGCTGGTATCCATTTTCAATTAGAATCCTGTTCAGGTTATGAGTCATGGGATCAATATAGGAGCAGCCAGAAAATTTTTTCAGGGGCTTTCCTTTACCACTCAGATTATCAAAGTCTCCTTTAGCCATTGACTCTTGAATGAGGTCCTCAACTAAGCGCTCAATTGCTTGAGTTATTTTTTGCTGCTTACTTTGCCTTACATTTTTAGCAATCACACTATGTTTATAAATTTGGTTTTCTAGTTTCTGCTTTTGATATTCCATTACTTTCTCCGTAGCACGATCTGCTCTAAATTGCCTATATTGTTTCTCTCGTTGACTTGGAGTTCCAAAACCAAAACCTTCATAACTTAAATAATGCCTGTGTTGTGGTGTTTTATATGTGGACATATCTTCTTCCTCCTCTTCCTCCAACAACTTCTTTTGTCTCTGTTTTGTTTTCTCTGCTACATGGGCCAATACCATCCTATAGGCTTCTTCTATCTGTATAAATGATGCAGAATCAGCTGTACCGGACCCACTGTCTGGGTGAAACTGCTTGGCAAGCTGACGAAAAGATTCTCTTACTTCATTTGCAGAACATCCTTCATTAAGATGAAGTATGCTGTAATATTCTGTGATGTTCTTTCTAGTTTTGTAATATGACATCATTCTATTACTAAGGATATAAGGAGATGGAATAACTTTCATCTGGTTTGAAATCATTGCTATGTTTACCATAAGAGAATATCTGAATTTGGGACTCATAATTACACATAGCCACTTCATGGTTGTTGAGATTTAGTTGCATTCTAAGCAATGACCTGTATAAATCAAAAAGAAGTTAAATAAAACCACATCATCAGCTGTAATGTTACTTACTTTCACTATGTCTTATCTCTAGTATTAAAAAAAGGAAACAGAGGGATAAAACTGAATTTTCAACAAGGAACATTTAGAAGCACAATTGTGATTTTGTTGTGAAATAAAACTGATCACAAAATGATGGATTCTTTAGTGATTTCACTAATGATAATAGTAAAATATAATATTTATTAAGTTCTCATTATCTGCACGGAATTTTGCTAGGCACTCGAGATACAAAACCAGAAATTAAACAGTTCCTAGACCTTGAGGAACTTGTATTCCACTTGCAGGGTGGGACTGGGGAAGATACAACATCAGCACAGATTAGAATAATAGAAGCAGAATGATACAATGGAAAGATGTTGGATTTGGAGAGAGAGTCTGGGTTTCCACTATTTGAAAGTCATTTAACTTCTATGAACCTGTGTTACTTTAACTGCAAAACTGAAATTTTTGTTGTTGTTCAGTTGTTTCAGTTTTGTCTGACTCTTCGTGAAACCATCAGAAAACCGAAATGGCAAACTTTAAACCTAGGAAGGGTTGAGAGGCACCTTGGTTAGTGAACAGAGCTTGCTTTGAAGTCAGGAAGGTCTGAGTATCCTGTCTCTGACACATAATAGCTGTGTAACCCTAGGCAAAGCCTTTCATTTCCCTGTGCTCCAGTTACTTCTCCAAGACTATAAATTGCTGAGGCAGTGGATGAATTTGTGTGGATAAAGGAAGTCCCCTTTAACCTGTTCCTGTTCCCTATGAAGCATTAAGGATTAAGAGGCACACAGACCAGACAGTATTTTGAAGTAGAAGAAAGCATTGAAGGGTGTAGGTAGAAGAGGGGATGTACATTACAGAGGATGTAAAACTGAAACTAAATCTTGAAAAAAAGAGTCAGGATTCTGAAGGAGATGAGGAAAGAATATATTCTAGGTACCTGGAGATGTTTACACAAATGTATAGAGGTAGGAGATAGCATAGCAAATCTGAGCAACAATAAGCTTTCCAAATTGGGTAGAATGTAGAATTTGTAGGGGAGAAGGTCAGTAAAGATGTTGTTCAGTCATGCTGGACTCTTAGTGCCCTCATTTGGGGTTTTCCATTTTCTTCTCCAGTTTCTTTTACAGATGAGGAAACTGAGGCAAACAGGGTTATGTGCTTTGCCCAGGGTCATAGAGCTAGTTTCTGATGCTAAATATGAACTCAGGAAGATGTCTTCCAGATTCTAAGCCTGGCACTCTATCTACTTCACCATTTGGAGCCAGACTGTAGAAAGATTTAACCATGAAAAACAGTAACAGTGGACTCTGCTTCTATAATAACCTCAGAGCTCTGCTCTTCTTTTCACTCACTCAATCACCAACTTGGTTCAGGCCTTCAAAACTCCTGATCTGTACCATAACAATAGTCTTCTAATATTTCCCAGAGCTGCCAAAACAAGATGGTTGGATGGATGAATGGATGGATGCCTTAAACAAGCATTTAAATGGCTACTATGAGACAGACACTGGGAATACAGCTATCAATATGAAAATACAGCACACAGCTGGGAAGGGAAGTCAGAGAAGGACGTTTCTGGCTGGCAAGTAACAATTATATTGATTTGATTACTGCAACAGGGCAGACAGAAAGATACTCACACTGGGTAGGTGCAGGTTTCGAATCAACCTTACCCTTCTCTCCCCACCCCAAACCCCCAAAGTCCCCCCCACTGTCAGAAATGTACTCCTCTCTACCTTTTAGAATCCTGACTCCCTTTAAGGCTGAGGGCAGGTGCTTGTAGCTCCAAGGAGCCCTTTTTACTATCCTAGAATTAGTAAACTTTCCCTCTTTTTTATTTACATCAATGTGTCAAATTCTAATAAAAAAGGGGACAGCAGCATAATTACTTTGAAAAACATATATTAACATATTTTACTGTACTTTTTATTTTAAAAAATATTTCCTATTTGGTCCAGGCTAAGGCACTGTGCTAAATAAGCGCTGGAGTTACAAGGAGGGGCAAAGACAGATCTCTGCCCTCAAGGAGCTTACAAACTAATAACCAATATTGGTTCTAAGGCACAAGAGTGGTAAGGGTTAGGCAATGAAGGTTAAATGACTTGTCCAGGATCACACAGATAGGAAGTGTCTACGGTCAAATTTGAAAGCTGGAACTCTCAGTCCAATGAGCTCCAATGAGTCCAAGAAAGGACCTGACCCCAGAAGAGCAATTGACTATTTTAAAGCTTTTTTTGACATTTCCAAAGCATAAATACCAAAATAAAGCCTTATCTCCAAGAACCTTCACCAATTTGTTGTAAATAAGGCAAGTGCCATCATCCCCAGTAAGATAATGCAAGTAGAGGGCAGCTAGGGGATGCAGTGAATTGGAAGCCAGGTCCTAGGTTCAAAGCAGACTTCAGGTACTTCCTAGCTGTGTGACCCCAGGCAACATAACCCCCACTGCCTAGCCCTTAAAAAAAATGTCAAAAAAAAGATAATGTCAATGTTAAAATTTTCTCTATATTAAGGTTTATAATTCAAGTGTTACCCCATTTTATAAATCAAGAAACTAATTAATTATAGTCATTATAATTAATTTATAATCAATTAAGTGAATTGCCCAAAAGGTCAATACAATAATTAGTGGTATTCCAATCCAAATCCTTTTCACTACATCTTGGGAGACAGGCAAATAATTTTACAGAACCGTCGGGAGACCTGTTTGTCCCACCAACAAGCAACACCATCTCCCGACTCGAGGTATTTGCATTAGCTGTTCCCCTCCCTGACTTCATTCAAATTCCCGCTAAAATTCCGCCTTCAACAAGAAGCCCAGCTGCTGTCCGCCCCATTAACCTTTCAAGCTAAGGCCTCAGAGAGCGCCTCCAGCTTCTATACTGTTTGCTCTCCTCGAGCGCACGGGCTGCTACTGGGCTCCCCAGCTCTTCCTTATCACAGTTCCTAGTTCACAGCAGGCGCCTAACAAATGCGTATGCTTCCTAGAACCGACAACGCGGGCACAGAGGGCAAAGCCTGGGGTGGCGACCGCCAAGGTCTGAGGGATGTCGCGGGAGGGGGAAAGGGAAAGTTCGGTCTTGGAGTTACGCCAGTCCTTGGGGCCCCAGGCTAAGCGACTATCTCCTGCCCACCACAAAGCCCTCGACGCCAGAGGCTGGGGCCCGCAGGCGCGGGTCTCCCGCGGCTCTCACCTTCAATTAAGCCGGGAAGGACTCCGGGCGCCCCCTGGCCTCCCTCCCAGCCAAGGGCGCCTCGGCGCATGCGCTTTCTTTCGGTGCCCTTCCCGACCCAGCCCTCCCCTTGGGCGGGTTCAGTTTCTGGCTGGGGGGGCCGAAGTGGAATACGCGGCTCCAGCCCAGCCGGTGGATCAGACCATCGGGACTTTTGCTCTAAAGGGTTCCACGTACGCGGAAATTCTCACTGCGTGGGAAAGGAGGGAAGTACTTTACAGACACAACACAGAATATCTTTAATAATAAAGGGATAGGATCGGGTCACTGTTTCTCAGATCTTGCCAGTGATACTCCTAATGTACCGCTCCCTAATACTTACCCTGCACCCCCCCGCCCTGGTCCAGGAGATGGTTGAGTCGATTGGGCTTGGGGATGGGGGAAGGGTATAATTGTGGGTTGAGTTGGACACGTGGACCTGTTTTTCGGTTTCCCGTTCTCTGTATGGAGAGAAGAGAAGGAGGAGGATAGAGAATTTAAGGACCACAAAAATGGGGTTGTGAACAAGTCCTGACCCTAGCAAGAAGGAAAATAAAGAATTTGAGGTTTTCCTCTCTTGGTTGCTTTGTATTTATTAATTCTTGTGAGTTTGACCTCCGGAAGTATTTGATAACAACTTCTAGTTGGGGTTGTCAAGTGTGTTTTGCCTATTAGGAAGCAAGATGGGCAACAATCACGGTGCAGTCATAAAATCAGCCGCGTGCTGGTAAAATGTTTATTAGCTGGCTCTTTGAGAGAGAAAAATGTACAACCAGTAGAGTTTTGGGGTAGTTTCACCGGAGAAGGCAGGTTATGTACTTAGCTGAAGCTTTTTATGGAAAAGGTTAATAATGCACGTTATTATGAGAAATTTCTAGCCCATTCTTATTAACCATTATTTGAGGATGAGGGTTTCCCGGTTAGTTTGCAAGTTCCAGCTTGAGATGGCAGCTTTGGTTCCCTGCTTAATGCATCAATCTCCTCCTCAGGATTCTTTGATGTTGAAATCTGTTCTTCCATAAAAATTGCCCTTGCTGCTGCTTTGATATCAGTAAGGGTTTAAAATTTTTATTTCAAAAATGCTGTTCATGGATAATCAAGGCCAGTTTTCTAAATAAGATTGACTGTGATTCTGATGTCAATACTAAATAATGATGATGGCTAATTTTTATAATTAATTTTATCCTCACAACAACAACAACAAAAAATGCTATTCATGGCCCTTTTGGCTTTCTTTTTTCCTTTTCCTTTGTAATCATATCTCTATACTCCTCGAACATATTAAGCAGGTTATTAAAATTTCTCCATTTTATAGTATCATTGGGAGCACTTACCAACAAGTCCTTGAATAACTTTATCAGCACAGCATCCGTACTAATAATCTAATAATAGTAACACTTTCTCCATTAGCTTCCTACAGTCCAAAGTAAGGGAAGGGCCTGAGGGAAGTAGAGTCAATGGAAGTTTGAGTTACTAGAAATCATGGAAATAGTTTTCTGGTCACTATTTTCTCTTAGTTCTTTTCCTGACTGTTCCTCGGTCTTTTTTGCTGGTTCCCCATCCAGGGTACACATCTAAACATGGGTGTCCAACAGGATTCTGCTTCTCTTCTCCACTCCATGGTACTTCATTTGGAGGTCTCATCAGCACCCATGGATTTAATTGCCATCTCTAATGCTGATGACTTTCAAATCCTGCCCCAATCTCTCTGCATTTTCCATGGCCTTTCAGACGTATAGAACTAGAGGTTCTGTAGACATCTTAAACAGTTCATTAACTTTGACTTTAAACCTTTCCTGACTCTCACCTTCCTTATAGCAGTAGAGGACGAGGTTACCCTTCCCAGGCTTCCATCTGGTTGTGGTCCTGAATTCTCTGACCCTCCATATCCACTTTGTTGCCAAGACCTATCAATTTACCTTTGCAACATCTTCCCAAACCACCCCCTTCTCTCCTGTGATGCTGCCTGGCACCTCTCCAAGAGAGGCTTTCATGACTTCCCACCTTCATTACTGAAATAGCCCACTGGTGGGTCTGCCTGCTCAAGTCTTTCTCCGCTTCAACCTCCATTCAGCCTACAAAGTGATATTTCTAAAATATGGGTCTGATTATGTCACCTCTCCCTACTCAATAAACCCCAGTGGCTCCCTGTTGCCTCCAGGATCAAATACAAAGTTCTTTATAACCAGTCTTACCTTTTACTCCTCAGGATATATTCTTCAATCCAGTGACATAGGTCTCTGCTGTTCCATAAACAAAACATAAACGAAACATCCTGGAATGCTCTCCCTCCTCCACTTCATCTTCTGACTTCCCTGGCTTCCTTTCAGTCTCATTTGATTAATTCATTTTAATTATTATTTTTAAATAACTGATTATTAAATTAACTAATAATCTTTTATAGAAAGCCTTTCCCAATCTCCCTAAATTTTAGAACCTCTGTTATTTATTTCCTATTTGTCATATGTATTACATATATAATATACAATTTATTATCTTTCTCATTAGATTGTGAGCCTCTTTGAGGGGCAGGGAATGTTTTTGGCCTCTTTTGTATCATCAGCACTTAGCCTTAGCACAGTACATGACACATGATTTTAATAAATGAATATTTATTGTATGATTGAGATTTTTTTGATCATAGGAAAATATTTTAATTTACTAATATATTATTTTTAACTCAATTACATAAAAAACTTTTAAACTGAATTTCTTTTCATTTTGAGCCAAATTCACATCTTCCTTCTCTCTCCTCTCCTTCCCTGAGTCAGCAAGCAATCTGATATAGATTTTACATGTGTAATAGTGTAACACCTTTTCATATTAGTCCTTTTGTGAAAGAATGCAAACAAATGAAAGAAAAGGGAAGTATGTTATGCTTCCGACTGCATTCAGCCTCCAACAGTTCCTTCTCTTCCCCATCATGAATCCTAGTAGATTTTCTTGGATCACTATATTGCTGAGAAAGGCTAAGTCATTCCTAAATGGTCATCACATAATATTACTGCTGTGTACAATGGTATCCTGGTTCTACTCTTTGCTTTACCTTTCCACATCTTTCTTAAATCATTCTTGATATCAATTCTTATAGTACAGTCGTATTTTATTACAATCATATACCACAATTTGTTCAGCCATTCCCCAATTGATGGATGTCCCCTCAGTTTCCAATTCTTTGCCGTCACAAAAATAACTGCTATAAATATTTCTGTGCAAAGAGCTCCTTTCCTCATTTAAAAAAAAAATCTCTTTGGGATACAGATTTAGTAGTGATATATACAGGTTTGTTTTTTTGTTAAACTTTTACCATCTGTCTTAGAATCAATATTATGTATTTAAAGCAGAAGAGTGGTGAGGACTAGACAATGGGGGGTTAAGTAAGTGACTGTTCAGGATCACACAACTAGGAAATGTCTGAGGTCAAATTTGAACCCAGGACCTCCCATCTCTAGACCTGGCTCTCAATCCATTGAGCCACCCAGCTGCCTCCTTATACACAGTTTTATAGCCCTTTGGTCATCATTTCAAAAGGCTTTCCAGAATAGTTAGATCAGTTCCATCAACAGTGCATGAGTGTCCCAATTTTGCCACATCCCATCCAACATTGATTTATCATTTTCCTTTACTGTCAAATATTAGCCAGTCTGATAGGTGTGAGGTGGGTACTTCAAGAATGTTTTAATTTGCATTTCTCTTGATTGAGACATTCTCATTAGTTTGTTTTTATGAGTAAGTAATATTGTTTTTTTTAAAATCTTTTAAAATAAACTACTTTCTTGCTTTTATAAATGTAGGAGTCCAGGCATAGACAAATCTTGAAAATATTATAGAGGTACTCAAAAGCTGACTCTTATGAGCAATCTGCTCATTTAACAGACTCAAGGACATGTTTCTAATGATTAATTTCTATACCCTTGAATTGAATCAGGAATCTAACCTTGGAATATTCTAACCTTTCCCCAAGTCTATAGTCAGAAAACTGGCCACAGTTCAGTCTCTTTGTATGGTCAAAGGCACCCTTTTCCATGAGATAAGGACTAGTACACTCTACAGCAGGGGTCCCCAAACTACATTGTGGGCCACATGTGGCCCCCTGAGGCCATGTATCTGGCCCCCACTGCACTTCTGGAAGGGGCCCCTCTTTCACTGGTGGTCAGTGAGAGGAGCTGTGTGTAGTGGTGCTCACGTACAGTACTACTTCCGGTGACGTCATCCTTTGTGTGGCGCCTTGTTCTGAGAGTAGCTGAAGGAGAACGAGGCGCCACACAAAGGACTATGTGGCTGCACAATGGAAGATGTCAGCATGGTGAGCATCGATCTGGGGGAGGGGATTCCGCCCTGTATATATGGCTGCTCAGTATAGTGGTGGCAATGAATGGACCTGTGCAAGGTGGGACAGGCCCATCCCAGCCAACGCTGCAGCCTCTGCTATCCCAGACAGCACTGTACAGATTTGTTCATAGTTTGTTGGTTTTTTTTTTTTGTAGTCTGGCCCTCCAGCAGTCTGAGGGACAGTGAATTGGCCCCTGTGTAAAGAGTTTGGGGACCCCTGCTGTAGGGCAAATGAACGTCTGGGCTGGGCATTAGCTATACCTTTGTATTAGGATCTAGCTCTTGTATCTTGCAACGATGACCTCATAATGTTAATTGTTCTGTCAGGCCACACTTTGATCATCCATCTCCCTTTCCCCTTCCCTTGTGACCTCCATAAAATTGGCTGTACCTGCTGAGAGGAAGTTCTCGCTCCACCAGAGCTGTCCCCCTCAAGCTGACCCTGTGCTGAAACATTCTGTGTCTCTCGGTTCACTCTTTATGCCTTCCCTAGCTTACGTTTTAGTCCCCTCCTCCCTTATTTCCTCAGTCCCCAGCTCCCCTTTTCAGGTGGCCACCCAGGGACCAATATCATAAAAGCACTCAACAACTCAACAATAAAGATAATTTTGTCCTGCAGTTCCTTTAGGGCGTGTGATGGAAGTTCTTGAATTTTGACTTTATTCGTCCTATCATTTTCCGGAAGAAGCTCCCTCTGCTTAGGCAGCTCCTCAGTGTGAGGCCCAGACTAACAGGGACCTGTGTACACCCCACTGAAACACATCATGGCAGGAGGGCAGAGCCCAGCAACAGAAATCCCATCAGTCCTCATGACTCTCATAGGACCAAAACCTGTCTTGTAGAATTTAACACTTGACTTACAGCTTTCACCATTCCTTGGTTAACATGGAGTCTAGAAAGCCCGAACTTGGGGCCTAGTGGGACCTGGTGAGCCCCAGCTTTCAGGACTAGATTCCATGCTGACAAAACTGAATGAAATACAGTATAGCGCGAACCCTCTAGAGGGAGTTTAATTTGTAACCTGATTTAATTATCTGACCAGAGCTTTGGTGACAGGGAAGGAAGCCTGGGATTCTGGTCGTTTCTTCTCTTAAAAAAGAGGATGTTTCAAAACCCTTACTTGGGTTTTAACAGACATCCTAAGGCAGAAGAAAGGGAGGGCTGCTAACTGGAGCTAAGTGACCTGTCCAAAGAACCCAGGCAGGGAATGTCTGAAGTCACATTTGAACCCAGGGCAGAGTAATGGAGATTATGGCAGGTTCAAAAGATGGATTTCTTTGCCACCCTGACATAATCTTTTTGTAAAGAAAGTTTATTCGACGTCTAGTGAGGATTCGGGTTTTATGGGAGACCAGCACCCAGGCCTGATCAAAATGAAAAAAACTAGAAGTCCTCAGTTTATTATTTGGGGCAGAAAGCCCAGATTTAACCTTGTCACCCTGAGGGAAGGTCCACCTCACCAGACAATGGACCTCCTGGTGGTTTGGGTGGGAGCAGCTAATCCCATCCAATGTTAGGTATCCCTTTTGTCCCAATGGCTTCTCCCCAGGCTAAAGTCTGTGTTTTTCCAGTTAACACCCAGGAAGTCTGTTTAACCAGGATTGTTTATATGTGAGATTATTAGTGTTTAACTAACTTTGTTCAGCCTTTTATGGCATTGAAGGAAGTATCCATAAATCTCTCTTTTCTTTAATGGCCTGCTGTTGTGGGGTGCAGAGGTGAACCCCTGGGGTTCGGGAAGGACACCTTTCCCAAAAATACAAGACTCCGAAACTTGGCTTAAAAACAAAAAGAGAAATTGATTGATTTGGAAAGTCATGTTGAATCTGGTCAGGAGGCAGCATAGGTGGCACTTCATGGGTGGGAGAGCTGCCCCTTGGGAGGGCAGCAAGACCTGGAGGGTTGCTCCCAGAATGCCTCAGTTCTGGGGTTTTTATATTCTTTTACAGCAGTGAGGATGTGACTCTGGAGCGGGGGTGGGGGGAAGTTTGCCCGAAGGCATCGGGTGGTTCTTGAGATTTGGAGGACCCATGGATGAGGTGTCTTAAATCCATTTCAAATCAATGGGACAACCATAGGAGGATAATCCTCCCTGGGCCAGATGTTTTGGGTTGGGAGTTGGAGGGTGTCAGGGAGCCAAGGAATTTCCCTGATAATAGTTTGCCCAATTTTCTGGGGGTACAGATGTCCCGCCTCTAAGAGGAATGGACAAGATTGCAATATGCAGGGTTGGGATCAATCAGTGATTAAGAGAAACAAAGGCTCCAAAGTCTGAGCAAGGCTAGCAGTTGACCAATCATAGAAATCAGTGGCCCCTCAGTTACAGAGACCCATCACAGAGAAGCTCTTTCTACAGTTTGATTGCACAATTTCATTCCATCTGGTCCGCTGGAGCCAACTAAACTACGTCCACCATTATACCGACTTGCAAAAGGGGATGGTATCTGATCCAAGGATGAAACAGACCAACAGTATAACACACAGGAGGGAGTATTACACAAACTGCAGTTTGGGCTCAGCACTCTAAAAATGGCTGGCCCTGAGTCTGGGGCTTGCAGGCTTTTAATACACTTTTGTGGTAGAGGGAGTGCACAGGAATTCCTGGGGTGGGGGTCCTTATATAACAGTTAGGGTTGTTATCAGTTCCTGGCACATTCCAGGGTATGGTAACTGGTTCTTCATTAACTTGCCTGCAGGGGCTCTAGGGGCAAGGGGGTCAGGGAGAAAATAGGTCCCGGGGCTGGTCCTTCAGTGGAGATGATAGGTAGATAGAATGATTAATAGATAGAGAGCATTTATTAAAGGTTTACTCTGATGGAGGTGCTATGCTAAGCCCTGAGAGCAAGAAAACAAGAAGGTCCCGCCTCTCAAGGAACTCACATTTTAATAGGGAAAGAAAAAATGAAGTGGGGCTTGGAAAGGTGGGGTATCTTGGGAGAAAATGGCAAGTGGAATCCCAGACTCCATATAACAGCATTATTGAGCTAATCTTCAACATAATTATACTTACCCTTCACCCGCAATGGGCCCAGCAACTCATTCCACTGTCTCCAGGTATTATTGCCTGTGTAGACCAATAACTATAGAATAGTTGCCATTCAGAAAATCTGATCTCATCTGAAACAATTTTTGCTTGTTTTTTCCATTTTGTATGTATAGTGAATATCTACATACAAGGAAACATGATAACTGTTGAAAAGCTTTTTTGTATACTGATCTTTTCATTGTATTGTTGATTTTTCAATAAAAATTATCCAAAAATTCAACTGCTTAATTATGCTACATTGATCAAATTAATGATTCATCACTAAGAAATAATTTTGTTTTCACAATCTCTCCACACATAAAAAATAACAAAGCATATGCAATCATATCACTCTCACACACAATATTAATATGAATAATATTTTAGTAAAAGCAAAACTTGGGGGCAGCTGGATAGCTCAGTGGATGGAAAGCCAGGCTTAGAGATGGGAGGTCCTGGGTTCAACTCTGGCCTCAGCCACTTCCCAGCTGTGTGACCCTGGGCAAGTCACTTAACCCCCATTCCCTAGCCCTGACCACTCTTCTGCCTTGGAGCCAATACACAGTATTGACTCCAAGACCGAAGGTGAGGGTTTAAAAAAAAAAAAGTAAAAGCAAAACTTTTTTGTACTGCGGATAATTTTTAGTCATTTAATTTCATCTTTCTTATTCATAATTTTAAAATTATTTTTGTGTGTTCTCTATAATGCATGTAGCATATTAACATGCTATATAATTTATACATATGATAATTTAATTTTATCAATTTTATAAATAAATGTACTTGAACAATATGTTTAGTCATGGGGTGTGGGGGAATAAAAAAGTTTGGAGACTATTGCTGTAGATAACAAAGTAGATTAGGCTGATCATATAAGAGAATGTGCCAACACATTAAATTCCTGCTCCATGCTGATGGTCATCCTCCCCTGTATTCCACCCCACTCTGATCACAATTTCTTTCTCTACCATTTCCCTATGTATTTGGTCATCCCTTTATGGTATACTAATAGTAAAGTGGTCACTGTGAAAACATTTGTAATTCAGGAATGATTTCCATCAGTTGAGCATTTCTGAAGTGACTAATAGGTGTAAAGATGCACTAGAGCAGTGAGCCTTTTAGAGAGAGAGTGCCAGGTGTGCCCTGCCCCTCTCCCATACCCCATTTAGGGGAAAAAGGGTGGGGTATGTGAAAAAAAGGTCATTAGGCACAGTGGAGAGGAGGAGGGAGCAGCTTCACCTAAGGTCCTTTGCCTTTCTAATAATGAACTAGGGTGTGTTTGTGTGTGGCATGTGTCCACAGAGAGATCTCTGCATGCCATCTTTGGCAAATGTGCCATAGGTTCACCATCACTGCTTTAGGGATACAGAGACTGACTGAAAAATAGCTGTTGTTCTCAGAGAACTTACCTTTTAGTAGACTAACGATTTCTAAATTTAAAAATTGTTCGCCCCTCTGTACTTTCCAGAAAACATTTCATGCAAATAACTTTTAGCTTATACTGTATTCACAGGAATAGCATGCTCCCCTTTTTCTACTCTCCTAATTGGGTCAAATTTGATGACTTTATTTTCTGTGGGTGCTGTACTAAAAATACCCAATCATTTTGGATCCTACGAGAGGGCACATACAGAATTTGGAAAATTTTCTATTGCATGGCTAATAGGTAAGCAATAAATTTAAGATAATTTGAAAAGAGAGAATTAACAGCTAAATGGGTTTGGCAAAAGTTTCCTTGAGGAGGCAGCTGGGTAGCTCAATGGATTGAGAGTCAGGTTTAGAGATGTGAGGTCCTGGGTTCAAATCTGACCTCAGACCCTGGACAAATCCCTTAATCTCCACTGCCCAGTCCTTATTGCTTTCTAGGGCTTGGAATGAATGTCCAGGATTGCTTCTAAGATAGAAGGTATTGTAAGATATATAGATCATTCAGTTGAAGATAGCAAAAAGCCAGGTGGTGACTATGGGCTGGATGCAGAGTTTTTGAGTCACCTACATAAGCACAATAAATAAAACCCAAGGGGGATGGTAAGAGGAATTGCTGCCTGGCTCCACTTCCGTCTAGTGGGCTGGGCTAGTTCTTGTTCTTGAAAGCCATTGAGGGGATTAGCCAGGTGGAATGAGAGCCAGCCCTTGAGATGGGAGGTCCTGGGTTCAGACTTGGCTTCAGACCCTTCCTGGTTGTGTGACCCTGGGCAAGTCACTTCACTCCCATTGCCTAACCCTTAACATTCTTCTGCCTTGGAACCAATACGCAGTATTAATTCCAAGATGGAAGGTGAGGGTTTAGAAAAAAAAAATCTTTTTGGGATACAGACCAAATAGTGGTATTACTGGATCAAAAGGTTTGCATTTTTTTCTAGCCCATTGGGTATAATTCTAATTTGTCCTCCAGAATGGTTGGATCAGATCACAACTCCACCAGCAATGCATTAATGTCCTAATTTTGCCACACCCCCTCCAACTTTTACCACTCTTTTACTATCATATTGGCCAGGCTGTTAGGTGTGAGGTGGTACCTCAGCACTGTTTTAATTTACATTTCTCTAATCAAGAGGGATTTACATTTTTTCATAGGATTGATAGCTTTTATTTCTTTATCTAAAAACTGCCTATTCATTGTCTCTGACCATTTATCATGACTTGGATTCTTACAAATTTCACTTAGTACTTTATATATTTGAGAAATGAACCCTTTAGAGAAATGTTACAATTTTTTTATTATTAAAGTTTTTAAAAAAATAGATGCTTATAAAAATGTGTCATCTCACTACTATCTTCTCACTGCCAAACCTTTTCTCCTTTCAGGAAAGAAGGAAACAACCACTTATTAAGTGCCTACTATGGTGGCAGAAGAAATAAGAGTACTGGGCCTGAAGTCAAGAAAACTCCATCTTCCTACATTCCAATCTGTCCTCAGCCATTCCCCTAGTTGTTCAGCACTGTTTGCCTCAGATCTTCATCTGTAAAATGAACTGGAGAAGGGAATGGCAAACCACTCCATTGTCCACCAAGAAAATCCCAAACAGGATCACTGAGAATCAGACACATCTGAAAAATGTGTCAGGCATTGTGCTAATAATTAGCACACTAGGAATACCCCATTTGAACTTCCTGATCTGAAACTATATTATAAAGCAACAGTCAAAATCATCTGGTATTGGTTAAAAAATAGAGGTAGATCAGTGAAACAGACAAGGAGATTCTGAAATAACAGAATACAGTAA
The DNA here is from genome assembly GCF_027887165.1 of Monodelphis domestica. Classification (NCBI taxonomy): domain Eukaryota; kingdom Metazoa; phylum Chordata; class Mammalia; order Didelphimorphia; family Didelphidae; genus Monodelphis; species Monodelphis domestica. The sequence goes on along the minus strand of NC_077230.1, from coordinate 13,186,501 downwards.
CTTGGCATTTTGATAAAGTGGAAAATATGTATTACCTAGAGAAAAGCTTCCTACTTGATAAAAAATGCTAAGAAGCCTGGAGTTTGGCAGGAAATAGACTAAGACTAGAATCTTACCAAAAAGCCACAAAAATATTAGCAGTGAAATAGATCACAAACCTCTCATAGTTATATGTAGAAGTATTTTTTTAAACTCTTATTTTCTGCCTTAGAATTAATACTAAGTTATTGGTTCCAAGGCATGAGAGTGGTAAGGGCTAGCAATTAGGATTAAGTAATTTACTCAGGGTCACACAGCTAAGATGTATGTGAGATCAAATCTGAACCCAGGACTTCCTGATTCTCTATCCATTGCACTATCCAGCTGCCCCAAAGATAGCTTCTTAATACTTTAGAACCACTCGAAGACTTTTGGGGGACAAGGTACACCTAAGGATGATTAAAACCTTCAAAATAAAGAACAAATGAGGGAAAAGTCCAAGAGGGAGGAATTTGAAGCAATTCAAATCAACTTGTCTAGTTTGCTGAAAGAGGGAAATAAAGAATGAAGAATGATAATGATCAGAGGGATAGAATGAAAGACTCAGAATTAAGAGGTAAAGAGAGTCTTTTTTTTTTTTTTTTAAAGAATTTTGATGCCTTGCTTGACTGGGAATGAAAAGACAATCAAGCTAGAGCTTGAATAGTTGTTATGTGAGATATAAGATAGGATTACCTGTATGTTTGTTCCACATATAGAGAGCTTTATTTTTTATTATGTTAAGTTTGGTATTAGGTTGGAAGCAGGCAGATTTCTCAGTAAAAAAATAGTCTTTATGATGTATTAATCTTATTTTTGTTATTCCTTTATTAAAAAAAACTCATTAAATATTTTCCAATTAAATGCCAAACATTTAATTACAATTATTAATTTTTTAAAATGTCAAATTCTCCCCCTCATTGCAGGTAAAGATGAATTGACTGAGGAAACAAAGAATTTAGAAATACAATAACATATATAATACCATATATTTAAAACATGAAATAAAAACTTTTTGACAGTCAGAGGACATCAATTCAGGTAAATGTATTTCCAAATTATTCCACACAGAAATAATTAATCTTATTACTTTTGGTACTTTATACTAGTCACAAATAAAAAACTATGCTATTATATTCAATTTAATAATAATACTCAACATTTATATAGTGCTTACCATATTTATAGTGCTTACCATATTTATAGTGCTTATCATAGTGTCAAGCACTTCCCAATCATATCATTTGATCCTCACACAGCAATATTGGGTATTATTTTCCTCTTTACAGATAAGGAAATTGAGGCAAACAGAGATAATGTGTTTAAGATCACACAGCTAATAGGTTTGAGATTGGAGTGTAACTCAAGTATCCCCAGGGGGAAACTGATCTGAGATGAGAGAGATTAACAGGGTTAGAGTCTCTGAAATGAGCCACAAGAGTTAGAGGGGAATCTAAGATGGAGGAATTATAGGGATTCTCTGAACTGGGGTGAAAGTCAGAGGGGATACTAAGACAGAAGTTAAGGATTTTAATTAAAAACAAAACAAAAACTTTATAATCTCTCTAATCTCCAAAGTCTACTAAAATATTTTTTTAGCAGTGGAACTTAATGTAAGCTCCTGCTGAAAGTCTTAAGAGGGAGTGAGTCCTGTTTACTGGTACAATTGCTTAAAAAATGAAATTTCATTATTCTTTCCCAGCATGCTAAAATCTGGATGCAGGTTTTAAATTTAATTTTCTAGAAAAGTAGTTTTGTATACATGATAGAAATTACAAATGACTACACTTAACAGATGAATTCAGATTCTTTCACCCCAAATTTGTGTTGACTTATTCTTCTTTAGTCCAACAAATCTTTCCATTTCCTCCAAGTTTTACTGTACCATTGGCCACCAGCTGTAAAGCAGCAGGAAATATTTTATGCTCTGCTATTTTTACTCTTTCTGATAAAGTTCCAATAGTGTCACCTCTCAATACTGGGACAGCTTCTTGAGCAATAATCTGACCAGCATCCACTTCTTCCTACAAAAAAAAACCACAACTGTTTTCAACATTTTCAAAGCTAACTTGCTTGAAAGAATTCATTTTAAAGAAAAGAAATAGACTTACGGCCACAAAATGCACTGTACAACCAGTGATTCTGACTCCAGATTTAAGAACCTGCTCATGGGCATTTGAACCCTTAAAGGAAGGGAGCAATGATGGGTGGATGTTGAGTATTTTACCTAGAAATTAAAACAAAAACAAAACAAAACAAAACAATACAAAATAAAAATTGGTTAGAGTTTAGATATCCTTCATTCCTAATAAAGAGTTGTACTATGAACAAAAATTGGGCCCTCTATATGCAGGATGATTTTATACGGATTACATATTTTTCCCAGAATCACTTACATACTGTACAGAGCTAATAATACTAATAGTACTATAGTTTTGAGCCACCATTTATAACAGAATCCAGTAAGAACACACTTACACATAAGCATGCCTATTAGGTACAAAGGCACTGGGAATACAAAGACAAAATGAAAAACTACCCTTGCCTTTATGGAAGAATCACAACATGTAAACAAGTAAGTCTGTATATCATTATTTGAGGAGAGAAATAAGCCTGACTTGGAGAATTCAGGGGAGGTTTCCTACAGATCATAAAAGAGCTGATCCTTGAAGGCATTTTAAGAGGAAGGAGGGAAGGGAAAAAGCATTTTTTAAGCACCTACTTTGTTCTAGGCACTGTGGTGACTGTTTTACAAACATTTACTTGATCCTCACAATATTTTTGTGAGGCAGATACTTTTATTTTCCAGTCGAGGAAACGGAAAAAGAGAGGTTGTCACTTGTCCAGACACAGCTAGTAGTGTCTGAGGCCACATTTGAATGTGGGTCTCCCCGACTCCATGAGCAGGGCTCCCGCCTCACTGCCCTACCTAGCTACCTCGGTAGGCAAAATCTAGAGTCTATATAAAGATAAGGAATCATTATGTAGGTGGGAGAAATGCTTAGTTCAAAGAACTGTTAGGCCAATTTGGCTGCATCATTGAATACACGAATGGGATGTGAAAGAAACCTACAACGGTCGATTTAGATATTTCAAATTGTCTAATTTATAATTTACAATTTTTCTTAGAGCAAGAGGAAAACGACAGGAGATTCTTGAACAGTGGAATAACTCAGGTGAAATATCCTTTAAGGAAGTTATTTTCACAATTCTATGGAGAGCCTGGAAGTAAGGGGGACTAGGAAGCTTAAGGGATTATGAGAGAGAGGACTGGAGGGTGCTGCTAAGAATGGAAGAGATGCAAAAGACATTGTGCAAGTTTAGATTGGATCTTGTCCAAGGAATTGACTGATAGCTCAAAGGGACTCCATTTTGAGGGAACAAGCTTTATCTTAGTGGCTATAGACAGTTAGCCAGCTAGTAGTAAGTGAGGTAAGGCAAGTCAGGTAAAGGGAAAGAAAGAATAAGAGAACGAGGAGAGGGATGCTTTTTATCTGGAAGGGGTCATTTTGTTCGGGCAGTTGTTTCTAAGGACCTGATGTCACTTTACCCCACTTTAGTCTGTGTGGCTCTACCCAGAGTTCACTGGTTGCCCACCGAAGGGGAGGCAGGCCTCAAAGTAAATGAAATGCTAATGCTATGTTAAATCCCCTGGGGCAACTTTAGGCTAAGTTTGCCTTTTCTGAGCAGACTCTAAGGAAGATGGGGATTGTGGAAATGGAGCATTGACTGGGTGACTGGGAACTGACTGAATTCCCTGTACTTGTGGTCCACAGACCCTAACCAATGCCTAAAGGTTAGGTTATGCCTAAAGACAATGTGAGGAGTTTTCTCATAATTGTGAACCTAAGCAGGTGAGTATATGTCATCTGAAAGGTGGTCCCATACTAATCCACTATTGTTTCTATTTTCTCTTGCTTGTTTACAGCTACTTGGCAGGATGTGTGGGCTATTTTAGCCCACATCACAACTACCAAGACTCCACAAATAAAAACTGAACATGTAGGCCAGAAGAGTTCAGGATGATTCTGGGGACTGGAAGGGTAGGGATAAGGGGGAGGGGTGTCCAACAGAAATAGAGAAGTCTGATCAAAAGATGAACAGTTGCAGGTGGAAAGATAAAAGCAGGTAGAGAGGTACACTATGGACTTCATGTTCAAGAGGATGGATGGGGTTATAAAGATGGAGAGAAATGCACCTCAGACTACTATTCTTCTTGTCAAAGGAAATGAGGAAGTATGAAAGAGGGCACACTATCCAGTCCCCCCGCCCTTTCCTAACTCCTCTTTGAGGCTGATGTAGTTGTGAAGACTATTAAGGGGCAATATCCTCAAGGATATAAGTCCCAAGAAGAAAAGACATAGAAAATCAATCAATAAATATTATGTACCTAAATATCAGAGAACAAATAAAAAAGCAGTTAAATCCATAATAATTTTAATGACAAAATTATAGAAGATGAAAGGAAGGGGAGAGGGAAATCAGGAAAAATTTCATGCAGAAGGTGGTATTTGGGCTATATTTTGAAGGAAGAGAGGTATTCTGTAAAGTAGAGTTGAGGAGTGTATGTTCTAGGCATGGAGAATGTAAATGGTGTATCAAAAATATCCTATCAAGGTCAATTTGACTGAATTATAGAATTCAGGAGGAATCTAGAATGAGGTTGGAAAGACATATTGGACAAGGTAACTTTCTATGGTGGAAAATCACTGGGAAGGTGATATGTTTACATACTATTTTGGGTTATCATTTAGAAGCTTAACTTTCTATATGGGATATGTATATATACTTTTAAAAACTCTGACATTAAAAAGGTAGTGCAGCATAATGGGAAGTACACTGGGGGTAGGGAGGTGGTGCCAAGATGGTGGTTTAGTAGCAGAGAAAGCTGCAACCACTCTGACAATCCTTCCAAACCAATCATTAAAAAGTATCTGAAAACAACAGGAGTCAAAAACTAAAAGCAAGACCCAGAGAGGGGGCTCTCCTGCTGAATGCAACTTGAAAGGTAGGCAGAGTGGGTGGATTTTCATGGGCTAAGGGGGAATCGAAAATAAAACAGCATACAGAGGAATGTTGGTCAATCACCCCTCCCTAAACCTACTGTGCCAGGTTCCAAGTTTGGGCTTAGGCAAACTTTGGGATCCCAGGACCCTGCCTATACCCCAAACCCCACACTCTAGATCCACCCCTTGAAATCTTAGGCCCTGCCACCAGCCCTTTCAAGTCTGCTTTCCTACAACTATAAGCAATTGAAGTTAAGCAATTTGCCTATGGTCATACAGCTAGGAAAGTTCTTATTTATTCTGTCTCCTCTCATTTATAGGATTTTGGGATTCATAAGCTATAAATCATTATGAGAATACTGAGGTTAAAAATATATGCTTATGGGGGTAAACAGGTGGTTCAGTGGAGTCAGGCCTAGTGATAATGATTATATTATAAACTCATCACAATTTATACTTCCAATCTCAATTCAGCCTTCTCATGTAATCAAGAGATGTCTGACATATCAACTACAAAACAGTTCTAGGATTTTTAGTAGAAAAATCACTGAATATAGAAACAAAACAAACCTCTCAATTTGTCCTAATTTTGGAAAAGACATTTAGTCAAACACCCTGGTCCACAGACATGCATTAGGACTCTAACCTCTAGAAGTTGCTCAAGTTATGGTTGCACGAAAATAAAATAACATCAAATAGTTTACTTTATGGAATTCTTGCACAAAGTCCTAATAAAAGAGCTATATTTTGGGTTGGCTGGTAGTTGTTAAATGAACAAATTGCTTACCATTCCACTTTTGGACAAAAGGATGAGACAAAATTCTCATGAATCCTGCAAGACAGATTAGGTCAATGGAGAACTCTTCAAGGACTTTGTCAATTTCACTGTCAAATTCTGTGCGACTTTTATATAATTTATGATTAATTACCTGTAGAATAAAAGATGGTACATAAAAAGCAATTGTTTCAAAGGTATAATCAAGTCATAAAACCCAACATATACAAAAAACAATTGCACTAAAGTCATGATCAGATATTTCATTCAATCATTAAAGTGGGTTTGGTTTTTTGAAGGGATGCCATAAAAAGATCACAGGGAATGCCTAAACTGGAAAAGCTGTAGGTATAGGAGCAGTCACTATATTCTTTTTACTTAAATTCAATTCAGACATATAATAAGCAAATTATGGAGAAAAAGTGAACTAGGTATTTAAGGATGAAAACAGTACCTTATCTCAAAGATCAAATCATGTAGGTGAGGAAAGAGAGATCAGAAAAAAAACATTTGGTACAAATAAACCTGACTATGATATGAGGCAGGATGCGATGACAGCAAAGGAGAGATCCAGATAAAATACTAAGAAAATTTTAAGAATAAGAGAACACATATCTATGGAAGAGTTGATGGAAGTAATGGTACATGAATTGATCCTTGAAGGGAGAAGCATTTCCACAGGAATACAAAGAACAGATAATATTAGTTACATGTATAGGAGAATGGCCTGTTTGTACCTATGGGATGGGATTGAAGTAGGGGAAATGAGACAAGTCAAATATTCAGATTAGTCACAGTAAAGTACATGTGCAATAAACTTGGATAGGCTGAAAACAGAATATTTATTTTATCCTATATAGATCCCACAAGGATTTTTAATCCAGAAAGCAAAATGTTCAGACATACATTGGGAAAGGGAGGGACTGGAAGCAAGGAGATGACTTATCTTTTAAAAGTCCAAATGAGTACTAAGGGACTCCACAATAACTCCACAAGGGCAACAGTATGTTTGGTAAGGAGGGGATGTACTTGAAACATACTGAAGAGGTATAGATAGTTAGTAGTTTCTGTGAAAAAAGATCTGAGTTTTCATTGCAAACAATCTGAATAAATAACAAAGCAGATAAAACAAATAAAAACTACTGTTTTTGTGGGCTGCATTTTGAGTGATGTAGTGTTCGGAATATGGCAAACAGTTATTAGTTCATAATACTGTTTTGAGCATATTTTTGGGAGGGCATTCATGGATAGAAGAACATCCAGGGAAAGGATGAAAATGATGATAAAAGACTGATTCAGTTTATAGAGCTGAGAGAAAAGTCAGGGAATTAAATAGGACTATCCCTTGAAGAGAAGTTGTAGAAAGGTAGGTTAAGCACTTAACTGAGGAAAAATATGCTAATCATCAGAGTAATCCTAATGTGAAATGGCTGTTTCAGTAGATAGAATGTCTCCGGATAGAGGCTATAAAATAAAAGTGGGATGAAGACATGCTGGCTGAGTTGTAGAGGGGATTCTTAGTCAGGTATAGGTTGGCCTAAAAGATCATTTACGTCCTTTTGATAACTATGAATTCCTGAAGCCTGATACCTAGAATGGATTCTAAGATAGAAAGCAAGGGTTAAAAAAAAGGTCAAGGCTCGTTTTGCTCATGAGTTTTATTCTCAATATATTTTCCAGTTCACTTATGAGATGCCTTACATTTTGTTCTATTTTTTTTCAGTCTGACTTTTGTTTTATGGAGTCGCTGGATTCTATTTAGGCCATTCTAACTTCCAAGGATTTTGCTGCTTGGGCAAAGTTTTGTGCCCCTTTTGTCAAAATGTTAATTTCCTTTTAAATTCTTTCTCCTATAGCTCTCATTTCTTTTCCAATTTTCTTTCTCTGGTTCTCTTATAAAGGTAACAAAAACATTTAATTATTCTTTTTTCTTTGAGGATTTGATAGAAGATATTTTGAAGTCATTTTCTTCTAGGTCTGTCTTGAGAATTGCTGTCACCATGAATGTTTTTTTATGGTGGGATCCCTTTTTTGTTTGCTCATTTAAAGGCAGCTTTCTGACCCTGGAACTGATATATGGGCCTGGCTCTATACATCTCTGAAGGGAAGGTTTGGAGTCTTATTATTGCTTGCTTGGAACATTAAATGTGATATTATTCTAGGATCTCAAGGGTCAGTTCAGGACTTGCAAATTTTTTTACTGTTCTCAAAGGGGTTTGAGTCAAGAAAAAGCCTGATTCTCTCTGCACCTCCAACCTCCACCCAATGTGAGCTCTACAAATTCCTGACCTGGGTTTAAGTATGAGCAAAAGTAGACTACTGCTGAACTGGGATATAGTAAGCTGAGGCTATTTGAGAAATTCTGCTGGTCCAGAGTGACAGAATAGACTCCTCTTTGGACTGGAATTCTTATACTAGTTATTACTCTGTGAGCTTTAGAGTTTAAAACTACTGCTGCTTCTGAACCTGTTCCTTTCTTGGTATAACATCCATTCCTTACTACCCTGGAATGCCAGGAACCTGGAATTAGGTAGTGAGCAACAAAGCTCTTATTAGTACCTATCCCTATTGTAAACCTTAAAATTTCACAGACTTATGAATGTTAAAAATTTTACTCCACATTGAGGAATCCTCCAATTCCCTACTTGAAATAATTCCCTACCAGATAGTGAGAACTCTACTTGAATGTGAAAACTCCTTGCTAAACAATGAAAGTACTTGGACCCATGCTTATAATAAGGCAAGGAGTTCTTTGAGCCAGGCCTGTTTTTAGAATTGATACAATGGGATGCTAGGTACCTAAAAGGGTTGGGCAAGTTTTCTCTTGATGAGATTAGTTGTTTTCTCTTTTTCAGACTTACTGAGATTGGTCAACTTAGCAGGAATTTAGATGGGCAGTCCTTTGGAAAGCATCTACAGGGATTGGTAGATGTAGGGACTTAGGGGAGGTGACATGGGAGAAAAACCCCTATATAAGAAAAGCAGAATCTCTTGAGGAGAGATATCCTTTTGGAGAATCTCTGATGAGGATCGCTTGGGAAGAATCTCTTGAGAGAGGCTCTGGAGAAGGGAAGCTCTTGGAGGACAATCTCTAAGGAGGTCTCGCTGGAGCTCCTCTAAGGGGACTCTGTCCCCTTAGGCCTTTTGGAACAGTCTCTGGCTGGAAGGCTCTCTGGTGAAGTCAGCTGAGATGGAGCTGGCCTGGTGTCACTAGAATCCTTGTTTAGGCAGACCTTGTGGTGAGTGTTAAAAGACTGACTGACTGATTCTCTCTCTTAAGACTCAGGTCTAGGCCATATTGGCTTGAGGCCCTTCATAATTATTCCTTTCCTACTCTTTCTCTCTTTCTCTAATTCCTCATTATATTATTAATTAAAAATCTTTATAAAACCCAGTTGACTTGGGTATTTGAATAATTGGTAATATTTCCCTGGCGACCACCTTATATTTGATTTTAAAACCCAAGACACTGTAGTGAAACATATTTTCTGTGGTCAAATTTACTCACCCTCTCTTATATCTATCACAATTTATATCTTCCACTACTTTAATCACTACAGTTTAAGACCTCAACCATTTTAAATCTCACACTATTAAGGTAAGGGTCTAGGACTGCTGTTTGCTCTCATCCTAGACTGGAGAACCCTCCTGACCAGATCCTGTTCTGAGTATTCAGGCATAGACTTGTGCAAAGCATGGAGACAGAAGATGGAATTTATGTGAAAACAGCATAAAGAGGAGTAATGTCTAATAAGTTTTGGGAAAAAATAGGCTAAAGTAAAATGATGGATTTCCATAACAATGGAACCTGATTTTAATTCTAAAAGCAATAAAGACACACAGGCAGCATAGTGTAGTGGACTAGTCTTGAAGATCTATTTGAATCTGTCCTCACACATTTACTGTGTATCCTGGGCAAAAATCACTAAATCTCTAGGCCCCAGTTTCCTTATTTATAGAAAGGTGTTGCTGAATTTGATGATCCTAGAGGTCCCTTTGATTGTTAGGCAAGTAGGTGTCCCAGTGGATAAAAAAGTGGTGCTGGAGTCAGGAAGACATGAATTCTAATCTAGTATTAGACTTATTAACTAATTGACCTTGGGCTAGTCATTTATGTTCTGTCATAGTTTCTTCGCCTAAAAATAACACACCTCAGAGTTGAGTGGTAACATTTATAAACCACTTAGTACAGAGCCTGGCACATACATAGTAGGCACTTAATAAATCCTTGTTCCCTTCTCTTCCTTCCCTTCTAAATCTAATATTCAAGGAGTTATAACATCAGACTTTTGCTTCAGGAACATATCTCTGGTGTCTATGTTGAGGACTGATTGGAGAGAGAGAGAACTGAGAAAGGGAGACCAATTAGGAGGCTATTAAAATAGTTCTGATAATAGGTATAGTCAGGGTCTCAATCAACTAGGATAGTGGTCATGAATATAGAGAAAGGAATGAATGAATGAGATGTGAAAATAGAAATATATGAGAGATGAGGGAGCAACTTGATAAAAAACACTATTGAGAAATGAATAAGATTGACTTTGGCAGGATAACCCTAATACTCTTCCAATTTCCTTTTGTAGTAAAAGAAAAAATATTTCAGAAGATGGCTATCATAAATTTTGAAGAGTCTAAGAACACCAACCCCCCCCCCCCCATTCAATGCTAAGAACAACCTACCTTAGTAGGGATACCAGCTTTTTCTGCTTTCTCTAGCCCAGCCACTCCATCTTTATTAGAGATAACAATAACAATTTGGGCAAAGCTAGTTGGTTCCTTAGTACTATCTATTAGAGACTGGAGATTTGTGCCTACAAAGGATAGAAAAAATACAAGTTCATTACTCATAAGAATGAAAATATGATCCCTCTCCTGAAATAACATTGTTAAATGGTTGTTTCTGTCCTACATATGTTACTGTGAAGGAAGTTTCGAAAGTAGTTATGAGGTTTCTAACATTCTAGGCCAATTTCCTATGAACAAAGAGATAAAATGGGTGACATCTCTTGTCGGGACACTAATTTAACGGATGAAGAAATGCTGTTCAGGACATTGATTCCTAGCTCTTGGCTAAATCAATCTGCTAGCCCTACTAAGGCAACCACTTTCCTGAAGAATCAATTTAGTGCAGGATACTAAAATACTTGGAACATTTCACCTCATGGGACTATACTTAAAATATACAAAGAGAATTCTGCATATGTCTGGTTTCTCCTTCCTTGCTATTCTAATTTGTTTTTATGATTTTTATGGTGAGACATTATAAGTTTGGAGCTTAGTGTGGTGTGAGACATTGTTTTAAATCTACAAATTGCTTTCCAGGCATTTTGTCAAACATTAAATTAAAAAACAAAACAAACAAAAAAAAAACCCCACCACCTTGTAAATTACTAATGATGAACTAAAAAAAAAATTTTAACTGCTCTGGGTTTTAATTTCTCCACCTATAAGATGAGAGGGGCTGTACCATATTAGACTAGGGAATCAAGCAATCAGGATTTTACTCCTGGCATTGCTACCAACAACTTGGGCAAATTACTAATTCTTTTTGGACTAGACTATCAATTTCTAATTTTCTTTATATAATCAAAAATTCTATGATTCTATGACTAGGGCATATATTAGGGACTCTCATTTCTAGTACTCTATGTATACAACCGCTAAGTTAGGTATCTCCAAAACTAGGCTATAAATGGCTTCTTTGTAGTATAATAATTATATTACTACTACAATGATAACTACCACTACCACTACTACGACAACAACTACATATTACCAGTAATAATTACTGGTCAGATCTATTAGTGGTTAAATAAAAATAAATAAAAAAACAAAGCCCAAACTTGAAAGACATTTTAAAGCTAAATGCCACCCTGAATTTAAAATAAAAGCCACCAGAAGTTAGAATTTCTAAATTTATAGTGAGTCCAATATGATGACACAAAACTTTCTCCTTATTCTTTACCATGTTTCCCTGGTTTCTTTCTAACTCAATATTCTTTCAACTTTTAGTAGTCATTATTGTTTCATATGTAAACAGAAAAATGAATCTTACCTGTTCCAGATATTAAAACAGCCACTCGTGCTCTCTTTGGTTGGACACCAAAGCAATCCTTTAAAGAATCATTCACTAATGAGAATGATCCATTTATTTGCATTGTTTGAATTAGATGTTTGACTTTCACTGGGGAACACCCTTGATCAAAGTCATAATACAAAGGCAGAAAAGTGGCAGATTAGTAAGAAGACAGTTTAAATGTCTAAGCTTATATAACCAATAAAAGACATCTTCATCCCTCAAATGTGTTGTTATAAAACTATTTAATACAAAGAAGTCTGTTCCTAGACTTTTCTCATTACAAAAAATCATATAGCATTAGTTCCTTCACTAAACAGTTGGTAGCTTTTAAATGTTCTATCCCAAATCTAGTGTTGATAGTAGTTACACAGTGTCATAATTTTAGCATAGCATCCATATGCTAGGGCACAAGCTAAACTGAAGAATTAAATGACAGAGATAATATATTAAAGAAAATGCTTTGCTGAATATAAACTAGCATTCTTATTGCTAAAGAAAAAATGCAATCTTTTACATGAACAAAATAAAATAACAAATTAAGAGTTAAAACCTGTAGGACAAGTAACTACGTTCCCGATTATCCAGGCCTCCTCCTTATGTTGGTGTATATCCTTCAGAACCTGCTCAGCCAGATCTTTCTGTACCACCATCACAGCTCCAATTCCACAATTGAATGTCTTAGCCATTTCCTCTTCTGACAGGTGTCCCTCATGCTGAAGCCATGAGAATATTCTAGGGATCTTCCAGCATCGAGCATCTGGCAAAACGTTAGGCAGGCCACACCAAATTGTTTCACAAATAAAGCAGGAGAATCTTGACACTTATATATACAACAAATACATAATAAATGTAGTTTGGATTATTGGAATTGAGTAATAAAGTACCCCTCAGGTTGGCATTAAAAAAAAAAACCAGAAACAAAAACAAAACCCAACTCCAAACCTTACCTTCTGCCATAGAACCAACAGGTTCTAAGGCACCTTGGAAAAGGCTAGGCAATTGGGGGGGGGGGGGGGGGGGACGGGGGTTAAGTGACTTGCCCAGTGTCACACACATCTAGGACATATCTGAGGCCACCTAGCTGCATTTAAAGTCCTTTGCATTCTGGTTCCAGGTAACTGTCCTAGCATGTTTGCTATTTCAGCCCTTTGCTGTACTTGGCTTGAAAGACATCAAAGCTAAACATCACTCTGATTTTAAAGTAAAAACCATTAGAATTCAGAATTCATTATAGGGCAATGATGTATATACAATGAAGGTGACCAGGTTGTTAAGATGTTTGTGAAAAGGAAAAAAAGATAAAGGATGATAACTTGAGGGAGACAATTGGGTCTTCTGAGGGTTTGTATGAGAATGTATGAAGGCAGTAGAAAAGAATAAAAGGGAGAAACTGAAATGAGTTTTTTTTGGGGACAAATCTACTAGAGAACATAGAAGTGTCTGAGATGAAGGGCATATGTAGAGGAGCTGGCCTTGGATCTAAGTGTTACTTTATTATCAGAGAATGGATTAAAGGAAGAGAACATGAGATGACGTCAAGGTAGCATGGAAGGCTTGAGGAGACAAGAATGTATGGAAGTTCCTGTGCAGAGTGAGACAGGGCATCAGTTATATAAAACTGAAAGCACTGCCTTACCATGGTGGGGGTCCAGTTGAGACTCTACTTAACTCTAGCGTCAAGACTGAGAAGGGAGAGAAGAAAAGTCAAAGAATGGGCGAAAGCTTGAGAAGGCAGATCACAAGAAGTTGGAATTCTAGCAAGAAGGGGAAGATTCCGAGTGGCCCCCCTCTTCCCCCCGTAGCTGTTCCATCTTGCTCCGGGAATCCTCTTTCATTACTTAACAGTTCCTCACAGAGGCATCTCCATCCCCTTACCCCCAAACTGCCTAATGCTCTGGATTAACTGCACCCAGAGGTTAACCTCTGTCCTCCCCTTCCCTCCAAGCAAGGCTGACTTATCTGAACTCCTCAGAGAATACATACTTCTTTATCAAGCAGCCATGATTCAAACTGTCCCCACTGACTGACTGGGAGTAACCCATCCAATGTTTCACTCCAAAAGTTACTGTGCTCTTTAGAATGTCGGCTCCATAGTTAACAAATTAACTTTTACCTTAATCCTTTTTCCTTTCTCCTTCCTCACTGAGACCCAGCTCTCCCTTGAAGATACAGCTTTCCAGGCCTTTTCTACTACTGGTTGATCTCCTTCCTCAAGTCTCAGCCCACTCCAGTCAGTCTTCTATTAAGTTGTCAAATACATTTCCTTAAGCACAGGTCTGACCATGCTATTTCCCTATTCAATAAATTCCAGTGCTTTTCTATTACCTTCAGGACCAAATATAAAATCACGTTTGGTTTTTTAAGCCTTTAAAGGACCAGCTCCTTCCAACCTTTCCAACTGTTTATAGCCTAAATCTTAGGGGTAGTTAGGTGGCAAAGTATGGCTGGAACCCTAGACCTGGAGATATTAGGAAGGCTGGAATTCAAATAAGGGCTCAAATACTTGCTTAGCTGTGTGACCTGGGCAAGAGACTCAACCTGCTTACCTCAGTTTCCTTATCTATAAAATGGAAATGATAACATTACCTCCCTTCTAGGGTTGTTGTGAGAATCAAATGAGATAATAATGGTAAGAGATTTGGGCCAGGGTCTAGCATATAGTCAGAGTTATCTAAGTATTAGCTATTATTATGATCCTATACTTCTCAATGTCCTTTGCCCAAACTAATCTTAATACTAGCGCCTTCTCTGAGATAAACTCAATCCTGTGTATATCCTGTTTACCCAGAGTCCTTTGCTAGTCTCCGCTTTTAGAATCTGAGTACCTTGATAATAAAGACCACCCCACCCCTTTTATAAATACATATACCCAATGTGTAGCAAAATGCCCGAAACACAATAAATACTTATCCAATGTGTTATCTTGTCTTATCTTGGAAGAATAAGAAGTCATGATCAGGGCAAAGAATAGTTTTAGGAGGGGGTAAGCTATAGGAAAAGGTGGAAAGACAGATCATGAGAAAAAGCCACTGTCAGGGTTTTTGCTTGAGTGAGCAAAAATGTGAGATCCAATAGTGACTAGAAAGAAATCAGGTTTGTTGCTTTGGTAAAGAAAAATTTAAGGAAAAATGTAGTCAATATCTGTAAAACAAAATTAATATGTAATCTCTTGGAGTATATCAGAATGGAAGCTAACAAAAAAAAAGCCATGTATTGCATCACAAACTATGAAATTCCCAAGAAAAGAAAAATATTTTCACAAATCTCACAATTCAAAAACATTGTTATTTTCCTTACCCAAATCCACCCCTAGTTTCTCTGGAAGAACTCTTGGGATGTTTTCTAGTAGTCCTCCTCCAGTAATATGAGCAAAGGCCTTAACATGCCCCGATCGAAGAATAGGCAACAATGTTCGGCTGTAAATTTTGGTTGGATTTAACAACAATTCTCCTGTAAATGTGAGATACAAGATTAAGGATAAATTCACAACCATTAAATTATATCAGAAAGCAGTTATTTTATTCAATTTTAAATGCTAGTCATAAATCTTATTATACTCAAGCAATTTACCTAGAGTTTGATTACCACATCCATCAGGCACTAAAGAGGAGAGCTGGACAGAAGAATTTTCTACAATCTTCCTTACAAGGCTGAATCCATTACTATGAACTCCAGAAGAGGCTATTCCAATGATAACATCCCCCTCAGTGATCCTGTCCAGTTGAGGGAGCTTTTGATCCCGCTCCATGGCACCAACAGCAAAACCTGCAAGGTCATATTCTCCTGGTGGATATATACCTGGCATTTCAGCTGTCTCACCTCCTGGTTAAAGAGATATAAGAAGACAAGTTAGTGAAATCAGGAAATATTTTTAAGTTAACCACCATTACATTTAAAATCTAATATATACTGTAAGGAATTAAATACCAAAGTAGTTGTTTAATTATAAATTATTTGCAAATATCAAGACTTAAGGAGTGATTTGAGGGAAATATGCCATAGAAAAGATGAACTTTTCCTTATTCTCTTATATTAATTATCAAACTATTAACTAGTTAGTATTAACTAACTATCAAACAACACTATGCTAGGCACTGGGCATAAAAACAGATCAATAGCCTGGTATTGTACTAGGCTACAATGAGAAGGGATTACATTACCAGAACAAGGAAAAGCTTATAAAAGGGCACAGAGACAGAAAATGCAATGTGTCAAGTATGGAGACTACTAGTAAATAGGCCTATTTGGCTCAGTATGTGTGAAGATTTGCAGGGAGAATCAGAAACAAAGGAACTCATTAACAACCCAGTGTTTTGATAAAGTGAAAAACATAAATTACCTTTGAAAAACTCATTATTTGATAAAAACTTCTGGGAAAACTAGAAAAAACTCAAGAAACTGGTATATGGTTGGTTTAGACCAACCACATTCTATAGTCCACAATATTTTATAAATAGTTAAGTGGCCTTAATATTAACATATTATTGACAAAGATGGCAACAAATGGCAATGTTGGAGGGGCTCTGGAATGAATAGACACACTGACATATTTTTGGTGGAGATATAAAATGGTACACCAATTTTGGAAATCAATATGGAGTTATGTAAACAGAGTGATAAAAATATCCATATCCTTTGAACTAGAGATATCATTACTTCATCCTTCAAGGGAGTCAATTATAAGAAAAGTCCTCACACACAACAAAATACTTATAGCAGCACTATAAAAAGATTGTAAACAAAGTAGATACCCATAAACTGGGAAATAGCTAAACAAATTGTACACAAACATAATGGAATATTATTGTGCTATAAGAAATGTTATGTGATGAGTACAGAGAAGCATGGAAAGATCCTTATGAACTGAGAGTGAAGAACCAAGTAAAAATATATAATACCTACAAGAATGCAAGTGAAAAGAATAATCACACACACAAATGAAAAATGATATAAATATCAAGCATGATCTGAATGAAAGATAACCTCAATTTACCCCTTTGAAAAGGGTAAAGGTCCATAGGTTTGGGACTTTAAAAAAATAGGTACTGTCAGTTGTGTTTTCTTTCTCCCCTCACTAAAAAATGTTATTTGTTATATGGGATGGCTCTTGGGGGGAAGAGGAGGGGAAGGAAACTATGATAATATACAAACCAGAAGATATCCATAAAAACTTAAACAAAAACACCTTGAATAAAGACAGATGTTTTGATTGCCAAATTTAGAGAAGACAGAAAACTGGAAGTATATAGCAAACCGACCTGTGGTTCCTATATAGTTTCTCTGTGGGTGGTGGCCTGAGGAGAATGGAGATGAGAGGAATATGGATGCGAGATAGATAAGGCAGTTAAAGGAAGAGAAGGAGGAATAAAGACTCAGAGACCACAAATTAAAACACCTGGGGACATGTGAGCTCTGTAATTACCTCTCTAGAAAGAGAAAGCAAGTGGAGAAATTATAAGTATGAGGACCAAGAGACCTGCGTGGAGCTGAGAACTCTGGGATATCCCCCATGGGCCACACGGACAAGAGATTAATGGGAGATGTGCTGCGCTGCGTCAGTCAGTTAGACATGAGGAACATAATAGGCCACAGCAAGATCAAGATTGTAAGAGGCAAGAGGGACGGCAAACCCTGTGAGAGTAAGAGGTGGTGTAAGAGAAGAGATGGGAAGAGGAGGCTTGAGGCTTGCACATGTTCCCCCCCAGCCTTTATTGGGGACCTTAGGAATGTCAAGCAGGAGGTGATTAATGAATGACATGACATAGGTTTTTACATTGGTAGCATAGACAATGAGGGAATCAAAGAGGACGACATTGATTGAACCTGCTTTGCAAATGAATGTAGTCCTAGCCAGGACACCATGGCTGTCAACGCCCATACCAGGAATTTGCTAGTCCTTTAGATTGTCCCTTTCCATACAAGGGACATCAAGTGATCTGCCAAGATGCTAAGATGCCTGGTATGCTATAAAGTATAGCTAACATTTTTGGATAACAAAATTAGGATTCATAAAATCATCAAAAGATCTGAAATCAAAAAGGTTCTTCCAGGTCTCCAGTTTCACAACTGAAATCAGAGTGTAATCACAGTGGATAAAGTGAAAAATTTGGAGTCAGGAAGACCTGGGCTCTAATGATTTAATACCATTTTGGACACATACTTGCTAAGAATGAGTAATTCAATTAACTTTTCATCTTAGCCTGTTTTCCCATCTGTAAAGTAGGAATCATAATGGCACCTACAACATGAGCACACATGCAGGCACATAGAAACACACACAATCATACGTATATGTGTGGGCATATATACATATGCCCTAAATGCGAAATAAACACTAGTTATTATATTTGACTCTTCACTCTCTTTCAAACCTCCCCTACCCTAATACCTGCCCCAAACCTATAACTAATAAGAAATCATGTCCTTTTAAAAACCATTACCTTTCTGTCTTAGAAATGATACCAGGTATTGGTTCCAAGGCAGATGAGCAATAAAGGCTAGGTAATTGTAGTTAACTGATTTGCCCAAGATTACATGGCTAGGAAGTATTTGAGACCATATTTGAACCCAGGCCCTCCTGTCTCCAGATCTGGATTTAATTCACTGAGTCACCTCTCCTATTAGTCTTACATCAACATCCCTGATATTTATTCCTTTCTGTCCAATTGCTCAGCCGCCAACCTAGATTAAAGGCTTTTTAAACTTTTCATGAGGACCACTATAACAGCTTCCTAACTGGACTATTTCCAAAGCATCTTCTATGGAGTTTCCAAAATAATTTTCCTGAAGCACATATCTGGTTGTCACTCTCCTTTTTGGTTAAGAACCTTCAGTAGCTTCCTTCTGCTTCTTAAGAAAAAATATAATACACTGTGGTACAATCGAACGTAATGGACTTCTCCAGTAGTGTCAATGCAATGACCCTGAACAATGTGCAGGGATCTAAAAAACACTATCCACAAGCAGAGGATAAACTGTGGGAGTAAAAACACCGAGGAAAAGCAACTGCTAGACTACAGGGGTTGAGGGGATATGACTGAGGAGAGACTCTAAATGAACACTCTGGTGCAAACACCAACAACATGGAAATGGGTTCGAATCAAGAATACTTGTGATACCCAGTGGAATCGCGCATCGGCTATGGGATAGGTGGGGAGAAAATGATCTTTGCATCCAATAAATAATGCTTGGAAATGACCAAATAAAATAATGTTTAAAAAAAAAATAAATAAAATCACTTTCATGTCATATGTGTTGTTTTGCACAATTCACATTCTGACTTCAGGTGTCATATTTTTATCCAGCAGTAGAGAAATCAACCAGACTGATTTTTCTCTCAAAACAGATTATTTATTTTTCTTTTTTTGGTCAACAAGAGAAATTTAAAAAACAACAACAACAAAACAAATGATAATGTTCCAGACAAAGTGGCCCTCTTCCAGACACTCCTCAGCTTATCTTCTTCCCCTCTCAAAAATATTTTATTTCACTAAAAATATTTTTTTCCACTTATAGGAAGAAAAAGGAATAATTTTTATTACAAAAAAATAAAAAAAAACCAATGCATCTAAGACCAGAAGGAAAGAAAGCTGGGAAAAAATTCTTGTAGCAAGTGTCTCTGATAAAAGTCTCATTTCTCAAAAATGTAGAGAACAGAGTAAAGTTTATAAAACAGTCATTTCCAAATGGATAAATGGTCAACAGGTAGTTTTTGGGAGGAAAAAAAATATCAAAGCTATCTATTATCTAGAATCATATGAGATCCCATATCACACCCATCAGATTGGCTTTTGCAAATGGCTAGAAAATTGTACATGATCAGCAGTACCATTACTAGGTCTGTATCCAAATTGTACAAATTTGTTGTCCAAATGGTACAAAAATATTTATAAGGAGCTCTTTTTGTGGAGGCAAAGAATTGAAGAAATGACCCATTCATTGGAGAATGGCTGAACAAGCTGTGGAGTATGATTGTGATGGAAATAACAAGCTGGATGCTTTCAGAAAAACTTGGAATGAGCAGAAGCAGAACACTCAAAGCAACAGCAGTATTTTTGTATACTGATCAACTGTCAATGATTTTAGCTATTTTCACTAATACAAAGACCGAGACAATACTGAAGGACTTGGGATGAAAAATTTTATCCACCTCCAGAGAAAGAACAGGTGGGTGAATGCTGAATGAAGCATATACTTTTTACTTTGTGTATGATGATTTGTTTTCTTTCACATGACTAATATGGAAATGTTTTGCGTGACAGCACAGGCATAACCTATATGAAATTACTTGCCTTCTCAAGGAGGGATAAATGGAGGAGGGAGAGAATTTGTATACACATTTTAGGAAAGTCACTTTGGCAGCTTATATGGAAGATGGATTGGAAAGGGGAGAAACTTGAGACAGGGAGATCAATTGGGGGCTGTCAAAAGAGTTCAAGGAAGAGGTAATGAGGTGGCAGACTATTAATATAGAATGTTGAACACTTATTTTGGTTAGTTATTTCTCATTATCACAAAAATTCCTCATCTGATGTGAAACACTAGGCAAAATGGAAAACAATTTAGTAGGATTTAAATTTAGGTGATATTTCATTGGTGTAGGGAAGGTACTACTGGGATCTGGGAGTTGGGGAAGTCACTGAGAAGTGATAGTGATCTTAAAAACCACAAAGTATTAATAAATTTTAAATAGCAAAATTTTAAAAGCTTGCATGTAATAGAAAATATCATACCCAAAAGAGCACATCCTGCTTCCTCACATGCTTTGGCTATACCAGCAATGATAGTTTCAGCTGTGTGAATATCAAGTTTCCCACAGGAAAAATAATCTAGGAAGAAGAGAGGCTCTGCTCCTTGAGCCAAAATATCATTGACACACATTGCCACCAAATCTTGACCAATAGTATCATGCTTATTGCATTGCTGTGCAATCTGGAGAGAAATAATAAGAGTCCTTGTTACAAAAGAAATAAGCAAAAAACAGTTTGCTTAAGAAAAAAAAGAGAAAACTTATAAAGAGCTAAATAAAAGATTTTTCTACACAAAAAGTTGCAATACCCCTCTAATGAATTCTTAACACCGCCATTTATTATCTCTCTTTGACCATTAATATTCTTGTATCATGCCAAGTACTTGGAGAGTATATCTTATCAAATGTGATATGCCTTTTAAAAATAACTCCTTGATTAAAAAAGACAAACTGATATTCAGGCTTTCCTAAATTCTCAATCTTTGAAAGTTACTTTTAATTTGGTTCCAACTCCATCTGTTCCAGAAGCCAGAAGGGGATCTTTATAACCAGCTGCTTTCAAGTCGAAGAGGCCAGCAAATCCTCCAAGATCTACATTACATCCTATCATAGAAGAAAACATCGCAACACAAAGAACATAAATACACAAACTTCTACCATGTTAACCTTCATATCAATAGATGATTCAAAGGAGACAAGTCAGTACTCTGGGATACATCTAATAAGATAATAGGAAATTTTATTGAATTTACATGTCATTTATTTTTCACTTCTATCAAGTCCTTTCTTCTTACAGAGAATCATAATAGCTAACATTTTAATAGTGATATTATATTGTGCTAAGGATCTGAGGCTACAGTTGAACTCAAGTATTTCTGACACCAGGCCTGGCACTATATTTACTATTGTTCTACTTACCCTTACTAAGCAAAAATGCCCAATATTGAGTCCATGTCTAACAATATGTAAATATTCTGACTACCTCTTTGGAGAAGTATATTTCATTAACTTGTGACCTTTATTTTTTCCTTCTTCAACTCCCCAAACTTTATTTTGCTTTTAGTTACTTCATTTACTTTATGGCATTTAGTTTTTCCACGATTTCCCTCTGTATTAGTTCATAAAAAGTCTTTCCATAGTCCTCTGAATTGTACACTTCTAACTATACAAATAATACTTTCCATTTATGCACCAAATTTTTTAAAAATACCCCTTACTTTCCGATTTAGAATCAATATTTGTGTATCGGTTCCAAGGCAGAAGAGCAGTAAGGGCTATGTAATGGGGGTTAAGTGACTTGCTTAGGGTAAGACAGCTAGTAAGTGTCTGAGGCCAAATTTGAACCCAGGACCCCTCATCCCTGGGCCTGGCTCTCAATCGACTGAAGCCACCCAGCTGCTCCTAATGCACCAAAGTTTTAAGTCATTCCCTGTTGCTCCTCCTTTGCTGTTGATAGCAATGAGGCAAATTATTTCATCCTAAAATAGTGGTCTAAGTCCTCTTTTAAACTACAGAATGTTGGGCTGGATGGAGAAAGGTTGTGCAATATAATTATAGCAAATCTTATTATTTTTTGCATGGTTTTACATTTTGGATCAAAATTGTGTACTAAAAGTATATTTAATATAAGAACATTAGATCATTAACTAAAGTACTAAACTAGACACTTTTTTTTCTATGTTCTATAGTATCTGATCATAGGAAGGTGGGGTATAGTATATAACATAGGGTAAAGTAAATAACATTAAAAAAAAAGCTTTCTAATAGTAAAAAGGCCTATTTGTATTGAAAAGGTTCCTGCATTTTATTCTCTCTTAATTTCTTCCGATGGTATTTGTCTGAAATGTTTCTAAATGTAAGACAAAGAGCAGCTGACTAATATAGAAGTATTTTCAGACAAATTGTGGTTTAAAAACATAATTATATTGTGTCATTAAAAACACAAAAATAAAGAATATGGAGAAATATATGAAGACTTACATGAACTATATTAGAATTTTACTTTTTAAAACCTTACCTTCCATCTTCAAATCAATAGCATGTATTAGTTCCAAGGCAGAAGAGCAGTAAGGGCTTGGGGCAATGGGGGTTAAGTGACTTGCCCAGGGTAAGATAGTTAGGAAGTGCCTGAGGCCATATTTGAACCCAGGATCTCCTGTCTCTAGGTCTGGCTCTCAATCCATTGAGCTACCCAGCTGCCCCCATATTAAGAATTTTAAAAGATAAAACTTTTAATATGAACTATATAAATAGAAGAAAAATCACCCACAAAAATGAGCCAAATGCTAATTATAATTGCCAACCTAGGAATTGAAAATAACCGATAAAGCCTCTTTTTTCAGAAAAGGTGAATTGTTGGTGTGGAATACTGATAGTACTGTCAGATGAGATTGTGTTGTCAGATGGTTTTGCTTAACTCTTTGATTTTGCTAAAGAAGTTCATTTGGTGACGGTGGGGTATAAATACATATTTCAACATGTCCTAAAAACCCAAAGGAATATCAACAAAATGAACTTAAAATGAGTAAGTCATTAAGGATCGAAAAAGATAGGATCTGGCTTACCTGGTCTGGAGGTAGCTTTAGCCAAAGGCTTAATTTTCTTAACTAGTTCATTGCCAGCTGCAATATCCACCCCACTTTCCTTGTAAGTCAGGCCTCTAAAACATTAAAAATGTTAAGCTGTAATTTATCTGTCAAGTCCAATTACTTCCCTGTAACATATGAACAAGGCATGATCTATGCAGAAATATATGAACACTTTGTGATGGTTAATTAATCAAAGAGTAGTTAGTGTTTATGTGCTAAGCACTATCCTAGGTACTAAGGATGAAAACATAAAGAATAAAATAAAAATTTCTAGTTATAAGGATACTTACATTAGAATGTGACTTAATTATAGCACTGATTACAGAAATACAAAGAAAATTCCCAAATAAAATCTCAGTTTTCTCAATATTAGCCTATAGTATACAATTTTTACCTTAACTATTTTGATTTGAAGGCAAAAATGACCAATGTACATTTTTTGTCTTCTCAGCTTTTTGTTTAAATACCAAAGAATGACTGAAGTCATGGATATCTACAAAATAAGAAAACTAGGCCTTG
Organism: Monodelphis domestica; assembly: GCF_027887165.1. Taxonomy (NCBI): domain Eukaryota; kingdom Metazoa; phylum Chordata; class Mammalia; order Didelphimorphia; family Didelphidae; genus Monodelphis; species Monodelphis domestica. The sequence continues at coordinate 13,162,767 of NC_077230.1, read as the reverse complement.
ATCAAGTTGGTTAAGTACTTGTACTAGCATATACATTCACCAGTTTTCAATTTCATCATGAAGATACGACAGAGGGGAAGAACTATATAAAATCTATGAAAAGAGGGAACAAATTCACTGATAATCATTCTCTTGTTAATGTACTATTCCAATAAGAGGCAGCCTGGTACAGCAGATATCAGGAGACTTGGGTTCAACTCTATTTTCAGGAGTTCCTCACCAAATAATTAGTTTTAGAAATGGAAGGGCCTTTGGAAGCCAGAGTACAATCTCCTTATTTTACCTATTAAGAAACTGAGGCTGCAAGAGGTTAGGTGATATCTCCAGAGTGAAAAAATTTGAGCTCAGGTTTTTCTAAGTCCAACATCACCTAGTTGCTGGTTTGGAAGCAAAGCTTTTATGTATAAAATGAGGATACTAATTCTTGCTTTACTCATCACACAGGACTGTTGCATATAAAGTATTCTGTATACATTAGGGTGCTATAAAAATGTATTTTAATATGTGATATAGCACATGACTGTTCATGCTATTCAGGAGTGGGGACTCTCCATGAAATTATCAAGACTTTCATTAGAAATAACATAATTTTAACATTACAGAACTGGACAGTAAAACATCATTTCCAAGCTTAAAAAAAAAAAGGCTTGACTTCTGATGTAACAATGATATAAGAAATCTACCAAGTCTTGTAAGAAATAGTATATCAATATGAAAGTAGAGTTTGTATGTAGGTTAATTTGGATTATCAAAGGGACAGAATTTCTTGTTAGAGACAGGCATAACTGGGGAAAAAAGTGAAGAGAATAATCAACTCCCTCAAATATAACGTAGAATTAAAGAATCCATGATGGAATTAAGAATGTAGCACTTTCATTAAGTTGAATGGAATAATAATGGAAACACATCTTGAATAAGCAATGGGCAAACAAAATTGATTAAAACCTGGCAAGGGGGGGCAGCTGGGTGGATCAGTAGATTAAGATCCAGGCCTAAAGATGGGAGGCCCTGGGTTAAAATCTGGCCTCAGACACTTCCTAGGTGTGTGACCCTGAGCAAGTCACTTAAAACCCACTGCCTAGGAACCAAAACACATTATTACTTCTAAGATAGAAGGTAAGGGTTTTAATTAAAAAAAAAAAAATAACACAAACCCTAGGAAAAAGTTGCCTGATAAAACCAGTTCAAAATAGTGTCATATTAATGTTTCTCCATTTTATCTATAGTACATATCTAATACCATTTCATAATATTTAATGAATAAGAACATATGCTATGTATGATTAAAAGAATGAGGCTAGAAAAGGCAGTTAGATGGTTCAGTGGACAGTGGCAGGAAAGTTAAAATCTGGCCTCAAGCACTTTTTAGCTGTGTGACCCTGGGCAGGTTACTTAACCCCAAATACCTAGCCCTTACTAATCTTCTGCCCTGGAACCAATAGTTCCTATTGATTTTAAGATGGAAGAGAAGAGTTAAAAAAATGGAGGGTACACACCAAAATTTTTAAAAAATGTAGTTTATTGTTTTCACAAGATTATCATTGCACATGATGATGATCAAAAGAAATTTTCCTTAACCATTAACTGCAGATACGACGGACATAATAGTAAACTGGTATTTTAAAAATACAATGAATATGCCCCTCAATAAGGCAAATGCACATAATCAAAATCATATATAATTATAAAAAGCATAACTATTGATAGCATAAAATTATAATACATTAGCATTATTTTTTAATCCTTAAATATTTTCCTAACAGAGGAAGTTACCAAGAAATTTTTTTCACTTTAGTTAGAATGCTGCTGTATTTGATTCAAAGCCACTTGTAATATTTAATTCCCCAGCAGTATAGAAAGATCTTAAAAATGTGGTCTAGGTTAGTTTAAGGGAACAACACTACATTTCATTTTGTATCAACAAGTACAGGATTAATCAATGCAGGTTAGGTCTGAGCTAATAATGACTTTAATTTCTCTAAAAATTATTTTACCTGGGCCGTTTCAGGAAAGAGATAGCTCTATAGCCAATGTCCTTTCTATAAATGGCTCCTTCAAATTTTATAATAGCTATTCCTTTGTTGGCTTCTTCAAGAGCAGACATCAGATCTCTCTGGATGGCTGTTACTGTAAGAACTCTACCACCATTCGTTACTATTTTATCCTCTTTCAGAGCTGTGCCTGCTTGAAACACCTCGAGGCCTAAAGCTTTAGCCTCAGGAATTCCTAAAAGAGATGACATTTAAACACATCTTTTAACAAGTCATGACAAGAAAGATCCAAACTTCCTTGATTATTTTGTAGTGATTCTGTCTATGGTTATATTGTCTCTCCATTTAAACCATAACCTCCTTGTAAGGAAGGATTGTTTCATCTGCTGTCTTTATATTCCTACAGCTTGATACCCAGAAGGGGGATAGATGGGATAATAAACTTGGATGTTTATATACCCCAAGTCATGATGGACATTGAAGTTTCTTAATTAAAATTTCCAAAGCCTCAATCTGTTGTTTTGTGATTAACATTCCACTGGAGGTGGAAGTGGATGCATATGCTGAAATATAGATCCAAGGCTAACAAAACCAACTAGAAGAGAATTTAGAGGACTATATATTTTATATGCATTATGGCTAAAATTATAAAAATATTTGTGAACTTCCTACAACCCCAGAGTAGCCAGTCCTAGAAAAGAAGTGATAATGAAAGAGTTGTTTGCCAATGTGATGATCAACCAAAATGGTAGTCTGAATTACCTGTTATCTCTATGCCTTTGATGTAGTTTGCTGGATAGCCTTTACTTGCCATGACAACAGTTACAGCAGTGCTATCTTCAAGCCATACTGGCAGAGAATTAGAAAGCTGACCATCTAAAATTGATTGGATTACTTCATAAAAATCACTTTTAAGAAGTGGAAGAATTACCTAAAATAAAAAAAAATAGCACAGTGAAGTTAAATTTTAATACCTCCCAGATATCATAATCATTGAAATGCTAGGAATGACATATGTAATGCTTAAAAAGATATTACTCTAAGAAGGATGACAATTCTGATATGAACATTTAGAGTTTACACATTCGTATTTCACTTGCCTTTGAGAATTTATGTATTAATTTTTACCTACCTGACATTCTGGATCCCCAAATCTGCAATTAAACTCCAGAACTTTTGGGCCATTCTTGGTAAGCATTATACCAGCATACAATATTCCTTCAATAAAGAGCAGAAATCTACAATGAAGGGAACATAGCTACATAGATTTAAAATTTCATAATGATTTTCTAAAGGCTCTGGTTCATTTGTTATGAATAAGCTAATTTTGTTCATTTCTTGTTTATTTCAGGGACGGGTAAAATGACACAGGAGCATCCTTGAGGTTTTCCACAAAGTGACACTCAAAGATCAATGATCCTACCTATATATGGAATGCCTTCTTGCCGCATGCCATCTACTGTTCTCTGAAGAATGGTATTTTTAATTTTCAATAACAGATCCATAGGAACCTAGGGAAAACCCAGAAAGGTACTTTTAAGGTAATTCTTTTATGTATTTTTTATACTAATATGATTTCATATGAATAAATACAAAAATCCAGCATGTCATCTTACAAATACAAAATGATCTATATTTATTAAGATACCATAATTAGCAAATAGGATTTATTCTCAGGAAATCAAGCAGCAGCAGTTAACAAATTCTACACTGATCTTGTCACTTCCTGCTAAGGGAACACAGTATTATTATTTTACTGAAAAAATTCTAAAAGCTTATCCAGAAATATAAACCATTAGGAAACCTAATAAAAATTTAGTAGAGACAGCTTAAAAAGTAGCCAGGGATAGATGACCAGAGCACAGAACCTGGTGCCAGGAAGATCTGAATACAAATCCCATCAAAAGTCATATTACTCAGTCCTGTGTAAGTAATGAATTTGTTGCTCTCAGTTTCCTCTTCTGTCAAATGGGGATAATAATAGCACCTTTCTCCTCAGGTGGTTTTGAGGATTAAATGAAATTATATTTTAAAGGATTTTTGCAAACTGAATGTTATATTATTTTTTAATCTTTATAATACTTAAGGTAATTTCCCAAAGTTCTTAGTAAGCTAAGTTGGACAGCGGAAACATAAGTCACAAAGCTTAAAAAAGACAAATAAACTTACCTTTTGTCTTAGAATAAGTTCTAAGGCAGAAGAGCAAGGCAATTGGGATTAAGTGATTTGCCCAGGGACACATAGCTGGGAAGTATCACAAAGGCCAAATTTGAACCGAGGACCTCCCATCTCCCATCTGGCTCTTAATTCACTGAGCCATGTAGCTGCTCCAAAAAGAATTTTAAAACTAAACTACTGTGAGTAAAGAAATACAAACAAAAACTTTTAACAAATTTTGAAAGACAAGTTAATTTTCAGAAAAAACGTAGTCTGTCACATAGTGAATAGAAAAGCTGGCAAGAATCAGGAAGATTTGGGTTCAAATTTCACCCCAGCAGCTATTGGCTTTATATGTGCCTGGGTGAGTCATTCAACCTCTTAGTATACCAGGCAACTGTTAGAGAGCAGGTACCAATCTACATTGGTAGAGTTCTCTTATTGGTGAGCTCCCTATATTGATGAAACCACTTTCAAAGTTTTATCAACATGGCATATATTTAAGACAGTAACATTGTCTCTGCACTATCAATTTGGGACAGTTATATTCAGCATTTTGTAATCATTAATTTTTGCACTCAGATTTATTTCCAAAGTATGACGTATTCCTGTTATTTAAGAATTTCAGAAACTATGATTCACCTGCCCAATTAAGATGTCAAACCATGGTTACAAAGTCAACGTTGTAACCTGGCTGGTGATCCAGATATTTCTGCTAAAGTTATTTAATATTTACAAATACGGTGTAGAAAAAAGGAACTTGGGAAGATCTGTTCCAACTACAGCTCAGCTTAGCTTTTTAACAGAGTGTGAACTTTTCATTATAAAAAGGAAAAAGGAGGCATAACAAATAAGGAGGCTCAACAAATCAGAAAACAAAGCTTGCTAAACAGTTAAGTGCTAAGCTTTGGAATCAGGACCAGAGTTTAAAACTCCACGTCTGACTATAATGAGTTGTGGGCAGGTCACAACCTCTATGCATCTCAAGGAACTCCCTAGGACTTTTCTTGGACATCACAGATAATTATAATTTATGTTGATGGAAGGAACCTCCACAGATCAGGAAGGATACAATATAAAGAACTGGTCCTTTAAGTAGGAATTCAGAATTTCCAGAAAGCAACTCTGCTATGGGAATATTAGAGACATTAGGAACCTGAGGTGATGAGTCCCGTATTCTAGTGTCAGAATAGCCATTTACAAGTTTTTTGATGGGGGGGGAAGAGAGGAAAAGACCACACTTGTACAAAAATATCTATAGCTGCCGTTTTGTAGTGGCAAAGAATTGGATGGAACTAAAGGATGTCCACCAATTGGGGAATGGCTGAACAAATTGTGGTATATGATGGTGATGGAATTCTATTGTGTTGTAAGAAATGATGAATAGGATGTCAGAAAGAGCTGAAAAAACCTACATGAACTGATAAAGAGTGAAATAAGCAGAACCAAGAACATATCGCACATATTATCAGCAATATTATGGAATGACAAATTGTAACAGACTTCCCTACTCTGAGCAACACAATGATCCAGGACATTTTTTTTTAGCAGCACCAGATTTGATTTTATTAAAAAAAAATTTTTTTTGTCTTAAACAAACAAATTTAAGTATTTTTCCACAGTTACATAATTCATGTTCTTTCCCTCCCCCATCCTAGAGTTGATAGGTAATTCTACTGGGTTATTCCTTGGAATTGGATCCATGACAATTTTGAGGGCCTTGTAAAGAATGCTATCTACCTCCAGAGACAGAGCTGTTATAGTAGGAATGCAGATGGAAGCATATGATTTATCACTTGTTTATTTGGGTATATGATTTGGAGTTTTGGTTTTATAGGATTATTCACTTAAAAAAATGAACACGGGAGTATGCTTTACATGAAGATAAGTGTATAACCCAGATCAAATTGTTTGCCATCTCCAGGAAGAGGGAAGGAAGGAGGGATATAGACAATTTGGATCACATAACTTTGGATGTAGAAATGTTACTTATGTAACTGGTAAAATAGAGTTATTATAATAATAAAAAATACTTGCCTAATTTATAGATTATTACTTTACTTACCTGTGGTGTTGGACAATAAGCTCCCATTCCTCCCGTATTGGGGCCATGGTCTCCATCCAATAATCGCTTATGGTCCTGGGCTGGCGGCATAAGCGCCACAGTCTTACCATCAGTGAAGCACAAACACTACAGGGAAAAGACAATTTTCCCATTTATTAGGGTTTACATTTAATGGAAAGTGTTTAAAAATCACTGATGTAAAAGCTGCAAAACTTATCCTATAAGATAATGCATAGATACTTTTGAGCAGAAAGAAAAAAAAAATCAGGCCCACACAAGCCTAAGAAGTCATACATATAAAACTAGAACATTTAGAATGTTAAATTTTCCTTGAACCTACCAGCCATTTCTGATTATCTGGAAATACCTCAATTATCTCTCATTTATTAGAGAGCCCCATACCTCACCACAGAAGAAAATTACCTTCAAATATAGCTATTACTTTGGTAAATGAAGGGAAAATAATTTTTAAAATTGAAAGCCAGTCCAGGAGATCCTAGATTGAAATCTGGCCTCAGGCACTTTCTTTCTAGTGTGTGACCCTGTGCAAGTCCATTTCCTAGTGCTGACTGCTCTTTTGCCTTGGGACTAACTCCATACAGAGCACTTCTGGTATAGCTAAAAAGAAAGCAGCATCTTTCTAGTTACAGAAGATTTAATTTTTTGAATTATTATATTTATCTCCTCCTCTTTTGGGACTACGATTTATTTCTCTAAGATGAAACAAACAGGTTTTTTCTCTTTTTTGGGGGGGAAGAATAAATATAAAAATAGCTCTAGCAGGAAGACAAAGAAACCCTAACCAAAAAACTCTTATGGATGGAAATATACTTACAGACACCTCTTCTCCTTCAAGAACTTCTTCAATTACAACAGTATCACCAGCAGCTCCAAAAGCTTTATCCTGTATTAAAAATATTGTTAACTTTATAGGTTATCCTTTACTTGAAATGTTTTTTCCAATTTAGGAAGAAACCACTTTGATATTACTAGATTTTTTTGGTCATGCTCACAGATACTATATTTCAACTTGAAATATAACGTGTATTGATATCACGGATTCTTACAGAATAATCACTAGTTTACCATTTTTATGAGATTCAAATCAATAATCCCATGCTCACAAAGCAAAATAAAACATCAGCACAGCTTAAGATGGCAGTATTTATTTCCCTTCTATAAACCAAACACAAAACATTATATTACAATTTCTCATTGTAATCATGAATCATAATCAAAAGATGCAGATTCTAACAGAAAGTAAGGTCAAAGAAAAAAATGGGTTTCTTTAGGAGCACTGCTTGGTTTCTCTTAAAAAGGTTATTTCATAAAGTAGAGAGAAAACAATGAACTGAATGCCTATTCTGAGCAACCAGCAAGTATTGATTGGTGAAGATGACAAAAACTCTTGAGAGATCACATCACTAATACAGTGTTCAATTCTGTGTATCATTGTTCTTAAGATGAACACTGACAGAGATGATGTGCAGAGAAAAGTGATCATGATGAAAGGACTAAAAATTGGAACATGTTACAGAGGAGAGAAATAAAGAAAATTGGCTAGAATTAAAAATATGCAGCCCAGAGAAAAGACTTATGGGGATATAATACTTGGGTGTCTTTTAAATATATGAATGGTGGGCAAAAAGAGATTCATCCTTCCTGGTTATAGCGGAAGAATTGGGACGAATAAAGTTATGGTTAGACAGACTTTGGCCCAACCTAAATGAAAGGTTTTCAAGTAAGTTTTTAAAAACTTTGCCTTCTGTCTGTTAGCAGGTGTTTAAGTAGAAGCTAAATGCCTCTTGGTTAAGGTTGCTGGAGATGGGATTCATGCAATATGTAGGGACATTGAGATGACTGTTTAGAAGCAAAAGGCAGCTAAACTGCAAATTTCAGTCTTAACCAGCTGTGGAACATATCTTTTTTCCAGTTACAATTGGAATAAAAGTGAAGCCACAAGTATATAGGTATATGCTGTGTATTTGTAATAGGAGCATGGAACCTTGTTATGGTGCAGATCTCAAAATTGTGTGGGGGACTAATCATAACCGGAGTGTCTGCTCATGACATAGTCCTATAAACTAACATCTTATCATATGACAGTAAAATACATGCAAATATCCTTTGAAGTCTAGGATTCTAAGGCTTTATGGAACTAGATTTTAACATTTCCCTTGATGAGTTTGAAGTCCTGATCTAAAGCTCGAAAAAAAAAAGATAGTCGAAGGGTTATGGCAGATGTTGATTTCCACCAGAAAACTAAGGAGGTCAGTTAAAGATAGCAGTGGAAAGGACTCAAACTTACAAATTATATCAAGGTACAAAAGGCTTTGCTTAAATACTTTAAGAAAGAAAAGCTAAGAAATTATGGGAAGGTGGGTAGCTGAGTGGTTCAGTGATTTGAGAGCCAAGCCTAGAGCTCGGAGGTCCTAGGTTCAAATCTGGTCTCAGATACTCCCTAGCTGTGTGACTCTGGGCAAGTCACTTAGCCCCCATTGCCTAGCCCTTATGACTCTTCTGCCTTGGAATCAATACCAGTACTGAATCCAAGAGAGAAGGCAAGGGTTTATAAAATAAAATTGAAATAGAGTGAGACAGAGAGGCAAAGGAGGGAAGAGAGAGACAGAGAAAGAGAAAGAGAGAGAGAGGGAAAGGGGGGAGAGAGAGGGAGAGAGAGAGGGAAAGGAGGGAAGAGAGAGACAGAGAGAGGGAGAGGAAAAGGAGGGGGATGGGGGGAGAGAGAGAGAGAGAGAGAGAGAGAAAGGTTATGGGATATTTTCAAAAAACAAAATCTTGATCATTATAAATAATCTCAATTGGGAATAAAATGGGAAAATTAATTATTTAAGCTTGACTTCCAAATTTTCTTTTCCCACTTATACTTGAGTTGAAGCTACCTTAACAATTACATTTATGTAATTTCTTTATGTTACAACGTAAATTAGGAACATTTAAACAACAAAAAAAAAGCATCTTTGGAGTGTCTACTAGGCACATGGAATGTTATGATACAAATATTTTATTATATATCTCTCTCATTAAGAAAATTAATATTTAAACACGACATTCAGGATAGAAAACCCCAATGTCTCTTTATCATACCTGCATTATCTCTTGAATTGCTTTGCAAGCCTCTTCTTTGTTACTAGCCACAATCACACCTTTTCCAGCAGCCAGACCACTGGCCTTTATAACTAGAGCAGGAAAGTCTGCACTGTAAAGAAATATAAATTGTCATGAAAATCTGATGAAACTTTATCTGTACAAATTTCAGCATCTCTACCAAAGTATCTATAAAGTTGACTCAGCATTGATCCTCAGCAAAGCTGTTTTTAAAAAAAAAAAAAAAACTGGGAACAAGATTTCTGAGAATCATAGAAGATTTAGAGGAACTGAGTGAAATAAGCATAAACAAATAGATAGAACGACTACAACTACATCAAAGGGTCACAAAAATGAAGTTTTAAGTGAATGAAAAAAACCCAACACCAATGGCAGTGGTTGAAAATAACAAATGAAAACATACCCCCTAGGACTAAGCCAGATACTTTTGTTTGTTTTTTGGTGACAAAAGAGGGTTTGATGTGGTCTTTTTATGGTAATAATTATGATGAAAACATGAAAAACATAATTATTCTGAAGGAAAAAAAGAATTCTTGCCAGGTGATATTTCTGGATGAACTACTCACAATCACATATATTATTATTTTCACATGTAGTTTCTGTAGACAGCATTACAAACTAAAATAATTGCTTCTCTAAATGAATTTATCTTAATCTTTAATCTCTCAAGACTGAGAGAGTAGTATTTTTAATAGAGATAGGTTGAGGTCATTCAATTTTCTGTCAGGCTGATACAATGAACCACACTGAGACTTTCTCCATCACAGTTTCAATATATTGTGGGTTGGCATAAAAAATTAAATGGGGATTTTTGGGGAGTTTTGCAGAAATCTCAGATGATAGAGAAAAAAAGTTTAGAAACTAAGAAAACACAGGTATTGTAGTGTATTATATAAATATATTTTATCTTATTTAAATGTTAGGTTGAGGAGTTTTTAAAGTTTTTAAAAAGAGGGTCCAGGAACTAGTAAGGAAAAAAAATTCATGGAGATGAGAACACAAAACCAGTCTTAGGGGCACATTCATATTTAGTGGGGCTGGACAATGCACAATGATACAGAAAAGAAAATTAAGAAGGAACAAGTAGCCAAGTAATTAAATCAATTAACATTTATTATTATTACAGTGAAATCAACACAATATCATAAGAATGCATGGGAAAAATAAAGGAATTAAACATAGACACAAGATAATTATTATTCATAGATAACATTCTACCTCATGACGAAGTTGCAGGCTTCTTCAGGTGTGGTGAAAGCCTTCCACTTTGCAGTAGGGATTTCATGTCGGTCCATAAACTCTTTGGCAAATTTTTTGCTGGACTCTAACTGAGCTGCCTCTGCTGTGGGTCCAAAACATTTCACTCCTGCAGATGTCAGGTTCTCAACAATTCCTAAAAATAAAAATATTTTAGATTATATTTTGCAAGATGAATGAAGATGGCAAATACTAAGGTCATTTTTGCCATGTGCACTGATGCTCCCAATAAATAGAATAGATTGCCAGAAAATAGGATATTATCATGAGGTTGGTTTTAAGTGATTCTAAGAAAGGTGTACCCTGATTTTAGGTAAAGCCATTTGAAATAGACGACCAGACAATATAACCATATATTTGGACATCATGTTTTGTTGGAAGTAAATAGTAAAACATGCCCCTGACTTATTTCAAGTCTAAGCTGAAACTGAAAAAAGAGATTAGGTTGGAAATGATATGTGTGTCAACATGCAACATGGCCACAGAGGGAGGAGGGGAAGGAGGGGCTCTCTTTTTTTGCTTTTGAATAGATTGACTTCCTGGGCTGACACTTGGCAAGTGGCAGTGAAGCATGGAGGGGACCATGCTTGTCTGAAATCTGGGACCTGATCTACCTTAAGTTAGAAAGGCTCAGACCTCTCTACCTCTATCAAACTCTCTCTTTACTAACAAATGCTTATAACCGTTGCCGAGCCTTCAGATCACCTTTTATTTATTACACAATCAATAGAAATTTAGTAATATTTCTTAAATTCAGTAAAAACAATTTATTTACTTTGTATAAACACTAAATGGTATTCTGCACTGTCAAAGACTTCTTTCCTACCAAGGTTTTTTTTTTTTGGTTATTTTGAAAGTTATCTAAAATAGTCTCCATGTTGTGAAAGCTAAAGAAAATAACACCATACTTTCTTCCATAAAGCCAATTTTAGAAAAGGAAATTGGAATTTTTCCAACTTTACCAGCAGCAAGAGGAGCCTCTGGTCCAACAACTACAAGTTCAATCTTCTGATCTTTGCAGAACTGAGCAAGCAAAGTATAATCAGTGACTGACACAGCTGCGGAGAGAAAAAACACAACTATTTTCATATCTAATGGCAAATCTCTCAATCATTCACTTATGTATAATCACTAGCTTCTTTTTGTTTTTCCCTATAAACAACTGAATTTAATGGAGAATGAAAAAAAAAAGAAATTGAGCTAAAGAACACATCAATTAATTTGATTTTCAGTTATTGTATAAAAAGTACCGGCAATAAGTCCAAAGCTCTTTAAGTTACTTAGTGAACTACTAAATAATGAAGCTAGTTTTTAAAAATAATTTGTCAAAAAAAATATATATATAGAGAGAGAATTTCCTTGTTTCAACTGTAAACTAAGACATTTTGTAGTAAAGTTTAAGTGTTACCATATTAAACTTAAAGAATCTTTTAAATTTTGGGAAAATAGCACTGTATTTTTGCACAGAAACCCAGTGCACCAATGTATTTTTTTCACACATCTGCTTTTTGCAAATGGCATTCCCATCAATCAAAATGTGCCTTTTATGTACATAGCAATAGGAGTCTATATTAAATACCTTTGCTATGTTCAAGTTCATTCAAAAGGAAGTCTCCTTCTACAGGTTTAAGAACAGATCAGCCTTCAAATAGAAATTTTGCAGATATTTATCAGGAACATCACAATATACTTCAAAACATGGCCCCAGAATAATATTCCCCATGTACATTTCCAAATGAGATTATTCGTATAAAGCACTTTGCAAATGTTAGCTTTATATTAGCTGCTATCACTATTATGGTTAGTTTCACTAAGTGAATGATATAATGGTTTAAAAAAAAAACTGTATGTTGTTATAGGCCAACGTGGCCTAGGTCTGAGCCTTAAGAGAGAGACACTAAGTCAGTCTTTAATCACTCACCACAAGATCCTTCCAAGCAAAACCCTAGTGTTCAGAGAGACCCTCCAGTTTAGCTCAGGAAGCTGAACTAATTTTTAGAACCCTCCAGCTCCTTCCTTTTAAGGAAAAATTTCTCCTATAAGTCACCTCCCTCAAATTTCTACATGTCTACGATTCACAGTAGATGTTTTCCAAAGGACTGACCATTCTTAATTCACACCTGAGTAGACTAAAACTTTTGAGTAATTCACATCTGAGTAGACTAATCTTGTCTGTAGCAAGTTGCCTGATTAATTTGATCTTCATAGGTATTTAGCACCCCTTTTTATTAGACCTAGCTTAAGGGTTCTTGCTTCACTTTACGTATGGGTGGGGACTTTTCATAGTTCAATCAGGAGTTTACAACTTTATCTTCCCCTAAAGTATGCCTAAGTATGGGTGGAGTATTGTTAGAGTTCCCACATTCCTGACCAAAGTCCCTCATTGTTTTAAAATGGGGAATGATCTTAACCAAATGTTATAAGGTAGAGTCTGAGAATTTTTAAGATTCACAAATCTGAGAAATTTTAAGATTCACAATTCTGATCATGTGTCATAAGGACAGTGATGGGATTGGATGGGGAAGACTTAAGATCAAATTTGGTCTTAAAAGACACTTTTGAGTAAGTTACTATCTCTCACCCATGTATATAAAGTTCTATAAAACCCTTAAACCACTACATAATTGTCAATATTATACGAAACTATTTTAATAAGATACTAGTATAAAGTTATTTCCTTACTGCACATTGATTCATACCTTCTTATTGAGGGGAAGCCATACTTCTATGATCAAAAAAAGCCAGAAATAATAGATCTAAATACTGATACTCTTAACATAAAATAACTAGACCTGTTACTTAATATTTAGTTTACTTATCAGTAAATTGACAAAATAGAGTTAGATGAATTCTAAGGGTTTTTCTAGAGCAAATATTCTGTGAATGAAAATACCTTTACCTGAATTTGAAATTTTCTCATTGTTGGCTGTTCCTGCATTTCCTGGGGCAACTATCACATGTCTGACATTTTGAGACTGAGCAAGTTTCCAAGCCAGTGTATGTTCCCTTCCCCCACTGCCAATCACAAGCACACGGACTGCCATTAATTTATCTGCAGAGAAGGGATTAAAAACAAACAAATTTAAAAAAATAATAAAAAAAAAACAAAAAAAACTCATTTCTTATTGTTCTTCCATATCCTGGCAAACTGTGACACCGTTGACCATCTCTCTTTTTTCATACTCTTTTCGTTTGGCTTTTGAAAATGGAACTAGCCTAATTTTGTTTTCCTAAACCTTCCTTTTCCTCTCTACCTCTTAAGTGATAGTATTACTCAAGGTTCTATCCTTTGGCTCTTTACCTTATCTTTCTTCCTCTTCAATTTTATCCACTGTCATAGGTTCAATTATCACCTCTAAGACTCTATGAAAGTGATCTCTTCTAGACCCAGTCTCTCAGTAACAATTCCAATATTTAAGCACCATGTGTAAGGAATTGCGCTATGTTAAGAATTTCAGTTTCTTGCTTCATCACATGGGTGGATGGGGATAGGATTGGGGATGTAGACTAAGCGATCACCTCAATATTAATAATATGGAAATACACATGTAAAACCCAGGGGGATTTTTTATTGGCTATGGGGGTGGGGTGGTAGTGGTGTTGGAGGAGGGGAGGGAAAGAACATGAATCATGCAACCATGGAAAAATATTCTAAATTAATTTAAAATTTTCAATTAAAAAAAGGAATTTCAGTTGTTGGCTTAAGAAAATATAGTAGGGCAAAGAGCCAAGAAAAAACGGAAAAACACATAGGTCAGAAAAGGCTTTTCTTTTTTTTTTTTGGGGGGGGAGGGGAATTGGAAGGAATCTAAGCAGACCTCAAAGAATTAGTAGTATATGAATAAGCCCTTGAAGAGAATTTAGACAAATTGAGAGGCAGAATGGAAGCAAATTCAAGGAAGAGCTTGAATAGCATCATAAGAATAAAGCATTTTATTTTTTAGGCAATGGGAAATTACTGTTTTTGACTAAGGGAGTGTGACATGATTAGACTGAGAATAATTACCCTGACTGCTTTATGAAGGGTTGGTTTAAGAGAACAGGCTAGAAAACTTTTTACTCTTAATACATTTGAGAGGTAACAAGAATTTTAATTTAGGGTCAATAGAGGGGATAGGACTTTGCAACTAACTAGAAGTAAAAAAACGACACTGAAATTTTAGGATGAGAATTTGTTACTGAATGGCAAGAAGTTAGTTAGGATGGGTAATGGTGTTCCCTAAAGTTACATTTCTAATTGTGTGCTGGATATGTTCTCTTGGGTGGTCCATGAAAACTTCTGGAAGCTTGTAAAATATTTTTGATCATTAATATGTCCAAAAATCAAACCTTTCCTCTCTCCAATAAAATTAGTTTTTCTTGTCTTCTTTTTAACCTTTGTATTTCCAGTGCCTTTATATAGGAGGCTAAGTGCTTTACAAAGGGAGATACTGCTCTTATACCCATTTTCCAGTAGAGAAAATTCAGCTAGAATTTAAGCTCTCTGCCCAAGGTCACACAGTTAGTAAGTATAGGCCCATATTTGAGCTCAGATCTTTCTTGACTCTAGTGCTCTATCTACTTTGTCATCTAGTTATCTCAGGGAAGGAGGGCAATAAAACATATTCATAGAATGGAATACCAGGTATATAGAAAATAAAAAATTACTTCTGGAGAGAGAATTGGAGAGTCAGAAAAGGCAGCTATGAATCTCAGTGGATAGAAAGCCAGGCTTGGAAAACTGGAGGTCCTGGATTCACATCTGACTCCCTGTCACTTCCTATCTGTAAGACAGTGGGCAAGTCATTTAACCCACCCTCTGCCCAGATCATATCACTCTTGTGCCTTAGAACCAATATTTAGTATTTAAGTTAAGGGTTAAACAAAATGTTGATTACATTAAAAAAAAAAAGACAAAACTATGATTAGTCAGAGGCCATACAAAAACAAGGGGCTGACAGGATTCGGCTCTGGGACCAAATTGTTTCAGAAGTCCAATTATGATGATTGAATAAAGGGAGGACAGCAGGGATATGAGTTTGGCAGAGGATGCAATGGAAAGTGGAAATGAGACTGTTCAAAAGTCAGAGTAGGAACTAGTAAGAACTTGAACTAGGGTAGTTGTGGTGTGAGTAAAGATATGATTAGGGGTAGAATCGAAAGGACATGGCAATTAAGTAGATATTCTAACTAGTACCAAGATAGTTGACTAAGTGGAAAGAGTGCCACATCTGGAGTCAGGATGACCTGAATCAAACTCAGCAGACACTTAATAGCTGCATAATCCCAGGCAAAAATTTTATTTGCCATTTAATCCCAGATAACCTTCAATTCTTTTAGCTTTAAAACATGCATACCTACTTATTTTTTTAGACTGGACACAATTGTGTTTAGTTTACCTGGATAACTTGCATTCCACTCAATTAGCAGAGTACAAAGCAGAAATTAGGCTATTTTCAAAATTCCTAATTTATACTATGTGAGAGCAAAAGCGCCCACTGAAGACATTTTGGACTACATGGAGAATAGTTAATAGCAAATTATATCAAAGAACTGAACAATTCTTAATTTTTTTAAAAACTGAAAAAAAGAAATTATTTGTACTGTCTAGAGAAAAGAACAAATTTGAAACATTTACCTTATCAGCAATTCAAAACTCAAAAGCAAGAACATTTTAATGAAAAATTAAGACTGCAAACACTGGCAATGTAAATGTTAAAAAAGAAAGTAAAACAAGTCTCTACTGTGTATATGGTAAAAGGAAAAACATATTGTCAATCCCACAGGATTAAATAAACAAAATGCATTCTCAGAAGTACTTATGAAGAAAAACATTCTATTAGTGTTAAGAAAATGCACATGGCAACTGCAAAGGAGTAAAAAAAGAAATGAATTCTGATGTTTAAAGAAAAAATGCTTCATTATTTAAGGGTTGAAGGTACATTTTCATATGATTAAAACAACTTGATAAGATTACAGCAAAATGATTTCTATATTAAGTATCTAACTAGAAAAACCCCCAACAAAAACGTTTCATTAGCTGCTGGGTTAAGGGAAAAGCATTCTACCCCCATAGAATTAAAAAACAAAATGCATTCTCTCAGAAGAAAAATGCTCCATTAGTCCCAAAGTTAAAAGAAAAACCCATGCCCACCTCCAAATAGATTTAAAAAACGAAATGAATTCTAGCTGGAAGTTCATTTGAAGAAAAAAATAACTGCTCCGTTAGTCACAGAGTTAAGTAAAAAGCACATGGACGACCCACAGAATCTTAAAAACTGAAATTCTACCCCCAATAAATTACCATTATCACAGTTTTTTCTCTCCTCTTGTTAACAAATTACAAGACATTATAGAAATCTACATTAAGTGTGTTTGAGTATGACTATTTAGAGGTTAACGAAGAAAAATAAAATACAAAGGAGCCCAGCACCTACTTTTTACGAACAAGTGTTACGACGCGCCAAAAGGAACAAACCCCAAGGTCCTTTGCTCCGCGGAAGTCTGTGAGAGGTGGAAAGGAAATCCGTAAGTTCAGGAAACCTTCCAATGTTCATAATTTCGTAGATGGGCAGTCACTGGCAAACCGGTAGCCACTGGCAAGCCCGGGGGACACAAATACCGAACTCCCGACCCCCAAAGGACAATGGCTGAAGCCGCCTGGTTCAGCTCAGAACAGAGGCGGACAGTTCATGTGACAGCCCTTCGTGGGCTTACAGATTCCAACCTCGTGTGTTCGCCCCAGACCACGGGGAAATCATGTCTATATGGGTTACATAATGATTCTCACCGCCCCCCACCCCCCTCCCGAACCCAACGCTCCCCTTCAGGCTTGTACCTCCAACGCCACCGAGGACCCGTAAAGTTTTTCCCTTAAAAAGTGCCGCCGAGAGCTCGTACGGCCGGGGGATCTATTTCGTCAGGGTAACGACAGACGCGCTTTCCCGCCGCAGAATATCCCGGCACACCACTTAGGAATTAGGGTCCTGGAAAAACCCAAGAAAGCCAAACAGCCAGGGAGAGTCCGAGTGGCGTGGGTTCGGAAAATGAGGTGGATTTAGACATGGGGCGGGGGAAGGGTCGGGGGCGGAGGGAAAGAGGTTGTATTTTCCAGAGTCACAGGACTGCGCGAGCATTGGGAGGACGGCACCGAGGAGGCGGGCCCTCCTTGGGACGGCAATGAAGGCGGAATTGGCGCCCCCCTCAGGCGTCTGCGGGCTCCGCGGGAAAACTGGCTGGTTTTTACTCCGCCGCCAGTCCCCCTTCGGGATAGTTATGCCCTCTAATCAACCCAAACTGCACAAGTACGAACCCACCTCCCGCCCCGAACGCTGGAGATTAAGCCGTTCATGTTGGCGGGATTCACCAGCCGATACTGGCCCTGTAATGGCGCCTGCGTCAGGCACTAACATGGCCGCCGAAGCCCCGAGCTTGGAGCTTACGTCAACGGCTCCGCCCTGGTCTCGCAAGAACTGCCCGAGAAAGTGGATACGTGCCCGCTGATTGGCCCAGTGGCAGAGCGTGCCTTCCTTGGAGCACTGGCAAGAACCAATGAGGGAAGAGAGATAAGGAACCGGCCGCAGCGCCTACTCCCGACGCATGCTGGGAGCCTGGAGGTCTTGGGAGGAGGAGTTGAGAGAACGGAGCGGCCGCCATGGCGACAAACATCGAGCAGATCTTCAGGTCCTTCGTGGTCAGTAAATTCCGGGAAATTCAGCAAGAGCTTTCCAGGTAACGTCTTCCCAGGAGCATCTGCCTTTAGTTGACCACTGGGACCGATACAATGTTCCACCGCGGTTTCTCCCGAAGCCGCCATCGTCCTTTGGCCTAGGCCCTGCAGGAGCCTCGCCCGGGCCTGGGATCTATTTCCTGGCCCCCGCCCCCTCCCCCATCTCCTGCCTTCCTTCCTCTCTTCCCTCGCGCGCGAGGGCTTTCGTCTCTCGCTCCGCGACGCTCCCCTCCTCCCCCCACCCCCACCAACCCCTAATCTACAGGCTGCGTTCGTAGACTTCCCTTTCTCTTCGGAGTAACCCCCCTTCCCTCTGTCTTCCAGGCCCCGTTGTCCACCTTGGGATGGGCCTAGGTTCCTCCTCCGCTCCTCCTCCTCCTCTTCCTCCTCCTCGTTTCCCCTCCCCTCCCCCGCCGTCGTCTCCGGAGGTTTCACCATTATGTCCCTAGCCCCGGAAAGGGTGTATAACGGCGATTTTAAAGCATAATCTTAAACTTTCATTTTTGCTAATTCTCTATTATTCAAGACCCGACAATCCAGTTTGTGGATTATTCAGGCTTCTGGTTTCCCCCTTTGCTCCCTCCACCTGTGTTTTTTTTTTTTAAGAGTTGGAAACAATTAAAATTTGTCCAGTTTGTTGTTGGGTAGCTACTCACGGTTTGAAGGTGGGAGATGTTCGAAACCGAAGGAGTGTGTGTATGATTTTGGCCGGAGGTTGGGGGAAGAAAAGATATCTTTAGAATTTCAGTTTTCACCCATCCTAGTTTCAAATAACAAGGAAAGTTGGGTTGACTAACGCAGTATCCCTGGACCACTATTGCCTTTATGTTCTCATTTTCTCTACCAAAAATGTGGAGAAAGGAAATTTGGAAAGAAACCGTTGTTTACCCAAAAAGGAAAATAATGAGTTCTTGCTTTTGAGTAGTTTTCCGTTAGTGTTTCTGCCTCGTATACCTTACGTGGTCCTTGAAACTTAAATATTTGCTACAGTTTCACTCATACTTTTTTCTCTCCGTGGCTATTCACTATCTTTAAACTCCAGCATCCCGATCATGTCTGTCTGTTGGTCACAATGTAGTCTTAGCTGACTCTCCAAGAGTAAGTTAAATAGCCAAATTAAGTTTTTAATTCTCATTTACTGAGCAGTGGGGTGGGTTGTGTTAGGTGGTGGGGAGGAGGGAAATCGTGTTGATTTCAATCTGTCGGTCATAAGACTGAACAAATAATTTTCAATTGAGACTTATTCCTGAGAATTAATTGCAAAAAGTGTTAAATTGAGTAGTGTAATTATGTCATTTGATTATGGCCAATTGACTGCAGATTATCCACTTTTTTTATTATTCACAGCAAATTTGTGCATGACACATCACCCTTTCTATTAAAGATGTATTAGAGGAAAACTAAACCAATTTTAAAATTAATTAAAGTAAAGTATAGTTAGGAACATCAGTTATCCTCCTTCAACCCATCTTATAATAGGTTTTGCCTCTCCCTGTTTTAGGATAATTATGAATCAAATATGAATGGATTTTGGATTACATGTTACTCTACATAATTTGGATTAATGCTTTACTTCATTAGTGTGAATAGAGAACTAACTTCATTGATAAATTAGTTGTGTTAGTATTATACTAGGGTTTTTGTGATAGTTTTGAGTGTGCTTCTTTGTCTATGTTTTCCATTGTAATTAAAAATTATTTTAGATTTTTTTTTAGGATTAAGGCAATTTGATCTGATAGATTAGACCTACTACATTTAATTTGGATGAATTAGAATCAAAGTTGTATTAAATATTTAAAAATATGATTGGGGAACATAAATATAAATTCAATCTTTGATACAATACAAATGAAAGTTGTTTGGGTTGAAATAGGGAAGATTTCAGGTAATTTAATCATAATTTGGAAATGTCAACTTAAACTGGTGCTTTTTTATGTATGCAGTGCCATTGGTTAAAGTGTAATAAATTCTCAGTTAATTGGTTTATTAACGTCTTGGCCAGTTTCTTAAACAACATGATGTATGTTTTTGGTACTTTTATGGAAATTTTATTGAACTTTACAGTATATAATTAATTTTTATGTATTGCTTATTTTGCTAACTTTTGTGTGTTATCCTTATGCTGATGGTCAATAGTATCTCTGCATAGATTAGCCAAAAAATGGGCTTTTTACCTTCATCGTACCTATATGCATCTAGTGTTACAGGGCATACGATCTTCTTTGTATTTTTTTTTCTCTGCTAATAAAATATATAGTTTCAGAAAATCTTTGTTTTAGGGTGTTTTACTTGGTTTACACTCTGGTAAAATTGTAGTACTGTGATACTAAAAAGTTAGAATTTAAACTAGATGAAAGTAGATTAGAAGTAAATAAAATTTAAGTAAGAGTTGTTACTGTTTAAGAACATGTTTACAAAAACCACAAAAGATGATAATGTATTCATACTATATATGTTCTGATGTGCTAAAGTCGCTAAAAATTAGACAAATTATTACTAGGCTGTTATTTTGTGCTGGTTTGTAGTATATTGACATCCATAGTGTTAATGAATTTTATCATTTTATTTTTTAAATCAGTGGCAGGGTTGAAGGCCAGCTGAATGGTGAAACAAACCCACCTGTTGAAGGAAACCAGTCAGGTGATGCAGCTGCCTGTGCAAGGAGCCTACCAAATGAAGAAATAGTGCAGAAAATAGAAGAAGTGCTATCTGGGGTCCTAGACACAGAATTGCGGTATAAACCAGGTAAAGTAAAAGGGATTATCTGTGTCAAGGATTATCTTTTCCTAGAAATCTTAAGGGAAGTTTAATTGGTCTTTAGAAAGCAGTATCTTTCAGTATATTTCTTCTATGTATAGAAGTCCTTTGCTATAATCTGATTTCTTGCATTAATTGAATTTTCTGGCTAATTGAATATACATCTTTGTTAAAATAAGTCCTGAAACTTTACATTATAGAAATATCTAACAGTTTTGTATGCTTCAGTTTATTCTCATTGAAGCTGGTTTTTTCTTCATTTAAGGTTTTGTTCTTTAATGTTATGATTTTGAAATTTACAGTAGGTTATATTGATGATAATAAGTGATATCAGGATGAAAGGACTTATAGCTGGAATCCTATAGTTAAAGTTCCCTCATTTTAGAAATAATAATAATAATAATAATAATAATTAATAAATACATCAAAATAAATAAAATAAAAAAAAACAGCTGGGTAGCTCAGTGGATTGAGAGCCAGGCCTAGAGATGGGAGGTCCTAGGTTCAAATCTGACCTCAGACACTTCCCAGCTGTGTGACCCTGGGAAAGTTCCTTGACCCCCATTGCCTAGGCCTTACCACTTTTCTGCCTTGGAGTCAATACACAGTATAGACTCCAAGGTGGAAGGTAAGGGTTTAAAAAAAAAGAAAGAAATAACAAAGCTGAGGCACAGGTAGTTTAAGTGATTTGAATATTATCATTTTAATTGTGTACTAGCTGGGGGAGGGAAAGAGAAGAGTAAAGATAAAAGGTATGTTATTTCTAGTTTAATTGTGTTTTTTTTAAATTTAATATAACAACAGATAATACAAGTTGCTTATTAGCTAGAGAAGTTCATATTTTCATTATTAAGTACTTTTATTCGTCTGATGACTTTATACTGAATTTTTTAGAATTGTTAATTCAACCATTGAACTAAGCATTGAAGTTTAGGAAAAATTGGTTTTTCTCTCTGAAATGCCATTTTGGAATATTTCTTCCTGAAAAATTACTAAGTTTACAGTGTTCATTTCTAGAATATAATAAGTATCTTAAAGGATCAACCTGTGTCAATTGAGCATGTTTTATTTTTGTGACAATTGCTGTTCTTAGTCCTTCTGGAATTAAAGAGTATAATTTTATTAAGGTATTAAAATTCATGTGGAAGGTTGAATGCCTTAGTTTTCTTTTTGATGATTAGAGTTAAAGTATATGTAGACATAATAGGAAAATGTTATAAAATCTATGTCATTATACTTTGTTAAGAGGAAATGAACCTAACATAATGTGGGTAATCCTGTCCTTCATTGTTAGTATTTTCTCTTTGTATCTTTTAAAGTGTAAATCAGAAAAAAAAAAAATATATATATATATATATATTAAGAGAAGCAATATTAAAAGAATTGGTGAGTAGGCATTAATTTGTGGCAAAATCTAAGGCCTGCAGTTTGTATTTTAAATATTGATAGAATATTACTGAAAAAGTTCTCAGCCTGATGGTTGTCAGACAGATTGACTTGAGCAAATGTTTGAATTTTCTGTTATACCTTTATTTAAGTTTAAGAAAGAAAATCCTTTATGGCACAATATGCAAAATTCAATCTTGTAATATTTAAACCTTAGTGTTGAGTGATTTGAAAAATTAAATGTCTTTTCTTTTTATTTTAGATTTAAAGGAGGCCTCCAGAAAAAGTAGATGTGTATCTGTACAAACAGACCCTACTGATGAAATTCCCACTAAAAAATCAAAGAAACATAAAAAACACAAAAATAAAAAGAAGAAAAAGAAGAAAGAGAAAGAGAAAGAGAAAAAATACAAAAGACAGTCAGAAGAATCTGATTCAAAGCTGAAATCTCATCATGGTGGGAATGTAGGGTTAGAGTCTGATTCCTATTTGAAATTTGATTCAGAGCCCTCAGTGATGGGGCTGGAACACCCTGTAAGAGCACTTGGGCTCCCTAAGCCCCCTGCAGTAATGCTGAAGTCACCAACAATGACATTGGGACTGAATGAATCCCCTGCAGTTGCTCTGGAACCTCCTACAATAGCAGTAGAGATATCAGAACCACATACTTTAGTTGCACTGAAGCCAACTTCAGTTGGGGAACTATCAGAACTACATGCAGCATTAGTCCCAGAACCCTTCACGTTAGAGCAACCAGAGACATCTGTGGCTGTAACCCTGGAATCATCTGTGAAACAGACGTTGGAATCTCCTGCAGTGATGCCTGTGCCTACTACAGCAGTAGTGCAGAAGTCGTCTGAGGCATACGTGACAGTGTCATCAGAATACAATGCAAGATCTGTGACGAAGCATTTGGAGATTCCATCTTCAGAGCAGTCTAAGACCACATTACTTGAGCCTCCAGCATCAAAAGTGCTCGAGTTATCAGAAACTTCTGGGGTGATAGCATCAGAGACACCTGCAGAGGCCTATCCTAGGCCAAGATCATCAATAACTTTGGAGTTGCCAGAGTCATCTGTAACCGAAGTTCTGAGGTTGCCTGAGCAATCTACAACAATACCATTGTTGTCTATGGAGCCTCCTACAACTACAGTATTGGAGTTGCCCAAACCACCTGCAATCTCAGTGCTAGAAATGCCTGGACCCCCCACAACACCAGTGCCGGAGCTGCCAGGACCCCCCACAACACCAATGTTGGAGTTGCCAGGGCCTCCTATGACATCGGTGCCGGAGCTGCTGAGAACCCCCACGACGTCAGCGCCGGAGCTTCCAGGGCCCCCCGTGACATCGGCATCGGAGCTTCCAGGGCCCCCTGTGACATCGACGCCGGAGCTTCCAGGGCCCCCCGTGACATCGACGCCGGAGCTTCCAGGGCCCCCCGTGACATCGGTGCCGGAGCTGCCAGGGCTCCCCATGACATCGGTGCCAGAGGTGCCAGGCCCTCCTGTGATTCCGGTGCCAGAGGCACCGGTTCCGGAGGTGCTGGGGTCCCCTGTGGCATCGGTACTAGAGTTTCGGGGGCCTCCTGCAACGCCGGTACAGGCTCCGGAGTTGCTGGGGCCCCCCGTGACACTGGTGCCAGAGTTGCCAGGGCCCCCTGCAACACTGGTACAGGTGCCAGAGTTGCCGGGGCCCTCGGCAACACCTGTGCTTGAGTTGTCACAGGATTTGCCTGGGCTTCCAGCACCATCGATGGTCTCGGAGTTGCCTGAGGAGGTGCCAAGGCAACCCACGATGGCGCTGGAATTGCCACAAGAGTTGCCAGGGCTGCCTGTGGTGACAACAGCAATGGAGTTGCCTGGGCAGCCTGTGGCGACTGTGGCTTTGGAATTGGCAGAACAACCTGTGATGACAACAGAGCCGGAGCAGCCTACGGTGATGCCAGCGCTGGAGTTGCCGGGGCAACCTGAGGTGACGACAGCATCAGGGTTGCCTGGGCAGCCTGTGGCTACAACAGCACCAGAGTTGCCCGGGCAGCCTGAGGTGCCAGAGTTGCGGGGGCTGCCTTCGGTGACTGGGGTGTCTGAGTTGCCAGGGCAGCCCTCAGCAACTGTGGCACAGGAATTGCCGGGGCAGTCAGGGGCACTAGGGCAGCCTGTGGCAACTGTGGCACTAGAGTTGCTGGGACAGCCTGTAGCATCAGAGCTGTCAGGGCAACCCACAGGAGCTGCAGCGCTAGAGTTGCCAGGGCAGCCTGTGGCAACTGTGGCGCTAGAGATATCGAGTCATTCTGTGATGACAACATCGGATCTGACAACGATGACCGTTTCACAATCCATGGAGGTGCCTTCAACGACAGCGCTGGAATCATACAGTACAGTAGCACAGGAGCTACCTACTACATTAGTGGGGGATACATCTGTAACAGTATCAGTGGATCCCCTGATGACCCCCGAGTCCCATATGTTAGCTTCCAATACCATGGACTCCCAGATGTTAGCTTCCAATACCATGGACTCCCAGATGTTAGCTTCCAATACCATGGACTCCCAGATGCTAGCTTCCAATACCATGGACTCCCAGATGCTAGCTTCTAATACCATGGACTCCCAGATGTTAGCTTCCAACAGCATGGACTCCCAGATGTTAGCTTCCAACAGCATGGACTCCCAGATGTTAGCTTCCAACAGCATGGACTCCCAGATGTTAGCGACTAGCACCATGGACTCCCAGATGTTAGCGACTAGCACCATGGATTCCCAGATGTTAGCGACTAGCACCATGGACTCCCAGATGTTAGCGACTAGCACCATGGACTCCCAGATGTTAGCGACTAGCACCATGGACTCCCAGATGTTAGCGACTAGCACCATGGACTCCCAGATGTTAGCGACTAGCACCATGGACTCCCAGATGTTAGCGACTAGCACCATGGACTCCCAGATGTTAGCCTCCAGCACCATGGACTCCCAGATGTTAGCGACTAGTACCATGGACTCCCAGATGTTAGCCTCCAGCACCATGGATGCCCAGATGTTAGCCTCCAGTACACCAGAGTCCTCTATGTTAGGTCCTAAGTCACCTGATCCCTACAGGTTAGCCCAAGATCCATACAGGTTAGCCCAGGATCCATACAGGTTAGGTCATGACCCTTACAGATTAGGTCATGACCCTTATAGGTTAGGACAGGACCCCTATAGGTTAGGCCATGATCCCTATAGGCTAGCTCCTGACCCCTATAGAATGTCACCCAGACCATATAGGATAGCACCGAGGCCATATAGAATAGCACCCAGGCCTTATAGATTAGCACCCAGACCCCTAATGTTAGCATCTAGGCGCTCTATGATGATGTCATATGCTGCTGAACGCTCTATGATGTCATCTTATGCCGCTGAACGCTCCATGATGTCCTATGAACGTTCTATGATGTCACCAATGGCTGAGCGTTCTATGATGTCAGCCTATGAGCGCTCTATGATGTCAGCTTATGAGCGCTCTATGATGTCTCCCATGGCTGAGCGCTCTATGATGTCAGCCTATGAACGTTCTATGATGGCTTATGAGCGTTCTATGATGTCTCCAATGGCTGAGAGGTCAATGATGTCTATGGGTGCTGACCGTTCCATGATGTCATCTTATTCTGACCGTTCCATGATGTCATCCTATTCTGACCGGTCCATGATGTCATCTTATACTGCTGACCGCTCAATGATGTCTATGACTGCTGATTCTTATGCTGATTCCTATACGGATTCCTATACTGAGGCTTATATGGTACCACCCTTGCCACCTGAGGAGCCCCCTACCATGCCACCTTTGCCACCTGAGGAGCCCCCTATGACACCACCATTACCTCCTGAGGAGCCCCCTGAGGGACCGTCATTACCTGTTGAGCAATCAGCACTACCTGTTGAAAATACATGGGCTACTGCTGGGACAGCATTACTCTCTGAAGAACCAGCATTGCCCCCTGAGCCTCCTGTGATGCAGACAGAGATTCCAGAGTCTACAATGTCTGATTATTCTGTAGGAGCTGCAGAGCCCTCTGTCTTAACATCAGAGCCTGCTATAACTATTTCAGAGCCACCACCAGAGCCAGAATCCTCTATGACATCAACATCTTTAGAGTCTCATATGACACAAGAACATGCTATTATAGGGCCGCAGGTAGCTGTCCTGTCTTCTGGTGCAGTGTCAGAAACTGCTATACCAACTGCAGAATCCACTGAGTCTCCTATTGTGACAGAATCAGTGGAAACTTTTGAGCCCATTTTAGCATCTGGGCCTATCTCAGACCAGATGATGTTTCTGTCAGAGGTGGCAGTCCCAGAACCCTCAGATATGGTGGTCTCAGAGATGACTGTCCCAGAGCCAGCGGAAGTGGCAGTCCCAGAGCCAGCAGAGGCAGTGATCCCAGAGCCAGCAGAGATGACAGTCACAGGGTTGACTGAGGTGGCGGTCCAGGGGCTGGCTGAGGTGGCGGTCCAGGGGCCGGCTGAGATGGCGGTCCAGGGGTCAACTGAGGTGATGATCCAAGGTCCAGAAGAGGTGACTTACCAGGCGCCGACAGAGGTGGCTTACCAGGCGCCGACAGAGGTGGCTTACCAGGCGCCGACAGAGGTGGCTTACCAGGCGCCGACAGAGGTGGCTTACCAGGCGCCGACAGAGGTGGCTTACCAGGCGCCGACAGAGGTGGCTTACCAGGCGCCGACAGAGGTGGCTTACCAGGCGCCGACAGAGGTGGCTTACCAGGCGCCGACAGAGGTGGCTTACCAGGCGCCGACAGAGGTGGCTTACCAGGCGCCGACAGAGGTGGCGTACCAGGCGCCGACAGAGGTGGCGTACCAGGCGCCGACAGAGGTGGCGTACCAGGCGCCGACAGAGGTGGCGTACCAGGCGCCGACAGAGGTGGCGTACCAGGCGCCGACAGAGGTGGCGTACCAGGCGCCGACAGAGGTGGCGTACCAGGCGCCGACAGAGGTGGCAGACCGGGGACCGGCAGAAGTGATGTTCCAGGCGCCGACAGAGGTGGCTTTCCAGGGGCCAACAGAGGTGGCAGACCGGGGACCGGCAGAAGTGATGTTCCAGGAGCCGGCCACAGTGGTGGTTCAGGAGTCAGCCATGGTGGTCCCAGAGCTGACTGTAGCACTCTCGGAGCCAGCCATGGTGGAGGTGGCCAAACCAGAAGCCACAGTTCTAGAGCCATTTGTGACAGTGCCTGAAGGTACTTTAGTAGTTCCTGAGCTGACCCCAGTGATGATGGAGTCCACAGTCATGACTTCAGAACCTGTTATTAAAAGAACAGATATAGCCACTTCTGCTGAGCCTAATCTTCCTCAACAGTCAGCCATTCAGGAAATGTTCATTCAGTCAAGTGAAGAATCAAATAATGAAAAGAGGCAACTAGAGAGTCATTCTTATGAAAGCATACACCATGTAAATATAATTTTGGATGTAAATAGTCCTTTAATGACAAAAGAGACAGAACATAACACTGTTTCTGCCACCAGCCCTGTTGTTAGTGAAATTGGTATGGAGAAATTTTTGCCTGGCAATGAGACTGATCGTAACACAATTTTGACCACCTGCTCTAGTGAAGCTAATATAGTTGAAACCGTATCTACCACTAGTTCCCATATTCATGAACTTGATGTAAAGGGAACTACTAAGGAGATTGAACTTTATGCAGCATCTGTTACCAGCTCAATAAGTAAGGCTGATATTGAGGGACCATTACCCACTCAAGAGATTGAACATGACATGGTAATTTCAACTAGTCCTAGTGGTGGTAGTGAAGCTGATATTGAGGGACCTTTGCCTGCTAATGACATTCACCATGATATATTGTCTGCTAATAATCTACTTAGTAAGAATGAACCAGAAGCATCATTACCTGTAAAAGATACTGAACATGATGTGTTAATTGCTATCAGCCATAAAGATGGTAGTAGTGAAGCAGAAAAAGAAACACCACTTCCAGCTAAAAATATTGAACATGAATCTGTACCTGCTGCCAACATTTGTGATCTTAATGATGCAGATCTGGTGAGACCTTTACTTCCTAAGGATATGGAACGTGTCACAAACTTAAGGACTGATGTAGAGGGGCCTTTGCCAGCAAGTGGAGTTGAACGGGACATAGTAACTACTGCCAGCCCTATTGTTATTAGCGTACCTGAAAGAGCTTCAGAGTCTTCATCAGAAGAAAAGGATGATTATGAAATTTTTGTGAAAGTTAAGGACACACATGACAAAAGCAAAAAAACTAAAAGCCGTGACAAAGGTGATAAAGAGAGGAAAAGAGATTCCTCATTAAGATCTCGGAGTAAGCGCTCTAAATCTTCAGAACACAAATCACGTAGACGCACAAGTGAATCCCGTTCAAGAGCAAGAAAAAGGTCATCAAAGTCTAAATCTCATCGATCCCAAACACGGTCACGGTCACGTTCACGACGCAGGAGGAGAAGCAGCAGATCAAGATCAAAGTCAAGAGGAAGGCGTTCTTTATCAAAAGAGAAACGTAAAAGGTCTCCAAAACACAGGTCCAAGTCTAGGGAAAGGAAAAGGAAAAGATCTAGCTCTAGAGATAATCGCAAAGTAGCCAGAGCTCGAAGTCGTACACCTAGTCGTCGCAGTAGAAGTCATACTCCTAGTCGAAGAAGAAGGTCTAGGTCTGTAGTTAGAAGAAGGAGCTTTAGCATTTCTCCTGTTCGCCGGAGCCGTACCCCAAGCCGCCGGAGCCGTACCCCAAGCCGCCGGAGCCGTACCCCAAGCCGCCGGAGCCGTACCCCAAGCCGCCGAAGAAGATCTAGATCAGTGGTTAGACGAAGAAGCTTTAGTATATCACCAGTTCGACTAAGACGGTCACGAACACCCTTGAGGAGGCGTTTTAGTAGATCTCCTATTCGCCGAAAACGATCCAGGTCTTCTGAAAGAGGCAGGTCACCACCTAAACGTCTGACGGATTTGGGTAAGTCAATCTCTAATTTTAAAAAAGTTTGAAGTTTGTAGAAAACTAAAAATCAAATTCAGGACTGCTTTTAGTTTTTCAGGTTACTGGTTTATAATGTCTTTATCTTTGTTTTTTTTTTTATTCAGCTTAGATTTTGGCAGGGCAAAGGGTGGTCTGGACTAAATTTTTCAAATTTGTGTGGGGAATTCTTGGTTTGGAAACTTCGCACTGATGCAAACTGTTAGCTCTTACATCATTAAATATGTCATGGTAGCTGCTTTCAGCAGTGTTGTAATTGGGAGTTTCAGAATTTGGGACACTGAGAAGCTAAATGAGGTAGGTAGGACTTGAACTCAGGCCATTTTGAGTCCAGGGCTATCTGGCCTTTCTTCATAGTGTATTTGTTCCTGAATAGCAGAGACTGTTGAGAATTATTTTTGTATCCCTAGTAGTCTAGCAAATCCTCAATCAATGTTGAACTGAATTTATTCCTGGATCTAATATTTTGATATTCTTTGGAATAAATTAGGAAAACGTTAACTTGGATGCTTCAGATTAAAAATTTGGAGAGAGGAGGAAGGGTTGGGATGAATTGGCTTTAATACACACACATATTCCAAATGTATATTGCCACAAGATAACCTGGAATGCCATTCAGACTTCTATTTTTAATCACTATCTTATCCAGTACCATGTAAACTATAAGGCTGACAACTATTTTGAAATAATTTTTGTGGGGTATAATATTTGTTTTTATATATAAAGAT
Source organism: Monodelphis domestica (assembly GCF_027887165.1). Lineage (NCBI taxonomy): Eukaryota > Metazoa > Chordata > Mammalia > Didelphimorphia > Didelphidae > Monodelphis > Monodelphis domestica. Next base: position 13,132,598 of record NC_077230.1, on the reverse strand, counting down.
TTTTTGGAGGGCCACGTTAGTAGATGGTATCAGTAAAGTTATGTATGACTAGTAAATTTAGACTAAAAGAACCAGACCCATTTTGAACATTCATTATCAGGATAGCTAAGATCCCAGCCTCAGTTTTACCCACTGAACAGCTTACACTCATGATATTTAAATATTGACTGACAATGTGTAAGTGTAGCTGTTTTTTCTACCTCAGTCTTTTGCAGACCTCTAAATATGGTTAGTAGAGGAAGGAAACAAGGAGATAAAAGAAAATAGGTGACCTGAAGGGTGCATATAATTTTCCCCCTTAGAAAACAGATTTCTGTAGAACCAAGTTCAAGTACCTTGCTGCTTTTGGTAATCTTTAGAAAAATACAGAACTGTTTTGATTGTAAATTATGAAAAGTCCACTACTTGTAAATTTTTACTGTCCTTACAGATAAGGCTCAACTACTTGAAATAGCCAAAGCTAATGCAGCTGCCATGTGTGCTAAGGCTGGTGTTCCTTTACCGCCAAACCTAAAACCTGCACCTCCACCAACAGTAGAAGAGAAAGTTGCTAAAAAGTCAGGAGGAGCCACAATAGAAGAGCTCACTGAGGTAAGCTAGTTCAAAATTTGCCTCCAATTTTAAAATTGATTATTTCAGTGATGTTGACTCTGGAGCGTGCCAAAACCCAAATTGCGGGCTGAACTGATAATGGCTGGCACTGAGCAGCCAAAACCCGAAATACAGACATGGCAGCGGCAGAAGCTCCGTTTAGCAGGCCATTATCCGGGATGGCTAAGCTCCGCTAGCTAAAAGTTACTTCCCATTACTTTTGCTTTCCAGTTTTAGAAGCCAAACTGACTGAGGCGCGGGACGTTTCGTTTGAATGGAGGAGGTGTTGAGTGAGCAACACGCAGAAGCGCGCCTACCGTTTCGTTTCCATTCACGACGTGTTCACTGACCGCCACGAGTGTACTACACATACGCAAAGACACAGACAATCTTCAGAAATGATCTTTTGCCACCGGAGCTTGGAAATTAATGAGAATAGCCGGCCATTGCCTGAAAGGAACTTCTTTCGCATCAACATTTCGGGTTTTGGCCGCTCGGTACCAGCCGTTGTCGATAATGGCCGGCCATTATCAGTTCTTCCTGCGGTTCGGGTTTTGGCAGTAACATATATTAAGCATATTTACTGTTTTCATTTGGTCTTTTCAGTTGAGGCTTGTTTTGTGGGTTTTTTTTTTTTGAGAACGCTGAAATATTGCTGCTAGGATCCAGAAAATACCACATTGTTTCATATGTTGAAACTTGTTATTGGCTAGCCTTATGCCAGCCCTCCACTGTCAATACTTTCTGTTCCTTTTGGTCACAAGCCTTATATAATTTGTTCTTTTGGCTAAATGAGCCCCCTTTTGTGATATTTTCAAATTGATAATGGATGTGAAGAATTCTAGTGCTTGTATAGAGAAAACAGAGACAGGTCCATCCAAATTTTCATTGTCATTTTTTAAGCCAGGCAACAGAGCCTTTACCTAACTTCTCAGGAAGGAAATGACTTTGTCTGCTTCATGTATCAGACCTTGTCACTAACTCCCTGCCCTTTTTACCTTTTTAAAAAAAAATTGAACTCTACTTGTATGCAAGATGGAATCCATTCAGTCTTTGATCTATAAAACATTCACGGAGAAAAATGTCAGTAATTCCCTTCTCCCCTTCTCTCCCCCTCCACAGTTATAAACAGACATCTTTATTTTTCCTGTCTTATCAATCTTGTTCTAACCACCCCCAAAGAACCTTTCCTTCTTCTCTTGAATCAGTGTCCCTCACCTTCACAATCTGGCTCTAAACCCCTTTAAGGGGATTTTCCTTGATAATTTAACCCCACCCGACTCTGTTCACTCTAGCCTGCATTCCCTCAGCACTTATGTACTCAGTTTGTATTATATCAGTTTGCACTTGTTAATGTGTTGCTCTGTAAAAGCGTTCTTCAGTTATTTCATGTGTATGTATTCTGTCTTTTGATCTAGATTGTAAGCTCCTTGAGGGCAGGGACCATGTCTTTTACTTTTTGTATCTCCCTGACAGTACCCAGTACAGTGCTCTGCACACAGTAGGTGCTCAATAAATGTTGTTGACTGACTGACTGGCCAGAGTCTGCTAAGTAGCTAACTCATCTGTCTGTAAATGTAAAATTGTACTTTAAAAATTTACTTTATGGTTTTGGTCCCATTAAGAAGTGATGTTTTATCTATGTATACAGGGTGTGTAAGATTATCTTTTGTTTGTTTTTTTTTACTCTTTAAGAAATGCAAACAGATTGCACAAAGTAAAGAAGATGATGATGTTATAGTGAACAAGCCCCATGTTTCGGATGAAGAGGAGGAAGAACGTCCTTTCTATCATCATCCCTTTAAACTCAATGAACCTAAACCCATTTTTTTCAACTTAAATGTGAGTACTGCAATTGATACAAGAAGTCAAACACTGGTAACTGAAAGTTTATATTGAAATATTTTGACTTTAAATTCCATTTAAAAAAATGTATTTTAAAATTTATTTAGATTTCTGAGGAAAAACAGCAAAATTAAGTGCCTAATAATATGTACTAAGTGAATGTTACAAAAGATTATGTGGCAGTTACTCAAATTTGGTGTTATATGAAATCTTAATTTGTGAAAAATCCTTTTTGTTCCTTAGATTGCCGCTGCAAAACCAACTCCACCAAAAAATCAGGTAACATTGACAAAAGAATTTCCTGTATCATCTGGCTCTCAACACAGAAAAAAGGAAGCAGATAGTGTTTATGGAGAATGGGTTCCTGTAGAGAAAAATGGTGAAGAAAACAAAGATGATGATAATGTCTTCAGCAGCAATTTACCTACTGAGGTAAGTAAAAGTATTATATTTTGCCCTTTTTTTTCTTAAAATACCTAAAACTGCCATTTTATTGTTATTTTATATCTGATTTGGATTCTGTTTCACTCTTCTTAGGGTCGGGTTAAACGGCAGGGCCGGGTTAGACGACAGATGAGACAACCCGCAGCTACTCATTTCACAGTAACTCGATGCAATTCACTTTGTGGAACCTCGCCACAAAGTGAACAGCATCGAATTGCAGAGAACAGTGTTGTCACGTCCTTACCCAACATTGGGCCCTCCTTGCATTTATGGGGAGGTAGCCCAAGGTACAACTTTTCGTTAGCTTCCCGTTTTGCTTCCAGGCTTTATAGCTCTAGATTTTGGTGGTAGCAAGTTCAGTGGGTAGAGGAATCAGGGAGATAGGCTGAGCTTCAGGTTGAACACTTGAATCAAACTTGAAATGGTCCTTGCAGGTTGATAAGCAACTTGGGTACATAGTCCATTTTCCATAAATAAAGTTCCTTAATTGTACCTCCAGATTATTTGCCAGATACCCTTCTATTTTTCCTCATTTTCCCTTCCACTGCACTACCCTGGCCCTTTTTTATTCTCGTGTTTAACCTAATGCTCAGCCTCTTTCTCCATTCCCTTCTCCCCCTCTCTGCTACTATTAAAAGTTGGAGAAGTGGAATCCACACTTGGAAATACATGTGTGGTTCTAGTAGTATCTTGTCAAAATGATGCGGTGATAATGCCAAACAACCCCCATTAAAATGCTGCCTGACTAAATAATGTGCCACTCATTATAGTGCACATCAGAACAGCAAGACTGTATATATATGTAAATATATATATATCTGTATCTTTGTATGTATCTCTGTATCTGTACCTTTGCTGTATCTTTTAATAAACAGTTTACTTTTATTTAACTTGTTGTGCAAAATCACGCTTGGGGAATCTGGGAGGGTGGAGATTCAGTAGGGGGGTGGGAGCTCCCAAATGATCCTTCAGCCACCTTTCTTTATCCTGCCCCTTATTCCCAGAGTCCGGACACACCTCCGTGAACTGGACTGCCTCCCCAGTGCCCAGTAAAGGTGGTGGGCTGGTTTCCCCACATCCTCCTGTCCCTGCAGTCTGGGGTGTCTGTAGGTCAGAGAGACCTGTCCTTTTCCCCTTCAGAGACCTTGAATCCTCTTCTGTCACTCCACACTTTTAATACCATAAGTAAACAAATCCAATTTTTAAAATTAGAAAGTGAACAGAACCCAAATCAGAAACATAATAACATTTTGATAGCAGTATTTTTTTTCCCTTCAGCCTGTCAATTCACAGGCAACATTTTCACTATGCACTTTGAATCCTGCATTTAGATAATGCAGCAAGCTCTAGGCAGTGAAGCTGGGAAGCATGATAACTAGCCATTGCAAATTAGAGTTACCAATGGATAATTAATGGCTTTGGGGATTCTCATCTGCTCGTGGTTCCACTGAGTTGAAGCATTCTGTGATGACCCCAGTACAGAGAAAATTTGGGAACTTGTCATCTTATATTAGCTTTTTTTTAAGCCTTGTTTGGGAACTATTCTAATGAATGAATGGCAACATTTGATACCCAGATCAAGTTACCTGGAGGCTTTAAATTTCTCAAAAGGGACATGACTAACATTTTCTAGTGACTTCCCTTTATTATGTAAATAACTAGATGGGGAATTCTGAACAACCTCAGACTTACTAAGGTTTCCTGATGACATACACTTGTATTGAATTAATTTGGTGCATATAATTAGGCATTTAACAAGTATGGAGGAACACACTCAATGTGAATAGCTAGGAAGCTTTTTAACGTGGGAAGTGTTGCTGCTGAATATGAAGAACTATTATACCTTTTTCCGAATGATGTTTCCTAAGATCCTAAAATGTCATGGGAGTATTTTACTGAGTGCAAATATTAACAGCGGACAGAAGAAAACATTGGGAAAGTGCTTAGTGAATCTGAAAGGAAGACGTGTAAATGTAAACAAAAAGTCTAATCTGTCACGTTTGCCCCCTTCACTTTTTAAAGTAATTAAATCTGAGCAACATGTTCCTTAAGCCTTTGGGTTTATTCACCCCCAAAGTAGATTGTTTAAATGAGGGTACTTGAATAATTTACCTTAGAATCCATTAGCTTCCTCTTTGGAGGATTAGATAAATGTATGACAAATACTTTTCATGGAATTCAATTACTAGCCGGTTGACTATATGAACTGTTCTCCTGTATATTTGAGTTGGCTACTTTGAATGCCTCAAAAATGTTGGCTAGATGTTAATTTAGACCAAGTAGTTCTAAAATGTAATAGATTGAGAAAGGGTGAAATTTTCTTTTTGATCAGTACTTTTCACCTGTTATTCACATTATGCTTTTTACATAGTCTTATTGAACACCTAGAAGAAAATTTTAGAAATGGAAATATCAGTATTGCATATGAAGTACAATCCAATTTACGAAGTATCCAGTGAGCAGATTTATTTTGAGAGAAACTACATTCATTGAAAAATCTAGTGATAAATTTATGGGAAAATTCCTTTTCTTAAATGCCACATTTTTGGAGTTGAAATGAATTTTTTTTTTTTTGTAAAAGGTACAGTTCAGTGAGTTCAGCAATATCTTTTTTTTTTTTTGGTAGTAGCATTACTTGTTAAGGAGCTTTTCATTTTAATAAAGGAAATGAACTTTGTACTTACCAAATATGATTGTATTATGTGAAGGTTAAAGATACATTTCCCCATATAAGCCAATTAGCTTTTGCTAATCTCTGATCACAAACTGCATTCCTAACTCCAACCAGTTGTTTTGCAAAATGAGTGCCACTGTTGGTCCCAGTTGACTATTCAAAGATGTGGATGAATCAACATAAAGCCATCACTGCTTCTATAAAAATTAACTATATTCTGTTGACAGTGGGTCAGTATTATCATCTTTATATGTGAAGAACCTGCAGCAGAGGACTATGTAGAATATTGGTCATATTGTCATTAATGTTTGAGAAATGTATTACTGTAGAATAAGGGGATTGATTTTTTTGGTAAAACAAATAAAATTAAATACATCTGAGGTTTAACAGAAAAGTTTCTTAAATCAGAGTAATATTAATGCAATATCTAGCCAGGAATGATTTGTTTGTTTGTAAATAATATGGTACAAAAGTGTCTAAACAATCAAGGGGACTCTAGTTCTAAATTTGTTAACTTAAAAGAATGATGTGTTAGCCAAATATATTTCTTAAATACATTTGAATTTGGGTTTCCTTTGTTCCCTTCTTCCGCTCCCAATATGCAACCAAGAATAACTAAACGTTCCAGTATAGTTCAGTCTTATAATGTAATATTTAAAAGACTAGCAGGCACTCAAAAAATGATTTGGGGGGTGGGGGTGGGGGTACAAATCCCACCTTAGTTCCTTCTTCACCTCTAGTTTTCTTAGGTAGATAATCACTCACAAACGCGAGATGTATATTAGACTATTAAAGGTTTTATCCAATGTTAGTTTACCTGAAATTTAAAAGAATCTATACTCTGGTTTGTCTGCCCCAATGATTTATATAGTACAATCTAAATTAATTTTTACATATAATCAAAGTTTCCCTTGATGAATGCATTACCATTGTAATGGCTCAAATACTTAATGACCAAGCATTTGGAACTCCTAATTTGACTTTTCCTGATCCTTTTTTGTTTGAATTTATAATTTCCTTGGTGGTGAAAGCAGTTACAGCTGAGCAAACTCCATCTACCCATGCCAATCAGGAGGTCTTCTTAGATTTTTTAGCACAGCAATCTTTATTCGATAGATACCCTTTTATCTATATAGTGGTCTTACAACTTCTCAGTGAAGAGACTTGAGAGGATAGCATTCCTTAACCCAGGATCCCACAGACCGACTTAAAAAGTATACTGTACTTCCTATGTGCCAGGAACTGTGCTAAGGACTGGGGGGAAATGGCAAAAGCTGCTTCTATGTATCAAAGTGGACTGGAACCTTGGTCTTGGGTTATGGGCAGATTCTCTATTCTCCACTTCAGACATCCCAGCCCTCCTGGATGTATCTGCACATATTAATACAGAAATGATATTTTAAAATGCTTTATAACATGAGTTCTTTGGCTTCTGATCTCATTTTCCATTTCTTACTGCAAATGCCACTTGTTAGTATCTATAATAAATCTTTAAAAAATTTCCATTTCTTCACATGCTAGATTAGATAACTAACCAGAATAATTACTGACTTTAAAAAAGGGTTCATTTTTATTCTACTCTACTATGGGATAGTTTCTTATAATGGACAGATTAATTAGAAAGAGTTGAACTTTAGAGACAATAACTCAATTAAAAAAGAAATCCATTTGATCAGGGGAAAAACGCAAACTTGAATGATTCCAATCATAAATATGTAGCCCATAATGCAAATTAAGATTAACCTCAATGCCATTTGTTAAAAGAAGTAATCTCCTTTATTGATGAAACTAAGAGATTAACTAATGGACAGTGGTTATTGATTATGGTAAAACTGGAGTTGAAAGTCTGGACCCTAAAAACATATCACAAACTTTAGAAGTCGTAGGGAATAGAATTGGGCTTCTGAGCTCTTTTACTTTTTGGCACATGACCATGCACATATGGGTACTTGATAATAATGGTATCAAATAGGTTTAGAGTTGTCCTAAGTCAGAAAATTGACTGAAAACTCACTAAAGTTACGCTTAAGTTTGTAGGAATAATTCTATCCCTTCAAGATTTAGTTATGTGCACGAAATGTGAATTACATTTTCTACCAATATTTTTTGGAGGGTAGACTTTTGCACTGTTTGGAATATTTGTATTACTTTCTAGCTTCTGAGCTGCCTTAAAACGTTAAGTTTATTCAGAATATAAAGTTTTTTAGAATCCTTAATGTGCTATTTGGGGTGGGCACTTAAAATGATTCAGTACTCTCAACTAAAGGGATTTGATTAAGCTTTTTTGTGCATTGTTGTTTATAGTCCCAGCTAGCTTGAAAAGCAGGAGAGTGGGCTTTTGGGACAAACCTTTGAATACCTCTAAAGGGTTACAAGGTGGTACTGATTCATGTTATTTTAAAGATGTCTCCTTGTAATTTCTAAAATGGTGAGTACTGAGTTAATAGTCAATATGCTGTTTTGTAATGAAGCTAAAGTTAAACAGCATTAGATGTCAGTAGGGTTGTATTTCTTAAGAAGAAACTAAAATTGTATAATTTTAAGGTCAATCTTAAATTCACAGAAATGATAGTGAACTTGTTTTTAAAATGGGATCTCTAAATGTTTAGCAGTTTTTAGAGGTGATTTTAGTATTAATAACAAACATTTGGTTCTTTACTATTGAAATAGGACATCACCTTATCAAAAACAAAAAAAGGGGGTATGTAGCATTAAATAGATATATATTTTTATATCTACACATATACGCACATATATGGTATAGAGAGAGCCAGGTTGACTTCAAAGGTAGAAGCAGTGATCCAGACCACAATATTACATTATGTTCTATCCAACTTTGCTTCTACCAAAATTAAATGCCATCTGCCTCATTTATTGACGAATTCCTTCTTCATAACATATACTGGCCAGCTTTCTTCATCTTGCCAGGCCAGTTTCAACTATTCATCCATAGCATTTTAAAATCTTTTCTAAGACCTTTTGGTAGACACGTGACTCCCCACAATGAGCTTCTTCTCAGAATGTACTTTAAAGAATAATAAGAAATGTTGGAGAATGATTGAAAAGATTAAACTGCAAGTTAGCCGAGAGCCATTAGAAACTTTAAATAGTGCAAGTCCTCATCCAGCAAAAATCCCTTCAAACTATGGTTTGTGCATGTTCCCTTAGGTTGTTTGGGTCCTTAAGGCCCTAGAGGGAAATGGGGGAAAGGAGAACCTTGGGAGAGCTGCAGAGGATCTCCCAGGCCACAGAATCCTGGCCTCATCCCTAGCATGACAGAGTATTCAGCCCAGGCTACACATGTACACACATTGGCCCAAGAGTAGTAACCTGTTTTGATTTAATTTGCAATACTCAACAATTTTGTTGGAAATTGAGGTGTTCAAGTAGAAGCTTGAGTGTGAGGTCATAGAAGATCAAGGATCTTGAAGGGGGAGAAATCGCCACTAAGTGGGAAAAAGACCTAGTCTTACGGTCTTCGTGATTTGGTGATTGTTTATAACAAATATATTCTAACACAACTCTTAAAAAACAAACAAACAATTTGGGGTACATCTACATAGATCATAAAAGTAATTTTTTTTACCCCTCCACCTGAGGAAAAAACCAACCTGAAAAATAGATGGATGACCATAAAATGAAGAGGCATTTAGGAAATAGTTGTTGGGACCATTTAGTTTTTCATATAAACATCTCATAAATTATTTCCTAGTTGGTATTTCAAAGTGTTTTCATAAAAACTTTGTTACTCTTCATTTAGGTAAAATAACCCTTGCTTGCTTAAATTCTTTATCTCATTTATACATGTAATATGAACTTTTAAACTGATTTTCCAAACATTTCATTTTTATATGAACAAATTTATATACATTTAAATTGAAAGAAAACATTCATCAGGGTTAAAGCCAGAAGAAAACGTAGATATTGTGTAATCTACTCCCTTTATCTTACAGATGAGTAATCTGACTCGGGGAATATAATTGATAGGATTATGGGTTCCTAGCTATTAATTGCAGAGCCACGAATTGAACCTGGACCTCCAGACCCACAAATCTAATGTTCCCACTACATGGTGGTTTGATGCCATTTTGAATTGTAGCAAGTGCACTGTCATGGGGTTAAGAAGCAATTTTCTAAAAAAAAATTGAATTTACCTGGTCACCTTGAAGCAGTGAAAAGATTTGAGTTACTTTGTGATTGAAAGCAAGGTTAAGGTCATATCTTTTGACTCCTGTTTTTCCAATTGTTGGGACCTTCCTCAGGCAATTGTTAGTTAAGATAGATTATTACAAAATAAACCCAAGTTCTGGTAAATGCAAATTAAATACAGGAAACAGTCTTATTCAGTGAAAGGGATAAATTAATATTTAAATTTAAATTCTGTAGAAGTTCTGTATAGAGGCAAATAGGTTCAGTGGCAATGACCCAGGAGGTAAAAGACCTAGATTCTAGTCGTGCTTCTGCCACTTTATTAGCCATATGATTTTATTACTTCAAGGAACACCATGTTTCAGTTTTTCCTCTTTTTTTAAAAACATAAAAAAGGAAAGTAGTTCATAATATCTTCCCTCTTTAGTGGGTTATTGTAAGAGCTTAATGAGAATATTGTCTGCAGAAGCACTTTGGGAATTGTCAAGATTTAGGCAAATACGAGGTGTTAGTCATGTTTTCTTTGCTGTGTTTTCATTTTGATATATAGCAACTAAGGACATAAGTTGGTATACAAAATACCCCTTTTGTTGGTCATGATAATTTGAAATCCTTTTTTTCTTCCTTAGCCTGTGGACATCTCTACAGCAATGAGTGAGCGGGCACTAGCTCAGAAGAGACTTAGTGAAAATGCATTTGACCTTGAGGCCATGAGCATGTTAAATAGAGCACAAGAGCGGGTATGTAGCAGTGGACTGTGATCCCATTTTTAATCAAAGGGTGCCTCTGTTCTAACCTATGGTCGATTTGGGGTATCAAGTGGAAATGGAGAATTGACTCAGTTATCCAGAAAACTGAAAGGAATAATTCATTTGTGTTAGTAAGCTGACTATTTTAAGTGAAATGATTTCTGAATCTAATGATCCTGAAGATGACCTTAGTGGTCCACTTTGCCTTTTAATTATAGACTTAAAAGACCTTACTCTGGAACAAGTTCTTTTTTACAGTCAGAAAAAAGTGGTTTGACTAGAATGTGCTTCTGTGAATCTTCTTGTAAAGCAATCCTAGTCTGGTAATGCATTTTGGGATAGACATTTTTATAGCCCAAACTTTAAAAAAAATTTTTGTTTCGTGAAATATTAAGACTGGAAATTTCTCAGAATTTATAACCGTGTCTTAAACATTGACTATCTTTTTTTACCTTGATTTCTATTTTTTGGGACCGATCAGGTTTAAGGCTCTTATGTATTAAACAAAGACAAATTCATAATATCTGCACTTGCATTTTTCCTTTAAATTCCTACTGTCTTTATAGCAAAATAAGGAAAATGGTTTTAAGTTGCTTTTGTGATTTGATTTTTGGAGAAACTTTGTTTACAAACCTGGTCAATTTTTTAAAAACTTAGTAAATTTTACATCGATGGGGTCATTTAAACTTTTTAACAATTAAAAAATACATTTAAGGAAATTGCCGGGGAAAAGAGTACTAGAGGGTGTCAGAAGACCTGGGTTTATTTCCTGTTTCTGTGTGACTTGGGGCAAGTCAGCATCTCAGTCTCCTCATCTTTAAGATAAGGTGAATTGGATCCTCGGTTTGGAAGATACTGTGTGACTTTGGACAAGGAAAAAACCTGGACCTCAATTTCCTCGTCTGTAAAATGATGGGGGTGGATTAGATTGACCTCCAGTAACCCTTAGAGCTCTCGGTCTGGGCTCATAATTCGAATGATGTTATCCAAAATGTTCTTGCTCGTTTCTGCTGTAGGTTAGTAGGCCGGCGGGCTTTGGGGCCTGCGTGGCCGCTTCTTCCTTGGCTTTGTTCCAATGGGGTTCTTTGCTCTCTCTAGATCGATGCCTGGGCCCAGCTGAACTCCATTCCGGGCCAGTTCACGGGGAGTACGGGCGTGCAGGTCCTGACCCAGGAGCAGCTGGCCAACACCGGGGCCCAAGCGTGGATTAAAAAGGTACTCATTATGCTGTCGGACACATGCATCCAGCAGTCTAGAACGGTGTGGAGATGTAGCCGTGCATGAGCGGCAGCCGCGCTCTGGCTCTGCCGCGCCGGCTGAGTGCGCGTGCTGTGTGTGTGCTCTAGGACGGACCTGCGAGACGACCCGATCCAGGCAATGGCCAGTGTGTGGCCTGGCTCACGCCTTTAGGGCACTTAAAGTGGTTCTGGCTGCTCTCGGTGGCGGTACTTTGTTAACCCTTGTGGAGTGCTAACTGTGTGCCAGGCGCTGTAGAGGAATTCCTCAGTTCCTGTCGGGCTACTAATCTAGTCACTTAAAGCGCTGCCTCAAACGGGCCTCGTCATGGGACGCGCTCAGGTTCTCTGGCCGCTCACTCCCCCCAGCCTCCCTCGCCACCTCCTGCACCCACTCCCAGCTCCCCGCCCCCACCCTAGTGCCTGCACCCTCCCACAGAGTCCCGGCCCGGCTCCTCTCCCTCAGGACCTCCGGCCCCCTCCTGGATCCCCGGTTCTTAGCTAGCCGGCCACAGGCAGAGGTAGCGGGGACGTGCCCACCTCTAGGACAAGTGCATGTGGCAGGTCTGCCATGGGACGGAGGGGGGGCTGGACCTGGGCGAGGGCGGGGGCGGGGCGGGGGGGCCTGGGGACGCTCTGGACCACCAATCCGGCCCTCCCGGCCACTGGCGGTCCACAGAGCTCCGACTGCGAAGCGCTGATCTCGGGAGAGCCCCAAACAAAGGGAGTGGACGGACGACTCGTGCGGCGAAGACTTAGCTGCCTCCGGACTCCACCTACAGCTACCTCAGTGTTGGGGGAGCCTTAGGTGGCTCAGGAAGGGCTTCCTCCGCGGAGGGCTGTGTCGGCGCCGGGTTGGAGGCTGCGGCGCGGCGGGCGGGCGGCGGGCATTTGTTGCAGGAGTTTTGGCGTCCTCGCCGTGCTGAAAGTGGGAGGCTCCACCTCCGGCCCCTTTGTGATGGTGGGCTGCCGCCTCTCCAGAGGGAGAGCTCGGGCCGCACCTGGACGTCCCAGGGCCGCCTGCAGGGGGCGTCACCCACGTGGAGCCGCCGCGCTCCCTGCTCGCTCGTGTCCAAGAGAGCCGCGGCCAGGAGGAGCCCCCGAGCTTTCAGTTAGCGGCTCTGACTGCGTGCAGCGGACCCGCCATCATTCCTGGAAGCGCAAAGCACGCGGTGCTGCGGCGGCGCTTCTGCTCGCGGGCCGCGGCCCCAAGTGTGCTCCCGGAAGCATTCCTGGTGGCCTTGTTTCCTTTTCACAAGTGTGCGCAGCTTCCTCTGCCATGGCCTTGAAGAGTGAGCGCTCCCTGCCGGACCTCTGGGCAGAGCATGCTAGGCCGGAGGCCCCTCCCCGGGGAGATGGCCTCCGCCTTCGGGACGGCCTTGGGTCACTCCGGACGGTCAGCAGGCCGGCACTGTCCGTGCGGCAGCAGCTTCTCCAGAGTTCCCCTTTTTTCCCTTTGCTTCTAGTCATTGCTGACGTCCATGACATCAGACCCGTGTGCACGGAGGCCTCCGTGTGAGCAGGGCTGCTAGACTATGTCCAGGCAGGGAGCTCTGGCCACCTTTTGGCGAGCCTCTAGCAGGAGCCCTTCAGATTGTGGTCACGACAGGCGGCGGCAGCCGTGTTTGGTCACCAGTAAAACTTGGTCTTACATTTCCGACAGAGGCCATAATCGCATCAGGGCAGGGAGTCACGTGATGATGCAAACTAACTTTGGCAGTACAGCATTGTTCATGACAGGAGATGCTCCTCCTTCATTCACTCTGAGCTGCACTTGAGGGTTAATGACGGAAAAGGACCCTTAAAATTGGCTTATTCATAGTGCCCTGTAAAGACTGGCCTTTAATGGATCACTGTAGGGACGTGTCATAGTCTATGGTTTTTTCTTCTTGCTATAAAATACAGCCTTAAGTGTTACTTAATGAATATTTCCATTTTCCATTTACCCAATTGTAGAAATTGGATCTAATATTTTTCTTTGCTAGAGAAAAACGAGGCCTTAGAAAAAAATTGTTTGGTCTTAAGTCCATGCGGGGTCCTATTGGTTGGTATCGTTTCCAAAACTATGCTGAGAATTTGGAAGTGACTGTACATGAACTTGGGAGAGGAAGCATCCAGTGTCCACTTCACAGAACCCGGGCAGAGGAAATGCCCAGCCGCAAAGGGCTCAGAGGAATTTGGAACCTAGACTGCTTTGGAGTTTGCTTTTGGATTGTACTCTACACAGTGCCCTCTTTAGAAAGAGGCTGGTAGAAAAGGGAGGATGAACCTGAAAGTAAGATAAAAACAGTAATTTTAGGTGTATCACATCAAGGCAGTTTGAATGTCAGCATTTACTAACTTTTTGTTGCATACACACTACATGACCTGCGCCAATTCCAGATCTAAGTCCATACTCTTAGGAGCCTGAGGAACTGAACCAGGGCTTTTTATACCTTTTTTATATATTTTTTTATATCTCCACAGCTACCTCCTTCCATCAGAGCACATTGATAAACTTAATGTCCAGTTGTGACTTGTTGGCATATGTTCCCCCAGTTTGTAGCTAAATAGCTGAGGGGAAAACACAGTTGTGGTGTAGTTTGGGGCCATTTTTTAGTATTAACTTAGCAATAACAGGAAATAATTTTATAGGTAATCATTATATATGATCATTTCCTGTTTTGATAAGTTAGTAATATGTAATAACATACTTGCTAGCTGGGCTAAACATGACATTTTTAAAAAGAGAAGGAAAAAAGTGCATTTTGCATTTGAAACAGTTGTTTCAGTAGAAGTCAACTCTTGTACTTCATTTTGGGTATGTCTACGCCCTTTAATCTAGTTCTTACGGTTTAAAATACTGTGTTGACAATGCCAGTGTATCATGTATTTTAAGACATTAAGCGGTTTGCTGCTTTGATGGAAACTGTGGTTCAGTGGGTTGGATACAGGAGAGATGATAGTTCACAGAATAACCTGTGAACTTTCACCCCTCTATATGGAAACTTGTTTCAGGGCCAAATGCTTGTAGCTGCCTTCTTGCCCCGGTCAGTGCCAGCCCTACTATTCACAACACTGCGGCCACCGAGGCCTAGGTATGTAAACGTTTAAGGAAGTTTTTTAAAGTCTTTTAACCTCAGGTTTTAAAAGAATTCAGTTTGGTATACTTACAGTGTGTCTGTGATTGTCATGTACTGTTGATAGACGTGTAAACATAAGAATAATGTTAATATGGGTATGGATTGTCGTAAGTAAAACCGTTATACTTGCTCTATGGTAGAATTCTTCTAAAATCTGGAAGAATTTTGGACAAAAATATGCTTCAACATTTGTTTGCACTTTATTTCTAAATGTTTTTGAGTTTTTTTTGTTCATTAACTAGGTACACCTGGGAGAGTTAATATTGTCAAATATTTTAACACTGCCTTTTTTTTATTTTGCAAGCTAAGAAGAGATACCAGTGAACGTAAATAGTGGATGAAAAAGGAATGTTCTAATTTTTTTGGACATATGGGCCATTGTTTTAAAATTGCCATTTTAGTTTATGTCATCATAATCAACTTTCAAAACCTCTATTTTATTACTTTAAAAAATTAGAACATACAAACTCCAGTATGGGTAAATCATGGAAATATTCATTTATTGCTTTATTGTTCTATATAACATCTAGAAGTAAAGTGAGATAATTTTAGAAAGTTGCCTGTCATTTCATAATCAGATTCTAACTTTAGAATTGGGACATTTTACCTCTCTTTCTTTGGATAGGATCAGTTCTTAAGAGCAGCCCCTGTAACAGGTGGAATGGGAGCCGTTCTGATGAGAAAAATGGGCTGGCGAGAAGGAGAGGGATTAGGAAAAAACAAAGAAGGAAATAAAGAGCCTATTCTAGTTGACTTTAAGACAGACCGAAAAGGTAATTCTGATTTTTTTTTTATGCTCTGTATAATTTATTTTATTACTTCATATTTTAAAATTACATTTAAGGACAGCAACATAACTTGTTTTTTCTAATTTGTGTATATGTTTGCCACATTTTCAGTTATATTTAAGTACCATTTCATATTCTGAGGAACATTATCTTTATAACCTCAGTTTGAATGCAGTTTTATCAGCAATTATGAAAATTTTTTTTGACAAATTTAACAAGTATTTATTGAGTGGATAATAATGCAAGCCATTAGGGTAATGAAGAAAGAAAAAAACAGCCTCCATATATGATGTTTCAAGTTTTAGGCTTTAGTTATGTTTAAAAGCAGCAAGGTTGTCTTACTCTGGATTACTAGGGCCTGTTCGGTCCTTGGCTTTAATGATCATTTTGGTTCTTTTCCCTCCAGCGTATCTCTTTTTCTTTTACTGCCCTTATTTTCTGATAAAGCTGTCTTAAATGCTCTATAGCTCTTTGCTTCCTTCAGAAATGCCATTTTAAATTATTGCCGTTTTCCTAGTTTCCTTTTATTGCCAGTCGCTCAGGGATTGGTCACTGGGTGCTGTTCCTTGGACTGGGGTTGGAGATCATACCTCAAACGAACAGACGCTCTCGTCCAGTGGGGTAAAATCCCTTCGAGCAACGCGCTCCTGAGCTGGGCATCATTAGAATAGTGACATGTATGCTATAAGAAGCACAGAGGCATCTTAATAAGTCAGATTTCATAAAACTTAAAATTTAATTTCGCTCAAGCCTCTTTGCTTAATGAGACGCGTGAATGTTCCTTCACTGATCCAGCTCACAATTTATCTTTGTCTATCCATGGATACTTTTAGAGGTTCTATTCAACCAGCTGGAGGCTGCTTTTGAGGTTTAAAAAAAGTGTTGTGAATCACAATGAAACTTTTGAATTGTCCATCTGTCATTTTTCCTCGTCTCACTGGTCCACTTTTTCCACTCCGGTCTGTCTCTCGTGATGACCACTGCTTTGTGGGAGCGAGTCGTTCTCGTAACAGGCTGCCACTGCTTTCCTTATCCCAGCATACCTCTTTCCACTGCCCATTAGGTTGTTCACAGTGAATAGAGAATCCTCTGTAGAGGCCCCAAGAGCATGTCGCTGTTAAGGAGGATGGTCCAGTTCTCGGCCTCCATCATCCACCTCCGGGGCCTAGTGGAACTCGGACACTGATGGTTTAGCTCACAGACTGCTTGTTGCACAGAATTAACTGTCAGTGCTTTTTGCTGCATCTTAACATATTTATGAGCGATTCCTTGATTTTGCCCTCGTGCATGAAATTGATGTTCACCATCTAAGGAATTGCAAACACACCGGGATCGTGCATTCTCTGTACCTTGCAGTTAGGTGGACAACTAATCATCTAGAAGACCATCTTCAGGAAGCCTCTGTGTTCCCCTGGGACATGGATCAGTGTTTTCATTGATGAATGAGCAGACATGTTGGTTACTAGTTGTCTTTTCAGGCACACGTTTAAGGTCAGATAAGCCAGAATCTTTCTTATTCTCCTAGTGTTCTCTTTCCCCTTCCTTTGATATTCTTTAAAATTGGTATCCAGATGTCTCTGTGATCCGAGGGCCAACTTCTTTGGTGACATAATTGCTTGTAAGATGCTCAGAATTTTCTGTCACTTATTTTCCATTTGAGCTTGTATTCTAAGTCAGTTGTTGTCTTCGATTTCTTGGCCAAGAGTAGAGGTTGTTTATTGGCAATGCATTTCCTGGGTTCTTTATTGTGGCATTTTGCCATCTGTTAACTTTCTCCAAGAAGTGGAGATGATGAGTGTCCCTTTCCATTTCACATAGTTGTCTTCTTATTCTTATCTTTGTCATCTCATATTAATTTGCATCTTTTCTCTGATGACTTCCCTGATCACCACCAGTTGCTTTCTGTGAAGTTGTCCACGTCCTGTGTGATTTTGTCCTATGCTTGCCGCTCTGTCTTCTCTTTTCTAAAGAGGTCATAAACCTTTCATTTCTGAATTCCAGTTTGCAGTTTCTGTACATTTTTTCCCCGTGGGCTTCTCTGCCACCTTCACACAGCAGTCATTGAGCGCCAAGGTTATTGTGGCCTTGATTTGGAGCATTTTGTCATTTTCTTCACAAAAGTTCTTTACTTCATCTTCTGCCCCAGACGTTGGTCCGTGAGCACACAGCTATTTTCATAGTCGTTTCCTTGCTTACTCTGCCTGTAAGCAGTGCAAAATGACATGATTATGTTGATGGCCCGTGACAGCACGCCTCATTCTCTTGGGTGCCGGCTCCTTTTCCCTCTCTGGAAAACGGCGGAGCTCCCTTTTCTTAAGCTGTAACTTGTTCGCTGTCTTCTGCATTAAAACCAGACTCTCCATGGGAGAAATCTACATCCAACAGACGTCCAAGACTCCGCTTTAAAATGTAGGTGGACAGGGCTACCGATGAAAGGGACAAAGTCGTTTGACAGAGGCCTCCACTGGCCACACAGGATTGCCAGGACTCGGGCCTCTGGCTCGCCACTGGACTTGCCAAGGGCATCGGTCCCATTTCTCAGGGAACTTGGTTACAGTCGTCGGCGAAGTCCGCCTATCTTGGGATGATCACTAGTTCTGCCCGATAATCAACGTTCATCTGTAATGAGCTCATAGTTATGGAATCCTTGCCGTTTCTCTTAATTGCAGGTAGTGGGACATGCAGAGTGATCGTTCTTCTCAGAGTCCAATATAATACAAGTAACTAAATAGATTAAACGTTCTAGAACCAGTTGTCAAAATCACACAAAGCGTACCATGGTACAGCGGATCGTTCACACACATTGATTTTATACCGTTATGCAGGGACGTTTAGAGACCAGCTCCCTGACTCCACCCCTACTTGGGCCTTCTAAACTGTCGAGGCCAGGAAGCTAGTGGCGGCCCTCTGGTGCTGCTTGTGAGTTGGAGGAAGCTGTGTCGTGCTCTTGCAGGCGTGGAGGCGTCATTCTCGGTTTGGGGTGAGCAGCCTTCTAAGGCGGCTCTCGGATATCCCGACTGCTGCTGTCTCTGCGGCTTCCTCGGTGTAGGGAGCTCCGGGGAGAAGCTGCCTCTCCCCGGCTCGAGGGGTGCCCTCACTCAGATAGTGTACGTCAGAGCCAGGAGTCGGGCCGATTCTCAGGCCGCTTCTCTGGCCGCTACAGGAATACTTCCTCTGGGCCAATCAAACATCCGGTCACATTAACCACATACTACGTAACTTCAACAAACATTTCAGGCTCGCTGCAGAGCGATGTGCTTCTTCTCTAAGTCTCCATAGGTGACAGATGAGGAAAACTTGGGGATCAATGGCACTTTTTTAGAGGGTCGTATTTTAATTATCAAATGACGCTAGCAGTTTAGTTCTTGTCTGGAAGACTAATAAAACCCAAATAGTTTTAACAAATGTTATTTTTTTATAAAGTTTAGACATTTTTGGCATTCTCAGATTTTTTGGTGGCTTCTTTATAATTTAGTTATAAAGTAAGTAGGAGGATCCTATTTTTAGATTAGGCATCTCCAGACATAGTAGACTGAATTGGGAAAAGGTTAATAGGATTGATAACATTGAGACAATGTGGCATGTTGCTGAAATTATTTGACTGCCTTCCTGTAGATTGTTTTGATGCAAAAAATGTTTACTACAAATAAATACTTGAGATTGATGCTGGTCTTGTGTCCTATGCAGGTCTTGTTGCGGTGGGGGAGAGAGCACAAAAACGATCTGGAAACTTCTCTGCCGCGATGAAGGATCTTTCAGGTGAGAGTACGTTACTTTTTAATTTTCTTCCATTTTATTAAAATTTCACAAATTTATTCATTCACATTGGTGACATTAGTTTCTGATTAGTTAACTTTTGGGTCTTAGGTAAACATCCTGTATCTGCATTGATGGAGATCTGTAATAAAAGAAGGTGGCAACCACCTGAATTTCTCTTGGTTCATGATAGTGGCCCTGATCATCGCAAACACTTTCTCTTTAGGGTAAGCATGCATTTCTAAGACTAAAAACAACTAGGGGCAACTCCCAAGTTACCAGCTTTTTTGTAGCGGTGACTAAACTGGCCCAAGTGGGAAAGGGGGTGGGATGGGGAGTTGGTAATGGTTAGCTAGAAAATAATGTTGGGTGGGGTCAGCACTTGGATTGTAGTCGCTGGGCTGAGGTCCCCGAATGCTCGCCATTCTGCCATCATTGCTTACTTAGAGGAGGAAAGTGTCAGAAGAAATGTCTGAAAAGGGAGACAGGGAAGAGGCTAGAAGAATGGCGAGCTCCCGGACAGCTGCTGAAAGTTTTTAGTCACAAGAGAGAGAAATTTGGCAGTTATAGATAATAAACAAGAGTTTCCTTTGAGCTCCCCTTTTCCAAGTGCTGGCTTGAGATTAATTTGGCAGGGTTAAGGTATGGGTTTTGCAATTTGTAAATAATCTCCTAGATATTAGTGAAAAATACAAAGCTTATAGATATTAAAGTTTGATGCTGTTCTTATTGTATGTTTTTCTTGAATAGGTATTGAGAAATGGAAGCCCTTACCAGCCCAATTGTATGTTTTTCTTGAATAGGTATTGATAAATGGAAGCGCTTACCAGCCCAGCTTTGCCAGCCCTAATAAGAAGCATGCTAAAGCCACAGCAGCTACTGTGGTTCTTCAAGCAATGGGCCTTGTACCAAAGGACCTCATGGCTAATGCCACTTGCTTCAGGAGTGCCTCACGTAGATAGAGATTGAGGTTTTATATTAATCATTTCAGATAATTTTACTCTGCATCAGAAATGTATTTCTTCTTTAATGTTGTAAATAATTTGGCAACTTAGACATTGTGTAAAAAGCAATCTGTACAAACATCTCCAAGTTTTGGTTTTATACCATGAAAATTGTATTTAACCATACAGGGTTTTGGTATGTTTATATTGTTTACCTTAGTGATGTATTTGTTTAAGTGGCTAACATCGAAACAATTGTTTGAAGGCATCAGTAATCCTAAGTGTGGAATGTTAAATAACGCTTTTATACTGTATTTTGTACTATGATGTAATTCTTTCCCCTTATGGCTAGGCTGCTGTAACACTTGCCTATAATCAGTGAAGGGCTGTGCACCTTAGACTATTTCATGAAGGTTCTGCTGGACAGATATTGGGCCAGTGTTATTGGATAATCGGAGTTCTGTTCCACAGGGCTAATGCTACCATCTTTCCCTTGAAATTTTATTAGGGTTGAAAAAAATGGTATGCTGTGTTACAGTCAGCTTTACGTCCTATGTTCTAAAATAAAGGATCTAAGCCAGACTGATGCCATAAGAAGGAAGAAGTCCAAATTGAAGACCCACTAGAATTCCAATGCAGACGCCAAGAAAATGGAATGGCATTGAGTTGTGATGTAGTTTTACTTTAATGTGCATTTTGAATTTCAGCTACAATTAGATAGACTCAAGATGATAATGCAAATGCTGTAACCAACTTATCTAATAAAATCAGCACCAGGCCACTATTTTGTTGACTGCAAAAATAAGTTCATGTTATTTTAGGGTCTAATAGAATATTTCATTTCATATGTGCATTATAGTGGTACTCATATGCTGTCTTTAAACTTTATTTTACAAAATGCTTAAGGCCCAAATACAAACTTCTGGAATAAATGTGGTGTTTTTCTTAATTCTTTCAACTGCAATAACAGATTACACTATCACTTAATACCCACTGGAATGAAAAGAACTTTATTTTAAAAAACATACTTTTAAACACATCAACTATATCTTTACATAGACTATTCTAAATGCTGCTTTAACTGTAATGAAATTTATCTCACAAACAGATCCTTTGGCATAAATTATAGAAAAACTTTTCCTTTAAATTTTCTAGGGTTAAAAATTATTAGTGTTAATAAAAACCATTTATGAAATTATTTTGGGTATGTAAGAGTCCTCAATCAAAAATGCATTAAGTGGTAGTTTCTTAGAATGCCACTACATCAAAGGGCACTTTCAGACTGCATCTATCCTGGCCAAACAAAACGTTTCTTCACATTTGGCTTAATGATGAGAGTAGGAAGTGAAATGTCTGGAATACATTTTCCCACGAGGCTTAGACTAATCACCCTGCTACACAAACCTGTTGCAAATAAGATCTGGAATATTTACTTGTTCCTTTCTTATAAACCCTGAGGTAAGTGCTTTTAAACGGGGAGGTTTCTTTAGACTTTGTTTCATTTTGGAAAGATGTTTCTTAAATGTTGAGAGTTAATCTTGTTCCACTTGTTTCAAGACCTCCAATTACAAATGTAATTATCCATTTCCATGAATCGTAAAGATGATTTTTCTAGTTTTGGTAACTGAGTAAGTTGACTTAGAGTTTTAAGATGTAGTCCACAATTAGCAAGCTCCTTTTGAACGACTTCCTGTAAAAATGTAACGCTTATTAAAAAGAAATACTGGCCACTACAGAAATTTCAACTAGGAATTCTCTCTAACATCCCAAGCACACACTTAGAACAGCGCAATGCTTTTTAGTCAAGGGTTTCAGATATTTAAAGGTTTTGTGAATGCCACACTGTGCATCGCTCAGAAAAGCTCAAAAGAAGCTGAAATCCAGAATGACCTCCTTTAGGAAGCAAGTATTCTTGAGATGTCTTAAACATACAAGATAGTCTTTTAGTAATCAAATTAGTAGCATACTGGGAATTCAAATAATTTGAGGCAGCAAAAAAACCCCAGGGAGCTGAAGTCGATGTTTAACATTTATTCTTTAGACATAATCTCCCTGGGCAATAATCGGAAACGATTAAAGGACAATTACTAGGTGAATAAATTCAAGGAGGAGCTGCACTCTCCCATTAAACACAGGTTGGCATTCTTTGACATTCCTCAATTCCTCCAGCCACCTTTACAGTTTCACCTTGGAACTTCCTCCATTTTGGAATAACTGAGTTCCTCAAAAATTAAATAGTCTACTTGCCTTATTTGGTATTTTTTCCACTTGAGTACATGTGTTAAATACAGATGTTGGTTCATGAGTATATAATCTTGCCGAAAAAGATCCTTTTTGTGCAGATTTGAGCAGCATAGTCAATGAATGCAGAGAATGAGGCATGACAGGGCCTGTAATCTCCAAACTAAACTGATCTTTATAACCAGAATAAACTGGTGTCTTCACATTCACCGTTCGTGCCTGGGTAGAGGTTGAGGAAAAAAAGGAAAATGGGGTAAGATCATACAATTCAGGAAGGAGCTCTTTGAATGTTCCATTCCTCTAATATCAAAAGAAAAGAAAACAAATATAATTCCCCCGTCTTACTGGACATTGCAGTAAAAAAGCATAATTTTGAAACTTTCATACCCACCCGGATGAAACTAAGCCAGTGATTCCTGTTTTTTGTCTTCCCATAAGTGCTCTCTAAAATTCCTTGGCTTTACAGATGAGAAATTGAGAGGGAAAATGACACTTAATTTTCCTAAAGGAAATGACAAAGTGATAAAGCCCTTTTTTTACCTTGAGCATTTGCATGGTGGCACCCCGGAACGCTGCTGGAGACAATAGTGTTGGGGGGAGGCCTGCCTGAGGCCCCGACGTAGCAACTACACTCTTGCAATTTATCAGGAAGTTCAGCAGGGTAAAGGTGTTGATTCCTTTCACCAGCACAACAGACTCGGGCTTGTGATCCAGCTGCACTTCCTTTTTCTCTTTTCGACTAATTGTCACCCAGTCAAGGAAATTGTTCACATACATAAAACATCGATCCCAATGCTTTTTGTTACGTACAAAAGTTTGCTTCTTGATCCACAAGCAAGTTATTAATCTTAAAAGACAAAAACTGGTGGGAGGAGGAAATGTGCAATCAGTAAATACTAAGCTTCTACTATGTAAGGCAATACTAGAGACTGAGGAAAGATGGACAAAAAATGCAACAAAGCAATGGGAAGGTGGTGGCCAAAAGAACGTTGAAGGAAGCATGAAATTCTGAGATGAGTAAGTAAAGAATATGCTCTAGGCCCATGTTGGCAAAGCCGTGCCCCCATGTGTCAGAGGGGGCTGCTCCCGTCCCCTCCCCACCAGGCCTGTGGACAGTGTTTACATGTCCCGCCCCTCTGCCCAGGTAGAGCACTTCCTGTTTACCTGCTGTCTGGGGTAATGGAGGGGGGGGCACTCAGGCACCTTGAAGGTGCAGTTTGGGCACATGATATCTAAAAGGTTTGCCAATGCTGCTCTAAGCAATAGGGAAGAGCCTACACACAGACAGAAGACGTAGCCATCTATTTGAACACCAAGTGGGTCATTTTGGCTTAAGGATGAGAAAGGTGGGCTGTGAGCAGATTGGGAAGATGCCCAATTGGATTTTTATCTAAGAAGCAACAGGAGCTTTTTGAGGGGAGTCATGGATCCAGGAATATTATTTATTTTGAGCAGTACACAGAGTGCATGAAGGCCATTGAGGCTATTATAACTATAATAAAGTGATAAAGGATAGAACTAGTGTGGCTGTGAGTGAAGAAAGGAAAAGGATGGAAGAGGTATGATGGAGACTGAATTAACAAAACCTGGCAAAGGACTGCATATGGAGATTAAGGAAGAGGGAAAACCCCAGGATTGCAAATTTTTGTGGCTAAGGCAGGGAGATGCCTATTAAGACATTTAGTCCTTATGTCCCTCCCATAAGCAGTTGGTGATGGAGAGGGACCCCTGAGAGGGAAAAGACAAACAATTCTGTGCATAGCCAGGGCAGCAAGGCTGTCAGCTAAATTCCCTTGCTACACCAGGAAGGCGAGATGTACAGATGATGAACCAGCAGGAACTTGAGAACAAAGTAAAAGAAGAGCTAGGAGATGGGAAAAGAGTGTCATGAAAACCCACAAGGAGAAGATTAGTATTCAAGGTTTTTTTAAAGGATGTCCAGTGTAAACAAAGAAGACTGACAAAGGATTATTAAATTTAATTAAGAATTTACTGGCAACTTTGGAGAAAACAGTTTCAGTTTATCAACAAAATAGAAAGTCAAGAGTTTGAGATGAGAATCAGACAAAGCAAAGGTAGATAAATCTAGCAATCTGGCTATAAAAGAATAGCATGGTTGAGTCTTTTTCATGGAGGATATGTAGGCATCCTTATAGAAGCAAAGAAGGATCCAGCAAATAGAGTACTTAGAAGGGGAGGGTATGGGGGAAAGCAGTGGAAATCTGTGGGGAGATGAGAGCGGATAGGATCAAGGACACAGCAGAGGAATTGGCCTTGGTAAAAAGGGGCCCTATGTATGCCATTAGAGACTAAGGTAAAGGAGAAGAGAAAGGGAGAGGATATCAAGAAGAGCTTTTGAGAACAGAATGGGGGAAGAGGGAAGAGTACAAGTTTTTAAGTGCCTACTAGGTGCTAGGTATTGTGCCACAAATTATAAATATTTTTTCACATGTAGGGGGTAGATACTATTATTTTATCTCCATTTTAGTTGAGAAAACTACAGTTGAGGCAGTGATTAAATGATTTGGCTCAGGGTCCCATAGTCAAATTCTCAATGCCATGAAACTCAAAAGAAAAGGGCCTTACTTTTTTCAATTAAGGCTCTCAAGGTGCCCATGTTCATTGTTGCAGTCGTACTTCTCTTAATTATTAATTAAAAACAATCCTAAGTATTTGAAATACAAAAAAACCTAAATCATCTAAATTAAACATCCTCTCCTAAAAACTACTCAATGCGGATGAAATATGAACTTAAAAATTACTTGCTCTATGATCCCATACTTTAGTTTGTGCTCTATACTGAAAACCTCTGTCACTCTAACAGTACTTTCTTGGATCTCCGCCATAACCTATTCTTTTACTAATTTTGCTTAAAACACACACACACACACACACACACACACACACACAGAGCACACAGCATATAATTCCACTTCATCACTCAGTGGTTATTTTGTGTCAAAATGACAAAAAAATTGAGAACTATTAACATTTTTGTTATATTGCCTTAGCCTCATTATGCCGAGTAGATATTCTCTAATTATTCAGTTCTTATGAAAAATATTTTCACATCTTTACTTCAATTTCAAGTGTAACTTCTTAACTTAGTGTGAAAGTACTTGATACATTTCAATCACACTAAAATGTGGTTGAGTTAAGACTAATTGCAGTGATGACTAATCTTTGCGGGGCAAGAGAACAAATGTGAAACATCTTTTGTCCTTTCCTAGAAGGTATTAATGGTGGTACTTCAATATGTTATCAGTCGTTTGGCTGACTTTTTTCTTAGCTGTTTATAATTCCAAAGATCTGCAGAATCCAGTGTCTGCACTACTCTCCAAGTCATGTAATCTCCCTATTTAGGAAAAGTTGTCGTTTAAAAATTATATTTAAAAAATGAGATATAGCCCTACTTTAGTTATGCAGTTAGATAGAGCAGTAAGATATGGGGTTAAATCCTGAATCACACTTCATGCTGTGCAACTATGGGCAAGTCACAACCTTAGCCTCAGTTTCCTCTTTGGTAAAAAGAGGGATAATACTACCTCCCTCTCACAGAGTTGTTTTACAGATCAATTAAGTTATGTAAAGCAACCTGATCACTTCAAATACCTACCTAAGAGTTTGCTATTATGAACTATTCCAGGATGCTGTCATCACTGCAAAGTGAGAATTGCCTAAGCTCGTTGAGTCACAACACATCTCAGTTTTGCTCTTTGATTTACAGGCACGTATACCTTTTGGTTCATGTGTTTGATTCTGCTGTGGTTCTATGAGCTCTTCTTTCGAAGGCGCCGAGTCCAGTAATATTTAATGTTACCTTTGCTAAATTTAACATTGGTTCTGCCATCATTTGCTAAACTCCTTGTTTGACAAGAGAACACAAAGTTTCCATTACTAAGCCGTACTGAGGAGGAAGTTTGATGTATTCAGAAAGCCTAGTCAAGTTCTGTTTTGGACATAGATCGGCTAGATGAGTTCCCTGAAAGGAGGTATTGCTCCATCCTCTGTACTTGCATCCCCCGTGCTTAGACACATCAGGTGCTTAATAAACGCTTATGAATGTAGCAGCCAAATGGCAGGTCATTTAATCTAAACCTAGAAATTAGGGACAGATTGGCTGTCTACACACAGAATAGGTCACACCAGTGGAAGAAAAGGTCCAGGTCCTGTAAATTCTAACCACACTCAGTGGAAACACCTACACATCTTTGGGAATGCTAAAGAATATGACTTTCTCTAACCCTCAGGCTTCTCGCCACCGCCTTTGTCAATACAGTATCCTCACGATGGGGGTCTTTAACATGTGTCACGGATGTTGACCTTTTTTGTTTTTAGTGTGGAGTTCAGATCATCAGCTTGGAGAGCAAACATAAAAATAGCTACTCAGAGAAGAGAAAAATAAAGAGATGGCATGAAATTAAAACGGAAAGTGGATGAAAACATCCCAACATAGATGACTTCCATTTCCTGAAACAAGATTAGCTGGTACAAATCAGTTGCCACAATGAAAGGGTCAGGAGGCTAGAAATCCACTTAGACAAAAAACACTGCATTTCCTTGACAAGTGAATATGGCAGTCCAAGACAATACAAGTTTAGAATGTTACAAACAAATTTCCGCAACAACAGGGACTACTACGTCTGGATCTTAAAAAGTAGAACTGGCATCCGATATGCCCAATTGTAATATTCAGTAATTTAACCACTGATCATAATAGTTATTTTTTTTACCTCATAGAGGTAAAAATAAAAAATATACATCATTATTTAGTGATTTCTCACCATAATCTTGCTATGTAACAAATAACGAATTAATCAATATTGAAAAGTATCTTCTGATCCAAGTACTTTTTTCTGTTCTAATTTTGTTTGGAATCTGATTGTAGAATCAAATGTCCTTCCCTTAGTATAAATAAAGTTATATTTTCATCTCTGTGTTGTTATTATTCTAGTTACAATTTCAGTTTTCAAATTTTTATTTTACTTATTTTGACGTTTCAACTACTTTAGGTTACTTCTAGCTATTTAAAAAAATACAAGACATAAGAAATTTTCAAGGATCATAGAGTTCTCAAAAGAATGAAAAGCTTTTACAAGGATGGCAAAGAATGCTCCAAATCATAAACTAACAAAGATGATAAAAAATTGGAACAGTCCATTTTGGAGGGGTGATAGGACTAGGACATAGAATCCTTATTTTGGAGAACAAAATGGTTATATTTCTATACTATGTTTTTATCCATTTCCAATACATAGGCATCTACTTTGTTTATATTTTTTTTGCTCTCAAAAACGTGTTCAAATGAATATTGTGAAAAATACTGTTATTTCTCTGACTTCTTTGAGGGCATGCATACGATAGAGGAATGGCTTACTCAAGTATGGAAAGTTCATTGAGTTTCATTGCATTTTCAAATGGAGATCTAGAATGGTTTTAAAGTGATACATTTATACTTAAACAAAACTTCATTAAAGTTAATTAATTTTTGAGCTGAATGGAAAAAATAAGTACACATAATATGAATAGCCAAAATTAAAAGGATACAGTTTGAGAGTGATGTCTGGTTTTCTTATCTTATCCTGTACACCCATCTCTTCCAACCAGGAAAAACTTTCCTCTTCATCCTCATCACTAATAAGTTGTTCCCTAGGAACAGATCATATTTGGTTCAGGGTTCTTATTTACAGAAATAACAATTCCACAAAATTAAAATGGTTTATGGTTCATCAAAATTATGTTAATTACATACTCTTCTGGTTCTGTCTTATACTCTTCTTCATGTAAATTTGTCTCAGATGCTTTTTGCTTCCGTTGACCATTTTCTTTTAATAAAGGCAAAGAAAATTCAATTCCTGGGCAAGAAAAGCAAGAGCCACAGCCAAATTTTATTTCATTTTAATAAATCTATGTTGCTTTACCTGCTTTAAGAAAAGCCCAAACACTTTACATTTCAACTAGTGTTGCAATGATTTCCATTACAACAGATTTCATCTTCTGTAAACTCGCACCCAGATTGATGCATGTATCTTATAGAAAGCCTGAGGAGAGGAGAGAATCTTAAAGCGTATAATGCAAGCAATAATTTAAAATACTAAAAAGACAAAAAGCCCTCCCATAAATAAGGCAATTATCCTTAATTTTACATACACATTTTAGAAAAACATCTACATTTAGTGGGAAAATACTGTACGTTGCTTCTGAAGCTAATGAAAACAAGGTACATTTACCTTCATTTTTCATAGCTTCTCTTAAGCCTCTGGTAGTGGGTGACAAGACAGCTGTAATTACATCACTTCCTGCTAGCCCTGCTGCACGAAACAGCACAGTGAATTGGTAGGTACAAACATAGAAATAGGGACAAAGTTTTGTCTTCAGTAGATTATACAAAGAAGTGAAGCTGATGGACCTACAAATTAAAAACAAACAAACAACTTTTACTATGAAATTTCGATCTCACAAACCTCCAGCGTTTATTTGAAACCATTCATTTAAAACTTAGAAAACAAAAAACAACTCAAAGCAAATGGGCTCTTGAATTCCACCCTTCAGTTGAGCTTCAAGGTTACCAAGAACAAGTGCAGAGTCGTCTTTGGATCACGACAGTGATGCTCAACCCCAACGTCAAGGAACTGAGTAAAGGAAACCCTTATGGAACGCTTGAAGAAAGAAGGGTTTGACTGCTGCGGAAAGAAAAGATATCTAAGGAAGTCCGAGTATTTCAGGGCTGGAAGAGAGCTCAAGAGCTCTTCTCGCATAAGTCCCTTTTACCGGTGAGAAGGGAGGAGCCTAGAAATATTGGGTGACTTAAGGATCGCCTCCGGGATAGACGGGGCAGTCCACAGTCCAGAGAGAGGAGCGGCTTTCTATCTATCTATCTATCTATCTATCCAGTTTATCTGTGAATCTTGCAAAAAGAGGAGTTAAAGGAATGTAATGTCACGTCCGTCATGTAGTGAAACAAGTTCCTAGCGGACGGCCTCAGATTTTAGCTTGTAGCTTGTTTTTCACTTTTCAAGCCAGACATTCTACCAAAGCTCTAAGGGGAAAAACTGACTTGGGTGGGTCCACTTTTTTTTAGTAATTCCACTTATCAAATGTTAGATGTGCTTTGAAATGGATAGGATATAAACAGCAATAAAATAAGTCAAAAGGGGGCCACAGTACCAGATCTCAAACAATACGCTGAAGTAATCCATTTTCAAAACTACTGGTTACACAGTACAGTCGTCAGTCAGTCTGAGAACTCAGGAAGACAACACACAGAACCAGAGGACAATGGTGGCACAGACCCAGTCTCCTATGGCAAGGACTCACGCACTATATGATTAAAAAGTCCTTAGGGAAACTAGAAAGAAGCTGAGTCTCACACATTATATACAGCTCTGTGCACGCATTATCCGGATATAGAGGTCCACATATCATTTAAGTTATAATTGATTGCATTTAAGTTATCCTAAATAACCTAAAGTAGCAAAGAAGGAAATAGACGTTGAAACTCTGGAAAAAGGAAAACTTCTTGACCAAAGGGATGATTATAATTGATAAAATGGACAATTATTATAAAGTAAAACTGAAAGTTTTTGGCACAAACAAAATGAATGTAGTTAGAATTAGAAAAACAGTTAACTGGGAAAAAAATCGCTGCATCATGTTTATCTATTAAAGTCTCGGATCCTTAATATATAAAGAACTGATTCAAAGAGATGAGCCACTTCCTCAAAGGATCTAAAAGAATAAAGGTCACTAGGAAAACCAGAAAAGCAAAACAACTTTGAAAATAATATGCTGCACTATCCCTCTGGTGATTAGAGGCAAGAAAACATAAGCCATACATCGTCAAAAGAAGAAACATAAGCTACTAAGACTTAGAAAAAAATGTTCCAAATCACTAATAATTAGAGAAATGCAAACATCACAAGGGAAAATGATCATTTATTGGCAGGGTTCTAGGAAATCAATGATGACAATAAATTGTGGGTAGAGCAGTGAATTTGGACAGCCAAACTGGACAGTTCTGGCAACAATTTGAAGTGAAACTCCACAAAGTCGCTAGAATCTTTATAGCGTTTGACACGGGATTCCCCTTACTAAGGCGACTACAAAAAGATTGAAGGGCAAAGAAAAAGGCCCAAATATACAAAACTATTGACGCAGCTCTTTTTATGGTGGCGAAGGAATCGGTCAGTTGAAGGAGGGTTGAACAAAGAATGACATGTGAAATCGAGTCATAAGAAATGATGAGAGGGGCAATTGAAAAGAAACCTGGAAGACTTGAAATGATGACGGGCGAAATGGGTAGAACCAGGAGAATTAATGCAACAAAACCATAAAACCCATAAAAGAACGACATGACCCGCAGGTCCAGAGGTGACACGCTGCCCACCTTGTGACAGGGAGGTGATAGTCAAGGGACAGAATTACATGTACATTTTCGGACTTTGGTTGAATGGGATTAAAGGGCTTTTCTTCTTCTTTCAATGGGAGGGTGGAGGGAGGAGACATGGGACTGCTGAAAAGGAAGTCAATGATGAGGTTACCAAACATTTAACAAGCAGGAAGCTTATTCTTTTTAGGATTCTGTCCAGGAAATGGTGCTGCGCTATCACTTCTCTGGCACAAGAGATGGCCCAAGTGTACAGAGCGAGGCTGTCTCTGGGGCTAGAGCGGAACCTGTGGTCTCCTGTCTCCAAAGCGGTGTCTCTCTCCCCTGAGCCCCGGATGCCTCTGAGCATGTTCTTAAATGCGCGCGGAAGAGAAAAGCGGAGAGCTGGGCAAGCCCGCGGGACTCTGGCCCTCGTCCTGCCCGTCACACACGGTGACTGGAAGCAGAAGACGTCCTGTCCAAGGCGCCCCATCACCTTGCTCACTGTCTGGCACGCGGCAGCCTTTCAGTAAATGCTTTGACTGAAGGCTGATGAAAAAGATCAGGATGTTAAATGTCTTTTTATATTTAAATAAAAACAAGCTCGAAGCAATGTGGGTGACCATTTGTAACCAGTGATTTGGTTACCACGTCATTAAACACAACAGAATAACAAGAGTTAATATTTAACTGAGAAATGATTTCACTGATTTTACCATTCACTCATTAAAATTTGTTGTAGTTCCTCATCATTTGACCAAGGACTTGTTTTTCCAGCCATCTTTCTGTCAGCTCCAATGCGTGGGAAAAGCTGTAACCATGGCAGAGAGGGATGAAGCCAATAAATAAGGTTCTGCTGGAACGCACAACGAAGTTCAGCAGAGAGTCGTGGCTCCTAAAAGACGTAAGGATTAGTGCGTGGCTCCTAAAATACAGTGAAAGATTTAATGCTTTCAGCTCCTTTAGGTACCCGGGTTTCGTGAAAGGGACATTTTTTCTCTAAGTCTTTCAACCCCCCACCTTCCATCTTAGAATCAATACGACGCAGTAGTTCCAAGGCAGAAGAGCTCTAAGGGCTGGGCAATGGGGGCGAAGTGACTTGTCTAGGAAATGTCTGAGGTCACATTTGAACCCAGGACCTCCTATCTCTAGATCTGGCTCTCAATTCACTAAGCCGCCCAGCGGCCCCCAAAAGGGACATTTTCAAACCACACAAGTCAGTATAACTCCCTCTGAGGATGACTTTAACAAAAGTATTATTTCATTTGTGAAAGCAATTCCTGGTGAGAAATTTCCCCTAATGTAAGACTGGCATCTTCTCTACAATTTAATAGTCTTAGAGAGTTGTCTATGACAATAAAGAGGCTAATTGATTTGTCCAGGTCCAAAGCCAAGACAAGGCAGGATTTGAAGCAGTTCTTGATCCTAAGGCCAGTTTTTGCCCTTCCTTGTACCACAATGTCCCCATTTTCTATTTACAGTAAAACTTTATTAATTTTAATTTGTAGTTAATTTAAGGGCTAAGCTACAGTTTCGCTATTATTTAAGTAAACCTTTCCTATGTAATGTGAATGAATACTGAGAAAATAACACAAAAGGAATATTTTAAATAGTACATAAACAAAAAGGGTTTGTTTTTTTTAATCCTGATTTTCTGTCTTGGAATCAATACTGTGTATTGGCTCCAAGGCAGAAGAGTGGTAAGGGCTAGGCCATGGGGGTCAAGTGACTTGTCCAGGGTCACACAGCTGGGAAGTGTCTGAGGCCAGATTTGAACCTAGGACCCCCCTTCTCTAGGCCTGGCTCTCTATCCACTGAGCCACCTATCTGTCCCTCCCTATTAACTTATAGGATAACTGATATGTTTAACTGCAATTTATCTGTAGCTACTAATTTAGCTTGCAAGGGCATCTTCTAGACAACATTACTTTGAGTTATTGTACGGGAGTATGTTTAGAAAAAGCATTGTTATTATTTTCAAATATGTATATCTAAAAATATATTCTAATTCAAAATAGTCAGCCTAAGAAGCAGCTAGATGGCTCAGTGAATAGTTGTATTATGAATTATATAATAAAATCAATGAAATAATTTATCTGCCTTTGGATTTGATTTGGATATTTGTGTTACCTTCATTTATTTGCTCAAAGTTTCTTTTCAAAAATTTGAGTACTTCATTCAATGAAGACATCTTGCCATTCAACATTTATTTACTAATTCTCTAAATTTTGATCTCTTAATCATTTGATGGTTGATTCCAAAGTGAGAAAAATCACTGGCAGAAAATAATGGGAAATAAAAGAACTTTTAATTCTTAGTATCTAATAAACAGGAAGAATGACAATCATGGAAGAGCAATAATTAGCATGTCATTATCTAGGGAGCCTAAAGAATTGTATGGATATTACATTGATTCATTTTTTCATGATTAAGTACCTGTATATTCTCAGGCAGATCAACTTCTGTTGCTCTGCAGTGTTGGACAAAGCCTTGTGCTTCTTCTTGAGCCTTCAAATGATCTGCCCAGGTAAAAGATTGGGAAGAGGTAAAAAGGAGGCGCGTTTTAATACTCCAATCCACAGGAAACTCAACACTTTCTGAGGATGGAATATCATACGTGGAGTGCTGTTGATGAGAAGACTTTCAAAAATAAAGAACACAAATTAGAATGAGAAAAATATCTTCCATCTAAAGATTTCATTAGCTCATTTCAAAATGACCTACATTACAGAGTCTCTAACAAATCAATCACTATTCCTATTAAATGCAAAGTAAGGGCCCTCTTCCTGAATTAATAGGTTATTTCTAGACCTTGAAACCACCCCAGGCACATGCAAAAGTAAAATGAATAGATGCCTCGACAGAATAATCCACAGAGTTCCAGCACTTCCATTAACCTGCCATGCTACCCCTTCTTCTTTCTGCGGTCTACTTGTCTCTCCAGTAGTCACCTCTTTGGATATAATACAAAGGCACAGGAAGAATGAAGCAGACAGAAAGAAGTTCTGTTTTCAGAAAGACACATCATAGGAAAACATATGCACTGCTATGAGTCCGACAAACAGAGCCAAAGATGATACACACAGTAATAACACCAATGCAGCTAAACCCTGTCAGGACAATGACCGACTGTAGTTCCAGAAAAGAAAATCCAACTTGGGGAGTCAGCCTGGACATGTGATTTCACGGGGATTCAGAATGTCCTCAACTGGCTCTCTGTAACTTAAAGAACTGCCAGGCGCACTACGAAGCAGCAAGGACAATTCTGGGACAGCGAGTACGTCTCGGAAGCCGGACCTTCATCCAGATATTCTTGACCCAAAGACTTAGGTTCGGTCAACCGTACAGCTTTGCCAACTAAGTATGCTGTACAATATACCGAGGGAGAGAACAAGGTAAACTGGAAGAATCTGGGAAGGTTTCCGGACACAGTAACTTCATGGAAAAGGACTTTGAGAGGCCGTCTCAGGAGGGAAGGCAAGCTGGCCGCGAGGCATCTTGCGCACACGCAGAGATGAAATGGCGAGTTTGGGTGACAGAGTAACGTCCGTGAATGAGGCCCCAAAGTGGCAAAATGACCACCTACAGATTCTGATATTCTATTCTAGAGGTAATCGGATAACGCTGAAGTTTTCTAAGTAGGGGAGTGACATGGTCAGACTCCAGTATTAGGAATACTTTGGCAGGTGTGGAGGGCGGATCACTGAGAGAAGGAAATTCTGTATCTGTAAACGCTAAATGCGATTAACTATTAAGAGGCAAAATATTTTTAGGTGTATGGCAAAACATTCTATTCCAGGTCTCAACATTTAAAAATCATTACCGGGGATAATTGCTTAGATGTTGTTCTTTCGGAAAACTCTTCTTTCCAGGTCACATTATTTTCTTGATTAAAATCTAAAAACTGAGATGAAAGAAGTTTTGATAAATTAATTAAATTAGAGTTAAGGCTGAAGATGCTCAAAATATTTACAGCCTTTAATCACTATTATTGAGTCCCTATGCAAATGATCAGCTATTTATCTCCTAAGGCATGTACTAGAATTTTAACATGCAACCAGAGCAAAGCACCCTGGATACTCAGCCCATTTCAAAAAGAACTTTAAAAGTATATTGGCTCTTTTTTTTAAACAACTCATACCTTCTTCTGTCTTTGAATGGACTATATTGGTTCCAAGACCCAAGAGCAGTAAGGGTTAGGCAATGGGAGTTGAGTGACTTGCCCAGGGGCACCCGGCCAGGAAGTGTCTGAGGCCAGATTTGAAACCAGGATCTCTAGATTCCTCTCTACCCACTGGGTCACCTAAGAGAGGGGGTTTGAATTTAATGAAGCCAGTTTCTTTTGCCCCATTTTACTAGTTACATGATTAGTTATACCCCCCTTGCTAAGGTTAGTCAGGAGTGTGGTACTGGGAAATGTTGGCAAACCATTTGCAGATTAACAAAGTTGGAAGTCAGTAATGTTGTTTGCCAGAGGCAAATCTCAAGTGGTCTGAATTGTTCCCTGGATCTGATTGGGCTGATCAAGCCAAAATAATGCCCTTGCTTTCATTTTTTTGAAAATCACCAGCTTTTCAGAGCTGGCTGCCTATGGCTGGCCATGTCAACTACAGTCACCAAACTATAAACAGGGATAAGCACGCTTGATTTATCGGATAATTCAGGAACATCAGCATCCATAACGCTGGAGTAGCTCGGATCCTTCTGAAGATGATCATCCATTCGTGAGGATGGATGAGTGGTGAAATGAGATTTCTCTAACAATGCTGTGCTGTCACCATGCTGACATCGCAGGGAACAGCAATCCACCCTAAGCAAGGTAACAATCTGCCCAGGAAAAACAGAGACGTCTGGGCGGCCCGCGGCTCCGAAGGCAGACAGGTCCCTCCCTCCAGCTGTGTGACCCTGGGCAAATTCGATCGCCGCGGGGAGAGGTGCAGGGTTGGGGTTCGGGCAAGTTCCCGGTCCC
Source organism: Monodelphis domestica (assembly GCF_027887165.1). NCBI lineage: Eukaryota > Metazoa > Chordata > Mammalia > Didelphimorphia > Didelphidae > Monodelphis > Monodelphis domestica. The sequence continues at coordinate 13,096,726 of NC_077230.1, read as the reverse complement.
TGTGACTGCGCCTCCACCACCAGGGTCACCTTTCTAGATGAGGCCAGATTAATGGCCCTACCCCGGGGGATGGGTTCGGAGGGACCGCGGCCTCAGAGTGGACAGCCGGGGAAGGGTCACTCACCGATTCCCCCAGCTCCTGTTGGGGGCTGGCCAGCGGCCACGTAGGATCAGGGACGGATTCTGGCCCCACGGCTGGCCGCGGGCTATTGTCCAATCGGGCGAAAGGGTTTCTCCGCAGGGAAGCGGCGGAGACGCCTCTGCCCCTGCCTCCGGCCGCGGGGAAAGGGCGAAGGCGGAGGCCGGCCGCCAGCGCGGCGCGGCGGGGCCCGAGGTCGCCCGGACCCGGCGGGAAATCGGTGGCTCCTGCTTCAGGAACCGCAGTGTTTCGGGCCCGCTTTCGCCGGAGACGCAGCGTCTCTGCAGGCTTTTTGAAGCTGGGCGAGTAGCCCGGCACCGTCACCGACATGGCGTTTTTCGGAATCTCCCGCGCCCGCACCCACTGCAGCCCCACCCGGTGCCCAAAGCCAGCGAGGGCGGGAAAGTGCGGAGGTGCCTGACTGACAGCGAGGCGCGCGCTGCGCAGCGCCCCGCCCCGATTCCCGCGAGAACTTAACGTCTGCAGGGGAATCTACGGGCGCGAGCGCACCGGGATTCCCGGGCAGCACTCAGCCATTGGGTCTCCGAAAGCCGAGATCTACCGGGTTTTAGGGCATAAATCCCAAGACCAGCTCCTCACCCTTAGACACAGACTCCATTTCTTCCACAAATTAGGTCTAATCCTCCTCCAAGCCCCTCGTGGTAGGAGGCCCTAACGAGCAGGCGCCCCCATCTCCACCTCTCACCCCTCGGCCACGTTAATACCATTAAGGAGGCCGAGGAGCAGGCGGGCCCTTCGCCACGCCGCGTCCAAAATGACAGAATGACACCACCAGACGGCTGGCACGTAGCTCCAGCAAAAAAGGCTCTCATCCCAGAACTATGGCCGATTGGGTTACGAGAACGAAGCTGGCTAAGTGCTACCTCCTCGGTACCAAGCAGAGCAGGCGCGAGGCTTGTGTCTGGATGGAAATGCCCTGGAAGACCTAGTCTGGTCTTTCCAACCCTGAGAAAAATAACAGAAAAAAATGGTGATGATAAAAGTTGCTAGAAACTGGTTATGCATGACTAGCTTCTGGATATACTCATAATGAATACGGCATAAAAGAAAGTGGAGAGGGGAACAAAAAGCATCTCCAGAAAATAAAAACAGGCTTATTGATACAAGGCAGCAGTTTTCTTGGTAATAATCTTGAAAGAACTCAATTAATTGCTTGATGTATAATGACAAAATATGCAACCACAAGCAGTCTTCAGAATACTCCTCCTAAAATACCCTGGGTGTGGGAAGGCAGCTTAAGAATGTTAAAGAATCATCTAAAGAGGTATAGAATGTTTGCACAATAATTTACTTTTTAAATACATCATCTGGCTGTGAGCTTCTTGTCTTAGCTAGTACTTCAAAACTGGATAACTTGTTTTTTTCTTGCTTGACTTTTCTGAACAATTTCCATGGAAACTTTGGCATCATATGGTGGCACAGGTTCATCCAAAAGAGGTCTAAAGAAAAATGAATTTATTAGAAGTGACTGGTTTAAGTACAAATGAAATACAAAACATTAACAGGGTGGCAGTCTAAAACTGATCATTTAAACCCATGAGTTTAAGAAGTCAAACTTGCTTTTACCTAAGTTTCACAGGGCAGAAATACTTTGGATTTCCTTCCGAGTGACAAGATTGCGGGCAGCTAGGTGGCCCAGTGCCTAGAGATGGGAAGTTTTCAGGTTCAGGGCTGGTTTTCCTAGCTAGAGTGACCCTAGGCAAATCACTATTGATCCCCAAGGCCTAACCCTTGCCACTCTTCTGTTACAGAACCAATTTATAGTATTGATTCTAAGATGGAAGGTAAGGGTTAAACAAAAAAGCAACAAGATTCAAATCTTAGGAGGGCAAAAGCCTTAATTTGCTTTTGCCAATGTTAAAAAAAAAAGATTTCTTTCAACTAAGTGATATTCCCACTCCACTTTGCTTTAACCAGCCCATGTTGTTTTGAACTGTAGCAGAAGGGAAAATATCAAGATGGAGAAGGCAGAGAGGCATTTAGAGTGGGGGAACACTATGCTCAGGTTTCCAGAAGTAAGGAGATTGATTCACTTTTCTCTTTTCCCACCACCTACATCCTGGCTTAGAACCTTAAAAAGGCACTGGACCAGCTAAATGACATTCAGGAGGAATCTTGTGAAAAGACAGTTGTCCAAGGACCACTACCAGTCATTGTTTTAAAGCATAAAAAAACCCAATATTTCAGTGTCATACCCAAAAGTATCTCACAAAAATTTAATATTATTAAAAAGGAAAAACATTCATATGTTTTATTTATACAACTTACCTGAAAATACCAGTTGATAGCTTCTCCATTACATCTTTTAAGATGCGTACTTGAAAGGTCTGTTAAGTTAACAATATGAAAATGATGGGCAAGATAGTAGAAGAAACCATTCAATAATTAAAAGGTAAGAGATGCTCAGCTTGTCCTTTTAGCTTTTTTCCCAATCTTTTTTCTTACGTTTTTTTAAAACAACTTTTTTTAAAAATGATTTTTTCAATTGACAAATATTTACCTTTTTTTTCATTTCCACTCCTCACCCTTAATTGTGGAAGAAAAAAAAGAAAACTAAAACCATTGTACCATATAGTCAATTAAAAAATAAATTCCTATATTGCCCAAGTTTGAAAATGTGTCTCTCTTTGAATATTTAGCTCTTTACTATCATTGATCTTTTGGAATCATGGTTATTCATTATGGTGATCAGAGTTTTTTAATCTTTCAAAGTTATTCATTTTTACAATATTATTGTAAAAACGGTTTTCCTTATTTACTTTAACCTTCATCAGTTCATACAAGTCAAGTTTCTCTGAAACATTCCTTTTAGTAATTTTGTATGACCTTAGCATTACAAGTCATCATACATGTTGTGACTCCCCAGTTGATGGGAAACCATAAAATATATATCACCTACCATTTCTATTGACCTTGCTGGATCATCTTTTTGGGTTAAAATGCTTTTTCGAATAGCTAGACCAATTCATAGCTCCACCAAAACTGAATGCCTTTTTAAACTACAGGCCTTCCAATATTTGTCATTTCTCCTTTTTGTCAATATTGCTACCCTAATGGGTATCAGGCAGAACTTCACAGTTGTCTTAATTTACATTTCTCTCATTATTAGTTATTGGGAGTATTTTTTCTATATGGCTATTGTTAATCTGGATTTTCTTCTCAAAGTTTGTTCTTATACATACTTTCAACATGACTTGAGCTACTTTTAGAAGTTCAGAAAATAAAAATATATATAATCACACTGAAGTAATAAAAATCCCTAAAAGGAAAATTTCATTGGCAAGGTGTTGAGAAGGAATTGTGAAGTAGCACTGATGGATATTTCATATGAATCAGGCAATAATATATAATTTCAGATTTAGAATTCAATACAAAACAGGTAACTGCAAGAAAAAGGTCTGATCTAATGAAATTATTTTTAAAAAATAAGGTCAATTTGTGCTTTTCAGTAGAGGAAAAGTTAAAGGATATAATTAGGCAGTTTTCAAAAGAAGCAACCATATGAATATCAACAACCATATGAAAAATGTTCTCAATCACTAATAGGAAGTACAAATTAAAATATTTACAATAATGTAAAACAAAACAACTTTTCTTTTTAATTTTTACCTTCTATCTTGAATCAATCCTGTGTTTTGGTTCAAACTACAACCTGTCCCAAACCTACCTATTTTATCAACCTTATACATTATTCCTTTTTCCTTAAACTCTGAGACTCTAGTCAAACCTGGCATTCTTACTCTTCCTTACTTCCCAACAACCCTTCTTAATTCCAGTGCCTTTCCTCTATTATTTTCTATGATATCCTGTATATGGCTTGCTTTGTATATATTGTTTGTGTATTCTTTCTCCTATTGGATTTTTTAAAAAGTGCAGGAAGGGGGAGGCAATGGGGGTTAAGTGACTTGCCCAGGGACACAACCACGGATGCCCAGGTTATCATTTTATCAAAGATGCCCAAACGTCCCAACGGAGAGCGCTACCTCTAATAGATAAGGTTCTCCAGAACTGTTTTGAGATGAACGATGGCGGTTTCTAAGTGATCCAGGGATAAGGCTCTAGCTGGTCCCGTACGATAGACAAACTTTGGAGAAGTTTTCCAAGGCACGTTAACCCAGTTAGAGCCAGTATGCTTCAACCTTGTTTCTCTTTTCTCTCTTCTGAAAGAGGTGGCAGGGCGTCCACAGTCTCCTTCTCTGCCCTTATTAGCACTGAATAACTTTAGTAATAACTTGTTGCTCATGAGAAAGACCTATACTTACGACTCACTCGAATATAATGTTTATTTGTTACTTCTTTATGCCAAGACCTATCTTGGGTTAAACCGTACATTCCTCCAGAGTAATATAGCTAACATCCAAAAAATCAGTGTCCTCATTCTTATCTTTCTGTGTTTCAATTATCATAAAAAGCCGAGTAGCTCAACATATAATTGGGGAAAAAACGAAAGAAGATTTAAAAGAAAAAAGAAACTTCGTGCTTCAGATTCATTAATCCACTGTTAGCGGAGCTACGGAGTGTCCCATTATCGGGAAGGTAATCTTGAATTTGAGATGCCTGCATGGAATTATTTTAGTATTTAGCATCAGGACCCCAGAAGTCTTTCTATAGACCCCAGATTAGAAACCTCTCTTCTCTTCCTACCCAAAGAAGCCTAAATCAGGCTCTTCGTTTGGTCTTATCCGGAACCTCCTAACTGGTCTCACCGCCTTAAAGTCCTTCCCTTCTCCAATCCACCTTCCGAGCAGCCGCCAAATGTCCAATAAGGAGTTAGTTGTGCAGGACTAAAATTCAGGATAGTTTAGTGAGGAATACATAGAGGAGAGTCATCTGTATAGAGATGAACCCATCTGAGTACTAATGAGACTATGAAGACAGCACAGAAAGAATATCAGACAGAACCTTGGAATATGGATGATGACTGAGCAAAGGAGCCTGATAATAAGCAGTGACACACGTAGGAGAGCCAGGAGGCTGAAAACCTAGGAAAAAGAAAGTCTCTGGGAGGAGATAATGATCAACAGTGCACATGCTGCAGAACTGTTAGATAAAGACTGAGAAAAGGGTTTGGCAACTAAAAGATCACTGGGAACTTTGGAAAGTGTAATGGTCGGAAGCCCAATGGAAAGGGCCAAGGAGTGGGAGGAAGTGAAAGCAACACGAAGGGGTTTTCCCCTCGAGTTTTTATTATTTAGTTTTAGGTTGCTGAAGGCAAAGATACAATATAATTGATCAAGTCTTTTTTTCCTCAATTATACAATTATACAATATAATTGATCAAGTCTTTTTTTCCTCAATTATTTGTCTGTGCTCGCCTCCTAAATTTACATCGTTTACTTTTCTGGGTAAGTGCTACATCCATCCAGAAGAATGTATGCTTTTGGGGCTGACTGGCTGTTTTTTGTCTATTATTGAGTGTCCAATAGGGTGCCTTGATCATAAGAGCTCAAAAAATGTTTACTGAACTGCTGAACAGGTAGACCTCTGCAAACAAAGTAATGCTCCAACATATCCTTTCATAGTTATAAGAAGTTTACAACAACAACAAAATAATTCTCTTAGTGCATTGGTCCAAATCTATGCCTTTCCTAAATAGAGGCTATAGCCATAACATGAAATTATCTCTGCAAACAAAAAAAATGTAGGTGGATTATTTAAGCTGCACTGAGGTTTTCTGTTTTTTTTTTTTAAATAAAGTAGTTGTTGGGGAAAATGTCTTTCATGTATTCAGACCTATACAGTACCACTTTTAGAGGATCAAAAAATGATACATACACGGTGACTCAAAAGCCTGAGTGCAGCTTAAGATTTTAAATCCCATATTTAGAGGGGGGAAACCAACTTATCACTTAATTTCAGATATTAATAGAGGAATGAAAATTCTGTTGATAGGAAAAACATTGGAATCAATTGGTCTGAGTCTAAATCATTTGTCCTGATATTCGGTAACTTTATATAACTTTGGTCAAGTCTCAATCTCTATGGACATTAAGATGCTTTTATTATTTACCCATAAGAATTACTATGAGGGAAATGCTTCGTAAACTGTAAAATGGCAAAATAATGGGAAAATGTACATTAAAGCATGTAAACTAACCCATTTTTTTTAAACCCTTACCTTCCATCTTGGAGTCAATACTGTGTATTGGCTCCAAGGCAGAAGAGTGGTCAGGGCTGTCAGTGGTCAGGGGGTCAAGTGACTTGCCCAGGGTCACACAGCTAGGAAGAGTCTGAGGCCAGATTTGAACCTAGGACCTCCCGTCTCTAGGCCTGGTTTGCCATCCACTGAGCTACCCTGCTGCCCCCAACTAATCCATTTTTAATTGGCACGGGGACCCAGCTCATAGCAAGACAGAAGCTTGAATCAGTTTAAAAAGAAAAAAAAATACTTAAAAAGATTAGAAACGTGAACAACTTTAGGAAAAAAACAACAACCCTAATTCCTGGTTTTAGTGAACATTAAATTCTAATCAGTTTATGTCACTTCATTTTCTTTTAATCTTCAATGTACATGCAATATATATATCTTTATAAAGCTGAATCAGTTTGTGTAGATTCATTTTGTGCTTTTTAAATTTGAAATGATGTCATTTTAAGTTTTCATGTGTTAATGAACTAATAATTGTCACTTTAATAGTAACATTTCATTCAACAATTTTAATTATTATTTAGCCATTCTTCTGTTTGCCATCTGGGTTGTTGAAAATAAGTTTTGAAGAGTTGAAAAGGTGAGCCTGAAAACAGCTTTAAAAAGTTCATTTTCTGAACTCAGTGAACATATTTTAAAATTATTGGTATCTCTTCTACATCTTAACTTTCCCAATAGAGGTCTTGCTATATTGAAGGTTGGCATAAGAAATTAAATGGGAATTTGGGGGGAAGTTTTGTGGAAGCCCCAGGTGACACAGAAAAAAGTTTGGAAACCATGTAGTCTATGACCAAATATTTAATCCAAATTTTAAATAAGTGACTGTAAACACCCAATAAAAGAAAAAAAAGGACAATTTCAGATTTATTTTCTGGTATGACGAGAAGGCCAAAAAATGTTATGATTTGAGAGGGGGACATATACCCCAACCCCTGAGATGCAGAAGGGATGCCTGAGTTTTCACTTTATAAAATTCAGTCTATTAGTCAACAAAGGTAAATATTCTTTAATTGATTGCTCTAAGATTCTTTTCCATATAATAGTTTTAAATGAACTTCAAAGGGGGCAGCTGGGTAGCTCAGTGGATGGAGAACCAGGCCTAGAGATGGAAGGTCCTGGGTTCAAATCTGACCGCACACACTTCCCAGTGGCATGACCCTGGGCAAGTCATGTGACCCCCACTGCCTTGCCTTTACCGCTCTTCGGCACAGTATTGATTCTAAGGCAGACGTTAAAAGAGCTTAAAAAAAAGCACGTCCGTTTTCTTTTCACAATGCAACTTTTCTGAAAGATTTCAAGAGTCAGTTCACTTAGAGAAAGGATATAAAGATACTTTCCTTGTTGCACATTCGACAAATTCCACACTTCATCATTAAGGAAAGACACCGTGGCTCCCTTAAGGAAAAGGCAGTGACTATCCGGAGGATCCAACTTGAATAAAATACAGAAAGAGTGATTAAATCATTCTGAGCCGATGGATAGAGGGCATCCGCGCATGTTTAAGATGTGTCCCAGCTACAAGACAACGTTCCCTCAAAAGCCACTGCTGCGCTTCTTTGGCCACAGATTGTGTCGCGCCATTAAATCGGAGACTGTGCAATCATGTCCTGCGTTAAGGCAGCTCCGCGGCTGGGGCACAGCGCTGGGCCTGGAATCAGAAAGCCGGGCGCTAGCCGGGCGACCCTGAGCGAAGCACTTCTCTCCTCTTGGCCTTAATCCACTGGACAAGGGACTAAAAACACCCCGCGGGGCCACAGAGCCGGCACGAGCGAGCCACATGGGATGAAAACGGTACAGAAATGCTGCGAGCTCTCCAGTAGCTTATGGGAAGTGCCAAATATCAACTGCTCAGTGTGGAAGACTAGGACAGACAAGTATGAAACATTGGTTCATTCTATCACTCCCCTATAAGTGTTTTATTTCAATTTTGTTCCTTTAAAATAACATTTCATACATGTGTGGATGTGTGTGTACCCACCCATATATATACACATATATATCATCTCATTAATCTTATTTGCATGAGGAATTGGTGATATTTGAAGAGTCAGGATAAAGTTTAACTTTGGGTTGCATGAAGATTAAGTAAATTGATAGCATAAAAAAGGTTTCTTGAAGACAATGTTTAAGGTAGGAAAATAGACAATTTTTAAAAACTTAAATTTCTTCAGAAGTCAACATTGCCAAATCACTTACATGCTAATTAAAAATTATTCTCCTCCAAGTAACTTAAAGATTCCATTAGGCAACAGTAACATTTCATTTAGTCCTGGGTACCAACCAAGTGGAATTGAAAGTGATAAAACTACATTCTTTTATAAAAGACTGTAATTCAGACTTAAAAACAAATTTACTAAGGCATCTCAATTACTTTGAACTTTGAAGCAGAGTGTTCTATACTAATTAAATCCTCTTGATAAAGATAATGCTAGACTTTGTGATAATTTACCTGAAGATTTTCTTCTGTGGTGACCCAGTGACCCCCAACACCAAGAAGTGTGATGATATCATGCTTGTGTGGTAGTAGTTGTAATTTTAAAGCAGGCTCATCATCTTTACTATATAATCTCACTTTTAAGGGAATAGGAAAGGAAAAAAACATTTAACATCTATTTATACATAATATTTATTTTAAATAATTTTTCTATTCTTTAACATTTATCTGTATTTAAAAAACAGGAATAATTGTACATTTTGAGTTTCTGACACATTAAAATTAATTAGTGTATAAAAACTGGACATTAAAATTATAAATCAAATAATTCTAAATATAAGTGAACCAAAATCTATACATATTTAAAAAGTAGGCCAAATATAACAGCAAATAATTTGCCATAGTAATATAACCATAAAACTAACAAGAAAGATGCCTTTTTTAGTTGCATTTTTAGTAACCAATTATTAAACATTTACTAGTAGATCCACTGGTAACAAAGGAAACTTTGTTCTTAAAAAATGAATTTGTTAAATTGACAAAAGGAGAATAAAGAATGCCCCCAATTAATGAATTTCTTTGAGAGCCCACATTTGATCATCATAGATAGTATATTTATGAAAGGCATCTCTGAGATTCAACCAATTAAAGTATTGCCACTGCTCACTCTTTCTCCCTTCCTTTCTTCCTTCCTTCTTCTTTCTTTCTCTTCCTTCCTTTCTCTTCCTTCCTTTCTCTTTCTTTCTTTCTTTCTTTCTTTCTTTCTTTCTTTCTTTCTTTCTTTCTTTCTTTCTTTCTTTCTTTCTTTCTTTCTTTCTTTCTTTCTTTCTTTCTTTCTTTCTTTCCTTCCTTTCTCTCTTCTTTCTTTGTTCTTTCTTTCTTTCTTTTCCTTCCTTCCTTCCTCTCTTCTTTCTTTGTTCTTTCTTTCTTTCTTTCTTTCTTTCTTTCTTTCTTTCTTTCTTTCTTTCTTTCTTTCTTTCTTTCTCTTTCTTTCTTTCCTTCCTTCCTCTCTTCTTTCTTTGTTCTTTCTTTCTTTCTTTCTTTCTTTCTTTCTTTCTTTCTTTCTTTCTTTCTTTCTTTCTTTCTTTCTTTCTTTCTTTCTTTCTTTCTTTCTTTCTTTCTTTCTTTCTTCCTTCCTTCCTTCCTTCCTTCCTTCCTTCCTTCCTTCCTTCCATCCTTCCTTCCTTCCTTCCTTCCTTCATTTATTTAACATGTTTCTTTTTCAGTGATTACAAACCTCCAGCATCTAGGATAATATCTACTCCCATGCCACCTGTTTCTTCCAAACAGCTTTCAGCAATGTCAACTTTTCCATTAGATACATCTATCACTCGAACTATAAAGGACAAAGAATTAGGTAATTACATGATATTCTCAAATCAAAACATAATCACTTTAGATGGGGATTGGAAGAATGTAAGAAAAACAAAAAAATTCTCGCCTCTAAAACACGTTAAGTGGATGAATTAATATTAAAATTAAATAATGAATTAAAAGAGGAAAAAACCCAAATAACAAAATTATAGTTTTAATCTGATGTATTTTTTTTTCTTTAAAACCCTCACCTTCTGTCTCAGAATCAATACCATATTGGTTCTAAGGCAAAAGAGCAGTAAGGGCAAACCAATGGGGGTAAGTGACTTGTTGAGGGTCAGAAAATTGAGAAGTATTTGAGTCCACATTTGAACTGATGATCTAGGGTCGCTAAGCCTGACTCTCAATCCACTGAGTCACCTAGTTGCCTCCTGATATACTTTTAAGGAATTAAATCAAGAAGGAAATGGCAAATTCAGCAGAACTAATTTAGAAAATATTAGAGACATAAAAGCCAGACCAGGTCCTCCCAGGTTTATATTGGGCGTGAATTATTCAAAATGAAGGTCCTATAAATCCAAACTACCAAATACCAATTCAAGAGAATACTTGATTCATATGAAAGATAACTGAATTTTCAATTTTGGCTTCAGGTGACAATTTGTTTAGGTATAATAGATACATTTTACCCATAATAATACCAAACAGACTTAGGCAACAAAGTACTTACCTACCAAAGGTTGTTTCACTCCTTCTCAAACAGAGGCATCCCCCAAAAATGAAGATATAGAAAAAGAACATTTTAGGACTTGAGTAGTAGAACTTTACCAAAACAAAACCAACAAATGATAACTCTTAGGTACAATATTGATCAGAACTACAGAATTAAAAAAAAAAATTTCCCATAGCAGGACACAAAAAGAGTACCAGGTGTTTATCAATACCTCTCCTACAGAAGATGGTAAAAGTCTTTTAATTCATTAGAACACATGAAGAAATTATAATTCTTTATCTGAATAATTCTTATTTGAACTTTTATTGATGCCTTTTGTTTTGATATCCCATTAAACTTCAAACATATCTCTCCTTCGACTCATCATTTTTTACTTTGTAACAAAGATATTTTTTCCTAAAAAGCCATAATTCCATAAAACCAAAGACACACTGCATTTGACAGCAAATGCAGCACTATCCACTCAAATCCTCCCTACCTCCTCTCCCCACCTCTCCAAGGAAAGGTAAGTGGAATAATGTATCACATTTGGCAATAATCTCAACTGTCAAATGTGTTGGCCTCTGCAGTAACTGACAACCAAGACCACTGTTTCTTCCTAAGATACTTTCCCCTCTCTGGGTTTTTGTGACATTTCTTTCTCTTGGTACTCACTCCTTTTATATATCATCATTCTTATCCCACCCCCAAATTGTGTGTGTCTATCCCAAGACTGTCATAAACCTTCTTTTATTTTCTCTCTCTATACTATCTTTTGGTGACCTTATTAGCTCTGATCATTCCTAAATCTATATGCCCAGACCTGGTATCTTTCTTGAGCTTCAGGCCCTCATCATCTTTCATCTGTACAATTGAAGTGAATTTCTAATTGCTCTTCCTGCCTCAAGTTTTCCTCCTTTCAACTCCATTCTCTTAAAAAGGTTTCAAAGTGTGATTCAATAAACCACAGTGGTTCCCCATTACTGCTGAAATCAAACACCAACTCCACAGTAAGTGCCTTCAACCTGTGAACTTAAAGCCACTCCACCCTACTCAGACCGTACTTTAGAAGATCTGATTTAGCCATTTCCTGATTGTAGCAATGGAGATACTTGGTCTAACAGAATCAGGAATGTCTTGGGAACTCTACATTGCTCCATCCTACTTAGTCTAATAAGGTCAGGAATGTCTGCACCCATACTTAAGGATTAAGTATCTAGTTGGATGGCCTTTGATAGATGTGCAGAAACAGCTGACAGACCCCTGGGCTGTCCTAAGTCAAGCTAAGCTACCATTGGTACAGAGAAGATGCAGGAAAGTAAAACCGTCTATATAGGGCGTGTCACTTCCTCTCTTTGCTCTCTTTCCCCAGAGAGGTGGATGTGGCTGATCACTTCCTGTGAGCAGCCTGGGTGCCAGTTCGATCCTGGAACTTGAGCCTGGAGGAGCTCCCTTGGACAGCTTCCTTGAGATGGTCTCGTGGTGAGTGATGAGACTGACTTCCTTTTCTCTTGGGTATTTTATTATTTGGGATATCCCATGGTGACCAATAATTCATTTAGATATTGTCACAACTATAAAATTATCCTTACAAACCTAGGTAGTCTTATTTGTATTGTACATGACTCCTTTTTTCACTGACTCTTTAGTTCACTTAAACAATATTTTTTTCCCCTTCTTGTTTCCCCCACAAAAAATTCTCTCTGTGGGCTTCCTGACTTTTCAGAAATGTTTTTCCTATTAGACTGTGAGTTCCTGAGAGGCAGGAACGATCTTTTGCCTTTCTTTGTACCAATGCTTAGCACAAAGTAGATGTTTAATAAATATTTACTGACTGAAGGCAGGGACCTACATTTTAAAAATTCCTATTGTCTAGTCTTGGTTGGTACATAATAGATACTTAGCAAAGGACTGCTGAGTGACTGAAAAATCTTTTTTTTTTCCTAAACCCTTACCTTTTTGTCTTAGTATCGATTTTAAGACAGAAGCATGGCAAAAGCTAGGGAATTGGGGTTAAGTTACTTTCTCAGGATCACAAAGCTAACCCAGGTTCTTCACACTCCCGGCCTGGTGCTTTATCCACTGTGCAACCTTGTTATCCCCAACTGAACATTTTTATAATTTTTTACATGTAGGTAATACTGAAAGGGTTTGGAATTTTCCTATGTGTTTCCCTTTCCTATTACAAAGTTATTCTAAATATATTAGTACAAAAAAGGCCTTGTAACCAACTTGTGCCTCTTGCTGTTTGTGAGATTTTCTAAACTGGGTAGTGCCATCAGGAGGTAAATGACAGTGACTACTGTACCCTATGAACATGCCAAATATGGAGCAATACTGGCCAATGAGCATTTCAGTACTGTTGTATCCTCGAGGCTACCTAGCAGGATTGTGGAGGGGTACCTCCTCTTCTCTCTCCCCACCTCCAGTTATTATTCTGTAGGGCTGGGATTTAAAGACTGCCTCCCCTGGTACAGTACGTAGCCTTAGCAAACTGAAGTATTTATGGGGATGGTGGTCAGGGTTGGAGTGTAGAAAAGAAGGTATTGGCCTGGGAAAGAAATGGGCTGGAAAAGCATCCAAGAGAAATGTTTCTTCTTATTTTATTTTCACTCTACTTTTTTCTTGCTGCTGCTTCTATTTATCATCTCGGAGGTAGCAGAGGTGGAGGTTGAATCACAATGCTGTGACCTCTTAAGCAGTTGGCCTAATGAGAGTGTTGGTGGTGACACAGGACACCATGTCAGTATGGATAAAGAAAACTCAATTCCCTGTGATGCAGAGCTTACAAAGTAGCCTGACGAGGCTATAAATGGGTAGTAAGGAGCTACTCTATTTGGCAGCCATTGGCTTCTCCTTTGGCCTTTTCTTACCTCTTCATTTCTTGAACTTCCTAACCTTTTGATTCCTATCATTCTTAACCACATCTTCTCCACTTTTCTTTTTCCTCTCTTAGTATTTCCTCTCCATCTTTCTTGCCTTCATGATGCCCTTTTCCATCCCTAAGACTGTTCGAGCATGTTCAAGCTTTTCAAAAGTGTTATCATTCTTCATTCTACCATTGGATTCCTACCCTCACCTGCTGGCAGGCAAGAACACAGTCAAGAAGATCATATTCTTATCTCAAGCAATCACATATAGAATTTAAGGATTATGAAACTAAATGAAAAATATTAGAAACAAATGTTGGAGAAATCGACTAGCTAAATGAAGCAGGAGAAGCTCAACGTCCTTCTAAATATTTCAGTTTACTCTATTGAAAAGCTTGAGCAGCGAGACAAAGATGTGATAGAGAACAAAAAGGAGCTTAGAATTAAACTAACATAGAGAGAATTTTTTTTATTTTTAAAATATTTACTCTGGTTTGAAATGTGTTTTTTTATTTACGGTAAATTAAAACTGTACAATCCTTATTTTCAAAACTTTGTTAGAAATATTTTAAGAAATATGACTTACCTATTGCAGGCCTAAGTCTTTCAAGATATTGTTTATCTTCCAGACTGTAGGCTGTTGAAATAACTTTGGCCCCTCTATGGAGTGCCAACTGAATAGCTATTGTACCAAATGCCTGTGCACAGAGGAAATACACAAACACACAAATATTTAAAAAATATTAATGTATAAATGTTTGAAAACACATCTAATTTGATTTGTGAAGCTCCTAAATTTTTTTTAGTATAGAAAAAGTATTATCATTCTTTAAGCTGGTGATAAACACACACGTTTTTCTAATATGAGTTATTTAATAGTCTATATTCAGGATGTTTCTTTACTGACTCTTGTCCAATAGGGCAACTATTTTAGCTTTTTTTTTTTAAGAGTGGCTAACCCCAAACCTAACAGTTCCACTCAATTTAATAAGCATTTAAATAACCTGTGAGTTAAATAATAGGCATATTTTATAAAGACAACTAGCAGGTCATAGAAGTAATGTTATGTCGACAGCATCAGTTATAACACGTTAATTTAGGCTGCTTTCTTTTGAGTTTCGTTAGGATGTTCAGATGAGAGATAACAGATTAAGCTCCTTGTGTGGCACAGGCTCTGGTCCCATTGACAGAGGGATGGAAGTCACTCAATGCCAACACAAAATGTGGCCATGGAAGTTATAAGGACTTCTTAGAGTAAGGGCGAGGCTAGCAGATTCCCCGACTCCCTTTATCATAGTTTGATTCTAAACCAGAATGACGATGGTACCCACACTTGCTCCGTCCATTATAAGCACGGATTTTCCAGGACAGAGATGGGAAAGAGAATGAAAAGCTGTATAGGAACGCAGCCCATCGCGGATGACTCCTGCCGCGTCGGCCCACGTGACCTTTTCTGGTTTATGAACTGTGCAAAGAAAGAGGAGAAAAGAAGAAAAGTTACTTTTTTGGAGTTTGACACTCTTACCACTGAACACTTCAGAGAAAGAAAAGCAGGGCCAGTTTTTTTAGAGTCGCCACATAGGCCCACCTGGAAGATTAACCTGCGGTTGCCCTGATGAACACACATATTCACTGTACCTCAGTTTCCCCTTGCATAGAATGGGGGAAATGATGGCTGCTTTTACAGGTTTCTGGCATTATACTATGCAAGGCTTCACCATAATTGCCATTTGTTTCTTTACAACAACATTGATGTTGCACAGTCTGAGAGAGGCCGGCCATGCTTAGGAAAACCTGGGTTCAAGGCCCACCTCATACATTTTGAGTCTCCAACGCAAGCCTCTTCTTTTACAGACCAGAGAGCGGAGGCCCAGAAGGGCCACCTCAGATAGCAGTTAGCCTAGGAGAACGTGGCTGTTAAGGACCTGAGGCAGACCTTGAGCTCGGGGCTCCTGATTCCAGGCCAGTGCGTCGCCCCCTGCCTCGCATCTCGTCCTAAGTAAGTCATGGTCCCAATGAGTGGAACGCACTGGGTGTGCGCAGGCCTGCTCCTCCCCGATCCCTGGGAGAAGGCTGAAAGCTCCCCTCACCCTCCAATCAGCCCCGCTGGCTGGTTTTGAGTTCTAAAGACGGCTGGTGGCCTCTAAAGCCTGGGAAAGAGTGACAAGGGCAGAAGGCCCTCATTTACAGGCAGTGAACAACTCGGCGCCCCCCTTCTCTCCGAAGGATGCCGATGGGCCACGCCTTCTGCCCCCGAACCTGGCTGGAGTACGAGGTATTGTAGACGGTAAGCCAAAGCTCGGGGGGGGGGGGGGGGGGGGGGCGGGGGGGGGCGGGGGCTCACGGCGGAGGAAGGGTCTTCTGGAAAGGAATGCGTGTCTATTGCCGGCTTGCACCGTGTCAACTTGCTCTTCTGTGGCCCTCTGAAGGGCCCTTTTCATGAGAGAAATAAAGGGCTGCCTCTTTTGCTCCTACTTTCTGACTCCAAATTCTTAATTCGCAATAAGCGGTAGGTGGCCATTTTTATTCCACTCAAGGGCAAACTATGTGCGTGTGCACACTGCCAACAAGTGACTGAGGAGGGCTGGGAGGCAGGTATTTGTGTCTTAAAAATGCCTAGAAAATGGCTTGACGGTAAGAAAGAGTTTGGAACAGACGATAACCTTTTAGGGTCTTCTCGGATAATAACGAGAAACATCAGCAACAACCCACAAGTAAAACGCGTTGTCCCTAGTGGAGAGCCAATGAAACGTTGTGAAGGGCAGCGAGGTGACGTACAGCAGCCCAGGGGATCCTTTGGTCACTGTGATTTGGGAATGGCCAGTACCTAACGGTCAGCAGACAGCGCCTTCCTAAGGTTCCCTGACTAGGGAGCCAGCACTTGTTATACTATAGGGCAACGGACACATTTGAGTTAATTGTGGAAGGAAATAATCCATTATTAAACATTGAGCAGAAAACAAAATGACTCAGAACTGACATGTCAATAGTTGTAAATCTTCAGATAATAGATTTTGAATGAATGACATATTTTGTGAATTGTTATGGCAAATTTTGGCATATTATTTCTTTAAAACAAGGCACACCCATAACTGTTTTGTTTATTGCCTTGTGAACCTGTTCTAGGTTCCCATCCTAGAATCCAAATCCAAAAAGACACCATAAAGCAATTTTACGAGGCTACTGCCTTGCCTGAATATGGGCAGGAATCTGTATAATGAAATTAATTTTACCTTTCATCTAGTCCATTATATGTAATTATAATTAATTCAGAAATAATGAAAAATTCCTATCTTATTAAATATTAATTTTTTTCTATACCAATATAACAGAAAATCATAGGATTTAGAGCTAGATCTAAGAGGTTGATACCATTTTACAAATGAAGAAACAGATTTTCTTTTAACTTGCCCCAAATTCACAAAGATAGTAAAGAGCTAGGATTTGAACCCAGGCTCTCTCTTTTAAAATCAGTACTCTTGGGGGCAGCTGGGTAGCTCAGTGGATTGAGAGTCAGGCCTAGAGATGGGAGGTCCTGGGTTCAAATCTGGCCTCAGACACTTCCCAGCTGTGTGACCCTGGGCAAGTCACTTGACCCCCATGGCCCAGCCCTTACCACTCTTCTGCCTTGGAGCCAATACACAGTATTGACTACAAGATGGAAGGTGAGGGTTTTTTTTTTTTTTAATTAAAACAAAAATCAGTACTCTTTCCATTTTACCATATTGTATAAACTTCTAATTAAAACAGCTGTAATCTGTAACTAAATATGCCCCTCAGAAACACACTTAGCATTCAGAAGAATATGGATGAAAAAACCTAATACTTCTATCAAATACCCAAAGTTGTTCTATAAAGAAAGCACATATACCTTCTTGTAACATGGCTACTGGCTATTCTTTCTTTCTAAATGCAGAATGAATACATATTTGATGAACTAAGGTTTTTTATTGCCAAGGGACTGAGAAACTGTCATCTATTTTTTTTTAACCCTTACCTTCCGTCTTAGAGTCAATACTGTGTATTGGCTCCAAGGCAGAAGAGCGGTAAGGGCTAGGCAATGGGAGTCAAGTGACTTGCCCAGGGTCACACAGCTGGGAAGTGTCTGAGGTCACATTTGAACCCAGGACCTCCCGTCTCTAGGCCTGGCTCTCAATCCACTGAGCTACCCAGCTGCCCCCAAAACTGTCATCTATTAAGGGATATATAGGAATAAGCATTTGGGCTATATTACTAGGTATAATGCCTACATGTAGGACTCCAGTTTGTAGGAATCTGTGTGTGTTTAATATGTCCATGGTTTGATAATAGCTGTAGAAACATTTTTAAATTGTGGATTTAATTTTGAAATTAAAATTCTATGTTTTTCTCTTGTTGAAATCATCATAAAACACTTCCTGAAAATTCTGAGAACAGCAACATATAATTTGCACTCCCCATTTGAAATGTGTATCAATTCCAAAAGGTGAGCAGTTCAATTTTGTTTTTTTTTTCACTATTTAAAAAAAGGCCCATTTAAGCAAACGAAAAATGTGAACAAAATTACAAAGGAAATGGTTACTCTCTGTAGTAAAGCAAAGAACTTTAAAAGCAGGTCCTCAAAGACGGCTATCTGACAATATTTTAATTTTTATTTAAACAATTAGGAGGTAAAATATCAAATAAGTAATCGACCGAAGGGCTTAAACATTTAAAAGGAAATCATTTTTATTTATTTAAAACTCTTACTGTTACAATCAATACTGTGTAAGCAGTAGGGCGACAGAGGTTAAGTGATCTGCTCAGGGTCACACAGCTAGGAAGTTTCTGATGCCAGATCTGAACTGAGGACCTCCCATCTAGGTCTTAGTCTGTTGAATCACCTAGCTGCCCCCTAATTAATTTTTATTTAAAAAGTAAATTGAATCAGTAGATTCAAGTATATTATCAATGGAAGTCAAGGATTAGTATGTATGTTACTTAACAATTTTTTTAAATTAATAGGATTTATTTGGGCGTCTCAGCCCCTCTATTCCTGCATCATGGAAGGCACAACACAGGAAATAGATTATATGGATATATCTACATATAATGTCTTTCATGTTTCCATTTTTCAGTTAATTCTCTGGAGGGAACATTCACAAATTATTCTTCAATTATTAAATCCGTAGTTGTGTATAATATTCTCTTGGTCCTGCTTATTTCACTTATCATTATCCCATGAAGTCCTTTCCAAGTTTTTGAAAAATCAGCCTGTTCATTGTTTTGTATGGCACAGTAGTATTCCATCACCATCATCTACCACAATTTGTTTAGCCATTTCCCAATTGTTGGGTATCCCCTCAATTTCCAGTTCTTTGCCACCACAGAGAGAGCTGTTATGAATATTTTGGACCATATGGGTGCTTTTCTTTTTCCCCCAGATCTCTTTGGGAAATAGATCCAGCAATGGTATTTTCTGAATCTAAGGGTATACACAGTTTTATAACTCTCTGGGGGGGTCAGCCATTTTTCCCAATTTCAGATATGCCAATGTTTGGTGTCAATTTTACTTTTTTATTTAAATTACCTCAGGAAAAGAGATCAAAAGCCCACTGTCTATATTAAAAATTTTTTTAAAGTCTTTACCTTCTGTCTTAGAATTAATACTATGTATTGGTTCTAAGGCAGAAGAGTGGTAAGGGCTAGGTAATGGGGGTCAAGTGACTTGCCCAGGGTCTGTGTATATTAAATGTCAAAAAAAAATGTAGAAAATGAAGAATTAAATGGTCCAAAAAAGTAAAATTTAAAGGTTTTTCACAAAGTTTAATCAAAATATATATTTCATGGATTAAATATTTCATTCCTTAAGGGTTTACTGAGTAGATATAATGAAAAGAGAGTTAATAATAACCTATTACATACAAGTGAAGACAAGATTAATATAACCTTAGAAAAGGCTGAATTGTAACATACCCAAGTAATGCTCATGTATTCTAACAATTTCACAGAGACCAGATTCTTCAGAATCCAGTGGTAAAATTCCTTAAAAAAAAAAAAAGGTAAATTAGAAAAGCACACTTAAATTCAATGTTCATTGCCAAGAATTCTTTTCTTTTAAATGAAATTTTAGCATGAATTAATTTTTACCAAAGGTTTCATTTTTGTTCTAAAGATTTGCTATTGAGGTCATGAGTCATTGACAAGGGAGACTTTACTTAAAAAAAAAGAGGTAATAATGGATATTTTACTCTTTTTAAAAAATTTCTTATGTTAAGTATTTTTTATTTTCTTATGTAAAGGTTTTTGCAGTGAGAGGCTCTGTGTCTATGTGGGTCAGGGGGGAAAAAACCACCCAAAGGACTCAATATCTGGTTTGCAAAATGGATGTTCTAAATATCGTAAAGATGGTTATCTTTGAATGGAATTATCTTAATTTACTTCCCTGCCAATGTCTAGCTCGGTTTCACATTCCACACAGTGGGGCCTAATCAGAACAGGGATGGGATTGATGATACAGGAGTGTATATTTTTAAGTGTCTTTTTCAAAAACTTTAGTTCTTTCCACAACATGAATAACAGACTGAATTTTAAAAATCAGAAAAAATACTTTAGGAGAACAATAGGAAAATAGGATTATGAATAGAAACTTACCTACTACTTCATCATCTGGATGAAAGAATGATACTTTGCTTCCAACTTGAGAAAAGTGGAATGAAAAACATTAATACACAATGGTAAATATAATTATTTTTATCTGTTAAGCCATTCAAATCATTCAGATTCAACCTATTCCTTGTTTATACATATTACCTAATTGTCATAAGGTATACTGGCAAGTTTATACTACAATTTCAAGACATGACTGACTACTAACTACTTGTAGGCTTCTGTCCGAGCCAATATGTTCCTTAGTCCTTTGGGCTAATGTAAAGTCTTCCAACCCTAAAGCCCTAAGCTTCCTTTCCTGCCTCACTTTGAAGAACAAAAATAATAAAGGGTTTACTGTATGAAAAAGCAAACTGTTGAACTTCCCAGGACAATCCCAGGCCCACTCCTCCAAGACTCAAGTCTCAGTTTCTCAAGAAAAGAATATGGATTGGTTTTATGTAGGTCAAAAGTAAGCAGGGCTTACTTTTCCAGGTTCTGAAGTTGTTCAAACATTTTGAAACTTGATAGCAAGTTCGGGGTCTGCCTGTAAGCAGTGGCTTAGCAGAAAGTAAATACCATAACTAGGTCACATCGAAAGCCTCTGGAATTATATTTAGCTTATTTGCATAATCCTGTTTAACTGGCTGGTAATCAACAAACATTTATCAAATACTTCAGTGCCCACAACACTGTAAAACACTGGAAGAGATTAAAATCTTGGATAAATTTCATTCCTCAAAGGGCTTAACAGTTAAGTAAATCTGTGAGACACTAATAAAGAGAGCGATAATGTACAACATTAAAAGTCATTATATAAAACAAGTATAAAATAAAATGATATAAAATCAAGCGCAAGGGGTTCCGGGAAGATTTCCGGAGGACGTGGCATTTGAGTGGGGCTTAAAAAAGACTGGCAGGAATTGAATAGGTGAAGACAGGTGGGGAGGAGTTGCTCAGCACAGAGAACAGCAAGGACCGTATGTTTGGAGGACCAGAATCGATCAATTCCATCTACACACAAGGTGAATGAGGAGGAGTCAAGACCTGACTAAAAAGCCTGACATCTCCACCATCCCAGAGAAGTCAGTCACTTAGAAGATCTCATCAGGCTTGGCCCTCTCTGAATCTGATTCAGGGTGGGGTCTTGAATACAAACCTCCATTAAGGAGAGAGCCGGGATAAACCTGTCTCCTCTCTTTTCAGCTGGCAGCACCACGTTAGGCTTCTCCGCCTCCCACGACACCCTCCCGTGCCTTACTTTTCAGGTTCCTTTTGGATGCTGACTTGTAAGCGTCTGGAGGGCAGGGACTGTCTTAGCCCTTAGTACTGCAGCTGGCACATAATAGGGATTTAATAGTTACTGAGAAGAGAGTGTTGAAGACTTCTGAGAGGGAGAATGACGCAATCAGACCCAGCAGGGAAGCAGCTAATGGATATGGGGAGACTGAGGACAAGACAAGAGAATGATCCCATTTGTTAAACTCAGTATTTGTCGACCTCTAAATCACCAGGTACTGAACATATATAAAGATTCAGAGGAGACAAGGGGTGGAGGTGAGATGTGGCCAGGGAAGCCAAGAGGTGCTGGTGGAGGGAGACTACTATAGAAAAGGGACAAAAAATTCATTGCAAAAATGCCACTAAAGGGGGAAGTAGAATGCCTAAAGGAAGGAACACTTCTGTAGATGGGAATAAAGTGCAGAGATCCTAGGAAAGTATGAGGGAGCCATGCTGGAGGGCTTTAAATGCCAGAAGAGGGCTTTATTTGATCCTTGAGGCATAGGGAGCCATTGGAGGTTACTGAGTAGATGACTTGGGCAGGGGCACTTTGTCAGTGGAGTGGAGAATGGATCAGAGAATAGTAATATTAAGTCACCTCTAGTCAGAAAATGGGGAGAAGCAGGAGAGAATAGGGAGTGATGTAAAGCACTGGGATACAGAAAAAGAAAGAACATGGAAGCACATAAAAAACCCTCTTTTTAGTAAAATTAAGAATAATGAGAAAAAGTATATTCTCTAAAAACCTTTAAAAAATCCTAGGAAAAGCCATTAGGTAGAGGACAGAAAGGCTCTCCTGGGCAAATGGTTTAAGGGGGGTGAAAGCTTTAAACAATGTCTTGCCTTGCTTCCACGACTGCCTGCCCACCCTAACCCATAAAGCGATGAGGCTGCAGAGTCCTCTAAGGGTGGGCTCCTCTTTAATGACTGCTAGCATCCACTCTTCCCTAGGAAGGAGGGAGATGCCCAAGAAGCTGGGATGGCAATTTGGGTGAGTCCCAATGCTCACCTTCCCATAAAGGTTACCTGGAATCTGTTTGGGGCAGTCACAATCTGGACATCTTTCTCCCTAAGCAAAATACCCTGCATTATACATTAACGATAAATTAAACCAAACTTTCCGGCAGATAGGGGACTACCGAATTCGTACAATTTCTCAAACTGGACAGGTGAGAGTTCACAGTCAATGTCCTTTAGGAGAAAGAAGGGGAACACTGTTGTCGAGAAGGTTTGGAATAGCGGTTGTGGGAAAGTCAGGAAAAAGGAACTGTAGTTTAGCAGAATGGCTCCGAGATAGCCGGAGAATAGAAATCTGCAAAGGATCTAGTTGGCGTGGCTACCGCTGAGACTTCCACGAGAGCAAGTTCAGCAGCACAAGCAGAAGCAGACGGGTTTGTGGCCTGGCACAACGCTGAGAGGATAAGTAGGCACGGGATCCCAGAGCCAGAGGGCGAGAACGGACGAGGAAGGAAAGCAGGGTCAGAAGAGTGGCTCAAAAATCGGACAACATGGATTCTCCTCCTGCCTCTGCCTGTTCCCTTGGGCCTCCGTGGTCTCATCTGTCCAGTGAGGGGGTTGAAGTAGATCAGTGTTGGCAAACGCAAGTAGAAGCGGAGGCCTTTAAACAGCAGGAAGGACACCTGTGGGTGCATACTGACGCCATGAGCCACAGTTTAATTTATTTTGTCTAATATTGCCACGTTCCATTTTAATCTGATTTGGGCTAAACTATAAAAAACAGTTCTTTCAGATTCATTGGCGTTTAGTTTACTTTTTTGATGGATTAATCTCTTCATTCAAGGACTATGGAAGCTTTGCAACTGCAATGATTAGCAGGGAAGAGGAAGCCTATCTTTAAACAAATACGCATCTTATGAGACTCATCTTCCTATATAATAACAGAGCTGGAAGCTAGTAGCAGGGATGGTCGGCTTCCACAAACAACATCACAGCATCCCACAGCAGAGCATGTGTTACCATCCGGCAATTGACTACATGGTGTTATGAATACCAGATTCTAGAGTGTTTCTTGTTGCTGTTTTAATTTTTATTTATTTACTTAAAAACCCTCACCTTCTGCCTTAGAATCGATACTGTGTACTGGTTCTGAGGCAAAAGAATTGTAAGGGCGAGGCAATGGGGGTTAAGTGACTTGCCCTGGGTCACACAGATAGGAAGTATCTGAGGCCAGATTTGAACCCGGGACCTTTCAGCTCTAGGCCTGGCGCTTAATCAACGGAGCTACAATACTTGTTGCTATTTTAAAAGAAATGTTCTGTACAATCAATTACTAATATAAAGTGGACCCCAGTTTAAGTGGAATTTGGTTTAGGCCATGTGTCTGACACCTTTGGCCTAGATAGTGAATGAAGCTCTGAGTCTATGGATTGCAAGAGAGCACAGAGAAAGGAGGAGGATTGTAGTCAGAGAGAGAAATTTCAGTGTTCTGGATCTCAGAGGTACAACAATTATGGAGAACAGCAAGAATAAGAGTGGGGGTCCTGGGAAATTAGACATTTGGCAATGAGAGCCTGGACTGGCTCTAGAACAGAGGTACCCATAGGTAGATTTCGAAGGGCCCATATAAAACTTGTACGGTAAGAAAATATCATCTGTATTTTCACAAACATCTGACTGAAAAGTCTTTCAGTGAAGAATAAAGGCCTAAAAGCTTAGTCTGAGAAGGGATCCACAGGCTTCACCAGGTTGCCAATGCGTCCACACTACAAGAAAGGTTAAGAATCCCTGCAGCCCCCAGGCTTTAGAATTCACTTCCACATTTTGGGCACTTTCCTAGTGGCAAGCAGGAAGAGTTCAACCACTCTTCCTGGTCTCAAGTACCCTGTACACGCCAGCTTCTTTCATTCTCCTTCTGCTTTTCCCTATTAGAGAGTTCCAACTTCAGTTTACTGACTGATCCGAGGTAGCTCTTTTCTCTCCCTTCCTGCCAATCTGACGGATTCACTTTTTTAATGGCGCCTTTTCTAAAGGATAAGCAGAAGAAAGGCGAGAACATGAAACTAGAGTAAACTACGACTCAATAAATCCGGTATGTAATATCCAAATGCATTAGCTAGAATTTATACCGCGTGATTTAGATGTCGTCTCACTTGATCCCTATACAGGCGCTACTGTTTTTATCGCTTTATAGATGACAAAACAGGAAGAGAGGTTAGGTGACGTCTCCAGAATCTCGCTGCTGGTAAGCTTCGGAGGCAAGATTCAAGATCAGGCCTTTCCGAACTCCAATGCATTTCTATGCCCTGTGCTGCCTGGCTGCCTCAGAACGGTCCATTAACTTGTGACATATCGATAGTCTGTTGTTTGCAGGCACAGGGCTAGGCACTGGGATACAAAGACAACGCAAATAAGGGTGATGCAAAGAAAAGCAAAGCAAGTACAAAGTGAAAGTACTGAGAGAAATAAGAGAAGGGAATGAAGGATCATTTTCATGGGAGGAGAAAGGCAGAACAGGTTTCACAGAGGAGATAAGAATCTCCTGCATGCATTCCCTCTGAAGCTTCAAGGAAAGAAAGCATTTTATCAATGAAGCCTGCAGGGCAAGGGAGAAAGGAGGGAACCAATTCTAGGCCCGGGGAGATGGTGTGATGGAAAGTGTGGTGTCAAGAAAAGGAAGAAGCGAGGGGATAGAGAATAGTCCACTTTGGTTAGCAAGAAAGGATTAGTTGTAATGTATGTGAAGGAGAATACAGGAGAAAGAGCGCCAGACAGCTTGGAATCGGAACGTGGAAGACGTTAAGTCTTCTTAGTGCTATGTCAGGAGTTCATATTTTATGCAAAAAAAAAAAGGCAAAAGAAAGCTTTTGAAGGTTTCAGAGCAGAGAAATGAATTGAAAATTAAATGCTGAGAATGACTGGTTAGAAGTAAAGAAGATAAGGGCCTGAACAAAGGCTGGGAGTTGAGAGTAGGAGACAGACAGGAAATATATAGAATTGACAGAACTAGATACTGTTAGGAAGAAGTAAAACATGACTCCAAGGCGGTTACGAGCCTAGCGTTTGAGAAGAAGGTTGTCACAAAAACAGAAATCGAGGAATTGGGAAGAGAGGCAGGAGTTTGAGGGAAAGAATCAATTCTGCTTTAGCCAGCTTGAATCTGGAGGGCTGTCAGGCCACCCAAGTGCAAGGAGGACTTGAAGATTCAAACCTGCCGCTCTAGAGAGGCTGAAGGGAGAGAAGGAAGAAGAAGTGGTAAAACGAGTCGAACTTACCAAGGAGAGTCTATCAAGAGAAGAGGGACAAAGGCAGACTATTAGGGGACAGACACATTTTAGGGACCGAAAGCAGATGAAGAACCAGTAAAAGAGAAGAGATTCAGAGAACTATGAGAGTGCAGTGTCATGGACGCAAGGAAGGAGAGGACTGAGAAGCACTGAGTGATCCATAAGCAGATATTAAGCACTTACTATGTGCCAGACTATGGCTGGGTCCCGGCGATACAAAGACAAAAGTGAAATAAACCCTATCCCTGACAGAAACAACATGTGCTTTTAGAAGGTAATCTGGGGAAAAGGCACTGACGGCTGGTCTAATCAAGAAAAGCTTTACCTAGAAACTAGGGATTCTACGAGGTAGAGGTGAGGAGGAGCATGGAAGATAGCCTGTAAAGGAAAAGGAGATGTAATGTCAAATAGAAGCAACAGTAAGGCCGTTTGGCTAGACCAAAGAGTGCATTAAGGGGTGTGATAAAGGATGGAAAGGTTTGTAATTTGCAAAGCGGTGCAAAAACTGAAAAGTGCAAACCTAGGTGTGATTGACAGGGGCCACATGGGAGCCTGAGGGGAGGATCTGGGGAGATTCCATCTTGCCCCAACGGACTTTTCTTCTGGTCTCCTGAGGAAGTCAAGAGGAAGGTCTGAAGAGGATTTCCCTGTGCTGAACTGAGGAAGGGTTCCTGTATCTGGCTGCTGGCAGCATTCTGTGTCACTTGGACATCAGGGCCTGCTTGGACATCTAACAACTGGCTCTAACTGGTTTTGGACCCCTGCTGTGATATTTGGGCAGTTTGTTAAGTTCTTTTAGTTTAGTAACCTAGTTAGCATAGTTAGTTAGGTTTTAAGTAAGAATAAGCATAAGTAAATCCCTAAGCCCTTATTCCTTTCCCTTCCAAAACAATAAAGTCGATTTTTATGTTTTTTCCTCTTGTGTTTCCCTTATCCAAAATCCTATCCTAACAGGGGAGAAATGTATAATATGCTTGGAAAGTCAGGGTTTGGCCAGGTTATAAAGGGCCTTAAATGGACAATTCATACCTGGCAATTGACTGAATTTGTAGGGTCAGGGAGGGTGAGGAACGGAGGATGAAAACAAGGTGGTGATGTCCTTGATAGAAACAGAGAAGTCCAGGAGAGGGATGGTTTGAGGGGAAAAAATGGAAAATTCTGTTTTGAACATATTGAGAAAGTTGACTATAGGGCATCCAATCTAGGGTGTGACTAAAGTAGTAAAGAGTAATAGGAACTGAAGGAGTTCAAGAAATCATGAGGTCAGAGTACGAGAAGCAGAGCCAACATGAATACTGAAGTTGCCAAGAATGAGATCAGGGAAAGGGATGGAAAAGAAGCCTCTTTAGGCTAGATGCCAAAGTCAAGGAGAAATAGTGAAGTGATTCAAAAGAATATTAGAAGGAACCTCACAAGTCATCTGGTCTAATTCCTTTATTTTACAGATGAGGAAAATGAGGTAGGAAGGGGGGTAAGTGACATGCTCACAGTTATACAGGGGTGGCAGGGCAAGGGTCAAATCCAAAGCCTGACTCCAGATCTCCATTGCTTCCAAAATTATGACAAAGGTTTTTGTTTTTTTTTAGTTTCTGCAACTGATTTTCATATACTCTGGTTTTTGAGTTCTTCTAACCATGCTAGACATACTTCTCTGGACATGGTTTCATTAGTCCAACTTAAAATTTAACAGTCAGAACTGAACATACTTATTTTCTAATATCATCCTTACAGTAAATATAAGGATGATATTAGAAAATAAGTATTGTTTTATTAGTTTAGAGATAGGAAGTAACTGGAGTTTGAAGCAGGGCTGAGAAAGCGTGTTGATTTCAGATGTGACAGTTATAACCATTTTTCTATGTCCATTTCTCTCTCTGGCAGTTGGCAGAGACACGTGCAGAGACTCTCAGGGCTGAAGGAGGTAACTAACATCTTTGCCTCTCTCTGTCTGAGGGAAAGATCTGAAGGAGCTCAGTGTTTTCCTTTCCCAACTTGGGAAACACTATTGGATGTCTATTGTGGTTTTTATAGATTGTTTAACTCTGAGAAGACCAAAGAAAAACCTGGTCTTTGGTTTGAACTACAGACTCAGAGTCCTAACTTGATTCTTGTTGAGACTCAACCAACTAGCTTTTGCTATTTTATAATATGAAGGCGAAGTTAAGATTTATAAGGATAATAGTGGTAGTTTTTTGTATAAATTTGGGTTAGTCAGATTAGGGAGTAGTGTAGCCTGTGAAACACAGGAGAAGCAGTTCCTTGCGGAACCAGGGAGTTTATTTGGGTGGATTTAGAATCCCTTGGAATTAGAAATCCTTTATTTATCCTTATATATTTCAAAAAGTATTTTATGTTTATAATAAGAGTCTCTTTAGTTAGGGTCCTTGCACCTTTCCCTGAAGGGAAGTTCACATTTGAGCTTCACTTCATCACTGAAGATACTTTTGATTACCTCTATCAAAAGTATCTGAAGAATTTTGAACTTGTGTAGCTCGCTGTTATTTTTTTTTTACACCAGGCTAGAGTATAGTGGAACTAAAACTTTCCCCATTCTGGGGACTTCATGTTTCTACTGATGCAGCCCAAGATTGCATTAGCTGCAATGTGTGTATTCTCTCTAGGTTTCCATCTTCCACTCTGTTTTTTCTTGTCATCCATCTCATTCATTCTCATGGCTTCTCTTTGCAAATGACTCCTGGGGAAGCCCTTTTCTTTTATGGATAATTCTAACCTAAGTTTTTCTTACTTTATGCCCAAATTTGCTTCTAGGAAACTTTTACTCCTACTCTGTCCTCTGAGGCCAAGCACTCTTTCACTTGACAGCCCCTTAATTAAAGACAGTAACAATGTCCTCTTAAAACTTTGTTTAGGTTTTCAGCTAGTCTGAAAACTTCAGTTTATTTGATAAATCATGCGACATATTCTCCAGTCAGTTCACCACTTCTCTCTATATTTTCTAATGCCTTATTGTCTTGCTGACTTGACTTGATATATTGCATTCCTAATTGGATATAGTATTCCAGATATGGCATTCAGAATCAGACATAGTATTACAGATACGGCCTCCCCAGGACAGAGTTTGGTCAAACTGTTATTTCCTTTGATACAACTGTTAGCTGGACATTTCTATATCCATCTGGATGTCCTACTCAAATTAACTATGCCCCAAACCAAGCTTATCATCTTTCTCCTTAAACCTGCTTTTTCTTGTAATTTCATCCAGGGGGTGTCCTGTCCCCTCTCATTCAATTGCCATGTCTAAGTTATCACTGATTTCTGTCAAAACATTCTGTAAAAATTCTCTTCTCTACTCCAAATGCCCCCACCTTAGCATAGACAGCTATTATCACCTAACTAGACAACTGCAACACGTTTACCCCTCCAATGTATCCTTTATGTCACTGTTAAATTAAATGTATTTGTAGACCTATTTATGCCAAAATGGTCAGTAGACACCTTAATTATTGTTAATTGAGAAAAATTTACACTTTGGTTGACCACCATGGTTTTCTACAATCTGGAACCACTCTACTTTTCCACCTTAAACTGACATTAATCTCTTCTATATACTCTACATCAGTGTTATCAAATTCAAATAGAAACTTAGAAAATCACATATTAATATTATCTCTGTTGTATTTTTATTTATTTTGTTAAACATTTCCCAAGTACTCCTCATACCAAGAGGCTCATACCATGGCTCCACATTTCAAATTATAATATTATAATATATTATTACCTTGAGATTTCTCAGCTTTATATCTTTATCATTATATTCTCTATTCATGAAATATTTTCTAACTGAGCTTCACTTGCTAAATTCCTAGTTACTCTTTAAAACTCATGAAACTTTACGTAAATGCCACTTCCTCTGAGAAATCTTTCATGATTCCTGGGGAGGCAGGGAGCTTCAATGAAAGACTGAGAGATTTAGAGATAAAGGTTTTGGTTTTGAATCCTGTCTCTACCACTTACAACCTATGTGGTCTTGGCCATGTCACCCAT
This sequence comes from Monodelphis domestica, assembly GCF_027887165.1. NCBI lineage: Eukaryota > Metazoa > Chordata > Mammalia > Didelphimorphia > Didelphidae > Monodelphis > Monodelphis domestica. Next base: position 13,066,952 of record NC_077230.1, on the reverse strand, counting down.
TCTGGGCCTCAGTTTTTTTCATCTGTAAAGGAAGGGGCTGGTCTCTATGGTCTCTAAGACACATTTCAGTTCTGAATTTATGATAGTCCTATAACACTTCTGATCAATTACAATCTTTTCCTTGGACCTTGTGAAGAATTCTGTTCTGGAATTAATGATATTATATTGGATAGTCTCATTACTTAATTTTGTCTTAGCCCTCCAAAATGGTCATATATTCATGTGTAGAGATCATACTTTAGCTAAACATTTTATGTGCAATTGTGCTTAGCACAGGGTTCTGTGCATATTAGATATTTAATAAATCTGCTAATTACATGTTAAGAAAATGTCCACACAAGTTTTTCTAAGTTATATGATCACACTTATCTCCTTCCCTTCAGGTGTTGGCAGGTAGTTTGATCTGGATCATACATGCATTTCATATATTTGTTGAATTGTTTTGATGAAAGATGATTGTAAGACAAAATCTAGATCAATAACACTGTTCTTCTCGTGTCATTCCCATGCTAGAAAAACTTTATGTGGCCTCCCACCATAGCCATACAATGAAATCACAATTTCTTGGTCAGGACTTCTGGCTCACTTTTTCAGTTTTATCACAAACTACTTTTTTGGGCACACAAAACTTCGCCTAAATGATGCAAACCCAATTTGTCCTTCCTTCTTACTTTTGCTTATCTGCAATCTCCTCAGTTTTCTGACCGTTGTAAACTTTCCTATCCTTGAAGGCCTGCCACCTTCTCTGACAGCATCTTCACACCCTGCTTCCTCAGAACTCTGCATTAAGATATAAACTTTTAATTTGCATCTCAGTTATTTCTATATATTTAAATTTTTTCTTTATTGGTAAACTCCTCAAAAGCTGGAACTATGTTTTGTTCATCTCTTATAGCCCTCTCTAACACATAAGAGGAATGTTGGTTGAGTTACCGAATTGCTTATTGATTCTGTTTTCCTCAGGAAATGCCTACTGTAATATTCTGTCACTTAAAAAAATACAGTTTTAGGCACACAATTTATTTATACCCCCCCAAAGATATTAGTAATAGCATCTCTCTAGGGAGCAAAGCTGGCATACATAAGTGGATATTGAAAGGATTTGTTATTTTGTCTACATAGGGAAGTCTTAATTTGGAAACTTCCTCCTCTGAGTCAGAGTATATATAATAAGTTATGGTTTACTGTCCTAAGGAGCTATATAAGGTACAAAGATGTGTGACTTATTCAGGGTCACATATTATAAGCAGCTGAGATGAGATCTGAGCTCAGGTTTTTCTGAAACCCAGCCCAGCAATCCACTATTATGCCCCACGTCCTCTGCTATCTAAAAGTATTTTTATTGACTAACAATTAATTTAAAGGATTCAGAATTCTCAGTGACATCTCAAACTTGTTATATTTTTAAAATAACTCATTATCTTTCCTCTTTAAACTCTGCCCTCTTCCCAAATTCTCTATTTGCTACTGAGGTTACCATCAATTTCTTGAGAGTCCAGGCTCACCCCTTAGTGCTACCTCAGTTTCTCTTTTCAATTCGCCCTGCATATCCAATCTGTTCCCAAGTCCTCTTGTTTCTTCGTTGTTGTTCAGTCGCTTTGCAGTTGTATCTGACTCTGTGACATCATTGGTGGGTTTCTTAACAAGAATGGGGAGTGCTTTTGCCATTCCCTTCTCCAGCTCCTTTCACAGATGAGGACACTGAGACCGGGAGCACCTAACTGCCTTCTCGTCTCGACTGCCACAGTATCTCCAGTGTGTGCCCCTTCTCTCACTGGCATGACCGCCAACCAGGCGCAGCTTCTTATCGCTTCACGTAAGCGTCTGCTAGTGGTGTTCTCTGCCTCCGGTCTTTCCTCCTCCCTGCCCGTCTTCTACGCAGACGCCCAACTGATCTCCCTAAATTGCAGGCCTCATTACTCGAGAAACGCCAAGGCCTCCCCATTTCGAGGATGCGATTAGCGTCACCACCTGGCTTCTTCCTACCCCTCCAGTCTCGTTGAGCCTCTTCCACGCACATACAGTCTAGCAACACAGGCCTTCTTGCTGTTCTTCCAACAAGCAATCCCCTCCTTTTCACTCGGTCCTGGAGTCCTCTTCCTCTTCACCCCCTTTTACTTGCTCCCCTGATTTCCCTAAGGCTTAAGCTTTAATCTACTTTCTGCAAGAGACCTTTACTTGCCACCCATCTCCCTCTTACTACATATAATAAAAAGGCATGTCGGTGGGTGCTATATGAAAGCATACAGATCTCCACGTCTTCTTGTTTGCATGTTGTTTCTCTCATTGGAATGTGAACTTCTTGAAGGGGAGGATAATAGTTTCTTTGTATCCCCAGGACTCAGCATAGGGTCTGGCACACTTCTAAGTATTAATAAATGTTTGTTGACTGATGGGAAGCTTCTATTACTTAATTCTATGTTTTACCACTCGTGGAATAATTGTAAAAACATGAAAGTATTTATGTCATAGTACATAGGACTTCAAATGGCAAATGCTAGGACAAAGAAGTTTCATTAATTAAAGAGAAAAAGGTTCTCTGTCCTAGAATTTTATATCTGAGTGCTATAGGCAATTTCACATATGACCAGCAAATGATTAGCATGGAACGTCTCCAGGAAGATGTCAATATAAACAAAGCTTCTATTATACTACTATTGTTCAGATCAACTGGCCTCTGGCTAAGATTCATTGAATGAACTTTTAATTTTTTCTAAAACATATAATTTCTTGTACTTATATCAGTATACTTACCCTCTAGTACAACTCCAGCAATTTCTCTCCCAACAGGAAAAAATTCCTTCTCCAGTTTCATTTCTGATAAAAGCTAAATCATAATAATAGTTAAGAACTTCCCCATCTGGAATAAATTCTAGTCTATCCCCTCAAAATTGGGGAAGGTAAATTAAAAAAAAATCATATTAAAGAAAAAGCATATCTTGCCCCATTTTTAGAATTAAGGCATTCCCATCCCAGATTAAGACAAGAGGAAATTATTTTAGAACATGCTTTGAAAACAAATATTTTAGATGATAATAAATCACTATACAGGGATACAGAAAGAGATGTCAATGCTAAAACAAGTTATCTTAAACAAAACAAGAACTTCATGAAAATGTTTTGTTCAAACATAGCATATTCTACCATTTCTGAAGGGACATTTTAGGCGCAATGTGTGATTTTCATTAGAAATTACTGGGGGCGGGGGGGGGGGGGGCAACTGGGTAGCTCAGTGGATGGAGAGCCAGGCCTAGAGATGGGAGGTTCTAGGTTCAAATCTGGCCTCAGACACTTCCCAGCTGGGTGACCCTGGGCAAGTCACTTGACCCCCATGGCCCAGCCCTTACCGCTCTTCTGGCTTGGAGCCAATACACAGTATTGACTCCAAGATGGAAGGTGAGGGTTTAAAAAAAAAAGAAATTACTAGGCCTTGATAGTCTCATAATACAGGTGTGATAATAGCAATGGAGCTATTATCAGGATCAACTGAAAAATGTGTAATGTGTTTGGCAAAGCTTAAAGTGAAATAAGTATTAGATGTTGCTGTTATTATTATCATTGCTTCTGTCAAATGAAATTTGAGAACGCAGAAGAGAAAAGCAGATGTGAAAAGTGAGTAGCTAGCTGATTTTTTTTACTTTTTTTATTTTAAAAATATTTTCCCACGGTGACACGATTCATTTTCTCTCCCCCTTCTCTCCTCCCCTCCCCTCCCAGAACTGACAAGCAGTCCCACTGGCTTATACATGTGTTAGCACTTGACGCCCATTTCCATACGATTCCTTTTCATAACAGAGTAATAAGATGATTTTTGAGACGGCACTAGGGATTCCTGGACAAAAGCGTAAATGTGAAAAATGACACGTTCTTGACAAAGTTCAAGAAAAACGTCATTCAGGCTCTTGTGAATCTACTCCAGAAAGGGAACCAAAAACAGAGCACACCGTCTACCTGGGGCTGCCAAGCCTAGTACAGACAGCCGGGCAGATTCACCACGGGAGGGAGAGCAGGCCAGACCTCCGTGGGGGAGCCCCTCACGGTCGAAACGTTACTCCGAAATTCAAATTCGAATGCAAGAAGGCAAACTGGATCTTTGCAGGCAAGCCTCGGACTGGCACTGACTGACTAGTAAAGCTTTGGGAGGCTGCGCCGCCTACTTCAAAGGGACAAAATGGCTACAAGGGCAGGCCACCTTTTGGATGGCGTTCAACAGAGGGTTACAGAGCCTGGCTCCATAGCAGGAGCCGTTAGGTAAGGGGTTGGGAAGCCCCCGGCACCTGGCCCCGATGCAGGGTATTGTGGTACCATCCTGACATGTCGGCATCCCCGCGGCCTGCCCCACGCGGAGGCAGCTCACACAGTAGAGAGTTTATTCCTTCAGGAGCTGGGGGAAGTGACAAGGGAAACTTGTTTCCGACCTGATACGTCCGAACCAATAAGAAGGAATTCCAAGAACCCCCCTCTCGTAGTTCAAGGCATGAGGAGCACTTAGGGGAAGACAAGGGACCCTGGCAGTGCGCTAAGAAAGATCGGAGTCCGAAAGTTGTCAGACTCTCCAAGCCAGGTGACTTGGAGCAAGTTATTTTACTTCTTTCAGCATCCGTTTCCTCATCTGCAAAATGGGGATTATAACAGCATATACCTGATAAGATAGTTGTAAGATAACATACATAAAATGACTTGCAACTACTCAAGTAAAATGACTTAAACTACTCAAGTTCCAGTTTTGCTTTTTTTTTTCTTCCAAAAGGAACATTCTTTGGCCAGAGGATGGCAAAAAGTCAGCAGAGGAGTGGCAAAGTCAGTGAGGAGATATTCTGGAGACTTAGTTGCTGTTAAGGGACTTGAACTAGAGTTGTGGTCAGCAAAACTCTAAGGATAAAAAGAGGATTTTTTAATTGAAAAAAAATATAGAAAATTTCCCCTACAAACTGTTTTTTTTTTTTAATCCTTACTTTCCATCTTAGAACAGGTACTAGGTATCAGTTCCAAGGCACAAGAGCAGTAAGGGAGCAGTAAGGGATAGGCAATTGGAGTTAAGTGACTTGCCCAGGACTACACAGCTAGGAAGTATCTTTTTAGGGCTAGATTTGAATCTAGGACCTTCTTCTTCAGGCCTGCTTCTCTATCCACTGAGCCGCCTACCTGCCTCTGCTTGGTCCAATTTTGTTTGACATTTTTACCACTGTCTTAGATGAAGTCATAGATTTTCTCCCCCTTACCCTACCTCTTCTGCTGGTGCCACCTCCAAATCTAACCACGAAAGCCCATGCCTCTGGCCTTGAAGCGACACTAGGTTCCCTTGTCATTCCTCCACCTTCCTTCTTCCTCTTAGAACAGTAAGCAAATCAGCAGTACCAAATTTCTAGAAAGAACCTGTCAGTGGACGATCCTGTTATCTCATTCCCTGTCTCAGGTGACTTCCCACACTAAAATGTCTTTCCTTAACAAGACATTTGTCCTTATATGTATTTTCCTCCTACTAAAGTGTAATCTTCTTGAAGACAGGGATTGTTTTGATTTTATATTTTTTATCCCCAGATCTTAGCATAGTGTTTGGGACACAGTAAGCAATTAATAAATGCTTTTTTATTTATTCACTGATGGCATGTTGTCAAATTTGCAGATGAAAAGTTTGGGGAGCCACATTTCGAAGAGAGCTAGAATACAAAAAGCTCTCAATAGACTAGAAAACTAAATGGATCCCCTTCCCCAATTAATAGAGATAAATAGTTTTCTTGTTGTCAAGATCAGAAAAAGTTAAAATTGGTAACATTGGAGGCATCTGTTAAGTTATTAAAAATATGGATTTTTATCAGTAATTGGAAAATTAATTTATAAAGTTTAATCAACTTTATTCACATACAAATAGCCAGATTTTTAAGCCAAGATCTAATAGTTCATCATTTCTGATCAAATTATAATAATACTAGTTTTTAACATATTGCACCATTATCAAGATCTACTGGAAAATATTTTAAGTTAGGCACATCTCAATTCTGACTTTAGATTTATATCACTGACATAATCCCTTGATGGTGGGTCTGAACTTTCAAGAAAGAGAATGCACTTTTGCAATGTACATTGTCCAGAGGTTGGCCACAGACTGAAATTTTAGATCATTATGTCCAATCTGCTTAGAACATCTGTGCTAGCAAATGATGCAAATATATTTTCCCTAAATTCAAGTAGGCTGCATTTGTCTTGTTGATCAATTATTCAATGTCGGGGAAAACAGTTGTTAGCAAATTATAAATGATGAAGATTTTACTTACGTTTTAGTTAGAATAAAGGAATACTACGTACCTTTGTATTTATCCAGCTTAGAGCACAAGCTTTTACTTGAAGCTTCACATAGTTATCCTTTACATCAGGAAGATTTTCCTAAGTAAAGTTTATACATAATAGCATGAGAATTGTATACATAAGCCTTTTCTAAAGTGTGAAAAGGAAAATCACTCATTACAACAATCAAAAATTGAACAGTAATTGCATTTGCTGGTAAAACGATGTAAATTCTTAGACAAAATAGTGTAGACTCAAAGGATAATAATAGAATTTTACCTCAAATAATTTTTGGGGGGAAGTTTAAAAAAGTATTCTTCTGGTACTAACACAATATTATAGGCAACAAAATCATGATAACAAGAGTACAACAACTCAATAATTTTTGTAAAAATTAGGATTAATATTAGCCTACTAAATTATGGAGAATAAGGTCATGTATTCTAAAAAATGGGTTTATACTTTATCTTCCAATTCTTAGTACAAAAGCAGTCTTTTAGGATATTCTTAGTTTTTATGAGAAGTGCTATTATTATGTCTTTTCCTTGGAGTTATTAGCATGCTCAGTGAAATCAGATATGAGAAGTTCATGTCATCATGAATCCTTCATAATTCAGGCTGAATGTAATTTATACAATAAGAAACATTTCTAGTTTAGTTAGTTATTGGACATCTTCCTTATTAAATAGTTATCATTAGAAATTTTTTAAAAATTAGCCTAATTTTTTCTTGAATGTTTATACATGCAAACTAACTAAAACAAATATCTTTTTTTTTTTTGGTTTGATATGTAGCCAAAGATTACTTTTAAAAATCTTAAATTTTAAAAAGTGTCAAGTATGCTCAGGATGACATTTAGGGTGATGAATGTCACAAATTATATTTGTCTTGATTATATAAAATGCAGAATGAATGAGACTGTTAAAGGTTTAGCAGTGTATTATTGAAAACAACACATATTTTGTCACTATACATAAATAATAGCATTTGTTGAAAAATACTAACATATCCTACAGCCTTTCAAACATATAACCTACTTTCTTGTGAAATTTTATACAAGATGGAATCTACCTTATAAATTGTTCAAACAAATAGAAGAATTTGTAGTTTATCAGATATACCAGAAAAACCTTAATCTTAATATCCATAATATGGTCTGTTTAGATGTGTAGGAGTGTTGTAACATAATGAATGCTCTAAAATACATTTGATGTAATTTACATATTATAAAGATGATACCTCATATGGGTAATATTTTAAACAAAACATTAAAGTAATTTAAGGAAATAATAATTAAAAAAAACCTTAACTTCTCTCTTAGAATCAATACTGTGTATTGGTTCTGAGGCAGAAGAGAGGTAAGGGCTAGATATTGGGGGTTAAGTGAAGTTGCTCAGGGTCACACAGCTAGGAAATGTCTGAGACCAAATTTGAACCCAGGACCCTCCTGTCTATAGGTCTGGCTCTCAATCCACTAAGCCACCCTGCTGCCCCCATAAAGTAATCATTTTGATGGTTATTTAACCTACTCCATGTTGAAATGGACCTAAGATGAGAAGATATCCCCTTAATCACCGTAGAATATCTATTATATTATTACGATTGTAGCCTACTATGATAACTTCAGTACTAGAGATACTGGATATAGAAAATTAATTTTTCTTTCTTTCTCTCTCTCTTTTTAAAAATTCATTGAAACATTAAAAAAATGCACAGGAGAGGAGAAAAGAAAGTTCAGCAGGAAACACGAAGAAGCAGAGCAACTTTGAAAGCAATGCTGAATTTATTGTATATTCTTTTAAAAAATCAAGTTATGTGTAAAAAGGGATGTGCAGTTTTACATGCAAGTCTTCAGTTTATACATATAAATCTTTTGTTTCTCTTTATAATGAACTGATATTTTTCATGTTTGTTAAATTCAGACTAAAAAAAGGAAAATCTTCTCATTTTCTAGAAGACAACTTTTCTCACCCTTTCTTGAAATACAAATGAAATTTCTTCTCCTGGTGAACTCTGCTGAAAATATAAGCCTTTCATAGTGACCTGAAAGAAAAATTATGTTTAAACAATGTAAGTCACAAGAAGGAGATAACTAAACTTTAAAATATTTTAAAAACAAAAACATATAAAATTTTAAATTATAAATGTCAATATTGTATTTTATTAGCCAAAGCCTTCTAATTAATAGGCCCTGTTACCTTAAATGTTATGCTTTTCATGGGGAAACGTGGGTGATAAAATATTTATGGATCAATATAATGTATCAGTACTATGGTAGAAAAAACTCAAACCAATTTCTATTTACAGTGGGTCAGTCATATCACCTTTTCCTCTCAAGAAACAGCACGAGGCAGTAAAATAGCAAGAGTTATTAATTTTCAAAAATCCTTGAGTTGGTGAAGAAAACATAATTTCCATTAAAAAAATCCTATCTTCTATTTTAATTGCTTTGTACCTTTAATAGTGGAAAGCCTTTGAGACCGTAGTCAATGGGTCCACCATTAAATTAACTTGCTTTGATACCCACCTCAACTTTATAGAACACAAGGTGCATTTTTGAGACAAGTATGGGAATTAATTTTTTAAAACTGACAATATTAATCTGAAGTATCATCTCACAACCAGCAAATAGGCAAAGATGATAAAAGATGAAGTCATATTATAATGGGCTGTTAGTGAAGCTGTGAACTAGTCATTAACTACTCTGGAAAGCAATTTGGAATTAAGGCAAAAGTGACAAAAGGTCCACCCTAAGGATATCAAAGACAGAAATTCATAGTAGCACTATTTGTGGCAGCAAAGAACTGGAAACAACGTAGACACCCTATCCATGAAAGAATGATCAGGGAATACGTTTTGTTGCATGAATATAATGAAATGTTACTGTACCTTAAGAAGAAACAAATACCAAAAAACATTCAGAGAAACACAGGAGCACATGAAATGATGTGGAGTAAAGTAATACTATGCTTGGCCTTGGAAAAGGATTGGAAAAAAAAATCCATTTCCTTCCTCTCATTGCAGAAGGAAGGAAATATGAGGAGAAGCTTCATGCAGGAAGTGGTTCTGAGTCCTGAAGGAAACTTGGGATCCTAAGAGGTAGTGGTTATAAAGGAGGATATTCTAGACATGGGTACTATTAGTGCAAAGGCTGCATATGAAGACCAGATGGCTGCATATAAGGAATAGAAAGAAAGGGAAAGGCTAAAATGGGGCCAGGTTATGAAGGGTTTTAAATGCCGAACAGCCCTGGAGCTTATATTTTTTTCAGGAGGTAATAGGAGAGCCACTGGAGTTTACTGAAGAGGGAAGTTAATATATACAGACCTGAATTTAAGGAAAATCATTTTTGTGGTTGTGAACAGGACAAGAGGCAGGTGGCAGGGAGATCAATTAGAAGGTTACTGCAATAGTCATATAATCTCGGATTTAGGATTATATGAGATCTAAGAGGCTCATTTTACAGCTGAGGAAACTAAGGTCCAGACTCAGTTGTACAGAGGTGGGCCTTGAAACTGGCTCCTCTGTCTCCAGAACCAATGCCTGAACTCGACCTGAGTAAGCAGAGTGAAGAGAGAAGGTACAAGAAAATGATGTGGATGTAGAAATGACCAAGATTAGTAAATCAGAATTTGTACGTAATAAAAGGACCTCTGATAATCAATCACCTATGCAAAATTCTGAAATCATGGTAAGATCATGAGCCTCTTCATGAGGCTCAGTTCCTGTGGTGTAGAGGTATAGAAGGAGATATGCATTTTCAGACATGGACAATGTATTGATTTATTTTGCTTGAATACATATCTCTGTTACAAAGTGAGTCTTCTACTTGGAAGATACATGATAGGTCACCAGACACTGATATTTAAAAAAGGAGCATAAAAAACTGTTGTCAATGTTCATAGAAGAAATTTGAGTCAGTCAGGCATATATGCTGTTTGAGTATTCATATGAATCAGTGTTATCAATCTAGCAGTGCCCTTCAGTAATGCAGATCTCAACCCATAAATGCCTGTTCTTCCTGTGTGATTCTTACTCAGGACTTCCCCTGAGTTTGCCAACCACAACAAAACCAATATGTGTTCATGTTTTCTTAAAAACAAAAACAAAAATGCACCTGAGAAAAATTCAATTTATTATCCTATTCTTTTTTCTGGTTCTCTTTCACATATTGAAATGCTTGTATTTTTTAAACCACACACACACACACACACACACACCCAGCCAAGACACAAATTCCACCTCATTCACTTAATAGATGAAATTAATACCAAGTCCTAGAAAAGTTATGTAATTGGCCCAAAGCCACAAATTGAGTTCATGGTGACAAGACTAGATCTTAAGTTTCCCAATTCACTTATCAGTGATCATTTCATCTTATCACATTCTTGAAGGCTGAATGTGAAGATTAAAATTAAAACAAAATAAAATTTTAGCTATGGAAAACCTAGAAATACAGTACCTTACTGTAAAATTTGAGTTAAATATTTGGTCATAAACTATGTGTGGGTCAATGTAAATTGACATGTCATCATATAAAATAACAAGTTAAATCAACCTTCCTTTTCTTTCTCTCTTTGCAGGATATTTACTTTTAACTACACCAAAAATGAGTCACAAAAAAGGAGACATAAGATTTAGTCTTAAAAGAATGAATCTCATTCTTTAAGAATAATAATCACTTAGTATTTCTTTAATACCTAATAGTTCTACAGATGTATACTTTATAGCGTATAGAGAAAGACCCCTTTCTCTCCTTATGAGCAACTGAGGACATCACTTGCCCCTCTGCTCAGCAGCCCAATGGAAGTGCTTCTTCCCTCCCCTGTCTGGGGTAAAGTGTGGTGTGAGAGTTGCTGTTTGAGTGCTTGGTCTCTAAAAAGTTCGCCATCACTGCCCTAGATGATAAGAAAGTATCATAGCTAAAGGCAATAGCATATATAATTTGAAGAGGGCATGTAACACATTTATTTTTTGTGTTGCATATATTAGTACATAAATCACCAAGAGTTAAGTGTCCCACAGGTTAGACACTATACTAAGTGCTGGGATACAAATGCAGTGAATTAAAAACAAAACAAAACAAAAACACCTTCCCTTCACCCTTAAAGTCCATATATAGTACTTCTATTCTCTATACTTTTTCTTTTGGTGACTTCATCTTCTCGTAGCTCTCTAGCTTACAAATCTGTAATTTCATCAGTGTGGATATACTTCTTCCACAGGTACAATTTAATTCCACAAAGACCTGGCAAACAGCTACTATGCACAAAGTACTGTCTTCTACTGGGAGATATACCATATACATAGAAAGAAAAACACTAATAATAAGGGTGGGTAAGGGAAAATAATGAAAGGCTTCCCACAGGAAAAGGATATATGAATTGGATCTAAAAGCAACACAAGGATTCAAGAAGGCAGACATGGGGAGGGTGTGACTGCAGGGAAATAGAGGTTACATGAAGAAGAAGAATATGAGATAAGTACAGAAAAGTAGGATGTAATTTGGTTGGAGAGCATTAAATGCCAGACTGAGTTATTTTATTCCAGGGAAAACAGTCATGATTACCTTATAAGATTTACCACAGTTGGTAAGACAGCAGCAGTACCTGAGTTAGGCCTAGAAGGAAGACAAAGATTCAAGAAGACAAGAAATAGGGAAGTTAAGATGTGGATTCAGGGAATATGATGATGAACATTCTTGTATAAAAAGAATTGTAAAATAGAGTGGAGAGAGGGCAGCCCTACTCCGGTAGACTGTGGTTCAGTCTTTCCAAAATCCTGACTGTGTGAACCTGAGTAAAAGTTACTTTACTTTTTAGTATCCCAGGTGACCCTTTAGTATAAGTTTCTCTTTCACAATGTGAGGATTAGGGGTGCCAAAACCCCAGAGATGTGGAAAATCTGGGTCAAATTATTTGATTCTCACTTCATAATAAAGAAACAGACCTAAATTTTTTCCTTTCTTTTGAAAATAGGGTGTTTACAGTACCTTTCTGTAAAATTTGAGTTAAATATTTGGTCATAGGCTATATATGGGTTAATGTAAATATTTCTAGCCTTTATGTGTCATCTTTTGGCTTTCACATTCTCTTTAAAAACTTTTAAGATTTCACAAATTTTAACTTAAAAATCAAATTGGGTATATTTATGGTATTAAAAGATATTATGTAATACTGTATGTATATATATTATGCATTTATGAGTTTCTAAAATTTTTTGGTGTCATCTATTTGCTTTTGTATGTTGGCTGTAGTTTCCACAAAATTCCCCCCCAAATTCTCATTTAGCTTTTTATACTGATCCATTCTATAATGAAATTGTCATGGGGAAAGTCACATGGAAGAAATACCTACATGGAAGAGATATCTATACTACAGGTTGCAAAATACCGTCATCTTGCATTGGGAAAGTGTTTCTTAACCTCCTCTGACAATAATCCTATGCTAATGAAATGACAAACCTGGATAAAAGAAGGAAGAAATGACAAAAAAAACCTGTGTGAAATTAAAAAAAGACTTTATCCTTAGTCTTCAAGAATGTTGTGGGGAGATAGAAATATCACTGATATGTGAATAGGAAACTTAAGGTCTGGTCTTGATATCTTTATGAAAAAAAAAAAATATATATATATATATATTAGGATAATAGCTTAATAAAATGGAAGAATCAAGTGTGATGTTTTCAGGGTTGGGAGTGATCTGGGTATGCCTAAAAAGGCAACTGGGAAGGAGCTGTAAGATTTAAATTAATCTATTCACTTAGAGGGAATTACGGGTTCTAAACCCCACTTCTGGTCGCCAAAAATGTAAGATTTAAATTAATGTCCAACATTCCAGGTATTAATTTTATAAGGTTTATTAATAATCTCTTGAAGTAGAATGAATAAAAAGGAAAGAGAAGTATAAAAACCTAATTATCTAGCAAAAGTAAACCCACATGAATAAATTCTCTTGGCTCTCAAAAAACCCCAAGTCCACAGATGCCTGTAATCACAAGAAGAGAGAGCGAGAGATGGGGCTACAGAAAATTTATATCCTGCCTACATCAGCAAGTAAGGTAAGGAGAGTGGGGTGCTGAGAATTGTAATTCTGGGGTTCAGATTCCAATTACACAGAGCCAATTGGCAGAGAAAGTCTGAAGATGAGAAAAGGAAGATGAAAGGGTTCCTTGAGGAAAAGAAACAGGAGGTGATGGGTTTAAGGGAACAAGGAGGAAATTTAGCCTAGGCAAGGAGGAAGATCATCTCATCCTCTAAGACTGGAGATGAAGGAAGGTGGAAATCTAGAAATGTTCTGAGTTGTGGAATAAGCAAGATGAAAATTCATAGTGAATGGCCTCAAGTTTCTTAGCAAATTAGGAAGTAAATTTCTCTGGGGAGAAAAACTTAAGGCACTGGTATTCAGAGAGATAAGAAAGTTTTCAGGAAGCATTATAGGCTGAAACAGCAAAGAATTATTACATGAAATGAATTTGCAGAGAACATTTTTAGTATGGTAAGGTGTCTGTCTCCCAGCTGGGTTCATATTAGCACAAGAACGGCAATGTCAAAGACAAATGATGGCAGAATTGATAAGGTATGAATTGTAATAGGAAAAAGGGACACATATTCAAGATGGAGGTTCAAGGTTAAACTAGTTAAACTATAGACTCAGGACAGCAAAAATATAAAGCAATGAGAGAGTAAAAATCATAGAAAAGGAAAAAACATGAAAAGATGGAGAATAAATAGGTATAGGAACAAAAATATTTCTGGCAGCACTTTTTGTGGTAGTAAAAGAATTGGAAATACAGAGCATACCCAGTGATTGTAGAATATCTGAATAGATATAATAAAAATGAAGAATTCAAGGAAATTTAGGACAATTTATATAAACCAATGCAGAAATAAGTAAGAAGAACCAGGAAAAGAATTTATATAACTTCGATAATGAAAAGGAAAATAAAATTGAAATATTTCAGAATCTGATCAACACAGCAATCAACTATGATTCAAAACTTATGGTAAAGCATTTCTGTCTCTTCTGGGCAAAGACATGACTACTAGGAAGCATAGGTGGCCAGACATGGCCAATATATTGAATTTGTTTTACTTAACTGTATTTCTTTTTTAAAGTCTAGAAAGGTGAGGAACAGGGCAATTGGAAAGTTATGCCAATACTTTTTTTTTTAAGTACATCAATGAAACTTCTTTTAAACAAAAGAATAACTTAAAAGTGTAAATTAGAGGGGAAAATGTAGAATTTTTATGAACAGAGAGATGACTTCAGAGTTCAAGATCATGAAAATTTAAGATTTGGGTGACGGTGAATTCTAAGCATAAGCACCATTTTGGGTTGATGAAGAAGGATGAAGGTCATGATGAATAATTTGATAAACCGGAAACTATGGGTGTTCACTGTATATACTGAAGGACCAAAATAAAAGGTCAGGGATTTAAGGTAGAGTGAGAAACTGAGATAATATACTAGACACACAGAAGAAAGGGCAGCTAGTAGATTACTATTATTATTATTATTATTTTAAATTTTATTTAATTAGTCAATTTTGAACATTTTCCTCTGGTTACACGAATCATATTCCTTTCCTCCCCTCCCCAAACCTCTCCCATAGTGGAAACATACTTCCACTGGGTTTTCGACCCATGTGATCAAGCAGTTGTTTTTCTTCTGTGTTTCTACTCTCACAGTTCTTCCTCTGATTGAGGATAACATTCTTTCTCATAAATCCCTCAGAATTGCCCTGGGTCATTGCATTGCTGCTAGTAGAGACTTCCATTACATTTGATTGTGCTACAATGTCTCAGTCTCTGTGTACAGTGTTCTCCTGGTTCTGCTCCTCTCACTCTGCATCATTTCCTGGAGGTTGTTCCAGTTCACATGGAACTCCTCCAGTTCATTATTCCTTTTAGCACAATAGTATTCCATCACCAACATATACCACAATTTGTTCAGCCATTCCCCAATTGATGGGCATTCCCTCGTTTTCAAATTTTTGGCCACCACAAAGGCAGCTAGTAGATTATAGCAATGAGTAATATGGATGGAATAAGCCTCAAAGGAGGATAGATAGGTTGTAAGGGTAGAGAGGCAGTGAGGAGGAATCCAGAACAAGACTCATCACATTACCCTTTGCAAAACCCCTTGAGATTGTTTTGTTATTCACTCATTGCTATTTATATGGTTTTTTGGTTTCTCCTGATTATTTTCCTATTTATGTATTAATCAATTGCTAGCCATATAGGAGAAAATTATCCTCAATCCTTACCTCCCACTCTCTAATCTCAGTCTTCCTCAACTCTTCTCCATTCCATGTCCCGCTGCAACCTTGCCCAGGCCTTCTTCTATGCCCTCTGGAATTTTCCTTCCATAATTTTTCTTTATCCTAGACTTCCTTCTCTCAGACTCTTATCTATTAGCTGCAACTAAGACTGGCCTCTCCTACCTTCCCTAATGACAATCCTTGTATATCCTCTCTGTTTCTGTCTCTTACTTTTCTCACATTATCCAAACAACTGGTCTTGGTGGGGAAGAGTCTGCACCCCATTGCCACTTCTAGACTCTCCTTTTATTTCCATCTTTCCTTTGAAGACCACTCAAAAAAAGTTCCACTCAATCCAAATCATGGTGGCTTATATATTATTTCCCTGACTTTCTCATTCTATTTTTTAAGAAGTTTAGTGAATTCAATCTTTTCCTTAAAACCGTCCTGTCCCAAACTTCCCATTTATGTCAAAGATACCATCAGTCTTCTAAACTATCCATTTTGTAATCTCATTAAGATGCTCTATTCTTTACTCTCCCTCATCCCATGAATGCAATAAATTGTCAAATTTTGCTGTTTCTACTCCCACAACATCTCTTACATTACCTTTCTCTTTATTTACATGTCAGTTCCTGCCTGGATTAATGCAACTTCAAGTCTCTTATCATTCTATACATTCCTGCCAAAGCAATTTTCTTTGAACCCAAATTAGATGATGTTACTTCTTTAATCAATCAACTCATATGGCTTCCTTTTGCTTCTAGGATAAAATATAAACTCTTCTGTTTAGTTCTTTATAATCTTCATAATCTGCCTAACCCTATCTTTCTAGTTTTTTTGAATATCACTCTCCCTTTCATATTTTAAAATCCAACCAAACTGACCTCCTCTCTTTTTCTCATACATTAAACTCTCTCACATCTCACTTCATTGGCCACTCAACCTCATGAAACACTTTTCTTCCTTCAAGATGTAGCTCAAGTACCATCTTCTACAGCTCTCTTAAGGGCAGTGCCTTCTTTTCCAAATTACCTCCCATTTAAATGTTCTGCATTTATTTTGGATGTGGATACATATACCTATGCATACTTGTCTTCTCCATTAAAATGGAAACACCTTATAAGCAGGGATTGTTTCAGTCTCTATATTTATATGTTCAGAACCAGAACAGTGCCTGTCATACAGTAGGTGATTAATAAATGTTTACTGATTGATGGACTGTTTGGGGCATATATTGACTACTCTTGGCCAGATATGTTGGGGGATAAGAGGAGTCATATGTAGAAGAGAGAAGGGGTGTCAGTGAGATATTTTCCAAAGAGGAGTTTGTTTATGTGAGTATAAGAATATAGAAAAAGTGTGAGAAGCAAAGTGAAAAGTTAAAGGCAGAGGAGCAGAGGGGCCTGGGGAAAAAGCAGAGCTATGTTGTTAGAAAGGGGTACTAGGGGAAAAAGGGGTTTTTACATCAAAATCCATTCGTACCTTCTCATACCACACAATTCCTACAAGTATTTTTTGGGGGTAAATCTTTCATGGAGGATCTGTTTCCTGTAGTGGAGGCCTTCCTTTGATGGGTACCAATGTAGCACTCGGGATGTTCAAAAGGTATTCCTCATTTTCTTTATATGGTTGGTCTAGCTGTTTTCAGTTTTAAATATATGTATTTATGTACATGCGTATGTGTATCTGTATCTTCTTGATGTTTTGTGTTATGTTGTTAGTGTGTCATCATTGGTAATATTCCACTGTCTATTTACAAATACCATGTGTACTGCCCACTGAATTTTGGTTCATCTGCAATTTTTACCATTTGGGGATCATAGTATTCCATGTTTTATAGCTACACAGCATCATTTGGACACTGATGGTGTTAAAAGGATGTTTTTATGGTAGCGAGCAGCCTGAGATCTTCAAAAAAGTGCTGTACATTCCCTAATCCAGCCTAATTACTTCCTCTTATTCAATTCTGGCACTAAAGATGTGAAGAATATCTGGACTACATCAAAGATACGCAAGGTCTGATATAATTTTAAGGGTATTGATGATATCTGAAAGAGTAGAAAGCACGAAGCTCTTGGAGCAAAAATTCAGACCTTATTATGACTTCAAAAAGGCAACTAAGAAACTACCAATGATTGCTGATCCACACTTCCCCATGGGGGGATCTACAACATTTTTATCAGAAAGCATGCGGTAATAGGCATTCATGTACGACAGCCCAACACATCTTTAGTCACATAACTGAAAGGGATAGGGAGAATATTATGTTGCATTTGATTTGGCAAGGCAAATACATTTCCTTAAAGGTTCTCCCTTTAAGTTTAACGTCTAAATCATATAATATTCCTTGAAGTATGTCACAATAGTATTAACTTTGACCAACTTTGTGTTTATTCATGTAAAAGGATGTGTATAAAACAAGTAGACATACTTTTTTTTTGGGGGGGGGGAGAGCAGCAAAAGTCTTTGCCACTAACATGAAGGATATTCCACAAAGTCCAATGAAAGTGGGATTCTATGTAGATAGTGAAATCTTCCAGAGGCTTCTATTTGTGAGGATGCTGTTCTGACTGTTGGGAACTTGGTATTGATGACATTATAGATTTCACTTAGAGGATCTATAATTACTCCAGAGGTTAACTATTTACATAAGAAAAACTAAATGGATGAAAAATGCTCATTTTAATGAATTTCCCTGAAACAAAGGATTATCTTTTTTTTTTTTAGATCCATACCTCTTTAGAATGGAAACTTTGTATGAGTTTCAAGGCAGAAGAATGTTAAGGGCCAGGCAATGGAAGTGAAGCGACTGGCCACAGCTAGAAAATGTCTGAGGGCACCTTTGAACCCCAAACCTCCTGTCTCTAGCCCTGGCTTTCAATATGGCTTATCTTTTTTATACCAATATTTTTCTGGTAATACTGTATAATGCTGTATAGTAGTACTAATTCACAGGCTATTAAAGCATCTGAAGAATTAAAATAGTGGGTCCCTCAAACGGAAATGTATAGGCACAAGGGGAGTTAAGTGTAGTTAAGTATAATGATGTTGCCAATGAAGGACAATTAAGAAATAACATAAAGAAGATCAATGGAAAGATATTCAACTGGAAAGAGATGGGCCTATATACTGAGAGAGGGACACATGACTAGCTCGAATGTTCTGCCCATATCAATAAAGTGTCAAAAGAACTGGAGGAAAGCCCCTAGAATGCTTGGTTTTCTTTTAAGGAGAATTTATGGAAGATCATGGAAAAGAGTAGCATAAACTGAGAAGTTATAGATGGGTTGCAACCTATACTAAGGGCTGGAGTACCTATTTGACATCATTCGGGACTTCTGATTCTATTTCTTAGCTCATTGTATGAGGAAGTAATTTAATTCTCTTGATTGCAAAAATGAATTATGATTATGACAAATTATTTACAAAGGAATTAAAAAAGGAATTAAATTTGAAAGAAAAAAATTTAAAAAAGAAAAAACTAGGCAAAAGTGGTTCTACAAGTATTTATTTTTACAATTTGTGAAAACGGATCATTCACATGATCATACTCTGACATGTTTGAATATTTTAATTATTTCTTTTCTAAGAAAATTCTTTTGTTTCAGATAAAACTGTTCAATGCACAATTTGAATTTGTGAATCTAAATATCTATGAACTCCAAATGTACAATTCAAAGGGGGAAATAAGGTTTTTGTTAATCATACTGAATTACAGATTTACTACTAAGTTGGTAATTTAATATTGCTAAGTAATAACTAGCATTTTTTAAACCCTATGTAATAGGTACTATTAGTATATCCATTTTATAGATGGGGAAACTGAATAAAAGATAGGAAAATTTGAGAGAAGTTAAGTGACTTGCCTAACTTAACAAAGCTATTAAGTATGGTAGAATTTGTACTCTGGGCTTTATATATCTATATCTATCTATCTATATATATGATAGAAATAAGAACTTATATACTTTATTCACTCTTCCAGGTAATAAATAATTAATAATATAAAAGAAATACTATGTGTTTCTTATTATGAGAAGAAATTTTGATCAGTTTCTCAAATATATTTTTCCACACATTTTTGAACTTCAGAAAAAAGCTGCAAAATTGTATAAAGCAATTTCACTGTTGACTAGGGACAGCTCCATCTTATGCACAGAGCAACATTCTAGTTCTACAAGCTATGCCACAGTTTCCATTTTTAGTAGAACTCTGTCCATACCTCTAGTTTTCGTTTTGTAAGCTAGAGATCAGATATTTGTCTAGAGCAGAAATTGAGTAATGAACACATATGGATAAAGAGAAATTAAGCATTACTATAAAATTTGGCAAAAGAAATCTCAAGCCTGTGATGGAACCTTTGCACGGCAGAGTGTAAGCATATCCAAGAGTATTATTCTTTGTTACATAAAACCTGACTCTTCAAGAACTCAGATTTCTCAGCTGGTAAGAGATAGGAACATTTATTGTTGAAGTAGTTGTAGGAAAAAGGTATTCTAATTTGGTGAAGCTGTGAAGATATTTAACTCTTCCAAAAAATAATTTGGAATTTGCTATTAAAGTTACTGAATTTCTTATGTCCTTTGACTCAGAGATAGTATATTCCAGTATTACTAATGGAAACAAAAGGTCCATATGCAAAAAAACTTTCCTGGTCGTATTACTTGTCTGATAAAATGCTGGAAACAATGTAAACACTACACAATCAGATAAAATCAAAACAAATTATGGCACAAAAATGATGGTAAGAAATACTACTGAGCAGTAAAGAAAGAAAAATATAAACAATTCAGAAAAACATTGGCAGACTGACATGAAATAACATAGGGCAAAAAAGAAAAAGAATCACACACAATAAAATCAACATCAAAGGGCAATAAACCAAACATATTTTGTTCATTTTTTTTTAAACCCTTACCTTCTGTCTTAGAACCAATAATGTGTAGGGCTAGGCAAGGGGGGTCAAGTGACTTACCCTGGGTCACATAGTTAGGAAGTGTCTGAGGTCATATTTGAACTCAGGACCTCCTGTCTCTAGGCCTGTCTCTCAATCCACTGAGCTATCCAGCTGCCCCCAAACCAAACATATTTCTAAAGTCAGTGTTTAGTACCATAATAGAAAAACTAAAGGATAGATCTCTCCTCCCCCTCTCCCCCCAGCCTAGGAGAGAATGGGGAACAGTGGCACCTTACAGTTGAAATAATCTTAGCGTTCAAAACTTTCCTCTCGACAAACTTATATGACTGCATGGACATTGTCACTTAAACTCTCGATGCTGCAAGCAGGGAAGAAGCTAGGTGGTACAGTAGATAAGCATCCTAGCCTTGGAATGAGGAAGACCTGAGTTCAAAACTACTCTCAAGACACCTGCTAGCTAAGTGACTCCAGGCAAATCAATTGCCTGTTTGCCTACTTTCCTCAACTGTAAAATGGGTATGGTAATAGCATCCACCTCACAGAGGCTATGAAGATCAGATGAGATATTTGTAAAGCAGTAATCTTATATTTTATATAAATACTTCCCCCCTTCCTATCCCAAGCAACTCTCAAGATTGAGGAGGAATTCACTCTATCAGTTGGGAAAATTTTTACAATGGTGTTCTTCCCATAAAGATTTCAAAGGTCAAGACCCCCCCCCCCCCATTTGAGACCATTTATAATATTTAATATACATCATAATAAAGGAGTTCTGTGACTTTTCGTTAATAGTCTACAGCGTCAAGCAATCGTGAGCACCAATAAGAAAAATCACACCTCCCAGAACCATAGATTTAGAGCTGGAAAGGGAAATCAAGATATCATCTATAGTTCGACCCTTTTGTGTAAGAAAGTGAGGCCCAAAGAGATTAAGGGACTGTTTAATATCCCTCAATTACAACGTTCTGACAAATGACAGGAAAAAAATTAATTCAATTTTATTCATTGCTCATGCTAACAATTGTTTAAGAAAATAATCATTTTTTAAAGTACTTAGTAGGTGCAAGGCACTATGCCAAATGCTTTACTGATTTGTAAATAAATTTTGTAAATAAAATATTCGATTGATTTGATTCTCACAACAACCATATAGGAAAGTGCTATCATCACCCCCATTTTACAGTAGAGAAAACCGAGGTCTAGGCCAAAAATGGTTAAGGGATTTGCCTTGGGTCATCAAGTGGCCAGAAAAATGTATTGAGGGAGTATTTGAATTCGGATCTTCTCTGTCAGGAACAAGACGATCCACTACGCCACCTAGCTGCGAAAAGGAAAAAAGGTAGAAAACGAAAATCTCCCCAAGTTTTCTTCCGTAGAAAAAGGGAAACTAACCAAGCCAAGGCCTCGTAATTCCCTGGGTCTCAGTTTCCTTATCCCTTGTAAGAGGGGTGTATATGGCCTAAGTAACCTCTCAAGTCCATTTCAGCTCAAAATCCAGGACAAGTCGAACAGGCGCAGGAGCACCGGAAACACAAATTCGTTACTAGTGTCCTCTCCGTCGGGGCCCAACTACGGGATTAGGGCCCTGGCGGCAGCAGCCGTCACCGCTGTCCTGCCTCCCCCACAGGTCTCCATGTTGCATCCAAGACCAGATAACCCACACCCTTCTCACAAGAGAAAAAAAGAAGACCGTAAGGTCCCTAAAGATACCTACCTGCGTAGAATCGGGAACCCACACACCCCTACTCCTCTTCAGTCCCGGGTTCTCTCCTCTTAAAGCCCGCCCCTAGACGCATTGCTTCGTTCCCATTGGCCCTATGCTCTCTGTCTATCAGCTACAGCTTGTAGCGTGGGAAGAAAAGCGCCATAGTAACTAAAAAGAGACTACATCTCCCAGCATGCATTACCGGGAATTACGGCAAGGGAGAGTATGGGCTTTGCTCACGAAAGCATGCTGGGCATTGTGGTCTCATGGTTTAGGCAATCGTTTCATGCAAATTGAGTAAGTCGTCAAGGAGACGCCCTTCCTTATCCCTCTCCCCTCCCCTGAGCCCCTGGGCCCTTTTTGCCTAAAAGCGGTGGCAGTTACGCTGTCCCTTCCAGCTAAAAAATGTTGAATTGCTAGCGAGACAGAGGATAGTGAGAGACTCTAATCTAGAACCACGTAGCACGTGACAGCATCGCATAAGGTGATAAAGTCAAGACTGTGCAATGATTACACCGAAAGGCCCAACCAAATGTCAGAACACCCAGTTCCTAACACCAGCCCCCCCAGCCCCCCCATCTTGCCGCGGATCCCCCTCAACTTCTAAATCCAAGCTTCAATTGGCCCATTTGGATGTCATTATTTCCCTCCTCCTTTCCCAGGGTAGGCGGGACCTGCTAGAATCGTCCGTCCCTCTCACCCCCCACCTCTCTGCCTTCCCCACTAGCCAAGTCCTCCTTCCCGGGAGGTGGGAGGGGCCACAGTCTCGGGATTGAGAGGTTGCTTCCCTTCCCCCCACATCTGTGGGCGGGGAGCTAGGTAGAGAGTGCAAGCGGGACTTGGGGGTAGAGTGGGGGTTAGAGAAAGAGACCGAGGCTTAGAAGCGGGGAACGTGCGGGATTGAAGGGGAGGGTGAAAGATAGATGATAAATAGATAGGACAGATAGATACACAGATACATAGAGTTGGTTGCTCCATAGTACGGCGGCTCGGAAGGGAGAATCCCGAGAGAGCTCTGGGACTGGAGGGGATGGTGTGCGGTGCGGCGGCAGCGGCGGCGGCGGCGGCGTCTTCCTCTGTCCCCGGGGCGTGTGCCCTGCACTGATTTCTCCCCGGGACCGCGCAGATCCCGCCCGGAGATGAGGTGGGGGAAAGGCGAAAGGCGGTGGGCAAAGGCCGTGGGGGAGGGGGCAGGAGCAGAGAAAAGATGGGATCGCGGAGCTGGGGAGGCGGCGGGTGTGTGTATGTGTGCGTGAGTGTGTGTGCATGCGTGTATGTTTGGGGGCCAGTGTGTGTGCGTGTGTTCGCTCGTGTGTGGGGAGGAATCTCCTTGGGAGATGACGGGGCTAGGTCTGGGGGTCCGGGAGCCATGGCCGCCTGGGTGTAGACTTGGGCAACCTCCCCCGCGGGGCTCGCAGATCGCTCTCCGCGACCCCTCTGGCCGTCCTGGGCCCCTTGCGTCTCTGCTCACCCCCGAGCCCGGGCTCCCCCGCGCCCTGCCCTTCTCCCTAGTCCTCCTTGGCCGACGAAGAGGGAAGGGCCGGGCTGAGGGGTGGGCTCCGGGTGCTCGGGGCCCCAGGGGGGAACGAAGGACTGGAAGGAGGAAACCTTGGCGGTGATTTGTAGTTGGGAGTCCCGGGTGAGGGTGATTTGTTTGTTGATTGGGGATCAGCTTCAGGTTGATCGGGCCTCTACACCTGGCTGGGAAAAGAGCAGCACTCTTCCCTTATTTTCCTTCTTTCCCACCCCGCCCCCCTGCGTTTTTTTTGGGGGGGGGGAGGGGGATGGATCCTTCCCGGACAAGCCTTCCCCTTCCCCCCATCCCTCCCCTAGTCGTGGTTGGATTTGATAATCCAAGCCATAACCTCCCCAGCTTTCTTGGCAAAGCTAGTACTGTTCACTGACATGGGGTTTTCAGTCTTTTCTCCCTGGTTCATCGTTATCTTGGTTTCGCAAAAACCAGTGTCACTGAAGGACATTAATCCTGTTTTAATGTACAGCATCTTGCTGTGGTCTCCCTCCCTCTTGGTATTTAACCACCAGAGGCATGTATGCGTTTAGTTCCTCTTCTCGGCTGCTTTTCCTTTCCTAATTTCCCTCCTTTCCTTCTCCATGCAGTTTTATGTTGTGAACTGAAAGAATAATTTCTGTGTCTCCTGGATGGAAAAGGTCATCCCCACTTGTGCGTGCGTCTGTATGTGTTTTGTTGGTTTCCCTGTCTGTTCTGTTTTTCCCTTTCCACATGCATAGTTTTATGATGAGAACTGAACGAACAATTGCTATGTCCCCTACCTAGAGAAGGACACGATCAATTAAACAAGGAAATGTAGTTGGAACCGTCAGGAAAAGGAAACCAATGTGGGAGCATCATCCTGTTCATTTAGTACAGTTTGCTTTTGGATTAGGAGACAACTTTATAGATTGTTTCCTGCGGTCATCTTTTGTTCTGATTCAACTCTTTTTAAAAATTTTATTTTAAAGGAAATGCATGTTTGCTTTTTAGGAAACAGATTAGTCCTGATAGCTTTTGTATTCAAATGTTTTGGGCTGTGGCAGACTTTTTTCGAAGGACATCTTGGACATAATGTTAAAATAGGAAAACTTCATTTGGTATCTACTACTTAGTGGTGGCATCAGTCTGTTCCTTTCTGCCAAAGAAAAGAAATTGGAATATAACATGTAGAATTTCTAAACTTGTTCTTTTAAAAAAGTGTTTTGTCTGATTGACTACATTTTTTTTAAGTAGAACTTTTTTTGAATGATATTCTCTTGCCTTCATACATTTCTTGCCCTATAGTTCATTGTTGGGAATAGGTTGATGCCTACTTGTGCATTGCTCACAACTTTGACTTTTTCAGAGGTTGTGGTGTTTCAAGATTTGAAACTATTTAGAATCATGAGAGAGGGTATTAAAGAAGAATTTTTGTGTTGCAGAGCCTTTTGGAATTTTTCCTATAGGCAGTTACTCAAATGTAATCCAACCTACCTCTCTCTTCTTCATATTAATTTCTGGGCTCAACTCCTTGTTTTATCAGCTGTGAGTATTGCAGACATACATTCTGATAAATCCCAATGTGCTCTGTTCTTGCCACACTTCATCTGGAATATTGAGTTCAGTTTTGGGCACTATGGGTGAAAAAGGGCATTGTAAACCAGAGGGTAAGCAGAAGAAGGCAACCAGGATGGTGAAGGAACTTGTCAGTTCATGATCAATGAGCATCAGTTGAAAGAATTGGACACGTTTTGCCTGAAGAAGACTCAAGAAGGCATATGTTCAAGAATTTGAGGGGCAGTCATGTATTCTATTTGGCCCCAGAGGAAGAGCTAGGAGTAATGAGAGGTTGTAAAGAGGCAGATTTGGGCTGGAGATGTGAAGAATTTTTCCACAATTAGAGATGTCCCCAAATGGAAGGGGCTACCTAGAAAGCCAATAATTTCCCCTTCCTTGAAGGTCTTTAAGAAGGGGCTTAAAGGATGACCACTTGTTGAATGTTTTAGTGAGGATTCTTTTGATTATGGTTAGATGGTCATGGAGGGGTCTTCAGCGCTTAAATGCTTTTATTCTGCAATTCTAACTTTGCTGTCTTGGTGATCTCTTTTAAGCTCACATGAATTTAACTATCCTTTCTATAATTCTCAGATATATGTATCTAGTTACTCTCCTTAGTCCCAGGCAGACACCATGAAACAACTTGACTATTTTGAATGTTGCATAGGTGCATAGCATATCCAAAACAAAGCTCATTAGCTTTCCACCTGCAAACTTTCTAAGTCCCTTATCTCTTCATGGCACTAACATCCTTCTGTTTTCTATTTAACTTTGTAACTGCAACCCTTTGCTTTCCATATCTTGCCAAATCTTGTCCATTCTGCCTCCACAACATCTCTTCCATCTGTTTGCTTTTCTTTACTCAGGTGACTGTCACCCTAGTCTAGGTCCTCATTACTTCTCAAGGAGATTTTAGCAATAGTCTTCTGCCTGGTCTCCTCTAATTTCTTTTACTCTATCCTTCAAGTAGCTGTTAAATTGATGTTCCTAAAGTACAGGTCTGATCATGCCTCTTCTGTACTCAATAAATAAACTCCAATAGACTCCCTGTTACATCTTGGGCTAAGTAAAAACTCCTCTGTTTGGCATTTAAAGCTCTTTATAAGGTGGCCCCATCATACCTTTGCAGACTTCTTACACTTTATTCCTCTTTATGCACACTATATAGTTCAGACAAACCGGCCCTCTCAATCTTTCTCATACAGGACACTCCATCTTCTGACCCCCTGGGCCTTTGTATTGGTTCTTCCTTACTTTTGCCTCTTAGAATCCCCTCACTTCCTTCAAAGGTCTTTTTAGGGGCCATTTTTTACATGAATCCTTTTTTCTCCTTTCCATCCTCTGGTTGTTAATGCCTTTTCCAAAAACATATATTCCTATTCCTCTATGTGTTGTCTCTCCTTGATAGATTATAAATTACTGTAAGGCAGGGATTGCTTTACTTTTGTCTTTGCAACTCATTTCCTAGCCCAGGACCTGGCACATAGTAGGCACTATGATTGATTGAGGATCCGAACATCTCTGTTTTAAACTTCTTTTGACCTTAACAATGAGAGGGTTGTTGAACAGTATTTTCTGTGGTTACATTATCATGGAATCTTGTATGACTTCTTTTTAGAAGAGAGCCTTCCAGGTTTTATTTTGCCCTACCAAATTAAATGCTTTTGGGTTTCCATCTAACAGTAAACACTGTAAGACCTTATATTCTGTGTAACTTGTATGGAGAGAATTGAATGATTGTGAAGATGATGTCCTCCTAAACAAACTTTGTGAAAATCCATTTTCCTTTGTTTTCATCAAGGTTGTTGTAGATGCATGTATATGTCATCATTATAAAGATTTTATAAAGATGAGAAAATAGGCATGAAGATGGCTAGAGATGTCCTCTTGATTCCTTTTTTAAGTTATTGTCTATAATTACCTACTTTCCCCCTCATTTTTCTTCCTGTCTTTTTGATGAAATATTTTATGAAACAATTCACCAACATATCAAGAAACCCTCCAAGCCCATTGGGTATATCCTTTATGGAGAATCTATTGAAAAACATAGGCAAAAATCTTGGGATCAGGCAGTTTGAAAGATTGTGATTTGTGCACATCAAAAGAGTAAATCACATGGCTTGATGATCACTGATCCTTTGAAGCAAAAGAAGATGATGAGGAAAGCAATGATGATAATATAAAATCTTGAATTTATTATAAATAGACCTCTTTTTTCTAGATAACTTATTTTATATCATCATCATTTCTGATAATTTTCTTTCAATTGTCCTATCTTACAAACCTGTTTTTATAGCAAAAATAAAAAAAAGAGGAAAAAAATCAGTTCAGCAAAACCAATATGTAAACCATATCTGAAAGGATATACAATATTCTATCACTTGATTGCCAGACTATGCAAAGAAGGTTGGAAGGTAAATTTTCTTTTTTATTATGAACTTTTAACATGATCATTTCAGTATACAACGAACAGAAAAAGAGGATTGTATATGAAATCTATTACCTTCCATTACATTTTAAAGGTGATATTCCACTTAACATAATAGTAACTAAATTGTCCTATTTGTCACCATTTCTGAGCTTCCTTCTATTCTCTTCTGTTTTTTTTTTTTTGGTTATTGATGCTTTCTTATATCACTATCACTACCCAATTACTTTCCCCAATAATTCCTCCCACCTCCAAAAAGAAGTTCTTTCTTGTCACAGATTAGTGTAGTTAAGTAGAATACATGAACACGATGTCTCATCCAGCACTTTATACATCATCTTTATCAGAATATAGTAAAAATGTTGTTATCATAAGAATTTTAAGACATGATTGGTCATCACATTGATCAGCATTCAGCTATTCTTCAGATGATAAACATCAGCTGCTTTCCAGTTTTTTGCTATGACAAAAAGCACTAATAGAAATGTTTTTGCCTATATAGGTTCTTTCCTTCTGTCTTTGAACTCTTGGGGTATCTACCTAAAAGTCGATATTGCTATTTCAAAGGTTACGCATAATATAGTGACTTTTGGAATTTATTTCCAAATAACTTTCCAGAATGTTAGGACTAGTTTATAGGTCTGGCATCAATGCTTTCGTATGCTCGTCTTCCCATATTTCCTCCAGAATTTTCTTTTTTTAACCATCTTTGCCAATTTGAAGACTGTGAATGAGAACCTCAGAGTTGTTTTTAATTTGATAAGTACTTTTTTCCAACTCATATCCGTGGATATCATTTTATTACATGGATAGTATAATAATATGATGTTCAGTTTTGCTTTATTTATATCTTTTCCATTTCCATTGCATATGCCATCTTACCAGTTCTGTTTACTTCACTCTGTATCACTTTATATGTTTGGCCATGCTTTTCTGAATTCTTTATATTCGTTTTTTTCTTACCATAGCCATCGCATTCATGTATCCAGTTTGTTTGGCCATTGCCCAATTAGTGAGTGACTACTTAGTTTTTCATTCTTTGTTAACATAAAAAAAGCACTTCAGTGAATATTTTGGCATACATGGCACATTTCTGTCTTTTTGAATAATTACAAATTGCATTTGTAATTACTTGTAACATGATTACAGATTTTTTCATAAATACAAATTGTTCTTTAGAAGTTGGACCAGGTCATAGCTCCACTACCAAATTAGTATGCTTGTCTTTCACAGCCCCTCTGCCATTGACTATTTCCATCTTTGCCAGTTTGTTGGGTATGAGGTTAAAACCTCAGTTATTTTGATTTGCATTTTTATTGTTAATGATTTGAATCTATAAAATTGTTAAGAGTTTGTAGGTCTTTTGAGAACTGTTCCTATTCTTTGTGTGTCCCTTTTCTTTTTTACAAAATATATCTAAGGAAATGGAGAGCATGTACTCATCTAGGAGAAGGTGATTTTTCTTAAATTTGTTGAGAAGAAGAAGAAAGTAAGGCACAGAGATAAGACTTTACTTATTCAAGTGTTAACAGCTTCTAATGGAAGGTCTTGGAGCTGTGATTAGGTCTTTTGAATTTGGAAGTTGGTGCTCTTAAATCTTGAAGTATTTTGTTAGACTATCTTTATTCTAGACCAATTTCCTGCTGAAGCTCAAATTGTTTTTATCTTTTTCTGACATGCTTATCAATATGAAAGGAAAAGGGTTAAAAGTCTTCCCATACCTCGTTTTCTGCTTCTTTTATTTTGCTTAAAAGGCTTTTTGTTTTGTGTGTGTATCTGTGTATGGGACAGGCTTTCGTATGAAATATATCCACTTCTGGATTATACTGAAGTTATTTTTCATTGATCATACATAAGGAAACAGTAAGCCCAAGATGAGCAGGCTTTAAGCTACTTGATTAAGATGTGAGAGACACTGAAATTCTATGAATGGTTTCATAATATGTAGGATATACAGTGACAATGAAACTCTCATAGCTCCTCCCATTTTACTCCAAAGCACCACTTTTTGTGGATGTCTCTGGAAGGATTTATCTCTAAGTTGATAAATACTTGTGGGAACATATATTCATTACTTTTAATTAATCTTTTTGAGAACTATTGGGATATATAGTACCTTCAAAAACTTATCCTGATAGGTTAGGAGAGGAAATTCACAAATATTCAGAATATTCAAGGCTTGTGAATTGATCAATCCATCAGAAAGCTTATTAAGAACTGAATATGTGTCAGGCCCTATACTAAGTGCTGGGGAAATGAAGAAAAAGTGCAAAGTAATTCATTTCTTCAAGAATCTTCATTCTAAAGGGGAGACAACATTTATAGGAATAGATATTTAGCAGATACAAATAATAACAAATACATTTAAAAATATCCTTTCCTTCTATGTTAGAATTGATACTAAATAAAGGTTCTAAGGTGGAAGAGTGGTGAGAGCTAGGCAATAGGGGTTAAATGACTTGCCCAGGGTCACAGCTTGGAAATGTTTGTAATTGGATTTGAACTCAGAACCTCCTACCTCCAGGGCTGTCCCTTTATCCACTGAGTCACCCAGCTGCCCCAATAACAAATACCTTTTAAGAGAAACCTTGCTGCAAAAGATAAAATTTGAAATTGGTCTTGAAGGAAACTAGGGATTGTAAGAGACAAGTCCAGAGAGTGAGGGAGAACATCCTAGGCACAGGGGATATCCAAATGCAAAGACATGAAGATGGAGTGTCTTGTTTGAAGAACAGCAAGTAGGTCATGATGACTGTAGAAGAGAATTATGTGTAAAGGGGGTAGAAAGGCAGGAAGGTGTTAAGAGTTTATATTTGAGTTTAGAGATAATAGGTAGGTAATACAGTTTATTAGGAAGATAACATGATCAGACCTGTGCTTTAGGAAAATGACCTTTGGTAGCCATATGGAGGATAAATTGGAGTTGGTGAGAGACTTGAGGTAGGGAGTATATGTAGGCAATTGGAGTAATACAGGAAAGAGAACTGGGATTGTGGCTAAGTGAATGGAGAGAAGATGATACAACTGAGAGATACTATAGAGATAGACATAACAAAATATGGCAACTGATTGGATATGTGGAGGGAAGGAGAAAGAGAAGGTAAGGTTGGCATTGAGATTGTGAGCCTTGGTTACTGGAATCTTAGTGGTGTGCTGGGTAGTGTTCAAAAGGAGTAGTTTTTAGGGGGAAAGATGAGTTTGAGTTTGAGGTGCCTAAGAGGTAACCAGATCAAAATATCTAGTAGACTGTGAAGAAGGACCGGAGCTCTGGAGAGAGACAGAGACTCTAGAGGTCTGGATTTACAGATTTGGGAGTAAACATGCATAAAGATGATAATTGAAGCTATGTGAGTGAATGAAATGACTAAGTAAAATAGAACAGAGAGAAGAGAAAGACAGTTTTGGGACAGTTCGTGGAATACACTTGACAGTTACACATGTCAGATAATTTTAGGGTTGTGACTTTAAATCTAGATTTAAATGGTCGACAAAATACCCAAGTCAGTCTGGAAATTTGTGGTAATTTAATTTATATAGAGGGAAGGAATTTGAGGAGAAGGAGGGAAGAAGATATAGGATTTCTCCTACCTGACCTATGCCAGGGGGAGTTTTAAACTCCCCTCCTCTAGGTCTCTGAAGAAGATTAGAGGCTTCTGAGAGGAAAAAGTTGGAAAGTAAAGGAGGAAATTTCAGCCAGAAGCTCATCACTGAACCAGATAATAGCCACGCCAAGATGCCAAAAGGCTCAGCACTCAGCTCTACTGCCAATCAGGGAAAGAGAGAGAGACCTCTTGAGTGACGAAAAATCTCAAATATATAGACCTTTCATCCTTGTGTCTCCTCTAAATTTTCACGTCTACCAATCACATCAAAGGCTTTTATCCAGGACTGCCCATATTTTTAGTTCTCATCTTCTTTTGATTAGATTATATCTTTAGAGTTACTTAACACTTCTTTGTTAAGTTCACCTTTTGTGAGTTACTTGACCTTTTTGTGATTAATTTAACCTTTATAGTTACTTAACACCTTTTTGTATTAGATCTAAAAATAGACTTAGCTTAAAGTTCTAGCTTCACTATAAGGTGAGAACTAAGTACCTTCACTGTTCAATCCGGAGATTACAACTTTATCTTCCCCTAAAGTACATCTAAGTAGGGTGGCATAATTTTTAAAGTTCACACATGGGTGATGATACACCAAAGGAGACACAGAGGAACTGTTCAGACAAGAAGAACCAAGAGAAAGTGGTGACAAAAACTCAGACAGGATATTTAGAATGACTGGTTGTAGTAGCACATGCTACATGAGGTTTGAGAAAAGGCAATTCAGCTGTGGCAATCAAGTGATTATTAATCACTTTGGAGAGAGAGGCTTCAATTGAATTATACCAGAAGTCAGATTGTAGAGAATTTAGAAGAGAACAAGTAGAGACCAATTGGATAAAAAGTAGATGACTTTTCTGAGAAGTTGAGCCGAAAAGCAGAAAAGAGCTGTAGAATGGTATCAGCCTGGGATGGTGGGATCTAGCAGTAGTTTTTTTTTTGTTTTTTTTTAGCCCTTACTTTCTACCTTAGAATATTGTGTGTTACAATACTGTGTGTTGGTTCTAAGGTAGAGGAGTGGTAAAGGCTAGGCAATGGGGGTTAAATTACTTGCCCAGGGTCACACAGCTAGGAAGTGTCTGAGGTCAAATTTGAACCTAGGACCTCTCATCTCTCAATCCACTGACACACCCAGCTGCCCCCTGTGGCAAGAGTTTTTAAAGGATCGGGAAGACTTGACTGGATACTTTGTATTGTGCAATAGAGTATTAACTAATAGTAGCAAATTTGTTTCCATAAATGTGCTTGTCATTCTTTGAAATGTTTTTTGCTATTCACAAATATGTAACAATTTCCATTTTTCCTGGCACTTAACACTAAATTTTCTTATGTAACTTTGCTTAAAATCATTCTTTTCTAAAATAGCTAGATTTTATTTTTTTTATTAACAATTTGAATTCCTAAAAAACTGATTCTGGTTTCTTTCATTGTTTACAGAGGTTCTTAAATCTTGTGAATGGGAGGTTGTAGAAATGTGAATATATTTAACCTACTTTCTAAGGCTTCTTGAAACGTGTTAGTTATCTGAAAGGGGTAAAATATATGGACTTGTCTACATCTCTCTTCTCTTTCTCCACTTTTACTTTCTCCACTTCTCTACCTGGACTTCCCTTATTCCCCTTGTTGTAACTTCTGTTCCTGGGATCTTTGACTTGGCATTTGGCCTGTCAGACCTTGTAGTCTTCCTGTTCATCTCTTTTTATGTGTTGGTTCTAAGGTAGAGGAGTGGTAAAGGCTAGGCAATGGGGGTTAAATTACTTGCCCAGGGTCACACAGCTAGCAAGTGTCTGAGGTCAAATTTGAACCTGGGACCTCTAGGCCTGGCTCTCAATCCACTGACACACCCAGCTGTATACATACATATGTATTTATGTGAATTTGTTTGTTTTCTCTTAACTAGGTTATAAACTCAGCCTCTTTTTGTAAATCAGTCAATCAGTCAGTCAGCATTTGTTAAGTATCTGCTACTTAGCTTAGCTTAGCACTGATTTAGCACTTAATGTTTCTTGATGTTGATATTCTGAAAATTAAATGTTTACTGAATATCTAAAAATAGTGAGAAGTATTTCCATGTGGTTTGTGGAATCCATTATGTTATTCTTTGTGTAATATAGGAATCATTATTTCAGAATGGAGGCGGCCTGCCAGGATGCATGGCAGAAATTTTTGGAGGCCGACCGAAGGAAAGTTCCCTTAGAAAAACTTAGCTTCAAGCCTTGAAACTTAAATTTCTACCCCCAGCAGTCATAAATTCTAGATTACCTGCAGCAAAATCCTGCTTGTGCATGTTATTAAAATTGAAGTCATTCCATAAAAAGAAATTTTCCCACAAAACAATTCCCAATTTACTTAAAAATATTGTTGAAAAAATATTCTTCACCCTTCGGTGACTAAATAATTTTTATAATATCATCTTTGTGCCCAGCACTGTTTTAAAGATAGTAGGTAATAAATAGATATTAGTAATGACTATGTATTGAATTATACATACAAATCCAACTAAGAAGACGTACATGTCCAAACAATACATCTCTTTGTATATACATACATTACATGTCACGGAGCACATGTACACAAGTATACATGTATATTTTTTCAAGGGCAGCAGACCTTATTGTATAAAGTTCTGCCTCTAATGCAAAACGGACTTTATAAAGTTGGGCAAAAACCTCTCCGATGCCCAAGGCAACTCATATATATTACAGAGAAGGAGTCAACTTCCATTAGTAGAGGAAATTGTTTTTTTGTTTTAGTTTTTATTTATTCATGAAGAGTTTGCTAGAAGTCAGAAATCTGTTTTTTTAAATGTTGTATGTGTGTCTATGTGGAGGGGCAGCTAGTGAATGGACTTCAAAGTCAGAAGAACTGGGTTCAGGTTCAGATTGATACGTAATGATACACACCTTTATGACCCAGGACAAGTCGCGATAGAGGCAACTCGAAGATATAAATTGCAGAGAGGGTATTGGTAGTTTTCTCATCTGAAATCCTCCTCATATCTATATGACACACACATGTACACATATATGTTTACATGTGTGGATGCATGATATATGCTGTGTGTTTATATAAACATAAGATAGTAGACACACTTAATGCTATAGCTTATATATGATTGTGATAAAATTCATCCTAACTATTCCTGTGGAGAAGATGGGGAGATGTCTGTGTGTTCATTCAGTTGGATGGATTCAGAACAGTGGGATGGCTAGACTCAAAGAAGAGCTGCGAATAGTTTACTGCCATTGTGACAGGAGGCTTCTAGTGGAGTACTCCTAGGGACCTGTGTTTGACCTGTAGCTGTTTGCATTTTTCTTATTGACCTGAAGACGTAGATGACATGCTCATCAGATTTGCAGATGACACAAAGCCTGGAGAGACAGCTGACACACTGGCTGATATATAGTCAGGATCCAAAAAAAGATCCTGACATGCCAGAATACTGGGCTCAATCTAATAAGTGGAAATTCATTGGCATAAATGTAGAGTCTTATGTTTAAAAAAATGAAACTAAACTTCTAAGAAGGACAAGATGGAAGAGATCTGCTTTGACTACAATTTTCTGTAAAAGTTCTTGAGGTTTTTGTGGACTAGAAATAGTCATCAGCATATTATGGCACCTCAAAAAAAAACCTAATGAACGAATGAATAAAATGAACATTTAAGTTCTTAGTTTGAGCTAGGTACTTTGCTAATTAAGCCCTAGTATATAGTTGAATAAATGAGAATCTCTGACCTTAGGTAATTTATAATAGGATATTATATTCCAATAGGAAGATACCACATTTATGAGGGAGTGGAGGCCAGGAAAACAAATTTTAGTTTGGAGTCATAGGGATAGTGAATGATTTAGGATGATGGCTTGATATACCCTTTCCAGAAGTGCTGGTAGTATTGAGTAATTATTCTGCATATAACTAGAAAGGTGGAAAATTTGACGTGTTATGCCTATACCATTAAAGAAAATAGCAAGATGTTCCTGGTGGGTAACCAGGTGGTCTAATCTGACTTGCTAGATCTAGTGGGCCAGGTAAGTTTGTTCTCATTTGTCACTGGAGATAGATATGCGCCAGGGTGGAAGTTTCCACACCTGAATGGATTAACAGCTCTAGGAAACCAGAAGGTCTAGCTTGAAAGGCATTGTTCCAGGTGGTAGTTGCAGAATAAATAGCAAGATTTGCTCATTTACATGGCCGAACATTATTTGCTTTGGGGTGAGTTAGGCGTATTTAGCTATGGGAGCGTGTACATACTCTTTAATCAAGATAGCTCAGCCTTAGGGTAGGCATTCCACAGCTGAGAATTTTCAAAAAGAGCAAAGGGAAGTTGTGGTGAAGTGGGTAGATCACTGGATCTAAAGTCAGAAAGACCTCCATTCAGTTTGGCCTTAGACAATCACTAGTTGTGACCCTGGGTGGGGGGGTGGGTAGATTTTGATAGCCTCAAAATTCCCTTTCTGTTCTAAATCTATGAGTCTATGATTACTGTGATTTCAGCTCCCTAAAGAGGATAGCTAGGAATAAGGACGGGATAATCCCACCATAGTTTACCCTAATTAGATCTCATATGGAATATCATATTTAACTCTGGGATCCAAAATACAGAAGATCATTGATAAACTAGATCTCATGCAAAGGATATTAAGACTTAGGAAGACTTGGGGAGAACATGATAGCCATCTTCAAGTATTTGGAGAGCTGTCATGTGGAAAACAGCTTAGACTTATTTGTACTCCTATATGGCAGAACCAGGTCCAATTGGTGGAAGTTGTAAAGTGTTAAATTTAGGTCACATATTAGGAAAGTCTTCCTGATAATTCAAGCTGTCTGAAAATGGAATGGACTGACTATGGAAGGTGGTGGGTTTCCTTTCTTCTTTCCTCGCCCCCCCCCCTTTTTTTTTTTAATTCTCTTCACTTTCTAGACCAGTCAAACTGCACTTTTCTCTTATACATGAAAATCTATCTTTGGCATGAAGCCTTTATACTGACCACCCACCCACCACACCTTAAATGAACTCTCATCACCATCTCACAGATCCTTCAAAACTTGCCATCTTCTTGACTTTTCTTATAATACCCAACTATACTGTATATTTATTCTGTCTGGATCTGTATATACGTAGGTAACCCATAGCCTCTCCCATAGAGACTATACTGCTACTGCATTTTTGAGCAGAAATAGAATGTTGGATAGTTACAGTTAAACTGTCTTTCTTAGAGAGAATTTTGAAGAAACACCGTGAGATAGTTAGAAAGAACTAAGAGAACTTCTTTCCTGAGAGACTGAATTAACTATCAAAGAAAGAGTCTGAAGAGAGAACTGATTTGACTCTTGCTGTGCAGAAGATAGCCTGAAAAGAATTCTTGAGTAGATGAAGTACATAAAGGAACATTGACTGCCATCCTGAAAAGGGCTGAATGGTTTGATTATGGTTCTAGTGTGTTTCCATAGTTTTGAAGTCAACAGTTGCAGATGATGGTTAGTGGTTACTGACTATGGATTTTCTCACAACTGATACATTGTTGAAATATTTAAATTTCTGTATTACTTGAAATAATGTTAATAAATTTGTATATTCAGGAAACATGGATGTTTATCTAAACCTCTGATACCAGTGATTGATACTAAAAGATGAAACTATGACAAGAGATTTCTGTGGTTTTTATAAATGGCAGTAGGCCCTCAGATCCAATTAATTGGAAAGTTTGTCCCTTCCTCTTAATTTATGAGGATTTTGAGAATATACCCTTTGATTAACCTGAGAATCTAGGATGAGAATTAATAAAGAAATAAATCAGTAGTAGTTAGGAATGAGGGTTGGTATGTCTGCCATTTGGTGTGGTATTTCCACTCCTCTCCCTCCCATTTAAAAAACCAAGAAATACCATACCCATTATAGAAATGAAATCATGCAAAGCATATTTCTCCATTAGCCATTATTACTTATTTTTAGGTATTCAAGTACAGCTATTAACTTTTGCCTCGAGAAACATTGTCTAAAAGATCAGAGAAACATTGGCAATGACTATTGAAGTTTCATTGATATGGGAAAGGCAAGGAATTTCTATTTGAATCTGTGGTTGAGAAAAGACATAAATTGTTTGACTTTTCTCTTAATGAACAGTGTTGCTATTGTAGTTCTCTGTGCAGAGGAACTCTTTTACTAAATGCTATTTAGTTATCTATCTGATTTATAGTTTGTAATTAATATGAAATGGGAGTAGGTATTAAAGGAATTCTTATCTAAGAAGATTTGTCTGATATTTCTTCTTAAGCCATAAATATGCCAGTTATTTTTATAGTTAGTTTTTTCTTATTTTACTCATTCAGTACTCTTTGAACATATTACGGTTCTGAAGGTACCCTTCTTTCTTTCACCCTTACTAAAATGTTACAATTGTTTCATCATACAACCCCTTCTAATTGCCCAAATAAATTTAGCTTTCTAGATTTCTCTGGTCTCTGTTGTTTGTATTTCATAGTTTTTACTCAGCTCTGATCTTTTTACCAAAAATCCGCAGAAGTCTCATATTCCAATAAAGATTTATTCTTTTCTCCATACTATCATATTTAGTTTTTCAGAATAACTTTAAACTTCCAACTTTCGGAGTAACTTCTCAGTTGCAAGTCAGTCTTTTGCCTTTTGGTATATTGCATTTCAGCATCTTGTTTATAACAAACAATAGCTGCTGTATCTATCTGATCCTAAGCATACTACCTCGATACTAAACTACTTCTTTCTGGTTTCTTGGAATGTGTTTTCTTTGACATGAGAGCTCTTGAGTTTGGTTGGGACATTCCTGGAACTCTTTTCTTTTTCTTTCAGGAGGTAATTAGTGGAGTCATTGATTTCTTTTTGGTCTATTTGAGTTTTCAGGGTAGGAATATTTACCACTCTCTTTTACATTATTCTTCTAATTCTTTCTTGCAGAACCTTTCTTTTTATTTTGTATCCCGTGTTTCATTTCTTCTACTTATTAATGTAGTCCTTGTGAGAAATTCATTTTTCTTTGAGTCACTGCTTGCAGTTATAGTGCTGCTATCATAGTCAGTTAAAAACTATTAAGTGCTTACTGCCTGCCAGGTACTGTGTGCTAAGCAATGAGGATGCAAAGGAAGTTAAAAGCCCCCCCCCCCCCCCCCCTTTAAGGAGCTCAGAGTCTAATGGAGGAGACGATATATAGGCAACTGTACAAACAAGATATAGGCAGGATCAGTTTTGAAAATAATTAACGAAGGCACTAGCAGTGACAGTGAACGGCTTCTTGCAGATGGTAGAATTTTCGCTAAGATTCATAGGAAGCCAGGGAAGCTTGGAGGTATAGATGAGGAGGGAGGAAATCCAGCATATGGGACAAGTGAAAATGCTTGGAATTGGGAGGTTTTGGAGTATCTTATGTGGAGAATGGTAAGGAGAGGCCAGTGTCACTGTATCTCAGAATACTTTGAGGGGGGAGCAGTTAAGGAGTAATGACTTAGGGGAAAGGGGCCAAGTTATGGAGAGTTTTAAAAGCCAAATAGAGGACTAGTTATTTGATCTTGGATGTGATAAGAAACCATTGTAGTTCATTGAATATGAGGGTGACATGGGCAGTGAAACTTTATAAAGATTTACTTTGACAACTGAATGTAGGATATACTGGAATGGAGAGAGAATTGAGATAGGGAGACCAACTAGCAGGCTACTTCACTAGTGTAAGTATGAAGTGATGAGGGTCTATATCATGTGCCAGAGGGGAAAAGGGAACATAGATAAAGATACCCTGAAGGTTGAAATGACGGGCCTTGGCAACTGATTGGATTTGGGAGTCAGAGAGAGTAAGGAGTTTAGGATGATCCCTAAATTGTGAGCTCTGGTGATTGGGAAGATGGTGGTATCCTCCATAGTAACGTGTTAAGGAGTGGGGAGTATTTAGTGAGAAAGATAATGAATATAATTTTGGATATATTGAGTTTAAGATGTCTTTGAGAAAACTAAGTTTGAAAGGTTCACTAGGCAGTTGAAGATTTGAGAATGGAGGTCAAGACAGAGGTTAGGACAGTGATGGCAAGCCTTTTAGAGATCATGTGCCCAAACTGCAATCCTCATACTGCACAGGAGGCACCCCTCCCCTCCCACTCCCCGACAGGGAATGGAGGAAACACTCCCATTGGGCCGCTGGTCAGAGAGGTGGGTGATGTGAGAAATGTCCTCAGTCTTATGTGGAGAGGGGAAAGGGACCAGCCCCTCCAGGCATGCTTGCCTTAGCTTTGCCCACATGGGGCTAGGCAAATACATCTGAGAATCATCTTCAGAGGGAAAATAGTTGAATCCATGAGAGTCAATGAGATCATAAAGTGAATCTCCAGATTTGCAATAAATTTTTTTAAAAATAATTCTTACCTTCTGTCATAGAAACAATACTCTGTATTGGTTCTAAGGCTGAAGAGCAGTAAGGGTTAGGCAATAGGGGTTAAGTGACTTGCCCAGGGTCATATAGCTAGGAAGGGTCTGAGGCCAGATTTGAGCCTGTCTCTAGGCTTGGCTCTCAATCCACTGAGCTGCCACCAATAATTTTTAATACTATTCAGGGTTTTCTTTGATTTATTCATCTCTCCATCTTAGGTTCCTGACTTGGGGCTTTTTGCCAGGGCTGATCTCTGTCCCTTTTTAACTATTGCTTAAGGGCTTTAGGCTGATCTTTTGTACCATTCTGGGGTAGAAGAAGTCATTTAATTTAGTTACTTATTGGATTTTTGATCATTACTTGGTGTGTACAAATCCATATTCCATGGACTATGCTAATCATTGGGAATATAAAAGGAGGAAAAATATAGTCCCTGCTCTAAAGGAGTTTATAAATTTTAGATTTTTGCTGGAGTAAATAAGTATATGGCATTTGGGTGGTCTGCTTCCTATTCATGCAACCATCTTGACTAACTTATAAGAGAAGTTTAATATCATCTTTTAAAGGAAGTTTTATTCCCTTGAATTCTAATTTTTTTAACTAAAATTTTTATTTAATTAATTTAGAATATTTTTCCGTGGTTACTTGTTTCATGTTCTTTCCCTCCCTTCCTCCCCCTCCCCCTCCGGTGTGCAATTCCACTGGGTTTTACATGTGTCATTGATCAAGACCTATTTCCATATTATTGATATTTGTACTAGGGTGATCTTTTAGATCATATCCCCATTGAACCATGGGATCAAACAGTTGTTTTTCTTCTGTGTTTCTACTCCCACAGTTCTTTTTCTGGATGTGGAGAGTGTTCTTTCTCGTAGATCCCTCAGAACTGTCCTGGATCACTGCATTGCCACTAATGGAGAAGTCTATTACATTCAATTGTGCCACAGTGTATCAGTTTCTGTGTACAATGTTCTCCTGGTTCTGCTCCTCTCACTCTGCATCATTTCCTGGAGGTTGTTCCAGTCCCCATGGAATTCCTCCACTTTATTATTCCTTTAAGCACAATAGTATTCCATCACCAACATATACCACAATTTGTTCAGCCATTCCCCAATTGAAGGGCATCCTCTCATTTTCCAATTTTTTGCCACCACAAAGAGCACAACTATAAATATATTTGTACAAGTCTTTTTCCCCTATGATCTCTTTGGGGTATAAATCTAGCAATGGTATAGCTGGATCAAAAGGCAGGCAGTCATTTAGCACCCTTTGGGCATAGTTCCAAATTGCCATCCAGATGGTTGGATTATGAATTCTGATTTTTTAAAATAATGATTGACAACTTAACCAACATGTAAATACGAAGAAAATGAGACCTGGGTATTAAGTATCGTCCAGGACTACACATTACAATGATCCCCCACCTTTTGTGGGAGCTACATTCTAAAGACCCCCCCATGATAAGTGAAAATCCACAAAGTAGCAGTGTTATATTTATTATATTATCTATATTTTAAGGCTTTATAAACTCTACTCTCCTATAAACCTTTTTCAAACTCTTATTAAATTTTCCCACATTGGCCAATCAGTGCCCAGGATACAGAACACAGGGCTGTGGTTGGTTGCCTTTCACCTAATAGTGTGCTGTATACAATCTCACATTGGCAAACTTGCACAAGCAGTAGTGTGTATTGCAATTTCCATTGTGTACAGTACAGTATTCATCCACATAATCCTGTGATATAGCAAAAACTCCATAATACAGAATTAGGTATATATTTTTAAAAAACCCCAATACAGTGAAGCTGTGATAAGCAAATTGCAACATAGTGAGGGATGACTGTATATCTTTAATATCTTTTCTTATTAACATTGGGCGTCAGAGGTAAAAAAAGAGGTCCCACAGCCTTCTTTGTCATCACTGGAATTAAGCAATGCCAGTGGAAGAGGAAGAAAGAGTAGGAAAAATAAAATGAATAGGACGAGTGAGAAAGCAGGAGAAGAAAAAGAAAGATAAAATCTTGTCACTAAAATTGCCTTAGTTGCTATTCAGAGCCAACTGTATTCTTAGTTTCTTTTTCATGGACTAGACAGACTGGATATGAAAGCTAAAACTTCTTCACAATTTGCTAGTTGATGTATATAATACACAACTACCAATAGATTAAAAATATTTATTTTAAAATATTTTTTCATGTTTACATGATTCATTTTCTTTCCCTCCCCTCTTGCCTGCCCCCCCCCCCCAACCCCAGCCAACAAGCAATTCCATTGGGTTGGACAGATGTTGTCACTTGATACCTATTTTCAAATTATTCATTTTTGCTATAGAGCGATTTTTTAAAAGGCCTAAAACCCCAAATCACAGACCCACATATACATGTGATAAGTGATGTCATATGTTTTGCTTTTGTATTTTTGCTCCGATAATTCTTTCTCTCAATGTGGACAGCATTCTTTTACCTAAGTCCTTCAGGAGTGTCCTGGCTTGTTGAATTGCTACTAATTGCAAAGTTCAATTATGTTGGATTTTTTCACAATGTTTTACTTTCTGTGTACAATGTTGTTCTGGTTCTGCTCATTTCACTCTGCATCAGTTTATTGAGCTTCTCCCAGTTCATATGGAAAGACTCCAGATCATCAATCCTTACAACACAACAGTATTCCATCACCATCATATACCACAATTCAGCCATTCCCCACTCGAGGAATACCCCCCCCCATTTTCCAATTTTTTGCCACCACCAAGAGTGCAGCTATGAATATTTTTGTACACATATTTTTCCCGATTATCTCTTTGGGGTACAAACCCAGCAATAGTATTGCTGGATCAAAGGGAAGACAGTCTTTTAAAGCCTTTTGGGCACAATTCCAAATTGCCTTCCAGAATGGCTGGATTAATTTTGAATTCCAGCAGCAATGCATTAGTGTACCGATTTTGCCACATCCCCTCCAACATTTATTATTTTCCTTTTCTGTCATATTGGCCAGTCTGCTAGGTGTGAGGTGATACCTTAGTATTGTTTTGATTTGCATTTCTTTAATTATGAGAGATTTAGAAAACTTTTTCATGTGCTTATTTATAGTTTTGATTTCATTATCTCTTTATCTGAAAATTGCCTATTCATGTCCTTTGACCATTTGTCATTTGGGGAATGGCTTGTTTTTTTGTACAATTGACTTAGCTCCTTATAAAATCATATCATCTGTAAAGAGTGATAGTTTAGTTTGCTCACTGTGTACTTTGATCCCCTCAATTTCTTATTCTTTAATTTCTATTGCTAGCATTTCTAATACAATATTTAATAATAATGGTGATAAATGGGCATCCTTGCTTCACTTTTTTTTGTTTGTTTATTCACTAGATATTTATTTATTTATTTCCCCCCCATTTTAATTAGTTTATTTAGTCAATTTAGAACATTATTCCTTGGTTACAATAATCACATTGTTTCCCTCCCTCCCCTCCACTCACCCTTCCCACAGCCAATGTGCAATTTCATTGGGTATTACTTGTATCCTTGATCAGAACCTATTTCCATATTGTTGTTTGCACTAGGATGTTTATTTAGAGTCTACATCATCAACCACATCCCTTCAATGTATTCAAGCAGTTGTTTTTCTTGGTGTTTTTACTCCCACAGTGTTTCCTCTGAATATGGATAGTGGTTTTTCTCCTAGATTCCTCCAGGTTGTTCAGGGTCATTGCATTGCCACCAATGGAGAAGTCCATTACATTTGATTGTACCACATTGTACCTCTGTGTACAATGTTTTCCTGGTTCTGCTCCTCTCACTCTGCATCACTTCCTGGAGGTTGTTCCAGTCTCCATGGAATTCCTCCACTTTATTATTCCTTTGAGCTCAATAGTATTCCATCACCAACAGATACCACAATTTGTTCATCCATTTCCCAATTGAAGGGCATCCCCTCATTTTCCAATTTTTTTTTTTGCCATCACAAAGAGTGCAGCTACGAATATTCTTGTACATGTGTTTTTCCTTATTATCTCTTTGGGGTAAAAACCCAGCAGTGCTATGGCTGGATCAAAGGGCAGACAGTCTTTTATCACCCTTTGGGCTTAGTTCCAAATTGCCCCTGAGAATGGTTGGATCAATTCACAACTCCACCAATTAATGTCCCCACTTTGCCATATCCCCTCCAGCATTCATTACTTTCCTTTGCTGTCAATGTTAGCCAATCTGCTAGGTGTGAGATGATACCTCAGTGTTATTTTGATTTGCATCTCTCTGATTATCAGAGATTTAGAACACTTTTTCATGTGCTTATTAATAGTTTTGATTTCTTTAACTGAAAATTGCCTATTCATGTCCCTTGCCCATTTATCAATTGGAGAATGGCTTGATTTTTTGTACAATTGATTTAGCTCTTTGTAAATTTGAGTAATTAGACCTTTGTCAGAGGTTTTGTAATGAAGATTGTTTCCCAGTCTGTTACTTGCCTTCTAATTTTGGATGTATTAGTTTTGTTTGTACAAAACCTTTTTAATTTGATGTATTTTTTGTGATTTTTTTTTCTAGCTCTTGCTTGGTTTTAAAGTCTTTCCTTTCCCAAAGATCTGACAAGTATACTATTCTATATTCACCTAATTTGCTTATAGTTTCTTTCTTTATATTCAGGTCATTCACTCATTCTGAGTTTATCTTGGTGTAGGGTGTGAGATGCTGATCTAAACCTAATTTCTCCCATCTGTCTTCCAGTTTTCCCAGCAGTTTTTATCAAAGAGTGGGTTTTGGTCCCCCAAACTGGGATCTTTGGGCTTATTATAGACTGTCTTTGTGAGGTCATTTACTCCAAGTTTATTCCACTGATCCTCCTTTCTGTCTCTTAGCCAGTACCAAATTGTTTTGATAACCACTGCTTTATAGTATAGTTTGAGATCTGGGA
This sequence comes from Monodelphis domestica, assembly GCF_027887165.1. Taxonomy (NCBI): domain Eukaryota; kingdom Metazoa; phylum Chordata; class Mammalia; order Didelphimorphia; family Didelphidae; genus Monodelphis; species Monodelphis domestica. Next base: position 13,022,404 of record NC_077230.1, on the reverse strand, counting down.
CTGCAAGTCCTCCTTCCTTTGCATTTTTTTTCATGATTTCCCTGTATATCCTTGATCTTTTGTTCTTCCAAAGGAACTTTGTTATTTTTTTTCCTAATTCTGTAAAGAAGTTTTTTGGTAGTTCAATGGGTATGGCACTAGATAAGTAAATTAATTTGGGTAGGATTGTCATTTTTATTATGTTAGCTCATCCTACCCATGAGCAATCAATGTTTTTCCAATTTTTTAGAACTAGTTTTAATTGTGTGAAGAGTGTTTTGTAGTTGTGTTCATATAGTTCCTGTGTTTGTCTGGGCAGACAGATTCCTCAATATTTTATATTGTCTAGGGTGATTTAAAATGGAATTTCTCTTTCTAATTCTTGCTGCTGAGATAGGTTGGAGATATATAGAAATGCTGATGACTTATGCGGGTTTATTTTGTATCCTGCAACTTTGCTAAAATTGTTGATTGTTTCAAATAGCTTTTTGGTTGATTCTCTAGGATTCTTTAAGTAAACCATCATATCATCTGCAAAGAGTGATAGCTTAATCTCCTCATTGAGAATTTTAATACCTTCAATTTCTTTTTCTTCTCTAATTGCTACTGCTAGTGTTTCTAGTACAATTTTAAATAATAGAGGTGATAATGGGCATCCTTGTTTCACTCCTGATCTTATTGGAAAGGCTTCTAGTTTATCCCCATTGCAAATGATATTTGCTGATGGTTTTCGATATTTACTGTTTATTATTTTTAGAAAAGGCCCTTGTATTCCTATACTTTCTAGTGTTTTCAGTAGGAATGGGTATTTTATTTTATCAAAGGCTTTTTCTGCATCTATTGAGCTAATCATGTGATTTTTGTCAGTTTGCTTGTTCATATGGTCAATTATGAGGATGGTTTTCCTAATATCGAACCATCCTTGCATTCCTGGTATGAATCCTACCTGGTCATAGTGAATAACCCTTGTGATGACTTGCTGGATTCTTCTTGCCTGTATTGTATTTAAGATTTTTGCATCTATATTCATTAAGGAGATTGGTCTATAGTTTTCTTTCTCTGTTTTTGACCTGCCTGGCTTTGGAAATCAGTACCATGTTTGTGTTGTAAAATGAATTTGGTAGAACTCCTTCTTTGCTTATTCTGTCAAATAGTTTGAATAATATTGGGATTAGTTGTTCTTTGAATGTTTGATAAAATTCATTTGTGAATCTATCTGGACCTGGGGATTTTTTCTTAGGGAGTTCTTTGATGGCTTATTCAATTTCTTTTTCTGATATGGAGTTGTTTAGGTAATTTATTTCTTCCTCCGTTAGTCTAGGCAGTTTATATTTTCATAAGTATTCATCCAGATCACCTATATTGCTATATTTGTTGCTATATAATTGGTTATAATAGTTTTTAATGATTTCCTTAATTTCCTCTTCATTAGAGGTGAGGTCTCCCTTTTCATCTTGGATACTGTCAATCCTTTCCTTTTTTTAATTAGACTGACCAGTACTTTGTCAATTTTATTTGTTTTTTCAAAGTACCAGCTTCTAGTCTTATTTATTAAATCAATAGTTCTTTGACTTTCAATTTTATTAATTTCTCTTTTGATTGTTAGGATCTCTAATTTAGTCTTCATCTGAGGATTTTTAATTTGTTCACTTTCTAGTTTTTTAATTTGCATGCCCAGTTCATTGACCTCTGCCCTTCTTAATTTGTTAATGAACTCAAGGACATAAATTTCCCCCTGAGTACTGCTTTGGCAGCATCCCATAGGTTTTGAAAGGATGTCTCATCATTGTCATTTTCTTCAATGAAGTTATTAATTGTTTCTACGATTTGTTCTTAAATTAACCGGTTTTGGAGAATCGTATTGTTTAATTTCCTTGCTTCATTCACTCTTCTTCTTATTGGGAAGGCATCTAACTTATCCCCAATGCAAATGATACTTGCTGGTGGTTTTAAGTAAATACTAAATACTACATAAATAAATACTAAACTATAATACTATTATTTTGAGGGAAGGCCCTTGTATTCCTTTACTTTCTAGTGTTTTCAGTAGAAATGAGTGTTGTATTTTGTCAAAGGTATTTTCTTCTTCTATTGAGATAATCATCTGATTTCTTTTGGTTTGATTATTGATATGGTCAATTATATGGATGATTTTCCTACTTTTCCCAGTTTTCCCACTTTGACTTTGCCAGATATCATGATTGTGACACCTGCCTTCTTTTTCTCAGTTGATGCCCAATATATTTTGCTCCAGCCTCTTACATTTACCCTGTGTGTGTCTACCTGCCTTATTGTGTGTGCTTCTTGTAGACAACATATGGTAGGATTTTGGTTTTTAATCCACTTGGCTATCTGCTTTTGTTTTATGAATGAGTTCATACCATTTGCATTGAGCTATGATTACCACCTGTGTATTCCCCATTGTTTTGATTGCCCTTTCTTCTTTTACTATTTCCTCTAAATCAGTGTTTTGCTTTTAATCAGTCCCCCTTTTCCCCGCCTGTATTTTATTTTCCTTCCCACCTCTTTATTTTTATTCCCTTTCACTTGCCTTCCTAAATATCATATTCTAAGCCTTGCAGACCTCTGATGTGGAGGCTGCCAGATCTTGTGTTATCCTGACTGGGGCTTCTTGATATCTGAATTGTCCCTTTCTGGCTGCTTGTGTAAAAATGGAGATTTTGAACTCTAGACTTCAATCCCCAGAAGTCCTTGGTATTTCCCAGAATTCCCTATGATCTTGCCCAGAGTTGATTCATATACCTCCATGCATCCCTAAATGATTCCTGTATTTTTCAATCACCCTCTTTGGGGGGGGGGTGTATAATTATTATTTTAAATTGCAAAGTTTAAATTCATTTTGAGAAGAATTTCAGGATAAGAAACTTGCTACCTTTCCAAATCCAGAAAGTGAACTGCTTTGGAGGACACCATGAAGATGCCTCCCCAGACCATAAGCTGCACTAGAAGATCCAGAGTGAACTTTGGGATGATGTGATTTGAACTATATGGGGTTTGAATGCATTTGTTTTGTATGTATACTCTTATGCCAAAGGGGACTGCCCCCTAACTGACTTTTTGTCAATTCGTCTAGCAATTATTGGTTTTGTTTTCTCTTCTGCTTATCCTAAAATTATTCAATTTTCATAGCTGGTATGCTTATAAGACCCATCGCAGAGACTAGTCTTCCTCAGGGGGAATGTAAAAAATGGAGATTTTTGAACCCTAGACTTCAATCCCCAGAAGTCCTTGGTATTTCCCAGAATTCCCTATAATCTCACCTGAGTCTCCACCTGGGCGAGATCACAATTAGTATTTAAACTGACTGTAATGCCTACCTTGCCTGATTCTATGTGCTCTCTCTCTCTCTGTTCGGCCATTGGTAAGATGTAGTAAGTAAGCTTTGAATGGGCTAATCAGCTCTAGTCACGTGGTTTTCTTATTTTGTATTTTTTTATTCCTTGATTTCTGTTTAATAAACCTTTTAAAATATAATATTTATATTACTAGAGACTGAAATTTAATTTTTACACTTGCAATATTTTCTTCTTGACTTGGAAGCTTTTGAATTTGTTTGTAACATTCCTGGGAGTTGTCTTTTTGAGATTTACTATAGGGGGTGATTTGTGAATTCTTTCAATGTCTATTTTGCCCTCTTGTTCAAGAATATGAAGGCAGTTTTCTTGGATAATCTCCTGTAATATGATGTCAAAGCTTTTATTTTTTTCCATGGTTTCAGGTAGACCAATTATTTTCATATTGTCAACTCCTGGATCTTTTTTCCAGATTTGTGTCTTTTCAATGAGATATTTCATGTTTCCTTCTATTTTTTCATTCTTTTGATTTTGCTTAATTAATTTTTGTTGCCTCATGAGATTATTAGCTTCTAATTGTCTAATGCTAGCCTTTAAATACTGATTTTCAGCTATGATCTTTTGATTTCTCTTTTTTGGTTTGATCCATCCTGCTTTTCATGGCTTCTAGCATGTCAATTCTGGTCTCCAATTTGCGTATTATTTCATTTGATTTCTGTGCCTCTTTTCCCATATGGACAATTTTGTCTTTTAAGATGTTATTTCCTTTTTGATTTCCTTTCATTTCTTTTCCCAACTTTTCTTCCCATTTTCCTTCTTTCTTGTTTTTTGAACTCCTTTTTGAGTTCCTTGAGAGAGCTTGTGACCAATTTTCATTTTTTTGAAAAGTTTGGATTTGTTTACTTGCTTTTCACTGTCTGCTGTTGCTTCTGTATTTGGTCTTTGTCTCCATAGAAATTATCCAGGGTTAAGACATTTTTTTTTGCTGCTGCTTATTTCTATTGCTTCTAGTGGATTGGGGTTCCTGCATGTTGATTGGTTTCTTAGCTTCTATCTTTTGGGACTTTGCCTTAGTAGTATCTTCCTGTCCCAGTCAGAAGCCTGAATGAGGGCAGGTAAATATGTGGTGTTCTTTAAAGAGTTTGCCTTGAGGCTATCTTTCTAGCTGTCTCAGCTGGGGCCAATCTCGCTTCTGCCTATGCTCTGCTGCCCACGCTCTGCACTCCTTAGTCTTGGGTCTCAAGTCTTGCTGCCAAGTCCTTGGACTGCCCTCAGGGGTAGGTTTGTTGTGCACTTATCCAGCCCTTGAGACTTTAGATTGCCTCAGCCCTTGCTCTAACTCTGGCTCAGTAGGTGGTATAGATTGCCTCAGCCCTTGCTCTAACTCTGGCTCAGTAGGTGGTATGGAGGAGGGGGGTGATCAGCTTGAACTTTTGATATGTGTAGTTTTGCCCCCTTATAGTGTGATAATCCCCAAACACTGCCTACGTTTAAGGTTGTGTCCAGTAGGAGAACCCCTTTATTCATCCGATTTTGATTTCTTTTCTTTTGAGATGCTTTGTAATGATTGGTTGGAAGGAAATTCCGAAGACTCTTGCTACTGTGCCGCCATCTTAACTCTCCCTCTAGATTTTTTAAATGATATTAGTCATTGTATTTGGTGGTATATATGTTTATGTGTTAAATTAATTGAAAAGCTAAATTCCTTATACAATAATGGTTAGGAGAAAAATGAATAGCTTATCAAATTCTATTAGAGGTATAAGATAGGACTAATAATTTCCAATACATAAAACTTGAAAAGAAGCAGTCAGTTAGGGAAAATAATCTTAGCAGCAAATACTTGCGATAAAGGTCTGATATAACAAGTATATTTAGAACTGATATGAATTTATAAAAATAAAGACTCATTTGTAATAGGTTCAGTGGTTCAGAGGATGGGAATATTTAGTTTTCTTCTTTTCTTTTTTTCTTTATTCTGAACTTAACCAACACGAAATACATGAAGCTCCAAATATGTATTATGAACAGCTTGCTTTTCTCTTTAAACAGATAATAAATTCACCATGTTATCTCTAAAATTTTGCTTCTTGTCTACTGACTTCTGTTCTTCTTGCTACTATACTTAAAAAGACATTTTTAAAAACTCTTACCTTCTCTCTTAGAATGAATTCTGAGTATTGGTTCTAAGGCGGAGTGGTAAGGGCTAGGCAATGAGGGTCAAGTGGCTTGCCCAGGGTCATACAGCTGGGAAGTGTCTGAGGTCAGATTTGAACCCAGGACTTCCTGTCTCTAGGCCTGGCTCTCAATTGCTACTATACTTTTAAAAAAATGCATTAATGACAGGAACCTTTAAAAAAAATTTTTTTTATAATAATTGAAGTCCTTCTTTCTTGTTCCACATTCGAGAGGAGGAAAAGTAAAACCCTTGTGTGAGATATGAATAGTGAAATAAAATTCCATCTCCACCATTTCAAAAATATATTCACTTCCTGCATTTTGAATTCATTAACTTTCTATTAAATTGGATAGCATGTTTTACCCCTACTTTAGAGTCTTTCAGTTTTTTTAATATTAGAATTAATCAAATATTTCCCAATTATATGTAAAATTTTTAACTATTTTAAAAATTTTAGGCTTTCAAATTTTCTCCTTTTTTGTCTCCCCCCTTCCCCCGAAATGGCAGGCAATCTTGATTTCAATTATACATGAGAGGCTGTGCAAAATATATTTCCTTATTAGTCATATATCAAAAAATCCCATAAAGTAAAACAAATAACCAAAGTACAAAAAGGTATGCTTGAATCTTCATTGATTTCATCAGTTTTCTCTCTTTGTGATGTGGTTGTCAAGAAAACCCCAAATGGGGTCATTAAGAATCTGAAATGACTGAAAAAGTACATTTTATTATAATCATATAATACAACTTGTTTAGCCATTCCCCAGTTGATGGACATTTCCCTTTCCCCCCAATTCTTTCCTACTATAAAAAAGAGCTACCATAAATATTTTTGTACAAATTGGTTCATTTCTCTTTTCTTTGCTCTCTTTGGAATGTAGACTTAATAGTGGTATTTCAAGGTCAAAGGACATGTATAGTTTTATAGACTTTTGGGTCTATTTCCAAACTCTTCTCCAGAATGATTGTACTAATTCACAATTCTACTAACAGTGCATGGGCCTCAATTTTCCCACCTCTCCTCCAGCATTTGTCATTTTCCTTTTCTGTCATGTTATCCAATCTGTTAGTTGTGAGTTGGTACCCCAGAGTTGTTTTTAATTTGAGTTTCTCTAATTAGTAGTGATTTTTTGGGGTATTTTTTTAATGTGTCTATTGATACATTAGATTTCTTTTGCTGAAAATTGCCTGTTCATGTCCTTAAACCATTTTTCAATTGGGAAATGGCTCTTTTAAAACTTTTTTTTTCCCCAAAGGCTTTGTTATTTATTTTTTTCCAATTACTTGCAGAAAACATTTTAAAAAATTGTTTTCTGATATTTTGTGATGTCCGTTCTTTCCCTTAGTCCCTCCCTTTTCTCCCCCTGAGGTCAACAGTAATATGATATAGGTTATACATATGCTATCATACAATACATATTTCTATATTTGTTATATCAGACAAACAAGAAAATACTTATGAAGAAAAGTGTGAAATGGTATATTTCAATCTGCATCTTGGGATTTGACTTTTTACGGTTGATTATTGTATGATATTAATGCTACTATGTACAATATTTCCTGGTTCTGTTCAGGTCACTCTTCATTAGTTCATACAAATCTTTCCAGGTTTTTCTGAAATAGAATTCTGTTATAATTATATACCCATACCTGTTCAGCCATTTCCCAGTTGATGGGCATCTTCTTAGTTTCCAATTCTTTGCCACCATGCAAAGAGCTGCAATGAATATTTTTGTATAAGTAGGTCCTTTCCCCCTTTCTTTGATCCCTTTGGGATTCAAATCTAGTAGAGGTATTGCTAGGTTAAATGGTATGGACAGGTTTATAGCCCTTTTAGGTGGGGTTCAAATTGTTCTCCTGAATGGTTGTATCAATTCACAGCTTCAACAACAATGTATTAATGTCCCAATTTTCCCATTTCTTATCTGACATTTATCATTCCCTTTTTTGGTATATTGGCCAGTTTGATAGGTACAAATTGGTATTTCCTATTTATTTTAATTTGTATTTCTTTAATCACTAATTATTTGATGCATTTATTTTCATGTAACTATATGTTGGTTTAATTTCTTCATCTGACAGCTGTCAATTTATATCCTTTGGTCATTTATCAGTTGGGAAGAATGGCTCTTATTTTTATAAATTTGGCCCAGGTCCTTGTATATTTGAGAAATGAGGCCTTTATCAGAGAAAATTGGCACACATATCACCCCTATTTCCTCTTTTTCTTCTAATTTTGGATGAATTCGTTTTATTTATGTAAAAATCTAATTTTATGTAACAAAATTATCCACTTTTCTTCCCATAATTCCTTCTATCTCTAAACTTTTTCCCTATCTATAAGTCTAATTGGCACATTTTTTCCATGCTTTCCTAATTTGCTTATGATATCATCCTTTATGTCTAAATCATTTTTCTTTTTAAATTTTCAACAGTATTTTTCTTTATAATACACATATAAATTGTTCTTTTTGTTCTGCTTAGTTCGCTCAGCATTACTTCATGTAAGTCTTCCCAGGTTTTTCTGAAAGCATTCCTTTCATTATTTTATTATGTCTAATAATATTCCATTATTCATTTACCATGATATTTCCTGCACTTCCTCAATTGATGGGTGCCTACTTTGTTTTTAGGTTTTGGGTATGAGAAAAAGAATTGATATTCATATTTTTGTATATATTTTCACTCTTGTTTTTTATTTCTTTTAGGCTGGTCAAAGATTATGCAGTTTAGTCATGTTGGGGAATTTAGTTTCAATTGCTTTGCAGCATGGTTAGATCAATTCACAACTTCATTAAAGACATATTAATGTAGTTATTTTCTTGAGCCTCAAAAAATGTTCATGTTTCTTGTTATTTTTGTGCATTTGATATGAGGTAAAATATTAGTTGTTTTAATTTGCATTTACCTTAATCATTAATATTCTGGAATATTTTTGTTTGTTGCCAATACTCTGAAATTCTTCCTTTAAGAGGAGAGGCAGTTTTCAGAAGAAATGACTTACCAGTAATCAATATGAAAAAATGTCCCAGTCATGAATAATAAGAGAAATGCAAGTTAAAACAATTCTGAGGTTGTAGCTCACATTCAGACTGGAACTGGCTAGGATGACAAGAAAAATGATAAATGTTAGGATTCCAAATGTTAGAGTTATATTTTCCATTGATTGACAGGTATTGCAGATGGATAATGATCTGAGGCCCAGAAGTAAATATGAGGAAGAGCTAGGTCTATATTGCATTTGGTAAATTTTGCTTTCAGTGATCTCAAGCTGCTTCCTGACCAAAAAGAAAAAAGGAAAAAAAGGAAGAAAGAAAGAAAAAAGGGGGAAAGAGCAACACTCAAGAGTTTACAAGCCACTTTAAAAATGTGGAGAGAAAAGGACCCAGGTTCTCCTACAGTTTGGTGACAATATGGATGCAGATGGAGGAGTAGATAGGAAGAGAATCGAGAAATATTATATAGATGGTGAGGTAGGATGTAAACACTATCAGATGCTGCTCAGAGAACAAGAAACATATAGATTGAGAAGAGGCCATGGTGATATTGAAATGGATAGTTCCATATCAGTGACAAAGGCAAAAACTAGTTTGCAAGGGGCTGCAAAGTGTATTAAAAAAAAGAAGATTAAGACTTTCAGTATTGAGAGGAGGGGAAAAGAGAGGAGACCCCCCCTTCTCAAAGCGGGGTTCAGGGGAGACAGCTGATGTTTAGGGTTGGCTCAGAGAGAGGAGAGGGGGTTTGAAGATTTTCCCCCTTCTGCCTTCCCTCCTTAGCTAAAGCTGCTCTCCCCAATTTGCTCTTGTCCCCCCTCCACTACTCAAGACCAAAGGTGTCCCCTTGATCTGTTCACTCAAACTCAGCTTGGGGAACATCTGATAACTTTTAATGTCAACTCAAACAGGTAATATACAAAAGGATTAATGGGCAGGGAAGAATGGGAAAAGGAAAGTGGGGAAAGGGGGTCCCTGTCTCTAAACCCTTTTCCTCCCTCCTCGAGTTTGGGGAACTCAGGTCTTGTCAGCTGAACCCCCTGAGAGAAAGTCAGGTTGATTCACCCCTGGGCAACAGGAGGTGAGGTAAAGTCTGCTCAGGTTTCTCTTCAGAAGTCCCTTCAATTGGGAAGTGTTGGGGGGGGGGGGAAGATTTCCAGTCACCAGCAGAAAAAAATGGGCAACCCTCAAGAGAAAGTCTTTATCCACCTCTCCAGACTGAGGGCCTTGCTGCTCTCCCCCCCAGCCAGTCTTCTCCTCCTCCAGATTCCAAACTCCTGGGGACCCTCCCCCATCTAGGTGCTCAATTTCACATACTCTTCAGCCTGGTACTTTTTCTTTAGTGCCAGCCTCTGTCACAAAAGTGAGAAGGGAGGACATGGTAAGATTATTTTTTTCTTTTAATTGGGAAGTGATTATCTGCCTTTTTATTAGGACATTGTAGATACTGCTTTTAATGCTTTGCGTTTTATTGTTTTTTGTGTGATTGTAAATTTTTGAAGGAGAAACAGATAATAACTTTATATTTTTACTTATCCTGTACCTTTTTCTGTAGGATTTGATTGTCCACCTAGAATTACTATAATGTTGATTATATATATATATCCATATATAGTATATGTATTATATATGTATAGTATATATATATATATTGATTGAATATAATGTAATCATTTATTTGTTTTCTCTAATTTCTTCTTTAATGAGAAATTCATCCCTCTTCAGTTTTGATAGGCACATTTCATTATCTGACCTTTTCTGTCTCCTTTCCTGGATCCTCTTCTACATCATGCCCTCTAAAACTATAGGCATCTCTCAGGGTTCTCTCCTGGGTCCCTTTCTCTTCTCCCTTGATACTTTTTCACTTGATGATCTCATCAGCTGCAGTGATTTAATTACCATCTTTATGCAGATATATACATACCTGTCCTTCCCCAATCTCCCTCTCCTGGCTTGCAGACTCACATCTCCAACTGACTTTTAGAAATCTTGAACTAGATGTCCACTAAACATCTTAAACTCAATATATGTAAGACAGAACTCATCTTTCTCCCTAAACCTCTCCCCTTCCCTATTACTGGAGAAGGCAACATCATCCATTTCTCTCAGGCTCACAACCTAGGATTTATTCTAGATTCCTCACTTCTCATCCCATCCCACCCCCCCACCCCCACATTTCCAAGCTATTTTCAAGGCCCACTAATATCACCTTTTGAATATCTCTTGAATTATGCCCTTCTGAAACTACCACTACTCTAGTGTAGACCTTCATCACCTCACATTCTGATGACTGCAACAGCCTTTTGGTGGGTCTGTCTGCCTCAAGGTTCTCTGAACTCCAATCTATTCTCCATTTCGTCACCAAAGTGATTGGGCTAAAACACGGGTCTGATCATGCCATTCCTTCAGTCAGTAAACTCCATTGACTTCACAAATACAAATACAAAATACTCTTTGGCATTCCTTCATAACCTAGCACCTTCCTACTTTCCAGTCTTGTATCTTACTCTCTGGTAACACTGTCCTCCTGACTGCAGGGCATTTCTCATGCTGTCCCTGTGCCTGGAATGCTCTCCCTTTTCTGCCAGGACTTTTGACCTCCTCGGCTTTCTTTAAATCCCAGCTAAAATCCCATCTTCTATTTCAAGATAATATATAATCAGATGAAAAAATAATTGAAATCACTCATGATTAGAAAAACACAAATTAAAACAACTCTGAGGCATGAACTCATACCTATCAGATTGACTAATATGATAGAAAAGGAAAATAATAAATGCTGGAGGAGACATGGGAAAATTCAGATTTGTAAACTCCTTGTGGGCCAGTGGTATCTTTTGTATTTTCAGGGATTAGCTTTGTGCCTGGCACATAATAGCTACTTAGTAGATGTTTTTTGAATTGAATGTTATTTTTTTCTTAAACTTTTGAATCAATAATACATGTGGAATTTAAAAAAGTGATGTAAGGTATGAATTCAATTTTATTTTCTGCCATATTGTCATCCAGTTTTCCTATTTTAATTTACTAATGAATTCCTTCCTTAGTGAATTATGCTGTTGGATTCATCTACTTCTAGTATTTTGGATTCATATGTCTCAAATTTAATAGATGCTGTTGCTCCGTTCCCAATAATTTCCTTTAATAGTTTTGTTAGAATAAAGAAATCTAGCTTCATATACCTTTGACATACACTGTGGGTGCCAATGAGCAAGCTATTTAAAGTCCCGTAGCCCACTAATATTAAAATATGAATGAGTTATCAGATCACCATCATTGTAGCTTTTTAGAGGTGGAAGTTAGAGACCAGACCAAAATAAAGTTTTCATGTTTTATTCTCCCATATGAATTTTGATTAGCACTATGTTAAATTTGTAAACTAATTGTGTTGTATTTCCATTCTATCTTAACTTAGCTATGAACATTGAATACCTCTCTAATTTTAAATTTTTTCATTAATTTTTGTTAAAATTGTTTGAAAACTATACTTTTTTAAAAAGTCTTATATGTCTCTTTGTAGGTTGATGCCCAAATATTTGATGCATTTCATTGTTATTACACACGACATAAGGTTAGAGCTGAAAGTTGTGAGTCTCTTAAATGGAGTACAAAAGCCTTTTCAGAACTGCCTGGTATTCTAAATTTATTTTTTATTTTGAACTTTAAAGGACACACAACAGTAGAACATAAAATGAAAATATAGGACCACAAGTCTTGACAAATGTACAATTTGCTTTTCTTTTAAATATGTAATCATTTCAGTATTTCACTTTAAAAACCATACTGCTTATTTGTAATTTTTCTCTTCTCATCTGTGTATTTTTAAATTAAATTCTACATTTTTTCCATTTACCATGCATTTTTTCTCTTCCTCACTTCCCCTGCTCCTAAAAAAAAAGGAAATGAAAAAAATGTTTTTAACAAACATATAAAACAAATCTCCATATTGGTCATGTTTAAAAATAATAGTCTCATTCTGTATATAAATCTATCACCTCTCTGAAGAGTAAGTTTGCATTCTTTACAATCAGTCCTATAGAACCATGGTTCATCAGAGGTCTTAAGTCTTTCAGAGTTGTTCTTTTTTAAAACAATATTTATGGTATAGTATAAATTGTTCTCTTGCTTTTACTCACGTCACTCCTCATGCATATCTTCCCTTGTTTCTCTGAAAACTTCACTTCTGCAGCACAACAGTATTCAACATTCATATACCATAGTTTGTTCAGCCATTCCTCAAACTTTGGGTACTCTCATAATTACTAGTTCTTGTCACTTCAAAAAAGTTGTTATAAATACCTCTGTTACATATAGAACTTTCTTTTTCACAATCTCTTGAGGGTGCAAACCTAGTAAACTGTTTAGTAATCTGGCATAGAATCTCTGATTCAAAGGTATTTCTATCTGACTCCAAGTTTCCACTCTTAGATTTTATTCTCTCCTCTTGACCTTCAGCAGCTTCCTTTGACTTGTTTTTTATCCTTGGCTCTCTGGCTGAAAATAGCTCTTCCCTATCTAACCTGCAAATATTTCTTTCATTGTCTGGATTTTATTATCACTTTCTTCTTTCTAGAAATTTTGGAAAGCTTCAAGAGAGCTAGAATTAGGCTCTGCCTTGAATTGACCTGTTCCTCATTTTTATGGTTGATGAGTTTATGGTACAAAACTACGATTCAAAACCAAGGAACATTGTGCAGAGTAGATAGAAAATTTTAACTTCCAGAACACCTGCCAAGTTACCAAGGGCAGGTCACTTAATCTCTCTGTTCCCTACATCAACTATGTAATTTAAGTTATATGTGAATTGCCAATGTGTAGGTAAAGAACATTCTTGAAGAAATCATAGGTTCACTCAGCCATCCACAATCCCAACAACAAACACATTCTAGTTTGTTATAATTGTCCATTTCTCTTTATTTTATTTTATTTTATTTTTCCATTTGAATAAGTTTATTTAGTCAATTTAGAACATTATTTCTTGGTTACAATAATCACATTATTTCCCTCCCTCCTCTCCACCCACTCTTCCTGCAGCCAACAGGCAATTTCCATTTCTCTTTAGAGATGATTTGCATTGACTGGTCATTACCTTCATTCCTTGTAGGTTTTCTCTCTCAAGGTTGTTTCCCTCTGTGGATTAAAAAAATACTGACATTTTCTGATTCAGAGCCACCTCTCCCTCTTGAATTTTCTAGCAAGTTCTCAATCCACTGAGCCACCCAGCTGCCCCCTCTGAGCTTATTTCTTAATAGGATCTACCAATATACCAATGCCTAATTTTGCCATCAGTTTTTTTTTAACATTATTTTATTTGGCCATTTCCAAACATCATTCATTGGAGACCAAGATCATTTTCTTTTCCTCCTCCTCCTCCCACCACCTCTCCCATAGCCGACGTGGGATTCCACTGGGGATCACGTGTGTTCTTGATTGGAACCCATTTCCATGTTGTTGGTATTTGCATTAGAGTGTTCATTTAGAGTCTCTCCTCAGTCATATCCCCTCCACCCCTGTATTCAAGCAGTTGCTTTTCATCAGTGTTTTTACTCCCACAGTTTGTCCTCTGCTTGTGGATGGTGTTTTTTCTCCTAGATCCCTGCACATTGTTCAGGGACATTGTATTGACTGACACTAATGGAGAAGTCCATTATGTTCGATTGTACCTCAGTGTATTAGTCTCTGTGTACAATGTTCTCCTGGTTCTGCTCCTTTCGCTCTGCATCACTTCCTGGAGGTTGTTCCAGTCTCCATGGAATTCCTCCACTTTATTATTCCTTTTAGCACAATAGTATTCCATCACCAACATATACCACAATTTGTTCAGCCATTCCCCAATGGAAGGGCATCCCCTCATTTTGCCATCAGTTTTTTACATTGTTTCATTTTTCAGATCCTAAATTTCCAATTACAAATTATTCTGTGAAACTGATATGGTTTCTCTCCTTACTCCAGTAATATTATATTTTTCTCCCAATTACATGTAGAAACAATTTTTAATATTTCTAATATTTTATGATCTAAATTCTCTCCCTTTTCCCTTCTCTTCCCAAGGTGGTAAATAATATATATATATACATTTATATTTATTTATATATATAATTTACAAATATAATTATATTTAAATAATATATGTATATATAAAAATATACATGTGCTACCATGAAATATATATTTCCTTATTCATAAAGTTGTGAAAGAAGACATAGGGCACATATAAGAAAAACTCATGTAGGAAATAAAGTAAAAAATAATATGCTTTGATCTGCATCTGAATTCCATCAGTTCCTTCTGTGGTGGTGGATAGCATTTTTCATCATGAGTCCCTTGGCTTTGTCTTGGATCCTTACATTACTAATAATTGTTAAGTCATTCACAGTTGATCATTGTACAATATTGGCGTTACTGTGTATAATATTCTCTTGCCTCTGATCACTTCACCCTATCAATTCCTAAAAGACTTTCCAGGTTTTTCTTGAAACCTCTTGTCCTCAGCACAGTATTCTATTCCTATCATATACAACAATCTGTTCAGCCATTGGTTCAGTCAATTGATTCTTTGCCACCATAAAATGAACTGCTATAATATATATGCATACACACGTACAACTAGATCCTTTTCCCCTATCTTTGGTCTCTTTGGTATATAGACCTGGTAGGGGGTATTGTTGGGTCAAAAGATATACACAGTTTCATAGCTCTTTGGGTATAATTTCAAATTGCTGTTCAGAATGGTTGTGATTGATAGGGTTTTAATAGTGTTTTTATAGACCGTCAGCTTGCAACCTGAATTAAAAATTTTAAATTTTATCACTTGAGTTTTCTGAACTGTGTCTATATGACGCCAGACAACAGTGTCTGTCTATATAAACATTGTTATTGTAAGCCTCAGTTGCAGTCAGAAGTGGAAATTTATATATTTCAAGATAAAAGTTAAGGTATTTCACTGTCTTGTTAACTGTTTCAGTCTAGTACATTGTCATTATCCTTTCTGTGTTTGAGGTTCAGAACAACACAAGTTTAGAGCGATAGCAACACTGTCACTACTCCAAAACTTGCCCCCATTCCTGAACAAATAAGAGTAGTATAATAAAACACATTAGCCCATCAGTTATGTTTAAACATGCGTATCTCGTTCTACATCTTCCATTATGCATCTTTGTAACACAAGGTGAGAAACATACTTCATTACCAGTTTTTACGATTACTTATAGCATTGATCAGAATTCTTAAGTCATTCAAAGTTGTTTTCCTTCTAGTCATCAAATAAATTGTTCTGATTCTTTTCACTTTGTATCAGTTTATACTAGGATTCTTAGATTTCTCTGAGTCCATTTCTTTTGTTATTTTTTATAGTGAAATAATATTGTTATATTTATAAACTAATTTGTTCAGTCATTTCCCAATTGCTAGTACCAATAATACTATAATTAAAAAAAAACAAAACAAAACCTTACTTTCTGCCTTGGAATAAATTTATTGTTCCAAGGCAGAAGAGCAGTAAGTTGTGGGGTTAAGTGACTTGCCCAGGGTTAGACAGCTAGAAAGTATGTGAGGTCAGATTTGAATCCAGGACCTCCTGACCTTAAGCCTGGCCCTCAATCTGCTGAGTCACATAGCTGCTTCTTAAAGTAGTGTAATTATAATTATTTTTGTATCAGAACCCCCGCCCCCTTTCTTTGACTTTTTTTAAGAGGTAGTGGTATCATTGAGTCAAATGGTATGACTTTTTGGTCATGATTTCAAAAGTTTTTCTGAATGACTGGATGACTTTAGCGCTCCCCCAACAATGCAGTAATGTACTTGTTTTCTCTTGCCATTTTCTTTTCTGTTGTTTTTACTTATTTGGTACTTACTTTTAGAGTTGCAAGAAAACTTTTAGTTACGAGAATAATCATCTTCTAGGAGCTCAGTTGAGAATAGCAAGAGAGATTTGGTTTGACAGCAAGTGGGGAATGGAAAGTTTTTTAAAGGAGGGCGTAGACCTGCATATGGTAGTAGGCAACAGGTAAATGACCAATAGGAAGACACTGAAGGTTTAAACGAAGAGGAGATGGTTATGAAGGTATATCGAAAGGTGGATGAGATAGGGGGAATGTAAGATGTGAAGAGCTGAAGAGGGAATTTTTTTTTAATTTAAAAAATGTAAGGAAATTTTTATTTTTTTAATCTGTGATAATCCATTTTCTCCTAGCTCCCCTCTCCCCCAGTGAGAAATGGAATTAATGTTGGAAAGCCTCTCTTTTTTTTAAGTAAAGTATTAAGGAAGATATTACTATGCTGAGGGTGAAAGGAGAGTCTGGTGGAAAGAGAATGTTTTAATTTGTACTGGCGAAATAGGATAGAGAATCAATTTAGAAGGAATAAAAGGACTGCCATGCTGCAGTGAAAGCTTAGTTGAGATAAGTTAGAAATGTATGGTAGATAGTGGGGATATTGTAGGGCTGAGATTAGGCCAGTCATAAACTGTAATCTGATGAGGAAATGGATTTCAGAGCAGGCAAAATTCTGATGTTGAACTGGTTGACTTTAAGTTTGGAATGGCGAGGGAAAGGAAGTGGATTGATCAAAACCAATCAAAATTTTTTTAATATTCTCTGCAATGCTTAATTTCCTTGGACAACAACCTCTGGAAAGGTGGGAGCACAACAGATGCTTTCTCATGTTTCTTCTTTGGGGATGATATTGTTTTTTATAATGTTTCAGTATTGTTTGAGTTGTTTTGGGGTTTGTAAGGGTTAAAAATTAAAGGTTGGACTAAATATATAAAAATGTGCTCACCAGAAATTATTACTCAAGTCAGAATGACTTTATAGCAATTTATTTATAAAATAGAGGGAAAGAGTGAAAGGAAGGAAATGAGAGAGAGCAGATATTTACTCCAGTTGGTCTGAACCAGGCAGGGCTTCAGAGGCCCCAGCAAAGGGGGCCCAGAGGTAAATTCAAGAAGGCTTTTAGCCTTGAGGCCTCCTCCAAGATGAGAGGCCAAGATGAGAAAAGCCAAGAAAGGGAGTCAGCCTTTTTCACTCACCCATGTGGTAGTCCTAAGGGAAAATCAAAGAGCAGTCTGAGGTCCCAATCTGGAGCTCCTCCAAGGTTAAGTTCCAAGGTGAAAAGAGCTAATCACAGGGATTTCTTGCCACTTTTAAAGATCATTCCTTTCGCCACATCCTGTGCCTTCCTTCCACTTTACATGGACCAATTGCAGCTATAGCTTTGCTTAGGACTTCCGTTGGGGGGGGGGCAGTGGGTTTCTAATTTGTCATTCACTATGGCATATGTGGGCCACAGACCTCTCCATACTTAAGGATAAGTGGGGTGTATACACGTCTGGTAATTAAATCTAAAAATGGGCAGGGGGAGAGTTAATCCCATCTTCACAGGTTTTTCTATTTACATTGTTGCAGTTAGTGTATTATATTGTTTTCTTCTGCTTTTTTTGCTATGCATCAGTTCATGTAAGTCTTTTTTTCTCATATTCATCATATTTCTTTATAGCACAGTAATATTCCATCATATTTATGTGCCATAGTTTAACCATTTTGAAATCAATGAGCATCCTTTTAATTCCCAGTTCTTTTCTACCACAAAATTGTTGTCTTAAATATTCAGCTGTTTTTAATTTTTTCTTTTTTGCTTATGAACTCCTTGCTATATATGCTTAGTCATGGGATGACTGGTTCAAAATTATAGACACTTTAGTCATTTCCTTTGCATAGTTCTAAGTTGCTTTTCAGATAGTTGTACCAATTTGTTGTAATACATTAGTAAAATCATCTTTACATAACCCTTCCTACTTCAACTATTCCTATCTTTTTCTTCTCCTTTCTTTCTTTCTTTCTTTCTTTCTTTCTTTCTTTCTTTCTTTCTTTCTTTCTTTCTTTCTTTCTTTCTTTCTTTCTTTCTTTCTTTCTTTCTTTCTTTCTTTCTTTCTTTCTTTCTTTCTTTCTTTCTTTCTTTCTTTCTTTCTTTCTTTCTTTCTTTCTTTCTTTCTTTCTTTTTTTCTTTCTTCCTTCCTTCCTTCCTTCCTTCCTTCCTTCCTTCCTTCCTTCCTTCCTTCCTTCCTTCCTTCCTTCCTTCCTTCCTTCCTTCCTTCCTTCCTTCCTTCCTTCCTATTTGCTCTGAGGGAGGTTGAAAGTTCAGGGTTATTATTTTGTAATTTCTCTTATTGATGGTTAGAAGAATTTCATATGGTTGCTAGTAGTTAATTATTTCATGAACTATTTCTTCATATTCTTTGACCATGTAATTAAAGAATGGCTAATTGATGTTATATTTTTTGTCTGTTGTCTATATATTTTGGAAATCAGACCCTTTATGAGAAAGATTTGACACAAAGTTGTTTTTTTCTACCAAGTTGACCACTTCCTTTGTTCTAGTTGCATTAATTTTGTTCTTGCAAAAGATTGTCCATTTCAAAATTGTTTCGGTCATTTTTTGTAATTGCCTTTATTCCTTTTTTGGTTAGAAATTCATTCCCTTCCCATGGGTCTGAAAGGTATATGATATGCCTCTTCTAGTTTTTTAATGGTATAGTCTAATATTTAGTTTAAGATGTTTGTCTAAACTTAATTTCTGCCAGACTGGTTTCTGGTTTTATCAGCACTCCTTATCAAATAGGGAATTCTTTCCTTGGTAATTTATGTTTTCAGATTTACTTATTATTAGGTTTTTGAGTGCAGTTATTTCTCTTTCTTCCATGTCTAGTCTATCTCATTTACATTTTTCCAGTCTTTAAACCAATATAAAATGGTTTTGATAATATTGCTGCTTTATAATATAGTTGGTAGTCTGTAAGTGCTACTGTCTCATCATAATCTTTTCTGTATTTATCCTGCTAATTCAGGATCTTTTTGTTTCACAATATGTATCTTTAAAAGATTTTGTCTTGCTCTATAAAGTATGCTTTTGAAATTTTGGTTATTATAGCAATAAATATATAAATTATTCTGGAAGTGGTCATTCAATCATATTGTCATAGCCCCATTATGAATCCCAAAGATACTTCCTGTTATATGTTTTCTTTTAAACTTTTTTCAGATCTTTAAAATTTTATTTAAATAGGCATTAAGTATACTTTGAAATTGGTACTTCTAGCTATTTCATACATTTTGTAGTAATTTTGAATGGGACTTCTGCTTTTAATTACTTCTGAATTTTGTTATTCTATAGAAATTATTTTGGGTTTTATGGACAAATTCTGTAGACTACAATCTATGTGTACCATTATATTATTAGGATAGTTTAAAAATCTTTTTTCTGCCTATCTTTATGACTTTAATTTATTTCTATTGGTTTATTACTATAGCTATTATTTCTGAAATCATATCAGATAATAAGAATTGGGGAAAGTGGTGTACTTGCTTTTTTCTTAATTTGGTAGAGAAACTTCTAATGTTTACCCATTGGCATATAATTTTTTCCTTGACTTTTATATAAATTATTTTTTATCACATATTTAAAATATTTTTATATGCCTATACTTTCTAAAAATTTAATCATGAATGATTGTTGAACTTTGATCACCTTCTTCTCTTTGATGCTCTCTTTTCTTTTGTCTAGATTTTTTTTTAAACCCTTACCTTCCGTCTTGGAGTCAATACTGTGTATTGGCTCCAAGGCAGAAGAGTGTTAAGGGCTAGGCAATGGGGGTCAAGTGACTTGCCCAGGGTCACACAGCTGGGAAGTGGCTGAAGCCATATTTGAACCTAGGACCTCCCGTCTCTAGGACTGGTTCTCAATCCACTGTGCTACCCAGCTGCCCCCTTGTCTAGATTTTTTTGACAGTTCTTTCGTGGCTTTTCTACTATTTTGCTCTTTCTCAGTCTTTGCTGTAGCTTTACCAGCTCACATTTACTAACACTGGTTCCAAGGCTGTGTTGTGGGTTCTCTTTTTTTCTCCCTGTACTATTTCATTTGATGATCACATTAGCTTCCATGAATTCAATTGATGATTCTCTCATCCACTTAACCTGCTGTATCCCTTTTTCTTATAGCTCTTGACTCACATCTCTAACTGTCTTTTGGAAATCTGAATCAAGATGCCCTAGAGACATCTTAAGCTTAACATTTCTAAAATTGAGCTCATTATATTTTCCTCCAGCCATTCTCTTCCTAATTTTCTTACTGTCCTGTGAGGCAACCAATATTTCAATCTTAATGTCATCCTTGATTCTTCTCTCTTCCTTTTCCCTCCATATTCAATCTGTTTCCAAGTCTTGTTCATCCTACCTTTATAACATTTCTTATACCCTTTTCCCTCCTCTGCCACTACCAAAACATAGACTCTCATTACTTTATACCTAGACAGTTGCGGTAGCCTTCTGGTTGTTCTCCCTGCCTCAAGTTTTTTTCTCTTTCAGACCATTCTCTACTTCTCTGTCAAATTGATCTTTCTAAAACACAGGGCTGATCATGACCATTGTCATTGCATTAAAAAAAATAACCTTTACCTTCTGTCTTAGAATCAATACTATGTTTTAGTTCCAAGGCAGAAGAGTTGTAAAGGTTAGGCAATGGGGATTAAGCAATTTTCCCAGGGTCATACAGCTAGAAAGTGTCTGAGGCCAAATTTGAACCCAGGACCTCTAATCCACTGTGCCACCTAGCTAACTTCTCCCCCTCTCTGTTCCATGCATTTTTACTAGCTGTGTCCCTGCCTAAATTTTACTCATCTTCTTATCCTGATTTCCTTGAATTTCTTCATGACTTAGCTAAAATAATTCCCCTTTTCATAAACTACCTTTCCCATTATCCCTTATTTTTTTCCCTCTGTTGATTATCTCTGAACTGATCCTGTATTCAGCTTATTTGTACATAATTATTTGCACAGTTTTTTTCCCCCATTAGACTGAGTCCTTTGAGATTAGGGAGTGATTTTGCTTTTCTTTATATACTTAGAGTTTAAACAACACAGTGCCCGGCATATAATAGGTGCTTAATTAATGTTCCTCTATTACCTAACTTGTTAAAATAATTTTCTGCATCAGTTGGGTGTTATTATCAATATGATTGATTATGCTAATTTTTTCCCTGTTAACCTTCCATTCCTAATGTGAATCCAATGTGACATGGTAGAAAGAACTCTGGGCTTGGAATCAAGAAGACTTGAGTTCAAATTTGGTCTAGACACTAGTTTCTAGATCTGTGACTGAGCACATCAGTTAGCCACTATTTGACTCAGTTTTCTCACTTATAAATGAATATAACTGCATCTGTCTCATGGGGATGTTGAGGATATCAAGTCAGATAATAATTGTAAAATACTTAACACAGAGCCTGAACAAAGTAAGCACTACATAGATGTCAGCATCATCATGATGAATGATTTTTTGATTAATTGCTATATTTATTTTTGCCATGATTTTGTATTAAAAATATAAATCTGTATTCATCAACAATATTGGTTTATAGATCTTTTTTTTTTGCTGTATCTTCCTGGTTTAGGTATTAGATTTTTAATCTTAACATTAGAGAGTATTTTCTTGATTAATTCTTGAGAATAATTTCCTCATTATAGGTACTAATTTTTGATAGAATTGACTTTTAATAAAATTCATCTGTCTCTTGAGGTCTTTTTGGTAGTTCTTATATAGCAAATTCAGTTTCCATTAATGAGATTAAATTATTTAAGATCTTTGTTATTATATTAGGTTTTTATGTTTCATAATTTTATTAGGTGATGCTTGATTTCTTTTGAGTTCCCATTTTGATTGAAATATAACTAGATAACAAGTGTTATAAGGGGGCATTAATTTGTATTTGAGGGCTTAGGTCTTACAGTATAGAGAGGAGAACCTCCCTTCTCAAAGCAGGGTTTAGGGGAGACAGCTGATGTTTAGGGTTGGCTCAGAGAGAGGAGAGGGGGTTTGAAGATTTTCCCTCTTCTGCCTTCCCTCCTTAGCTAAAGCTGCCCTCCCCTATTCACTCTTGTCCCTCTTGTCCCCCCTCCACTACTTGAGACCCAAAGGTCTCCCCTTGATCTGTTCACTCACACTCACCTTGGGGAACAGATAACTTTTAATGTCAACTCAAACAGGTAATACAAAAGGAATAACAGTCAGGGAAGAATGGGAAAGGAATGTGGGAAAAGGGGGTCCCTATCTCTATCTAAACCCTTTTCCTCCCTCCTTGAGTTTGGGGGGAACTCAGGCCTTGGCAGCTTGAGCCCCCTGGGAGAAAGTCAGGTTGACTCACCCCTGGGCAACAGGAGGTGAGGTAAAGTCTGCTCAGGTTTCTCTTCAGAAAGTCCCTTCAATTGGGAAGTGTTAGGGGGAAGGATTTCCAGTCATCAGCAGGAAAAGTGAGTAACCCTCAGGAGAAAGTCTTTTTTTCACCCTCTCCCTTTGGCTTCTCAAGACTGAGGGCCTGAGAGAGCAACTCCTTTACCACTCGGAGTCTTCTCAAGATTCTAAATTCTTGGCCCCTCCCCCCCAGTTGATCAATTTCACACACTCTTCAGCCTGGCACTTTTTCTTTAGTGCCAGCCTCTGTCACACAAGTTCTAGTAATTGTTTTTAGTTATCCTATTTGTTGTGCTTTCCTTTTGCTGATTTTTTTATTTTGTTAATTTTATTTTCTTTTTTATTAGATTAGCCAAAGTTTTATCATTTTTGTTAGTTTTTTTTTCTGAGAACCAGCTTTTAACTAAAGTTTTTTAAAAAATAATTTCTATTAGACTTTTGGTTTCAATTTATTTAATTCTCTTAATTTTCAAAATTTTCCTTTTTTTTTCCTTACTGCTCTTGTGCCTTGGAACCAATATACAGCATTGATTTTAAGATAGAAAATAAAGGGTTTTATAAAAACAAACTACAAAAGTAGTTATAACAACAGGTCTTTAATCAGAGCAAGGAAGACTATAATAAAGAATAACACACTGAACCACTGCCTTGGGACGACTATAGTCTAGGGAAAGATACATAGTGTAATGATGGGAATTTCAGCTGATCTACAAAAAAAGGGAGATATTAGTAGTTTTTAGGAAGTAAATGGGGGAGGGGCAATGGATTGGTTATATGAGTTCACAAATGGGTGAGGAAAAGTAGGTAACCAGAGTCTAAGATAACTGAGAATAGCCTAGATATAATAGGAGAAGCTAAGGTGGCTGAAACTATACTTAAGTTTGATTGTCTTTAGTTAATCCTTTCTAGATGATTGAGAGACATTTAAGGGTTTGTCTTCTTTCCAAAATTTAGTCCTCTGGGGCAGGAGAGGTATTTTCTTGGAGTTTAGAGAGAAACAGACTCATATTCTTCTTCTAAAAGTTCTTTGTTTTTACTTCTAGGAGGTTGTAATGGGATTCATTCAAATAATACCACTTTTGAATCGAAAATATATATTAATTTAATTCTGTTTTATTAATACTTATTTTTAGGGATTTCATTTATCCTATTGGGATTGTTAGCTGCATTTCAGAAATATTAGCACTGTATGTTGTTTCATCATCATCATCATCTTTTTCATAGTTATTGTTTCAATGTTTTTTTCTTTGACTCATATTTTTATTATTGTCTCCATTTAGGTCTGTGCCTTTTGCCTATGTTCTCTTGGTAATTAATACTTTACTTTTCTTATGTTTCTGTTGTTTGGATCACTCAGACAGTGAACAAACATTTAGTATATGCTTATGTGCCAGTTGCTTTGCTATAAGCCCTGGAAAGACAAATAAGAGCAGAGAGAGAGAGCGATTACCCTCAAAGAGTTTATATTCTAATAGGGAAGACTGCACATAAAAAGAAGTGAAAATGGTGGAGAGAAAGGAGAGCTGAGAGAATCTTTCAGAGATGAATCTATGGTACCGCCTGGAGAGGAATGAAGACATCTTTAATCTTGTCCTCCTACTTAAATTGGAGGTTCTGAGAGGAATCACTCAGAAGATTAGACTTCAGGGAAAGAGAGTATTCTAGTATGAGAAGTCCAGGGTCAAAAAGTGTTTGGTCTGTTTCCAAGTTGAGTATTGCAGCTGCAGCAGCTACAAATTAACATTTTCATGGGTGGACACCTGAAAATTAGATGGAAGCTGAAGGAAAATGGGTAAAGGGGAGAAAGGGAGAAAGTGTGACAAAGGAATAAAGACTCAGAGACAAAGAGTTACAAAACATGGCTCTCTAGCAGCTCTTCAGGTGATGGTCATGAGAGAGAGTGAGTTATACATGATTCCAATCTTTTATTGTAAAATTGAGGAATATTTGGAGTGGGAGGTAACTAATGACTGTGACATGGCATAGGATTTAACATTGGTTCAATTGACCATCATGTAATCGTAGAGGAGGAGGTTCATCAAACATGTTACTTAGTCAGGAATGTGGTCTAACAAGGAGGTAGCTGTGAGAGCTAATGTTCTGCCCAGGAATTCTTTTGACCTTTGGATTGAAGATTTGGATATACAATAATCAATAAGTAACATGACCACGTATCTGGTATACAAGCACTTAGGTTACAATATCACTACACCAATAATACTTTCAAGATGATAATATACCTGGGATGCTACAAGTATTTTCTTCAAGTTTGGGGTATTTGTTTTGCTTTTAATTTATTTATTTTTTCCAGAAATACCTCAGAAACTCTTTAGTAAATGTCTATCTTTTTTCATTGATTTTTAGATTTAGGTTTGGGCGTTGAATCCTGAAATCTTGTTTCTCAAAATACATTATTCTATTCACTTCTTTTAGTGTGTGCAAAATAGGTGTTTTTTAAAATTAGAAATTTCTTTTTGTTAATATTTGAAAGCCTTTTTCCTAGTTCTTTTCTGAATTTGTTATTTGCCATTGGGATTGTTAAATTTTACCACTACAGTTCTTGTGGATTGTAGGATCTTGGGTTTTTTGGGGTGTCAGCTGTGGGTTTTCTTTTTTTTTTTGGTATTCATGCTTTTCTTTTGTTTTCTGTATTCAAAGCTTTCCTGTATTATGTTCAGGCTTTTAAAATTTTCATGTCTTTTAGTTGATCTATTGAGCCTTATATTTTCCCTATCCATTCACATTCTCTCTTTGAAATGTATAGCTTTTACATATAGAGATTTTATGTTCATTTACTGTTATTGTATTTTGCTTTTCTATTCAGATTTCCCTCCATTTTGAACCTTTTCTTTTCCAGATCTGTTTGACTCTCATGTCTATGGAGAGACTCTCTACCTTGAATTCAATTTTCCCCTAATATGCTAATCATCTTTTTTTTTTTTTAAGGTTTTGCATTCTGACACTGTTTGTTTCTTAAATTGTTCCCTTAGGCATTTTCGCTTTCTTTTGAGCCATTCTAGAATTTATTGTCTTGTTCTATTGGGATTTCCTAGGGTTCCTTTTATCATCAGTCATTTGTTAACTTTCCTTTGTCTTGTAAGTTTATTAAGAAAGATTTGCACTTTGAGTATTTAGTACTCATCCTTCCTTTTGATTTTAGGTTAGTATCTGTTTATGCTCTAGTAGTTTAATTAAAATTTCTTCCTCTTCAAATTCTTGGTGTTTTAAAGCATTTCTCTTACATTCTTACATCATTCACTTTTTCATTCTGCCCCCTTTGATAATGTGTACTTCAGGGCTGCTTCAGCCTTATTATGTTGGGGTGGGGGTGGGGTGGGGGGGCAAGGGGTCTTATGTTTCACCACAGGCCTATCTATCTTTAGCAGCGTTTGAGGGTCAGTACTGGCCTTAACTGGGTTACCCTCCCCTTTCCTGCTAGGTGCAGCCATTCATAATGGCCCTGTGTCCTAGTTTTTCTTTTGACTATAGATATTGTCTTTCTTTATTGGGCTGAGCCAATGTCTGTTCCTTTTATCGGGGTTGGGAAAGAGTGTTGGAGTCCTGGATGGAGACTGTTCCAGCCTAGGGATTGCCTGAAACAGAAAGCGACTTGATTTTAGTCCTATTCCACCCCATCTTCCCCTTCTCCAGACTGAGCAGAATTGTCACTTCTAATGGTTAGGTCACCATTAGAGAGAGGGTATGTGATATATGGCAGTTGACTCTGGCTAAGGATCTCAGTATTGGCTTTCTTCACCGATCATTTATTAGGTTATTGCCTCATGAATACAGATATAATTGTTCTACATCTGCCTTTTTTTCCTTTTTTTTTTTTTTGGTGTGTTTGGGGTGGGACTTGATCTTTAACTTTAACTAGGACCATTATAGAAGAAGAAAAGGTATTCTTTTCCTTCCTCCTTGGACGATGGAATGAATATCACTGGCCCAAGATGAGGCATCACAAGGAGGGTGGAAGGTTGAAGATTCCACCCATAAATGCCCAAATCCTTTACCTTTTTTGCACAGAATAATTTGCTTCCTTAATGATATTCCCCTTCCTTCCCTTATGTCTTTGTGAGAGACAGCCTTCTGTGTTCTGTGATTATGATAAACTGACCCTTTTATATAAGTATTTTTGTTGTTGTTGTTGGGGAAGGGAGAACACATCATGAAACTCCTTCTATTGAAAGAAAAAAAAATATGACAGCTATGTAAAGAAGGTGTAGTGTAGGAGAGAGCCTGAATGGAAAGGGAGACAGATTAGGTGGTAGAGGACAGATGGGTGAGACATTAATTCTACCTCCATAACAGGACTTGGCAACAATGGGATATGCTCAGGATGACATTGAATTTGCAGACCTAATTATTTAGAAGGCTGGTAATGTCATCAGCCCCTCAATAGAAAAAGAGAAATTAGCAGACAAGATGGGTTTTGGGGAACAGAAAATATTTGGAAACCTTGAATGCTATAAATTTTATACTAGAAATTAGTTGTTGGATCATATTCCCTTTGGATTCTTTGTTCAGTAAATACTCCATGAGCTGATAGCTCAAGAAATAAATCATTTGAAAGGTATTTGTTTATTAGACTTAGGATGATTTTTCTACAGTGACTATAGCTGCTGATCTTGGCTAAATACAAAGGCTGAATAGAACTTATAAGGGAATGACTTTCTATGAAAGCTCATATTTTAAGAAAAGAGCTAGTCTTTTCACTGAATACATAGTGGCTTATGGAGTTATCTATTGTTTGATTTAAAAAAAAATCAATTTGTGGTCTATTGTTATCCTAGACTACGTTACCTGAATACTGTTCGGGAAAAGAAAGAATATGAAGAGCCGGTGTTGAATCAAATATACTGAGTAAGTATAGGATGGACTTCTAATAATTTGGCACTTAAAGCTCTCAAAGCTTAAAAAAAGTAGAAATAAAATGTATTAAAAAGGAACATTTTTATTAGATGAATAAATTAATTCTCTTGTGCACAAAATTATGTTTTCTTTTAAATTGCCTGATGCATTGGATTTCTTGACAAGGTTCCTCTAAAAATCTTTTAATTTTAAATTGAACTGCTTTTATTTTTTGAAGTAAGCAATGACAGTTCAAATCAGTATGTTAGAAAATGAAATTTCCACCTATTTTTGCATCCCCAAAAGAAGTGTCTTAATTTTTATAACATTTTTTAGTTTTCCTCACAAATACTGCTGCTAGTTTTTTCATAGGTCTTAATTTTTGAAGTTCTGTTGTAAAACAGAAAGTTGAAATGTTCACTTGGGTTAAATCTTTACTCAGTTATGATCAAGTAGCAGTCAAGTCTAATGAACAGTATATAAGATTCTGGACTGATGCTATAAATATAGTTTGTCATGATTTATTGAGTGCCTGTATCTCCACATTTGCTAGATGGTGTAGGATTTAAATTAATATCCAACACTCCAAGAATTATATTTTATAAAGTTTATTAATAATCACTTGACTTAGAAGGAATAAAAAGGAAATAGATGTAAACCCCCCAAAACAAACATTAAAACAAAATTAAGACCACATGGGCAGAAACTCTCCTGTCTCTCATGCCATTCCCCTCTCACCTCACGCTACTCCCACCAAACCCAATCACAGGAAGAGAGTGAGAGGGTTACACAAAATTTATATCCTCCCTATATCAGCACTTAACGTGAGAAGGAAAGTGAGGCTCTGGAAATTGTACTTCTAGGGTTCAAATGTAAATTACACAATCCCCCCTGTGATTCTCATAGAAAGGAACATGTTGAAATCTTCCATTTAAATGCCAATTTTCCCCATGGAATCAGCACATATAACCAACTTATATTTCTAAATCTTTAACTAGAGGCACATACAATATTGCACTTTCTAAGGGGAAATTCAATAATTTGGGGATAAGAGGGAAATAAAAGAGAACAAAACTGATTGCTAGGCGCATTGACAAAAAAGCCAATTAGGGGGTGAAGTCCCCTTTGGCCTAAGAGTTTATATTAAAAAGAAATGAGTTCAACCACTACAGTTAAATTTCATTACATCCCAAAGTTCATTCTGGATGCTTTGGTACAATGTGAGGTTTCTGCAGGCATCTCCATGGTGCCTTCTCCAAACAGTTCACTTTCTTGATTTGGGGAGGTAGCAAGTTTTCTATCCTAGAATTACTCTCAAACAAGAAAAATTCTTATAAATCTAGAATTTTATGACAATTATATAATGTCCCCTGAAGAGGGTGTTGGCAAACACACATATAAGCCTGAGATACATGGCTGAGTTATGACACATGTGAATCCATTGTTAAAAAGGAAGTAAAAAAGACAAAAAAGAAAAGAAAAAATCAAAATTAAATAATACATAAAAATTCTGAGCAAGAACAAGCCCATAACAGGTCCTTGAATCAGGACCCAATATGTCCCACCAGCCTGTAGGACCATTGCAACAGTATGCACTTACCCAGTCAGCAGCCAGAACTAGAGAAAATTGCCTCTTTATGAAGACGAAAGAAAAAGTACTAGATTTTAAAGCAAATGGGAAATATTCCCTGGTCTGATTTTACCTTCACTCTGTGATCACAAAAAATGTGGGTTTCAAGACTGTGAATTGCCAAAACTGTAAAGATAATTTTAGTGTCTTGACTTAAATAAAACATAAGTGGTCGCCTTGGGAAAAATTCCCAAATATGAAATACCCAAGTCATCTGGGTTTTATGGAGATTTTAATTAATACAAATGAAGGAATTAAGGGAAGGGAGAGAGACAGAGTAAGAGGAAATAGTAGGAAAGGGCCTAGGCCAAATGGCCTAGGCCTGAGCTTTAAGAGAGACTCACCACAAGCCTCTCTAATCACTCACCACAAGATTTGTCCCAAGCAAAACTCCAGTTCTTCACTGAAATCCTCAACTCCTGAACTGAGTTCAGAGAGCCAGCTCTGACTCCTCACCTCCAATTCAGCTTCCAAAGCTGAACTCCATTCCACATCAAGCTCCTTCCTTTTAAAGAAAATTTTCTCTTGTGTCACCTCCCCTAAGTTAATTTATGTCTACCAATCACAGTAGATGCTTTTCCTAGGACGGCCCATTCTTAGTTCACAGCATTCTTTAATAAACACCTTTTCTGGGTAGACTAAAACTTCACACCTCTTTTGCTAAGCTTGCCTTTCGTAAGTTGCTTGACCTTTTAGTGATTAATTTAACCTTCATAGGTACTTAGCACTCTTTTGTATTAGATATAAAAATAGACCTGGCTTAAGGTTCTAGCTTTACTATAAGGTTAAGTACCTTCATTGTTCAATCAGGAGTTTACAACTTTATCTTCCCCTAAAGTATGCCTAAGTATGGGTGGAGTAATGCTAAAATTCTTAATACATTCCTGATCAAGTACCTCCATTTGTTACAATAAGGGAATAGCTTAACCAAATCTTCTAAGGTAGAGTCTGAGAAGTTTTAAGATTCACAACTCTCAGGGATAGGGGAGCCAAGATCATAGCCAAACTGAGGTGCTTTGTCTGAATCTGGCACGTCTGACATTCTCAAACAGCCGCTTCCTCAAACCTCTAAACAAGTCCTCTGTCTTGGTGCACATTCTCATCAATCCCACAGAGATTGGTTGATCTCCTCGACCTTGTGCTTCTTGGCACTATATAATGGCTCTTTTGTGATTCCCTTCTGGAATCAGACACCATCATTAATCAAAGTCCCATAATATTTAACAATCAATGGCAGGTTTCCAGTCTAAAGCTTTTGGGTATGCATTAATATTAGGGTTAATAGGATATTTTAAACTTATATTAGTGCAAACTCAAAAAACCATTAATACTGTTAACATGTGCTTCAAGTACAAAAATGAGAGGAAAAAGAAAACTCAAGTACTCCATTGTACATACAAAGAAAAACAATAATACATTAAAAAAATCAAAATTATATAGTTCACAATCAGTGATACACTGTGTTTGCCAAAGAGAGGTACAATATAAAGGTTTCTCACCCCAAAATGAGATCCATTTCCTTTTTAACATGGCGTGTGAGTGCAAATGATTTTCACCAAGTAACAGCTTTATAAAACAGGTAATGCACATTCAAAGAAGCACCAAAATCCCCAAACTCACAAGAGCCCATTTAATGACAATAGTAAACAAACTTGCTATCATTAGGATTCACATGAGTTTTCTTAGCCACTTGCTGTGTAACATTAAAAAACAACAACTTTGAAGCTCATGGATACTTGTCACGTTCTCTAGATCTAGTCAATCTTTCAACCTTGGCTGAGATATTTTTAACAAAGTCTGTTACTGCCATTATTCCAAAATTTGGCAGAGGAACCCAGAAAAAACACAAACCTCTATATTATTGATGAAAACTTTTTGGGTCTAAAACATCACCAAAAATCTAGATCATTCTAGTGGAAGGGTAGAATAAGTTGAAGAGTTAGAAATATGAGAACCATCCAGAAGTTACTAGGCTTCACAGGAAATACTCCCTCTGAAGAACCATTCAGAGGTATCATGACCCCTAGGAAAAACTTCCCCACTTCCAGGATGAGATTGTAACAGCCATAAAAGGCGTGTCTTTGTCTCGTCCATTACATTTTTTTAAATGCAGAGGCGGGGAATACAATAGTGCTAATCACATGCACTACCAAATGGACTCTTTACCTTTTGTTACAAGCAACTCAAAGGTAGGCAAATGATCAATCAGGCAGTGGTGCTCCTAGATATCCTGAAAAAGCACTTACGAAGACCCCTTAAAATCAATTTAAGTTTTTAGGTCATTGAATTTTTCCAAAGATTGTATTCAGGTTGTAACCAATTTGATGGAGTCCATCCATCATCATCTATGTGATGATTAACAAAGGCAAAAAGGAACAAAAGACCGTTTAGGCAACATGGGACCTTGGGCAGGCAGAAATGGCAAGGGGGTGTAGAGCGATGCATTTCCCCCTGAATCTAAGGATTACTTAAGCTAATTGCCAGGACCAGTGCACCTGGCAATGTTCGTAAGAAAAGATACCCCAAAACTTTGAGCTGTGCTCTCCCGGAGCTATTAGAGATAGGCAGGAAACTGTGTCATACTTCAAATTCTGCTTATTCAATTGGTTGCAAATCTACTTTCTGTCTTTATGTGGTGCTACCTCACATATACTGGCTAGGAGTAAAAATCTCACAAAGCTATTAGATGGAGACAACACCGCAATCAGCCTTTGAATGGAGGCCTGCCGAAAGGCTTTAGCTAAAGCTAAGTTTGTAAGGGAAAACAAAAGCTTTCTATTTTAGGCACAGTGAAGGTAAAAACTCCTCTCAGCCACTTAGCTTAGCTGGTCTGGGAGAATGGCTTTAAGTGCCTACCGTGCTTGAGAACCCATGTGGTGGTTTAGGAGAGAGCAAACGTCTAGGAGTAAGATAAGGCTAAACTTTCTCAATTCAGCCCAATAATTAATACCTTCTAATAACATAAAAATCAAGCTGAAATTACTTACTTCCTCCCACACTCTGGGATTCTGCTCTGCGAGATGGTAGCTTGTTGGGGGATCAGGATTGCTTCTCCCGGGTTAAAGGAGTCAGAAGGGTTAGAGGCTAATTGTTGCTAAAAAACAAACAAACCCCCAAACCACACCTGACTTACCAGGTTGCAGCGAGGAATGCCTTTCCAAGTTTCAGTTTAAGAGGAGAAGATGGCATTTAGATCTCACCCTTCTGCTTCTAAATGACTCTCGGGTGGGCAATCAGCAGTCGGAGGCAGTAGCAGGAGGAAAGTGGCAGAGGTTGCTGGGCTCCTAAAGCTTTACAATTTTAGACCAGTGGCTGTGGCCTTGAAGTTAATCTGTCCTGCCTCTACTCACTTAGAGAGGAGTGTGGGTTTTAAAATTAATAATCAGTAACTAAATTATTGTATTTTAAAAGTTTTATTGATAACTAAAGCAAAAGAAGTGCCTGAACTCCACCAGGTTGCAGGTCAAAGAGAGAAAGAGGGAGGAGTTATAGCCACTTAAATACACTCATGCAAAACGCGAGTATGCAGGAATAGGGAAAAGGATTCTTGGTAATACAGAAAAGAACTCTGGGTAATGTAGTTTTGTTTAGGGGTCCAAGAATTTCTAACGATATATTCCCCTTGTGATCCTTCTGGGGAGACCAGTCTTCCCAGAGGATCATGGAAACATAACTAACTTAAAATTGCAATAATTTGTGGATAAAAAGGGGAAAAAAAAAGAACAAAACCAATGATTATTAGGTTGACAAAAAGCCAATTTGGTGGCAGTCCCCTTTGGCATAAGAGTATACATTCAAAACAATGACATTTCAATCCCCTCATAGTTCAATTCACATCCCAAAGTTCACTCTGGATCTTCTGGTGCAGGATGTGGTCTCTGCAGGAATCTTCATGGCGCTTTTTGGATTTTTGGAGGTAGCAAGTTTCTTATCCTAAAATTGCCCAAATTTAAATCAAAGTTCAAATAACAACATAGACCCTCCTGAGGTGAATATTAATACATTCCCCCTTGAGGACAATACAGGGATACACATAGGTATCACACAGGGATTCATGGTTGAGTTATGAGTTATGAGTCAGTTTGCAAAATTGAATCCAAAGCATAAAAACAATCCAAACAAAAAAGAAAAATATCTTGTGGATAAACTATAAAATATCAAACTCTTATGTCTAAAAATCCTAGTAAAGGAAAAAACAAATCTATAACAGGTCCTTGAATCAGGGCCCAATTAAAGTGATTCAAGCAATTGCACTTACCCAAGCAGTAGCCAGGACTACAGAAAGTTTGCCACACTTTGAAAGACTGAAAAGAGACTAGATTTCAGCAGCAAATGGAAGTCAGGAAGGCAGTGAAAAGGAGGTGCTTGATAGAATGTTTCTTAGAGGAAGTCCAGCCTCTGACATGTGTCAAAATAGCTGCAAACTCGAACCCCAAACAAGTTCAAGTCCTCTTATCTTAGCTCAAAATTACATCAATCCCACTGGGATCTGGTCTCTTTGACCTTGTGCTCCATAGGCACTATACAGGTGCTCTGTGCTTTTTTAGTACTGTACAGTGACTCTTTCGTTATTCCTTTTTTCTCAAACCAGACAGAATCATTAAGCAAATCTCATATTTTTTTAAATGGCATCATTTTTATAGTCTAAAACTTTTTGGGTATTCATTAATACTAGAATAAATGTATTTTAAACTGATATTACTGCAAAATCAAAAAAATTAAAGAAAAATCTTCTGAATAATGTTGACATGTGCCTCAAATACAAAAAGGAGAGAAAAAGTAAACTGAAATACTAATATTGCACATGCAAGGTAAAACAATAAGAAATTTTTAAAAAAGAAATAAAAAATATATTGCTTACAATCACTGACACACTGTGTCAGCCAATGAGAGGTAGAATACAAAGGTTTTTTCACAAAAAAATTGAGATCCATTTCCTTTTTAACTTGGTTATGAACCACTGTGTGAGTACAAATTATTTTCAGAATAAGTAATTAATGCAGCAGTACAGTAGATAATGCACATTCAAGGAAAATGCCAAAGTCCCCCAAATTTACAATAGCCCACTTAATTATAATAGGAAACAAACCCACTATCATATTTCACATGATTTTCTGAGTGACATTTAAAAAGCCTATAAGCTGATGGATATTTGTCACAATTTTTTACAGATGTAACAAGTCTTTCAACCTAGGCAAATATATTTTTAAAACAAAGTAAAACTTATTTGGGTCCCGAACATCACCAAGAAATCTAGATTGTTCTGGTGGAAATAAATTATACTGAAGAGTTAAATTATTATGCATGCACAGAAGTTCTTTTTAACTTCCTGACTTTATATGAACTTTTTATCTTCAATACAATATTCTTTATAATATATATATGAATATAAAAATATCCATTCAGAAACCAGTAGTTATCTAAAATTATCTCTGAAGACCCCTTAAAATTTCCATTTAAATTCTTAGATTATTAAATTCTCCAAAGGTTGCATACAATTTAACTAGTTTTGTTGAAGTACAGGAAGTGACAAACAGAGGTGGAGTATCTTTATTAAATAAAATTTTCAAGAAAATTTAGTTTTAATATTGCCTAAGTTATTCTCAAAAATTGTGAAAACACATACTCCTTTTATGAAGCAAATATATTCCTAATATACAAACCAAGGCAAGGCAAAGGAAAGAAAGAGAACTAGAGACCAATGTTATTAATATAAATTCAAAATGTTTAAATATAATCACATTGAAGAGATTATAGTAATATATCTAAGCAATCATTTAGCGTGAGCAAGTTGAATTTATAATAAGGGAAGGTAAGAATTATAAGGGTTAAAAATTAAGGTTGGACGGAGGCAGCTGGGTAGCTCAGTGGATTGAGAGCCAGGCCTAGAGATGGGAGGTCCTAGGTTCAAATCTGGCTTCAGACACTTCCCAGCTGCGTGGCCCTGGGCAAGTCACTTGACCCCCATTGCCTAGCCCTTACCACTCTTCTGCCTTGGAGCCAATACACAGTATTGACTCCAAGACAGAAGGTAAGGGTTTAAAAAAAATTAAGGTGGGACTAAATATGTGAGAATGTGGTTGCCAAAATTAATATATCTCAAGTCAAAAGGACTTTATAGTAGTTTTATTAACCAAATAGAGGGAAAGAGTGAAAGAGACATGAGAAAGAGGGTGGAGTAAGAAATATAGTTTAATGAGCTAGGCTATTTGCTATGGCCCTGGCTTTACTTCGGCAGGGCTCCAGAAGCCCCAGCCTGAGGACCAAGGGGTAAATTAAGCAAGAGTTCCAGCCACACGGCCTCCTCCAAAATGGGGGAGGGGACCTCTCCAGATTCTAGTTCCTCCATGAGTCAGGAAAGGAGTCAGTCTTTTTTACTCACTCACATAGTAGTCCTAAAGGAAGATCTAAAAGCAGTCTTACCAAAAGCATTCCAAGGTCCCAAGTCAGAGCTCCTCCAAGGCCAAGTTCAAAGGAGAAAAAGGCCTGGTCAAAGGAAGTTGCAACTACTTTTAAAGACCCTTCTTTGCATCACTTCCTGTACTTTTCTTCCACTTTACGTGGACCAATCACAGTTTTAGAATTTTCTTAGGACTGCTCAGGAGGCAGTCAGACATTTTTGAGTTATCACTCAGCTTAGCATGTGGGTTGCAGGCCTCCCTACACTTAAGGAAATATGGGGGTACATACACTTCTGGTGATTAAATCTAAAAGTGGACAGGGGAGAGTTAATCCCATCTTCACAGAATGATTTAACACTAGGTATGCAAGATCCCTAAGTTCTATTGTTCTTCAGAGAATCATCTTTGGCAGTGATTCTAGTAAGGTGAGACGGTTCTGCCCACCTTGAGATCCCAACTCCAAAAGCCCAGAGTTCTTTGGGAACTATCCCCGGTTCATTCTCCTCTCCCATGATCCTCTGCTACCAAATGCCATTGCCTGGCAATCATCCCTTTCCCAATGTTCCATCTTTTCCTTTGCAACCTGCTCTTATAGGATCCATAGCCAGGCACTGGGGTATCAGGGAGTAGCCTAATTACAGTGGATACAAAGGAAAGGATCCAGCTAAGGTCTGGACTATCTGGGAAAGGAACTTGATGCAATGGGAGAACCTACCAGGACAGAATGGTATTTAGCATATGCTTAGCTCAGCTAGCCCACCTAAGCTGGTCAAATCAAGTGCTTTAAGGATTGTTACTCAGTTTGATATTGGGAGTCTGAGACCTCCTCAAGGCAAATTCTCTGGAACTGGGACAAACTTGGGGTTTTCAGATTTCAAGTTCACAATGCTTATTTATACTTTGCTTAGTCTCTATTCCTTATGTAATTAATATTTCAAAAATACTTATTTTGAATTAATTTTTCTAAACAATTTCTGTTATTGCCTTGTTATTTTGTCTCCTATCCTTTTTCTACTATGACTGACCCCCTCCCCCCAGTTCAGTAGTGATATAGTCCTTAGGTGTTCCTCTCTTTCAAGGTGTTTTACTTTTAAAACAAATTGTTTTACTCTTTTGTGCTGCTTTACTGGTCAACTAGGATTATTTGGCTTACATTTGGTAATGAATTGTACAAATGACATCCCTTTGCTCTATATTTTCTTTTTAAAATTAAGATGGAAGATGTTCTCCATATATAACAGGGGTTTGCTGGTAAATTCATAACAATGGGCTCTAGGGAAAAATGTGTACTCCACCTACTTTAAGTTTAATCAGTATTATTAACATTTTCTTTCTTCAAAGTCTAGACAATTTAACAGCCCAACAAATCAAGTCCTGATACTTCATTTGCTCATTTGTTGATTTCTAAATTTTGAATGTTCACAATGAAAATTATAGGAGCCAGTTGTATTGGCTCTGGTATACCATGAAATGAATTTTAGAATGGTATTCATTTAAAAAAAAAATAACGTTTCTAAGCTTGGCACCTAATGGAAGATACTAGCCATCCTTCTTTTTAACATCTTTTTTTTTTTAACCTCTTCCTTCTATCTTACAATCAATACTCGTATTGGTTCCAAGACAGAAGAGTTGTAAGGGCTAGGCAATGGGGGTTAAGTGACTTGGTCACATGGCTAGGAAGTGTCTCAGGTCAGATTTGAACCCAGGATCTTCCATCTCCAGACCTGTCTCTCAATTACTGAGTTATGTAGCTGCCCCAACATTTATTTCTTTCAAAGTAATAACATGCTTTTGTTTTAAGAAATCAAGAGTAAGTTTCTTGCTTTCAAAAAAAAATTAAACTGGGAAAATAAACTAATTCATCTGACCCTAGATCCAAATAAGTGGAGGAAAAGTGTATCTACAAAGTGGGGCGGGGAAGAGGGGGGATTTTTCTTCTTTTGGATTCTAGGATCATGTGATTATTTTATATAGCTGCAAGGATCTCAGAGACCATTTAGCCCAATTTCTTTCTTTTTTTTTTTTTACAAACGAGGAAATGAAGCCTAGGGTGTGTAAGTAATTTGCTTAAGATTACACCAGTAGTAACGATCAGAAGTGGGATTTCATCCCAGGTTCTAAATCTAGAGTCAGTGCTTCCTCTATATTGCTTCTCACAAAGGTAAAAAGGAACCTTCATTTGATAATAATACTCCTTTTTGGTTTTGATGCTATTGAAAGTCTGATTAAGTTTTCATCACACATTGACTCTGAAGTGCTTAACACAATTGTAGAATAGAGTCTTGAGGAAAAGGTTCTTGGAGTATAGCTTTATTTAAGGCAATAAATAAAACTTGTGCAAATGAAATATTCTGTAACTGATAATAAATTTTTTTTCTTAATAACTATCCCATCTTTATAGTATTGCTAAATCAGTTAAAATGTTATTTGAGGTAGAAACTCACATTCAAGGAAACCTCATTAATTTGGATATCACCAAGTTGGGGAAACTATCAAATTATGATCTGGTATATTTATATTTATAGTAGAATTATTTATAAAGAAAAAGTTCACAAAGTAATAGCATAAACATGATAATCTAGTTAAAATACTTAAAAAATTAGTGTCACTCATTTTATTTAAAATCAGTAATGCAGAGCAAAACTGATGCATTTCTTTAAAAAATTTATTCTGTGGGGCAGCTAGGTGGCTCAAAGAATCAGGCCTAGAAGCAGGAGGTTGTGGGTTCAAATGTAGAAGCAGATACTTCTAGTTATGGGACCCTGGGCAAGTCACTTAAACCCAGCTGCCTAGCCTTTACTGCTCTTCTATTTGGTAGCAATTCTAAGACAAAAGGTAATAATTTTAAAATATATGCGTGTGATAATTCATGCTTTCATTATCACTAAGATTGGCCCAATTAAGTTTGAAAGGGGTAAATTTTACTGTATTTGTTCCTATTTAAAAATTGTATCTGTAAATCAAGGAGACAGGTTGTGTTCCCAATTTTCTATTTTTCTTTTAGCTAGAATCCTTTCATTTTTATCATAAGATTATTCTGCAAAAAAACAATTTTTCTGTACTTTAATAGTAGCAATTACTTTATAATGTGTCCATAATAAACTGAATACACAAATTATTGGTTTCATGTGAAATTCACTTTCTAGAATTTTCATTAAAAGTGTCTGTTTGGTAGTATTTTTGGTTTCTTTTATTTGTAAAATTCTAGTTTTTCAATGTATTTTTCTCATTTTTTTCTTTGTATACAGTGTCTTAAATCTTTAAGTGAACTGTTTACAATTCTCACTTTTAAGCGTATAGGTAAATGTTTGGATTCAACTTTTCCTCATATTTTTTAATGATTTATTTTAAATGCATGTAGGTGGAATAGTAGATACAGTATGGGATATGTCTAGAAAAGCAGAATTTTAATCCTGCCTCAGATACTTTCTAGGCACATGAACCTAGGCAAGTAATTTTTAACCTTTCTCTGCCTTAGTTTCCCCATTTATAAAACAAGGATAATAATAGCACTTTTCTTACTGAGCTGTTATAAGGAACAAATGAGTTAACATCTATAAAGGGCTTTGCAAACTTTAAAGTGCTACATAATCGATACTATTATTATAGTATTATTGCTTATTTTTGGAGGTTTAGTTTTATGTATTTGTTAAAACATTCATATATATTCTCTCTCCTGTGCTGTCAGAGGTGTTAAAACACATAGCCCCTGCCTATAAAACTCGCTCTGCTGCCAAACCAGGTTATTAAAATGTAATTAGGAAATATTTAACAAAATAAATAACTACATAATAGAACATAGATAATGTTAATATGTAGTTTTCCAAATCAGTATGTAGCCTGCAGGGAAAGTTTAGTGGCCCTTGTTTCTATCTGATCTTGACATTGCTAGTATATATTGCAATCTGTCTTTGCCTTTTTTTTCTATTCAAGTCTTTCTGGAAAACTTCCCCAGTGGGGAAACGTTCTTTAGATCCCTTGACATTTGTATGAATGTCATTGACCTATCCAGGATATCCATCAGTTGTCCCTTTTCTAACCTTTGCCCATTCATCTACATCAGTAAATTACCTCCAATTTAACCAAGTTAATAAAAACGTAGCAACGAAAATTTCCCTTAAGGGTTGACTGGACTAATACTGAAAAAAATGAACAAAGGAAACCAATTTTATTGTATCGGTTCTCTCTCCCTCTCTCACCCTCTCTCTCCCTCCTCTGCTCTCTCTCTGCTCTCTCTCTCTGCTCTTTCTTTCTCTCTTCTCTCCTTTCATTCTACACTAATGGAGCAGAGGATTGATCCAAATATGTTGGAATCAGAATAAATAATCTTGGGATGTGTACCAGAGTGTCCAGGGTAGGAGATATGGACCAACACTATTACTGTAGTGCTTAATCAAAAACAGTAGATGTTTCATGTTCGTTTTGCTTGGTATGGGGCAGCAAACATATACTGATTAGAATGATAGAAGGGGGCAACTGGGTGGTTCAGTGGATTGAGAGCCAGGCCTAGAGATGGGAAGTCCTGGGTTTGAATTTGACCTCATCCACGTCTTAGCTGTGTGACCCTGGGCAAGTCACTTAACCCCCATTGCCTAGCCCTTACCACTCTTCTGCCTTGGAACCAATAGACAGTATTGATTCCAAGACGGAAGGTAAAGGTTTTAAAAAAAACGAATGATAGAAATGTAATACTATGTATATATCATTTTTGGCATTTACATCTGCAAGGACATATCAAATAACAAAATCCTCCTGTTATGCCCTTGGTTACATTTTAGGAATGGAATTTACTAATAGGGATAGAAATAGGAACTGAATCTATGATTTCATAAGTATAGGAAACTCCCAGATGAGGAAACTCCTTCTACCAATCCTGATCAGCACTTTCTTAACAATTCATAATCTTAGAATACTTCCTAGAGTCCTGAGATTTTTAAAAAAACCATTTTCTTCTGTTTTAGTATTAGTATTTAGTATTCAGTATTTAGTACTCTTGACTCCAGGCCTCAAACTCTTATCTACTGGGATATCTAGCTGCTTTGATCCCTGAGATTTAAAGTGCCCTCCCCAGGTTTCCCACAGTAATGATTCTGAGGATAGACCGCTCTCTATGTCCCCATCTCCTATGTATAGCGAAGGGAGGATGGTATAATTTCTCCACTTTTCTGCAGGACCAAATTAGATCATAATTACAGAGCTTTTCCTCCCTCCTTCCTTCCCTTCTCTCTCTTCTATGTTTCTCCCTGGTTCTTCACTTCTGTTTTACTTCACTCTACCTTGCAGGATCGTACATTTTGAGCTGGAAGGGACCTCATACAAGAAAACTTAGTTTCATATTATTTTTTGTCTTACTGAATTGATACAAGTTTATTTTCTTTCATTGTCCTCTTAGCTTTATCTTGGTTTGTTGAGTTTCAGATATGAAAAAAAAATAGAACTTTCATGCAACTTTTTAGGATTAAGTACAGGGTTAAAATAAACTCAGTTTATATACGTTAAGCATTAATTTAGCAGAAACAAACAAAACCAAGCAAGACTTCGTTGTTCTAAAGTTGGATTTCTCTTAAATCTGATCTCTGTAGTTCCCCACTTCCTTTTTTATATTCTCTTACTGGTATTGCTTTTTCTCTTTAATGCATTCAATGTTTCATGCTAATGGTGGAGTCTCAATGCTTTTGAAAATGGGTATAATTAGAAATGCAGGTCCCTTGTTTTTAAGATGGAGGTATTATCTGAAGATGTAGTGTTTAGGATTTAACATTTTAAGAAAATTAGACAAATTGCAATTGATGGGTTTTTTTTCCCTTCAGTTAATAAAATTGAACAGATAATAAGAAATTTGATGGTTGGCTTAATTTCTGTTCCCTCTTTTTATGTGGACTGATATCTCCCTCTTACATTATTGTATGTACCTTTCTAGTTTCATTGTACCTTGATGAATTCCTTCTTATTTACAAATAGTAACACTGAATAATTGAAGTAAATACTTTGTGGGTACTTTGTGGGAATTGTGGGAACTTTGAAGACTTAATATTACTGTTATCTTTCTTTGTGAAAAGTGAGCAAATGGACAGGTCTTTCTGAGATGCCCCTGGAGGGTTGCCTTAACATACACTGATAGATGTTTATTCACCACTCTTTCTCTTCTCTCCCTTCCCACCTTTTTTCCTCCTTTCATATGAATAAATGGAAATGCCTGCCTTTTAGGGTTTTGTTTTTTCAAATTAAGTTTAATTAATTAATTTAGAATATTTTTCCATGGTTACATGATTCATGTCCTTTCCCTCCTCTTCTTCCTCCCCCCTCCCATAGCCAAAGAGCAATTCCACTGGGTTTTACATGTGTCATTGATCCAGACCTATTTCATATTATTAATATTTGCACTAGCTACATCCCCAACCATATCCCCATTGAACCAAAGCAGTTGTTTTTCTTCAGTGTTTCTATTCCCATTGTTCTTTCTCTGGATGTGGATAGCCTTCTTTCTCATAAGTCCTTCAGAATTGTCCTGGATCATTGCATTGCTGCTAGTAGAGAAATCTGTTACATTCGATTGTACCACAGTGTATCCGTCTCTGTGTGTAATGTTCTCTTGCTTCTGCTCCTTTCACTCTGCATCAATTCCTGGAGGTTGTTCTAGTTCATATCCTGCCTTTTAGTTGTTTTTTTTTAAATTGTTACCTTCTGTCTTAGAATCAATACTATGTATTGATTCCAAGGTAGAAGAGTGGGAAGGGCTAGGCAGTGGGGGTCAAGTGACTTGCCCAGGGTCACACAGCTAGAAAGTACATCCTGCCTTTTACTTTTAAAAATTATTTGTGTCCTTACAAACCAGAATTCTTTTCTCTGTACTTAACCTATTACAGTATTCCTTTCTTCTGAATTTTATCACCCTTAGTTATAAGATATTTAGATATAGATTAATCTTTTGCCAGTTTTTAAAATTTTATTATATAATTTTTAATTTTTAAAATTTTATTCAATTAGATCATTTAGAATATTTTCCCATTGTTACAAGACTCCTGTTCTTCCCCTCCCTTGCCCCCACCCCTTCCCTTATCTGATGTGCAATTACACTGGGTTGAACATGTGTCACTGATCAAGACCCATTTCCATATTATTAATAAGGTGATCTTTTAGAGTCTACTTTCCCAGTCATAGCCATGTGATCAAGCAGTTGTTTTTCTTCTGTGTTTCTTTTCCCACAGTTCTTCTTCTGGATGTGGATAGTATACTTTCTCATATGTCCCTCCGAATATTTCTGGATCTTTGCATTGCTACTCGTAGAGAAGTCCATTTCATTTGATTTTACAACACTATCACTCTCTGTATACAATGTTCTCCTGGTTCTGCTCTTCTCACTCTGCATCAATTCTTGAGGTCGTTCCAGTTCACATGGAATTCCTCCAGTTCATTATTCTTTTCAGCACAATAGTATTCCATTATCACCAGATACCACAATATGTTCAGCCATTCCCTAATTTGAGGGCATACCCTCATTTTCCAATTTTTTGCCACCACAAATAGTGGGGCTATGAATGTTCTTGTACAAGCCTTTTTCCTTATTATCTTTTTGGGGTACAAAATCAGCAGCACTATGGTTGTACCAAGGGGCAGGCAGTCTTTTAGCGCCCTTTGGGCATAACTCCAAATTGCCTTCTAGAATGGTTGGATAAGTTCACAACTCCACCAGCAATGCATTAATGTCCCAATTTAACAACATCCCCTCCAACTATCATGCTAGCCAATCTGCTAGGTGTGAGATGATACCTCAGAGTTGTTTTGATTTTCATTTCTCTGATTATAAGAGATTTAGAACATTTTTTTCATTTGCTTATTAACATTTTTGATTTCTTCATGTGAAAGTTGCCTATTCATGTCCCTTGCCCATTTATCAATTGGGGAATAGCTTGATTTTTTGTACAATTAATTTAGTTCCTTATAAATTTAAGTGATTAGACCTTTGTCAGAGGTTTTTGTTCTAAATATTATTTCCCAATTTGTTGCTTCCCTTCTGATTTTGATTGTATTGGTTTTGTTTGTATAAAACCCTTTTTAATTTAATGTAATCAAAATTATTTATTTTGCATTTTGTAATTTTTTCTAACTCTTGTTTGGTCTTAAAATCTTTCCTTTCCCAAAGATCTGACAAGTATACTATTCTATGTTCACCTAATTTACTTATTGTTTCCTTCTTTATGTTCAAGTCGTTCACCCATTCTGAGTTTATCTTGGTGTAGGGTGTGGGATGTTGATCTAAACTTAATCTCTCCCATATTGTTTTCCAATTTTCCCTGCAGTTTTTGTCCCAAAAGCTGAGATCTTTGGGTTTATCATAAATTTACTGAGGTCACTTACCCCAAGTCCATTCCACTGATCCTCCCTTCTGTCTCTTAGTCAGTACCATATGGTTTTGATGGTCACTGCTTTATAGTAAAATTTAAGATCTGATGCTGCTAGGCCACCTTCCTTTGCATTTCCCCCTCCTCATTTCTCTTGATATTCTTGATCTTTTGTTCTTTCAAATAAACTTTATTATTGGTATTTCTAATTCAGTAAAAAAGTTTCTTGGTAGTTCAATGGGTATGACACTAAATAAGTAAATTAGTTTGGATAGGATTGTCATTTTTATTATGTTAGCTTGTCCTACCCATGAGCAATTAATGTTTTACCATTTATTTAGACCTAGTTTTAATTGTGTGGAGAGTGTTTTGTAGTTGTGTTTATATAGTTCCTGTATTTGTCTTGGCAGATAGATTTGTAAGTATTTTATATTGTCTATGGTAATTTTAAAGGGAATTTCTCTTTCTAACTCTTGCTGCTGGGATGAGTTAGAAGTATATAGACATGCTGATTATTTATGTGGGTTTATTTTGTATCCTGCAACTTTGCTAAAGTTGTTGATAATTTTCACTAGCTTTTTAGTTGATTCTCTAGGATTCTTTAGGTAGACCATCATATTATCTGCAAAGAGTGATAGCTTGGTCTACTTATTACCTATTTTAATACCTTCAATTTCTTTTTATTCTCTAAATGGTACTGCTAGTGTTTCTAGTAAATTGTTAAATAATAAAGGTGATAATGGGCATCCTTGTTTTACTCCTTATCTTATTGGGAATGCTTCTAATCTAACCCCATTGCAGATGATGCTTGC
The DNA here is from genome assembly GCF_027887165.1 of Monodelphis domestica. Taxonomy (NCBI): domain Eukaryota; kingdom Metazoa; phylum Chordata; class Mammalia; order Didelphimorphia; family Didelphidae; genus Monodelphis; species Monodelphis domestica. The sequence goes on along the minus strand of NC_077230.1, from coordinate 12,977,663 downwards.
TGATGGTTTTAAATATATACTGTTCATAATTTTTAGAAAAAAACCCTTCTATTTCTATACTTTCTAGTGTTTTCAATAGGAATGAGTGTTGTATTTTGTCAAAGGACTTTTCTGCATCTATTGAGATAATCCTGTCATTTTTCTTGGTTTGCTTGTTGATATGGTCAATTACGTGAATGGTTTCCCTAACATTGAATGATTCTTGCGTTCCTGGTATAAATCCTATCTGATTATAATGAATAACCCTTGTGATCACTTGCTGGAATCTTTCTGCTAGTATACTATTTAAGATTTTTGCATCTATGTTCATTAAGGAGATGGATCTGTAGTTTACTTTCACTGTTTTTGATCTACCTGGCATTGGAATCAATACCATATTTGTGTCATAAAAGGAATTTGGTAGAACTCCCTCTTTGCTTATTCTGTAAAATAGTTTGTATTGTATTGAGATTAGTTGTTCTTTGAATGTTTGCTAGAATTCACTTGTGAATCCATCAGGACCTGGGGATTTTTTCTTAGGGAGTTCTTTGATGGCTTGTTCAATTTCTTTTTCAGATATGGAATTATTTAAGTATTCTATTTCTTCTTCTCTTAATCTAGGCAATTTATATTTTTGTAAATATTCATATTGCCTAGGTTACCATATTTGTTGCCATATAAGTGGGCATAATTGTTTTTAATGATTGCCTTAATTTCCTCTTTATTAGAGGTGAGTTCTCCCTTTTCATTTTGGATTCTGTCAATTTGGTTTTCTTCTTTTTTTTTTATTAGATTGACTAGTAATTTGTCTATTTTATTTGTTTTTTTTTTCCCAAAGTACCAGCCTCTAGTCTTGTTTATTCATTGAATAGTTCTTTTACTTTCAATTTTATTAATTTCTCCTTTAATTTTTAGGATCTTTAATTTAGTTTTCTAGTTTTTTAATTTGCATGCCCAATTCATTGGCCTCTGCCCTCTCTAATTTGTTAATATATTAACTCAAGGATATAAATTTCCCCTTAAGTACTGCTTTGGCTTTATCCTATAGATTTTAAAAGGATGTCTCTTCAGTGAAATTATTGTTTCTATGATTTGTTCTTTAACTGATTTTGGAGAATTGTATTATTTAATTTCAAATTGATTTTTGATTTGCCTCTCCATGTACCCTTACTAATTATTATTTTTATTGCATTGTGATATGAATAGGTTGTATTAATATTTCTTCTCTTGTACACTCATTTGCAAAGTTTTTATTCCCTAATACATGGTCAGTCCTTGTGAATGCACCATGTACTGCTGATAACAAGGTGTATTCCTTTTTGTTTCTATTTATTTTTCTCCATATATCTACTAACTCTAATTTTTCTAAGATACCATTCACTTCTCTTACCTCTTTCTTCTTCTTCTTCTTCTTCTTCTTCTTCTTCTTCTTCTTCTTCTTCTTCTTCTTCTTCTTCTTCTTCTTCTTCTTCTTCTTCTTCTTCTTCTTCTTCTTCTTCTTCTTCTTCTTCTTCTTCTTCTTCTTCTTCTTCTTCTTCTTCTTCTTCTTCTTCTTCTTCTTCTTCTTCTTCTTCTTCTTCTTCTTCTTCTTCTTCTTCTTCTTCTTCTTCTTCTTCTTCTTCTTCTTCTTCTTCTTCTTCTTCTTCTTCTTCTTCTTCTTCTTCTTCTTCTTCTTCTTCTTCTTCTTCTTCTTCTTCTTCTTCTTCTTCTTCTTCTTCTTCTTCTTCTTCTTCTTCTTCTTCTTCTTCTTCTTCTTCTTCTTCTTCTTCTTCTTCTTCTTCTTCTTCTTCTTCTTCTTCTTCTTCTTCTTCTTCTTCTTCTTCTTCTTCTTCTTCTTCTTCTTCTTCTTCTTCTTCTTCTTCTTCTTCTTCTTCTTCTTCTTCTTCTTCTTCTTCTTCTTTTTTGTTTGATTTATCTAGTTCTGATAGAGGAAGTTTCAGGTTTTCCACTGGTATAATTTTTCTATCTATTTCATCCTTGAATTCCACTAGTTTCTCCTTTAGAAATTTGGATGTTATGTCATTTTTTGCATACATATTGAGTACTGATAGTTCCTCATTATATATAATGCCTTGTATCAGGATGAATTACCTTCCTTGTCTTTTTTAAATAGATTTTTTTTTCATTTTCATTTCATTTTCATTTCATTTTCATTTCATTTCATTTCATTTTTTTCATTTCATTTCATTTCATTTTTTTCATTTTTTTCATTTTCATTTCATTTTCATACTTTTTTCATTTCATTTTTTTCATTTTTCATTTTTTTCATTTCATTTCATTTTTTTCAATTCATTTTGGCTTTGTCTGTTGTCTTGATTGTGACTCCTACCTTATTTTTTTCAGTTGATGCCCAATAAATTTTGCTCCATCCGCTTACCTTTACCCTATGTGTATCTACCTTTCTCATGTGTTTCTTGTAGACAACATATGGTAGGATTTTGGTTTCTAATCCTCTCTGCTATTTGCTTCCGCTTGGGATGGGTGAGTTCATCCTATTCACTTTCAAAGTTTGATTACTACCTGTGTATTCACCAACATTTTAATTTTCTCTCCTTGTCTTGTCATTTCCTCTTTCATTATTTCCTTCTACACCAGTGTTCTGTTTTCAATCAGTTCCCCTAATACCCACCCTTATTTTACTTTCCTTTTCATCCCCTCCCTTCTTATTCCTCTCATTTTTGTTTTGGGGTCTTTTTAAGCTACCCCACACACTTTCCCCCAATTGTATTGCTTCCCTTCCCACCCTCCCTTTCTGTCCCCTCCCTTTTTATTCCCCTTTTCTTTTTTTAGGGTCTATTAAATTCCCTTCCCTCTCTCTTTCTCTCCCCCCCTTTTTAACTCCCCACTTTATTCCCTCCCTTAGTTTTCCCCTCCCAAGTTCCCTATAGGGTAAGATAGAATTTAATTCCCTAGTGGATCTAGATGCTCTTCCCTCTCAGAATTGATTCCACTGAGAGTAAGGTTTGAATATTACCTTTTAGCACTCTTTTCCTCACCTTCTTATAGTTGTATTCTTCCCCTCCCATTCCCTTGTTCCTTTTTGTGTAATATATATTATCCTAATTTTCTTATTCCTTCAAGTTTCTTTTGGTGCCATCTTCTCTCCCTCCCCCTTTCTTTCTTATTTTTTTCTGTATATGATTTTAAACCACTTAGTACCCCAATCTCTACCTATGGATAATTCTTCTAACTACTATAATAGTGAATACAATTTTTGACAGTTACAAATAAAAAATTTCCAAATAAGAATATAAACAATTTGGCCTTATTGCAGCCCGTAAGGAAGAAGAAGAAGAAAAAATAAGAACCCCCTTATTCACCTTTTCATGTTTCTTTTGGTTTTTGTATTTCAATGTCAAATTTTCTGTTTTGTTCTGGTATTTTCTTTACAAATATTTGGAAGTCTTCTATTTTGTTGAATTCCCATACTTTCCCCTGGTAGTATATAGTCAATTTTGATGGGTACGTGATCCTTGGTTGTAGACCCAATTCTCTTGTCTTTCTAATTATTGTATTCCAAGCCTTGGGATCTTTTAGTATGGCAGCTGCCAGGTCCTGTGTAATCCTGATTGGTGCTCCTTGATATCTGAATTGTCTCTTTCTGGCTTCTTGTAATATTTTTTCCTTAGCTTGGATGCTCTTAAATTTGGCAATTACATTCCTGGAATTTGTCTTGTGAGGATTTAGTGTAGTGGGTGATGTATAGATTCTTTTGTATCTATTTTACCCTCTTGTTGTAGAACTTCAGGGCAGGTTTCTTGGATAATTCTTTTAGTATGATCTTAAGGTTTCTGTTTCTTTCCAGGTTTTTCAGGTAGGCCTATGACTTTCAAATTGTCTCTGAGATCTATTTTCAAGGTCAACCACCCTCTCAATGAGCTATTTTATGTTGCCTTCTAACCTGTCATTCTTTTTACTTTGCTTTATTAATTCTTGCTTTTTTGTGAGATCATTGGTTTCTACTTGCCCAATTCTAATTTTTAATGACTGATTGTCAGCTAAGATCTTTTGATTTTCCTTTTCGATTTGATCTATCCTGCTTTTCATGGCTTCCAGCAGGTCATTTCTGTTCTTCAATTTGCTTATTATTTCATTTGATTTCTGGGCTTCAATTTTCAAGTGGGAGATCCTGTCTTTAAACTGTTATTTTCTTTTTGAAGTATTTCCCACTTTTCTTGCCACATCTCTTCCATTTTTCTGACAATCTGGGATTTAATGTCTTCAAGAACTTGTGACCAATTTTCATTTTTTTCCCCCTGAGGGATGGGTGTGTTTAATTGTTATCTTCTGATGTCCCTTCTTTAGCCTGGGTTTTTTTCTGCATAAAAATTACCAAGGGTCAAAGTTTTCTCCTTGTTTTTTTTTGGTGTTTGTGGATTTTAGTTCCTGGGAGTTGGTGGCCATTGCCCTGTTCCTTCCTGTTAAGATGTCTATGTGAGGAATGTGGGTGATCTTTGTATTGGGCTCTGCAGAGGTTTTTGCCCTGAGGAAATTTTCCCCAGTTCTCAGCAGTGTCCAGCTGCTCTTAGTGGCAGGTCCAGTCCATAAGAACTTATAGATTGCCTCACAGAGGTCGGGGTCTGGAGTGTAGGCAAGTCTCTGTATTGAGCACTTGAGAGTTTTTACCCACAGTTTATTTTTAGGGTCTCTGTGATGTTTTGCTTGGAGCCACTTCTCTCTGCTCAAGCTTTATGCCCTCTCTCCTTGTTTCCTAGTCTTGCTGCATTTATGGGCAGGTTCAGCCCCTGCAAACTTAAAGATTGCCTGGGAAGAGGTCTGGGTGTGGAGTGTGTATCAGGATATTTTAAAAGTTTTAAAATATTTATTTTATATTTTTTCTAATTTTTTTTCCTTATTATATTTTTATAATTTTCTTCCAAATATGCATCTTCACTTTTGGTCATCTCTGCCTTATTTGGGAATTAGTAGTTTCCCTAAATACATTTATAAGTACATCTGTGGTTTTATAAATAAGTATAATATATTGATTGGTTAAATGTTCATGATTTATTTTAGTCTATTTTTGAGTGGCATTGGTTATTTTTTCTTTGGGTTTCAGAAAGGCTTTGGAATCATGATCTGGGTTTTGGACTTATAGTTCATATTCATGTATGAAGTGTGCTAGAAGTAGGGCTAGGAGTGACATTTCATTTATAAAGTAGGAATACAATCCCCCACCCCCACCTCTGCCCCCAAATGTTTTTTATTCTTCAGAAATGAACAAGTTGGGAATGGGAAGGACTACGTTTTATTTTCTGACTTTGATGTTAGAGGTATGGCTGAAAATGCAAATATAAAACATTCTTTTGGGTTTTCCCTTAAATTAGTAATAACAATTGTGATGATGTTGGGTTGTAGATTCTTAGGTTTTTATGGTAGTTTTTCTCCTAGACATTCCTATTTATAAATAAATATGCCAAGTATACTAATTTTATATGCAAATCAAATTACAGCTTCAGCTTAAGCATAATTAGCTTACCCTCCATTAAGACTTTTGGAACAATATATAGTATGCCTATATCTTTCTAAATAAAAAGTGCTGTATATATTTTTATTCAATATATCAATTTTATAATTATTTCCTAAAAAAAAGAAGTTATTATACCAACACATATACACATATGCCCACACATGCATGCACATGTCATCTTCCATTTTTTTCTTTCTTTTCCCATTGTCTTAAACTTTCTAGGAAATTTTGTATCACAATTTCACATTTTTTGTACTTTATTCTTTTGGCTTCTACTTATATTTTTGGGTTGTTTACTTTTTCATTTAACTCAGAACTTTCCACTTAATATTTAATTGTTATTAATGAACGTAGATTTGTTTTTGAGAGAATATAAAGGTTATATTCATAAGCTTGAATAATGGAGAATCTACAGTTGTAATTTGTATGAGCTCTAAACTGATTGGGGATAATCAATTTTATGATGCCTCAGCAAAATAAATCTGACTTTAAGGAATATGAAAACCAGATTTACTCAGGATAATCAAGGGGTATTTTGTATTGCCTTGTGAAATGTGGACTGGCTTAAGTATTATTTCTTTAAAAATTTGGTTATATGGGTCTAGTATTCATTGTTCTGATGCTGATTATGTTACTATCACTTTATATTCTTCTCATCTGACTTGATATTTTTCATATTCTTTTATACAACTATATTACATCATCTTCATGTAATCCAGTGGTTCTCAACCTTTCTAATGCCGTGACCCCGCACTACAGTTCCTCATGTTGCAGTGACCCCAAACCAAAAAATGATTTTGGTGGCTACTTCCAAACTGTCATTTTGCTACAGTTATGATTCGGAATGTAAATACCTGATGTGCATTATGTATTCTCATTGCTACAAATTGAGAGGTTGCGAACCGCTGATGTAATCGTTTATTCAGGCATTCCTCAGCCACACACCCAAATACAGACTGTGCTGAACCTCTCATTCATTTAACAAGTCAAGTACCTGCTCTGTTTGCCAAGCAGACACTGTGTGAGGAATACAAATGCGAAAGGGAGATACTGTTTTCCTTCAGAGAGCTTATAGTCTACTATTCTAATAATAAAAATATTATATTTTATGAGGTTTATTAAGGATCATTAGAAATCAAGGAATAAAGAGGATACAAAATAAAAACAATGTGCCCATGGCTGGTTAGGCATTTCAGCCATCCCCATCTCACCACTGTTACAGCTGAGGCTATATCATTCAAGAGGAGAGAGAGAGAGCTAGTATGGGAGGTGTTACTGCCAGTTAAATACCAATAACGTGGTCTTACTAATGTGGGGAGATGATTATAGGGAATTCTGGGAAATACCAAGGACTTCTGGGGAAGGAAGTCTAAAGTTCAAATCTCCATTTATACACTAGGAATATATAGTGTTTGCCCTGATAAATAATTATTTATTATTTAAATAAATTTATTGTTTATTATATAAACTATACAGTGCTGACAACTCAGGTAATCACAAAAGACCACTGGAATGAAGTAGAGCTAGTGCTAGGAAAGAATGAAGCAAGCAAGCATTTATTCATTCTTACTTTGTGTATGGCACTCTGAGAAGCAGTAGGAATACAGATGAATATAGATCTATCTATCTATCTCTATATATGTGTATATAGATATATAGTTACTGCCTTTAAAGAATAATATTACAATGGAAGAAGACTATATATGAGAGAGCTGGAAAGTGAGAGGTCGGAGGCGAAAGTATTTAGTACAACAGAAGCTTGGAGGGGAATGATGCTTAGTTATACCATTCTGCTTTCATAGTCCTTTGATTTACTTTATATGTTTTGTGAAAACTCCACGTTTTCCAATTTCATGTTGGAGTTTTCCTGTGGGAAGAGTGCTTCTGGAATTGGGTGGCCCAGTGAATAGGATGTATTACCTGGAGTCAGGAAGCCCTCAGTTCAGATCCAATATCAGATAATTATTAGCTATGTCATCTTGGGCAAGTTACTTCACCTCTGTTTGCCTCAATCCACTGGAGGAGGAAATGGCGAAGCTCTTCAGGGCAGGAAAATGCCATGGACAGTGTATGATCCATGGGGTTCCAAAGATGCAGACATGATTGAAGAGCTGAACATCAACAATAGTTATCACCCAGTTCCCCTCCCTCTTGACTTTTTAAAAAAATTCCATCTTCCCTACAAAAAGGTTCATGTCATGTATTAGTTAATTGAAAAAGTAGTATTTTTTTAAATTAAATTTTACTTATTATTTTTATTTTTTTATATACTGTAGGATTTCAGTTTAATTCATATTTTGCTTGAAAACATAAAATTGGTCATCGAAGTGAATTGATGTTATGGTCAACATCAAAAAAAGATCAAGTCATACATCACCAGGGCCAAGTATGCTAATGTATGTGTGTGCATTTATACAAACATGCACCGAGAAACTGCCACATCAGACTCTGGTTACAAAAAGCCAGTGTTCCATTTGAATGCAACATAAACATTTTGACAAATAAAATGATCAAATCTAGTACTTCTAAAATAAATACTAAAGATAGTTTTGTACTCACAGAATTGTCATTTCTGAAAAAACAGAAAACAGAAAACCTTCCAGTTCACTCTAACAGTGCCAAATAATAGCGGTATTTATTTACAAAGAGTTAAGACTTAGTTTGTGTAAACACTCATTTGCACTGTACCCAGTGGACATGCTGAGCTCCCCTTTAGAAGCCTTTATTTAGCCTTCCAATCCAGGACTGGCTGTGACTTGAAATCCAGTTTTGTTTTTTTAAAGTATTCTACAAGGAATTCTTTGGGTACACTTTGTTGAGTCTGGCTTTCGATTTTAAATTGAAAACTCCAAAGCCATTACCCTTGACTCCTGAGCATCATCACGGTACCTTTTTGAGCACCTTTTTTCGAGTGGGACTTTTCAGTCTTGGCTTTTTCTGATAGCTAATAAATATGCTTCGGGACTTTAAATGAAAACAAAGCACATACAAAAACACACAATGTGTTCAGTTGAACTTCAGTGTCTTCTAGGCATGTGTGATACGCCTAGTTACATTACAAGGAAGCCTGTAAGGGGAAGTGTTAAAGAGTGCAAAGTTGAGAATGAATTAGCCGATGTAATAGTCAAATGTGTTGCTTTCTCAAAAAGTCTTAGTTTTACTTGGTAAACCTCGAATTTTGTCATTAAAAAGAAATTTGTTGTTTTCCTTCATTTCCATCAGACAGAGAAGGAATCCTAAGAAACATTAGTTTGATTTCTCCATATGAACATAAGCAGACATCATTAATCCCTTCTAAAAGGCTCTTACAGACTCTTCCAAAAGGAAACTTATTTTCTTTACAGTGTACCCTCAGGCCTGCCCTAATAATCACTCCAAAAGCAAAAGTCTTTCTGATTATTTAAATACAGTGTGAGGAAAAAAATACTTGTTAGTGGTTGGTTTCTCTGTATCATCTGATTATAAGTGGGAGCTTTTGTGGTATAGTCCTGCTTAGCTGAGTCCGTGTGGATATCAAGGACTTGGTTTCTAATCCCAGTCCTTCCAGGGGGTCCCACGAACCATTACTTGTCATCTTCACAAGATTTCCTTGTGGTCCAGTTAGCGATGGCAAAGGGGCTTGTAGACATGGCCATTAGTATAGTGACCAACACGATACTGAAGATGCTTCTCATGAGCACTAGGTTCTGCCCATGCAGCAATGGATATGGTCGGTTTCTCTCTGGTGGTGTCCCCACAGATTTCTGGGCCTCCACCTGCTCTGAAAAGAGGCCACCCAGCCCAAGGTCCAGCAGCAACAGCAGCCCAAACCTCCCTGGCTGCCAGTGGCCATCCATCTGCAACACTTACATTGCTGTTACTATTCCAGATTTTGCTTTTTAAATGAAAATAAATTAATTTTTCTTCCCAACTCCTCACCATTGAAAGAAAAAAAATGCAACCTTTGTAACAAATATGCTTAGTCAAGCAGAGCTCATTCCCAATTTGGCCATGTTCAAAAACACTTGCATCTCATTCTGTATCCTAATTCCATCATCTTTTGGGAGGGGATTGGGTAGGGAGCATGCTTCATCATCTGCCCTCTGGAACTGTGGTTGGTTATTGAATTGATCAAGAATCTTATGACTTTCAAAGTTGCTTGTTTTTAGAGTGTTGTTATGTAAATCACTTCATTCTATATTAGTTCATGTTTCTCTGAAACCAACCACTTCATTTCAGAATATAATTCATAATTTTAATCTTATTAAATTAATTATGAGATAATTTAAATTATAAAAACAAACTGTTCACATTTAATATAGCATTCCATATGATATGTGATAGGATTTTAATAAATGCTTGTTTTAATTTTATTTGTCCAATTCTATATTATATCATTGATAAAAATAAGACACAATAGCATTTGATTACATATATCAACTTAAATTTGTTCTGCCATTTCCTGATTTAGTTTCCAATGCTATATTACTTCAGAAGGAACTAATAAAAAGACTTTTGTTTTTGTTGGTCCTCTTCTTTTCTTTTCTGTTCTTTTTTCTCTTTCATCTCTTTGTAGTAGCATTATCATTGGATTAAAAGATAGACATTTGGGATGGAGTGCCTAGTTATTTTCCAGAACGATTGGATCAATTCAACCATCAGAATGCATTATTTAACATTCCTGTTTTTATCATAATCTTTGTAAAAATAATAATGTTGATGTACATAAATAGATGGGAAAACTATTCCAATACAGTTTCAAAACTGTTCAGATACTTTTGATAGGTGTAATCAAAAGTATCTTCAGTGATAAAATGAAGTGAAGCTCAAATGTGAACTTCACTTCAGGGCCAGGCACAAGGATGCTAAAGAGACTCTTATTATAAAAAATAAAATATTTGTTGAAATATATACGGATAAATAAAGGATTTTTAATTCTAAGGGATTCTAAATCCGCCCAAATAAATTCCCTGGTTCCACAAGGAGCTGTTTCTCCTATGTTTCACAGGCTACACTACTCCTCCCTGATCTGAGTAACCTAAATTTATACTATTCTAAATATGCTACTATCCTTATAATTCTTAACTTTGCCTTACAGTTTTAAAACAACAAAGGCTAGCTTGTTGAGTCTCAAACAAGAATCACATTAGGACTCTGAAGATGAGATCTTTCTTTGATTGTCTCAGATATAAGCCAATTTATGAAGACAGAAATTAGATAGTCAATAGTGTTTCTAAAGTTGGAAAAATAAAATACTTAGCTCCTTCTGGTCTTTCCCTCAGACAGAGAGAGAGGCAAAGATGTTATCTCCTCCAGCCCTGAGAGAGAGTCTCTTGAGTATGTGTCTCTTCCAAGTGCCAGAGACAGTAACTGACACAGTAAAATGGTTATAAATGTCAACATTTGAAGTTGACATGCTCTCTCTGCTCTGCTTCAAACTCCAATTCTTTCTCAAGCCAGCCACTCTACTTCTTATCTCTAAACTAATAAAATAATACTTGTTTCCTAATATCCTTATATCTTCCAACATTTTTTTTGTCAAAATTTTTCATCTAACAGGTATGAGATTGAACCTCAGAATTTCTCTAATTATATTCTCTTGGTGATTTGGAACATATTTTGATATGGCAATAGATACCTTATATTTCTCTCTTAGCAAAATGCCAATTCATACCAATTAAGAAATGACATTCTTGTAAATTCAAATCAGTTAATTGTATATCTTGGAAGTGAGACCCTTATTAATGAAACCCATTGCAAAGATATTTGCCCCAATTACTTATTTCTCTTCTAATTTTAGCTGCATTACTTTTGTTTAAAACCTTTTGAATTTTATGTAATCAAAATTTTCTATTTTATATTCTTGTGGTCTTCTGTGGGCCTTATTTCGTTAAGAATTCTTCAACTAGGGGGCAGCTGGGTGGTTCAGTGGATTGAGAGTCAGACCCAGATGGGAGGTCCTGGGTTCAAATTTGGCCTCAGACACTTCCCAGCTGTGTGACCCTGGGCAAGTCACTTGACCCCCCATTGCTTAGCCCTTACCCCTCTTCTGCATTAGAACCAATAAACAGTATTGATTCTAAGAAAGAAGGTAAAGATTAAAAAAAAAAGAATTCTTCAACTATCCATAGATCTGAAAGATAATTTCCTCTTTGCTTTTCTAATTTGTTTATAATATCAACTTTAAGTTCAAGTCTTTTATGCATTAGAGTTCATCTTGGTATATCAGTTTCTGCCAAAGAGATTTACATTTTTCCAAATTATTTTTTGTCATAGATTGAGATATTTTTCCAGTAACTTGAGTCTTGGAATTGATTAAACTTTAAATTTTGAGAGTTTTAATTATGGCTTGTTCAATTTCTTTTTTTGGAGATTTGTTTGAATTTTCCATTTATTTTTCTAATAATCTGTGTGTTCAACATTTTTTGTAAATATTTTATTGGTTTTATTGGCACATTGGGCAAAAGTTTTCAATTTCTTCTGCATTTTTAAAACTGGTAATTTGTTTTTCTCTTTATTTTAAGATCTACTTAATTTTTTGGTTAGATTTTTCTATCTCTGAAAGTAGTACATCGAAGTGGGGTACAATATTCTAGTTGTCATCTATTTACCCCCTCTAACTCTTAGCTTTAGATAATATGCCTTTTGGTGTGCACACATTTATTATTTATATTCTTTATCTGTGCTACCTTTAAGTAAAATATATTTTCTTTGTTTATCTTTTTAAATTGTCTATTTTTGCTATTGCCATGTTGGAAGCACACAACTTTAAGGCTCTCTGTGAATCAATTAAGATATCTCAAAATAAGAACTTTTTCCCTAAATGGAAAAGTCCCCAGATGGTATTATTACTCTTTCCTTTTTAACTTTAGATGAAGCATAATAGACTTTCCTTCAAATATTCCTCCTATTTTAAATGAGAAAAGCTTTCCTTCTTTTCTTGTAAACGAAATAAAATAAAAAAAACCATATCATTGAATTCTGATTTCTAATTTATTCTGTTATTCTCTTGTCTGAGTTAATTGACATTCATTTTTATGATCACATTGTTTTGATCACATCAACATTCATAGTTAAAATAATTGTCTATTTCCGTCCATTCTATTGTATTTTTTGAAACCCTTATCTTCCATATAAGAATTTGATATAATTATATAATTATAGTTGCTATTATTCTCTCAAGAAAAGAGACATACAGAGATTAAGTGATTTGTCCGGCGTCCCATAGCCAGTAAATGTCTGTTTGAATTCAAGTCTTCCTGACCCTAGGCCTACCACTCAGTCCTCTGTACCATCAGCTGCTATTTGGCTTTTCTTTTTAGATATTTGGGTCCTGTTTTGTTTGTTGCAGATGTTAAGTTTGAAATTGTTAATTGTTGATGATACCTTTCAGCAAATTTCAATTTCCCTGTTGATCTGTTTTTGCTGTTTCTTTGTCTGATGTCGTGATTGCTCAAAACAATGACTTGAGGAGACATCAGAAACTGTTAAGCCAAATTCCCAATTTCTTGTTATATAAAATTTTTATTAGAAAGGTACAAATGCACCTGGATTAGCCTCAATAAAAATGAGCTGGGAATAGTCAGAAATTCACAGACTGTTCTCTAGAGCAAGATCACATCTTCACATTCACATAATAGACTGAGATGAATAACTTTGTTCATTTCTCTTCTGTTCACCAATATCAAATGAGGCATACATCAGGGAGAGTGATGCCAGAGGCATTACCCCTGTCATGAATGAAAGCCCAAATGGAAACGGGTCTCCTTGTTGATGGTGAGACTTTATGGAATTTCTCTTTTTTTGGATGTCATTGTGCCCTGGTCTTATCAAGACTAAGAATACTCCAGGGCCAATGAGATTCATAAAGATTCAAAAGAGGTCAGCCTAACAGTCTCTACAGCCAGAAACAAAGGGAAGAAAGATGGCTGTCTCTCATTTTAGGACTCTTGGTTCAAAGGGGAGTCCAGTTAGATCATTACACAGATTTCTGATAAGAACTTTATAGAGACATTGACCTGAACTTAGAATCAGATGGCAGAATGAGAGTGTTCCTCTCTTGTGGTTAGCAAATTGTCTACTACTTTAAGTGTGATCACAAGTTGCTCCTTGACAGACAACCTATCTTTTTTGTTTATTTGTTTACTTAAAAACTTTACCTTCTGTCTTAGGATCAGTTCTAAGAAAGAAGAGTGGCAAGGACTAGACAATTGGGGTTAGTAACTTGCATACCTAGGAAATGTTTGAGGCCATATTTAAACTCAAGTCCTTTAGGGCCCGGCAGTCTTTAAGGCGTGACAACATACATGAACAAAAGAGGAGATTAAGAATGATTTAGTGACTTAGATTAATGTCCTTGCTTTTCCACTGACTTGTCCTGTGACCTCAGGCCAGGTGGAAAAGAAGAATAATTTCTACTCTGCCTTTTCTATCATAAGGATATTGGAATGCCCAATTTATTTAAAGCATTAAATTGTCATTTGCCTGAAATTTAAGACATTCTTATGTTTAGAGGTAAAAAGAGGGACTAAAAGGTTTTATTGTCTAATGAAGAGGAATTTTACATGGATGATTCTTTAACTGCCTGGCCCTTTATTGTTTCAGGCAATATTGCCAGTTTCAGAATAATATATTTTATTATGTGAAATCTGTCTAAGAAACTTAAATGTTTCTATTCACAGTGCTTCCATAAAGACAATCAGATGAATGATAACACAAATAGACATACAACTTGGGGAATATATTAATCATTCTATCCTAAATGAATAGCAGTGTCCATTATTCAACTTTTCTCAAAATTTTTATAAAATGTGTGCTGTGCTCTGCATGTTAGAATGCCTAAGTAATAAATTTTATTTATAAAACAAATTAAAATATGTATCTACATAAACTTAATTATAGCATTTTCATTACAGGCTTCTACTAGCAAGCTAAAAGTGATAGAACCATGGCTCAGTTTCCAACATCTTTTGGTGGTAAGTGTTCAGATTTTTCTTTTGCAAGTCCATTGAAGGAGTGGACTACACCTTGAACTCTCCTCTCGCTTCTCATCATATTGTGCAGTGGATCTTAGGAGCACAAAATGTGTCTAGAGGGTGCTTTTGACAATATGCTGATGCAGAAGTATTGTGCCCCACATCGGAGGACCCACCTTCCCAATCCGATCCTTGAAGATTTCACTTTAGAAATCAATCATTCTCCCCCCTTTCTATTTTGGTTTATCTCCACACTCTAATGTGAATGAAATGCAGTTGGCCCCTTTCTAATATGCCGCTCTCCTGCCGCTTCACAGCCATCAGATCAATGGGAGATGAGCTTTAATATCCCCTGGGTACAAATCTTTGATCCTCTGACCCGACATGAAGGGAGACATTCTAGGTCCTCTGGGGCTGTCGGGCTTTCTGGGAGGCACGTGGCAGGAGAGGCGATGTTTCCCAAAGATCCCCGCCCAGGTCAAGCAGGCTGTGTCCATAGAGATTCACACAAGGGGGGGAGGCAGTTATAACGCTGCTGCTCTTGTCCCAGCCGATCCTCACAATCCAAGGTAAAAGCAGGGAGGGGGTGTTGTCATCCCCATCCTACGGTTGAGGGAGCGGAGACAGCCAGAGCCCGAGTGACCTACCAGGATCAGACAGCATTGGAACACAGATCTTCCTTGCTCCTCATTCCGCGCTCCATCTGCTGTGGTTCGCGCTGCTTTGCCTCTGCCCTGCAGTCTCCTCTGCTCGGATGTGTACGCAGTGTGTTCTGTGTGCTGAGGCCAAAAGGAGCCTTTTGTCCCCTCTTCAGTCTGCCCCCTCAGGATGCTTACTATAAGAGGGGGATGAAAACTAGCAAGGAAGAGGAGAGGGGTTCAGGCACAGACCCTGGTCTGTCGAGAGATTCCCTTCCCGTCTATTGGGAAAGGTTCCTGGAAAGGACCGTACTGGCCCTGGGGCTTGAATGGAAAGAAAGACGTGGGCGGGGCTGACTTAGAAGCTTGTGTGGAAGGAGAGAACAAAATGAGGTGAACGCTGAGGGGAAAGCGTGGAGGGGAGAGTGATGACGCCGAGGGGTCAGGGGAGTGCGAGGTAGACCTCTGAATGAGGACTCTGCCATCCAGTCTCAAACGGTTCTAGGTGTGCCACGCCAGGCAAGACGTTTGACCCGTTTCCTACTTCGTTCTTCGGTGTCCAATGATGATCATCTCCCAGCTTTCTTAGCCCTTCTATTTGAGGCATGTTGGAAAGCTCCTGGGACTTTGGAAACTTTCTATCATCTCCTGCCTTTTCTGTTTGTCTGAAGTTGTATTCGAAATAGCTCGTGCCTACGGCATCAATTCCCTCTGAGAATAGTGCTCAGATATTGCAGACCAATAATCGGATGTGAAGTCTGCCAAATAGTTTTTTTGGTTGTTTTTGTTAACAAAGTACCGGAAAGATAAGTATGACACATGGAATAGGATCATTTGGGATTAGATCTTCTGCCAAAAATCGGAGACATTTGGTTGCTCTGAGTGTAAGAAGAAGAATCTAGGATGGAGCCTTCTTTTATATGGTCATCCCAGGGACCAGTGTGACACACTTGGTCTGTGAAGGCATTAATCAATAGCTAAAGCCAAAGCAGACTTTAAGTGTTCCTTGTCTTTGCTTTTACAATCATTTAGAAGCCAAAAGCCAGATTGGTCAATAGCTAAAGCATATAAGATTGTAAGAAATGCAATAAATACAGTAAATTGCAGCAGCTTGTTTAAATAAAACAGAACAACAAGTTTCAATAAAAGCAGAGGAATTTGATAAAATGGATAATTGATATATTGATTATTGATAAAATTGATAAATTTGATAATTTATTGAAATGGATCAAATTTCTGCACTTAATGCATTCCTGCTAGCTTCATCATTGTGGAACAAGCTTCTTAAACCTACTCATTTAACTATGTTTCGTTTTAGAATTACCCAACTTTCCAAGAAAAAGAAATTCTTCCTTTTTCCAACGACTTGAGGATTTTCCTCCCATAAACTCTACTTCCATATTGTAGTCTTGGTTTGCATGTGACCTCGGGTTCCAGATGCAGATCCAACAGTGTTAGGAAGGCTTTGAGTAAGGGCCCAGGGAGGTCTGTCATCCAGGAGGATCCTTCTTGTAAGTTAGATTTCTAGGCAGTGAACTTTTTCAGCCCCAGTAACTAATAATGACTTCAAAGGAAAAGGCATGAGAGGAGTCATGTTTACTATTAGTAGAGAGTATCCCACGTTGTCGAAATAAATAAAAAAAAAAAAAACCCAACCCTTCTCTCTTAGAATGAATAATCAGTATTGGTTCCAAGGAAGAAGGGTGGTAAGAGGTTTAAGCGACTTGCCCAGGTTCACACAGACAAGAAGTATCTGCGGCTAGATTTGAACCCAGGACCTCCCGTCTATAGGTTTGGCTCTCTCTCCATTGAGGCACTTAGTAGCCCCTCATTGTTGATTTTTTTTAAAGTTCAGAAGTATTCGAGAAGTTAAATAACATTCCTCTCCTTTTTTTTTCCTTATTGACTTACAGGCAGCCTGGATATTTGGGCCATCACTGTAGAAGAACGAGCAAAGCATGATCAGCAGTTCCATAGTCTCAAGCCAACATCGGGGTTCATTACTGGTAGTTGTATACAGTATTTTATATCACATCCATTTATATTAATTTGTATTCGTTTATTTTGATGGTTTATGCGTTTGTGAAAAAAAATATTGACGACTCTGAAAGACAAGTTGTGACCATTTTAAGTCTTACAAGTCGTGTTGGCTGGCTGGGTGCTGCCCTCACTGAAAGGAGCAGCTTGGCTGAAGTGCCTTAGACACCAGCAACAGAAGGATGGGCGTGGCCAGGAGCTCTCTGTGGGGGGTCAAGGTAAACTCCTGAATACAAACTGAGGAAAGGGATTCAGAGGAGGGCGAGCTATGAATAAGAGCCTGGAAGTGCAGAGAGCACAAAGGGGAGGAGCAGAGTAAGTAGGGTGGAGCCGGAAGCAGCCTGAAGAGGTGGGCGGGGCTCCCGCTAGGGAGGGGCCTAAATGCCAGGATTGAGTCTTTAGATGTCAATGAGCAGAAGGTGGCAGCATCTTAAGCATTTTGAGCAGGTGAATGAGAGCGGCGTGAGCCCGGGATCAGGACGGGCACGTGCTGAGGAAGGTGAGGCGTTGGGAATTGATTGCAGAAGTCCACGTTAGGAAACGGGAGCCTAAAAAGAGGACACCAGATGTCAGAGATGTGCTCGACGTAGAATAGCCAGGACTCAGTGTCTCATTTCATGGAGGTTTGGGCAAGATTGGGAAGCGGGCAGTTTGATCAGCAGAGACAGAGCGGCAGGTTTCTCAGGGGAGACAAATGAAGCTTTGAGCTCCCGGCGCCCCATCCAAGTTAGATCATGTCTGTATAACCGCTCCTCAAGCCTGCCGTGCCTCTTCCTGTTCTTTGCACGTCTGCTTTTCATTTCGTCCCTCATCATCCATCACAGTTCCACCAAATGTTTAAAGTCCGACTTAAATATGATCTCCTTTAAGGAGTCTCCACTAGGACCTCCTCCCTCAGACCCAAAGTGTCCTGAGCCACTTTCATGGACTTATCCCATAATACGGGGCTCTTTTGATCTGTGCTTTCTGTCAGATTGTCCATTTCAGGGAGGACAGGCACAGTGTCATCATTAAACTGTGTCTCCATGCACATCGCCTATGGTGCCCACCAGCGGTCAATGTTTGAATGAATGAATGCTCTTAGAGTCAGAACGACAGGATTGGGCCGCTGGGAGACATGGGGCGGAGAGTAGATCGGAGAGTCCTCTACTTAGAATTGCTAAACGAAGCCATGGCAATGGCCAGGATTTCAAAGGAAGGCATGTAACAAGCTAGAAGAAGAAGAGCCAGGGCAAAAAGAAGAGAGGGAGAGTATTGAGGCTAAAGAAGAACCAGGGGGTACAATATCATGAAGTGGATGGAGAGCTGTCACAAAGGACATAGTTTTTAGTGTCAGCCCATGAGGACAGGCCAAGGAATAGGAGAATTGTATACAGTTCAATGAATATAAATGATGAAGTCTTAAATTGGGGAAAGATTTTTTTCAAGAGAGGAATTGAGGTCCACAGCAAAATTAAAATGAAATGAGTAGGTGACCAGGAACGTGGAAACAGTGAGTATAGACTATTCTTTCTTGCAATTTTGACATGAAACTAGGAGGGGAGAGAGTTAAACAAAGAGTATTATTATTATTTTTTTTTGTTACTGTGTTTGTTTTTGGTGGAATTTTTGGCTTGTTTGTTTCATAGTGCTCAGTCCTGAGATTTCCTGTAGGCTAATCCTGATATGCCAGTAGAGAGGAAGCTAAAGATGCATAAGAGAGCTTTGGATCAAGGCTTTTCTTGGAATGGGTTTGAAGGAACCAGGTAGAAGGATTTGGCTTGGCAAAGAGAAGAGCTTTTTTCCCCCCCTATAACTAAAGGAAAGGAGGTTAGAGTGGATGACAATATCGAAAGACATTGGGAATGGGGGGGGGGGAAGAACTGAGTGTGTACATAACCAAATTACTTTAGATTTCTTTTTATTTTTTAGACTTAATTGTGACTTATCTTTTTATTCTCCTCTAAATTACTCATTATGCTAGGAAATTTGGCCACATCAAAAAAGTGCCATAAATTTTTAGTGTTTAGTTTTGAAATGGGCAAAAATACTCTCATTCTCTGGTTTTGCCTGTCACTATTTATCTATTTTTCTGCCTGTCTTTGTCTCTCAGTTTTATTGATGCCTTTTAATTTTTCATCATGTTCATTCTGTTTATTCCCCAGAGTCTTCTTTTTAAGAGTTAAAAAAAAGAGTTTAGTGAAATTTCAGAATTGATTTGTTATTCTTTTGTTATTAGTGATTTGGAACAATCTTACATATGGAAAATAGTTTAAAATTCTTTTTCTCAAAATTATTTGTTCATCTCTTTTGACTAATTAGGTCTTGGGAAATGACTTCTATATTCATCTTACTTCTCTTGTGACAAGGAAATCACTTTAAAAGACTGATATATATTAATTTAAGGTTGCCAAGGAATTCAGCTATGTATTCCTAAATGAAACTCAAGTCAGCAGTCAACCTTTTATGGAGTTTTTAATTACAAACAGGAGGAAGAAAGGTATTAGAGAGAGAGAGAGAGAGAGAGAGAGAGAGAGAGAGAGAGAGAGAGAGAGAGAGAGAGAGAGAGAGAGAGAGAGAAAGGGGAGAGAAGGGAATAGGGCTTAAATACCCCCTCTGCTTAGGCTGGGCCAAAAGGCCCAAGCCCTTAGATAGCTGAGGCAAAGAAAAGAGATCAGTCCCTATCACTCACATGACCAAAATGGAGAAACAGTCTCAGGGGCCTCCACCTCCAGCTTCCTTCAGAGCAAGCTTCTCAGAGCACAACCTCTCAGAGCAAAACCTCTCCCACTCCCCCAGTCCTCAGACCCCTCTATCTTTAAGGAAACCATCCAAGTTCCCTCCCCTCAGTTCTCACATCTACCAATCACTGTCCATGTCTTCCCTGTGCAATGGTGGCTCTCCCTTAACCCAGGACCGCCCAGAGGTCTGCCCCTTTGCACATGTCTGTTGAAGGTCATATTCTCAAATAATTAATTTTTGATCTATGCTGCAGCCCTTCCTAAATCCTGTTAGGACTGAGTAGGGTGGAGATTGTAAGTTCCAAGACCTGGTTCTGTCATTCCAAGTATCTCTATTGTATCAATTCTAAAATCAATCATGACTCAAAGAACTTCCTGTTCTATGCTTAAGCATAGGTCAAAGCCCTTTCCATTGTTTAGCAAAAGGTTTCTGTCCTAAAGTAGTCTTAGGTAGGGAGGAGAAGGACCCTCCCATGCCAAAGGGGGGTTCACATTCCAATAGACTATCAGTAGGAAATTTTTCAAGTATGAAATTTCCCAATGGTGAAACTTCCAACATTTATAAGTCTAAGAAATTTTAAGGTTTATACTCTCCACATCTTAGATAATAGAATTTTACTAGAGGAAAATGTTGCAAATATTTTTTCCCCCAATTGATATTTTCCCATTTATCCTTGTTACATTGCTGTTATTCAGGCAAAAGGCTTTTGAGTTCTTATAATTGAATGATTTTATATTTTGTGTTCTCTTCTAACCTTTGAGTGGTAAAGAATTTTCTCTTAGTCATAAGTGTAAAAGGTACCTGTATATTCCTTTGTTTTATCATGATATATTTCAGTTAAGCATTCATTTGGAACATTTGGGCTGTGGTGCATAAGTATCGTTCAGAAGTTATTTTGCTAAACTTTTCTAGTTCTTTCATCAAATCTTATTTATGTGTCTGAGTTTATTGGGAAATGATATTTTTTCTCCAAGAAAGTATATATCATCTCAATTTTTTCTAGCTCACAGACTCTAAACAGAAGGCAAAAAGATGCATGATTGTCTTGTCTAAGCAGATATTATTAACAGCTATATTTTAATGGTGAATTGCCTTCAACATGGAATTAACTAGTATAACCATGTTAGGGAAACTTCCTAAATCATTTAGTGAGTAGAGGCATACTTGGAGATATTGCAATTCTATATCACTGCAATAAAATGACCATCACAATAAATTGAGTCCCCCAGACTTTTTGGTTTTCCCCTATATGTTGAAGTTATGTTTACACTATAACTTAGTACACACACACACACACACACACACACACACACACACACACACACACACACACACACACACACACGAACACACACACCCCATTTAATGAAAAAGTACTTGAGCCTTTAGCAAGTTGTCTCTTTGCCAGTGGAGGGTTTTGCCTCGGTGTTGATAGCTGCTGACTAATTAGGTTGGTTGAAGACTGTGGCAATTTCTTAAAGTAAGGTAACAATGCATTTGCCTCACCAATGAACTCTTCTTTTCACGAAAGATTTCTCTGTAGCTTATGATGCTTTTTGATAGCATTTTACAAACAATAGAACTTTTTTCAAAATTGTAGTCAGTCCTCTAGAGCCTTGCCACTGCTTTGGGAACTGAGTTTATGGAATGTTTTTCAATATTGCTGTGTCTCTGAGAATAGGGAGGCCAGAAGAGAGAGATGGGGGAACTGCCAATCAGTGGAGCAGTCAGAATACACACACTTATTAAGTTGGCCATCTTATGTGACCATACTTTGTGGTACCCTAAAATAATTATAATAGTAATAGCAAGGGTCTCTGACCGTAGATCACCATAACAGATAAAATGATGAAAACCTTTGAAATATTATGAGAATTACCAAAATGTGACACAGAAATATGTTGCAATATCAAAATATAACATTGGCATTGATAGACTTGCTTCATACAGGGTTGCCACAAACGGTCAGTTTTTTAAAAGAAACCCTACAATATTGCAAAGTACAATAAAGCTAAGCATAATAAAATAAGGTATGTACTTACTGAAATCAGCTTGCTTTTTACTTTGATTTAATTTTCCCTTATATATTAGGAGATAAGAAATCCAGTCTTTATAAGAATTTCAACAGCTTACTTAAATTTACATTTGCTATTTTGACTAGTTTTGCTTTAATAGGTTTCTAGTAATTTTTATTTCATTTGAAAGTCTTTCTTTAATTTGCAGGTGATCAAGCCAGAAACTTTTTTTTCCAATCTGGGTTACCTCAGCCTGTTTTAGCACAGATATGGTAAGCTGAAAATGTGTTCTGCTAAAAGTTTGAATAAAATGTGTTCACTTGTACATCATATGCTCTATATGGGAAGTTAGGACGTTGCTGGAGAATGGAAATCAAGAGACCTAAAGTCAAACTTCAGTCAAATGTTCTGTGGTCTAAAATTCACTACTAAAACAAACATTTTTAAGAATTAAGGAACTGCTTACCCTTCTTGACCTATTTGTTGAAAAAGTTATTTATTGGTGGGGGCTAATTATTTTGAAAAAAAAATTTGTCTTTTCCAGGGACAAGTCATTTTGGAATGAGTTTTCTAGATAGTTAAGGATTTTTTTTTTGTTTTAAATGCGAAAGTTTATTTATCTTTTACTTTGAATAAAAATTTTTCCATGAAGTAATCAACTCTAATTATATAGTCCCACAGTAACATAATTTGAACTTAGAAATGCCTTTTCTTCGAGTTGCAGTATTACAGTGTATAATGGCATGAGCCCATGTTAGGAGTCAAGAGACATGGAAGGAACCCAGGCTCTGGAATGAGAGGATCAGGCTCAGAGCCTCTCTCTGTTGGCTTACTTTCGGTGTGACCCAGAGAATTTAATTTTTCTAGACCTTGGTTTTCTCCAGTTTGGACTGGAGGTTTTTGGAGGTCCCTTCTAGCTCTGGTCTATGGGGGAATCCTATCATTCTGTTTCTGCTACTTCACTGATTAGCTGTGTAACTTGGGACAAGCTATTTAACTTCTTTGTCCCTTGATTTCCTGATTTTTAAAATAAATGATCATTCCATTTTTTTTTCTCTTTTTAAGATTTGGGGATTATATTTGCATTTTTGATTTATAAGCTTAGCAAAGTGTAACAAAGTATTCCATCTTTTAGTTGCCCTAGCATTCTTATTGAAAATATTTTGTGATTTGTACAGATAGGTTAATGACTTATCAGAGAGATTAGAAAAGTAAGCATTTTGCCTGAATTCAGTGATAGTTTCACCAAAGTGCCAGTAAATCCCTTGCTGCTAGAAATAACATTCTGTGAACAAGGTCAGGCAGAGGACAGTATTTCAGGTTTCAAGCAAAATAATTTGAGCAATAATAGCTGTTTCCTTACTCAGAAAATCTGAAATACTTTATACTTGAAAATGTGTTTTGGGACCTAGAGAACCTTAGCATTTAGTTTATTGCTTTCTTCTGTGTGTAATACTTTTCTTATTCAGTCGTGGAATTCCAAGCTGCCGTAGTATTAATGACATTTCAAGTTAACGTGAAAAATAAAACAATCTACCAATGTTTTCTTAGACAGCTGCATTCTTGAGGTTTAAACACTTTTTTTTAGTACCTAAGGGATTGTACCTTACATTTAATTTAAATGCAGGGAACAGCATTGGCAGTTACCTTTTGCGATCTCTTCTCTGTTTTGTAGTGTGGGTAGGTCTTTCCAAGGTTAGCTCAGTGGTTTCTCTTAGTAATCCAAAAACTTTCCATTATTTTGACAGAAAAGGAAAATAGTTTTATTTTAATATTCACATCGATACTCGAAATGCTACTAAACCAATGTTCAACTTTCTCAGATATTTATAGGAATGTTCTCTGTAATTTTTCACATGAAAAAGTTAGGAAAGAAGAAAATTTCTAGTCCTGTATAGTTTGTTTGTTCTGTTTTGATATTTGCAATTCTATTAAAATAATACCCAACATGAATGAGTTACTCAGAACCTTCTATGAATTCCCATGGGCCTATTTCCCAGCATTTTAAAACTGTTTTTTTTTATTTTTTTGGCCAAGCTAATAAGATTCCAAGAAGTGGTAGTTGGAAGCTTAAATACTGATGATGCTAATCAGTCTTTCAAGTCTTTGTTGGCTAGCCAAACTTCTTCACAGCATCAATTCTTGCAGTATTTGAATCCTATTATTCCCCTGATGCTCTAGCATTATCTCCTGAGGATTAGTCTTTTTTTTTTTTTAATGGAGTCCAGGATCTCTTATCTTGAGCTTAAAGGAAGTAGAAATAGCCATGTAATTAGGTAGCCATTTTTTCTTTTTAAATCTTTCTTAAAGTTAAAAGATAGTGCTGAGTTTTAATTTTTGTTTTCTGGGCTCCTTCGGTTTTGGGGAAAATGTTCATCATTGGGAAATGTCACATTTGTAATTCTTTTGTCCCAGTTTTTAATCTGAAATACAAACTTGACTTCTCACACTGGACCCCTGTAATATGGGTGCCCAGAGTGCCCAGGTTATTCTTATTCTTTGATAAGTATAGACTTTGATAAGCTTAACTAATCATAATACCAATAGAAGTTTACACACTTGAATTTTTTCCTTTAAGTAATATGTATGTTGTTTTTATATTTTCTGCTCTAAATATTCCATTTCTTGGCATTTTTATTGCTATTATTGCCAATCAGTAAAAGCAGCTTATATCTGCATAGCATTTTATATTTACAAAGCAATCAATATACATTTTCTCCCTTAAGTCTCCTGATAGCCCAGGCATAAACAATTCAAGTGTCTTTTCTTTGTTCCTGAGGAAACTGAGGCTCAGAAAGGTTTAAGTTACTT
The DNA here is from genome assembly GCF_027887165.1 of Monodelphis domestica. Classification (NCBI taxonomy): domain Eukaryota; kingdom Metazoa; phylum Chordata; class Mammalia; order Didelphimorphia; family Didelphidae; genus Monodelphis; species Monodelphis domestica. Next base: position 12,953,038 of record NC_077230.1, on the reverse strand, counting down.
GCCCAGGGCTATATAGCTAGCTACCAGGTGGCAGAACTGAGACTCAATCCAGATTTTCTCACTAGATATTCTTGCTGCTCCGAGGTCTGTGGTTGTTTTGTTGTTGTTGAGAGCAATGTGTTTCAAATAAAATTATTTTTGATAGCTAGATAAATTCTGAGTTTCTTGTAGGGCCAAAAAGTACCAGATCTGAATGAGTAATCAAATGAGAACCAAATGTTTTTAGTAGTTAGATCGTGAGTAATCTAATTTTTTCATTATACAGAGGATCCCAAAAATCTTAGTAAAGCCTAAAATTGCACTAAAACTTTTGGGACACCCTGTATAATGTGGTTTGTTTCCAATTTCAAAAACTAGTGGCAAGCACTGTACTGTTTTCATAATCTCTGTAGGTGTTCCCTTTTGTTCCTTTTGTTCGTTCTTCTTTGAGGAAAACGATTTTACATGAAATCTCATTTTCTTGCTGTACTTGGACAATTTATGTTGAAGTACTATTTTACAAGAGCACAGTTGCTGTGTTGTTAAGAGACAAAGGTCTAGAGTCTGAAAAGCAGTTAACTGCACTAGCTGTGGAGGCATCAACTTGTCAGTTAAAAAATAGTGTCCCTAGAGTGAGGTTTAAAGAACTCCACAGGGAGCTTGTACAGTTTTTGCTCAATTTCTTTGGAATTACTTTATCTACATTTAAATTCTTTGTAATGTCCAAAGTACTGATTCCTGTAGTTGGACTAAAGTGTTACGCTGTTCTTATTTTTCATTTTTAAAAAATATTTTGAAACACAATGATAGCATAAGCAGCTTTCAAAGGTTATACATTTTGACATTTCAAAAAACAAAACTTTAGGGGGAAAATTTAAAAGTGTTTTTTTTTTTTTGTTAAAACAGGTCCATTGACACTTCTGCACATTTAAATAAGCCATTTAAAAATTAACTAATTAGTTTGATTTTACAATTTGGAGGTTGGGGGTACTTTGCAGAGATTTAAGGGATTTGAGTATTCTGTTTTTAGTGCTTTTAAAAAGATTATTTGGGGGCAGCTGGGTAGCTCAGTGGATTGAGAGTCAGGCCTAGAGACGGGAGATTCTAGGTTCAAATCTGGCCTCAGACACTTCCCAGCTGTGTGACCCTGGGCAAGTCATTTGACCCCCATTGCCTAGCCCTTACCGCTCTTCTGCCTTGGAGCCAGTACACAGTATTGACTCCAAGATGGAAGGTGAGGGTTTAAAAAAAAAAAAGGTTATTTAAGGTTACAGTTCTCAAAAAGGTTCATGGCATTGACTTGCAGGGCATTAGCTGACATGAACAATGATGGAAGAATGGATCAGATAGAATTTTCCATAGCAATGAAACTTATCAAACTGAAGCTCCAAGGTTATCAGTTACCTGCTGCACTTCCTCCTGTCATGAAACAGCAACCTGTTGCTATTTCTGGTGCACCCACATTTGGTAAGTCTGAAAATGACTTCTTGACTTTTATAGTGTTTCCCTCTTTCTTTTTCCTGTTTTAAAACAAAAACAACACCCTTGTTTTCTCTTGAGTGTAATTTGGTAATTCCGGGGATATTTTATCTTCTTTGGAAAAAATGGTTCTCATGGATGGTGTCATAAATAATTCAAAAGCAGATTCATACCAGGCCACAATATAACAAATACATTAATTGGGAAGGCTTCCCTTCTCTTGATATGGTTCTCACAGATGCCTTTTTCTCCTTTTATTTCAGTGAACGCTTTATCTTCTCCATTTGTCACATACTACTTTTTTACTTCTTTTTTTGTAGCATCTTTAATCATCCTGAGGATCATATCACCTTTCATTACTGATGCGTTGTAGGAATACCATTTATTAATTGAATCGCTCTTATTTTTATAAATTTGACTCCGTTTTCTATATTAGTCCTTTTTGTGTCGTTTAACAAAATAAAGCTTTCCTGGTTATTTCTTTCAATTCAGTCTTTTTTCGGCTTTTGTTTTGAACGAGTTCATGATTGCTACTCCTGCGCTTTTTACTTCAGCTGAAGCACATCAGATTCTGCTCCAGCCCTTTATTTTAACTCTGTGGGTATTTCTGTTTTAAGTATGTATCTTGTAAACAACCTGTTGTTGGATTCTGCTTTCTAATCCATTATGTGATTCACTTCAGTTTTATGGATGAGCTCATTCACAGTTATGACTACTGACTGTGTTATTTCCTGCCATTTCATTTTCTTCTGTTTATTCTTTTCTCTTTTTATCCTGTTTCTTCTCAAAATCTATTTTGATTTTTAAACTCTGCTTCCTTTAATCTGTCCTCCCTTTTACCATTCTCTCCTTTCTCTTATATCCTCTTCCTCCTATTTCTCTGTTGGTCAAGATAGATTTTGATATACAACTCGGTGTGTGTGCATGTATAATTCCTTCTTTAAACCAATTCCAATGAGTGTGTTCAAGCATTGTCTACTACTGTGCCATTTCCTACTCCACTGTAAAAGTTTTATCTTGCATATCTCTTTTATGTAAGAAAAACTTCCCTATTCTGTCTCCCTTCTCCCAGTTCATCTCTTTCCTACCTCTTTATTTTTTTTTTTTTTGAAGATCATTTCAACTCAGTCGACTCATACCCTTGTCCTCTGTCTAACCTCTCTTTACATGCCTTAATAATGATAAAGTTCTTAGGAGATATATGAATCATTTTCCCATATAGCAATATAAACAGTTAAACATTATTAAGTCTCATTTTTATTCCATGTTTGCCTTTTTATGCTTTTCTCAAGTCTTATGTTTTAATATCATTTAAAAATTAACCTCTGTTTTTTTTATCAGGAATGCTTCAAAGGCTTCTATTTAACTACCCATTTCCGCTCCCCCCCCCCCCCCCCCCGGATTAAACTCAGTTTTTTTTTTTTAAACCCTTACCTTCCATCTTGGAGTCAATACTGTGTATTGGCTCCAAGGCAGAAGAGTGGTAAGGGTTAGGCAATGGGGGTTAAGTGACTTGCCCAGGGTCACACAGCTGGGAAGTGTCTGAGGCCACATTTGAACCTAGGACCTTCCGTCTCTAGGGCTAGCTCTCAATCCACTGAGCTACCCAGCTGCCCCCTAAACTCAGTTTTGCTGGGTAGATTATTCCTGGTTGTAATCCTACCTTCTTTGCTTTCTAGAATATCATATTCCAAGACCTTTACCCTTTTAACATGTAAACCATTGGATATTGTATACTTCTGACTGTGGCTGCATAATATTTGAATTCTTTTTTTTTTTTTGCTTGGAATATTTTCTCCTTGCCCTAGGACTTCTGGAATTTGGCAATACTATTTTTGGGAATTTTCATTTTGGAAACTTTTTCAGGGCTTAATTGAGAGTTTTTTTCAATGTCTCTTTAACTATCTGCATTTAAGATATCAGAGCAGTTTTTCTTGAAAATTTCTTAAAATGTGATGACTGTGTTCTATTTTTAACATGACTTTCAGGTAATCAATAATTAAATTATCTCTCAGTCTTTTCAAAGTCATTTGTTTTTTCTGATGAGATAATTCACATTCTCCTATTTTTTTCACTCTTTTGACATTGTTTTTATTATTTTTCAATGTCTAAGCTTCTGCTTGTCTAATTCTAATGTTTAAGAAATTATTTTCTTTAATGAGATTTTGTACATCTTTTCCTAATTGGCCAGGTTTGCTTTTTAAGCATTTGTTTTCTTTAATGATTGTTTTGGTGCCTCATTAGGGCAATTCTGTTTTTAATAGGTGTTTTTTTTTTTTTTAGGTTTTGTGTGTGCACGTTCTCCTTTACCAAACTTTTAATTATTTTTTCATACTTTTCTTTATTACTCATTTCTTTTCCCAATTTTCCCTCTATCTTATCTTTAATTTGTTGGGATTGAGTCCAATTAACATTTTTCTTTGAGGTTTTAGTTGTAGCTGTTTTTTCGTTGTTATCTTCTTCAGTTTCTTGATCTTTTCTGCCACAATTGTAGTTCTTTATGGCCAAGTCTTGTTGTTGTTTGCTTATTTCTCCAGCCTATTTTTTTATGCATCAAATTTTTATTTTATTTTTTTTCCAATTACATGTAAAAATGGTTTCTAATGTTTTTCAAAGAATATTGAGTTTTTATTTTCTCCCTCCCTCTCTCCACCTCCCTATCCCCCTTGAGATGGTAAGGAATCTCATACAGATTTTACATGGGCATTCATGTAAAACATTTTTATATAGCAATCCTTTTGTAGAAGGAAACTCATTGAAAAGTAATTAAGAAAGTGAAAAAAATTTTTTCTTTGATTAGGATTCAGACTATTCTTTTTCTCTGGAAGTAGTAGATGGCTTTTTTTTTATCATGAGTCATTGTATTGCTGAGAATAGTTGTTATTCACAGTTGTTCATTGCAAAATATTACTGTCACTGTACAATGTTCTCTTGGTTCTACTTCAAGTTTGTGGAAGTCTTTTCCAAGTTTTCCAAGTTTTTCTGAACTCTTCCTGCTTGACATTTCTTATAGCACAATAGTATTCTATTACAATTAAATACTATAACTTACTTAGCCATTCCCCAATTGATGGATATTCCCTCACTTTCCAAATCTTTTTTCCCCTAAAAAGTGTATCTGTATCTGTATTGTTTATCTGTAAGTCCTTCCCTGCCCCCTTTTATTTTTAATCTCTTTGCCATACAAACCTTTCTAAGTACAATACTATGGTATTGCTGGGTGATATAGCCCTTTGGGCTTAGGTCCATATTCCTTTTATGAAAGACTGAATCAGTTTACAACTCCCTCAACAGTGCATTTGTGTCCCAGCTTTTCCATATTCCCTCCAAGTTTTGTCATTTTCCCTTTCTGATATGATAAACCATCCTGATAGGTGTGGGATGGTACCTCAGAGTTGTTTGAATTTGCATTTCTCTAAATCTTGTGATTGGGAGCTGAATATTTGTTGTTAAACTGAACAGGTTTCAACAAATAATAATGTTGGTAATTTCATTATTTCTTTGAAAACTAAATTTGATGTGGTATAATAGGGAGAAAGCTTTATGCTCCTTCTAATGGAATATTATATTGTAATTGACTCACATAGATCGAATTCTCTTTTGTTTCATAGGTATAGGAGGCATTGCCAGCATGCCACCTCTCACAGCTGTTGCTCCAGTCCCAATGGCATCAATTCCAGTAGTAGGAATGTCCCCACCTCTCGTATCTTCTGTTTCCACAGCAGCAGTTCCTCCCCTGGCTAATGGCACTCCTTCTGTCATACAACCTCTGCCTGCTTTTGCTCATCCTGGTATGCAATCTGCTATATCTTAAGCCTAATTAAAAAATATTGTTGTATTCAAAGATATTTTCCCAATTATGTGTAATAGTAATTTCCAACATACATGTCCAAATTATGAGATCCTACAATCTCCCTCCATACCATCCCTTCCTGCATTTCGGAGATGGTAAGCCATTTGATCTGGGTCATACGTGTGTCATCATGTATACAGGATACATGTGTCACTTAAGCCTCATTTTCTTAATTTTGGGGTAATATTTGCTTTTATTGAATGTTCTGTATACCTTTGGTCCAGGCAGAAATATTGCATTGATTCACATAGTTTCTTCCTTGAGCAGATAAAAAAACACAGGTCCAACAGAGTGTCAAGGCGGTGAGGTTTGTGAGCGCGAACTGCAGGCGGCTGCCCTGTCGACACATACGGGCCCAATATTGACTGCATCTGCTCCTTTGTCATGTCCTGGTTAGAAAAGTTTAAAGCCCGCATTTCCATTTTCATCATCATGAACGATACTAAGTTGATCCGTATGTAGCCGTTGAAGGTGTACAACGTTCTTTACGCACAGGATCGCAGCTCATCAGAAAGTTTGCTTTTTAGCGTATCCGATCCAGCTTTGAGACGAGTCTGCCTTGTCACTGAGAAGCAAGCAGCCCCCGCAGGGGAGAACTGTGATATGGAAATCACTTTAAAAGACTGATATATATTAATTTAAGGTCGCCAAGGAATTCAGCTATGTAATTCCTAAATGAAAACTCAAGTCAGCAGTCAACCTTTTATGGTGTTTTAATTACAAACAGGAAGAAGAAAGTATTAGAGGGAGGGGGGAGAGGGGAGAGAAAGAAATAGGGCTTAAATACCCCCTCTGCTTAGGCTGGGCCAAAGGCCCATGGCCCTGGATAGCCGAGGCAAAGAAAAGAGATCAGTCCCTATCACTCACGTGACCAAAATGGAGAAACAGTCTGAGCGCCTCCACTCCAAGCACCAGGCTCCAACCACCTTTTTCCCTCCACACAGGAAGTCTCTGTGTGCTGTCCTCTACCTCATTTCCTGTCTCTCCCATGTGCCAATGATGGCTCTAGCTTGACCCAGGACCACCCAGAGGTCTGTCCTTTTTGCCCATGTCTGTTGAAGGCCATTTTCTCAGATAATTAAATCTTGAGTTTGCTGCAGCCCTTCCTGATCTTGTTACCCTGAGTAGGGTGGAGATTGTAGTTTCCAAGACCTGATTCTGTCATTCCAAGTATCTCTATTGTTATTGATCAGGAAATAGCCAAATCCCATCTTCTAAAGAATGGTCTGAACAGGGTGGAGTTGTTTTGAAACACAGAACACGTGTGTACGAAGGTGCTTTCTCTTTAAAAGTCTTTTTCTATGAAGGAAATAGAAGTCGCTCTGTTTAATTCCATGTCACACACGTACATGGAGACACACGACAAAACGATCTCAAATTTGTTATTTCATTTTGAAGCTTTGATACGAGTAATCTGTTTTAAACGTGTGATGGGAGTGCAGGGGATGGAGGGCCAGGCCTGGGCCAGGAGGACCTGGGCTCCACCATGGCGGTCACATTTCTAGCTGGGTCCACTCAGGCACATCACGTGAGCCCGTTGGCCCAGCCCTTGTCTGGGAAAGAAAGCATATGTTGACATCTGTATGCACACGGATGTGCCAGTGTAGACTGACAGGGATGCACTTGTATATGTTGACATGCACCTGCACATGTGTGTACATTTAGTTCACCAGCACACTAACATCTGAAGTCGGGGACGGGCCTATGATGAGACAAGATGATGGTTTGCCTGCAGAAATGGCGGAAGCTTCCACGCCTTACCCCTAAATTCATGCTAACGATTCGCCTGCTTTCTTTGCAACGAGCTGTTGGTCTTCTGTGGCCTCTGTTGAGTTGGCCAAACCGCTCTTGACGATCCCCCCAAGTTATGGCTGAATCGTCTGCTCACCGTCAGGATCAGAGATCGGATCTCTGTTGGGCCCTCCAAGCCTTCTCCCGGGCCCTTCCCGCCTTTGGCGTGGTCTCGGACTGTCCTCTGGGTCTGGAGACACTCCTTTTCTTGCTGCCCCTCGCATGCAGCACTCCCTGAGTGGAGTGTTTTGTGAGGCTGTGCCCCATTCCCGGGACTCTCCCCCCTCATCCCTCCTTTCCTAAGAGCTTCCTTGATGGCCTTGAGGGCTTAGCTACAGGCCCGTCTTCTGCAGGAAGCCATTCCCAGCGTTCCTCCCCTCTGAGACAGCTTTCCTCCGGGTGTGTGTGTGTGTGTGTGAGTGTGTAAATAAAGCCCTCACCTTCCTTCCTGGAGCTGATACCATGTATCGATTTCAAGGCGGAAGAGCAGTCAGGGCTCGGGAGGGGGGCTAAGTGACTTGCCCAGGGTCACCCAGGCTGGAACCCAGACTTTTTGGTGTCTGGTACTCCATCTACTGGGCCACCTGGCCGCCCTTTGTGTGTGTATTTTTATCCGTCGTCGTTTGCTTGTCGCTTGTCCCGTTAGACCAGGAGCCCCCTGAGAACAGGGACTGTCTTGCAGTGCTTTTATCGTAGGAGGAGCTGAAAGCCGTGAACAGTCATTTCTGGCAGGGCTGACCCTGCACCCACAAGGCATTCCTCTGCCCTTATCTGTCCAGGAGCACTCGTGCCTTTGCACACTTTCCACCCGGAAGCCTGGCTGCAGACTTAAAACAGGAGATAGGGATGGGGCGTGCCGTCTGCAGATAGGAAGTGAAGGCTGTTTTTGTAGCAAATGAGTCTGAATGCAAGTCCAAACTCATCCTTGGTGCCATACACTAATGTAATACAATGTAATGTAACACTGTATCATATCGCATGCGTATTTCACCTTACTGTACATAATAGAGGCACGTTACAGTATCATCTTAGGCATTATACACTGTCAGTCTACAGAGTATTGTTCTATGTGTGTCTTTAAGCAGCTAAAGAATTCTGCGACTGTCTTGACTCCTGTTAGTCTGAATGATTAAGAGCAGGGAAAGGAAAGCGGATTGGCATGGGCTTTCTTAGCACTACACCATGAACTGCAAGGGCAGTCAGGTGAGAAAGTGAACGTCTTCTAGTCAGCTTCTTGTGTCTTGAAGAGGGCTCTGCTATGGAAGACAGATGAACCATGTTTTCTGGGTCATATTTAAAGATGGCAGAACTTCATGGTTTTGTTGGTTAAAATAGACCATCCTTAGATAACTAAAATGACATACTCTCTGTTTCTTGTTGCAGCCACGTTGCCAAAGAGTTCTTCTTTTAGTAGATCCGGTCCAGGTTCCCAGTTAAATACAAAACTGCAGAAAGCACAGTCATTTGATGTGGCGAGGTAAGTCTGTTTGTCTTTCAGTGATACTGATGGGTGACTCGATTAAATAAATTCATTAACTATTCACTGCCTACATTTTAAAAGGAGCTAACAATCTTTATTACTTATTTTCTTATGACATAATTTCTGTAATTAAGCAAAACGTTATGAATGTCCCATAACTCATGCTGATACTATATTCTTTGAGGAAATGTAGGTTTTATTATTTCTTGTGTGCTTTGATGACCAAATATGTTTTTTCTTCATTCATTATTCATATCACCTATAAAGATACAGCCACTGTACGGTGTCCTTCTTCCAGGACTGACTTTCTTAAGCATTTTTGTGTCATGGATTTCGTTAGTGATCTGTGAAGCCTATGGACTACTAAGAATGTTGTTAAATGCATTAAAAATACATGGGATTACAAAGAAATCCAGTAACATTGAAAGATAATTATCAAACATTTTTTTATATGTCTAGAGGCTTGAAGTTAAGAACTCCTTTTCTAGGAGGAGAACGAGAAGGTCGTGGTAAAGAGTAAAATACTCTAAAAATAAATTTACTTAGAATTAGACATTTTTTTTTAAAACCCTTACCTTCCATCTTGGCTCCAAGGCATAAGAGTGGTAAGGGCTAGGCAATATGGGGGTCAAGTGACTTGCCCAGGGTCACACAGCTGGGAAGTGTCTAAGGCCAGATTTGAACCTAGGACCTCCCTCTCTAGGACTGGCTCTCAATGCATTAGACATTTTAAAATAGAGAATGGAATTTCCTTATGAAGATGCTAGGCAAAGGTACAGTTGCTATTACCACAGAAGATTTTGTTTTTTAAGCATTCCTCAGAATTTTCTCATAGATTTTATGTCTTTAGGTGGTAAAACCTAATTTCACTAGTATACATTAAAAGAAATGTTCCACTTAGTTCAGTTTTGTGGTTAATTGATTGTGAATCAGAAACATTTTTTAATTGAAAACTTTCTAAATGGGTTGGTTCATTTGCCTTCTGTTCTTTTACAGAAGAATATATTGAACATCATTTAAAAAATGTTTTGAAGAACTCTGTAGACCTTTGAACTTCTTACTGTAAAAGATCATTTTTCACCAGATAGTGCTTACGGTGTGCCCGTTAAGTAATAATGATGAAAGCCATGCAGGGATGTTTGTCGTATTTTTTCATTAATTTATGTACTAGCAGATCGAAGTTCCATGGAAGTTGGGTTTTTTTTAATTGAATCTTTGGGGTGAGTTTCTATTTTCATTTGATACCTTTCTTTTCACAATGTTGAACATGTTTCCAAATTTTCCGTTAATTCAGGGCTCCAGGTCTTTGGGCTTTTACTAAATATCCTCAGTTTCTACCCCTTGCCCCAAGAGTCTTCACAGCCTGAAGGGCTTTTTATAGTATCAAATACTAGTGCAGTTGGAATTAGTTCACCTGAACATGTCACTGTATTTTTAATACTAATAGTTTAAATTCCTCATAAAGATTCATAATTTATGACTAGTGTTGAATGTTTATTTTATTTTTAATTAACTTATTTAGAGTATTTTTAGAATGTTTATATTTTAAGAAGAGGACAGAACAGCCCATGGCTTGATAAGTTTCATCTGGGGCCGTATATGTATGTAACACTCCCTTTACTCTGTTAGTGCAAAAGAAAGATAAATTAACTTCTGATAAGCAAGTAAGAGTACAAATTAGCAGAATATTAGCTTATTTAAAATGATGGTATTGAAGCAGAATTCACAGTTGGATTCCTTTTTGTAAGTTTTTTCCCCTATTTAAAGAATTTTAAGAATTTATTGTAAATTTTGTCACCTTTTTAGAAATGATTTACTGTAAGTGATTATGTTTGTGGGCTAACCTTGTAGCAACTATTGTAAAATAATTTGCTCAATAGTTATATTATTACTTATTTGTAATTTGAAACAGTTGAATTTATGAAGACACTTTTCAGCTGCTAGACTATCTGCCATTATCTATTTAAATCCCAACATAGACAACTGAAATTAAAATAGAAAGTCTCAGCTTCTGGTTGTTTTAACTCTTGCAAAGTAACATGGAAATTAGCCATTAACAATGGAATGAAGGGAAATGGTTTAATGAAATGTTAATTGTGCCCCAAATCTATAGCGGCATATCACAATTAGTCTCAAAGAAAAGGCTACTTTAGGTTACCTTTTTTTACTAGTTTGTGTTCAGTTCCCCATACAAAAGTGTCACCATCAAAAATGATTTGGCATTCTCTGGATAGTATCATTTACGCTACGGATTTCTAAATAGATCTAGACCCAAAATGAGTCCTGGAAAGGGATTTTTCATAAGCCTACATCAGGACTTATTGGCAAGAGAATGCATTGTAAGGCCTGAATTGCTGCTTATCCTTCCTCTTTTTTTGGGGGGGGGCATTGATTTGCTGTAACTATTGGGTCATTTGTTACCTCATCAAGAAAGGTCTTCAGTGCTGTGTAGAGCTATTCTTGAAGCCAGAAAGCCCCGTCTTTGACATATCCTGGCTTAGTGTTCCTGGGCCAGTCAATTCACCTTTCAGTGTGCTAGGCCATTCTCTTAAGAGTTTTTCAGTTGCAGAGAACTGACTGGTCTACATTGTATAGTGGGAGTTTCCGTACCTGGGAGTCCCTGTCTGAGTGAAATGTCGGCTTAAATTGACATCCTTTGGTTAGAATGTAAACCTTTCATAACTGAAAAGATCTTATCATTTCACTTTAATAACAAATGTATTTTGATTTTTGGTCTGTGAAAAATTAAAAAAAATGTTAAGACTTAAGTACCTTTAAAGATGATAGTCCTTTCTTTAGAGAGCAATGGTATATGGTTAAGAACTATTATACTGTCTCACTTGCTTTTTGTCTGGCCATAATCATATAGTAAATAGAGTCTATCAGTTGCAACAACCACTTAAACTAAATTTATGTTGTTATGTTAAAAGTGAGAAAGCCAGATAGGTGGTTTAGTAGATTGAGAGCCAGATCTAGAAGTGGGAGGTTCTGGGTTCAAATTTGGTCTCAGACATTTCCTAGCTGTGTGACCCTGGGCAAGTCACTTAACCCCATTGCCTTGCTCTTGCTGCTTTTCTGCCTTGGAACCAATGCACAATTTTGATTCTTTGATGAGAACAGAAGGGGTTTTTAAAAGAAAGCAAATAAAGCATCTTTTTGGTAAATCAGAATTCTGAAACAGAAAATTAATAGAAATGAAACTATGTAACCAATGAAAATTTAAACTGCTTTTAAAAGAAAGCCAATTTAAACAAATCAATTAATAGGTAAATTCTTGCTTATAATTCTTTCTTTCTTTTTTTTAAAAATTCTTCTCTTAGTGCCTCTCCTGTGGCAGAATGGGCTGTCCCTCAGTCATCAAGACTGAAATATAGGCAACTGTTCAATAGCCACGACAAAACAATGAGTGGACATTTAACAGGTATGATATGTGAAAATTAATTTTTAAAAATATGGTATGTTTTTAAGTTTCATCCATTGCTCTCAATGAAAAACACTAAATTTTCTGTTTAAAAACTTCCAACAAAATATTTTAAAAACCCAACTTTGCTAAATTGCTTTTGTTCATTTGCTTGTTTTTGAATAGTATTTTCCTTTTTCTGTCTCCTTCATTTATGTTAATCTACTGGAAATGAATAGCTAATTTGCTTCTGTATCCCGTAATGGTTTTTCCATGGGAAAAACTCTTCTTTTTGGAAGTAAAGGAAGTGAGAATTATAATAATAATAATTCTAGCATTTATATATTAGATTTTACTTTTTTTTTAATTAAGGGGTTGGAAATCTTTATTAAAGTTTTTAAACTCATTTTTGATTATAGGAGGATTCCAGTATTACCTAGAATCCTTTTAAAGGATAGTCCTAATAGTCTTAAAATGGATTTTTTTTTTACTTTGAATATAAAGGAAATATATTTTTTAAAGTAGAGAAATAGCACTGATTCAAACAGCATTGGATGTATAATTAGAGAACTTGGGTTAAAAATATGAAATCTTCCACATAATTCCTGGATATCCTTAGACCAGTCATTTTATCCCTTAGAGCCGTGATGGTGAACCTATGACACATGTGCCAAAGAGAGCTCACAGAGCCCTCTCTGTGAATACTTGCACCCCCTCCCCCACCTCACCCCCGGGTCATTACTAGTAAGGCAGAGGGACTTGGGCAGAGCTGCTGTCCTTCCCCTCTTCACCGTGCTTGAAGACATTTTTTTTACTCCCCCATCCCACCTCTTCTCAGCAGCCCAATGGGAACACTTTTTCCCTCTGCTGTGTAGAGTAAGGTGGGGGTAGGCCACCCAGCACTTAGTTGGGAAGGGGTGCACAGGACATAGTCTCTAAATGGTTTGCATTCATTGCCCTAGATTCTCAGTTTCCTAATTCATAAAATGACGTATTTTATTAGATGAAACTCTTAAGGGACCTTTCAGTTCTAAACGCTAAATCTTGTGATCCAATAAAAGCATGTTTATTTATTAATTAGTATTAAATTATTTAACATGTTCTTGATGAGGGGAAATATTTTTGCAAGAACTTTAGTTCTTTTAAAATATTTTAATTGTTATTCAAAACACACTTTTATATTGGTCATTGATGTAAGAGCAAAGTCATATATAACCAAAACCTCAAAATAAAACTATAAATATACTGATATGAAAGACAACTCCAACTGTTCTTTCTCTGAAGATGGATAGCTCTCCCTGTCATAAGTCTTTCAGGATTGTTCCAGATCACTGCATTGTTGAGAATAGCCAAATTCCCATGTACAATCATCATCCATTATTATTGTGTACAATGTTCTCCCAGTTCTGCTTATTTTGCTCTGCATCAGTTCCTGGAGATCTTTCCTGCTTTTTTTTAAAAATCATTTTGCTTATCATTTCTTAGAGCAAACTTTAGTCCTTAGGAGGCATTATTTGCCAGGTTTTGATAGCTGTTCCTTAAAATTATAGATTTCCTTTCCTAAAGTCTTGTGTGTATGAGCTTGTGTCTCCTTCTGACTTTATAATATGGCAATGGCAATCCTATTCAATTAGTCTTACTCATCAAATCCAGTGAACATTTTTTTGACCTCCTCCTCTTCCACATAATAATCATCATCAGGAGTTTTGAATGTTCATGCCTTTTTGAGATCTCCTCCCCTCCCCTCCCCTCCCTTTCCCTCCCTCTTCCCAGTTGTCTAATGGTGCCTTTTTGTCTGCTTTATTATCTCCTCATCCTCTTTCTGATCTTTCAAGCTGGGCATTCCCCAAGGTTTTACCCTTGGTTCTCCTTTCTGAATATTCTTTCCCTTTGAAGTCTAATTCATTTCCATAGCCTGTTACTTCTAGGCAGATAACTCAAATCTAGATGTCCAGATCTGATCTGGTTCCTGAACTCTATACTCAAACCACCAACTGCTGACAGATCATCTCCACATAGATATGCCTTTATCTCAAAATGTATAAAATTGGGATTATTGGCTTTCTCTTAAAGCATGCTCTTAAACTTCCTCCATTATCTCTGTAAGTGGCATGATTTTAGTATTTAAAATAGTCTCTTTCAACTTTTTTCTTTCCCTTACCTTGTAGATCTCATATTCTACCAAGTTCTTTCATCTCCTACTTCCACTGTATTTTTAGCTCTGATTCTTCTTATTAGGGACAATACCCCTAGCACATTCATCCATTTGTAATACTATGATAGGACTCCTTTGAAGAGATTTTTCTTTTCAGTTCTGAATTTTCTCCATCTGCGCCTTCACCCTACCCATTGAGAAGGCAAGAAATTAAATACTCTAGAGTCTTGAAAAATGTTTTTCAACCTTAGTCATACAATGAAAGAAAGAAAATTAGAAAGAGTAAAAAATTTGAAAGGAAATATAATTCAATCCGCATCCAGAGTTCATCAAGTCTCTCTTTTCATCATGAGACCTTTGGAATTGTTTATTGTTGTTGCAGTTTTCATTAGAATTGCTAAGCTTTTTATAGTTGATTATCATTACAGTATTGCAGTTATTGTGCACAGTATCTTCTGGTTCTGCTTACTTCATTTTTTATCAGTTCATAAGTCTTCTAGGATTTTGTAATTCCATCCGCTTTGTAATTTCTTACAATACAATGATATTTCATTACAATCATGCTAGAACTTATTCAACCATTCTCCAATTAATGGCCATCCCCACAATGTCCAATTTTTTGCCATTAAATGAAGAGCTTCCATAAAGTTTTGGTACATATAGGCCCATTTCCTCTTTCTTTGTCTTTTTTGGGAGGTGTAGACCTCGTAATAGTAGTGGTATTGCTGGATCAAAGAGCACGCCCAGTTTTGTAGACCTTTGGGCATAGTTCCAAATTGTTTTCCAAAATGGTTGTATCAGTCTTTGTAAGAATCCTAAGAGGTCTTCTCGCTTTTCTTCCTCCTCTAATACATCCATCCTAATAATCTGCTTATTCACACCTACTGACATGTATTGTTTTTTAGGCAAAACCCCCCTGCAATTTTAGTGAATAGCTAAGAAGAGTTCGCAAATCAATACGTCATAAAGAATAGAATTCTAGTAAACATTCATAAGCACACTGTATGGATGAAACCTCAATTTTGCAAATAAGTCATTTCTGAATTTCTAAATCATTTATCTATCCCTTATTAATGTCTCCAAGTTTTGGCTAAATCAAGCATTTATTAAGTGCTTATTATGTACCGGGTCCTGGGGATACAAATGCAAAGAATGAAAGGATGCCTACAGTCATTGTAATTAGGGAAACAACATACATACACATATATGTGTATATATTTGCATATACATATTTATGTGTATAACATATAAACAAATATGTGTTAATATAAATGTATAGAAAATATATAACAAATAAATAAAATGTAGCTAAAAGCAAGACAATTAAAGCTGAAGATGATTAACACATAGAGGGGATCACAAAAGGCTTTCGAGTACGAGTTGATGCCTGAGCTCATTCCCGCAGGAAGTGACAGATGATTGCAAGCTTGGGTGAGAAGTAGCACAAAGGCAAGGGGGTAGGAGATTGAGTTGTCTGGAGGAACAGAAAGAAGGTCAATGTGCATGGATCTCGGGGTACAGTGAGGGTAGGAAGCCCCTCGTTGAGGACAGGCCATTACAAGCTTGAAAAACGTCGCAGAGGTTTCCAGAAGGAATCCCTGTTAATTTATTGAGGAGTGTGGTTGCATGTTCAGAGCTATACTTAAGGAAAATCACTTTGTGGAGAATTGATTAGAGTGCATGGAGACTTCACGTCTTGGTTAGAGTGACGTGGCAATATCTTAGACAGAAGATGAGTTTTATAGCAACATGTCTAGTGGATTAGCACGGGGACGAGACTTGAGGCACAGAGATCAGTTAGGAGGTCAGTGCAGTTGTCTTGTAAGATAGTGTTGCAGTTCTGAACTGTTGTGTTGGCTATTTGAGTAAAAAAGAAGGAATCGGATGAATATCTGAGAGAGTAGAAGGATTGGGGCGTATTAAAAACAAATTGAAATAAGGGTGAGTTTTGATACCAAAGTAGGACTATTTAAAAAAAACTTTGTTAAAAAATGTAGTGAGTCTGAGATATCTCTGGGAAATACAGTAAGAAATACCTAGATGTCAATGTGGGACTCACATTCAGGGGAGATACTAGAGAAGGATATTTAGACTTAAAAAAAAAAAAAACCAACAAAAAATAGCTCCTTACCTTCTCTCTTAGAATTGATACTAACTATTGGTTCCAAGTCAGAAAGGTAGTTAAGGATAGGTGGGTAGGGTTAAGTGATCTTCCCAGGATCACACTCCTAACAAGTATCTGAAGCTGTCCTAGAATATATACATTTTTAAGTCATCAGCATAGATGTTAATTAAATATTTGGAAACTGATGAGGACTCTTAAGAGAAAGAAAAAAGGCCCAGGAAAGAGATTTCAGCCCTGGTGGGTAAGAACAATGATCCAGTTAAGGGGACTGGAGAAAGAATGCTAAGATGAGTAGGAGGGCATCCAGGAGAGAGTAGAGTTTGTGAATTTTAGATTTTCTCCACCCTGATTAAATCTTTAAAATCCTAGCAACCAGGAATGTCCACACCCCTACTTAAGGATTAAGTGTTGAGGAGGATGGCCTATGACAGACATGTGCTGCAAATGACAAATCAGAAACAGCTGACAGACCCCTGGGCTGTCCTAAGGCAAGCTTAAGCTACCATTGGTACTTGTGAGATGCAGGAAGTGATGTAAAAAAAAAAGCCTATATATTCGAGGTACTTCCTCTTGCCAGCACTCTTTTGGCGGAGAGGTGGCTCTGGTTGGCTCTTTTTTTGGCAGAGAGGTGACTAGTGGCAGCGTGCTGGGTGTCTTGACATTTTGGTGTGGGTTTGGCCGTGAGCATCCTTGATACAATACTGGGAGAAGCTTAGTAGCATAGTTCAGGTGAGGCGTCTTCCCTGAGCTCTCTCGGAGTTTAGGCTGATTCCTTTTTTTTCCTTTACCTTTCCTAAAACACCATCCTCCTTGGAGGCTCCTCATCTTGGAGGAGGCCTCATGGCTGGAAAGTCTCTGAACTCCCCTTGGCTCAGACTAGGCCGAAGAAATTGTATACCCTTTTCCCTCTCTCTTCTTCTTAATTCTTTCTCTCTATATTAATTAAATCACCATCACATTCCCAAACTGACTTGAGTATTTTCATTGGGATTTGAATTAATCCCTGGCAACCAACTAAATTTATATTAAAGTGAAAAACTCCTAAATTTACCCCTAATCATCATGAATGCTCAAAAGGGAAAAAATATCCAGGAGGAAAGGATACTTAGCAGTGTCCAGTGAAGAAGATGGATCAAGAAGAATGAGGTCTCAGAAAAGACCTTCAGATTGAGCAGTTAAGAGATCACTGATAACTTTGGAGGGACCATTTTCAATTGAATGATGAGGTTGAAAGCCAAATTACAGAGGACTGAATAAAAGGAGACATGGTAGAACCAACAAGGGCAGACATCTTTTTAGACTTTTATATGAGAAATGGAAGAGAGAGAGAGAGACAATATGAAAGCTTATGGGAATGGTAAAGTCTAGGGTAGTGATGGCAAACCTTTTTAGATACTGTGTAGCATGCCCCACCTCTCCAGACTGAGTGCCCTGCCCCCTCCTGAGACCAAGTCTCTAGCCCCTGGTGCTCTGCTTAGGGGAAGGGAGTAAGTGCTTTCATTGGGCTGCTGGGCAGAAGGCTGGGGAGACAGGGTGGAGAGGAGGAAGGTAGCAGTTCTGCGGAGTCCCTCTGTCTTTTTAATAACTAATTCCAGCGGGCGATGGTATGCATGCCCAAAGAGAGGTCTGTGTTTGCCATCTTTGTCATGCGTTCCATAGGCTTACCATCATAGGTCTAGGTGTTTTTTTTCTGTTTTTTTCCAGATGGAGAGACTTGGGTTTGTTTAAAGACAATGGTAAAGCATTTAGTAGATAAGAAGTTAAAAGATTAATTTAAGAGAGGGGATAATTGAGTAGATAACCTGTTGCAAAAGATGAAAAGCAACGTCATCAGGAACACATATAGAGGGTTTGACCATGACAAGAAGAGCAAAGGAGAAGAGAGTTGGAAGTGTAATCAAGATTTTTTGAGATGAAGAGGAGGGGGGGAAAAGAATGGCCTCATTTTTCTAAGTAAAGTAAGAACTGAGATACTCAGAGAGGATCTGTAGAGGAGGGGGTAAGTGTGAGAAACTTGATGACATGAGAAAAAGTTTGAAATGTATTCTATGATATTGAGATAGGAAACAATTAGAAACATTAGGATTGTCTAAATTTAGTTAGGGCTCTGATGATATGGGATAACAAATTTATATTATACCAGTCTATCTGATTGTGTGATTTTATCCATTTTTTAGCAGTAGGAGGATAAAAGACATTTTTGGTAGTAATCCAGGATGGGGGTTTAGTGAGAGATGAATTTTGATGGAACATGAGGCCAAAATATTTGAGAGAGAAGGAGTCTAAAGTTGAATTGGCTTGCTAAGTTGAGATTTGGAAAGAAAGAAAAAGTGAATTTAGAGCTGGAGTCTGAGAAAATATTTGGGGTGGAAAAATGGGTAGAAGAATTGATGGACATTACCAATCCAAGGATAAGTTTAGGAGGAGTGAGGGAGATTGATAGATGGAATAGTAGGGGACTATATTTTTAGGTAATGGAATATCAGAATTCTGACGTTTAAAAACCAATATGTCCATCCTTCTTTAATAGTCGCTTCTGTTTTACTGATATTTGCATTCTTTTCTGTTCTGCTTCCTAGAATATGTATACTTAAATCATTATAAGCAATCAATACAGGGGGGTACAGTATCAGTATGTAGAGCACTGATTTTTACCTAATATGAATAACTATTAATTCATCCTGTTAACTTTTTCATGGTGTCTGTTAGGTCCTCAAGCAAGAACTATTCTTATGCAATCAAGTTTACCACAAACTCAGCTGGCTACAATATGGTAAGAAATTAAAAGTGTTTTTAATACTCAGATATAGTTAGACTCAGAAGTATTTTATATTAACCCTTTTTTAGTTTTTTAAGAGAGATAATGAGTGAAATTCGAGTACTGTTTATGGATCTTAACCAGTGAGACTTGAGTGTTGGGAATAACTAAAATAGTTCCTGTAATGACTTGTGCCTGACACGAAAATCAATCATATGAGTTTATATGCTGAATAGGTCATTGTATTTGTGTTGTGGAGGCAAGAGGGGATCACTATTAGTTTATCAAATAGAATGGTTGCATGATCAGAGTTGTACTTAAAATCTCTTTGTGGAGAATTGATTGGCATGCATGGAGATATTATATTGGTGTATGTTTGTATATATATGTATATATGAATGTGTGTACATGTAATGCATATATATTTTACAGATCTTATTTTCTTTTTTTTCAAAATTTTTAAAAATTTGGTTAATTTCAAACATTATTTTTGGTTACAAAAGTCATATTCTATTCCTCCTTCCCACCCCCCACCCCCACCCTTCCTGTAGCCAATGCTCAATTCCACTGAGTATTACATAAGTCCTTGATCAGAACCTATTTCCATGCTGTTAATGTTTGCACTAGGATGTTCCTTTAGGGTCTATATCCCCAATCATATCCCCCTCGACCCATGTAATCAAGCAGTTGTTTTTCTTCTGTGTTTCTACTCCCACAGTTTTTCCTCTGAATGTGGATGGTGTTTTTTTCTCATAGATCCCTCAGTGTTGTTCATGATCACTGTACTGCCACTAATGGAGAAGTCCATTACATTGGATGGTACCACAGTGTATCAGTCTCCGTGTACAATGTTCTCCTGGCTCTGCTCCTTTCACTCTGCATCAGTTCTTGGAGGTTGTTCCACTTCCCATGGAATTCCTCCACTTTATTATTCCTTTGAGCACAATAGTATTCCATCACCAACATATACCACAATGTATTCAGCCATTTCCCAATTGATGGGCATCCCCTCATTTTCCTATTTTTGGCCACCACAAAGAGCTCAGCTATGAATATTCTTGTACAAGTCTTTTCCCTTATTATCTCTTTGGGGTACAAACCCAGCAGTGCTATGGCTGGATCAAAGGGCAGACACTCTTTTGTTGCCCTTTGGGCATAGTTCCAAATTGCCCTCCAGAATGGTTGGATCAGTTCACAACTCCACCAGCAGTGAATTAATGTCCCTACTTTGCCACATCCCCTCCAGCATTCATTACTTTCCTCTGCTGTCATGTTAGCCAATCTGCTAGGTGTGAGGTGGTACCTCAGAGTTGTTTTGATTTGCATCTCTCTGATTATAAGAGATGTAGAACACTTTTTCATGTGCTTATTAATGGTTTTGATTTCTTTAACTGAAAATTGCCTATTCATGTCCCTTGCCCATTTATCAATTTGAGAACGGCTTGATTTTTTTATACAATTGATTTAGTTCTTTATAAATTTAAGTAATTAGACCTTTGTCAGAGGTTTTTGTAATGAAGATTGTTTCCCAATTTGTTACTTCCCTTCTAATTTCAGTTACATTGGTTTTGTTTGTACCAAAACTTTTTACTTTGATGTAATCAAAATTATTTTACATTTTGTGACTTTTTCTAAGTCTTGCTTGGTTTTAAAATCTTTCCCTTCCCAAAGGTCTGACGTATGCTATTCTGTGTTCACATAATTTACTTATAGTTTCTTTCTTTATGTTCAAATCATTCACCCATTCTGAGTTTATCTTGGTGTAGGGTGTGAGATGTTGATCCAAACCTACTATATCCCACACTGTCTTCCAATTTTCCCAGCAGTTTTTATCAAATAGTGGATTTTTGTCCCCAAAACTGGGGTCTTTGGGTTTGTCATAGACTGTCTTGCTGAGGTCACTTATCCCAAGTCTATTCCACTTATCCTCCTTTTTGTCTCTTAACCAGTACTGTAAAGATTAAAATTTAGGGGAGACTGAGGCAGGTAGAAATTAGTTTCTCTCTGCAAGGAGCATTATATTTTTAGATGTTTATTGAAGATTAAGGATTAAAGAAAATACAGGATAAGGAAAACGTGCCTAGGCCAGGGAGGCCTAGACAAGACCTCACCTACATTATGGAAAGAGCCATGTCTGCTCCAAAATGGAAGTCCAAAAGGAGACAAAAGCCTTTGCCACCAGCTTAAATCCTTCCTTGATCTCGGCCCACCTCAGAATTCCTGTGAGATTACAAAGCATTTTGGGGAAGTGGAGCAAGGGCTTGTGGGGATTGAAGTCCAGCATTCAAATATCAATTTTACATTCCCCCCGTTTGATCCTCTGGGAAGAAGTCCTTCCCCAAAGGATTACAAAAATATAATCAATTTAAAGATTACAATAATTACAATAAGAGAGAAAAAAAAAACCAATAATTGCTGGACGCATTGACAGAAAGCCAGTTAGGGGGCAGTCCCCTTTGGCATGAAAGTATGCATGCAAATAAATGTTCATTAACCACACACAAAGTTCATTTTTGTGCAGTTCGTGGTCTGGAGGCTTCTTCATGATGGCTTCTCCAACAGTTCAGTTTCTGGATTCAGAGAAGTAGCATCTTCTTTACCTAAAATTCTTCTCAAAAGGAATTTAAACTTTGCAATTTAAATAATGATATTTTTTACATTCCCCCTGTTAAGAGGGTGATTGACAAATACAGGATCACTTAGGGATGCATGTCTGAGGTATGAGGTATATGAATCAGTTGGTAAGTGAAATTAACAAAAACATCAGAAAAATCCAAAAGAAAAGAAAAAATTTCTGGATGAAAATATAGACTATCAAAGTCTTATGTGTAAAAATTCCAAGTAAAAGAAAAATAAATCTATAGCAGGTCCTTGAATCAGGGCCCAATTAAAATGATCTAAGCAATGATGCATTTACCCAGTCAGTAGCCAGGACTACATAAAGGTACCACACTATGAGAGGCAGAAAAGAAAGGGACCAGATTATAGAAGCCAAGTAGGAGACAAGTTTTGGGGATATTCCTCTGTGAGTATTTTCAGAGTAAGTGTGGACACAAGGAAAGCCTATGTCTAGCAATTATAAACACAGTAACCTCGAATCTTCACACTAGGTTCAAGACCTTTGTATTGGCCTAGAAGTGCATCAATCCATCCTGGATTGGCTTTTCTTTGGCTCTGTGCAATGGCTGTTGTGTCCTGGAATCTTGTCCTGGAATCAGACAGAATCATTAAGCAAAGTCCCATAATTTTTTAAATAATTAGTGGCATCATTTTTATAGTCACAAGCTTTTGGGCATTCTTTGACAAATGTATTTCAAACTTATAGTACTGAAAAATCAAAACCTTAATGCTGGTGACATGTGCTTTAAATATAAAAAGGAGAGAAAAAAACAAATAGTATATTGCACATGCAAGAAAAATATAATAATAGGAGAGCTTTAAAAAAATTTAAAAATATAGGTTATAATCATTGACACTCTGTGTCAGCTAAGAAAATATAAAATGCAAGGCTTTCTCACCAAAAATGAGATCCATTTCCTCTTAATATCTGGCCATGCTCACTGTGAGTAGAAGGCAAATGAATTGAACAAGGTTAACAATTTTTCATTTTTAAAAATACAGTAGTACAAATATGTAGTTATCAAAATCCCCAAAATTCTCAATAGCCCAATTAATTACAATAGCAAACAAACACACTTTCATATTTCACATAAGTTGCTGTATGGCATTTAAGAACCTATGAATTGATGGATATTTGTCACAAGTTTTTACAATCATAGCAATCTTTCAACCTTGGTAATAAACATATTTTTAAACAAAGTAAAACTCATCTTGGGTTAAGAACATAATCAAGAAATCTATATATCATTCTGGTGCAAGTAAAATAGTGAGCTGAAGAGTATAAATAAAGGGGCACTCCTTTTTTTGGAGGCTTTTTAAGTGTACAGATGCCCTGAGATTAACTGCCCAACTTCCATTCACATGTGGGAAGGTTGGGGTTTATAAAATGTATTTCACTTCCTCTACTAGAATGGCCTTACCTCATAGTAGGGACAGGCAAAAATAACCGGAGATTGTTAAAAAAAATTACAAAAATCATATTTAAAAAACCCTTAAAATCATTTGAGGTATTTAGCACATTAAAATTTTCCAAGGTTGTTATACAATTATAACCAGTTCTGAAGACCATCCATCCTCAGAAAAATAGAAAAAAGCTGTTTTTTCTTTTTTTTTATATGGGCTTAATTACAATAAGATTTGTTCAGTACAGTTATAGGGGAAAAAACAACAGAATTTTAAAACTCAGAACATTCAAAATAAATTCAATCAACCTTCAGTGTAAGAGAATAATATTGAATCCAGTAACATATGAATTTAACATCACAAAGTTAAACCTTAAACAAAACAATCAGGAAAAATGCAATAGAGTACAGAGATTTTTATAAACCATTGGAGTCTGAAATGCCTTAAAATTTCCAGTCTTTAAGTTCCTTGGGTTCTTATCCATTTAAATGTCTATTGTCCGAAGGCAGAGTGGTAAGGGCTAGGCAATGGGGTTTAAGGATCTGCTCAGGGCCTACAGCTGGGAAGTATCTGAGGCCAGATTTTAACCCAGGACCGCATGTCTGTAGGCCTGGCTATCAGTTCGCTGAGCCATCCATTTGCCTCCCCAAAGTTGAATCTTTGGGCTGAATCTGCTACCTGATAGGCAGGTGAAGTCAATGAAATTACCAGAAGAGTCAAAAGGTATCCTTTTAAATAGCCCATTGCTTAAAAGTCTTTTTGAAAAGTCTGTTTATTCTCTCTAGTTTCTTTTTTTTTCTCTCTCCCCTTATATGATACCTCCTCCTGCCCCAGTCCACGTGGAGCCCAGGCTGCCCACATGGAGCCAATACCCCCATTTGTTAGTTACCAGCTGATAGAAATGAGTAATATGCTCCAAGGCTAGAGTTTGTTGGGCAGGCAGGTCACCAGATGCAATCTTGGTTGAATTAGGTGGGCCAGGTGAGCGAGAGAAAATCTGCCAGGGGTGGGCAGGGCCGGGAGCCAGAGTACCAAGTGAGGAAGATCGGGGCTGCAGGCAGGAAGCGACGGGCTGAGCCCGGTGGGGTGGGTGGCAAATGCAACAAGTCTGGATCCAGCAGCAGCTTTGCGAGGGTAAAAAACCTTGGCCAGAGAGATGTGGCTCAAAAAAAAATTTTTTCTAGGTACTAGCTATTAAAGATTAACTAAAGATCAGAAAAGAAATCAGAAGATTGAGATTTTTTTTTTTCCCATTAGGTCGCCAACTGTAAAGATTAAAATTTAGGGGAGACTGAGGCAGGTAGAAATTAATTTTTCTCTGCAAGGAGTATTATATTTTTAGATGTTTATTGAAGATTAAGGATTAAAGAATGGCTGGAACAAAGGGCAGACAGTCTTTTATCGCCCTTTGGGCATAGTTCCAAATTGCCCTCCAGAATGGCTGGATCAATTCACAACTCCACCAGCAATGAATTAGTGTCCCCAGTTTGCCACATCCCCTCCAGCATTCATTACTTTCCATTGCTGTCATGTTAGCCAATCTGCTAGGTGTGAGGTGATACCTCAGAGTTGCTTCGTCTTGCATCTCTCTGATTAGAAGAGATTTAGAACACTTCTTCATGTGCTTATTAATAGTTTTGATTTCTTTAACTGAAAATTGCCTATTCATGTCCCTTGCCCATTGATGAATTGGAGAATGCCTTCATTTTTTGTACAACTGGTTTAGCTTTTTACGCATTTGAGTAATTAGACCTTTGTCAGATGTTTTTGTAATGAAGATTGTTTTCCATTTTTTTGCTTCCCTTCTAATTTTGGATGCATTAGTTTTGTTTGTACAAAACCTTTTTAATTTGATGTAATCAAAATGATTGGTTTTACATTTCGTGATTTTTTTCCTAGCTCTTGCTTGGTTTTAAAGTCTTTCCTTTCCCAAGGGTCTGACAAGTATACTATTCTGTGGTTGCCTAATTTGCTTATAGTTTCCTTCTTTATATTCAGGTCATTCACCCATTCTTAGTTCATCTTGGTGTAGAGTGTGAGATGTTGAGCCAAACCGAATGTCTCCCATATTGTCTTCCAATTTTCCCAGCAGTTTTTTTATCAAATACTGGGCCCAAAACTGTTATCTTTGGGTATATCATAGACTGTCTTGCTGAGGTCATTTACCCCAAATCTATTCCACTTATCCTCCTTTCTGTCTCTTAGCCAGTACCAAATTGTTTTGATAACCACTGCTTTATAGTATAGTTTGAGATCTGGGACTGCAAGTCCTCCTTCCTTCGCATTTTTTTTTCATGATTTCCCTGGATATCCTTGATATTTTGTTCTTCCAAATGAACTTCATTACATTTTTTTCTATTCCAGTTAAAAGTGTTTTTTGGTATTTTGATGGGTATGGCACTAAATAAGTAAATTAATATGGGTAGGATTGTCATTTTTATTATGTTAGCTTGTCCCAGCCATTGCATGAGTAAGCAATGTTTTTCTAATTGTTTAGATCTAGTTTTAATTGTGTGGAGAGTGTTTTGTAGTTGTGTTCATATCGTTCCTGTGTTTGTCTCGGCAGATAGATTCCTAAGTATTTTATATTGTCTAGGGTGATTTTAAATGTAATTTCTCTTTGTAATTCTTGCTGCTGAAATGGGTTGGAGATATATAGAAATGCTGATGACTTAATGCGGGTTTATTTTGTATCCTGCAACTTTATTGTTGATTGTTTCAACTAGCTTTTTGATTGATTCTCTAGGATTCTTTAAGTAAACCATCATCTCTGATAGCTTGGTCACCTCATTGCCAATTTGATGGGAATAAGTTAAGCTGGCTTGGGCTTGATGTGCTCTGAGGCCAAAACCTCCTGGAAGGCTGGAGAAAATATGGAGGATCTCCACAGTTCTGGCCAATCTGCCTGCTCTGAGCTCCCTCTCCATCTCCTTCCCCACCCTCTGTGTTCGACACTTTGTGCTTGGTACTGCCCTGCCCACAAGGTACACCCTCCAGGCCAGCACGTTTGCCCATCCAGAGGTTCCCACTGCTGATGGAGGCTCAATGCTCGAAGTGGGTATGGGGAGGGGCCCTGGGACCATTCTTCTGCCTTCCCCTTTAACCAGAGTATTCTTGTATTTTGGCTTTTGAGAGGGCCGTGCCTTTTGAATTGAGTCCAGCAGAAGTGTTCCTTTGCTTTTTCTTGTTGTTAGGTTTGATTTTCCTTCCCCTAGGAGCATTCAGTTTGTGATTGGTAAGGAAGGGTATTCAGAGGTCTCAACTTTTGCTCCTTCTAGTCTGCCATCTTGACTCCGCCTTTTATTTCTAGCTTTTCAGGTAGACCAATGATTCTCAAGTTGTCTGTCTTTGCTCTGTTTTCCTGATCTGTCATCTTCTCAGTGAGATATTTTATGATTTCTTTCATTTTGTCAGTCTTTTGACTGAGCTTTATTTATTCTTGTTGTTTTGCAAGATCATTGCCAGTTGCCTAATTCTGGTCTTCAAAAACTGGTTTTCATTTTCAGTTTGGTCTATACTGCTTTTCGTGGCTTCCAGTTGTTTCTCACATTGGGAATTCTTGTCTTTTAAACTTATTTTCTTTTTGAACTATTTCCCCCTTTTCTTGCCAGAAGGCTTCCATCTTTTTGATTAGCTCCAATTTAAATTCTTCAAGAGCTTGTGGACAATTTCCATTGTGGGGGGGAAGGTTTTGGTGCATTTATTTGAATTTCCTCCTCTATTTCCTTCGTAGCCTGGGTTTTTCCTGCATAAAAATTTTCCAGGATCAATCCTTTCTTCTTGTTTTTCTTGGAGGGAGATTGCTGTTCCTGGGCAGTATTTGCCATCACTGTGGAGGTTTTTTTTCCCCTTTTTAGTCAGAAATCTGAGTGAGATGGGCAGGCTCCCTGTGTATGTAGTTAAGGAGGAAGGATTTTGCCTGAGGCAAGCTCTTGAATCTCTGCAGCTTCTTATGTTTGCTGCCCTTCTCTTTGCTATCTTCCAGTGAGTGCCTATGGTCTGTGCTCTTCAGCCTGCTGGGATTTCGGGTGTAGTTGCTTTCAGGGGTAGGTCTTTGGTGATCTTAGCTCCCAAGGACCTAGAGATGCCCCTTACTCACTCATAGAGGTGCTCCTCGCTCACTCACTGATTCTGCTATGAGACCCTAGCTCCATAGGTGGGGTGAAGGAGGGTAGATCCGCTCGGATTTTGGTGGGAGCTTTTTCACCCCCTTATAATGTGGAAGTGCTCAGATCCCAAGTACCTTCAATATTGCTCCCTACTGTAGAGTCCCTTCCTTCTTCTGAATTTGTTTTTTTTGGTCTTTTGAGGTAGTCTTTATCTGTGGGTGTTGTGTAGAGGACGAGTTTTGTATCTAGAGTGCCGCCATGGTTACCCTGAAGTTAGATCTTATTTTCTACAGTGAACATTGATTTGGTGTATTCTATTTTCAGTCAAAACTCTACTCACCAGCTACTTGTTAGTATGAATGGGAAAAACTAAAGGCACTTGTTTTTTATCATGCTATAGTCATTGTATCCCCAAGCTTCAGAAGTCTGAACTACTTTTTAAATTATTATGGGACTCTGTAAGCTTTTGAAGGTTTCTGAAGCCCAGGTCCCATCCAACTCTGGAGGGGAGGTGTTTTTAGAATTATATGACTATATTATTTCCTCTACTCCAACAGTATATAAGAATATTACAGAATGATTGTTCTTCCCAAATATTATTTTTAAAGTATATAATACTATCTTGCAGGAAACGTTGTTGTTGTTTCAGGGGAGGGGTGTGTCTTTCTTACCCTGTCTTAGCTAAAACAGTGCTAGTGTTTGAGCCAAAAGGTATTTGGGGAGTTAAGGTAAGGATATAAATGTTCATAAGTGGTTCTGCCTCCTTTAAAAAGAGAGAGTTGGGGAGGCCAGCTGGATAGCTCAGTGGCTTGAGAGCCAGGCCTAGAGAGGGGAGTTCCTAGGTTCAAATCTGGTCTTAGACACTTCCCAGCTGTGTGACCCTGGGCAAGTCACTTTACCCCCAATGCCTAGCCCTTACCACTCTTCTGCCTTGGAACCAATACACTGTATTGATTCTTAGAGGGAAGGGAAGGGCTAAAAAAAAAAAGAGGGAATTGGGGACAAATTAACTACAATTTATGTATAATTGGAGTGGTGGATAAATGAAAGGAATCAGAAAAGTTTTCCCTAGGAGGTAGCACTTGTGTTGAACCTTGAAGGAAGTTAAGAATTTCGAGAGGAGGAAGTAAAGAGGGGATACATTCTAAATAAGAAGGAGGAGAGCCTTTGTAAAACCAAGTTAGAAAATTTGGATCAGAGTTAAGCCTAGCAAAGCTGCCAAAGTCTTCAGTACAAAATAAGAAGGATCATAGTACTAATTTCTGACTATTGTTTAGTTCTTTGAAGTTTGTAAGGCATTATATCTCAATAGGTATATGTAAGAGATTTTTAGAGATTAGTGTGTATAAAATGTGTATATGTGTGTGTAATATATTAGCTTCATGATGCATAAAAGAGGGATACCAACGTCATAGGGCTTTTGTAAAAGAAAAGTAGGAAGAGATAGACAAAAGATAGATACATCATATTATATACATTATGCATTGCAATTATAGTGTATGTATTATATGTACACAAAATAGATTTTCATGTACATATCATCATTTATATGTATAATGTATAAAATGTTATATAATTATCTATGTAATTTATACTATATAAAATATATGCCCATTATTTAGACACAAAAATTCATATATACATTTCTTTTATATGCATAATGTATTCATAATACCTGTATATACATGTAACTCTTGTGTGTATATATCTCATATGTGTATTTGTGTGTGTGTACACATCTTTTTCGCCTTAGAGTAAGTAGCTCGAGGAGGTTAATAAGTAGCTTTTATTATCCTTCTGAATCTAAGACAGAATTTGGTTGACGTGCCCATAGCCACCCATCTAGTCAGTGTCTGTGGCAGGATTTCCCTGATTTCAATTACACATTTCTGTCCGCTCAGCTACGCTAGTTGTTTCTCGATGGCCTGATACTTAGATAACATGAAAATTTTCTTCAAGACGACAGTCGTAAAAATAACTGGGCGAAAAGTCATTTGAATCTTTAGGATCTGTTTTCCTGGGGAATATGTGCAAAGGTGTTGGTGTAGTGCTTGAGAATATCCTAATTGCAATATCGAGATACATCGAGCTTTAATTTCACTTGTTGGTATAGAAGACAAAAGTAAGAAAGAGTTTTTCTTATTCTAATAACGTCCCTGAGTTTTAATAAAAGAATGTAATGATGATACTTTTGATGTTTGGCTCCATAGGAATCTTTCAGATATTGATCAAGATGGGAAACTAACAGCAGAAGAATTTATTCTGGCAATGCACTTAATTGATGTGGCTATGTCTGGCCAGCCCCTGCCACCAGCACTGCCTCCAGAATATATTCCTCCTTCGTTTAGGTAAGAACAGTATGATTCTCTTCCTCTGTTTCAAACTTTCCTACTTTATTGTTTTTTAATAATTGCTACTTTCAATGGTGTTTCTCAGTTCTCGTCCTTCTTGACCTCCTGAGTCTTTCTGTATTGTCTGGAGTCAGCATGGAGTAGTGGACAGGGTCCTGGACTGGAAGTTAGTAAGCACTGAGTGCAAATCCTACTTCAAACACTCACTAGCTGTGTGACATTCTTGTCTCACCTCTTTTGAGCTATTCTGGGCCCCTTTCTCTTGTTCTCCCGAGCTCACATAACTTCAGCTGTCATCACTATGGAGATATATTCCGAATCTCTCCCTCTCTTTCTCTCCTTGACCCCTTTCTCTAATCTCTTTGTGATACTCCCCAGCCTTTCTTCCCTTCACACAAGAGCCACCATAGATCAAACCTTCATTACCTCTCCCCTGGGCGGCTTGATATGCCCCTCCTAATTGATCTACCTGCGATTCAGCCTCTCCTTGCTCTAGTACAATCTCCTAGTGCTGCCATATTTGATGGTCCTGTCACCGTCCTAACCAGATTATGCCTCTGTTCAGAAAGCTTCAATGGCTTCCTATTGCTTCTAAAATAAAACACAAGCTTACTTGTCATTTAAAGCCCTTCCCCATTTGGCTCCAACTTCTCTTTCTAGATTGATTGGATATTTCTACCGTCTTAACCCAATTGGCCTTCTTGCTGTTCCGCATTCTTGATAGTTTATCTCCCTCTTTATGACTTGACTTAGGAATTTCATTGTCATTTGCTTGTCTAGGAATCCTGAAATCCCCTCCCCATTCCTTCCCTTCAAGGCTCAACTTGAGTGCCACTTAAAGGCAGCGTATGGGGCCTTAACTGCTTTTCACTGCCGTTAGGACTCCCTCCTTCCCCAAATACCTTTTTATTTCTATTATCTCTGTTCATTTTGTGTCCCTCCGGTAGATTGTTTCTTGAGAGAACAGTTAAATTTCATTCTCTGTATCCTCAGTGTGTAATAGGCACTTAAAATGTTTATGGAATTGACCCCTGGGGCAAATTACTTAGCTAACTTATGCCATCGGTAAAATGGTGACAATAATACCTGCCTCACTGGGTTTTTAGGAGAATCAAATGAGATAACAGACAGAATATTTTATAATCCTTAAAGTACTATATCATAATAACTAGCATTTTTATAATGCTTTAACATTTGTACAGCTTTTTACATGTAATTTCATCTGATCCTCACAAGAACCCTGTGAGAAAGTTGGAATTGTTATCCCCATTTTACAGATGAGGCAATTAAAGCTTAGAGCTATTGAGTGACTTGCCCAGAACCAATTACATTAAGCAAACATGAGTTATATAAATGCGAGCTATTATTATTACAATATTTTGTTGTGGGAAGTGAATATAAATTTATAAGTAAATTTTATAAGCTTCATAGCTCCTGAATCTGTCCATTAACCGTCTTATTCTACAAAATATTCTTGATGTTTCACTCTAATTTTTCTGTTTTATTTCTTATCCAAAATTTTTGTAAAAATAATTTAATGAATTACAAGTGAGAAACCCTTTACTGTTATTTGCTCCCCTCTTCCAAATGTAGGTTAATTTTGTTACTATATTCATTTTTTTTTAAACCCTTACCTTCCTTCTTGGAGTCAATACTGGGTATTGGCTCCAAGGCAGAAGAGCGGTAAGGGCTAGGCCATGGGGGTCAAGTGACTTGCCCAGGGTCACCCAGCTGGGAAGTGTCTGAGGGCAGATTTGAACCTAGGACCTCCCGTCTCTAGGCCTGGTTCTCCATCCACTGAGCTACCCAGCTGCCCCCGTTACTATATTCATTTTATAAAGTAGTACAAAGGGTAGGGTAAACACAATGAGAATCAGAGAATCTGAAAAATGTCTCTCATTCTAGTTATCTTCTTGGTGTATGAGTTTGGGTTAACATTGTGCTTTTTTTGTACCCTTTCCAAGTATATTAGGAAAATCTTCTTTCCTAAGACGTTTTTAGCCCTCTTCGTTATTAGTACCAGGGTGATATTACATCAGATAGTAAGTAATGCCAGTAGACTGACACAGCACCGGTGTGTGGTCCCATTTTCTTGAACATTATAAACTTCTTGCACAGGTTCAGGGCTAGGATTTGATCATTTTTGTGGCTTTTGCATGCACATCTTTTGGGAAGTAAGTAGCACAGCTGTCACCCCAACCTCCTGCCTTTCCTCAGTTATATGTGGAATTTGTCCTTAACATACACTCTGCATCTCATTCGTGTAAACGTCGGTGCTCATGAGAGTTCCGTCCTAATCCTGAGATAGATGCTGTCCTGGGTGTGCCCTGATGGTTTCCCATGCTCAAATAGTCTTTAACTCCGTACTTCAATTTTCTGATAGTTAAATAGTACGAATACCTGCTCTTTTCTCTGCAACCATCGCCGAAGAAAGAAAGGCAGGGGGAGGGGAACGGGTTGAGGGCCATTTTGGGTTGTCCTTGTTTCATGCGTTTGAGGGCCAGAGAATTCATAGCCTTCGCCTGTTGGTGATGAGCTTCTACTCACAAGTGGTGAGGCGGTGGTCCTCGGAGAGGAGACCTAATTGATGTTTGCTCTCCAAGCCTTTCTGTGATCATAGACAGGATGGTGTGGCCGTAGAGCTAAACCGGGCAGAATCCTGAAAAGCTGGCTGGTCCGTTGGCTGTTCCCCCCTAGACCCTATCGGACCCTTCAATTGTTTTTTCCCTCATATTTTGGTAACTATTTCCGTAGAATTGGTTTCCTTGGTGATCCTGTATGTGTGATTGTTTCATGCTTTAAAAAGTTTAATTCCAAACAGTTACTCTTGGAAGAAAATAATGATAACTGGCCTTTTGTACTTACAGAAGAGTTCGTTCTGGCAGTGGTATATCTGTTATAAGCTCTGTATCTGTAGACCAAAGGTTACCAGAGGAACCAGTGTTAGAAGAGGAGCAGCAACAGCTGGAAAAGAAGTTACCTGGTGAGTTATCTTTATACTTCCCTTGTGCTACGTTCTTCTTAAAAGTGTCTTAAAGGAGGGGTAAAACCTCGGTCGAGGCCCTCATCGCTGCTGGCCAGAGTCTTGCAGAAGGCTTCACTGGCCTTCCCAACTCCGTTCTCTGTCTGCTGCCGTCTGCGCTGTCTTTTCAGAAGCGTCCGTCTGGGCAAGGCACTCTCCTGCTTCCTCAGCTCTTCTGGTCCCCCAAGTCCTTCAGCGTCTGCCGAAGCTCTTCCTCACCTGGTCCTTCCTCGCCCTGCATTCTCTCGCATGAACGTTGCCCATTTGGCCCCTCGTCTGTCTTTGTGCCTCCGCACTGGTGGTGCTTGCACTTAGGATGCTCTGCTCCCTCCCATCTCGGCCTCTGTGCCTTTCTGCCTTCTGCACGAGGCCTTTCCTACTTCCCACCTCCCTCTGCTAATGCCTCCCTCAGTCGCTGTCCGTCTGTTCTCTGTGGCTCTCCTATCTCACTCTTTGTAGCTCATCTCCTTGAAGGCAGGGACTGAGTTAAGATCTTCCCTCCGATACTTACTACCCATTCGACCTGGAGAACTCATTTAATCTCCTGAGGCTCCATTTTCTTTTCTGTAAAGTAAGGGGGTTGGATCATATGTAGTCTCTAATCTCCTTTCTAGCTCTAGCTCTATTATGATATGAAAACAGTGACTTATTCAAAATATCTCCAAAATACAAACAATGTATAGGACTTAACCAGATATATAAACACAATCCAGGACATAAAAAACAATTGCATAATACTTTTTAAGGAAGTGAAATTGCTTACGGTTGGGCTATATCTATATATTTAAAGTAGTGACCCTTTTAAATTAACTTAAACATTTAGTATTATACTAATTACATTATAATGGGATAATTTACAGATCTAGATGAAATATTAACAGAATTCACTTAGAAGAAATAAATAGTCTAGATTCTCAAAAGGCAACATGAAAAAGAAGGGGAATAGTAGTTCCAAACCTCATTATTCTATAAAGCAGTAATATAAAAACTATTTGACTTGGGTTAAAAAAGAGAAAAACACACTATATAAGAAAGACTCAGATCCAGTCAAACTCAAGAATCACATGATTCTTGTTCTTTTATAGTTTTGATGTTATGTTCCATATTGTCATTTTAGTTACCTTCCTTTTTTTTGTTTAATGAAGTATGTTAAGTTGAAAACTATATTGTCAAATTTAATGGGTTTTTTTAAAGTGACATTTGAAGATAAAAAACGTGAAAATTTTGAACGAGGTAACCTGGAACTTGAAAAGAGAAGACAGGCTCTCTTAGAACAGCAGCGTAAAGAGCAGGAGCGCCTGGCACAGCTTGAACGGGCTGAACAGGAACGGAAAGAAAGGGAACGTCAGGAGCAAGAGAGAAAAAGGCAGGTGGAGCTGGAAAAACAGCTGGAAAAACAGCGGGAACTGGAACGTCAGAGGGAAGAAGAGAGGAGGAAGGAAATTGAAAGACGTGAGGTGAGTGGCTCTTTCATTTTCCTTCCCTGTGGCTTGGCTTGTTTAGTTAAAATACAGTTTAAAGATACCATGTATTTCACCTATTGAAAAAAAGCCAAAAGCATTCTTTTTTCTGTTTTGATACCTGCTTCTGGAGTCACGAAGCCCAGATTGGGCTCTTTGTTCTCAGAACGTTTCAAAATTTTGAGAATAAATTCTTTTATTTGCTGATATTGAATAGTACCTCTTTTTATCTTAGTAGGTGGTTTTCAGTTATTGCCAAAAAAAATCTGTTACCTATTGGGTAATCGTTGTATTCATATGTATTTATGAATCATTGAAAGATTTATGAGTCCCTTAAACAAAACTCTCTTCTTAACT
This sequence comes from Monodelphis domestica, assembly GCF_027887165.1. Lineage (NCBI taxonomy): Eukaryota > Metazoa > Chordata > Mammalia > Didelphimorphia > Didelphidae > Monodelphis > Monodelphis domestica. The sequence continues at coordinate 12,918,696 of NC_077230.1, read as the reverse complement.
TAAACTATATCTTCTCTTCCAACTTTCAAGTCTATTTCATAAATGATGTATTCCAAGTAGATTAGGGTTGTAATTTTTGAATTTGAATATATCAGAATATCTTGTATTTTACATGTAAAGCACCCATGATTCTAAAATTATCTCCATATTACTAGAGGCAGCAATGTAGGACTTTTTTGGAGAATATATAAATATAATGTATAAATTTACTTATGTAAACACACACATCTTTATTTATACACACACACACACTTGTGTGTGTGTGTGTGTGTGTAAAGTGCATGATGTACAAAATTTATATATGACATTTTAGCTAGGTTTGAATACTTGGTAGAAAATGACTTCTGAAAATGGAGTTGATACCATGAAATAACATCACAGGAAAGAAAACAAATGTCTTTCTTCTTCTCCCCTATTTCCTCTACCTTTTTTCTCCTTTCCTTTCTCTATTCTCCCATTATGCCTTCCTTTCTCTCTATTCTTTCCTTCTATCTCTCTTGTCTCTTTCCATTTGGCTCTCTGTCTCTTCCTTTCTTACTTTAAAATATAGGCTGCAAAAAGAGAACTTGAAAGACAACGACAACTGGAGTGGGAACGGAATCGAAGGCAAGAACTATTAAATCAAAGGAACAAAGAACAAGAAGACATAGTTGTTTTGAAGGCCAAGAAGAAGACTTTGGAATTTGAATTAGAAGCTCTAGTAAGTGAAGTTTTATCATAATTTGATAATTATTCTGAGGTCAAAGTTGCAGAGGAATTTTTTTGGCAAGTCAAGGGCTACTTTCCTTTAATTGCCAAACATTTATTGATTGCACCGGGGAGCTTATATTCTTCTCGGGAGATACCATGACTTCATGGATGAATAAATGTAGAATATATGCAAAATAAATACAAAGTGATTTGGAAGAGTGATGCAATAACCACTAGGTGAATTAGGAAGGACTTTCTGAAGGAAGTGACACATAGCAAGCTTGCAGGTGGTGAGGTGAGGAGATGAGGAGGGGGAGCATTCTAAGGATGGGCAGAGCCATGGAAGGCCATGCATGGGGAACCTCACTGGAATCCCTTCTGGTTAGAGTATGGATTATGCTGATGGAAAGCAATCTGTAATCAGTCATTATCTATTGTTTTTTGTGCATTTTTTAGAATCATTGAGTTTTAATGTTTTTATTTCATGATTAAACTTCTGGAAACTTGAAATGCCTTATTATAATTCTGTCTTGTTGTGTCTTTTGTTGAAGAATGATAAAAAACATCAACTCGAAGGAAAACTTCAAGACATCAGGTGTCGATTAGCCATGCAAAGGCAAGAAATAGAAAGCACAAACAAATCGAGAGAACTTAGAATTGCTGAAATCACCCACCTGCAGCAGCAATTACAGGTGAGCACATCTTTCTCCTTAGAGACTGAATTTTATGACTTTCATTACGTATCTCACCCCATCTGACTACCGAATACTTTGTTTTTCAGAACCAGTTATGGTGAGTAATGTTGGGGTCCAGCAGACATCAAATTCATATAGCTGATGCCTTACATTTCATCTTAAAGGACCTCTGTCATTTATAGCCTGGAATATAAGCTAAATCAATAAATACTTGGTGGTTAGTTGGTTACTTTTGTCAACAATATGGTATGGCTAAACAGCTGTAGATGCATCATCTTTACAATCCATATTTATAACCTAGGACACTAATAACATGATAACATGTTGTGGACCTTCAGGTAATAATCATAGGATCAAATCACATGTGATAATATATGTAAACTACTTTATAAACTTTAAAACATCATAAACATGCCAGCTATTTTAAGTATTTTTATTCTATTCCTACTAGAAATTTGACTACAATTTTCTAAATGAAATACTAATAATATTGAATTTAATTTCTAAATTCCATCAGTATATTGTGGGACAAATGTAGCCATGTCTCAGTTAGATACGTCCTTCTTCGGTGCTGGTCAGCTTGATGGTTCCTCACTATCAGAAGGAGTCCAAATTCGGACCTTTCATGCTCAAGCTTAGGACGCTCCAGTACAGAGAGAAGAGAGTCAATATTCTCTTACATTCCTCCTGTGATGAACATTAAAAGTTAATGTTAACATTCATTTAGTGCTACTCTCCCACCCCTCAACCTTTCCTTATTCCTTTGATTCAAGTTTCACATCAGTCTCATGTTTAAAACAAGGCAATCGTGGAACTGCTTCAGGTTTTCTGTTTTTGAGGGCACACGCCTTCCACACTCCTCTGGGGGCTCTACTCAGTAGCCTCCCCTTTATGTATTATTCGTACGTTGCTTGCTAGCAAGTGTTTTGCCCTTGTTTCAACAGAGATAGGAAACCTCCTGTGCTTCTGTTGTTAAAACGATACCTAAATGGTTAGAACGCCCATGGAGATAAAGTATCCAGGATAGGAATGATGCTATCTTGAAGCCAGGTGAATGGACTTTTTACTGCAAAGCTTCTGCTGGCAACAATTGGAAGTTCAAAACAAGAATTCACTAGCTAGAGTGTTCTGGTATGACTTGGTATCTTGTAGTTCAACATAACGTGGAAGGAAAGACCTTCTTAGATTGAAAAGCTTCCTGCGGATACGGCAATAAATAGGTATATCGCCATGTCTGTCTCGGGAAGCATTACTCATTAGGGCTCATGAGTAAATTCATAAATGAGTTCTCTATACCCCTACTTTCATTTTAAAGGGCAGTTACAAATTCTCTTAAAGTGTTCAGGTGCTTGGAGTCACTAGATTGTGTCAGAGCTCGCCAATATTTACCTTGAACGAGTCCCATAATTACTCAGTATTAAATATCTATGAAATAGGTAATGCCTGTTCTTTAGAAATACTCAGTTTCAGTTATAAGGATTTAAGAAAGAAGTCATTGCTGGTAATATCAGTTACTGCTTTAATACCTTGAAAAAGGTATTTTTTAGAAGAATGTAGGTATTTCTCTTAAAGTTAAGAGTCTCTATTAGTCTTTTTATGGCAGAGTTTGGAGAGGTAACCTTCTAAATGACATAATTTTTAAAGGAGTTACTTGTTAGCATTTAATTCCTAAATCAGCCCTGCTTAAGAACATAACATTTTCCTTATTTTTTCCCAAGAATCTACTCTATCACAAAAGAACAAACACTGTGTTTAGATATGTCTCAACAGAATGACTTTTTTGCTATTGGATCTAATGTGAATGAAATTCTTAACTCAAGAACAATCAGTCAAAATACAAAATTGTTATTTCATCATCATGTCTTGAATATGTAATGTGAAGAAAAGTGTTCACGCTATTTTTATTTTATTTTTGGTTCCAAATTTTCTCCTTTGTACCTATTGAGAAGGCAAGGAAAACAAAACCTATTATAAATACATATAGTCAAGAAAAACATTCTCACAGATGCCACGTTCCAAAAGAGAAAAGAAAAGCAGCATTAATCTGCACTTTGAATCCATCATCTGTCTATCAGGAGAGATGCATAGCATGTCTCGTAATACTCCTGGACTTGTAGTTACTAAAAATTATTAAGTTTTTTCCCTCTCTGAGTATAGTAGCATTTGTTAATAGGAGCATGCAATCTATTAATAAAGGATGGGTCTATCATGTGTCACTGCATAGAAAAGACAAAGGGTTTCTAAGCCTTCCAAATCTTTTCAATTTTGTTATTAAAGAATTAATTCTTTAATTTAAAAAAAATTATTTTTATTTAATATTTTTACTTTTAAATTTTAATAATTATTCTCCTGATTCTGCTTACTTTACCTTGCTTCAGTTCATAAAAGTCTTCTGAAGTTTTTCTCAAACCATCCTCTTCATCATTTCCTACTGCAGTTTCATTACCTTCATATCCCATACTTTGTTCAGTCATTCCCACGTTGATCAGCATCTATTAAAGTTTCAAAAAGCAAAAAAGCTAAATTCACATATATATATGTATATATATATGAATCAGAATTTTGTATTGATTCCAAGATAAAAGAGTGGCAAGGGCTAGGCAATTGGAGTTAAGTAACTTGCCCTGGGTCACACAGCTAGGAAGTATCTGAGGTCACATTTGAACTCCTGACTTCCTGTCCCTGACCTGGCTCTCGCTTTTGACCTTTTTGGGATAGATATAGCCCCAGTAGCAGTACCACTGGGTCAAAAGGATGCACAGTTTATTAGTTCTGAGTATGTTTCTAAATTGCATTCCAGAATGGCTGAATCAGTTCACAGCTCTAACAAAAATATATTAAGATAACTGTTTTCTCACAACTCTTAAAATTTGTAAACTTTGACAACCTAACATCCATATGAGTTGGTACCACAGAGTTTTAAATTGTATTTCTCTAGTTATTAATGATGAAACATTTTTTGCATATAGTTATTGATAGTCTGAATTTCTTCCTCTGAAAATATCCTTTGACCATTTATGAATAGGGGAATGGCTCTTCTAAATTTGACTTTTCTTGCTTCTGTTCTAATTTTTGCCACATTGGTTTTGTTTATACAAAATTTTTATGTTTTATTTAATCAAAATTGTCCATTTTACCTTATGTATACCATTCTGTTTGTTATTTGATCATAACTCTTCCCTCATTCCTAGATCTGACAGATAATTTTTTCCATGCTGCAGTAGCTTATTTATGTTGTTTCCCTTTCTGTCTAAATTTTATAGCCATCTGGAGATTATCTGGTAATTGAGATGTGGGTCTATAGCTAGTTTCTGGCACACTGCTTTCTAGTTTTCTCAGCAGTTTTTGTCAAATAGTGAATTCTTGGCTCAATATCTGGGATCTTTGGTTTTATCAAGCAGTTGGTTATTATGTTACTTATGTATATTGTATATCTAATTTCTTCTAACCAGATTATTTTGTATCCAGCACCAAATTGTTTTCATGATTATAACTTTGTAGTATAGTTTGAAATCTGATATTGCTATGCCTTTTTCCTTCCTACTTTTTTCCATTAATTCTCTTGATATTCTTGACTTTTTTATTCCTTGAGGTGATTTTTTTCTAATTCTATGAATATATGTAGTCTGGTAGTTTGACTGGTATAATATTGAATAAATTAATTGAGATAGCATTGTCATTTTTATTTATATCAATTTCATACCCTTGGGTAATTAATATTCTTCCAATTATTTAGATCTGTTTTTATTGTATGAAGAGTGTAATTCCTATACAAATCTTGGCGGGTTTACTCTCAAATATTTTATGTTGTCTGTAATTATTTTAAATGCACTCTCTCTATCCTACTAGGTTTTATTGGTAATACACTGAAATGCTGATGATTTGTGTTTCTTTTCTAACTTGCAACTTTGCTGAACTTGCTAATAGTTTTAACTAATGATTTTTGTGGGTTTATTTTATATCTGGTAACTTTGCCAAAGTTAATAGTTTAAATTAGTGTGTTTTGTTTTTTTTTTCCTTTAGATGACTGTTTGGGGTAAGGTGTAGGGCTTATGGATTGTGTGATTGTGTGAGGGTTGCAGTTTGGGCACCTGGTCTCTAAAAGGTTTGCCATTACTGGCTTAGACTTTTGTTTTTTGTAATATTACATTATAAGTTATCTGCTTCTTTATAGTGTTTGCTAATAAAATCTTATATGATCTTGACTTACTCCTTAGTTACTTGAAGTTTTCTTTCTGGTTGCTTGAAGCATTTTTCTATTGGTCTGGGAGCTCTGTATTTTAGCTATGATATTTTCCTTTTGGGGTTCTTTCAGGAAGTGACTTGTAGATTTTTTTTTCTACTTTTCCCTTTGGTTCTTAGAGATCTGGTCTTCTCTGTAACTTAACTGCCATGAGTTCAAAGTCTTTTGAAGAAAATGTAGCTCTAATAGGCTGATCATATACTTTGAATGCCAAATGAATGTTTCCTGAAGAGACTATTTTATGGAGAACTTGTACAAGAAAAAGTTCAAGTAGTATCAGAAGAAGCAGTATTAGGAAATTCTCAATGTATTTCTGAAAAACTTTAGTATTGACTGTGAGATAAGGGAAACATTGGCACATGCTGACTGCCCAGTATAATGTGCCTAAATTAAAGAAGTCACTGTGCTCCAGGAGCAAAACAGACTCTTAGAAGCTCAAGGGAAAGACAAGCTTCACAAATCCAGAACCACCTGCACCATAAATGTTCTAATGGATTATTTGTGCCAAGTAGATGGTAGTACCTTCCATATTTGTTGGTCTGATCACCAATAGGTGAACATGTTGTACCCTGACTCCAACACTGTGGTGTCTTTGAAAATGAAAGATGAGGGTGCAGCTAGATGGCTCAGTGAATTGAGAGTCAGGCCCAGATATGGAAGGTTTGAATCTGTCCTCAGATACTTCCTATGTGATCCTGGGCAACTCATTTATCCCCCGCTGCCAAGCCCTTTTACTTCTCTTTTGCCTTAGAACACAGTATTTATTTTAAGATGGAACATAAGGGTTAAAAAAAAAGTGAAGGACAAACAACAATAAGACATCTAGGCTTTTTCCCTCGTGATTTCTTGAGATATGGTATCTAGGTTTTTTTTTGTTTTTTTTTGGTCATGCATTCCAGGCAGTTGAGTGATTCTTCAATTTTTTCCCCTAAATCTATTTTCCAGCTCATCTTTTCACATTATTATTTTTTGATGTTTTATGGAATCAGCCAATTCTAATTTGAATTCATTTCTTCCATAAGATATGGTACAACTTTTTCCAAGTTATTCTCTTTTCATATCTTCTAGCTCTCTCTATGCATTTTGCCTTTATTAGTCTCATTTGGTTTTTAGAATTTTTATCCTTTTTTTTCTTGTAAAAACAAACTGTTGCTTTAACTCTTCTAGGGATTCTTGTTTGAATTGTATCCATTCTGCATTTTTCTTTGAGGCTTTACTTACAGTTAAAAAATACTGTTCCTTTTCTTCTGGTTTTATTTCTTCTGTTTCCCTTTCAGCATAATAAGTGTCTTTTATTGTTTCTTCATTCTTCCAGCATACTTCTTGACTTAGTACTGTTATTTCTGATCTTCCATCCTTTAATATCCCTATATTACTTTAATTCCTCAGTTTGAGGATCTGCAAGTTTTTGTCACTGTCACAGTGATGTGAACCAGGACAAGGTCCTACTCATTGTCCTCCTGTTTTGAGCTTTTCCTGTTCTTGACCCAACTTTGGGTTGATTGGCTTATCCTCTGGGTAAGCATTTCAGTAGATTGCTGCTTGACTCAGCTGCTGTCAGCTTATCTAAAGGCTCAGCAAGTTCAATATGACTAAATTATAGGCTTCCCCTTGGTCTAGGACTTCTATTCTGATTATTTTATTGAAGTCTACCATGCTGGGCTTGAAGTAAAAAATGAGTCCCTGCTTTGCTCCTGAGTTGCAATCTATACAACATCTTGTTCATAGAATTTATTCCTTTCTGGGATCCACACTTGTGTTTGCTCTCCTCCACCCTGGATCTAAAAGATGGCATCCATTCTTGGATCTTGCTCTAATTCAGGGATCCCCTGAGATACCTTTCTGCCCCAGTACTTTCTATTCTGGTGGCCACCTCTCTTCCCTCTTTCATTGCTTCCCACCATATACATTCCTGATCAGACCCTGCCCCTAGTGTCCAGAGATTTGACCCCTTTCTGTCTCCTTAAGCTGTCTTGGGCTAGAAAAATTACCTTGTGCCTTTTTCTTGGTTTTCCTGGCCAGAATTTGTGTTTCCCTTTCTAGATCTTCATGAAGGTGATATGGTGGGGACCTATGTTGCATTGCTTCATCTTACTCTGCCACCTTGAATGCCACTCTGAGTTCACTTTAAAGTATAAGAAAGTGGCATTATTCTATTTTAGTGTTTTTTTTTCTTTGCCCCTTCCTGGGACAGAGGAGAGAGAGAAACTGATTCACGCATCCATGCATCAGTATTTTTAAAAAAATTATTTCACTATATCAGTGGGAGTATACATTTTGCATAGTTCCATATGGCCATGTTGAGATAATTGTAACATCCTTGATGACTTAAGCCGAATTAATTCCAATTGTTCTTGTTTTGAAATGGAAATATGCATCCTAAACTATCTGGGCAGCTCTCTAGAATAGGGATTTAAAAAAATACTCAGAAACCAGTGGTGTTCTTGAGGATCTATATTCCTTGGGTCTTGATATTTCCTGTAATTGGATAGCTTTAATGAGAAAAAAGATCTAAAGATGAGTCACAAAAAATGCCTTTTAAAGGTCCTTTATTTTATGTGGAAATTTCACATAAAAACAAATCAGTTTTGTTCAGAAATATTCCAGATCTCTAGTATGAAAATTGGGTTCAAATCCTGCCTCTGACATTATCATACTTCATCTCTTTTATTACCCTGTTTCTTCATCTATTCAATTGGCCTGAAATCCACCTTACCTGATTTGCATCACAGGATTGCTTTAAAGGAATAAAACAAGATGTTTATAAAACTCCTTTTAGTCCTTTAGGTACCTTCATTGATAGACTTTTCTTTAACTGCCCCCTAGGTTCACATAGTTGGGAAATTTAGGAGTGATGATTATCTTCTAATTTCCCGTTCATGACTTTCCCTTGACAAATGCCCATCATAAATGATCATTAAAAATTGACATCATCTTGTCTAAAAATTGACACCATTCTAGCTAATTCGGCAGATTTGCTTAAAGATTTGACACAATATTTCATTTGCAGAGTCTTGTTTAAGTGCACTTTAACCACCTTGCTTTGTCCAGAAAACCCAGGATGTATAGAAATTAGACAAATTCATTCATCTACACTTGTATAAGATAATGCCATACTTTAAGTAAAGAAGAATTAAAATGCATCTTGGTTAGATGCTATATAGAAAGTTCATGTTTTTAAAAGTCATGTTTACGAACTTAAAAATCAGCAACTTGGTTTCAGTACAACAAAGCAGGTGTTCCTTTTGTAATAATGGATTTGAAAAGAGACTTTGAGACTTTACTCACTGTTAGCCAGAGATTAATCTTAATTTAGAGCTGGAATTCTTAACATTTCTTTTGTCATGTGGTATGTATCCCATCTCATAATAATGTTTGTAAAGGCATTAAGCTTATGAAGAAAAGTAACTACATTAAAATGCATTTTTTCCCTAGTCAAGTTCACAAGCCTGCTGATGGAATATATAATTCAGAACCCTTGATTTAGAGACAGGAGAGATGATGAACAGAAGTAGTATCTCTTAATGCCTTTCAACTTTTGTTTTCTATAATGCCTGGAGACCACAGTAGATTTTTAAAGCACAAGTTGGAGTCCTAAATATATTGTGTTAGGTTGTCAAAAAAAGATAACATTAATTTTACTTGATGCACATATAACTTAACCAATCAATAATAGCAAATGTTTCCCTTAAACTACAAAACAAAATTAAATGATAGGTTTTTGTGATTACATCAGAACTTTGTCTCCACTCTATTTGAGGGAAAAAATGTTCTTGGACTTTTTGGCCACTAACTTTTTTTTCATTTTTTAAATTTTGAAATATTTTTCCATATTTATATGGTTCATTTTCCCCCCTCCTTCTTCCGTGCCCCCTCCCAGAGCTGACAAGCAATTCTACTGAGTTGTACAAATGTTATCACTTGATATCTATTTTTCCTTATTATTCATTTTTGCTATAGATTGATTTTTTTAAAGCCTAAACCCTAAATCACATACCCATAAATACATGTGATAAGTGATGTCATCCTATGTTTTGCTTTTGCATTTCTGCTCCCATAGTTCTTTGTCTTAATGTGGATAGCATTCTTTCCCACAAGTCCTTCAAGAGTTTCCTGGCTTGTTGCATTGCTACTAGTAGCAAAGTCCATTACATTGAATTGTTCCACAATACTAACATTCTTCTTGATAAAAAACAAAAAAAAATTTTTTTTTGATTCATTTTCTAATTATAGGACATTGGAAAACTTAAGGTTTAATTAATAATAAAATAAAATTTGATTAAATAAAAAATGATTTTGCTTCATTTACTGAACCAAATTCTAAAAGAGTTAAGTCCTTTGAAAGAAATCAGAGACCACTCAGACTTAAGATGAATTCAGCTTCAACTCAAGTTGTTAGGCTATGTTCCCCTTCTGAACAGATGAGTTTGTGAGAAAGGATACCGATTCATGCCTTGCCTGGTAATTGACATGAGGACATGATAATTTTTCTTACCCCCTTATTTTACTGTGTTTTATTTTTTTCTCTAGGAATCTCAGCAAATGCTTGGAAGGCTAATTCCTGAAAAACAGTTACTCAATGACCAATTAAAACAAGTTCAACAAAACAGTTTGCACAGTAGGTGTTTTGCTTTAAAAGTGTTCATCCCAACTGGCCAACATTTTTTGAAATTTATAATAAATGTATGATGATATGATACTAAGAATCAGTTGTTTTACTGATAATTATTTTAGGTCTTGTTTTTTTTTTTAAATAGGAGATTCTCTTCTTACACTTAAAAGAGCCTTAGAAGCAAAAGAACTTGCTCGTCAGCAACTGAGAGACCAGCTGGATGAGGTTGAGAAGGAAACTAGATCAAAGCTACAGGAGATTGATATTTTCAATAATCAGCTAAAGGTAATTATTGTTTCTGTGTTTTGTGCTCTTTTCTGATTAATCTGATAATCACTTTTGTTTCGCTTCCCTGCAGTAAAATTAACCTTGTTTGTCAACTTTTGTGAAGGTCTTAAAAGTTTATGGAGAAAGGAAAAGTCCAAATTCCACTTTTTCCTATGGGATAAGGATGTGGAAGAATGGAAAATGGGGAAAGGGAGAGAGTGAGAGGGAACGGTAAGGAGGTTGACAGAGAGGAAGCGAGATACTGATAGGGCAGAGAGAAGAAGGGGAAGACTTCAGAAGACAAAGAAGTGAGAAGAGGGGAGAGGAGATAAAAGGGAGATTTGAAGACTCTTGCATTTTAAACTAGACTTGACTGAGTAGTCTCAGGTAAAATATGAATAAATCATATCAATTGTGATTCCGACACATTTTAAGAATTACTTACCTATATCTCCCAGTGCCCATATCATGTTGATTTTTTTATAGAGCTCGTATTTAAATGTTTTTGTCAAATGCTGTTATAAAGTAGCTTTGTTTTCTCTTTACCAAGATTTTTTTTTTGCTACATCATAATTTTGTAATGATCTCTGAGTGTAGGTCTTTGTTTTATTGTTCAGTATGTGGTGATTGCTTCTTTCTCTGTGTAATTTGTTATATTTGTCCTTTGAGAAAAAGCAGAAGCTACTAAAGACTGCAAGCAATAGTGATTCAAAAAAACAGCTTCTTTTTGATATTCTCCTTTTAATTTCACATTAATGTTTTAAGAGTGGCTCAGTGGATTGAGAGCCAGGCTTAGAGATAGGAGGTCCCGGGTTCAAATGTGACCTAAGACACTTCCTAGATGTGTGACCCTGGGCAAATTGCATTTAACCCCAATTGCCTAGTCTATACCACTCTTCTGGCTGGAAACCAACATATTCATTCTAAGATAGAAAGCACAGTATTTTCTGTTGTCAAAGACCAACCTCAGATGCTTTTTAATTTGTCCTTCACATTCTTTCAATTTTGAAATTCTTTGTCAAATTCTATTTAGATAATTAAATTTGAGATCTAATGTGACTTTTTTAGAAATATGGATATACTTTCAGAATGACACAAACCTCAATAATTATGAGACTTAATGTTAAAGATTTCATATATATATATGTAAATTCTATAGCTAAACCTATATGTGGTATATATGTAAATACTGTGCAGAAAGCTGGTCTTGAGACAGGAAGACCTCTAGGTTCAAATCCTACTCTGATGTATTATTGTTGTAACCTTTAGCAAGTCACTTGACACTCTTTGTGCTCCTGGCAGTTCTCTAAGATCATACGTTTCAGAGAAGGTGCTGACCTCCATTGATCGTGGAAATTTCCTTATGATTCCTTTTATCACTGAAATCACATGTCCGAGAGATAGAGCCACAACTTGCCACCTCTGAAAAAAATAAGCAATAAGTGATAAGTAAGTCCTAAATCTAATTGTGCCTTGTCACTCGTTCCTTAAAAGTTAAATGAGAAGATACTGAACGCTGAGCCCATTTTAGGAGTCTCGGTGTATGAACTAGTGAGAAAGTGACCAACCTCTTAATAACATGGAAGTAAAGATGGGCACTCTTGCTTGAGTTATCTGGAAACATAATTCAGTAAAAGGAAGGTGCAGTCAAGGAAAGGGTGTCTCATGGAGAAGGGAGGGATGAAATCCACAGGGAGACCAAGTTGTCTTCATTCTTTTGCCATCTTTGCTGTTGGCATCACTTCTCAAATGGAGATCATTTGCTCTGCATATGAGGGCCATTGGTACCGATTTCAGAGTGAAACTATCGTATGCTAAGATGGAGCTTAGATTTTTTTTTTTTAACCAGGAGCTTTTTATACTGTGTACCCACTTTTTAGATAAAATTAGTTTTTTCTTAATAAATTCAATCTAGCCTACCTCCTTTTTAATCTTTTTGTCTTCAATACTTGACTAAAGGTTGGATCTCATTACTGTGGGCATTCTCTCCCAGAGTGAAGATCATCATCTGTCCATCCCTCATTTTCACACATCTCATGTCCTCTTATTTCTCTCTGGTGTCTTCGAGTGACTCACCATTTTAAGTCTTTAGCGATAGTGATATTTCATGACAATGCTGCCATGCAGCAACACGATAAAAAGATGGATGTTTTAAAAAGATGAGTGCTGTTTCAGAGAGAAACTTAGGATCACTAAAAGGCCGGGTAATTTGTTAGACAATTCAGACTGCTATTTAATTCTAGGTCCAACTGTTTTTTCTGTCAACAATGTTTGTAAGAACCAATTCTATGGTTTTTCTATCCCTCTGGATACTGTAATCTAAATATTAGACTTTCTTCATCCATTTTCCACTGGGGACGATTAAACCAAGTTATTTTTAGTGATTATAGATTTCATTTATAGGTTCTATAATGTTTCAGGGTTGATGCAGTGGGCACTATGTCATCTGCAGACTGGAGCCTCTGCAGGGTCGTCTTGACCATGAATAGGGAATCTCTTCCATTAGAACTCTGTATTGTTATTTTCCATGATGGTGGCAAACAATTTTTTTCCCCAACACTTTCCAAAGAATTCTCAAAATTCCTTCCCCCTCCTTGAGATAGTAAGCAATTTTGCATAGATTTCATATGTGCAATTGTGTAAAACAGTTTTCCATATTAATCCTTTTGTGGAAAGAAACAAGTGAAAAAAGTTTGCTTAGGTTTGGATTCAGACTCATTTCTTTTTCTTCAAGTAGAGAGCATATTTTAATCATGAGTCCTTTGGGATAGTTTTGGGGAACATTGTAATGCTGAGAATAGTTGTTATTCATTTTAAGTATTTTTGTCACTTGTGCAGTGCTTTCCTGGTTCTGCTTATTTCACTCAGCATCAGTTCATACAAGTCTTTCCAGGTTTTTCTGAGTTCTTCCTGCTTGTCATTTCTAATAGCACAATAGTATTGCATTACAATCATATAACTTTCTCAATCATTCCTAAATGAATGGGTATCTCCTTACTTTCCAAATCTTTGTCTACCTAAAGACAGCTGCTTTTAAAGATTTTTGTACATATTGGTCCTTTACCTTTTTTTTTTTTAATCTTTTTGAGTTACAAACTTAGTAATGTTATTGTTGGATCAATGCTGTACTGTTTTATATCACTGGGTATAGTTCCTTGGGGAATTAACAAAAATTCCTTTCATTAATGATTGAATCAGTTTACATTTCCCCCCAGCTATGCATTCATGACCCAAGCTTTCCCATATCCCCTCCAAGTTTTGTAATTTTCCTTTTCTATCATAATAGACAATTTGATAGATGTGGAGTGATATCTCAGTGTTAGTTTTAATTTGTATTTCTCTAATAGTGATTTGAAGTGTTTTTTGCATGACTATAGAGAGCTTTAATTACTTTGTCTATGAACTATCTATTTTTATTCCTTTGACCATTTATCAATTGAGGAATGACTTATATGTATTCAACTAATTTCTCTGTATATTTGAAAAATGACATCTTTATTTAGAGAGATTTTTTGTAGCATGATTATCGTGTATTTTTATACTTTTTACCCTTGTTCAGTTTCCGACCTCAACCTTAAAATTTGCCCACTTTTTTATCAGACCAACCCAATCCCCTTCTCCCTTTTCCCCTTCTGTTTTCCTGGAGGGTAAGATTGTTTTCTATATCCACTTGATTGTGTATGTTCTTCCCTTATTGAGCCAATATTGATAAGTAAAGTTCACCTCTTCTCCTTGCCACTTCTGCCATCTTCCCTTTTACTAAAAACTCTTTCATGCTTCTTTTATGTGTGATAATTTACCCCAGTCTGTTTTCGCCTTCCTACCATTGCATTCTTATTTTTATTTTTTCTATCATCCCATCAAATTCAACTCACATCCTCACTCTCTGACTATCTATACTCCTAACTGTCTTAATAATGACAAAGTTCTTTGGAGTTACAAGAATCATCTCCTCATGTAGAAATACACACAGTTTAACCATATTGAATGTCTTTTGATTTCTCTTTCCTGTTTACCTTTTTATGATTCTCTTTAGTCTTGTATTTGAGAGTCAAATTTTCCATTCAGCCCTGGTCTTTTTATGAGGAATATGTTTAAAAGTTCTTTATTTCATTGAATACTCATTTTTTTCCCCTGAAGGATTATGGTCAGTGTTGTGTGCTAAGTGATTCTTGGTTGAAGTCTTAGCTTCTTTGCTCCCTGGAATATCACATTCCAGACTCTCTGATTCTTTCATGTAGAAGCTGCTAAATCTTATGTTACCCTGGCTGTGACTCTTATTATATTTGAATTGTTTTGTTTTTGCTGCTTGCAATATTTTCTTCTTGACCTGAGAGTTTTGGAATTTGGTTAATACTATGTTTGGGAGTTAGTATCCTTTTGGGATCTCTTTCAGGAAGTGGTTGGTGGCCTCTTTCAATTTCTGTGTCCTCTAGTTTTAGAATATCAGGGCAGTTTTCCTTGATGATTTTCTCAAAAGATGGTGTTTAAGGTCTTTTTTGATCATAGCTTTCAGATACTCCAATAATTCTTAAATGAGTTCTCCTGGACTTATTTTCTAGGTCAGGTTTTTTTTTTTTACTTTTTTGATGCTTCCATGGGGTCATTAGCTTCTGCTTGCCCAATTCTAATTTTTATGGCATAATTTCTTGAGTAAAGTTTTGGACTTCCTTTTCCTTTTGGTATATTTTACTTTGTAAAGAGATCTTTTCAAGCACTACATCCCTCCTGCCAGTCTACTCAGTTGTTTTGGGCTGAAAAATCACCATGTCTTTTTGTAGATTAGGCTGGTTTCAGGATTCATTTTGAGTATTCATTTGTCATTGCTTTTTGGAGAGTGATTTGGTGGAAATCAGATGGGTCTCTCTGTACCTTCTCCATCAAACTGGTTCTGCTCTTGGAAGATAATTCTGCTGAGTGTCTCTCTAACTGTTTTATACATCACTTTGTAATAATGAGAGTTATCAACCAAAGTTATCCTTGCTCTTATATCTTTCATGGAATCACATATGATTTTTATGATATGCAAGACATCTTATTGGAAGAGTACCTTTAAGGAAGTGTTTTGTGTTTCTAAAATTAATCTGGATTTTTATAGTAACCAAACAGTATGTAATGGGATATTGTACACTTAACACCCTTTCAGTCAACAAAGATGAATCATGACTCTTAAGTCCAGAGCTATACCCATTATGTCACCTATCACCTTTATGAAGAAATACTGTGTATCACCTTTATGAAGAAATACTGTATATAATGCTATTTTTTTCCATTAAATTTTGTAAACAAATATATTCTACATATTCTAAACTAGTATTGCCCTTACCTTCAATAACTTGCTGATTGAGGAAGAAAAATTCTTAAGTTTTTGCAGCTCTAAAACAGTTTCTGGGTTTCTTTGCTTTTCTCATTGTGAGGATTTATTCACTTCCAATTAAACTTCCTTGGGGGAAAAGTATGATTGACTATTTTCATCCTTGTTCTTTTATTTATTTCCTATTTGGGGCCATGGCTTATTTAAATAGTTTAGGTTGGAGTTTCTCCAACTGATAGCCATATTTTACCTTATTTTTATTATTTCTAATGTTAGTATTGATTTTTATCTTTGTTCTAATAAATTGGTAATTTGTCAATACTTAAATAGCCGATTAGGAAATGTCTTGGAAATGACCTCAGTAGTAATTAGATATTTCCTATCTGTCAAAATATAATTAATTTTTCATGTTGTTATCTGGTACTTTCCTTTCTCATTGCCTTCAGTAAATTTCTAAAGTATGTATGATAAATGTACATAAGGCTTCTATATATAGTCTACTGACCTTTGCTCTTTCACTTCTTATTCCTGAATTATATTTCTCAACATAATATTTTTCTCTGTACTCACCTTTGCATTGAAGTCACTGAATATTAAGACATTTGATTTAATTCAGGAAGTCACATCAAATTCTTCATATAATTTTTCTACCTTATCATCTTCTGCAATAGACATGGACTCATAAGATTCACTTGCAAATCTTTATCATTAACCCTGTAATACAAAATGACCAACATCCCAGGACATAGTGGTTCAAGTTGTCTTAGGTTGCAAAATAAACCTATTCAACCAACTCCTTATTTACTTCTCTGAGAATCTTTGATCTTTCCTGACAGTGAAAATTTTGAGATTAATATGGTTTTGTTTCTATAGTAATATTTCCATTCTAGCAATATTTTGTCACTGAAAAATTTTTGTTTTGAGTTTAAGAAAAGCAAAACCTAAGTCACTCTTAATTCCTTTGTGCATGTACTCTCTCCCCTACCTACCTTCTACCACTCTGTCATCATCACTGTAAAAATAGAAGGGGGATGCCAAAGTCTGAACTCATTTTACATTTTTGTTTGATGCATTGTCAGGACTAAAATTCACCAACTATTGGGTGACCTACTTGACCTACTGAAGATTATCCTCTTTGTATTTATTCTAGTCATTTAGAAGCTGGCATCATTCATTATTGAAATTATTTGCCCTAAGAATTGGAAATTGAGGGGATGCCCATCAATTGGGGAAGGACTGAATAAGTTGTGGTTAGTGCTATATATTTATCTATCTATATCTATCTAGATATGTGTATGTGTGGGTATATATATTTATTTAGAGAGAGAGAATACTAATGTGGTATAGGAAATAGTCAGGTGTAATTTCAGGAAAATCTGGAAAGACCTACGTGAAATGATAAGAGAATGAAGTGAGCAGAACCAGGATATTGCTGTACCCAGTAACAGAAATGTTGTATGATGTACAATTGTAAATGACTTAGCTATTCTTAACAATAGAATGATTCAAGACAGTTCCAAAAAACTCTTAATGAAAATGCCATTCGCCTCCAAAGAAAGAACAGTCTGAGTGCAAACTGAAACATAGTATATTTCACTTTCCTTCTACATTCTTTTTTGTGTGTATTTTCTTCAAAATGACTAATATTGGAAAATGTTTTACATTTTCACATTTACTTCATTTTACATTATTGTAACATCTGTATCTGATTGCTTGCCATCTTGGAGAGAGAAAGGAGAGGGAAGAGGGAGCATTTGGCTCACGCTAAAAAAATAAAGCTTAAAATAATGTTTGCATGTAATTGAGGAAAAAAAGAAAATATTAAAAAAACTCACGGGGGAAAAAAACCAAACTATTTGCACTGTGTAGGGCAGAAAGCCAAGCTAAGAAGACTCATCTTCCCGAGTTCAGTACTCACCCTATACACTTATTTCCTGTGGTCCCTGGGCAAGTCCCCTCACTCTATTTGCCTTCGTTTCTTCATCTGTAAAATGATCTGGAGAAGGAAATGCCTTTGCCGAGAAAACCCCAAATGAGGTCATGGAGAGTTGGACGTGACTGAACGTGACTCAGCAGCAGCAGTATCTCACTGCACTGCTAGGGCGGACCTTTGTGGTACTTTGGCACCTTCGGACCCCCGTAGGAATACGTTACGGCTACCAATCGCTGGCCGTTATTCCTTGTCACTACTCAGCGAGACCCTCGGCATTTGAGGCTGGTGCTGCCCTCTGTGGGGCTCCTCTTTCCAAGGGTGCCAAAATGCCCTTCTACAGCCTCTTGGTTCGGCGCCGACCGCCAGCTCTCGGAGGACGGGCTCAGGCTCAGCGGGCTGGCCTCTGGTGCCCGTCGCTGCGGCAGCTTCCTCATGGGAAAAGCCCAGAATCCTCTCTGAGCAGCTCGGCGGTCTGTTAGTCAAGCGCCACACGAGCGTCGCATCCCTTCAAAGCCGCCCGACTCTCGCCCTACCCCGGTGGTGTGACCCCGGCCAGACACGCGGCTTCACAGCATCGGAGGCCGCCTCCGCGAGTGTCCGCTGAGTGCTGAGTGGGCGCACGAGGCGTTGTCGTCAGGCCTTTGGTCGCCCCATCTGGGGTTTTCTTAGCAAAGATTATAAAGCATTTCGCCATTTTCGTCTGCTCCTTTTACAGATGAATGGGAGGCACACAGGGCCGACCTGGGACCTGCCAGGGCCCCAAGTTAGCGTCCAAGGCCCGCTTTAGTCCTTCTGGAGCCCCCCCATTTCTCTGAATCAGTACCAAGGCCATTCCGAGCAGACGCGCAGGGAAGGGTGGGCGGGGAGGCCTCTGCAGCTCCATCTGAACTCGGGCCCTCCCCACACCGCCTCTGAACTCGCGTCCTTTAGCCTGCCGGCTGGGGCTCTCCAGCGGCCCGGGTTCGTCACTAGTCGGCCGTGCTGCCGGTGAATCCCAAGGCCCACGCTCAGTGCCGAGCACTCTTCTCGGCGCCAGACACCGTCCGCCGGCTCGGCTGGGCAGGCTTGTGCCCGAGGTCGCGAACCATGGAGCCCTGACAATGAACGTCAGCCATTTGGGGCGCGCCGAGCCCCAAGCCCTGGGCTGCCCCGGAGGCTTCTTATGAGCAGCAGCCCTTGGATGAGCGCAAGAGGCGCGAAGGGTTCTAAGAAGCGCATGTGAGAACGAGCAGCGGGGAGTGTGCAAGGACGCGGAGAAGCCGGGAGACGGGGCCACGCGGGCCGGGCCGGGCCTATCCAGAAGCATGCATCGCACTTCGGGTCCGGGTGGCGAGTGAAGTTTGTTTGTTTTTTAAACCCTAATTTCTGCCTTGGAATCAGGACTGTGGATTGGCGCCAAGGCAGAAGAGCGGTCAGGGCCAGGCCACGGGGGTCAAGGGACTTGGCCAGGGTCACCGAGCCGGGAAGTGTCTGAGGCCAGATGGGAACCCATCTCAGCCTGGTTCTCAGTCCCCCGAGCCACCCAGCTGCCCCTCGTGTTTGAGGTTTTTAAGTGAAAGAGCGACATGGCCGGAGTCGCGCTCTGGGAGGATCATCTTGTCAGTGAAGTGATGGAGGAATTGAGAGGGAGGGTATAGGCAGGAAGACGGGTTGGGGCCATGTGAGGAGTTCAAGTAAGGGGTGATAAAAAGTCCTGAACTCTGCTGCTCCTAGGAGGAACGAAGGCCGTTGTCCAGATACAAGAAACACAGAAAACGAGGGTAAAAAAGACTTGGGAATGGACTGAAAATTTGAGGGTGGCCTGAGTGAGTCCAAAGACCTACGGATGGACAGATTTGAAGGCCTGTTGCTGAGTCCAAGATGGGCTTTGCAGAATAAAATCTGATGAGCCAGTCCTTGCTCAAACCAAGAGGCTCTGTTATTTGGTGTGTTTAAGAGAGGGCTGAAAAGGGAAGACCCCATGTTTAACTAGAGGCTCCCACGGGAATAGGGTGTCGTGCCAGAAAAGGAATATTATGGAGGCAGTCCATGAGCCCCTTCTCCCCAGGACCAGCTAGGGCAGCTGTCCAGTCCTCTGTGTACCCTCCGGGCTGGGTAGGGTGGAATCATTTCAAAGCAGAAATCCTAGAAGTCATAGAAAGGGGTTAGTGAAGGGATACAACCAGGATTGTCACCAGGGAGTCTAGAGTACGACGGTCTTCAAGCTCTAGCCAAGAAGGTTGATGTGGCGCCGGAGGATGTTTGCTGTGCTCAGTGGTGTGGCTAGGACAGCTCCAGGATCCCAGTCGCTCTGGTATTTATGGGGGGGCCAGGGGGGAGTGGTCTTGCTCAGACAGGTCTGATTGGCTTCACACCCCTGAGGTCACAGACCAGAAGATACCAATTAGCTGTGAAGTAGCAAGTTTCTAGCCTGGAAGATTCCAGCTCTGGAAGTATCTAGATCGGGGTTTCTCCAAAGGAGAGAAAACATGGAAAAAGAGTGTATCCAATGATCACCAGATAACATTTGCCATATTCTCAGTACACGTGCCTGGCACATAGCAAGTGCTAGAAAATGATCGATACGACTATTATTTTTGTTGTTACAGAAAGAACTATAGCTAGGCAGAGAGCTTTTGGACAGGAATAGATTAGACCAGAAAAACAATAGGCTAGTTCTGTCCACATACAATTATGGCATCATTAGAGACAACCATTTACAACTGGGAATGCAGGACACGAACAGAACTTAGAAGTGAAAAGAATGGAATGAACTGGCTCCCCAGAACAGCAAAGAACAGGAAGTCATTTCCATCCTCTAGAAGAGTTCTCGTCATCAAGCTTTACAGTAGGTCCCAGGCTTTAACTCACTTTTCTTAATTGAATATCATTTAGAGTCAAAATTAAAGTTAAAGTGTCTTGTCATTTATTTTTTTTGAGACACTGGAAAATATAAAGCATTTCTTTGTCATTTTCAGATCTTAGATCTTTAGCAACAATTTCTTTTGTGGTTTTATCAGTTTGAATACTTTAATATACAGTGTCATTCATTATTCTTGTAGTAATATTCAGCTTAATTATAGTTTAAACATTAATATTTTGCATTTAATTTTATTTTTCTCAATTATGTGTAAACAAAATCTTTTAACATTAGTTAAAAATTTTTTTTGAACTCCATGTTCATTCTCTGCCTCCACTTCTTGAGAAGAGAGTTTAATGTAGATTACACATGTGTAGTCATGCAAAACATTTCCATATTAACTATGTTGTCCCCCCAAAAAAGAATAATAAAAGAAAATTTAAATGCTTCATTTCAATCTTCATTCAAACTCCTTCAGTTCTTTTCTCTGGAATTAGATAGGATTTTTCATCTTGAGTCCTTCAGTACTGTCTTGGATCTTTGTATTTCTGAGAATAGCTAAGTCATTCACAGTGGATCATCTTACAATGTTGTTGTTTCTGTGTACAATGTTCTGGTTTTTCTCACTTCACTTTGCATCAGTCCATGTACATGTTTCGAGGTTTTCCAAAACCATCCTGCTTGTCATTTCTTTTAGCACAATAGTATTCCATTACCATCATGTAATATATTTGTCCAGTCATTCTCCAATTGATGTTCATCCCCTCACTTTAATTATTATTAATAATATATCTTCCTTTGCGTTATTCTAATTTTTGATAGTAATTGATATTTAGATAGCTATTTAAATTCTTTACAAATATGTGATCTCATTTGAGCCTTACAACTCTGTGAGATAGGTGCTACAGGTATTATTATCTACATTTTACAGATGGAGAGACTGAGATTTAAAGGAGTTAAAAATATCTGTGGTCACAGAGCTAATAATTAGAATCAGAGGCAAATTCTAAATTCTCGTGTTCAGCAGTCTATGGACCATCTCATTAGCAATTCAGATTACACTTGTCCATATATCTTGGATCTGTGATTTCCAAGGTAAATGGAACCTATTTACAATTTAATTGATTTGATAAGTTTTAAAGATTTTCATGAGGCACCAAAATTAAGCAACTTGTCTGGGGTCAAGTTAGTAAGTTTTGAAGGCAGAACTCAAACCTAGCTCTTGTTTACCCCACGTTCAATATTTCTATCCAATGTACCAGTTTGCCCTATATTAGCAATTTGGATTTTATTTGTTCCTAATGTTAAAATACTAGGTTAATTAACCTAGTATTAATAACCCCTGGGACTGGGTTCTGGACAAGAAAATAAATTTATTGTTTAGGCTAACAATAAAAAATATATTAATTGTCAGTAATCTCTCTTGGGTACCAAAAACAAAGACATTCATCATCTTGAGCATTCAGATACAATTTTGGAAGCTCATTATTCAGCCCTCCTCTAGACATCTCTCATTAGCGAATACCTAATGAGGAAGAGGAATAATTTTTTATGACTCTCCCTAATTCCTTGGTGAAGATATGCCCAATCCTAGGATTCTAGTGTTAAGATGAAGAACTCAGGTTAGGAGTGACAGTGCTTACCCAATGATATTGTGATGCTGGCTTGAAGAATACTTGACTTAAATTAATTTTTGCTGACCAAACATGATGAAGCTCACAATCTCCATACCAATTTAGAAGTACCGTGGAGCCAAAAATGTACAAGAATGCCAGAACAAAGGATTGTGGAAAGAGACTTGAAATACAGACTGAGCCTCAATTTTATAATAATGATTACTCAGAAATAAAAAATGAAACAATGTTATAAACAATTCTTCTCATAAGCTTTCTTGCTGAGGGGAGTGCGAAGGAGGGAAGCTATGTACTAATATCTGAAACTATATGATAAGTATTCAAATTCCTTTAAATGTAAGGCAGTTTTTTAAAAGGAGAAGAGAGACACTTACAATGAATAAAATGTAGAATTTAATTTATCCACAATCTTTAGTAATTTCACAAAGCTTTTGCATGAGTGGGAGTTATGTAGCATCAGGATATTTTAACTGTTTCTTTAGAATAAACTTTTTGCATGAATCATTATATTATAAGATATAGTAGTCACAGAGTTAGGAACAATATTTAGGAAAAAAACCCCACATAATACTTGCCTGTATTCAGGTTTCAAGGTTTGTATTTGGCTTTTTTAAAGAGAAAAGCCATTCCTAGGAAGTACATTAAAGATTCCTGTCCCCACATTTTTTGGTCTTTGAGCAACTCAAACTTGACATTAGCTAAGTTTGTCAGTCCAAAATCATTCTTCTTGTCGAGATAGGGATGAACCGGGGCAGAGCCAAGATGGTGGCTTATTAGCAGCAAAAGCCTGAACCACTTGGAGAATCTTTTCAAACCAACCTTAAAATAGCACCTCAAAATGACAAGTCACAAAACTAAAAAGGAAATGGAGTGAGTGGACTGTCCTGCAGAAAACAGCTTAAAAGGTAGGCAAAGGGAGTTGATTTTTACATGATAAGAGTGGACCAGAAGTAAAACTGCACACAGAGGAGTGTGAACTGATGAACCCCCACCTACTGTCCCAGGTTCTGAGCCTGGCAATAGGCCAATTTTGGGATCCCTGGACCCTGCCTAATCCAACAGCAGAGTACCACACACCACACACCCACTCCTTGAAGTCCCAATCCCTGGTACCAGCCCAAAGTGAGGCCATGAAGTCCATAGCATTGGCCTTTTCAAACCTTTGGTGAAACCCCCAGTTCCAGGGCAATCTAGCTCCTAATGCTTTGCAAAACATCAGCAGAGAAGACAGAATCAGCAGTTTGCAGGACTTCCAGTCCACAGGGGGGAAAAAAAGGCTGGAAAATAAGCAAACAGCAAAAGAAACCCCTCAGCATAGAAAATTTTTGTGGAGACAAAGAAGAGCAAGGCACTGATTCAGTAGGGAACAGTGAGAGTAAAGCAACCACTTGCAGAAATTGAAAGAAAAATGGGAATTGGTCTCAGGTGCTGGAAGAACTCAAAAAGGAATTAAGAAATCAAATGAGAGGGTTAAAAGAAAAATGGGAAAAAGAAATGAAAGTAATACAAAAAGAAAATAACAGTTTAAAAAGCAAAATTGGGCAACTGGAAAAAAGGCATAAAAATCCAAAGAAGAAAAGAGTTCCATGAAAAGTAGAATGGGAACAAATGGAAAAGGAGTATCAAAAGTTCATGGAAGAAAATTATTTTTATAAAAATTGGAATTGGTGAAATAAAAGCTAATGACTTCATGAGACATCAAGAAACAATAAACCAAAATCAAAGAATGAAATATATAACATAATACGAAATATCTTATTGAAAAAACAATTTACCTGGAGAATAAATCCAGAGAGACAATCTTAAGAAATATTGGACTACCTGACAGTTATGTTAAAAAAAAAAGCCTAGGCATCATATTATTAAGAAATTAATTTTTAAAAAACTGTCCTGATGTTATTGAACAAGAGTAAAATAAAAATTGAAAAAATCCTCCAACAATAAATACCGAAATGCCAACTCTCAGGAATGGGATAGCCAAGTTCAAGAGCTCCCAGGCCAAGTAGGAAATACTGCAAGAGCTAGAAAGAAAAAAATTCAAATATTATGGAATCTGTCAGGATTTCAGAGGATCTGACAGCTTCTACACTGAAGGATCAGAAGGCTTGGAATATGATATTCCAGAAGGCAAGGGAACTAGGTTCATAACCAAGAATCACCTACCCATCAAAACTAACTATATTCTTTCAGGGGGAAATATGGTCATTTAATAAAGTAGAAGATTTCCAAGGATTCCTGAAGACGACCTAAACAGAAATGTTGATGCCCAAATACAAAATTCAAGAGAAACATAAAAAGGTAAATAAGAAAGAGAAAAAAATTTTAAGGGACTCAACAAGGTTGAATTGTTTATTTTCATACATGGAAAGTAATATTTGTAACACTTTAATTATCATTATCATAGTAGTTAGAAGATGTATACATAGACAGAGGGTGCAGTAGTAAGCTGTTTAGGATGATATGCAAAAATAAAATCAAGAGGTGAAAAAGAGAATTTCTCTGATAGAAATGGGAAGAGAGATGTAAAACGGGGTAGATTATATCACATAAATTGGTGCAGAGGAAAAAAAATTACAATTAAGTGGAGGATGATGGTTGTGGTGGATACTATTTAAACCTTATACTCATTGTAATTGGCTCAGAGACAGAATAACAACCAGATTTGTTGGGGTATAGAATCCTATTCTACCCTATAGAGAAGAAGGGGCATAAAAAAGGGGATGGAGGGGAGGGGAGTAATATAAGAGAGGTAGAAGTTGGAGGAATGATGAAAAGATCCTCTAGAGAAATAAGAGAGGAAATAAGAAGGGTTGTGATGGGAAGGGGAGTCATACAAGGGAAAGGGAATGGGGGAGTGATTAAAAGCAAAATACTTGTGTGGAGGGACAGAGTAAAAAGAGAAAGTGCAGGATTAAAAGGAGAAAACAAGATGAAGGGGAATATGCAGATGGCAATCATAACTGTGGATTTAAATGGGATGAACTCACCCATAAAATAGAAGCTGATAGCAGAGTGAATTAAAAACCAGAATTCTACCATATATTGTTTACAAGAAACACATTTGAGGCAGGTAGACACACGGAGAGTAAAGGTAAGGGGATGGAGCAGAATCTACTGGGCTTTAACTCAGATAAAAAAAGCCAGAGTGGCAATCATGATCTCAGAAGGTAAAGCACAAAGAGATCTTATTAAAAGAGATAAGGGAAGTAATTACATCTTGATAAAAGGTAGTTAGACAATGAAGTAATTTCAGTACTTTATATATATATATATGTATATATATATACATCATACATACATATATATGCATCAAATAATATTTTCTCTAGATTTTTAAAGGAGCTTAAGGAGGAAATAGAGAGTACTACTATAATAGTGGGGGACCTCAAACTTCCCCTATCAGTAGTAGTTAAATCTGACCAAAAAATAAATAAAAAAGAAGCAAAAGAAGTGAATGAAATTCTAGAAAAGTTAGATTTAATCAATATCTGGAGATAATTGAATGGAGATAAAAAGGAACATACCTTCTTTTCAGCAGTACATGGTACATACATGAAAATTGATCATGCACAAGGGCATAAAACTTCAAAACCAAATGTAGCTAAGCAGAAATAATGAATGCAACTTTTTCAGATCATAATTCAATAAAAATTATAATCAATAAAAATTCATGGAAAGAAAAATTAAAATTTTATTGGAAACTAATCTAATTCTTAAAAATTGAGAGGTCAAAGAGCAAATCATAGAAACAATCACTGATCTAAATTGGAAATCCTAAAAATCAAAGGAGAAATCAATAAAATTGAAAATAAAAGATGCATTGAACTAATAAGATGAAGTTCTGTTTCTGTGGGGAAAAAGAGCCAAAATAATGCATAAGTTAATTTGATTTAATAAAAGGAAAGAAGAGAATAAAATTCCTAGTATAAAAAATGAAAAGGGTGAATTTAACTTCAGTGAAGAGGAAATTAAAGTAATCATTAGGAGGTTTTTTGCCCAGTTATATGACAAACAAACTTGACAATCCAGGTGAAATGAATAAATATTTACAAAAATATAAATTATATAGATTAACAAAAGTGAAAATAAAATACTTAAAAACATTTCAGAAAAAGAAATTGAACAAAATTAACAAGCCATTATTGAACTCCCTAAGAGCCCCATCCAAGGCCAAATAAATTCACAAGTGAACTGTTATCAAACATTTAAAGAACAATTAATCCCAATACTATATAAACTAATTGGCAAAATAATCAAAGAAGAGTCTTACCAAATTTATTGTATGAAACAAATATGGTACTGATACCTAAGCCAGGAAGACTAAAAATAGAAAAAGAAAATTACAGACCAATTTCCTTAATTAATATTGATGCAAATATCTTAAATAAAGTAATAACAAGGAGGCTACAATAATATATCACAATACCAGGAATACAAGGCTGGTTTGATATTAGTAAAATTATCAGCATAATTAACCCTGACAGTAACCTAACTAACAGAAATTACATGATTATCTCATTAGATGCAGTAAAAGCCTTTGACAAAATACAACACCCATTACTATTAAAAATACTAAAAAGCATAAGAAATGAAAAGGTCTTTCCTTAAAATAATGAGTATTATCTATCTAAAAACCATTAGCAAGTGTTATCTGCAATGGGGTAAGTTAGAATCCTTCCCAATGAGATCAGGAGTGAACAAAGAATGATCACTATCCACCACTATTATTTACTACTGTACTAGAAATGTTAGCTTAAACAATAAGAGAAGAAAAATAAATTGACAGAGTTAAAGAAGGCAAAGAGGAAACTAAACTATCACTCTTTGATGATGATATAATGGTATACTTAGAGAATCCTGGAGAATCAATTAACAAACTAGTTGAAATAAGAATAACTTTAGTGGTATTGCAGACTACAAAGTAAACCCATATAAATCATCAGCATTTTTATATTTTTTTCCATGAAAGTCAAGCAGCAGGAGTTAGAAAGAGAAATTCCATTTAAGATCACTCTAGGCAATTATGAAATACTAGGAATCTCTTTGCTGAGACAAATACAGGAATTACATGAACGCAATTACAAAACACTTGTGACACAAGTAAAGTAAGATTTAATCAATTGGGAAAAAATTAATTGCTCATGGGTAGGCCAAGCTTATATAATAAAAATGACAATTCTACTTAAATTAATTTATTTATTCAATGCTATACCAATCAAGCTACCAAAAAGCTATTTTATAGAACTATAAAAAATAATAACATAATTCATCTGGAAGAAGAAAAGGTTAAGAATATCATGGGAAGTAGTGAAAAAAAATGTGAAGGATGGTGGCTGAGCAGCACCATATCTTAAACTCTATTATAAAGTAGTCATCATCAAAAGAATCTGGTACTTTCTATGAAATAGAATAGTGAATCAGTGGAATAGAAAAGGGGGTAAATGATCTCAGCAATCTAGTGTTTGATAAACCCAAAGATCCTAGCTTTGGGGATAAGAATTCACTATTTATCAAAAGCTGCTGCAAAAGTTGAAAAATGGTTTTTATCAATATCTCACACCTTATACCAAGATAAAGTCAAAATGGGCATGTGCTTTAGACCTTAAGGGTTATATTATAAGAAATTAGGGCAACATAGAATAATTTACCTGTCAGTTATGGAAAAGGGAAGAATTCATGACCAAACAAGAGAGAGAGAACATTTAAGATATAAAATTAACAATTTTGATTATATTTAACTTAAAAAGTTTTGTACAAAGAAAACCAATACAATCAAGATTAGAAGGGAAACCAACTGGGAAAAATTTTTTTATAACAAATTTCTTTGATAAAGGTCTAATTTCTCAAATATATAAAGTACTAAGTCAATTTTATAAAAATACAAGTTATTCCCCAATTGACAAATGATCAAAGGTTATGAAGAAGCAGTTTTCAGATGAGGAAATCAAAGTTATCAGTAATCATATAAAAATAATGTTCTAAGTTCTAAGAAATGCAAATTAAAACAATTCTGTGGTATCATCTCACACCTGTCAGTAAATGAAAACAATAAATGTTGGAGGGGATGTGGCAAAATTGGGAATACTAATGCATTTCTGGTGTATCCTGGAACTGATCCAACCATTCAGGAGGGCAATTTGGAACAATGCCCAAAGGAGTATAAACAATGCAGGGGGCAGCTGGGTAGCTCAGAGGATTGAGAGCCAGGCCTAGAGACAGGAGGTCCTGGGTTCAAATTTGGCCTCAGACACTGCCTAGCTGTGTGACCCTGGGCAAATCACTTGACCCCCATTGCCTAGCCCTCACCACTCTTCTTTCTTGGAACCAATACACAGTATTGATCCCAAGACGGAAAGTAAGGGTTAAAAAAAAATACTATGTACCTCCAGAGAAAGAGCATTGGAACTGTATAACTCCAATTGAATTGACTGCCAGCTCCAAGAGGGAGAAGGGAAAGATGGGTGGGATATAAGTTCCATCATATAACTTCAGAAAACTTGAGGGGAAATTTATTGCAGGTAATTGGTTTAAAAAGAAAGATAGGGATGGAGTGAAAATAGTAAGGGCTTCTTTTTTCTTTTTTAACAAATTAGCTGTTCTTCCAGCACAATTGTATTCTATCACAATCTTGTGCCACAATTTGTTTAGCCATTCTCAAGTTGGTAGGCCTCCCTTTAATTTCCAGTTCTTTGCTACCACAAGGAGAGCTGCTGTAAATATTTTAGAAGGTTTAGGTTCTCTTCCTTTTTTCCTGATCATCTTAAGATGTAAACTAAAGGTATATTGCTGGATCAAAAAAATAAACAGTCTTATAACTCTTTGGGCAAACATGAAAGACTACATAAAATTATGAAGTACAAAATGAGCAGAACCATGAGAACCTCATATAAAGCAACACAAATATTGTTTGCAAATAACTTGTGCTTGTCCCCCTTCCAAGTAGGAACTGAAATGTCAAAAGTTTAAAACATATGTATGTGTCTTTTTGTCAAATTATACTTTCTCTAATGGTAGGAAGGGCCTAGGGAGTAATCTGGGTATTTAAACAAATAAAAAAACTTAATTAAAAAAAAGAAAATAGTAAATGCTAAGCTAATTCAGGCGGGAGACCAGGGGTTTTGTACCTTTCAGTGATTTTATGGTTCTTGTATCAGAGGGGATCAGAAGCTGAAACCACTTTCATAATAGATTGCATTTTTATCCATTTTGGTATCCATTTCTCTTATATGTTGATTAAGTAGCTCTGATACATTTTTATTCATATGATTTATTACATATGAAAAGGACCTTAGGTATATTTTCCTCTTTAATTTATTACTTAAGACAAGTATTTGAGGAAGGGAGTAAATATAACCTTTTTGGTGATTATTTTAATAGAAATTTGGGGGCAAGTAAGGAAGTTTACAGACTTCAAAGACCTAGGCCAAGATTCAAGAAATTTCCTAAAACGTTTTCCCTAGTCTCTCACTATTCATTTAATTTTTTTATACAAATAGTACATTTTAATGTATTTGTACTGAATAGATGAAAAACCCAGGCAAAACGTTTGACCCAATTCTAATCGAAAGCATGGAAAAACGAAAAAAAATGATTGTGCTATACATCAATTACTGTCCTAAGAGAAATAATGTAATAGAAATAAAAATGTACAAGTAAAAAAGTTAGGCCATCCTTTAAGTCGAAGAGCCTGTCCTCTAGTTGGAATTTGTAATGCTCAGAAGAGAGCTCAGCCAGTGGGAATGGCAAGGGACAGTTAGCACGACACGTGCTTGTTTCTGTAACGCTCTTCACTTTGTTCCGGTGACCAGAAAAATTGTCCTCGTGATTGTTGAGCACATGAGTGCTACACAGGGGTCCTTACACTAGCATAATGGAACTTAGGGTCATCTCTGTTGGCTAGTGGGGCCCAGTGCCCACTTTTGGCGTGTTTAAGGTGCATCTTAACTGCTTGCTTTAGCCGATGGACAATAATCCCTCAATAAGACTTATGAGGTACAATAGCACGAAAGCACACGTTTCCCTCCTAAAACCCTGAGAATCTGCCACAGAAAGGGATCCAGTTTTCACATTGAGCTCCACGTCGCGTGTCACGTGTACAAGTTGCGTCTTTGTCCGTCTGTCCTCGTGCCATGGACGGACCTTAACACGGACGCTTGCTGACCTGTGAGCATCTCTTTCTTCCCGTCGGTGGCAATGGAAGAGACAGTGCTGCAGCGCCCGGCGGCCCTCCTTAGCCTCCTTTCTAACGGTCTCCGTCCCCAGCTCTGTGCTTCAGCTTGCCACACGCAGATGAGCGCTCAGTGTTTAAGATAGGACTCAATCAGAGGGGCTCAGCCTTCTTTTCAGGAGCGAGTCATGAGGAGAGGCTCGACTCGTTTTCTTTGCCAAGTAGCTTACGTGTTGGCATAAGCCCTGAATTACAAGTTGGACAAGGTACAGTGCGATTCAGTGTTGTCTCTGTACTGAACGTTTTAGCCAGCGGCACTGCATTGTGGAAAGCGTCTACAGGGATTCGAAGTAGACTAGCCTTAGTGTGAAGGTCCTTATTCAAAACAAATGCCAACCATACAAGGTTGGTGCCACAACTATTAATGCTCCCTATTTTTAGATGAGGACACTGTCAGCGAGGACGTAGGATCTGCCCATATGTCATAGCCAGGACGTGTTAAAAGGGGGATTCGAGCCGGTGTCCCTCTTGATTCTAAGCCCAGCGTTCTTGCCATTCTCTTGGTCATGTCCTACAATCCATTGAAACTCTAGCTGGATGCTATTTCTTTCTTCTAAGCAAATTGGGACTTCTCTAGCATATTCTGAAAATTACTAACCATTACCTTCCATAATACGGTTGCTGGAAACCCTTGGCTTCTTGAAGTTCAAAGGTTTTGGTCAGTAAAAAGGTGTTGAAAACAAAAATTAATTTTAGTCCTTTATAATGTCTATTATACATGTTGCTTAATATTAAAAAGAGAATAAAAGTTACAGTAAATATGCTTCTTTGCTTAATTAAGGCTTTTATGCTCTTGGTTTCAGAATCTTGAGTTCTTGGCAGGCTCATTCATTTTGAAGGCAGTGAGAGGCAAAATGTTTAGCAACCGAGGGAAAAGAGAAAAGAGTTGGAGAAAGAACCACAGAGCAGAATGAGGAGTCAGGAGAAAAAAAATGCATGCGAAGGGAAACAATGAAGGAAAGAAAAAACAAGGAAGAGGAAATGCAGACAGCAAGAAAAATCAGTGTGAATTAATATAACTTAAGGTTTTTCCCCTCTATACTGAGTACAGCGTATATGTATAGAAGAGCTGTTTTCCCATAGTCCTGCTTTGTTCAAGAACGCTTACGTTAAGTAGTTTTTTCCAAAGTATTTCTTTTTTCCTAGATTTATGTAGTGAAGTAATAAAAATGTTTCATTTGTATTCACTGTGCTTGTGATTTCCAAAATTTTATGATGGGTATTCAAATGTAGAAAACCAGTTAGAAATTCCTTCAGAAAATTGCCCTCTGGATAACATTTGGTTGACATAATTTCTATTATGTATTGAATTCTGTATGGTTTTAATCACTTGCTTTAAAACTTTAATTTTTTTGAATTGCTCTAGTTTTGAAATATAAAGTAAAGATGCTCTCTTTATCAATTTAAATAAATCAACTGAAGGGTTTACTTGGTACAGTTTTTGGTTTGACTCCAGTAGACATTCATTTAAAATGTGATTGAACACTAGCTGCAGATGTGCCAGGTACCTGCTAAATGCTGGGGATACAAAGACAAAAGTCAAACAGTTCTTACCCGACATTCTGAAGGGGAGAGAACATGGATATTGGCATATACACAAGAAGACAGTCTTCAAGAGAAGGCGCTAGTAGCTGGGAGACCAAGAAGCCGCTCCTTTGGCAAGAAGGAATAGATGTGTGCAGAACAACAAGCATGCCAGTGTGTCTGCAACAGAGTGAGTGGAGAGGAGTAATATGCAAGAAGAGTGGAAAGGGGCAGAGAAGAAGGGAACACATAGTTATTAAAGAGCTGCTATATGTCAGTCACTCTGCTACATGCTTTATAAATATTTCATTTGATAACATGTTAGGAAAGGGCCAGATAGGAACAGCTTTAAATGTCAACCAGAGGACTTTTTATTTAATACTGTTAGTGAGCCAGAACCACTGGGATTTAGTAAGAACTGGCATTGTCAGACATATTTTAGGAAATTCCTTTTGGCAGCTGTCTGGAGAATGGATTGGAATGGTAGAGAGATTGGGTAGGGAGTGAATTAAGAGGCCATTGCAGTGGTTTAGACAAGAGGTGATAGAGGCTTGAATGAGGAGGTACCTTGGAGCGGAGGGAAGTGTATGCAAGCCAAAAATTTAGCAGCTGATGAGATTTGTGGCCTTTTGTGAGAAGGAGAAACTGAAGATGACACTCGATTGTGGACATGGGTGGCATGATGTTCTCAATGGAGACTGGAAATTTGAGAAGGGTGGGTTTGGAGAAAGATAATGAGTGGTTTTAGATCCTGATTTTGAGATGCCTACAAGTCCTCTGGGTTGTGTGTTTAATGGGCAGTTGATGACACAGACCAGAGTTCAGGAGAGAGATTAGGAATGACTATGTAGATCTTGCATTTATCAGCATAGAGATGATAAGGGAACCTATGAGAGCTAATAAGATCATCCAGTGAGAGAATTTATAGAGCAAAGAGTAGGGGGACCTTGGACAGAGCTATACCCATAATTTCTGTGTGTGACATGCATGGCTGATGATCCAGCAAAGGAAATAGAGAGTTCGAGGAGAACTTTCAGGAGGGAAATGTTGTCAGCAGTGTCAAAGACTGCAAAGAAGTCAAGAAGAATAAGGATCGAGAAGAGGCCATTGGACCTTCAGAGATTAATGACAGGAATATATTTCTTACTAGCACACATAGAAATCATCAATGCATTGACAGGATTCATCTAAAACATTTTCCATAAAAATCTTTATAAAATTTAAATATATCTAAATCTATATATGATGAACATCAGTTTGGTTATCCTTATAAACTCCTTGTACTATTCTTATACAAGTAAGTCATCCTTCACTTCTCCAAGTTCATTATTCAAAGAAAGGAAGTAAGCAAAAAAGTTCCTAAGCATACAAATGTTCCATCCAAATAACCGGTTTTCAGCACGTTTACTCCTAAGCATTTATGCAGTGTTAATCTCCCAGAAAGGAAAAACTAAATAGTATGACATGCTAGTGTGTTTTTTTTACTTTGACTTAGCTGTTGGATTTTCATATTTCCATTATTATTAAATTTTTCAAAGAGAGATGAACTTACGTGATAAAAATTAAATTATGCGAGCCTATACATTTTAGTTATTGAACAACTATTGAAAAATTGTTCATCGAACATCTACTTTGAAATGATCATTTATCAGTTAATCAGCAAGTATATGTCAACTCCTGTTAAGTGCCAGGCCCTGGGGAGACAAGGACAAAGAGCAAAACAGTCCCAATGCCCACTGAGTTTAGATTCCAATGAGGAAAACCAAAAGTAAATGTAAAATATTGGCAACCTTCACATAAACTTACTCTTAAACTTCATTCTTCATGATAGGGGAAAATCTATACTACCGGGCACATTCAGTGTACAGAGCATTTTCGTTTCAAAGTACAGTGGATAATGGGGAAAATATCTCATAGTTTTGTTTTTAAAGAAAATTACATTTTTTTTTCTGTTGATTCAGGAAAGAAACATGAAATCAAATAAAATGTTTTAAAAAGAACTAATTTTTAGTTCATCTTGCTTAGCTAATGCAAGAGAATTTTGCCTGCTTACCCTGCTATTTATCATTCAACATTCTGCACGAGTAATAGAAATGTTCACATTAACATTATTGGAGTTTGAGATTAACAGCATATATTAAAGATGATTCTAGTCAGTTCTCTCATACTGTGGATAACCCAGTGAGGTCCCGATGAGTTAAGCAGTTTGCTTGAAGCCATCCAACTGGATTATGACAGTGATTTGACTAGAATTTATCTGCTGTTCTTTAGACTATGTTACTCCTCCCCATAGAGCTTTAGACGTAATTTCCTTTCCGGTGTTCCAGCTCTAGAATGGAGTTGAACTCTCAACTGGAAAGCACCTTGAAAGAGATTTGTAATTAGCAAGGACTTGTTTCACTAATAATGCTAATCTGCTCTATTGAAAGAGAATCCTCAATGACAAGTAATATATATATCTCACGGTAGTGTGGAATGGATTGAACCAGAGGCACCAAGTCTATACATTTTTTTGTGATGTTGCTTAACAACCCTCACCAAGAATTTACATTGTTTAGAAGGAAATTAAATTCCCAGAGAGTACCGCTAGCAAGATATTAAGACAATTTTAGCATAGGAGGATTCTTGGTAACCATTCATTTATTTACTCATTTATTTATTCCATTTTTATTTCAGTTAATGTAATTTGGAAAGGTAGGATGGCAAACTACACATGGAATTAATACTTTTGGAAGTTGAAAACTATGTAATCTGGAAAGATTGAAACATTGTGATAATGTGTGCCTTGGATTCTTTCACCAATGGTCTACTCTCTTCTTGGATAAATAAAGAAATCAATGTTGCTCAATTTGTCCCTTTTTTGGATTTAATGAAAGCATCTACATTTGAATTATTTTGTAGTAACTTTGTACCTACATCATTGAAACAAAATAAAAAAGAAGTCAAGGTTTTTAAATGTGTCCCTGAAAGAAAACCTTTGGGATAGACTGTTTCATAAATATTCTGTTATGTGTAAATAAAAGAGAAACACTAGAATTTTGGCTTTTAATGTATCACAGACTTGACTTACAGTTATAGCTATGAGTATATGAAGGTAATTTCTACTTATAGAAATCATTTAAATCTTTTAAAATTATTATCAATTAATATACATTTTATTTTATTTTCTCTCTACCTCCTCTGGAGCAGGGAGGGGTTGGGATATAGAGAAAATCCTAATAAAAAATATGCAATCATGGGGGGTAGCTGGGTATCCCAGTGGATTGAGAGCCAGGCCTAGAAATGGGAGGTTCTAGGTTCAAATCTGGCCTCAGACACTTCCCAGCTGTGTGACCCTGGGCAAGTCACTTAACCCCCACTGCCTAACCTTTAACACTCTTCTGCCTTGGAACCAATACACAGTATTGATTCTAAGATGGAAGGTGAGGCTTTTATTTTAAAAAAAAAATGCAGTCAAGCAAAACAAATTCTCACATTGACAATGTGGAAAAGTAAGTCTCCTTCTCTAGATTTAACCCATAACCTGTCTGTCAGGGTATGAATAGCATCTTCATAGTCAATCTTCTGGTGTCATCTTTGAGCCGATCAGACTTCTTTAGTGCCTCAAAATGGTCAGTTTTTGCAATATTGTTAAAATAGTATTAGTTCCCTCTATTTTCTCATTTGACTCTACATCAGTAAATAGAAATCTTTCCAGGTTTCTCTGAAAGTTTCCCCTTCAACATTTCTTACAGCATAATTACATTCCATCACATCCATATACCATAAGCTTATTCAGCCATTCCCCAGTTGATAGATGCCTCCTTAGTTTCCACTTCCTTGCCACCACAAAAAAGAACCTCCATGACTATTTTTTATGTGAAGGACTGATAGATTATTTAAATCTTAAAACCAAGCAAAGAGTATAACAGAAATTTGGTCACTTTTTTTTGCAGCCACACCATTAATTATAGAATGTAAATTCCTTGAGGGTAAATTGTTCCTTTTTGTTGTTGTTCTTAATTCTTTGTAGCCTCAGCTCTTATCCTGGGGACTTTGCTCATAGAAGGTACTAAATAAATCCTTGGTGAATTGAATTGAGTTCTAGATTAGTCTCTTTGACACTTTCTGATGTCTTTTGCATTTCACTCTGAATCATGAAGAGAATCCTTAAAGTAACCTGATTGTCCACAGAGGACTTAACTGATGGCATCACATGGACAGCCAGGCCATTTCGAGTTAGGAATAGACGTGTATTTCACTGCTTTCAGTATGAGTATAATTCCTTGGGACTTCGGCAACTTTCCTCCTTTGGGGTATCTTCAAGGTAAAACTTGTTTGCTCTTCCCAAGCAACAAAGGTGTCTTTCAGTGTCATTTTCCTAAAGAAAAGCTGGAAAATACAGTATAGAAATAGTCAATTTTTAATAAAAATTGAGATGGATATGTTTCTATAATTATTATAAACTTGAAGAATACCTTCCATTGATATATTAATATTTCATAGACACCTAACATTATTTCTACTTGATTTGCAATTGGCAATGACTCTAGTACTTGAGTTTTAACTTTCCTCTTCCTTTTAGGGTAGAGGCAGCTGGTGGCGTAGTGAGGAAGTCCTCAGTTTAGATCTGCCTCAGACACTCATTAGTGGTTTAACCTTGGGCGAGTCACTTAAATCTTTTGTTCGCCTCAGTTTCCTGAA
Organism: Monodelphis domestica; assembly: GCF_027887165.1. Classification (NCBI taxonomy): domain Eukaryota; kingdom Metazoa; phylum Chordata; class Mammalia; order Didelphimorphia; family Didelphidae; genus Monodelphis; species Monodelphis domestica. Next base: position 12,882,035 of record NC_077230.1, on the reverse strand, counting down.
CTGTATAATGGGGACAACAAAGCACCTTCTTGCTGGATTTTTATGAGGATAAAATGAAATATTTGTAAAGTGCATAGCATAATATCTGGCACATAGTTGATATTATTTAATTCTTCTTCCATTTTCCCATTCTATCTTATCACTCTGCCTTATGGTACACAAGAATAAAGACACGAACACATTAAGACTTAAGTAAGCAAATGCTTTTGTAAAGTAAATAATTCACAATGCAAATAATAACTCGACAAATTCTTTTGATAAGCTTATATTTTCGAATATCAGGATGTCTTAAAGTGGTGGTACATTTATAACAAGGTAACTTGATCTGAAATGTGTTTTCACATATTTGAGAAACTGTGACATACATATATTAAATATGTTTCTAGGATAAAGTAAGAAATTAATAAAATATTCACTTTTTAGGGCTGCATACTTTAATGTCAAAAGTGAAGCGGCCATAAAGTATGTATTCACATTTTATTTCAGCTCACAAGCCTTTGGCTAAGATATACCCGAAAAGAAAGACATTCAAAAATAAATAGGATGGGAGAAAATTCTGAATAAGTTCATATAGCGTTTTGGTATTGAGAATCTGTTAGGTTAAATGAGCCTGTGGTCAGCGCAGCTAGTTAGTGGTAAATCAGAGAGTTGAATCCCAACCCACTGGATTTTCCCACTGTAGCATAGTGCCCTCGTTGTGGATTTTAAACCTTAAAAATGGTTAAGATCTCATGTTAGGGAATATAAAACTACATATTAAGAAAAAGTAAAGTTATGATCGATCGCCACCCTCTCTCTTCCATCCTCTACAGTTTAAAGTGCTTATTATTCCTAGCTGTGTTACACTGGGCAAGTTCCTTAACCCCGTTTGCCTAGCACTGGTCCTTCTGTCTTAGAGTTACAATAAGGGTTTGAAAATAAAGTAAAGTAAAATGCTCATTAAGGGTAGACTAGGTTGAATTTATGTTTAGAGTTTTCAGTTTTAAAGGCATTTAGTAATGGGATTCACTAAAAGCAATTAAATGCAAATGTAAAGGAACTAGCTGATTTACTTTCCTACCATTTTATCCCATTTCATAGTCTTTTAATCACTGAATCTCACATGTTAATGTTTTTGTCTGGCATTATATTACATTCATATGTTTTATACACACACATATGTATGAAGGTATATAAGGAGGGCAGTTAGGTCACTGGTGGATAGAGCTGTCTTAATGAGTTGAAATCCAGCCTAAGACAATTACTAGCTGTGTGACCTTGGATAAGTCACTGACCCCTTTTGGGCTCAGTTTCTCTTTTATAAAATGAGCTGCAGAAGGAAATGACAAACTACTCCAGTATCTTTACCCCAAACCCCACAAATGGGGTCACAGAGCATTGGACCCAGCTGAAAAATGACTAAAAAACAATAAAGTATGATCATATTGCATTATATGATATGTCATTATAGCCTCGCATAGCACATTAAAAATTTTCTATAATTCACAAGTTTAAATATTCTTTTCTAATATTGCCTTTTATTTACAATGGAGAATTTTGATAACAAGATACAGGATTGACTTGAGGTGTAAGCATGCTTATTTCCGTCACATCCTGTCTGCCCCTCTTTTTCCTCCCCTCTGTCGTTGCTTTTTCATCTCCTTTCCCTCTTTTGGAACTTGGTCCAGATGTTTCGCCATTCAGAATGGACCTTCCTATGCTGAAAGCCAAATGCTTTTCCCTGGTCATCTAGGATTTCTACTGGGATATAGGACCAGAATCTGCCAGGCCATTTTAAGTGTCTGTTAACCTTCTTATCACCTTGCATGCCTTATCTCCCTTCAAGGATCTTATCATGGGTTCCTCTTCCCAGTGCCCAGTTTACATTTATCTGTCTTACAGCTTTTCCTCATTGGGCTAGCTTCTCTATATCTTCAAGGCACCTTGACTGTTTTAATATGCATCAGTAGGGTTCTATGTGGCCACGAGTCATAGTATAATAGCACAGTCACTGAAGAGTTAAACTTATAGATTTACCTAGAGAATAAAGAAGGCTCACGTTGAATGGCATGAGTAAGCCATAGCAATGAATGCTCATTTTCTTCAAAGCAGAAGTGTTATAAAGCAGTGGTGTCAAACTCAAATGGAACCATTAATTTGTACTTAAGGATCCCTTATAGGCTTCATATTGACTTAGAAAACTACATATGAATGTTACCAATTTTATTGTATTTTCAGTCTGGTCTGGGCTGCTCTCATGAGTGGTGTGGGCGCCATGTTGCTCAGTGACTATGACTATGCGTTTGACACCTCTGGGATAAAGGAGTTATCTTTTGAAATGGAGGTTGGCCAGTCATGTGGCAACAGCAAGGGAACCTTGTCAGGATAAAATTCTGCCCATTTTGGGGGGATGGTTAAATAGATTGTGAGACATGAATATGCTCACATACTACTGTGCTGTAGGAAATGATCAATGGGAAAAAATTAATACAAACAGGAGTGATCAGCCCAAACTAGGAAAGCCACATTCACCTCTACTACAAAAATGTACCCTCGGAATGAAATGGAAGGACACATGTGATCAGTCATGAGCCCAAAGATAGTAGAGAAAATGTACCAGTCCTCCTCCTTTGCAGGTGTGGATTCTATACTCTAGATGACTATATCTGATATAGGCTCAAGTAATATTTCTGATATTTTTGCTGAACTGATTTCCCCCTTCTCACTTGTCCTTTTTATTTTTTAAACTCTTTCTTTCCATCTTAGAATCAATATTAAGGATTAGTTCCAAGGCAGTTCAGGTTAAGTGACTTGCTCAGGGTCACACAGCTCTCCCCTTTTTCATGTAACAAGGTGGTTTTCTGCATAACTCTGGTGAGAGAGATGCATTTGGAAATGAAAGTGATGGCTAAAAATCTGTTAAACAAAAAGCCATTTTATGGTAAGGAATCACTGGAGGTCAGCTGGTTTAGCCCCCTGGTCTTTTCACAAAGACAAGACAAAAACAAAGACAGAAGAAGGTAGGCTTTTAACATGATGGGTAAATCAGCCCCCTGTGCATGATTTTGGAAGGACAGAAAGAAGAGTCAAGTAGATTAAGAATATATGATTGAGTGGCCACCTTCCCTGTTGGAAGGTTTTTGTGTGTTAATAATACTTACAAAGACAAAATCATCAATCTTTAAAGATACTGTTGTAGGAAAAATGGTAAAAGATTTTCTTGAGCCCACCCTAATTAACATTAGGCTCCTGGAGAAAGTTCTCCTGCTTTTTGTTATCTAATACAAAAGAGAGTTCCTGTAGTGAAAGGAGTTTCCAGTCTTGAAGGAAGAATGTGAGCCATACGTTGACAGTAAGGTAGAATGTTGGGGAAATTTTAGACTTTGTAGTCCTCATAAATGACACCATCTTGGTGGCCACCTCTCCTGCCTGGTTAGAAAAATGTAAGAAGTTAACATGGCAGTAAATATTTAAATCTTGTTTCATGGTGTTAGGGCTGTTATCAGTCTTGTAAACAATCCAGGTAAAGAGGCAAGGCAGAAGAGTACAAAGAGCACAGAATGTCAAGTTAGGAAACCTGAAATTTATGCCTGGCTCTGCCATTTCCTATCTCTATGACCCTGGCCTATTTATTGAAACTCTTTTGGCCTCTATTTCATCAAATATAAAATTGGAGTGATGATACCCTAGACTCTTCAGAGAAGAGAAAGCAAGGAAGAATTTGTTTTTGTTATTCTAAGTATTTTTAATGTTCCTTTCCATGAGTAAAACTAAAGAATTTGAAGAAGGTGGAATCAGAGGTTTGGTTCTTATTTACATTTTAAATACCTAAATTGGATGATATGGCAACTAACTAATTATCAGGACTCAGTCAAGAAAAGGATTGCTCAAGCTCCTAAGGCTGATTTCCTTTGGGAAAACATTTAAATCAGTGACCAGGAAAATTAGGTTTATTTATTTTATTTTTGAAGCTGGTTTTATCACATAGCTCTTTAGTTAAGAAAGGTTTTGAGGAAAAGAGATGAAGAAAATTGAACATGGATTTATAAAAGTAGGGTAGGAGACTATTCCAAAAATGTGGCACAACATGGAGGATGTGAGAAGAGAAGAGAAGAGAAGAGAAGCCAATGAATACAGTCAAGAAAAGGTCCGTCCAGCAGAACAAAAAGGATAAATAATGGAGATGGTTTCTGGGGGAATCTATGTAGTATTTTCACAACAGGAATGGGGTCTTTTTCCTTCTGATATTTAGAAAAATGATTTGACTTGTGCTACCTTTAAGTTGGTCAACTGTCCTAAGCCTCTATTAATGCTTTTGTAGAATTAGTTTCTTCCAACAAATAGTGGTAAAATCATGTTATGGGTTAAGTAACTCTTTGAAAGTAAAATGCACCCAAAGCTTACGGTTTTTAAACGTTAATTGTTTTCAGGCCTGATTTGTTATCCAATAATCAACCAATCAACAAACATTTCTTAAGAATTTCTTAGGTTTCAGGCATCTTGATAGGCAATGGAGATGCAAATACAAAAATCAAAACACTCCTCAAAGAAAATTTACATTATAACAAGAGAGAGGCAATAATATATCTAAGTATATGCTAAATAAATATAAAGGGAATAAATAAAAATAAACGTAATTGTATACAAGCTAGTTTTGGAGGGAGGGCACTCTCCTCTATCTTTGAAGGGAGGAATTCTGTGAATACAGGTAAAGAGAAAGTATATTCCAGACCTGGGAATGGTCCATACAAGGGACAAAGGGAGGAACTGAAAGAACAGTTTGGTTGGATTACTGCATGTGGAACGAGGAATAATCTATAATAAAGTTGGCATGATAGGCTGGGGACAGGAGTACGGAGAGATTTAAAAGACAGAGAGGAATTTATATTAAATCCTAGAGGAAATAGAGAGTCACTGCAGTTTACTAACAATCAAATATGCACTCTAAGAAATCATTGACAGCTGTGTGGGCAATGGACTGGAGTGAAAAGAGACAATGCGGCCAATTAAAAAGTTATTAGACTATTGGCTATATACGGAAAGAAGGGGACCGACCAAGGGGTGTTGTGAAGGCAAAAATATCAGAATTTGATAACCAATTGGATATGTTGCACTAAGAAGGAAAAGAGAATGTGGTTACAGACTTGGAAGACTAGAAGAATGGTGGCTCTTGACAGAGATACGAAAGTTTTAAAGAGGGGCAGATTTTGGGGGGGGAATAAGAGTTCTCTTTTGAATCTATTCAGTCTGAGATGTCTCTGGGACATCCAGTTTGAAACTGGCAATGCTGGACTGAAGTTCAGAGGAGATATTGGAGCGCACACACACATATCTGTATAGACACACACATCTACATCTATAAAATCTGGAAGTCATCTGTAGAGAGATGATAATCAAATCTGTGGGAGCAGAAAAGGTTGTCAGATAAGAGAGTATCAGGAGAAAGAAGAGAAGATGACTAAGGATGGAGCCTTAGGAGACACCCCTTGTTGAGGGATATACAGATGCTTATCGTCCCAACATATAATGAGAAGAGGGAAATAGGTAGTAGGAGAATCAGGAGAGAGAATGATGTCATGAAAACACAGAGTCTAGGAGGTAAGGAAAGAAACATTTATATTATGCTGACTTTGTGCTATTTATTATAGAATCTTTGCAACAGGCAGAGAATTCTTATCCCCATTTTATAGTAGAGGAAACTGAGGCAGACAGATGTTAAGGGAGTTTCTCAGGGTCACACGACTAGTTCCCATCAGAAGTTGGTTTTGAATTGGGGTTTCCCTGAATCTAGACCCTGTGCTCTATCTCTGACCGCCCTACCCTAGCTGAATAAAAAGGATTGCCCTGTTGCAATAGAGGGAATTTTAGACTGTAAAGAACTGGATGGATTAGACTAAGACTAGACTATAAGAATTACAGTCTTTTCCTGTAGGAATACTTGCACAGTAACTAAGCAGTTAGAAATGCCTCTAACCTTATATAAATGCTGGTTTGTGTTTTTGGTCACTTTTAGGAACTAAGAGAAATACATAACAAGCAACAGCTTCAAAAACAAAAGAATTTAGAAGCGGAAAGGTTGAAACAGAAAGAAAAAGAGAGGAAAACAGTAGAACTAGAAAAGCAAAAAGAGGAAAGCCAAAGGTAAGTTTCTTCTGTTGATTGTGGGCAAGGGATTTAATGCATTCATTCTTTCTCATTGGGACCTCTCCAAATAGCTCCAGTATAAAAGGAAGCTGCCTGCTTTCGCTTCTGTGGGAATCAAAGTCTTTGCATGCCCAAGTAGCCCCCATACTTTTTTGTTGGTTCCCAGAACTCGAGTCCCATTGCTATGTCGACTCTGGAATTCTACAAGGAAACAAGAATGCTTGGTTTGCTCCTTTGCATGCTGAGAACCAAAATACATTTCCAGTTCACAGCTTTTTAATAAGTGACATTCAAGAGAGCTGAGATGGACTCAAAGTTCTCTGATGTGCTTCTCTTCAGTGAACTCACACACTGTGTCATTCTATGCCTTTCTTTCTTTTCCTTCCTATGACAAATATAGGTTTGAACACAAAAAGAAAAATGGCTACAGCTGCTTAGCGTACAAATTATTCCCACCCACATATACACACTTTTGGGGCTTGTTTATTTTTGTTTGAGTACTACACAGCTATGCAAAAGACCACATTATCCTTTTACGTTTCGGGAAAACTCAATCAAGTTCATTTATAACCACTGAACCAGAAGGACCACTTAAGGAAAGGCAGGATGATGACTTGTCAGGAGGTAGTAGAAGGGATTAATCAATGAACGTTTATTAAGTGCCTGCTATGTGTCAGATACTATGTTTAGCCCTGGGTTCATCACCTCTAAGATCTCTTCTGACTCTTCCAGATTTCAATTAGGCACGAAAAAAAATTCAAATGTTTGGATTTTCTGGTTAAAATGATTTTTTTGATTGAAGAGGCTTCCACTGATGTTCTTGTGCTTTAAGAATATTTATTATTTCTTACTAATTCTTTTTAACTCGATGAGACTGAAATATGTCCTAAATAATATCTTCAGAGTCCAATTTTTCTTGCCTCTCAAATCACGTCTCCTGACTTTCCTGGTCTTTGCTAATGGTATATACATCCATTCTCTCAGTCCTCCTTGAGTCCTTCCTTTCCGTCTGTCTGGCCAATTGCCAACCATTATCAATTGTTAGAAGGGATCCTTGATTTTTGTGAGGGAGTGATTATCTGGTATTTGTCTTGGTAAGTGACATAATGTATGTGAAATGCGTTGTAAGCCTTTACATTTTCTGTAAATGATATCTTTAGTTATTAAAATAATATTTTAATTATTTAGTATTATTCACTGACTGATTTGTGATGGCTTCTGCCATGAACTGGTGGAGGGAATGCTTTGCCTTTTTACATGACAAAATTGGGAGGAGAAGGCTTTCTTACTTCCTTTGCTTTTGTTTCTGATTAAGAGAGGACTGTTTTGCTTAAGCCCAACTCTTGCACATGTGATTTGGAACCTATTTCTACCATTTTTTCCCAGTTAACTGCCCCCAAGTCATCCTACTCTATTCTTTGTTTCCTTGTCCTCTCGCTCTCGAATTCCTATCTACAAAAATGCTGAAATTTCCCCCATTTAAGAAAATGAAATGAGGGCAGCTGGGTAGCTAAGTGGATTGAGTCAGGCCTAGAGAGGGGAGGTCGTAGGTTTAAATCTGGCCTCAGACACTTCCCAGCTGTGTGACCCTGGGCAAGTCACTTGACCCCCTTTTCTAGCCCTTACCACTCTTCTGCTTTGGAACCAATACACAGCATTGACTCTAAGATGGAAGGTGAGGGTTTAAAAAATAAATAAAACAAAAACTTCAGTTAACACCACCACCCTCACCAGATAACACCTTATATCTCTCTTGCCTTTCATAACCAAACTCCTAGAAAAAGACCTCTTGAAAAAGATAACTCTCCAATGTTACCAGTGATCTCTTATTTTCCGGATCTGATCGCCTTTTCTCACTCCTCTTTCTTCTTGACCTGTCTGTGCATCAAAGTCTGTTTTACGTAGTGGGCCACATTGTCTTGCTGGATCTCTTTCATCTCACTGAGTTTTCATGACCTGCTCATCTTAGCTATCTTCCTGTCTTTAGATTGGTCCTTATTCATCTCGTTTGATGGTTCATCATCCTTATCATGGCCCCGAGTCTCTGTCCTGGGCCATCTTCTATTTTCTCTGAATATTTTCTTGTTCTGTGAAGCTCCTTTTGGTGCTCTCTTGGCAGATGACTTTGTGTGTGTGTACACACATATATTTAAACCTGTACATGTGCATATTTGTATGCATACTAATCGTATGACTATGCACATATATTTAGTTATTTAGCTCTAATCTCTCTTGTGATGCCCAATCATGAAAATCAAGTTACCTATTAGATCTTTTGAACTGGGTACCCCCAAAGCACCTCAACCGTACCAGGTTCAGTGCTCTACTTATTATCTTTCATTTCAAACTTTCCCGATTCTTACCAAGAATATCACTCTAGTCATCAATGTTTGCAACCTTGTTACTCTCCTTCACTGTCCAGTTCAGTTGCCAAATCTTATTTCTTTGGCCACTTCTCTCCCTCCCTCCCTCCCTCCCTTCCTCTCTCTCTTTCTCTCCCTCTTTACCCCTCTACATGCCAACCCCAAACCTTCAGCCTCTTCTACTTAGATGATTATAATAGGCTTCTAGTTGATCTCTTTATTGCAAATCAACAAGAACAAGCATTTATTAAATTCATGCTAAGTGCTAGGGATACAAAGACAACCAGATCCTATTCTCAGGGAGCTAACAGTCTACTGGAGGAGACAACAGGCAAACAACTCTGTATAATGATATGATCATGTATAACGTATAACTATATATAATGTGTAATATATATTCAGGATTTATTGGAGGTAATATCAAAGGGAATATATTACCATTAAGGGACACTAAGAAAGAATTCTTGAAGAAGGTTAGATTTTAACTGACATTTAAACAGCAAAGGAAACCAGGAAGCCGAGTCAAGGAGAGAGAGAATTCCAAGTATGGGACGTAGCTAATGAAGATACATGGAGTTGGGAAATAGAGTGTCTCACCTGAAGAACAGCCAGGAAGGCAATGAATGCCTCTAGAACCTAGAATATATGGAAGAAGAATATATATCTTTAAGTTGTAAGAAGACTGGAAAAAAAGGAAGGGGCCACATTATGAAAGACTTTACACACCAAATAGAGTATTTTATATTTGATCCTGAGGATAATAGGTACCACTGGAGCTTATTGGTAGACGGAAGAGGTATGAAATTTGAAGAGGTCTACATTTTATGAAGATCTGTTTGACAGATGAATAGAAGATGGACTGAAGTGGAGATAGGCTTGAGTCAAGAAGACCAAGTGGCAGGCTATTGAAATGGTCTAGGGGGGAGGTGATGAGATAATATCCCATGATGGAGGCAGCGTCAGAAGAGAGAAAGAACACACGAGAGCTGTTTCAAACGTAGAATCGACAGGACTTGGCAACTGTCCGAATATGAGACATGAGAGTGAGGAGGAGAAGATGACAGCTAGGTTGTGAGCTTGGGTGATTAGGAGGATTTAAGTGCTCTCAGCAGAAATAGGGAAATAAGAGACATGTTAAATTTAAGATGTTAAGGGACATCCAGTTCAAAATGTTCAACAGGCAGCTAGAGATGTGACCCTGGAGACTAAACTGAACTAAATAGATCTAAGAATCAAATGCAAAGATGACAATTGAATCCATGAGAACTGATGAGATTGCCAAGCAAAATAGTATCTATAGGGAGGAGAGAAGAGAAGGGAAGGGAAGAGAAAAGAAGACAAGACAAGATATTTCATATGAATATGAAATGAGAAAGAGTTGGAAAGAGAAGGTCTTAGTGCTGCATGTCTCTGTTGTTTTCTTTTTTCTTCCATTTAAGTTTGAGGATGAAGCCTGGGTGCCAGGACCTTAATACATTGAGGAAGTAAGAAGAATTTCCTTAGAATGTCTTAATTATCTTTAGAAAGTCTATAGAGAATAACTACCAGAGTGTTGATAAATATCAGGTGATAAATATGTATTGAAGGAACTTGAAAGGAAGAGAGGTAACTGGATGATGAAGAGCCTGGTAACAACAGTGAGGAGCAAGAAGTATTCTAATTCCCACAATGTGACCAGTGAGTTGGGATTTCCAGTCCATCTTTTACATAGTATTCCAAGTGATTTTCACAAAGTGCAGTTCTGTATCTATACATACATCATACTCATAGTATGTTTTCCAGAGGGAACAGTTTAGTTGTCTGATCATTGACTTCTTAAACAAAATTATAATCATTAAATTTGAAAATTAATATTTGAAATTAAAAGCATTTATGTAGGTACAAAAATTATTTGCATGCAAATTTTAGAACTAAATACCATATTAGTTAAGATGTGAAATATATTTTTTATTTTAATCCTTAGAACTCTTCTCTAAATTCTTATTTTTTAAAAATAAGGAAACTAGACAAGTTTTCTAATTATAAAATGATTCATACGAACATCAAACAATAGCAAAGTATATGGCAATGGCAATATAATCTGGAGCCTCTGTATCTGTGCCTTTGTAGTTTTCATGAAAAATCTTCTTGTTATTGAACATCCCATTATCCAACCTCTAATTTGAAAAGAACTAACTATAATAATACCAACTGGAATTTGTATTGTGCTTTAAGTTTTATGTAACCCGTTACAAATTATTTCATTTGGTCTTCAGCAACCTTATGAAGTAGATACTATGAGGATGATTCCATTTTATAGAGGAAGAAACTTGAGTTTCCAAGTAATTAAGATCTCTTTTGCTCACGTTAAATGTCAAGGGTAGTATTGGAAGTGAGTTTTCTCCTTGACACCAGATCTGGAATTTTAAGTCACCACAATAATTATTAGACAGACTCATCTAATTTGTTCTTTTTTTTTTAATGATTATTGGCAGACGTTCCCAGGACAAGCAGTGGCTTGACAGAGTTCAACAAGATGAAGAGTATCAACGGCCAAAAAAACTCCATGATGAAGAGAAACTAAAGGAAGAAACAGTCAAGAAAAAGGACGGTGAGGAAAAAGGCAAACAGGATATGAAAGAGAAGCTGACTAAGCTTTTCCAGCAACATCAGGAACCAGCTAGGCCCGCTCTCCTGGCCCCTAGCTCATCCACAGGTATGGGATGCAAAAATGTGGACGGAGTGGTTTTAGAGAAGTATGAGCTTTCTTGACCCAGTAAGGGATTTCAGTAGACATGCATCGCTTCAAATGTCATTTATACCTACCCATTTATAAGCAGAAGAACCAGTGGTGACAGCATGTAAACAAGTAGTTTCTAGGCTATATCTGATACACACCTTAAAAAAGAGTTTTTAATCTCTTCTCTGGGCAGCACAAGGGATATTTTTAAAGGCTATCATTTGGAACAGGAAAGTGCCTGCCATCACTGCCTCACCTTAAATCATCATCTCAGTGGGCTCAAACGTGTTTTTTTTTTAATGCTTTATGGATATTTTGAAGAAAAAAAAAAGACATCGTCACTGGCATTTCCCAATACCCACTCCCCATCCTTGTAAAAAAGGAAGAACAGTTCAGCAAATGGTGTTGACACACCAAGCTTTTCCAGCCGTGCTTCTGTCAATGAGGAGGAGCTAGCAAAAGTGGTAGAAAACCTAATCCCACCCATCTCCACTCACCTTGTCTCTCTTCTCTAGAGTCTCTTCATGTTTTACTGCTCTTTTAGGATATAACTTTCTTCTTCCTTTTTTGTTTTTTTAACCCCATCTTTGAATCAATACTACGTATTCGTGCCAAGGGAGAAGAGCAAGAAGGGCTAGGCAGTAGGGGTGAAGTGATTTTTTTCCAGAGTCACTCAGCTAGAAAGCATCTGAGGTCAGATTTTGAACCCAGGGCTTCCCATCTCTATCCTCTGAGCCACCCAGCTGCCTCTGAGGATATCATTTTTTACTAAGAATTAAACATCTCTTTTATCAGCAGGAAATCCAGCCTTTTCTTCACACTTGCAGTTGACATAGGAATTAGTGTTTGCTGGGGATGAAGAGATTTTTAAATGGGGGCGGGGGGAGAGACACATCTTTTTACAAAGAATAAGTGGCCAGCGCTGTGCCCTACACATTAGCTGCCTTTACATTGAAAAATGGCAGGGGCAGCCAGATGGCTCAGGGAAGGGGGCAGCCTGGTGGCTCAGGGAGGGGGCAGCTTGGTGGCACAATGGACAAGTCGCTTGATCTCCATTGCTTAACCCTTACTACTCTTTCGTTTTGGAATCAATGCACCATCTTGATTCTAAGATGGATGATAAAGATTTAATACAAAATTGAAGAAGGGCAGCCTCGGTAAGAACTCATCAGTTACATGATGCTGGGCTGAGCCTTTGTGCCATCTGAAGAATTGTTTTAAACAGGTGGTGCCACCTCATGTAAGTTTTCAATTAGCCACTTACCCTTGAAAAAATCATGCTTTCCCATTGATGTTAGTAAAGAATTTTGATTTTTACTGTTGTTATTATTCTGTTTCCGAGGGGAGCAAGGAACCACTCAACACTGTTATGCTCTTTAGTACAAATTTGCCTGAGTATAACAACAAAAAAAAATGCTCCTGAAATGTATAATTCAGTACTGAACCAGTGAAGATGAATAACATCTACCTACCACTCATTGTAAGAAGGAGGAATGTGAATCATGGTACTTAGAGCTATGGAGCTCCAATGAATCATTAGAGATTTTTTTATTTTTGCTTGGAGACAATGGAATTTAGAGAGTGGCTGACTTCAATAATATCGGTGACAGCAGTACTGAAAATGGTTGTCACTTTGAAGATTATTATATCCACATTTTTTATTTATGTGAAAATTTGCACACCCCACTGACAGATCCTTTCCTTGGCTGAATTAAGTTTCGGTTTACAGTCAGACTTCATTCACTTTTAGAAAACATTTGTAAACCACAAAAGTCCAACCCAATATGTGGAGGGAAGGAAAAAGAAGGCAAGGTGAACCCACTTTCAATATTTAGATAATGGAAGTGCTCTGCAAATTTGAAAGCACTATTAAAAAGATGATCTTGGACTATTCTTCCTCCTCCTTTTTCTCTTTTTTCTTTTTCCCCAAAGGGGAAGCAGGCTTAAAAAAAAAAATCCCCTAACTGGACCATAACCGTCTACCTCATGTATCTGAAGTGCTGTCATTTAATATGTGTTTTATAAATTTCCCAGGTCAGCTTTGGTATTTCAGAAATATTAAGGGAGATAGCCAGGGAAGATTTAGATTGTTAAAGCCTTTGCTTTTTGTTATTTCTTCATTCTTTAATGTGATGGATTTTGGTGGTTTTGTTTTTTGTTGTTGTTGTTGTTTTGTTATTTTGTTGTTTTTGTTTTTTTTGGTCTCCTTTCCCTCATCTTTATAAACAGAAAAAGGACCATTTGCTATTTCTACTCAAGAGGATGTAAAGGTAGTGTATTACCGGGCATTGTACCCTTTTGAATCAAGGAGCCATGATGAAATCACCATCCAGCCTGGGGACATAGTCATGGTAAGAACGAAGTTTGTTTTTGTTGACAACATCATCTACTTTGTAATTTCTTTCACAGTCTTTTGTACATATAAACAGAATTTCTTTAACTCTGTGGTTCACTGGGTTGTTAATAAGTGTTCAGATTTGAACCGCATGTTTTGTTTTTCTTTTGCTTGTCCTAAAATAAAGCATGACATTCTGGAAATCTAGTCTTATGTCACTTTAAGGTAGAGTCACTATATAGAAAATGCTCTCTCCAAATATCTAAATAATTGGTAATATTAAGTTTTTCTGGATGAATGACAAGTTTTCAGAGAAACGTTTTTAAATAAAATACAAACGCTCCAGCACATCCATATAGTTGTTGGTTATAGCTTTGGAAGATGTGAATTAAAACCCTCATTATTTATCTTTGAAGCTACAAAGTCCCCTGGGAATTTGAATTATGTAAATAATATTGAATGAAGTGTGTTTAACTTGCATTGTCGCAACCTCCTTAAAACATTACCCATAAAACAATTCAGAATTTTTTTTCTTTTATCATTCTTCAGTTTTTTAAACTTAAAATTTCAACAAGAAGAAATGTGCAGACTGGACCTCCAAATTCAAGGAACTAGATAAAACATTAGAGGGGGTACCAATTGCTTTTTTCAGAGTATAAAGCTAACAATTCCAAAAATGTACTGTTAGCAAAACTCTAAACTACTCTAGTAATGGTCACAAAAGAAATGCTGTTAGTATTTTTCTATTAACTTTACTATCTCTTACTAAATCCAGTCTGCATTTTGAAAGACGATCCTGCCTCCCACTCCCCTAGTACTGAAGTCAGATGTAAGGAAAATACATATCAATTTTTATATTTTATATTTTTTATATTTATATTATATATATATAACGTATATACTCATAATAAGATTATCCTTCTAAATATGTTATATTCTTAGGAGGAAGTTTGTTTAAAGCATGCTTGTTTATATACTCATCTTGCCTCTTTTTTATGCAATAAAAAATATGTATCTTGTATTGTTCTTTTGTCGTAGAAATATATGCAAAAAGAATGGGGGAAGATTCCTTAAGTAATTTATGAGAAAGCCAAAAATCTACTCCTCAATTTCTTTTCCCCCATTTCTGATGGCTGTTTTATTGCCATCTCCTTTAGCCTCCAAATAGGGAAGTCAGAATGCTTCAAAAAGTTCCAAGTCCTTAAAACAAAGAAAGAAGCAAAATACATTCTTCCTGGTATCCGCTTCACAAAACATTTCCCTCAATTTCCAGTATGGAGCTACTCTCATTGATGTGGGTGCGAGATAAGAGCAGGGTAGCATTTGTGGAAGGCTTATCCTGGATCTTGCCTGCTCCCCTTTTGACAGTTTCCCAGACCGATTTAATTCAAGTTGTTTTAGATCTAATCTGATATCTGTTAAAACACATTAACAAGTAAATTAGAAAACCATTGTACAGTAGCTAAAGCCAAAAACTAGAAGAGATTACATTTGAGCAACAGAAATGCTCATTTGTATCTCCTTATTGCAGTTCTTATATCTCACAGCCCCATAACCACTCTTTTGAATAACTCTTGTATTTAACTGTGATGGGCAAAAAGTTAGTCCTTTTGTGAGGTTCTTTTACATAAATCACTCCCTGACACTTGGGGTAATGTGCAAAAAAATTCAATTATCCAAATGTTATAAAAGTTGATCCACATTCCTTACTATTCATGCATTACAAAGTAGGATTCATTCTTTCAATTTCAATAAAAATTGAAAAGATTTTGCATGAATAAAATCAGTGCCTCTAGAATTAGATGAAGGAATAATAAATTGGGCTGGAACAGATATCTCTGAAGATATATAAAGGACACATTAATTTTTAGTCACTTTCATAACTGGTATGGATATTTATGAGTATTTAATGATAAATAAAAATATTTTAAGGGAACAGCTGGGTAGCTCAGTGGATGGAGAGCCAGGCCTGGAATGTGTGACCCTGGGCAAGTCACTTAACCCCCATTGTCTAGTCCTTACCACTTTTCTGCCTTGAAACCAATACAAGGTATTGATTCTAAGGTGGAAGGTAAGGGGTTAAAAAAAAGTAGTTTTAGAGCAGAAGAAACAGTCTTCAATAGTTAATGAATGTTATTTGTTGGCAGGCCTGTCTGACTCTTTGTAAACCCATTTGGGATTTTCTTGGCAAAGATATTGGAGTGGTTTTGCCATTTCCTTCTCCAGCTCATTTTAAAAATGAGGAAACTGAGGAAAACAGGGTTAAGTGACTTATCCAGGGTCATACAGCAAGTAAATATCTGAGGCTGGATTTGAATCCAGGAAGATGCATCTTCCAGACTCCAGGCCTGATACTTTATCCACTGTTCTTCCTACCTACCCAGTTGATGAATAGGCAATTTAAAAAAGAGAAAATAGAAAGGGGCAAGAAACATGGTACAATGAGGGTAGCAATGTATTATAATGAAAAAGCAATGGATTAGGCTTCAGAGGCCCTGGTTTCAAATATCAACTCTGCTACTTTCCGCCTAAGTGACCTTGAGCAAGTAATTTCACTTATTTAGAACTCAGTTTCCACACCTGTAAAATTGGATCCTGTGACTTCTAAAATCCTTTCTAGTTCTAAATCTATGATCGTATAAGAAAGAGTACTCCAAGTCACTAACATGTAAAAAATTCAAATTAAAACCATTTTGAGGTTTAATTTCACAACAGCACCCATGAGAATGCAGAGATGGTGAAAGAAAAATGATATTGATGGGGCTGTTGAAAGATAGACATGCTAATATGCTCTGTTTTGTAGTAGAGCTATGAATCAGTTTCATCCTTTCAGAAAAAATAATGAATAAATTACTGAAAATTTCAGTAAGCTATGCAGAATATGAGATCAAAGAGAGAAAGAAATTCCCACGTGAATAAAAATATTTGTAGTGACTTTTTTTGTAGTAGCAAAGAACTATCTGTCTATGAAGTGATGTGGATGTAATGGAAGAGTAATTAATACATCATATGAAATGACATCTGTGAAAAGCAGAGTGCTCTGGTGGCAGATTTGGATTCAGCAGACCTGAGTTAAAATTCCTCTCACAAATTATTAAGCCAGTTATTTTCTCTCTCGGAGCTCAATTTCCTTATCTTTAAAATTAAGGAATTGGATTAGATGATCAGCAAGGGTCCTTCCAGCTCCAAAAATGTGGTCTTGTGCAATTCTAGCTTTTTCTGAGACTTACTTAGGTTTCAGTGGCCATCTCTTCTTGAATTGAGCAGGAAAGCAACAAACTTTCTTATCCGTGTAGTTTGTAGCATGGAACTGAAACTTAATTTATGTTGTATTTTAAAGCATTTCATTTTTTTCAAAAAGTTCCACTCTTACTTATTTCCATAGAAACTGTATATAAGGAATGTGCAGCCCTCTGTAATTCCTCTTCATGTTCAACACTTGCCCAGCTTATGTCATTTCACATTGACCTCTAATTTTTTTGTTCTTTACTAAATCATGAAAGATGAAACAAAATCTCAGACTGACTTTAAATTTTGTTCCCTTCCCATAATGTAGTTGCCTATCAGACTTCCAGCTTTATTAGATTCAGTTTAACAACAAACTTGTTGATAAACATATTTTAAATATACTGGTTAGAATAAACGATTTTGTGAAACATGTTGTAATATTGCCTTACTTTCAAATCTTTGCTTTCCTTGTGGAGGTTAAAGGGGAATGGGTAAGTGCTGTCTGGAAGTCTGTATTTTCTTATATGTATTTTATCATTTTAATTCTATGTCCAAAACATATTTTTGTTTGTCTCAGAAAGAAAATTATGTTCCTACATTTGTCAATCAAGGTGTGGATTTTTTTAAAAAGATAGCAAATTTGTTGGTTTTTGGGTAATTTTTGTTTGTTTGGGGTATGAAGATTTAGTTTAAAAAGGAAAATGTATATAATATTCACAGTTTTATGTATAGTTCTCTTTTTCTGTCTTAAATACATGGAAATGCTGATTTATTTGGTATTAAGTTTAGAATAAATAAAATTCTAAAAGAATTCATTTGTAGTTTTAGAGAAAGTGGTTTCAGACAAGTAATGAAAATGGAAGCCAGATTTTCAAGGATTAAAGTGTATATGAGAGGAGAGGAATCCCAAGGAGTGAATGTATACAGTTTTGCCCCACCCTCTACGCCTTTGGTTGAAAAGAAAGATAAAGAATAATTGTTTGAGGAGATGGTATGGTCTAGGAAGGTAGTTGAGAAGGTGATGAGGAGGTGATGTTCAAGGTTGCCATCTTCTGTAGAAGACAGTAAGTGGTGAAGTCAAGGGCATATGTAGAGAGAGGTTTTCCTTGATAAGAAGAAAAATCACCTTAGAAGTCAGAATGGTCATGGGGGCCAAAGATGAGAGAGTGGACAATGATGTCATAGGACTTCAAGATAAAGAGAAGGAATTCACATTAGATGACCTCAATATTCAATGATTCAGGTCAGATTCTACCAACTCCTTCTGCTAGTTTCTATATTCTTATCTCTATTCCTAACTCAAATATATCTCTCCAGCCTGTTATAAACCCTGGACCATCTACCATCTTCCTTCTTCATTCACACCACTACATTTATGAATACCATTGAAGGAGTTTGTACAACTATACCAAGTGAATTCACTACAAACTCATGTGAAATATTTGAGTCATTTTATCATTTCTTGACTTATTAACCCATTTCCTTTAGCATTTGTTCTGACCCTTCTCTTTTCATTCCCCTATTCTCCTAATCCCACCCCCCCCACTCAATCCCATTCAATATTTTTTGTTTTTTATTGTTTTTTTTTTAATGAGAATATTCAAAACTATCCATCTAAAAGTGCAGTGGATAGAGTGCTGGTCCTGGAGTTAGGAAGACTTGAATGCAAATCTGACCTGAGACATTCACTGGCTGTGTGACCTTGGACAATTCACTAACCTTGTTTGCCTCAGTTTCTTCATTGTATAAAATAAGTTGGAGAAGGAAATTATAAACCTCTCTAGTATCTTTGCTAAGAAAAATCCCAGAAGAGACATGAAGAGTTGGACATGACAGAAAAAAAAATAACCAAAAATCCATCCAAAGTCCTTCCATCTCACTAGATATCTCAATGTCTTCACCTACTCTCTCTTCCTTTGCTCCAGACTCCTTTCTCCTCCAGGAGTTTACTTCTTTCGTCTTCAATCTCTGTTGGCTTTAAATAAACTTTGATCTACTCCATTCTTAAAAAATCTTCATTTAACTCTGCCATCCCCTTAAGCTACTGTATTATATCTCTCCTCCATCGTGCTGCCAAAATCACTACTTCCATAGTTTCACTGCCTACTCCATTCTCTACTCTCTGTCTTCTGGCTTCCTAACTCCTGGAATTGCTCTCCCAAGGATTACAAACCCACCTTTAACAGCTAAATGCAGCAGTCTTTTCTCTGCCTCCATCTTTCTTGACCTCTTAGTAGCTTTTGAAGTATTAAGCATACTCTCTTCCTGCTCCCCTGCTTCTGCTTCTTGACTGATGCTTCTTGCCACATTCCCTTCTGGGCTTTCTTCTTTATGTTATATCCATGTATATGATACATACAAAGCTAGATAGACATGCAAACATGTGTACATATACGTGGTAAAATAAATAATAGTTGAACAAGCCTAGGGGAGTATATTATTTATATTAATATGTAAATAAAATATATAGTACATAGATATATTTATATACAAATATTATTTCTACTTAAATCGATGTCATTACTATATAAATAAATTACATACTATATATTCATTATTTTTATGTATGCGTGTGTCCCCTTGTTGACCTCATTGGTGCTTGTTCAGTTATTACCTATCTACAGATGACTCTCATCTCTGTCTAGCTTTGACCAATCTCCTAACGTCTAGTTCCATGTCACTAATTGCCTTCTAGCCCAATTTCCTCCAAGATGATTTCCCAAATTTAACATGTATGAAACTGAACTCTTCTTCACCAAACCTGCTTTTCCAGATTGTTCCCTGCTCAGACTTTTGACCTCAAGGTTACCCTTCTTCCTTTTCCCTCACTTCCAATATCCAGGCAATTACCATATTCTCCTGATTCAACCTCTCTAGTATCCCTTGCTTCTATTCTGTTTTTTCCATCAATACAGATTCCACCCTAGTCCAGGCTCTCATCACTTCTCCTCTGTGTTATTATAATATCAACCTTTGCATTTTTCTGCCCACTTTCACGCTCTCCTCTCTCCAATTTCATCTCCCACACAGCTGACAAAATCATCTTCCTGAAGAGTGGTCCGGCTATGTTACTCCCTTACTCAAAAACCATCATTACTTCTAAAAATGCAAACTCCATAGTCTGGTATTTAAAACCTTTTGAAATCTGTCTCCTAGCAACCTTTTCATCCTGATTCCATACATTCATTCATTCATTCCCCTTCAGGAATGCTACAGTTCCACCAGACTGGGATGTGTTGGTCCCAAACCAAACACCTCATCTCCAGTCTTTCTGTATTCATATGGTTCATCCCCATGTCTGAAATATACTCCCTCATCTCTATCAGGACTCTTGTCTCCCTTCAGGATTCAGCTTAGGAACCATCACTTCAGTGAAATCTTTCCACAGTTTCCCTTTTTGCCCTTCTCCCCACTTACTATTACTCCTTCCTCAAATTATCCTGCTTGTATCTTCTTGTATCTTCTCCTGGTAAAAATCTGTTGTTTTTGTCTTTGTAATTCCTGTGTCTTATACTGGACAAGTTTAATACCTTTTTTGGGGTGCTGACACGAATTAACCAAATATAGATTGCAGAGCATTTAAGACTGGTTGGGGCAATTGAGACATCAAGTACAGATTACTTTTTTTCTGAGATTTGGTGATGAGGAGAGACTATTAGTTTAAGAAAGTAACTGAATCAAAGGAAAATTTGATAAATGGAGAGTTAAGGCTATGTGGAGAGGGATTGAAAGTAGATGGGAAATGGGATAATTTCTAAAACAGGTTGGTCTGAGTTTAGAGAGAAATTCAGATTAATTTATAAAACAACAGAGGTATGTTAAAATACAAAACAGAATTTAAGAGGAATGATTTATCATGAAAAATGGCTCAAAGGAACATTTAGGAAATATAGAATATTGAAATAGAGAAATTGATAATAACAGATAAGTGGGAACCAATGAAAAAAGAACACAGAGACAAAAATATGTTTGGAAATTTAATTTTTTACTCCTTTTTCTTGTTTTGAAAAATGTCAACTTTTAAGATTTTTCTTTCTGTTTGATGAGAAAAGTTTTCAAAGACTAAAAGAAGGAAAAAATAAAGCCACTGAATATTTTGGGGTAATGTCTGAATTATTTTAAAAAATTATGTGTAGAATTAATTATGTTCTTTTTCTTAAAGGTGAGAAGTATAATTATTGTGTGCCTTAGTAATTTCATGTGTTTGGATCTTAGTTAATATTTTCCCTTGTAATTGTTATATTTTGAAAGTATTTTACATTAGACTTAACCCAATCCTTTTTGTATGTTTGTGATTTATAAAGTCAGAGTTCATGTTAAAAACAGTAGTAATTATGGCCTTTGCAAATGTCTTAACTTTGGGAACGTAAAAGAAAGAGAAAAAAGAATAATTTTGATCAACTAACATGTCACTAAAAAATTAAAATACTAGAAAACCCAACCTTATTCCAGTGTAGTAAACAATCTGTGTGAGAGCTTAAATGACAGAAAATAAATTTGAATATCAGATTTAAATTGTGCTATAATGTTTTATTTTTCCTTGGTGAATGCTGTCCCAATTAAAGAAAAAATTAAGTAGTTCTAAAATTTAGAGGAGTTATAATAGAACCATTTCTCATTTCCTCCTTACTTATTGTGGTTTTTATAGTTAAAATAAATGATTAGCCTTCCTTCCATATGACCATGGTGATTTCTTTTTTTTTTTAATTTAAATTATTTAGTCAATTTAGATTATTATTCCTTGGTTACAAGAATCATATTCTTTCCTGCCCTCCCCCCTTCCCATAGCTGATGCGCAATTCCACTGGGTATTACATGTGTCCTTGATCAGAACCTATTTCCATGTTGGTGGTATTTGCACTAGGATGATCGTTTAGAGTCTACATCCCCAATCATATCCCCTCGACCCATGTAATGAAGCAGTTGTTTTTCCTTCTGTGTTTCTATTCCCAAAGTTTTTCCTCTGGATGTGGATAATGCTCTTTCTCATACATCCCTTCAGGTTGCTCATGATCACTGCATTGCCACTAATGGAGAAGTCCATTACATTCGATTGTACCACAGTGTATCAGTCTCTGTGTACAATGTTCTGGTTCTGCTCCTTTCACTCTGCATCACTTCCTGGAGGTCATTCCAGTTCACATGAAATCCCTCCAGTTTATTATTCCTTTGAGCACAATAGTATTCCATCACCAACATATACCACAATTTGTTCAGCCATTCCCCAATGGAAGGGAATCCCCTCATTTTCCAATTTTTTCCCACCACAAAGAGGGCAGCTATGAATATTCTTGTACAAGTCTTTTTCCTTATGATGTCTTTGGGGTACAAACCCAGCAGTTCTATGGCAGGATCAAAGGGCAGACAGTCTTTTAGTGCCCTTTGGGCATAGTTCTAAATTGCCCTCCAGAAGACCATGGTGATTTTTTTTTAAAAATATATTTTATTTGATCATTTCCAAGCATTATTCGTTAAAGACATAGATCATTTTCTTTCCCCCCCCCCACCCCCCATAGCCGATGCGTAAGTCCACTGGGCATTAGATGTTTTCTTGATTTGAACCCATTGCTTTGTTGATAGTATTTGCATTAGAGTGTTCATTTAGAGTCTATCCTCTGTCATGTCCCCTCAACCTCTGTATTCAGGCAGTTGCTTTTTCTCGGTGTTTCCACTCCCATAGTTTATCCTTTGCTTATGAATGGTGTTTTTTTCTCCTGGATCCCTGCAAGTTGTTCAGGGACATTACACCACTACTAATGGAGAAGTCCATTACGTTCGATTATACCACAGTGTATTAGTCTCTGTGTACAATGTTCTCCTGGTTCTGCTCCTCTCGCTCTGCATCACTTCCTGGAGGTTGTTCCAGTCTCCATAGAACTTCTCCACTTTATTATTCCTTTTAGCACAATAGTACTCCATCACCAACATATACCACAGTTTGTTCAGCCATTCCCCAATTGATGGGCATCCCCTCGTTTTCCAGTTTTGGGCCACCACAAAGAGCGCAGCTATGAATATTTTTGTACAAGTCTTTGTGTCCATTATCTCTTTGGGGTACAGACCCAGCAGTGCTATGGCTGGGTCAAAGGGTAGATATTCTTTTGTCACCCTTTGGGCATAGTTCCAAATTGCCCTCCAGAATGGTTGGATCAGTTCACAACTCCACCAGCAATGAATTAATGTCCCTGCTTTGCCACATCCCCTCCAGCATTCATTACTTTCCTTTGCTGTTATGTTAGCCAATCTGCTAGGTGTGAGGTGATACCTCAGAGTTGTTTTGATTTGCATCTCTCTGATTATAAGAGATGTAGAACACTTCTTCATGTGCTTGTTAATAGTTTTGATTTCTTTATCTGAGAACTGCCTATCCATTTCCCTTGCCCATTTATCAATTGGAGAATGGCTTGATTTTTTGTACAATTGATTTAGCTCATTATAAATATGAGTAATTAAACCTTTGTCAGAGGTTTCTATGAAGATTTTTTCCCAATTTGTTGTTTCCCTTCTGATTTTAGTTATATTGGTTTTGTTTGTACAAAAGCTTTTTAGTTTGATGTAGTCAAAATTATTTATTTTACATTTTGTGATTCTTTCTATATCTTGCTTGGTTTTAAAGCCTTTCCCCTCCCAAAGGTCTGACATGTATACTATTCTGTGTTTACCCAATTTACTTATGGTTTCCTTCTTTAGACCATGGTGATTTCTAACAAACTCTTCTGCCCTTGCCAACCATGATAGCATAGTTTCAAACTTTTTAAAAGAAGTACTAAATGTACCCTAAATTGAAATTCTTACTGGGTGAATTTAGGTTATAGTGTTTAGATAATTAGAATGAATGGAAAAGTAGTTTAATCTCGAGAATTCTTAGGAGCTTTCTTTAATGATAAATCCTGAATGTGGATTTTAGGAAATAGCATCAATAAAGAATAAAAGTTAAAACTTAAATTCTGTTATTTGGGATTTTAGAGTCATGGTTAGAAAAGATTTCAGAAGCCATCTAACTCAGCCCTTTCCTCTTTCCCTTCCTCCTTCCCCAATTGTACAGATGAGGAAACCTAGACCTAGGAAGCTAAATTAATTGCCTAAATTAACACAGCTAATATTTGAACCCAAGTATTTCCACTCTAAGTCCTGTACCCTTTGCCCAATCTACTATTTTTGAAATAGAAAATAGAAAACACTTTAAAGTGACAACTCTTGAGTTATTACACTTACCATTTCTTTCAAAGTAAAATATTTTTAATTCATTGGCAAACCCTTATAACAAAAAGACTTGTGCTCTTATTTATTGGAATTAGAGAAGTGGGTATGGTTGGGGAAGAGGGCAAGGAGTAGTGGGGAAGTGAGACCAAGGACTTTGTTGTCTTTGGCATGTTTATGTATATATTCTCAATGTCATTCTATCCATGGCTTTCTTACAGGTGGATGAAAGCCAAACTGGAGAACCTGGGTGGCTTGGAGGGGAATTAAAAGGAAAGACGGGATGGTTTCCAGCAAACTATGCAGAGAAAATCCCAGAAAATGAGATCCCCACCCCTCTGAAACCAGCAGCTGACTCTGCACCTCTGCCCGCACCTAAACTTGCTTTACATGAAACCCCAACTCCTGTGACAGCAACCTCATCAGAATCATCTACAACTTCCAATAACTGGGCAGATTTTAGCTCCACGTATGTGTGGTATTATTCTTTTTTATAGTTCAAATCCTATTAAGTATCAATTTCCATCCATTTCAGTCCCTCCTATTTGGACCTCTCAGAGAAAAAGCTCACTAGATTGCTTCTATCCTGAATGTCTTTTGGTGTTTTCAATTTATTTATTAACATTTATTGACTTGTATGTGAAGGCACTAGGTTAGAGCCTAGGAAAGCAAAGATAAAAATGATAGAACTCCTGCCCTAAAGTGCAAGAAAGTTGTGGATGACATATTAAAATCTACGAGGTGATAACATTTTAGTCATCTTTGGGTGAGTGGCAGTTACATAGTAAGAATCTTAATATCTTTGCTCCTGCTAAAACAGATGTATGTTTCCTAATAATCTCGTAACACTGAAGCCAGTCAACAATTATTTATAGCCATTTCCTGTATCTAAGTAGCACCAATTGTTGATATAGATGCAGAAATGAAATTTAGTGGTTGGAGCAAGATACAAAGCTGTTTCCTGTAAGTTCCTCTGAGCCTTCCTTGGTTCTCTTCGAGTGTACAGTAGAATGAAATCCTGAGTGTCATCAAATGATGCTAATTCTCAGGTCTTGGTTGTGAAGAATTGGCCTTCAAGCTGTAAGGATTATTTATGAACTTTAAGGATGGCAAAAGATGGTCGAGAAGGAGCTTGTTGTGAAGGAGGAAGGTGTTGAATGGTTGCCTTATTCAGAGCGTTTTGGTTTTTTAACAATCCATTGAAGAGCCCTTATTATAGTGCCACAATTCAGCTTTTTCGATTGCTTAAAAAATGGTACTTGAGGGGGCAGCTGGGTAGCTCAGTGAATTGAAAGCCAGTCCTAGAGATGGGAGGTCCTAGGTTCAAATCTGGCCTCAGCTGTGTGACCCTGGGCAAGTCACTTGACCCCCATTGCCTAGCCCTCACCACTCTTCTGCCTTGGAGCCAATACACAGTATTGACTCCAAGACAGAAGGTGAGGGTTTAAAAAAAATGGTACTTGAGTAAAAAATAAAATCGCCAGTGAGATGATACAAGAACTATGAGCAAGTAATCCAAGGTCCATAATGAAAGATGATCTATTGGCACGTATTAATTGTTGAGAGGGCTATTTTTTCTTTTCTAGGTGGCCAACAAACACTAATGAAAAGCCAGAAACAGATAATTGGGATGCATGGGCAACTCAGCCTTCTCTTACTGTTCCAAGTGCAGGGCAGTTAAGGCAAAGATCTGCCTTTACCCCAGCTACTGTGACGGGCTCGTCGCCATCTCCTGTTTTGGGCCAGGTAAATAGCAACATGCCTGGGTGTGAATGACTGAAACATCTTCCACAAATACGTATCGGTATTATTGAACAGAAGTGAACCTACCTAATACTATGTAACCCAGGATACAGTGTGGAGAATCCCAACCAGGAAGAACTAGGTTATAGGGCGGAAGCTCTATTTTGTTTGTAAATGTCAGGACTTCCTCCTCTGTGGCTTCTGGCGTCCTTCTTGCCTCTAGATTTTTCAACAGAGGACAAATGCTGATTCTGCAGAAAAGGTCATTTCCTGCCTAAAAAAAAGAGATGAGCCAGCAATTTTGAAAAGAGGACTCAGCTGTTCTTTAGGCTAGTTTGTTGTTTTTTTTTGCACGCTGTGGGAGGGTGATGTAGTTCACACACAGCCTATATTAGGGAAGATGAAAGCAGGAAGGCAAAGGCTACACCCAAGGTAACTCGGTGCCATCTGTATTTACTGAGTGGCTGCTTGGCACAAAGCACTGTGGTAGTCAGGGCGGACGATTAAAAGAAGGTCAAGTGAGACATAGCAGCTGCCTCGGACGAGCTTATGGTCTCAGCAAGGAAAGAAGATACACAGAATGAGCCGTCATCCAAGACATACGTAGCATCTTAATGAGAGGGGCAGAACTCAGATGCCAAAAGTCTAGAGTAGGGAGGCACTGCTTTAGCTGGGATGACCAAGAAGGACTTCACCAAGAAGATGGAATTTGAGTTGAGCCTTGAAAGAATGATTTACATAATGGTAGCCAGAAGGTCAAGATGTAGAAGGAGGATCTTCTAGGCATCCTAGAGTTAAGATATGGAGGTGGGAAAGCACCAGGGATAGTCACTAATCCAATTTGGCTGTATAATAAGCTGAGCTACGACTAAGTGGGAAGCCATCTGGGTATAGAGAACCACAAAGAATACCTTTTAATGTTTTTATAACTTTTTAAAATAAAAATTAGTGCTACCCGCTGTGTGAATCCTGGGCAAAGCTCTTAACTTCTCTGAAGCTTCATCCTTTCTTGTGAAGATGGCATGAGGATAATAATATCATAACAGTTCATAGAGATAACATATAAAAGTTCTTTTCAAATCTTAAACCAATGTATCAATTTGAGCAATGGCTGTTATTGTTATTTGAATATTTTTTTTAATGCCAGAAATTTTTGTTTTCTTTGCAATATGGAAATTTTGTGATGTCAAGAATGGCCCCATTTATTAAGAGTAAATGCTTTCAGGTAGTGAGTAAAAACAGGAAGTGGGTGTGATTTGTTTTTTTTTAAGATTTTTTCAAGATTTGCAAATTCTTTGTCATGGCTCTGGGTGTAGACAATGGCAACGATGATGATGATGATGATGATGATGATGATGATGATGATGATGATGATGATGATGATGATGAAGAAGAAGAAGAAGAAGAAGAAGATATAGTATTTTTATTATATTGTAAAGTTTGCAAAATGTTTTACGTTTGTTAGCTCAGCCTCATAATAACCCTGTGAGGAAGATGCTGCTATTAGATCTATTTTCCATATGTATGTACAAAGCATGTTGTAAACCCTGAAGCGCTGTTCTATTAGGCATTGTCCTTCTTATTGTAAGAAAACTAGGTTTTAAAAATGCCACATAAGCCACATGGTTTTTAGGAAGAAATGATTGGGCAATAGTCACATGCTACTGAGTGAAAAGTATGGGATTTGGTAATTACGGAGTCATTGGTGACTTTTGAGAAGAGAGATTAATTTAAGTGGTGGGGAATCCAGAAGTCATATTATAAGAGATGAAATGAAGTAGATGGTGAGGAAGTGAAGGCAATAAGCAAATGTAGGCTATTTCTTCTAAAAGTTTAGTTGGTAGAAGGAAGCAAAGGAAGAAGTGTTGGCTTCAAGGGGATAGAAGGTTAAGGGAGGAGTTTTGGTGGGTTGCTATTTTTACTTTTTATTAGACTTAGAGAACTAAATGTACTGGTAGCCAGAAGGGAAAGAAACAATGGAGTAAGAGAGTGAGGACAGAAGAGATGGAAGGGATAATCCAAGAAGGATCTAGACAAGAGCTCAATAATTTGACAACAACCTTTCAATTTTGTTGAAATTTTGAAAATTTTATTTCAATTAAACATCCATTTTGGAAGCACTACACTTGGTGGAAAGCATTGTAATAGACAGCCCCTGCTCCCTCCCCTTAAAGCAGCATTTCTTATCCATTTTTAGTAGTCTATTAAAATCTATGCACCCCTCCTCGGTGTAATGTTTATTGCCTACCTCCATAACTGAAGTAAATGCTAAATCTATTAGAGCTTAGTGAAAATAAAGATGAAATTTTTTCCTTATCCAGGTTCACCAACTTCCTGAAATGTATTCATGGACCCCAAGTTAGAACTCCCCCCTAAAAGAGATGATAGTTTTGCAGTAGCTGTTTCCATTTTTTTTTGAGGTGCCCTTTGCACAATGTGCCAGGTTTACCATACAGAAAGGTCAGCATGGTTGAAATGACTAAAAACCTAGTAATGCATAGTAAACTTTAAGAAAAGGGAAGTGCAGGGGGTGGGGGGGGGAATGTTAGACTGCAAAGAAGCTGGAGAGGCAACTCAATGAGAGTGATTAAAAGTGGAAGGTAAGGAAGTTGTGATCAGAAAGGAGAGGGTCCTAATTCACTCTCTTGGAGCTGAAATAATTTTACCTCTAGATTTGCCTACTCCAGGGTGACTGAAGTCCAGTGAAGGTAATTGAGGAGGTTCAGACACTCACAGATTTATAAGTCATCTGACACTGAAGTTAAACCAAGTTTCAGAATTTTTATTTAATGTGGTATGAATTCTTGAACTCTGTCACACCCTTGTTTATGTACAAGCACAAGAACATTTTCCAAAGCCATATAGAAATTATTTTTATATCATCTACCATTTATTTGTTTCCTTTTTTTGAAGAAATCTTACATTTTTTTATTGATACAGTAAAGCAGTTTGGGGGTTTTATTCAATAGTCAGTATAATAAATGCCACTAATTTCATTTATCATTTCATCCACAAGCATTTATTAAGCATTTCCTATGTGCCAGGCACTCTGTAAGGGGCTGGGGATACAAAGAAAAGTTTGAGGGAAAAGACAAGTTCTCTTTTGGACATAATGAAGTTGTATTGCCTATTCAAAATTCAAAAGAGGTAGTTGATGTGGGACTGAAGCTCAGAAAAGAGACTAGGGCTGGTTACATAGATAAGCATAAAGAAGCTACTTAAATCCACCAGAGCTTATGAGATCACCCAGTGAAAAGAATATAAAGAAAGAAGGAAAAGAGGCCCAGGATGGAATCTTATAGCTAGGGGGCATGATATGGATAATGAGCAAACAAAAGAGACAAAGAAGAAGTAGTCAGACTGGTAGGAGAACTAAGGGGGAGCATTAGAATCCAGAGAAGAGAAAGTATTCAAAAAGACAGAGTGCTCTATGGAGTCAAATACTGTAGAGAGATCAAGAAGCATGGCTATTGCTCAGTCATGTCTGACTCTTTTTGAGCCCATTTGGTATTTTCTTGTCAAAGATACTGGAGTGGTTTGCTATTCCTTCTCTAGCTCATTTTATAGCTTAGAAAACTGACTGAGAAAAGATCCTTGGACTTGGCAATTAAGAGATGGCAATAACTTTGGAGAGAACACTTTCAGTTGAGTGATAAAGTTGAAATTCAAAATGCAAAGGGGTGAAGGAATCATTGAGAAAATGGGAAATTGACCCCTTGGAATTTGAGAAAGGTACAAGATGGGATAATTGCTACAGGTGATGGAAGGGTGAATTGTTTTATTTTTAATGATAGAGGCAATGTGGACATATCTGTAGGCTACAGAATAGAAGTAGAAGCTTGCATTTGGTCACTATTTCTCATATCTTTATGACAAAAGAATCCCCATTTAAGAGAACAATGAAAGTTATCAGAAGCGAAATTCTTCAGAAAACTAATACAAAAATAAAACTGTCAAGACCTATACTTAGTTCTTGATTAATACCATTTCAGCTGAACTCTTTATGTATGTTATGATCCTGCTGAAAAGTTGTTTGTCAGACATTACTTTCTTTGTCTCTGTTTTTTTGGGAGGAGTTTGTAACAAACAATTTTTTAACCAAAGACCCCTTTATATTGTTCCATGTAAGGGTGAAAAGGTAGAGGGGCTACAAGCACAAGCTTTGTACCCATGGAGAGCCAAAAAGGACAACCATTTAAATTTCAACAAAAATGATGTCATCACAGTCCTGGAACAGCAAGATATGTGGTGGTTTGGAGAAGTTCAAGGTCAAAAGGGTTGGTTCCCAAAGTCTTATGTGAAGCTCATTTCAGGACCCATAAGGAAATCATCAAGGTATTTGTGATCCTCATTTACTTTTATCAGAAGAAACAAAACAACTGTGCTTTGAAAAGAGAGGGACTTTGGTGAGATCCAAGATTACTGGGGTTGGACTCTAAAGAACCCTAAGTTCTGCTTCCCATCTCTGATACTTACTACGTACTTGAACCAGAGCAAATCACTCTCTTGGCTTCCCTTTCCTGACTCTATAAAATAAGGGTGTTGTATGAAGTCATTGTTGAGGTCCCTTCCCTCTTCATAGTCTGATATGCCATTCTCATTTGGAAGTGTCTTTTCAGGAACTGCTTTGCTTCTTTCACAGTTCAGATGAATGGTACAACTAGGACTATTTTCAATCCCTTTATAAACTACTACAGTTTTCTTTAAATTTAATATAATATGGATAAACTTAATACAGTGCATTTAAATATGCAAATACTTTCATAGCCCAAGCACCCTTTTGTACCATTTTGAGGGGCAATAAAAACTTCCTTCAATTTGATGGCTATTTCCTCCAACCATCAGAGCATTCTAAAAATCTAATTCCTCTAGAGTGGGGAAAGTCTACTTCAAGGCATGGGAGCAAGATGTCCATTCAGTTTTCTTTGAAGAATACAACAAAAAAGTATGTGAAAAAATAATTCCTCTGATAATGATAATTATGTTTTACTTTAGTACAGTGGAGAGAATCTTCTCTTCCTTTTGGAATATTTATATAACACAATCCCACCAAGACCTTTGTTTAGTTCAAATTAACATCAAGCTGTCATGGTCAGGAAAAAGGTAGTGGTCACTGAGTTTTGTAGATATAGATTATTAATTTTAATAAATCAAAAAATTTTTTAATTTAAGAAATTGACTTTTGTTAGCTTTTTTTGAATTTCAAACTAAATTAGACTATACATATGGCAAACCTACTAAAAATCCAAATATCCCAAATAACATATTAATAAAAACTAAAACATTAACTAATCATTGCATCTCCGAGACATGGAGGGAGTTTGTCCAGTAGAATGATTTTTATCAGAGTTAAGTACTTTTCTAGTTAGAAAACTCCCTCTACCAATGCAGCTTAGCAACTTGTCTTAAGATTTATGGTCTTAGAGTTTCCTGAGACTTACTAAGTCTTTTTAAGACTTATTAGCTTATTAAGCGACTTGGTCAGAGTTACCTAGTCATGTATCAAAGAGAGCACTTGAACCCAGATCTCCCTTACTCCTGAACCAGTTCTTCATTCAGTCAAGTATATCATGTACCTCTCTTAAGTGTCATTATTTGCAATTAAATTTGACTTTCAGTTTAAATTATGTTTTTCCAAGTTTTAAGTGGTATTATTTGAGTGGTATTCATTTGTGTACATACTTTGGCTACAGTAGAAATTAATATATCTCCATATTTTTCTCTTCTTAAGCATGGATTCAGGTTCTTCAGAAAGTCCTGCTGTTCTAAAGAGAGTAGCATCACCAGCAGCTAAACTTTCGATACCAGGAGAAGGTAAGAAATTGAACCAAATACTATTTTAAAAGATTAGTAAGATGGGAGGAGGGGAGGGAAAGAACATGAATCATGTAACCATGGAAAAAATGTTCTTATTTAATCAATACAATAAAATAAAATATTAGTAAGATAATATAATAGAACCAATAAACATGCTCTAAAAGTTTTCAGATTTTAAATGTCCCATATTAGTTTATATTAGCTAATTTTCATGGTAAAATGGAATTTTAGCTATTTGGAAGAAATCATAGTAGTTTATGAAGAGATTGAAAATAGTCCTAGAATATAGCATTCCATCTGTAGTGCAAAAGAGGCAGGAGCAGTTCCTGAAGAGACACTTCCAAATTGGAATGGCATTTATGGAAAGAGAACAGATGCCAAAGGGGAAGAACAAAAACATGGGTCTTTCATTGCCCCTACTACCACAGAAAACATTAGGCTGGTGTCTCAGACATGGAGCAGGATGCTTAAAGTTACTCAGGGGTCAACTTATAGAAGAGTTTCTAGACTAAGAACTAACTTGGTACTAATAGCAGATAACCCTGTCACCAGTGAGGTGAGGCAGTGGCTAGTCTAGCCAGTGAATTGACTGTATTTTCTGAATTGCATAATGAGGAATGAGGGGTAGGGAGCAAAGAAACTTCACATTGGCTCTACTGTAACATAAAAGTGTCTGGGACATCTGGAATGGAGGAGCTGTCAGGTCTCTCTATCAGTTAAGCCTGAGGGCTGGTGTTAACCATTCAAACCAGGTTTCATTGGTTCATATCATGGAAACCTAAAAATATTTGAAAAAGTCTCTTAAGCTCTACTTTGTGGACAAGATGGAGATATGAAGACCAGACCGAAGACTAGATTAATTATTGACTAGTTGAATGACTGTGCCCCAAAAGTAGTTATTAATAACAAGATCAACATAAAAAAACATTTAACGAGGAGTGCCAGCCTTGTGTTTTTGGTCCTGGATTTTTTTTTTATCATTTTTATCAATGACTTATGTAATGGCATAGATGGCCTGCTGATTGAATAGGAAGATCAATCCATTTTCCAGTAATTAGTAAGTAACTACTCTGTACCTGACTCAAAAGTTGGGAACCTGGATAGCTAATATATTAGATGGCAGAATTGGGAATCAAGAATATCTAGATAGGCTGGACCATTAGGCTAAATCTAACAAGGTGAATTTGATAGGAATAAATAATAAGTTCTTACACTAGGGTTAAAAAAATCAGGTTCATATTGTGCTATACGAAATGATAAACAGATTGATTGCAGAAAAAGCTGGAAAGATGTACATTAACTGATGCAGATTAAAATAAGCAGAACCATTATACATAGTAATAACAATATTGCACAATGATCAACTGTGTAAGACTTAGCTACTGTCAGTCACAGTCCTGAAGGACTTAGGACAAAGAATGCTATCCACCTCCAGAGAAAGAGCCATTGGAGTCAGGCGCAGATATAAACATACTATTTTTCACATTAATTTATTTACAGTTTTATTTTGGAGTTTTGATTTTATATGAATATTTTCTTACAACAATGACCAATATGGAAGTATGTTTTGTATGATAATACTTGTGTAATCAAGATCAAACTGGTTACCATATCCTGGAGAGGGGAGGGAAGAGAAGGAGAGAGACCATTTGGATCTTATAATTTTGGAAAATGTTCTTGCTCCTTGTCCAATGTCAAGGTCTTCCAAGCTTAATACTCTTTTTTGCCCTGGTTCAAAGCTCCAGGTTCCAGTCACTTAACTACAATTGCCTAGCCCTTATTGCTCTTTTGCCTTGGAACTAATACTTAGCATCAATTCTAAAATTAAAGGAAAGGGTTAAAAAAGTGTGACATAGTACAGATATATATGTGACATAGTACACAGTACCAGCTAAGATAGTGGAGAAGGAGGCAGAAGTACATACAGCTTACTTCCCTCCTTATCCCCCAACAACTACTTCAATAGACCTAGAAAAGCATCAAACTAACTCTTAATTGAGAAATCCAAGGAAAAGTCACTGTGAATCATTTTTCTGGTCCAGTTCTGCTTAGAGGGAAACAGAACTTTTTGCATACTGTAAATAGAATTCAATGAAGAGGGCAGCACATCAGACCTTCTAACAAGGGAACTAAACTGGAACTTGGAGCTTTGAACCAGGGCAAAAAAGAGTATTAAGCTTGGAAGACCTTGACATTGGACAAGGAGCAAGAATAGATGCCAACTGACAGTTCTGTGGTTTATACCCTAAGAGCTAGAACTCAGATCTAGTGGAGACTGAAAAAGAGACCTGAGACTGTCTAATACTAGACTGTAGTAGACAACTACTATATGGCACTGCCCAGGAATGAGGCCTCTGTTTTATTCCCCAGCCTGGTCTGGAACTTGTAGCTACAAAGCTAGAATAGCTACTTAGATGAAAGGAGAGTCTGTAGTTTTGCACCCCTGAGAGCCTTGAGGAATGTAGCTATCAAGACCTGGAAAGAGCAGAATGAGAATTCAAAATAAGAACAAGCAACAGTCAGGGCGTTCCCTCCAGATGATCCTAGCCCTAACACAAAATCCTAATTCAAGAATAAGGCTGAGAGAATGAGTGAGTGAACTAAAAAGAATCTCACCAAAAAAAAAATAACAATCTGTTGTAAAAAGATAACAATCTGTTGCTAACAGGGATGCAGAAGATACATACCAGAGCAGGAGATTTATTTCAAACCACTTACAAGCAAAGTCTCAAAGTAAAAAAGAACCAATACCCAAGTTCAACTAGAATTCCTGGGGGAAATGAAACTGGGTTTTAAAATGATGTTCTAAATTATTTTAAGAGGTGAAATGGAAAAGAACTGAGAACCACTGAGGAAAAGGTTTAAAGAGAATTTGTAGGTTAGCAGAAAAGATACAAAACTGTAACCAAGCCACAGGCGCTTGTAAATTAGAATGGACAAAATGGAAATGAATGACCATGAGACAACTAATAATATTAAAACAACGTTGAAAATTAGGAAAAATGGAAAATATAATTTGTATTAAAAACAACTGAAGTAGAAAACAGAACAAGGAGAGATAACTTAAGTCATTGCTGTTTGTTAAAGCCATGAGCACCCCTCCCCAAAGAGTCTAGACATGATATTTCAAGAAATCATGAATAAAAATCACCTCTTAAAATGAGAGAGAAATAGAAAAATTGAATTTACAGGTCATAAACTCTCACAACATCATAACCAAAACCAAATCTTTCAGGTCAAAGAAAAAATACTATAAGCAACAAGGAGAATACTAAACAACCACAGTCAGATTCACACAAGATTTAGCATCCACCATGTTAAAGGAGTAGAGAACTTGGAATGTAATATTCCAGAACCCAAATGATGTTGGCTTATAACCAACAATAGCCAAAGTGAGTCTAATCCTACAGGGAAAAAAATCTTTAAAGAAATATAGGACTTCTAAGCATTATTGATGAAAAGACTAGAACTGAGTAGAAACTTTTAAATATGAAAACAAAATTCAAGAGAAATATAAAAAGAATAACATGGATAAACAATCAAAAGAAACTCTAAAGAAGGTTCTCATGGAGGGCAATGATATGAGTCCCCTTAGAACCTTAGATATCATAGAGAGAATCTTGTAAGACAGAGAGCCTGGAAGTGGTTTTGTTATATTTTGATGATCTTAAAAAATAAAGGTAAGGGAGGAGGAAAGGAAAATACTTAGGGGAAAAGTGAAAGAAGAATAATGAAAGTTATAATGCATACTTAGGTATACAAATTATAAAACTATTTTTAAAAGAATAAAGGAGTAGAGGGAGTGGATACCATTAGACCTTCACTTTCATCTGAACTGGTCAAAGGAGGATAAAATATACATATATATAGAATTGGGTGCAAAAGTACAATATTCAACATGGAAATAGGAGGAAATGGAGCAAGGATATGGGAGAAGTTAAGAAAGAGATTAGATTTAGAAAGTGGTAAGCAATTAGCAAAACAAGCTTTAAGCATCACAGAGCGTAGAGAGGTTGAAGAATAAAGAAAGGGAAAGAACCTGTGATTGAGCTTCTGATGAGACAGAGAGAGACAGAGACAGAGACATGAGAGGCAGGAAAGTGGAAGCAGATTGCATAAAGCATAGAGCAATGGTACTGAATATATTCAGTCTCACCAGCCTCTTTAAAGGCAAGGAGGGAAGCCAAAAGGACAAAATGTAAGAGAAAGAGGGGGAAAGTAATATGCAGTTAATTATCATAATTATTAAAATGAATGAGAGGAACTCATCCATAAAATGGAAGAGCATTGTAGCATGGGTTAGGAAGCACAATGTTGTTTATGAGAAGTAATATTTGAAATGTAAAGATTTATGCAGTGATAAAATAAAGGCCTGGAGAAAAACCTATTATGCATCAACTGAAGAAAAATGGCAGGACTAGCAATAATAATCTCAGAAAAGGAGGCAAAAATAAACTTGATTAAAAGAGACAAGCAAGGGAAGCCACATAATGCTAAAAAGTACCATAGATGATGAATTAATTTCCATACTTAAGATATGTGCGCCAAATGCCCTGGCATTTAAATAAATTAATTGAAAAGTTAAATATGTCACACAGAGAAATAAACAGTAAAAATTTTTTAATTAAATGTTCATTCAGATATATACAAATCAAGCAAAAAGAAAAATAATGAAGTTAAGAACCTGAATGGACTTTTTGAAAAGTGAAGTATGATAGACCTCTGGTCATTATTGAAGGGGAGAAATGATTATACCTATTTTTAAAAGTTGCAATTTTACAAAAACCAATAATGTACCAGGGAATTAAAGCCTCACAAATAATTCCAGGGGAACAAAACCATTAAATGTCTTTTAGTAACCAGAGTGAAATGAAACTATTTAATAAAGGACCATTTCAAAAAGGATTAACATTAATTGGAGTATAACTTAACCCTATACGATGTGTAAATACATAATAAATCATAAAAATAATTAGTAATTTCATTAAAGTTCTTTGCAACAATGAGAATGTTTTTTAAAAAAAAAATGATTTAAACCAAGGTATTCCTTAGTGGAAAATTTCTATTTATATATTTTTAACCCATACCTTCTGTCCTAGAATCAGTACTGTGTATTGGTCCCAAGGCAGAAAAGTGTTAAGGATAAGGCAATGGGAGTTAAGTGACTTGCCCAGGATTAGGTAGGTAGGAAGGATTTGAGGCCAAATTTGAACCCAGGACTTCCTGTCTCTAGGGCTGGCTCTCAAATGTATGAAGCCACATAGCAGCCCCTGAAAATTTGTGTTTTAAAACACTGTCTTCAACAAAAAGAGAAAGAATGGGTGAATAAGTTAGGCATGCAGCTTTTAAAAACAAAACAAAACTAGAAAAAAGTCATTAAGAAATCTCCATTAAACACAAAACTATAAATCCTGAAAATCAAAAAAGATTAACAAAAGCAAAAGAAAAAAATCTGTTAATTAAAATTAGGAGCTATTTTAAAACCTCATAAAATAAACACATTTACATATTTGATTTTTAAAAAGAAACATGGAAATCACAACTAATGAAGAAAAAGTAAAAGAAATGGGAAACTAATATGCCTAATTGAATGCTGATAAACTGACAACTTAAGTGAAATAAACGAACGTTTGAATACATTTAAATAGCTACATTAACAGACCAAAAATAGAGGCAAGCCATAAATGAATTCTCAAAGTGGGGTTAGGGACCAAACTAGGACCCGATGGGTTATAAGCAAATTCTATGAAACATTTAAAGAATAGTTAATTCTAGCATCATATAAACTGTTTGGAAATATAGGAAAATAAGTTTTACCCAATTCCTTCTATAAAACAAATATGATCTTGATATATAAAAACTGTATCAGAACACAAAAAGAAAGTTATATAGACTTCAAACCATCAATGAAAGAACATTGTCATTTTTTGGAAGAGGTAATGAAGGTTTAATTAGAGAACCCTAAAAAAATCATGTATAAAATCTATAAATTATAAAATTATAGAATATCTTCATCAAAATTGTAGCGTGTAAAATAAACCCACATAAATTATTAGCATTTCTGTCCAAAGCCAAGGAAGCTTGACAGAAAGAGAGGAGTCTCAACTTACCAAAAATAAGTTCTATATGGATACAATTATAAAATATTGTTTTTACAAAAATAACTGGAAAATATCTTATTATGATAATTGGAAAATGTAATAAATAATTAGAAAATTATTTATTACTCTTGATTCAGCTGAACCAATATAATAAAAATTATAGTACTAGCTAAATTAATTTACTAATTCTGTGCCATACTAATCAAACTAACCAAAGATCATTTTATAAGACAGAAAATGAAATTTATTTAGAAACAAAAGATCAAGAATCTAAAAGAAATAAAGACAAAAAGTAGGAAAGAAGGAGACCTGACCATATCAGGCCTCAAATAATGCTACAAACTAATAATCATCAAACTAATTAGTACCAGTTAAGAAGAAGAGAGAATAACCAGTAGAATACAACATACAGAAGCAAATGAAAACAGTAACATGGTGTATGGTGATCTCAACGACCTCAGCCACTAGGTTAGCAATTTACTATTTGACCCAAACTACTGGGACAACTTGAAGGCAATTGAATATAAACCAATATCTTACTATGTATACCAAGTTAGGCAAAAGTGAAACGTGACTTTGACATAAAAGGTTATATTCACAAATTATAGGATATGGGAGACATTATCTTTCAAATCTTGGGGAGAGACTATAGAAAATAAAATGGACAATTTTTGCATAAA
The DNA here is from genome assembly GCF_027887165.1 of Monodelphis domestica. Lineage (NCBI taxonomy): Eukaryota > Metazoa > Chordata > Mammalia > Didelphimorphia > Didelphidae > Monodelphis > Monodelphis domestica. The sequence goes on along the minus strand of NC_077230.1, from coordinate 12,843,726 downwards.
CAAAACCAATGCAGTTAAAATTAGAAGTAAACAAAAAACTAGGGGCAAAGATCTTTTATTTTTTAAAACCTTCACCTTCTGTCCCAATACTGTGTATTGGTTCCAAGGCAGAAGAGTGGTAAGGGCTGGGCAATGGGGGTTAAGTGACTTATCCAGGGTCACACAGATGGGAAGTATCTGTGGTCAGATTTGAACCTAGGACCTCCTATCTCTAGGCCTGGCTCTCAATCCACTGAGCTGCCCAGCTGCCCTTGGGTAAAGATTTTTGGAGAAAGAAAAACTTCTGTTAGCACTCTTCAAGCGTGGAACGGGTTGCTTCAAGATTCCGTCTCACTTAAGGTCTTTAAGTAAGGGTTGGATGACCCTGTGCCCAGGATTTTTAAGAAGATATTGTTTTTCAGGTAGGGGGTGAATTAGATGGCCTCTTGAGGTCCAGTCCAGCTTTTGAAATTCTGTGATCCAGTATCTAAAATTCTGTAATCTAATTCTAAATTCATCCAAAATATTTAGTAATCTAAAATTATTCTAAAAGCAACAATGAACTCTCTAAAGAACGAAATTCTGAAACCTCACATAGAAATGATTGATCAAAGCAAAGTACCTTAAAGAGACTTCTGTGGCTATCCATTGTCAACTTATATTTCAACTTACACTGTGGAAGTTCTGAACAAGGGTAGGTAACTGACAGCAACTTTCAGAGTAAATTTGCATTATGAGAAGAATGTTAGGACATCTCAAAGCTAGAATTTTGGAGGTAGCTAAGCTAGATGGACATTTTGATAGAATATTATTCTTTTTTTTTAACCCTTACCTTCCATGTTGGAGTCAATACTGTGTATTGGCTCCAAGGCAGAAGAGTGGTAAGGGCTAGGCAATGGGGGTTAAGTGACTTGCCCAGGGTCACACAGCTGGGAAGTGGCTGAGGCCAGATTTGAACCTAGGATTGAATATTATTCTATAAGAAATGATAAGCTGAAGAGATCTACATGGACCAACGCAGAAGGAAATCAGCAGTACCAGGAGAACGTTGTACACAGTAACAGTAATATTGTATGATGATCAACTGTAAGACTATCTATTCTCAGTAATACAAGGATCTGGGACAATTTTGAAGGACTTCTGACTGGATGCTCTCCACTTCCAGAGAAAGGACTGCTGGAGTCAGATGCAGATCAAAGCATACTGTCCTTCCTATTTGTTTGTTTGCAGTTTTATTTGGGGGTTTGGGTTTTATATGAGTATTCTCTTACAACAGTGACCAAGATGGAAGTATGCTTTGTTTGATAATATCAAATTGCTTACCATCTCTGAGATGGGCGAGTTAAGAAAAGGAGGGAGACAATTTGGAAAACATGTTGAAATGACATGTAATTGGGAAAACGAAATATTTTAAGTACAATTATTTTTTTTAATTGGAAAAAAAGAGAAAACTAGGTAATAAGAAAACCTTTCTCAATGAGTTCAAGCCACCAGGACTATACAAACTACCTTTGGGAGAGGAGGGGTGTAAAAGACCTGACAAATGTGACAAATGTGGGACTCTTAAAATATAACAAAATGGGATAACTGTTCCAGCCCCAGAGAATAAATATTCCAGCCTTCACTAAAGATTAGATGATGGAATTTGCTTACAAAACTCCAGAATATAGTAAAAGGATGGTTTCTGAATATTTGGGGGAAGAATTGATGTTTTAATATAACCAGTATGGCTTCATCACAAACAGGGACTGATTGACTAACCTCAATTCCTTTTTAAATAGAGTTCCAAGACCCCGTTAAAGTTTTGAGATCTTTAAAAAGGTGAACGATTTGCTGAATCTACATTTCAACCAGTCTATTATACTGTCCTTGTGAATAAGTCAGGGATACAGTTTAGATCAAAGTATAGTTTCAATGGATTCATAATTGGTGGAATGATTAGTCTTCTGATAGCCATTAATTTATGTCATCTTGATGGGAGGTCACTAATGGGGTACCCTGAGTATTTGCCCTTGGTTGCCAGTTTTGTTGATCAATCCTTAGACAGGCATTTTGTTATGTGTTATGTGCCAGGCACCACGCTAAACACTGGGGATGCAGACAAAAATGAAAGTCCTTTTTCTCAAAGAGCTTATATTCTCCTGGAGGAGATGATATGTATACCTATGAGTATAAACAGCATATATATATATATATGTATATATATATATATGTATATAATATACTGTAGATTTGGGAGGGAGTGTGCTTACAGCTGGATACAATAGGAAAGGATTCATATAGAAAACGATTTGTAAAGTTTTGAAGAACTGAGTATTGGAAAAAATTCAGGATTTCACGAGGCAGAAGAGAAGAATGAGCACATTCCTGCCTGGAAGACAGTCAGTGCAAAGATCCAGAGATGGGAAACAGTATCATGGATACAGAAGGGTAAGGAGGCCAGAATAGCTGGACTTTGGAATGTGAGAAGAGGGTTTAATTGTCAAACAGAGAAGTTTCTATTAGATCCATGACTCATCCATTGACCTAGATGAAGGCATAGAAAGCAAATGAAGTTTATTCCCAGGAAAGCAAACAGTGGTGGGAGGACCAGGGATCATGACATACAAGAAACTGAGGAGATTTATCCTAGAGAAGAGAAAAGATAGATAGAATACGCTTGCTCTCTTCAAGTATTTGAGGAATCTGTGGAAGATGCCTTAGCCTTGTGGGTCTTGGCCACAGAAAGGAAAACAAGAGCAATGGGGTTGAAGCTACGGAAAGGAATGTTTCAGCCTGATACAGACAAAAATTCTGAATAATGAGAGCTGTCTAAACGTAGTGGGAAAACCCTTCACTGCAGATTTCAAGCCAATGCCGCAGGACCATTTGTTTGCCTCAGTGATGTAGAGGATATTCTTGGCTAGGTATAGAGTAGGCTAGATGGCCCCTAGCCTCACTTCCAGCTTTGATATTTTATAACATCGTAACCCAAGCAGGGGAATGTAGGTCCAAAGAATCCACTGTTGAGCTTCGGTTGTTGATATCAACTGGTTGTCTATATTAATAACTACGCATTGGCCAATTCTCTATGGTGTAACAAAGTTGTAACTACTGTTTATGTATACGTAATGTTTTCTCCACCAAGGAGTAAATATGCTACAAAGACTCCTATTCTCTACACATGTACCAATGAGTATATCTTATGTAGGCTTTTTATTTGTCGTCATTGTGTCAGCATCAGTTAAAAAATGTGGCTCGAAGTCTCTATTTGCATGGTATGTCCTACAATGAACAAATGAGCTAATTACCTGTATTAAAGTTCCATATAACTTTATTAGTTTCCAGAGCTCTTCACTTAGGATACCCAAGTCCATAATATTATAGAATAACCAGGAATTTATCGTACTTAAGTTCTGATTAAGATTCTCTGGAGATTGTATCTTAATTTCTATTATTTATTAAATAAATTAAAAGATGTCTCACCATGTAGCTGTTCCCCTACCAATCAATCCTCAACTGAGCTCAGGAGCCATCCACACCTAAATTCCTAGCCAGAGTGTTCTTTCCTTTCCCCTAATCCCCTTTAAGCTACTTTTCTGATCCCTCTGCCTTGGCAGACTGGGGACCTCTATGGTGTGCCTCCCACAATGAATTTGCACCCCCCACCCATCTTAAGTAGTTTGTTGACTGATAAGTGCCCTGCCTTTGTTCTTAACTCAGTCAAAGTGGTGCTGAATTACAACCTAATTCAGGGAATGGGCTATTTTCAAATTTAATATGAAAATTTCCTCTTTTCAACTTTTATGGCAATCTTAGGGTACCAAGAAAAAAAAGGATGTGGGCTAGTGTTAAGTTTTCACACTTAGGACTTCGTGAAGGCAAAGAGCTTAATGGAAAAGATATGATAAAAAGACTAACAGGGCAGAAAATAGCATAGGATTAATTTTTGTATACTATCAAGGCCAAATTTGGGCACTCCCAAGCCTGGGTGGTACTTTTAAGGGCATAGGCAACCTCAAAAAAGAAACTAAAAGATACTGCCAGAGAAAGACAGACGGTGGTGCGGTTTTAGCAGCCGGCTCCATCTGTATTCCCTTGTTTAGCCATTAGGTTTTTGTCCATCAGAATTCTCTGATATCTCCCTTATGTAAATAGTAGAATTTTCCATAAGATCAAGAGATGTGGCTGGATAGTAGTGCTGGAGGCCAGTTTCATACTGGTTGAAAGAGTAGACATTAATGACTCCATGGAAACTTTGCGAGAAAGCTCATAAGTGGGATGCCTCAGGGTTCTGTCTTGGTCCTGTGCTTTTTAACATCTTTATCAGTAAAATGGATGAAGGCACCAAGAGCATTGGCTGAGTGGATAGAGAACCAGGTCTGGAGACAAGAGGACCTGGATTCAAATTTGACCTCAGACACTTTCTAGCTATGTGACCCTGGGCAAGCCACTTAACTTCAATTACCTAGCCCTTGCTGCTCTTCTGCCTTAGAATTGATTCTAAAATAGTAGGTCAGAAGGTAAGAGCTTTTAAAAAAAATTCAGTCACATAGAAGATAGATCAGATTTATTTTGCCTAGTTCCAATTTCAGAAACAAAATTAGGCTTTATTTAAGGAACAACTTATTTTTAAACTTTTATCTGCATTTTGTTTTATTTTATTTTTAATTTACTTAATTAATTAATTTAGAATATTTTTCCATGCTTACGTGATTCATGTTCTTTCCCTTCCCTTGTCCCTTCCCCCTTCTGGAGCCAACGTGCAATTCCTCTGGGTTTTACACGTATCATTGTAAGAAGCGACTTTCCAGCTATATGTTTGGAAGAGGCCACCTCTGAAGACTGGGGGTCCCCTAAGATTAGATTCGTCAACAGCTTTGATTGTTGAAAATTTTGAATAGATGGGGTATCAGAATAGATGATCTCTAAGGTTCTGTGAGGCTCAAGAATCTCAAATAATGCAGGTTATTGGAAGATAGAATTTTGGGGTGGGGAAGAGGTAGAGATGAGTTTAGACAGGAGAAACACATTTGTTTACAATATAATAAAAAGGCCACTTTGAAATTTTATCGCTTTAAGTATTAAAAATATAAACAGGGATGCAGCTGTGTGGCTCAGTGGATTGAGAGCCAGACCCAGAGACAGGAGGTCCTGGGTTCAAATTTGACTTCAGATACTTCCTAGCTGTGTGACCCTGGGCAAGTCACTTAAACCCTATTGCCTAGCCCTTGCCACTTTTCTACCTTAGAACCAATAAAAAATATTGATTTTAAGGCAGAAGGTAAGGGTTTATATATGTATACATATACATATACAGGATTGAGTGGGTTTTCTGTTTTATTATCTCTTACAATATTCCTCAACAGTTATTTTTGCTTTATTTTGTTTTTGGAAAAATTTTTACAAAATGATAGGTCTAAAAGTAATTAGGATAACCCCTTAAAATTCATAACATGCTTTTTGCACATGCCTGGAATATTTCAGATGAAGGAAGGCCTTAACATACTTCTACTCTCCTTTCTCATGTAGCGTGGTTTAAGTTCAATCAAAGTTCAAGTTTCTGCTGTCAAAATTTTCAATTCTCCTTCCTTGAGGAAGTACGACTGCCAGTGAGGTCTCCACACCCCCCTCCCAGCCCCCCAACATAGCTTACTGTAATGGATAATTATTCGGTAGCATGCACATTTTTTAAAAGAATGAATTACAATGAAATGAAAGGTCAGAATTAGAAGGCTCAAAAGAATAGGGATCTCTGGCATGTGCCAGCTTAATTTGTTTTGCCTAGCCCTTGCCCTTCTGTCTTAAGAGTTGTTATTGAGACAAAAAGTAAGAGTTAAAAAGAAAAAAGAAAGAATAGCAATCCTGTTAAGAAAGAAAGCAAACAGAGGCAGCACTCTGAACGTTTCCAGCCCTGAGTTGCTTTGTGCTTGAAAGTGTATGTCCAAGTAATTGTGAGAGGGATGGGTGCTAAGTGGCGGGGGAGTCTCGTGTTTCTCCTAGAACACTTGGAAGACTTTCTTGCTGAGTGGTCACCCTCACTGACACTGGTTGCTGGTTCCAAAATGTCAAATATCCCTTTGGTCAGAGTTTAGGGGAAGCCAACCTCTTCTGCCCTGCCTCTGACAAATATTGGCTTTGGGATCCTAGGCAAGCCTTTTAATGCTCTAGGAAGCTCTTTAGATTAGAGGTTGCAGAAAAATTTCCAAATTGGATGGGGAGAGGGAGTTGTTTTCATCATAGACTCATTCTAGATCACCTCTCTTCTCCCGGGTCTTCCGCTCATGTATCGTGGGTGCAAAAGAAACACATTGGTGTGGCCAGCACCTCTCTTTCTTAGAAGTGCCCTAGGGAATAGCTAGGAGGCTCAGTAGCCAGAGAGCCTGTTCTGGAGATAGGAGTGCTGGGTTCAAATCTATCCTCAGACACTTCCTAGCTGTGTGACCCTGGGTAAGTCACTTAATCCCTATTGTCTAGCCCTTACCCTTCTTCTGCTGTAGAAACAATACATAGTATTGATTCTAAGATGAAAGGTAAGAATTTAAAAAAAAAAAGGTACCCTAGTAACTACCAGGGTGAGCTTTGGGATTTTCATTGGTTTCTTTTTATTTGATTCCACGGTGATAGATATAGAGTACCTAATAAACAACTGTCACACTGGTTTCTATCTAACAAAACAGTGAAAGAATTCTTTAGTAACAAATTCCATTATGCCCACGTATAATCTCAGTAAGAAAGACCTGTGGTTCATGTGAAAAACAATTTTACCACATCCTGGTGTTGCTTTAGATGTGATTTCTTTTACTCTAAGTTATATAATTGCCTAAATGACAAATGTTAGAAGCCACCAATTAAAATTACATTGATCAGGGACAACTAGGTGGCACAGTGGATAGAGTGCCAGGTCTGGAGTTGGGAGGACCTGGGTTCAAATCTGATCTTAGGAGCTTCCTACCTGGGTGACCCTGGCCAGATCACTTAGCCCTATTTGTCTAGTCCTTGCTCTTTTGTCTTATAGTTGTTACTGTGACAGAAAGTAAGGATTTTCAGAAAGGAGGGACAGAAAGAAGGAAGGAAGAGTAGAAGAAAGGAAAGGATAGAAGGAAGGCGTTTCAGAAAGGAGGGAAAGAAAGAAGGAAGGAAGAGTAGAAGAAAGGAAAGAATAGAAGGAAGGAGTTTCAGAAAGGAGGGAAAGAAAGAAGGAAGGAAGGAAGAGTAGAAGAAAGGAAAGGACAGAAGGAAGAAAGGATAGAAGGAAGGAAAGGAAGGAGTTTCAGAAAGGAGGGAAAGAAAGAAGGAAGGAAGAGTAGAAGGAAGGAAAGGAAGGAGTTTCAGAAAGGAGGGAAAGGAAGAAGGAAGGAAGAGTAGAAGGAAGAAAGGATAGAAGGAAGGAAAAGAAGGAGTTTCCAATACTGAGTTACTTTGAGCTTGAAGATGTATTTCCAAAGTAATTGTGAGAGTGATGGGTGCTAAGTGGTGGAGAAAGTCTCCTGTTTCTCCTAGGACACTTTGAAGACATTCTTACCGAGCAGTCACCTTCCCCAACAGGAATGAAGGAAAGAAAGAGAAGGAAATTACCTTGTTGTTTTTGCAGTATATCTGTGTTGTTTCTCATGTATATTTAAAGTCTAGTGTACCATTTTGCCATTTGTATGCCATTTTGTCTTATTGTATGATATGTGCTTTATTGACTACAGAAGACACTTTTATTCGTTTCAAATCCCTAATTGTTAAGATTTATACATGTATACCATTTCTCAAAAGTTAAGCACGCGTCATCATTTCTCCCCACCAGAATATATTGCCATGTACACTTATGAGAGTTCTGAACAAGGCGACTTAACCTTTCAGCAAGGAGATGTGATTTTGGTGACAAAGAAGGATGGTGATTGGTGGACAGGCACTGTGGCTGACAAATCTGGAGTCTTTCCTTCTAACTACGTGAGGCTTAAAGACTCCGCTGAGGTAAGAACTTGTTCTCCACACACTTTCCCTTCCTCTTTTGTAGTTACTTTTAGGATTTGAAGGGGGAATCCGTTATGTGAAGTCTTTTTTAGGAAGTTGCTAAGTGTTAAAGCTAGAAAATGAAGATAGTGATATGATTGTGGTTATTATTGGACATATCGCTGATTGCTTGATAGTGGCCTATACAGGTTTTAGTAATGAAGCAAAGTACACAGTCTGAATTAGGTCAGCCCATACTCACCAAGCAGGCAGCTAGATGGCCCAGTGGATAGAGTACTAGATTGTAATTAGGAATATTCATGTTTCTGAGTTTAAGTCTGACCTCAGACACTTACTATCTGGGTGACCCTGGACAAGTCACTTAATCCTATTAGTCTCTGTTTCTCATCTGTAAAATGAGCTCAGAAGGAAACAGCAAACCCCTCCCATGTCTTTGCCAAGAAAACTCTAAATAGGACCATGAAGAGTCAGACAGAACTGAACTGACTGAACAATAAAAATAAATATAAAGCTGATCATTCATTTTTTTCATGAAATATAGAACATATGAAGATAAATCAAGATTTATTTATTAACATACCTGTTAGAAAACATTACCTATGACTACTTGAATCTTCCTAGTGACTTTTTAAATGTCCTAGGAAAGGTACCTGCTAACAATGCTGGCCTCTCATTATTTTGGCTTGTATTTTAGTGTCAAAATCAAATAGAAACTTGGGGCCATTATACCACCGAACTACACCTGTAGGTGCATATTGTCTTGGAAAAACCACATATCAACATTATATTCTTTTGTTTTTTTAATTCACTTTAAATGTTTCTCATTTACATTTTTTAAAAACTTCTAACAAGTCTAAGAGAGAAGGACAAGGGCTATGCAAGTTGGTTTAAATGACTTGCCCAGGGTCACACAGCCGTGAAGTATCTGAGACCAGATTTGAATCCAGGTCCTCTGGACTCCAGACCTGGCACTCTCTTCACTGTGCCACCTAGCTTCCCCCTCTCTGTTACATTTTAATCTTGTTTCACAATATTTGAGAGTATCGTAGTCTGCATATTTGATGCCTCTGATAGAGACCATTTATACTTGTTTAAACTAAACAAATAAAAAGAAAAATTGAAATAGAAAATGAAAAGAAAATAGAAATCATTAAAATAAAATTATTTAAGCCTTTTAGGTTGTGGAAAGTCTCTCACAGTTCACAATGGGGAGATATAAAGTATATGTTTCCATATACATTTGTTCAGGCCCAGGTATCTTCTTTCATACTCTCCTAACTTGGCTTAAATGCTATAGGGTTTTAACGTTATTGTTTTTTAGTGGAAAGCAGCTTTTCAGGAAGTATAAATTTGCTTAGTAAAAGTAAACCAGTGACCAGAAAGAGAACACGCAGGATTTTCTTTTTCACTGGCTGTCAGTTCCATCCTACATTCCATTACAGTTGTTAGACCGTGCCCTCTCCTCGTGCTTCCTCCACCAATGGGCAGGAAGAAGCCTTTGGACAGACTTGGAAAGCTACAGTCTTCTGTGACTTGACCCGGGTGGAGAATAATATCTTAATCTTCCCTGAGCCTGCCATGGGTTTAAAAACAAGCTGTTTCTATTCTCAGTCTCCTTATGTAGCACTTCTTTTTAAAAATGGTTCTCTTTGTGCACAATTGTGTCCGTTTAGCTTCCGTCTGATAATGAAGCACTGTTTAACAGAACTATTATAATGATAATCAATAAACATTTATTAAATGCCTCCTATAGGCCAGATTACTCTACCTCAGTTCCAAAGGACTCATGAAAATTGCTATATACTTTGAGAGAGAATTGCTGAAGTCTTGAGTGCAGATTGAAGCATATTTTTTTCACTTTGGAAATCTTTTTTAAAGTTTTTATGAAAAAACAACCACCTTTTTTTGCATTTTAGACTTGATACTTCATATCATTTCCAAGGCAGAAGAGAAGTAAGGCACTGAACCACCTACAGGCCTCTTTCTTTTTCTTCCTTTTTTTTTTGGCAACATAGCTAACATGGACATGTTTTTCATGATTTTCAGGCATAAAATGAGTATTGTATTTCTTGCTTTCTCAGTGAGTAGGGGAGGGACTAGAAGGAGAGAATTTGGATCTGAAAATAATTTTATAAAAAAGAGTACATACTGCTGGGGAGAACTAAGTTCTTCCTCAGGCAGAAGAGTAAAAATCCTATACATGCTATCCTTAAAGATATTGGTGTCTAGTAGCAAAATCAAATATTTTTTGCATTCTTGAAAGCAAAATTATACCTGCAAGGCCAGAATTGGGACAGAGTTTTGCCTTGAGACCTTGCTCTTTCTCCAGGTTGAAGTAAAGGTAACGAGTAGTGCTGTTGTCTATTATAGCTTCTCCAAAACATTCTTTAGGTGCTATCTGGACATAAGATTATATGGGTTACTTAAAGCATTTTATCTGCATCCTATTACCCTGAATAATTTGCTACCTTAGTCACTTGGGGCATTTATGTTCCTAATTAAAGTTCTTTGTCCTCTTTCCTCCAGAAATCTCCTTTTAATTTTGCCTCTACGGTGTTTGTCCATTGTTTTTTTTTATTGAAGGTGATGAGAACAGAGGCACTCAACAAGCTACTAAATAGATTCTGCTTTGATTAAAATTATTTTATTCTAGTTATTCTCTTTTTCTTGATTACTTGGAATTTTGTTCCTCAATGCCTAACTACTTTGCTATTTATCAAATCCAGGGTATTGGCATGCATATAAATTGTTATCAAAATGTTAACAAAGACATAGTAAATTCCAGACCCAAGACCCTTACTGAATATTTGCTGAAGCAATCAATATCAGTAATTCATCATAATAAACACAAACCACTGAAAGTACAAGAAGTTGTTTCAGCACTTGGCCAAAAGATACATGTGTCATTTCTTTTTCTTTCTCACTTTTTTATCTTAATTGGGTTACTGAAGGACGTCTTTTTCATGTTGAGTTGAGTTCAAGGGTGACAATAGTGCAAAAAATACCTAATCTGTGTTAGTAAGAACTAGCTATCCATATAATAGAAACAAAGTTGGACCGTGAATCTTTTTTCCACTTTAAAGAAATAGCCTTTGTCTTTCCTCATCTTTTTTTTTTTGCCATTTCACATTCAATAAGTTACAATGTAGAGTTTAGAAGTAATATTGTTCTCAAAGATAATATTTCCACAGCGAGGTCTCTAGGGCCAAGTTCTTTTCTCTCACCATGTAAAGTTAATAAATTGAATCTCACCATACTCTCTAGGAATCACAAAACATGTTATGTCTTCTGCAAAACAATGTGTTTAAAAATGTCCAAAATGAATGGCTCTAGAGGGTTTTGCTTTTGTTTTGTTTTTCACGTTGGTAGAGGGAATTTTCTCACTATTTCGCCAGTGAAATCATTGGTTTAGTTTCTCCCCACTCTCTTCTCCACTCTGTGAAAAAAAAATGGGGCTGAAGATGCTACTTGTATGAGAGTTTATATAAAATTCATCTTTCCATCTGTTTTAGGTCCCTGGAGCTTCTGGGAAAGCAGGGAGTTTAGGAAAGAAACCTGGTAAGTTGTAGGTGCTGGTATGCATTTTGAAATATTTTAAATGTCAATGATAACCCAAGTCGTATTAATTAGTCCCAAAAGCTTAGAACAAGAAACAAAGCAAACTTCCTTAGAACAGTTTTTTCCTGTTTGTCCATCTCTGTTTTCTAGGATTTATAAGAATTGTTTATATGGTTAAGAAATATTGATATTATGCCGTAAAGTACCCCTATGAAAAGGAAAAATATAAAAAGGAAGTAGATATAAAAGAGAATGGACAAATTTAGATTTTTTTTTTTGATACTAAGGAAATGTGTAGCTTGAGAATGATTAAAAGCATTTTATGTGGGCTACCAGATTGCTTATGGTTGACCAATCACCGTATCACACACATTTTGTGGGAATATATTATAAATTTGATTCAGCAACCCAATAGCTAATACATACAACAGAGGACAATAGTGTGGCATAACTTTCATTAGGACGGGTTTTAAGCAAAAGCAGGTTCATTTCAAAAGCATCAGCTGATTTATCTCATATCCATCCAACATCCCAAATGACAGTAATGTCTCTGTCTTCATACGGTTTTTAGTTAGTGTGAGATTATACTTTTGGAAGTAAAAATGTGACAAATAACTCAAGAGAGAATAAATACACCATCGGAGTTAAGGGGTTGTTGCCATGCACGTATTTATCTTACCTGACAGATTTGGATGTTCCATGGAGCAACTGTTGTAAGATAGATGATTCGTTGCTGGGAGAGAGAGTATTTCCTCTGAGACCTGTGGTTACACAGCAAAGGAAAATAGATCACCAGTTGCCATGGGTTTTCATTTGGGCTCCAGAAATTTAACCCAGGGTATTGACAGCAAATAAACTTTATCTGAGAGTTCAGTCCTCCTGAGAATAATTGAATGATTCTAGAGTGTCTTAAGTGCTTTTATGTTTGATGCCCAGATGAGTTTAAACTTTCACTGAAACCCTCCTTGGGTTAGTGAGCTGCATGTAGCTTGTCTACATCTTGAGAAAACAAAGAGGGAAGCAAAGCGGCTTCCTGCATGTGCCAGCTTCATTTAAGAAAGAGAACCCTGGAAGCCAAATAGGTCACCGCTTTGGAGTTTGTCCATCCTGAAAAATTCTTCTAATCTAGACGCTTTCATTAGCTTTTTGGTGAGAACTTTTGAGACCCATTATAGCTTATTCTCTGAGTACCAAGCAGAACCATCTATGCCTTTTTTCATTTCTACAGTGGTACGAGCATTCCCATGGGGCAGCTTACCCCATGAATGTAAAATGGCAAGCAATGGAAGGTGTGCTAATTCCTCCTTGGCTTAACTGGGGCCATTTTTCTGGCAGAATTCCATCCAACGGCATTAGGGGAATAGACGAGTTTGTTATGTATTGCTTCTGGAGGCACAGAGAATCACTATAGATGTGCCAGAGTTCACTGAAAGGAGAATTTTGTTGTTTTTGTTCTCTGAACCTACAATGTTATTAGAGACTGATTTTGAGAACTGTTCTGAAATGCTGCTGGAATTTTTCCTGGGAGATTTTAACATTCAGGAGCAGAATAAAATTATTTTCTTTTGGTATGTGTATGCTAAGTTGACGATGCACATCAAATGCCTTTTCTAACTTTTGCATTCTGTCCACCTGAAAAAACGGACTGTTTATACCTTCACCAACTACAAGTTGATTAGTGGCAAAATGTTTTCCAAGAAGAAAAGGCTCATGAAGGTAGTAGCAACAGATCCTGACATTTTAGATTTTTAAACCAGCTTTTAGAAATCAAGTTGATTTGCAAGAACAATATAATTTCTCTCTCTTCCTCGACTGTATCTTTTTATCTGAATCATATGGAGTTCCTAGGACAGGACTTTAGGAATTGTGATTCTCTCTACCACATAAACATGAAGGAATCATGACCAGGGATCTTGACATTAAACTAACCTTATAAATTAGGTTTTTTTGCCAACTGTGGACAAGCCAAAGATGATGCTTAACTTGCTCCTGTGAGCCTAACTGATAGCTCTTTCTTGTTGGATTCCCTCCTTAAAGACTACTATTTTCACAAATTTTTATTTTGATTTTCAGAAATTGCCCAGGTTATTGCATCTTATACTGCTACTGGACCTGAACAGCTTACCTTGGCACCTGGACAACTCATTTTGATCCGGAAGAAGAATCCAGGAGGATGGTGGGAAGGAGAACTTCAAGTTAGTTCCTATATAGTTTTGTTAAACATCATTTGCTAATTCTAACACAAAAACTTCTAAAGAGAGAACCCAGTTGAGTATATGTTCGCCCCCAAATGTCCGCACATTTTAAAGACAGAGCTTTTGAGCTCATTTATAGGTCAAAATTACTCTGTAGTCTGTTTCTTCCCTCCCAATCCAGAAAGATTTAGGACTTGGCCGCAGGTACTTCCTAACTATGTGATCCAGGGGCAAGTCACTTAACCTGATTGGCTAGCTCTTCTGTCTTAAAACTGATTCTAAGACAGAAGGTATGGGGAAAGGAAGGAAGAAAGGAAGGAAGGTAAGGCAGGATGGAGGAATGAAAGAAGAAAGAAAAATAGAGAGGGGGAGGGAGGGAGGAAGGAAGGAAGGGAAAGAGGAAGGAAAGAAAGAAGAAAGAAAGGGAATGAAGTAGGTAGGGAGAAAGGAAGTATCCAAGGTCAGATTTGAACTTAGGACCTCCTGTCTCTAGTCCTGGCTCCCAGTCCATTGAGCCACCTACCTGCCTCCTTCATCTCTCTTTTTTTATAAACATAGAAAACATTTATTTATTTATTTTTAAGTTTTTTTTCCATGGCTGCATGGTTTGTGTTCTTTCCCTCCTCCACTTCCAGAGCTGACAAGCAATTGCACTAGGTCATACATGCATTATCACTCAATACCTATTTCCATATTAATTATTTTTGTAATCATCTTTTAAAAACCAAACCCTCAAATCCTATACCCATATAAACAAGTGAAAAATCATGTTTTCCTTCTGTATTTCTACTCCCACGGTTCTTTCTCTTGATGTAGATCCTCCATCCCTTTTTTCAGTATGTCACTTCCCAAAACAAAAAGACAAATTCAATTCCACACCTATTTATTCAGTACTTACTACACATAAGGCACTATGCTAAGTACTGATCAAAATATAAAAGATGAATGAGACAAAGTCCCTACCCTTATGGGTGTCCAGTCTAAAAAGGTAAAATAAGACCTGTATATAAATAATTTTAATACATATCAAAGTGTATCAAAGCGTGAAAGAGAGGTACAAATATCATGCAAGTGATTTGGAGGAAGATCAGTTGGTTCAAGTTCCAATCTTATTTGATTAGTGCTAAAATTCTAGTCGCACAATAGGGGAAATTGCTTTCATGAGTGAGAGAGACTTCGGGATAGAGAACAAAATAAGGAATACAGCCCAGGTTTCAACCAGCATTCCCTCCAGGAGTTCCCAAACTATCGATCTGCACATTCTTGGATCACCCCAGACCTGTGATTTCTGATTTCTGAAGACCTGGTAGAGCCCGTCGGTGGCAATGTGTAATGAAGCTCTGAGGGATTCAGAATCTCTCTCTTAGGGAGAAATTTTTATACTCTAAAAGAGGGCTGTCTGGAAAAGTACTTGTAGTCAACTCATGATCCTTACTGGGACTTCATCATTGGCTCATATTGTAATATTGAGTGTGGCCTTGTGGAATATCCTTGGAGAAAGCAAGTCCTGGTCCAAAGTGCCCTCTCTCTGAGCAGAAGGAGGCAGGAGCTGAGGGAGGCTGATATCTAGGAAACAGAAATAAGCAAAGAAGCAAAATACATCTTAAACACATCTTATCCCTGGGAATTATTGGGACTGGGGGAGGGTTGAAGGGGGTGGTATTGGCAACCTAGGACAAATGGAATGGGCCTCTCACACCAGTGCTTATGGAATAAATTTAGAAGTTAGGCCTTTTGAGTCCATTTCTAAATCAATAATCTACTGAGGTTTTCTGCCATCCATTCCCTTCATGTCTTCTATCTAGGTCCTGGCTCCAGTAGTCACTTTATCAGTCAACAAAGATTTCTTTAAGCATGCATGCTCCAAGAGTTGTGCTAGCTGCTAGGGACACAATGACAAGAATAAACAGTTCTGGGAGCAGCTGGTTGGCTTAATGTATAGAGAGCCAGACCTAGAGATGGGAGGTCCTGGGTTCAAATCTGGTCTCAGACACCTAGCTGTGTGACTCTGGGTAAGTCACTTAGCCCCCACTGCCTAGCCATTAATGCTCTTCTGCCCTGGAACCAATATATAGTATTGATTCTAAGGTGAAAGGTAAGGGTTTTAAAAAAAAGAATAAATCATTCTTGCCCCCAAAGACCTAACATTTGAACAAGGAGAAAACATATATATGTAGCTAAGCATTTTAAAAATATGATCAAGGTAAAATTTTATAGGGGGAGGCATCAGCAACTAGACTAATCAAGAATGATTGAAAATATAATAAATGCTAAAAATAGTGCTTTAAAAATCTGTAGCTTAACAATATATGACTCTCCTTTCTTTTGCTAGCATTTAGGGGACAATTGGGATAAGTCAGTCATCGTGACCCTGTTATTCAAGCCAAAAGTGGCTCATTATCCCATTTATACCTTTGATAGCTAATCCTAGTGCTACCAAGAATTGTGTGTCATCGTCGAGAGATGACTAATCCCAATGGAGCTAGTATGATACACTGAAAGAAAGACTATCCTAACTCTAGCCTGAGGAGTTATACACAAAAGTTCTGGTAATAAGGGAGATGAGAAAGGAGAGGGGGAAAACAGAAAGATGATTAAGAAATGTTTTGTTATTTTAAGAATTATAGAGTTATTGTTAGGGACACATTTCTTCTGTTTTCAAGGGTGTTCCAATGTTTAACACCTGGCTAGACACGTTTTAAATTTAGACTGCATTATTAACATTTTCTCCATCATTTTCTTTAAAGTCTGTGTAGTCAACACACCATAAACCAGAACCTGATTTGTAGCATTTACCAATTTCCAAGGTGTAAATGGTCACACTGAAATTTTAACAACAAAGTCAGTTGAAGTTGGCTTCAGCACACCTCTGTTCTCTACTTCTTGCAACCAAGGATTCCCATGATACGGATATTTTAGAAATATCCTTTTCTTCTAGATTACCTTTTCCAATTTCACTCTAGACTTGCAGATTGTTTTTTTTTCCATAAACAAACTATAGAACTACCCACAAAGTTTGCTAGAGAGCAAATGGGAGTTTTATTAAAGGATCAGAGGAATTTTTCTATGGAAAAGTAAAATATGGGCAATTTTATGGTGCCATTGATTGCATTCTGTCAGGTCTACGAATTACAAACTAACCTAGCATTGTTTTATTGAGTCTAATTTCTTTTGATCATGAGTAAAGTTTGTTTTCAAAATTGTCAGAAAAATCCTGTCACTACCACATTTATAGGTCTGGTCCTCTAATCCTTTCTTCTTTGCTTCTCTGTATTGGCATAGCACTGATTCAATATTTAGACCTGAACAGACATGTTATAAAGGACCATTATTATGGCTTCAGTATGTCTTTCATTAACATTTCAGTAAGTAGCCCGCTCACATTTCTCCTTCCTTGGTGGGATAATGATGTCCCAGCATGTTTACCATATCAGAAATAAAATCCTTCTTTTTATCAGTAATACTTTCTAACGTCGGTTTGATCTGCTTGCACTGGCTACTTATCAGGCATCTAATCTAGTTTGTAATCCCCCAAATAAAAAGAAAATCACATTCAAATAGTAAGAAGCAACTCTTGTCCTAGTAGATTCTACCTTATATACGAGGTCCCATTGTTTATGTGTGTAGATGACAAGACATATCAAACTATCTGTACACATGTTATGCAGTGGTTAAATGATCATGTTGCTACATCAATATTTGTAAGTGTCCAGTTAATTTTTAGCTGTATTTCTTAGGAGACAATCTACCCTTTGTATCTATTGAGCTTTACCGCCTCTCCTCAACTTCCATTTCTTTTCCTCTCTTCCCAAATATCTACTCTCACATCTTATTTATAATCCATGATTCCACGTAATCATTATAATGCCATAATAAACAAAATATCAGTTGAATAAATGATCAGCAAAAAATTAAGGAAATAAGAATCTATATGGGGGCAGGTATGTGGCTTAGTAGATTGAGAGCCAGGACTCGAGAGGGGGAGGTCCTGGGTTCAAACCTGGCCTCTGACACTTCCTAGCTGTGACCCTGGGCAAGTCACTTAGCCCCCATTGTCTAACCCTTACCAGAAGGCTCTTTTGCCTTGAAGCCAATATACAGTATTGAGTCTAGGATGGAAGGTAAGGGTTTAAAAAAATAAATAAATGTGGTATAGAGAGCTAGCCTGGTAACCATGAAGACCTGGTTTCAAGTGAAGCCTCTGGACAGCCATTTAACCTCTCAGGGTCCCAAGAAACTCTCAAGGTAATAAATACAGAATAGGTGTGAATTTATTTTGTTTAAGCAGGTTCCTTATTAAGAATTCCTTATACCAGGAAAATCACAAGTGAGATGAAAATATATGTATGGTGCATGAGAATATACTGATAGAAAAACTTAGAATTATTAAATCAACAAATGGGTTATTTCAACCACCCATAAATGAGTTCTAGATATATAAATTATAAAGATTGTTCAAATTTCAGCCACTCTGCATTCATATTTCTACAAAACCAATCACTAAATTCAATCTACAATGCAAGCAATTCTGGTTTAAAAACTCACCATTATTCCTTTTTAAGGACTTCTGCTAATTATTCTAAATACTTCAATCATGCTTTTTTTTTTCTAAAGGCCAGGTATTCTCCATTCCCTTTTATCCCTAGAAATCTCTCTGTCTTTCTGTCTTTGCCTCTCTATCTTCCTGTCTCTGTCTCTCACATCCACACACACACTCTATTCAAAACCAGGTGTAAGTCACTTTTCTGAACCATCAGAAGGATAAATCTGCCCAATACTGGGGAGTTTATGCTCATAATTATTGCCAGACAATATGATCTCACTTCTACCTTGAAATGTGGTACAACTTCCTCTTAGAGGTCTGCCAACAAATAAGTCAGTTTGGAAGAGTAGCACTTGGTGTTGAACACGATGAGTCTGTGTGACTTACTGGGGCTACAGTATTTGTGCAAGAAGAAACAATTCCCTTTTCTAGCAAAATGTTGTCTCCCATTCCCCGAATACATGTGTTGACTCGTTAGGGCATCGTAGCTATATTGGATGGAAAGAGGTAGAGAAATGACAGGATCTTCCTTCTCTTACTGATGCTACCAAAAACGAGTTGTTAGCTGTGACAATATCAAGGAGGGCTGAGGACACCTTGTCACTCGCCATATGATCCTTCTGCTATGTTGGCAGCTTTAATTTAAATAGGTAGCATGTCATTTATCCTATTTTTATTGGCCATCGTGTCTAGTATAGTGCTAGGCACATAATACGTGCTCAGTAAATTCTTGTGGAATTGAGTTAAATTTCAAGAAAGAAAGGATGGCATTGGACAAATAGGAATGTAAACAATGGAATTTCTTTAGACCTAAAGAATTTTAAATTAAATTTAGAAGATTATATTAGGCGTGTTCAAATATACCAATAGAGTGCATTACTTTTATTAAGGGGACAAAGTTCCCTTTGTTACTCCAGTTAACGTAGACCTAGGAAATCCAGAATGTAAGCAAGAAATGTTAATAAGTTGTTTAACTTAAAAAATGCCATCTATATGTTTTAATATTCACAGATAAAGAGTACGTGCCTCTCAGATTGGCGCAAGAGGAGAATGGTTTGTTGAGAGAAAATGAAATGGCCACACTTTCAGGGGATTTAACTAGCTGAGCCCTGGATAAATTTTAGTAGGAGAGTCCCAAGACTGCTCCAGGAGGAAAGGAATTCTTCTACCCTTCTCCCACTGGCCACATTGCTTTGAAGATGATATACTAGGCTAGTAGGAGATACTGCTTTCAGTGGGGGAGTAGAAGAGATGTATGTTCCAGGCAGTAAAACAAGACAAAGAGATAGTCACCAGAAGGAGAAGGCAGCTTCAAAGAGCATGACTCTTGGCAGTAGAGAGTCAGAATATGGAGGAGCCTAGTTTAAAAACCCTGTACAGAGTGAAAGTACTGACCCAAGTACTAGGAATGCTATGTAGTCTTTATCCACCTATATCCGACATATTTCACTGTCTTTATATCTTAAGCTTGAGCCCACTCTTGCCATAAGTGTCATACATATTTGTCGGGGAGTTTTATCTATCCCAAATTTACAAGGGGGATGTTTTATGGTGCTCTTACTATTTCATAAATAGCAAATGCTAGTTGTAAATACTGTTTCATAAAGAGTAGTCCTCTTAACCATTTCATCTTAGTAAATGCCTTTTCCAAAAGGTAGTTGTCCACCGGCTGATTATTAAAGGGAGGCACACTCATGGGAGCTCATGATTATTAAAAATATAGTCCCATACGTTTCCCCCTAGAAAATGAGGGAACTTGGGTCCCATCCCATGAGTACAAGTTCAGCCTACAAGACTCCCAGAGAGATGCTTATGTACAGACAAATTTGTCATATATACAACATGTCATGCTTAGAATATTTTTTTAACGGGCTTATTATTTTATTGATGTTGAGTCCTCCTGCTGAGGAACTTTCCTTAATCAAAGCAGACCAGCAATTTCTCATCAATATACAATATACTGCCCAGTGCACCATGTTGCTTCTGCTTAAAGACTATTATGGCTAGTGTTAAATTGCCTCCAAGAAGTTCTTTAGGATTGTATATTCCAGAGAAATTGCTAGTTTGCTTTGATTGGGGTGATTCCCTCATCAGGAAGTCTCCACATTAGTGAAATCACAGTCCCCTTAAAAAAAAAGGATTCTAAGCATGACATGTTGTACATGGAGCAAATCTTTCTGTCCAATCATGAGATTCTTGAAGTTTGCCTTTATACTCATGGGATGAATTCCAAGGGAATAGTCAGTGAATTACCTGAAACAAAGAGCCAACTGACCAAAATGCCAATGATAATCGCAGTGTATAATATATAATATAATAACACATTTAAAGATTTACAAAGCATTTTCCTTACAACTTGGCAAGGTAGGTAGTACAAATGATATTATTCCCATTTTATACTTTTAGTAACTGAAACTCAGTTGTTCAGGTGCTTTATCCAAGGATATATAGCTAAAAGGACAGCTAGGTAACTCGATGGATAGAGTGCCAGGTCTGGAGATGGGAGGTTCTGGGTTCAAATCTGACATCAGACACTTTCTTGTTGTATGACCCTAGGCAAGTCACTTATCCCCAATTTTCTAGTCCTTCTCTTCTGCTTTAGAATTGATATTTAGTTTCAATTCTAAGACTTTAAAAGTAAGATTTTAAAACCAAATAAAGGTTATTTAGCTCACAAGAGGCAAGATGGTATTTCAAACCCAAGTCTTCTGATACCAGGTTTAGCACTCTTTCTAGAATAAACAGTCAATCAACAAACACGCTTTTATTAAGTGTTTATTATATACCATGCACTGTGGTAAGCACTAGGAATGTAAAAGAAGGACAAAAACATGTAGCACACTAATTTGAGAAAAGGCTTTAGCTCTCATCTTTAGCCATCCCAATAAGTTTCTGAAATCAAAATGGAAATTATCCTTGTAATTACTTCAAATCATGTCAAGATTGGCTACTTTGTACTTGAATCACATGAAAGACTGCTTCAAATCACTAAAATTAAGAAGAGTTCAAAGAAAACAACCACGAGGTTCTAACTTAGACCCTGCCCCCAAATAGTAAAGGTGATGATAGGTTATTCCATATCCGAAACTTTTTAACGTGTTTATCTTTTTCTTAGGCTCGTGGGAAAAAGCGTCAGATAGGCTGGTTCCCAGCTAATTATGTAAAACTTTTAAGTCCTGGCACCAGCAAAGTCACTCCAACGGAGCCACCGAAGTCAATAGCACTACCTGCAGGTAAGTACGAGATGCTTTATTTGAAAAATAGTTCTATCTTGAAGTTGATTTGTCAGTTTGGAGTCTCCATAGTCAACGTTTTCTCTTTCTCTATCCAAGTATTCTCTCAGCATTTTTCACTGCTAGAGGACCTGAGAAGTTTTGCCCTGAAGAGGACAATAGTGCCTTTGTTAGAATAGTGTCCCAGA
Source organism: Monodelphis domestica (assembly GCF_027887165.1). Taxonomy (NCBI): domain Eukaryota; kingdom Metazoa; phylum Chordata; class Mammalia; order Didelphimorphia; family Didelphidae; genus Monodelphis; species Monodelphis domestica. The sequence goes on along the minus strand of NC_077230.1, from coordinate 12,822,086 downwards.
AAGCATTATGCATACTTTTTACAGTAAAAGCAATGTTTGTTATTGATTTTCCTCCAAATACTTAAATTGTGGTGGGGAAGGCATATAGGGGAAGGTGTAGTAAGGAGCAAGAGGTAACATCTCAGGAGAAGATGATCCACAATAACAGCCTGAAAAGCGAGAAGGGAATCAGGTTTTTTATTTTAAACATCCCATAAAAAGCAACAAAGACAAAATAAAAATAAACTAAACAAACAAGCAAAAAGAACAAAGAGAAAACAAATAAATTGAAATTTCACACACACAGACACAAAATTGAAATAATTTTTTTTTTTTGGTACTGGAACCAGACGATCATCAAAGCTCCCAAAATGTTGTCCACGTGTCTCTGGATATAGCAGAGATCCCCCAAACTGAAGAATACCATTCTAAGTTGATGTCTTGATTCCAATTACTCATAGCCTTTAAGCTGTATAAAACGAAAAGCTTTCACTATGTAGAGAGCTCAAAGAAGCCATCACAGTCATGCAGACCAGGATGAGTTGTATGTCTGCCATTCCTGTTGTCTGATTTGCTATAGACATTATTCTGAGGATGGTTTCTAGGAGCCCGTAGATGATGGGTTTATACTAGACTATTTGGGGATTTATTTGATCTGTATGTATTCGTTTTTTGGTTTTTTTTTTAATAAATTAAATCCTTACTTTCCATCATAGAATGAATACTATGTATTGGATCCACCAGCCCTAGACGTGGCTCTCAGTCCACTGAGCCACCTAGCTGCCCCCACAGAAATAGTTTTTAGAATGCCTTAATGCTAGTGCCTTCCTTCAGGTGATTATCTCTAATTTAACCTGTGTGTTGCCTGTTTGCACGTTGTCTCCTCTATTATATGCTATGAACTCCGTGAGAACAGGACTGTCTTTGCTTTTCTTTTTTATATCCTCTGTGGGATATAAAAAGCTTCCCACAATGTTGTTCAATCATTTAAGTAGCGTCTGACTCTTCATGACCCCATTTGGGGCTTTCTTGGCAAGGATACTAGAGTGGTTTGCCATTTCCTTCTCCAGTTCATTTTACAGATGAGGAAACTGAGGTAAACAGGGTTAAATGCCTCGCCCAGAGTCATACAGTGAGTTTGTATCTGAGGCCAGATTTGAACTCTCGAAGATGAGTCTTCCCGATTTCAGACCTGGCATTCTTATCCACTGCAACACCAAGCTGTCCATAGTAGGTGCTTAACGAACACAGTCAATATAAGAATAATAGCAGGAAAAAGATTTGTCCTAAAACTGTTTATGTCTGAATTTCATTTAAAAAGATGAGATGTTATCCAATGATAACAGTAATAAACGTAATAAAAATAATAAATATCAGAGCAATTTAACTCGCTACAAAAATGAAAAATGATAACTATATGCATGTATATACATATGTAACATATATATGTGTATATATATATAAATCTAAAAATACTCAGAGCAGCTGGAAATTAGCAGAAGTCACAGAAAAAAAAAGAAACCATGTGGGATATTCTGAGAGATTCTCTCAAATATCAACCACACATTCGAAGAAATTAATCAAAAATTGACAGATGGAAAAACTTTTCACAAAATGAAATAAAAGGACTTAAAGGAAGGAAACAAATCATGGGAGGAAATCAAGCTGGAATTAAGGAAATGCTAAAAAAAAGTAATTAGACAGAAACAATGAAAAAAAATTAATCTTAAAGAATTGCCTAAAACAAATTTTTCAAACTCAGCATCCAAGTAGCCCACAAAATTTCCAGATAAAGCCAGAAACAGATTAAGAATTGGAAGAGTAGCTTGAGTGACTCAGTGAATTAAGAGCCAGGCTCAGAGATGGGAGGTCCTGGGTTCAAATTTGGCCTCAGACCCTTTCTAGCTGTGTGATCCTGGGCAAGTCATTTAACCCCCATTGTCTAACTCTTATCACTCTTCTGCTTTAGAACCAATGCACAGTATTCATTCTAAGATAGGTGTAGTTTTTTTAAAAGATGCAATTGGGAAATGTTTAATAATTAAGTAAATACAATATGCCCATATATAGCAGTTTGTGGTTTTCTAAGTCCATCTTAGGCCCACAGAGATCTGTTCCTATTTGAGATGGATACCACTGGCCCAGAGCACTGAGAGGTCTGGTGACTTGTCCAGGATCATACAATCTTTTTGTGTTAGAGGAGGAACTTGAACTCGGAACCTCCTGGCTTTGAGGCAAACTCTCTATATCGTGCTTCCTCTTATACAGAGAATATGATGTAGAAAAAACAAAAAAAGAATTTCTAAAAATCTAATGAAGCTACTGATAGCAGACTGCTGTGCTGGAAAATATTACATGCCTGGTTAGAAATGTAGGTTAAAAAAAAAGACTGAATTATCAAAATTATTTGAAAAAACATAGACTGTAGATGGAAAAGACAGACCTCCAATGTGGCAGTCTCGGGATTTCTGATAGCTCCACAAATTTAGTAAAGCAAGACTTTACTAAATTAGGATTTAGGATAAAAGGACCTGGGTTCAAATCTGTTTTCTACCATTTGTATAACCTTGGACATATCATTTTAATTCTATGAGGCAGCTCTTATGTACAGTGGATTGAGAGCCAGAACTGGAGTCAAGAAAACTTGAGTTTCAATTCAGGCCACAAATACTTACTAGCTCTGTGATCCTGGACAAGTTGCTTAATTTCTAGTTGACTCAGTTTACTAAGCTGTAAAATGAGAATAATAGCACCTCCCTCATACAATTCTTGTGAGTATCAGATGTGATATTTGTAAAAATACTTAGAAAAGTCCTCAGCATACAACAGTTACTTATTCTCTCCCTCCCCTAGAAGGGACCTCTTTTTCCTTATCTATAAAATGAAAGGATGAGACTACATGGCTACTAAATTCCTTTCCACTCCTAAATTATACTCCTATGAAAAATTTTTTCTTGGGAACTGTGAGGGAAAAATTAGCAAAAATATCTCCACAAAGACAAAGAAGTATACAGACTAAGGAAACAGGAGGTGAAATATCAAATATAACGATGAAAAAGAAAACTGCGGAAAGATTTAGGCAATGCAGTGCTTTGAGGGTTCTTATGTTTTATTAGACTCCGCTTTATCTGGTAAGTGGGAACTAGCACTACCAAGTCCCCCCCACATCCTCTGTAAAACAATAATTGTATAATAATCGTCTAGTAGCAGAAAAAGATTATAGAACTAGATCAGTATAGCAGAATTCGTATGCAATGTATACACAAAATAAGTGTCTGATACGGTCTCCCTTGAGGACGACTAGGGAATGAAATCATTGTTCATTAACCACTTCCATTCAGCCCAAAATTGGGTTTTGGTCCATTTGTTCTACAATGTCCCACAATAAACTACATTGATGATCTGATTTTAAAAAATTTAAAAATTAGAAGAAAATTGAATAAAACATTTGTTTGGACTATGGAGGGGAAATCTATAAAATAAAAACATAAACATAATACAAAAAATACAATTATGAAAGTTCCTCTAAAATATAGAGGTTTTTCTTTTCTAAAACTAACTGCTACTAGGAAAAGTCACCTAAAGTGAATCTTCTTAAAATGGGAATCAGCATTTCATTGTAAATTGGGGAAATGGTGTGATTTGGACGTTATCTTTAAAATTATAACAAAAACTCTGTCCAAATCTATTTTATCTTATTAATAAACAATTTAGGTTATAACTGCAGTTATGTGTCAGTTGCTTGAACAAAGAATTACTCGAGTTGACTTGTGTCTGGTGTGATTTTTCTGGCTATCGTATATGAAATTAGGATTCAAAGTCCTTTATTTCACTGAAGATCTTTTTACGAGGGCTCCTCTATGATCTGACTTCTGTGCCTTGATCATAGAGCAGCCCTTGTAAAAATATCCACAAGCTTCCTCAGTTTCCTTCTCTTAGTCCTTTGATTGTGTGTGTGTGTGTGTGTGTGTGTGTGTGTGTGTCATTCAACAACAAAAACTTACAGCCAGAGTAATTTCTAACCATCAGTGGCCACTGCTGACTTCACAACTTTGGAACCACAGCCCCTAGAATCATAATGTTACCTACCATTCCGCTCTCTCACTCAAGAGTTCCCTTCAGGATATCTTCTCTCCAAGATAAGATGACGTAGTGATCTCAGCCTGAAATTCTTTATTAATATTATTTAGTAAATATTTATTAATATTATTTATTAATAGTAAAATGGCATGATAGATGGGGCAGTGAAGTGGCTTGGAGATAGGAGATCCCAGGTTCAAATCATACTAGCTGTGTGACCCTGGCTGAGTCACTGAACCCCAAATGCCTAACCCTAACCTTTCTTCTGCCTTGGAACTGCTACTTGGTATTGATTCTAAAACAAGTTTAAAAAAATAAATGAATACATTTTTTAAAAGATGGCATGACATAGTTTGAAGAAATTCTAAGCTACATTGTTACATTTGCAAAAGTCTCTTTGAAGATAATGTAAACCCTTATTTTTATGAAATTTTCTCTTTAGTTCTTTGTAGCATGCTTGGTTACTTAAAAAAAAGAAAAACCAATGTTTTGGTTCCAGGCTGTTTATATGCTTGATTCACTTTCCTAGCTTGAATTTATCTTTGTACATAATTGTTTGTGTATTGCCTCTTCCCATTGGATTGTGTCCTCCTTGCAAGCAGGGGCTGTTTCACGCCTTTCTTTTCATGCCCTGGAATTATCTCTGTGCCTGGCACACAGGAGGCACTTGTTTAAGGAGTTGTAGGCAGAAGATCCTGGATTAGAATCTGGACAAACCCTTCGCCTCTTTGGGCCTTAGTTTCCTTCTCTGTAAAATAAAGAGGTTGTATTGGTTGGATATTTAGGTTCTCCTCCAACTCTTACCTCCAGGATCAGTATTGCCCCCTAAGCCTCTCCATTTATCTTACAGTGTGCCAAGTGATTGGTATGTACGATTACACTGCCCAGAATGATGATGAGCTGGCATTCAACAAAGGCCAGATCATCAATGTTCTTAATAAGGAAGATCCTGATTGGTGGAAAGGAGAAGTCAATGGACAAGTGGGGCTCTTCCCATCCAATTATGTGAAAATGACAACAGACATGGATCCAAGCCAGCAATGTAAGTAATTTTATTGGCTCCATTGCTCTGTGATATCTCAACAGTAAAACATGCAGCATTGCTATGATTCTGCTATAATTTGCAGAACTCAAAGCTAGAATCATTGCTGTATTTGCAAAAGTCTCTTTGAAGACCTTCCATAATGCAAAACCTTATTTTGTGGGATTTTTTTTTTAGTTCCATCCCCCTTTGTAGCATGTTACCTTTTTTTTTAATCATTTCAGCACCATGCTGTTTACATGCCTGATTCATTTTCCTAGCTTGAATTTTGCTCATTGTTTTGTTTTGCTTATGTGTTGTTTTCCTCCTTTTTCTAGGAATCATATGTTGTCCATCCCCCACTCAGGCTTGAAAGTCCTCAAAGAGACCCACTATCCCATATCACTGCCCAGAGGGATGATGGGAGATGCAGCCTTGATCATGTGACTTCCAGCATGATCATCTACTGCCTTCTGAGTAGAAGAACACACTGCAGAGCAGTTTACCTCATTTTACATTAGTTGCATGTGATCGCAATGTTTGAGTTATTATTTACAGATATAGAAGCAAAAAATTACAAAAATACACAGGATAGTGGGTCCTTTTGTGGCTTTCGTAGTTACTGGAACTGATTTTGTCCCCACCTTTGCACAGGTGTTTTCAATAGTTTTCAAATTATTTTTTAAATGTATATTTTAGCCTTTTCATAGAAAAAAAAATAATCTACTTCTTTACTATTTTGGTTTTGCAAAAAGACCCACTATCAAGGAATGCTGCATGTGCTATTAAAAATGTTCCAAATATCCATAAATCTGAGACTTTTTTTTTCATCTTGTCCAGTGTTACTGATCAAAATGTCTTTTGTTTGGTTTGGTTTCCTATTACAAAGGTACAGGTGTTAGATGGAATTTTAAGGAAATTAAGAATGTGACCAGTTAAAACAGAAATAAGGAATTTTGTGCTAGTTGTTGTATGTTATCAGGTATACCTTGTTAAGTACGTTCGACATCCTGTACAGATGGAATCAATTTCCTTCCATGGCAACAGATAGTACCCTTGTATGATGCTGTAATCGGGTTACCGTAATTTTATTTTGCACAGTTACCCTGTAGCTCCACGAGGAAGCATCTCTGGTTTGCTTTTGTCTCAGATTGATCTCCTTTGGGTTTCTTTTGTTCCCTGGGGTGGGAGGAAGGTGGTGGACATTTTCTTATGACAAATCAGTCAACCACATCCAGGTGGCTCTTATCGTTAACATCCCTGATCTCTTTTTAGTCGCTGTTACATGAAGTTTTATGACAATTACTTTTCTATGACGATGGAATGACATCTTTTGAACAAGTGATTATCTTGACAAGAAAGAATGTATAGAAATATCCCTGCAATTAATTTCCAGTGTTTACATTTTTTAACTAGACTGTGGAATTTATATAGATTAGTATTAATGGAACTTACAATCCATTTTCTGTAGTAGATGTACTCTAGCCAAAGCATGTTTGTCTTTTAAACATTAGTCTGAAGCTCCTATTAAAATGCCTGGTGCTGTCAGCACAGAAAGGGAAAAAAAAAAGTGTCTCAAGCACAATATATGGGTTCTACTAATGCCTTTTAATATTTCGTTATCTTCTGTTTTTATGTCTCCTTTTCTTCTGAAATTCTATGCTGACAGTGTTCAAGGTTCCTTTTCCATTTGTGGTGCAGATAATGAAGGATGCCCCTACTCAATGATCTGCACCTCACTATTTTGATGGATATGAATGTCAAATATATAACCGTATACAATCTGCAGCTTTAACAACTGTAATACGGGCGTAACAATTAACTTCATGTGTAGATAATTAAATTCTTCATATAAAGGTTAGATCCACATGGTTTTGTGTTTTTGCTGTTGAAATCTACCACTGGGGAAAGAATGGTAAACCAACTAATGGTGCAAACACATGGCCCGTTTCCTGGTTACTCATGATTATTGCCTCAGTTTGAAACCCAGACTTAATCCGATTCTCGAGTGACATCTCGCAGCTTCATCTCCAAGTCATATTCCAATCCACTTCTCTGGGCATTGCTTTGTGTACAAAAGGAGAGTCAGACCCTTTGTAATGGTTCTCAAGGATGAGAACATCTGACCTAACTGGCAGTGCCATATGCTGTATCATACCCGTGCTGTTTGGGGCTGGGATGTGACCAGTAGCCAATTTAAATCCATGTTACAAGCAGCCGGGGGGCTTTACTCTGTATCTTGACTGTGAAATAATGTTCCCACCAGCCAACATGACTTCATCCTCGTTCCACATCTGTTACGCAGACTACTGTTGCTAAGCACATTTAAGTTACCATTTAGGCAACTGAGCCCATGTCAACACTGTATCTTCCTGGAATGGTGGCCCCAAGAATATGTCTACTCCAACGATAGCAATATAGCTCTGGACATGTGCCTTGATTGCTTGACTTGTAACATGTATTCACATTTATCACAGGCTGTGGAGGATACAAAAATGAGTGAGAATAGTTCATACTTACTTAGCTTTTTAAGCATATTATTGTGCTTGCCCCACAATAATTCCACAAGGTGGGTAGTTTAAGTTATCTTCATTTTGTAGATGATAGAAACTGAGGTCCAGGGAGGTTGAATGATTTGTCCGGGTTTACAGAGGTGCCTGTAATCAAACTAAGGTCTTCTGTGCTCGTAGAACCAGTGGGAAATCTGTATTGCTACTTGATGGTTTCTCTCCTGCTAGTTGACTGAATCATCAATAACTCCCATAGGCGCTTAAGAAAAAAATGTTCAATTCTTACCCTCTGTCTTAGTATGGATTCTAAGACAAGGTTAGCAAAGGCGCTAGGCAATAGAGGTTAAGTGACTTGTCCACAGTCACAGTGCTAGGAAATACCTGAGGCCAGATTTTGAACAGAGGTCTTCAGGACTGCCCTCCTAGCTTCCCCTCCCATAGGCTCTTGTGCGCCCATTGCCAACTTCTAGAGGGGAGAAACTTCTCCAGCAAGCCTCGTTGCTTCTCATAAATCCTGAAACCCCATGCTATCATACTTGCATGAAGGAGCAGAGTGGACAATTGCCTTTTAAATATTTTCCCCCCAAGAATAAATTTTTACCTTCACTACTTAGGAAGGTGCCCAGTAGCTACAATGAAGAATGAGGATTTTATGCCTTCTGAGTTTACGGTGTTGGCAGCAGAAGTACCCCACGAGAGCACTCCAATTAAAGGGACACATCATTCAAATGGGTTGGAAATTTGGGTCTTTAATGTGTACCTTCAAATCTCTTCTCCCTTCCTCTTATGGTTAGGAGTGATATAGTTAATGTGCATTCATGTGTATCAAAAATAGAGATTTCACTGTGTAAAGTTTTTTTTATGATATAAAATTACATTTTGGCTATCTTGTACCATATGGCTCGAACACATGCGTATTTTACACTTTGGTCACATGCTTTAAATTTGCTATTGCCATTCCAGATTTGTGTCCATATTGTCTACGCTTTGGAACCATTTACCACAGCTTCTATTAATTGTGTTCTTAGACTTTTAAAACGTGATCATGAAAATTTGATCAGCTAGGGAGAAAACTCATTCTACTTTTAAATGAATAAATAAAATATTACTAAATGTCTTTCTTATTCCAAGAATGTAAGTGTATGAAGTATTTCCTTGATGACCTTGTTAAGCAAAAAAAGCTATAGTCATGAAGTCACTGAATTTGTCTTGGTTTGTTTGGGGAATGTGTTTTCATTTAAATAGATGGATCTAACCTTGGTGTCATCCTTAACTTCTCACTCTCACTCCATAGAGCCAGTCAGTTGCCACGTCTTGTCGATGCTCCATCCACACCATCTCGTTTCGTTTCTTTCTTTCTTCTCTTTACTCATGTGGCTGTCACTAGCTCAGGGTCTTCTCACTGGATTTTTGCAGTCATCTCCTCTTTGGTCTCTTTGTCTCTCCAACCGTTCTTTGACGTAATGGCTAAAGGGATGGTCCTCAAGGGCAAGTTGGTCCCTGCCTTTCTTTAATAAAACTTCTTTTCCATCTAAGCTGAAATGTAAGTTCCTCTGTTTGCCATGTGAAGCCTTTCATAATCTGATACCAACATACCTTTCTTTCCAGCCTTATTCAACATTACTCCCCTCCATGCCCTTTCTGATCCATCCAAAGCTGCCCTCTACAGACTCATTGTTCTTGACACAAAATACTCCATCTTTATGCTTGTACTGGCTGTCTCCCACCTCTCGAATGCACTCCCACCCCTCACTGCTACCTTTTAGAATCTCTGATTTCTTTCAAGGTTCAGCTCAAAGATGGACTCCTAGAGAAAGCCTTTCCTGATCTCCTGGCTACTAATGCCCCCCCCCCCCCCGCCACCCCTCAATGGGCTCATTTTATGTGAAAAACAACATGGTGTAGTGGATAGAAAGCTGGCCTCAGAATAAAGAAGACCTGGGCTCCCGTCCCACCTTTGACACATACTGGTTAAGAGACCTACTTAAACTTCTCAATGACTCCAGCAAATCTCGGTTACACTAAACGGAAGACAAAGTTCTACTCTGCACTGATAAAGAAAGCACCTCACCAGGCAGTATCCACTTATAATGAAATCTAAACAACCTCACCCCAAACAAAGATCCCTACATACCCACACTATGGGGATGTTTTAGCCCTCGTTAGAATGTAAACTCTCTGAAGGCAGGGACTAAATTTCTTGGGGGGGGGGTCTTTGTTTCCTCATCATCTAGCACAGTTCTTAGCAAATAAGGTACATTTAAGAGATATTTGTTGATTATAAATCAATTGATTATCAATTTTCGATGCCACAAAACCTCACCTGCTCTAGAGGAAGAAGAAACTGAGGAATCCAAATGAAGACCTTTATTTGCGTAGCTGTGAATTTTTTATATAAGTATCACAAGATTGGGTCCTGGTTCGAGAGGGCAGAAGTGTACGTTATGAATAACACACACACACACACACACACACACACACACACACACACACACACACATACACACATATGTATATATCTATATATCGAGCTTATCCAAATAGCACACTATTGATGTCATTGCTAGCTGGAAAGAGTCCCTATGAGACGGTCTTTTTACAAGAGTCTTATATCCTTGTAGTTACAACATTAGACATAAGTGCAAATAACTTGGGTTCTGAGCTGTTTTGGGAGGGCCAATTGTACAGTTTTGTAGAAGGAATCATTGGGGGTGGGGGGAAGGGAGCTAGGTGACTCTGGACTAAGAACTAAGCCTAGAGAGGAGAGTTCCAGGGTTTAGCACTGCATATTACACAATAGTACTACATAAAGCTTATTCCATTGCCTTTGTCTCTGTTCTAGTCCTCTTTATTGGTCTGTTTTCAGCAGGAACCATGAAAAGGATTCTTCTTTTTCTTAAACTTGCTCTCCTCTTCCACCAGTAAATAAGAAGCCCAACAATCTCTATATTGGAAAGCCTTTTAAACATAGTGTGTCTACTGAGAAGACAACACTGGAATTAAATCTGCATCTGCAGAGGATGAACTTTGTCCCAGTTAGTGACTAATGATGGAAGGGGAAAAGAGAGCTTTGAGCTAGTCAGAGAAGGTTTTTTTGGGTTTTTTTTAACCCTTACCTTCTGTCTTGAAATGAATACTGTGTATTGGTTCCAAGGCAGAAGACTGGTAAGGGTTAGGCAATGGGGGTTGAATGATTTGCCCAGGGTCACACAGCTGGGAAGTGTCTGTCAGATTTGAACCCAGGACCTCCTGTCTCTTGTACTAGCGCTCAATCTACTGAGTCATCCAGCTGCAGCCCTCCCATCCCACCAAAGGGTTTTCAATGGGGTAAAGTTAAAGATTTGTTGGCTAGTAGTCTGGCCCAGAAATGTATAGAAAGAATTTTATCCAAAATCTTGCTGTTTACCTTCAGTCATCATCTTTCACTTTCATGATCCCTCTAACATAAAACCCTGTCTTGACAATTTGTCGCCTTTCTCTCTTCCCATGACCTCTATCTCCATCCATTTGACTTAACCCACCCACAGTGATTAAACGTCACCAACACCAAGTATTGCAGCATCTTCACTATCTAGAACTCTAAAATTCTCATTCTTGATCACTCTCCTGGCCTTAGTTCTTTCCCATCGATGCATTCTCCCTTTTTTTCTCCATCATCATAACTTCTAGTCTCTTAATTTCTATTCTGTTAGATGGTGGTGCTCCAACTTTTGGATCTCCAAGACACCTTTGCTCTCTTAGAAATTATTGAGGATGGGGGAAACTAGGTGGCTCAGTGGATTGAGAGCCAGACCCAGAGCCTGGAGGTCCTGGGCAAATCACTTAACCCCCATTGCCTGATCCTTACTACTCTTCTGCCTTGAAACCAATACACAATATTGATTCCAAGACAGGAGGTAAGAGTATTTTTTTTAAAAGAAGGAAAGAAAAAAGTTATCGGAGACCCCAATGAGCTTTAGTTTGTATGAGTTATAACAACATTTACTATATTAAAAATACAAACTGGTAAATTTAAGAAATACATAATTCATTTAAAAATAACAATTACAAATTCATTATAGGTAAATATAACATTTCAATGAAAAATAAATATTTTTCCCCAAAAAACTGAATGCAAAGAGTAACATTATTTTGCATGTTTCCCCAAATCTCTCTAATTTCTGGCCTATTAGAACACAGTTGGATTCTCAAATATGCTTCTTCATTCAATCTAACTGCGTCAATTGTCTTGGCTGAAATATAAGAAGACAATCCAGCTTCACACAAATATGTAATCAATCGGAAGAGGAATCATTATTTTGGGAAAAGTTTTGACCTCGTGGATCCTCTGAATGAGTCTTGGGGACGTGAGGGATTGAAGGAGTTTCCTTTGAGAAGTTGTCCTAGACCATCACACTTGTTCTGCCTAGATATTGCGTCCTTCGAAGTCAATCATTTCAACAACGCATGCTTTGATCCCCTTTCTTCTTGTTTATATTTTAAAATTTGTTTTAATTTTATTGTTTATTTCTGAATCTAAGAGGCTTCTGTGTGCCAGTGCTAAACAGGAAGATTACAGAGAAAGGCAAAAGCATGGTCTCTACCCTTAAGGAATTCACATTTTAATGGGTGAGAGAGTGTGTAAATCATTTTACTTGCAACATATATAAAATGGAAATGAAAGGTAATCTCAAAGGAAAAGTCTCCTTCACTGTTAGGTTGAAGAAGCTATACCCATAGCTATTGAGCACTGATGGAGGTATTAGAGGCAGCTAAATGGTGCAACAGAGGGAGCTAGGTGGTAGCGAATAGAGTGCTGAGTCAGGAGTAAGGAAGACTCTTCCTGAGTTAAAATCTGGCCTCAGGTACTTCCTAGCTGTGTGACCTTATTGGCCTTAGTTTCCTCACTGTAGAATGAGCTGGAGAAGGAAATGGCAAATCACTATCTTTGTTTAGAAGACCCTAAATGGGATTACAAAGAGTTGGACACAATTGAAAAATGACTGAAAGATGACGCAATGTTTTGAGCACTGGACCTGGAATTAGAATGACAAGTTTAAAGCCAGTTTCCAACACTTACTACCTGTGTGACCCTAGGCAAGTCATTTAACTCTGTTGACCTCAGTTTCCTCATCTGTAAAATGGGGATAATAATAGCACCTACCTCCCAGAATTGTTGTAAGAGTCAAATGAGATATTTGTAAAGTGTTTGTTATATGGTAGGTACTATATGAATACTCTATACTATTAATAAATACTTGTTCTCTTCCACCAAAACCATGATAACTCAAAATTATGGTATCTTATCTTTAATTCGGCACTCATTGATGCACACCAATTTTTTTCTTAATCTCTCAAATATATTCAGTATCACATACCCCACAGTAGCTATTCTAAACCTCAAACCTCCAGCTCTAACCTAAATCCTCTACTTTATTAATAGGATGCTCTTAATTTTCTCAGTAAAATGGTATTGAGGTCATCTGTTTGAGGTCTCTCATCTTTCATATAATAATAAGCCATTTGACACTTGATTACTGTCCACTTCTGGTTTAGGTTGCATGACACCATTCTTTCCCACCATTCCTACTACTTATCTCACCAATCCTTTATCTCTTTCACTAATTCACTGGCCTTTTCCCTTCCTAAATGTGAAAACTCCCTTTCTCTACACACTATATACACACTGGCAATCAAATCCATGCCTCTGACTTCAGAGATTACCCCAATGCAGATAATTTCCAACTCTAATCTAGCTTCAAATTCTCCACTTCCAATTCTGTATTTCCAGTTGTCTGCTAGACATCTTTATCCAGAAAATCACCCAAAATAGTTCCTTCTCTTGCTCCCATTCCCCAACCCCAAGTTTTGTTCTGATTTCCCTAAAATTATTCTTGGTTTAGGATTTTTTTTTTAAATTTTAGGAGCTCATTCAGGATAGGGAAATGAAATGAAGCTTAAGACAAAGAGTTTTATAGGAATATTCAACCCAACAAACATTCATTAAGTGCTTATTTTGTGTGCTGGGAGTTCAATTAATAAAGAGAAAGATAATCCTTGTCTTCAAGTTTACAATCTAAGATGGGAAGGGAGAAGACAGCCTCTTTGTTGGGAGGCAAGGAAGGTACAACAGGGTAAGGAGGCATCTTGTTCTGTGGAATTGAAATCAAGGCAGAGCAGAAGATTCAGGGTGGAGTGAGCCAAAAAGTCCTCTATAAAGAAAGGCATTAGGAGGAGTTTGGTGCTATAGCCCATCCTCCCAGCCCTCCAATCAGAGGGGAAAGAAGGCCGGTGAAAGTGGTGTCAGTCAAGGCTTGAGCTAGCAGCATAATGATGAGAATAGAGGTAATGGGTTTAATCTGTGAGTCAAGGGAGAATAGGAGAAATTGGGCTTCTTATGGAGTTGAGAATGGACAGAGCAGTAAATGCAGAGAGTATCTTGTTATTTTCCCAGTAGCTGAAAGTGAGGAATATTTAATTCTGTTTCAAAAGGTTTACTCCACACAGAAAAAAGATTTACTGCATGATTTCTCTAGTAAGCTTTCCAAGGCAATGATAAAAATTGATAAAATCAAGAGAGCCAAGCAGGAAAATTATGTTATGATTGGTAGCATAGAGACAATTTTAAAAAATAACAAGATTAAATGAATATGCTCCAAATTTTCATGTCAGCCAAATTCTTCAAAGAAAAGTTGAATCTAATAAATAAAAATAAATGGATAGTAACACAATAATAATAGATTTTAATTTCCCTCTATTAAAACTTAGTAAGTCCAAAAAAAAAAACAACCCCAAAACCAAAACTTCTAATAAAGAAAATATAATGTTAAACAGATTGTTGAATGAACTAGATTTGATTTACGTGTGGCAATTTTTAGGTTATAATATTAAGGAATATATTTCTCAGCATGTCAAAGACCTCTAAAATAATCTTATGCTATGGCATAAAGGAATCATTAACAGATGTAAAAAGGTGTCCTTCTTGGGCTATACCAAAATTAGTAGTAGTAATAGTAGAGAGAGTATATGTGTGTGTGTGTGTGTGTGTGTGTGTGTGTGTGTGTGTGTGAAAGTGCCTCTTGTGCCCTCCAAGTTGCACCCTAGATATCTCTATCTCATTTATTCTTAGTGTTGGTTGTCTCTTTTTGCAGAGATAAATATTAAAATATTAGATGAAGTGAGGTGGAGCAAAAAAAAATGAAGTCATCAGACCCTGAATTCTTTAAACTCACGTCTCATTAACATAGCAGTCACAACAAATTTTAAAAATCAGCTTTGTTAATTGGATTTTCATTTTTTAAAAAGATGTCTTTTTTTTTAATCCTTACCTTCCGTCTTGGAGTCAATACTGTGTATTGGCCAGGGTCACACAGCTGGGAAGTATCTGAGGTCAAATTTGAACCCAGGACCCCCCATCTCTAGGCCTGGCTCTCAATCCACTGAGCCACCTAGCTGCCCCCCAAAAAGATGTCTTTTAACGATTCCTTTATTATTATATCCTTTCAGTCTTTCTCCAGATTGAATAATTAAGTAAAAACATCTGGCACAGTGACCACATCTGACAATCTTACAATATTCTGTTCTAGTATTCCTTCCCCTTCGTCTTTGCCATAGGGGGAGTTATGTTCCATTGTATAATCCTTGGGACTATAATTAATAATTAGTTTTTAAGTTTACACATAAATGGATTCAGTTTTTAAGTAAGTGGTTTCTTTAAAGAATATTTGAGACCATATTGTGATCCTGGAGCCACAGATTCCAAATAATTGGTTCCTCTTTAAAAATCTGTTAAACTGGGGGCAGCTGACCTCAGATACTTTCCAGCTGTGTGACCCTGGGTAAGTCACTTAACCCCCATTGCCTAGCCCTTACCACTCTTCTGCCTTGGAACCAATACACAGTATTGACTCCATAGATGGAAGGTAAGGGTTTAAAAGGGTTTAAGGGTTTAAAAAAAATCTGTTAAACTGCTGTTCTGCTACAGTTACTCAGTAATAGCAGAAATTCTCACATGAGTTTATTATAGATTTCTGTGGTCCATATTTCCGATGTCTTGTTCAAAATTTGTCTGGGATGGCTTTAGTTTTTATTACTTATAATCCAGAGGACCTCTGACCTATTGATAGAGACTTCTAAAAAGGGCACTTTTATCTTAGGAACTTCAGATATGTGGATGTAAGGTAAAGGAAGTAAAGAACTTAATCTTTGCCTGAAATCAAGTTACCTGGTCACTTTCTGTTTTAAGAACAAAGTTCAGGACCTAATAGGAAACCTTCTTGGATCAGTATTTGAATGATTGCCTATTCAGGCAACTAGATATCAGACATGAATTAGATATTGATTTAAAGGTAATTGACTCCCCCACCACATGCGCGCGTGCACACACAAACACACACACACACACACACTAATTTATTGCTCAAGAATTTTTTGCAATTCCCTTCCTTAGGACTGTCACCTGGGTCAAAGCAAGCAGCCTGACCCACAGATGTGGATTTCCACCTAGACGTCACTGTTGGAGTGAATGGCTTTCTCATGACTGATGGTTGGGTAGCCCAAAGGGAGTTTGCAAAGCTTCTACATGTCTTGTGATGTGGTCGGTGTTGGCAGGCCTCCGAGAACTCTAGGATAAACATGTCACAAATATGTTAAATCGCTCAGTCCTTTATTTCTTCTGATTGCATTCTATGGTTTTGCCCCAAAAGAATAAGCCATTCAGTGCCTTAACAGGCCAACATCTAATAGCTTCTAAAACAATTCAAACAATAGCGATCATAGCTAAGGGAGCTAGACTCCTGGCCAGCATAGCTCCAAGTTCTATCTCCACGAGGCATTTTTCTAAAGGGTTAAGTTCTTTCTTTCTTCTTCCATCACACACACACAAACACACACACACACACACACACACACACACACACACACGTCTCTGTCTCTGCCTCCTCCCAGCTAGCATTTCTTCTCCTTAAATTTAGATCCGTTCAGGGGAAGGCTTGCTGCTATGTTTAGAGTCTGAACTAAGTCCTAATCTAGGAGATTCCCAGTGGGAGTAGCATCTTACCAGGTCTCTAAGAGTTCATACCTAGAAAAGATCAGCAGTGTTAGAAAACCTTTGAGGACATCTTGGCTTAGTTATACCATTATGGGGCACTTGGCTGATTCCATTTCCTTCAAGATTCTCTGGAAAGACCCTTTCAAGTCCTTTGTGCCTCTTCTCTAACCTGAGAACAATCCCAAAGGCTAGTATTTGGAAGTAGCCAAGTAGTCTGACTAAAGGATCATGGATTATTGGGAGGCTGCCTCTCCTCCATACATCACTTTAGATGGGGAGATCAGGAAGGGCATATTAACAGGGATTTCTCTTTTCTATGTTATGTTACTTTAGCAATATCTTCATTCCTCATAAGTTTTTCCCATGTCCCTATTTGCTTACAATATAAAACCCAAACTGATCTAGCATTCAAAGCCTTCCACAGTCTCTTATCAACTTACTATTCTAGTCTTAATATTCCTTGACATTCCCTTTGATCTAGGCAGCTTATGCTAGTATCTTTCCTTCAAGTATACCTGGTATTTCTCATAGTTCCCCTTTTGCAGAAGGAAGAAAAAGAGAAAGGAAGGAAAGAAAGAAGGTACAGAAGAAATAGGAGAGAGGAAACATTTATTGTTTATTTTGTGCCAGGTTTTCTACCAAGTACATTATTTTATTTCATTTGAGCCTCATAAAGGATCAAAGGAGAGATAGATAGTATAATTATCCTCGCTTTACTGTTGAGGAAACAGAGGCAGTAGAGGTCAAGTGACTTGCCCAGGTTCACACAGCTAGTACATATCTGAGGAGGGATTTGAATTCAGGTCTTCCTGACTCCATGCTCTATCTACTGTATCATGTAACTACATCTCATACAGAGTGGTTTAATTTTTTAAAAAAATTAAAACCTTACCTCCTGTCTTAGAATCAATATGAAATATTGGTTCCAAAGTAGAAGAGAGCAGTAAGGGCTAGGCCATGGGGATTAAGTGACTTACCCAGGGTCTCATGGCAAGGAAGTATTTGAGGCCTGATTTTAACCCAAATTTCCTATCTGTAGGTCCGGCTTTCTATTCCCTGAGCCACCTAGCTGCCCCCAGAATTATTTAATCTTTTTGCCTACCCAGGTTAAAGATCTAGCTCAGATTCTACTTCCTCCATGAAGCCTTGCCTTTAGGTTCTGTGCTCCTTCTCTCAACCCCCATCTCTACATTGGCTGATTGATTCTCCAGAGGACAGCTAGCTACTTGTCTCTTTAGGGTTTAAGGCCAAACACTGAATGATTGAGTTTGGATTCTCTTGTATTAGAACTCACAAATCTTCCTTTACCAGGGTTTCTTCCCTCGGTGATTATTTATTGATCTCAAATAGAAGAAGTAAGATGTAGGAACAGGAGGTACAAAACGTGCTTCTCAAATTGGGCATCCAGAATCCAGGAAACTGTGGGTACCTTAGAGCACAGGTGGCAAAGGGGAGCAAATCATAGCTTCTAGAAATCCTTTTCTCCCTTTTGTGGGGTTTCCTGAAGTTCTCCTTAGATAAGGTGGAGTTTTCTTTCTCCCCCCACCCCCAGTCTCTTATAGAATTCCAAATCTTCTTTTTGTTTAGTGTCTGCTTTGTTCTCAGTCCTGATGTAGACATGGCCATCAGCTGTGTCAAGGCCACTTCCAGGATGACCTTGGAAAATCCAAAATCTAACATCCTTTTGAAGTTCACAAGTCCTTTTTCTGGATAAGGGGAGAAGGGAAGGGAAGAAGACAGAAGGACTTTTCCTCCTTCCTTCCACGACTGTCCCATGACTGAAAAGCTCAGGTCCAAACTTTTTTGATATTTTATCAGCCAATCTCAATACACTCCAAGTAACTGCCATTTCCTTTCATCCATAAGCTTTTACTCTTTCCAAATTAAAGGCTTTCCACACCTAAATGCCTTTGATGGATTAATTTAGTAGAAGTGTTCTCACCAGAAAAAGGCATAGACTAGAGTTCTCTTGTTAGTTGCTTGAAGTGACTGGAGTGATTCAATTGACACCCTTTACCTCCCCACAATACTCTTATAGTAATCTCTGATTCCATAGAAATTTTATGGTAGGGGCAGCTGGTGGCTCAGTGGATAGAGAGCCATACCCTGAGATGGGAGGACATGGGTTCAAATTTCAGACACTTCCTGGCTTTGTGACTCTGGGCAAGTCACTTAACCACAATTGCCTAGACTGCACCACACTTCTGTCTTGGAACCAATATACAGTAGAAGGGAAGGGTTTAAAAAGGAAAAGAAAGATAATTTATGGTAGCTATTGTCTTATAGACACTTTGTACTGAACATGTACTAATATGTATTGTTAACTTTTATTTGTGTATTTCTTATTTTCCAATGAGATCAGAGACCACTATCTGTTCATCTTCTTTAGTGCCTTCTACGAATTCACTTACTAATTATTTTAATGATTATTTGTAAGTGATCAATTTATTAATACTGCTTGATATTGATTTTCTTAGGGAGATTAGTCCTTTCTACTCTAGGAATTAATATAGAATAACAATAACTATTAATAACAGTAGAAAGGTTAAAGATTTGCCCAAGATCACATAATCAATTGGACATATGTTGGAGGGAGGACTTGATTTCATATCTTCTTGATTCCAGGGTCAATTCTCTGATCACTATACCACTAACTGTGGCTCAGCTTTCTAAGACTGTACATTTCTGATTGGGGGGGCTAATATGCATTGTTGGAGGGAGTTTCCTCATTGCGTGATCCCTATACTAGTCAAATCACAGGTCCATTCCATTAATCATAACAATAGTGATATTGTGCCAAGCCAATTCAAGAAGAGTCATATACCTGAGTTCAAATCTGACCTCAGATCTTACTTGTTGTGTCACTCTGGACAAATCACTTAACCCTGTTTGCCTCAAGTTTCTCATCTGTAAAATGAGCTGGTGAAATAAATGGCAAATAGCTCTAGTATCTTTATCAAGAAGCCTCAAGTGGGGTCATAAAGAGTTGGATGTGACTTGAAACAACTGAACAATAAATAATAATGAACAACAGTATATATTTCTGCCCATGGCTTTCATGACCAAAGCATTCATTTCCAAGTGACCAGTCTATTGGCGATGAACTTCTCTCTACTTGGGCCAATCTTTAGAAA
This sequence comes from Monodelphis domestica, assembly GCF_027887165.1. Classification (NCBI taxonomy): domain Eukaryota; kingdom Metazoa; phylum Chordata; class Mammalia; order Didelphimorphia; family Didelphidae; genus Monodelphis; species Monodelphis domestica. The sequence goes on along the minus strand of NC_077230.1, from coordinate 12,802,334 downwards.
GAAGACAGTCTCTTACTAAGCCTGGAGTTGATGTTTCGCCAGCAGAGCCTTCAAGGACTTGGGGTGACCTTCATGCCGTGACAAGGCACTTGGTTACAAAGTACTTTATATATCCATATATATATTTCCTTTGACTTGCATTACAGCTCTGTGAGGTAGCTCTAAGTTGTGCACTTAGTGTTATCTCCATTTTGAAGAATTCAATTTTACCTTTTTTTCAGTGCAAAATTCTTTACTTCTTCCTCCTCTCCTCCATCTATTGAGAAGGCAAGAAAACAAAGCTCATTACATATATATATATATATATTTAGTCATATCAGCCTTCTTCCTGTTAACTAATACAATGGCCTCCTAACTAGTCTTTCCTTAACTTTTAATTGATCAATGTACTATGTTATAGTTCCTTGCTCAATAATGCATAAAAATGAATTGGAAAAACCCCAAATAGTTATATATGGTTATGTAAAACAAATTCCTCAATTAGCCATTGCAAAAAAAGAAGGAAGGAAGGAAGGAAAAACATGTTGTACTTTGAAACTATTATTTCTGTAACAGGAGGCAGATAGCATGATTCAGCATGAGACCATTGGAATTGTTGGCTCTTGGTTGGTTCTTATCTCCATTTTGCAAAGGAGGAAATTGATCCTAGAGAGGGAAAGCAAATTGCCCAAGGTATACAGATAGTAAGTGCAGGGAATTCAGTCCAAATCTTCTAACCTGATGCTCTTCCTACCATATCTCACCAGTTACTAATTAATCACTTTGTGATGAATTCATCCAGACAGATTCTAAGACTTTAAAGGTTCCTCCCCACCCCCACCCCCACCCCCCACCCATGGAAACTGGCTCCACCTATTCTAAACCAGTTATCATTCTCATATTAGGCTGAGTCATGCCTACTATTTCTTCATTCTGTCTTTTCTAGTAGATGAAAGGAAGATTAATCATCTCCCAAGGACTGAGAAATACAAGATTTAAAGAAATGAAGAAAGTTGGAGGTAGTAAGGCCAAATAGTCTGATTCTTTCATTTCATAATTGTGAGATCTGGGGTTGGAGACACAAATGAATGACTTAGCTTGTCAGTGTCAAAGAGTGAATAAATGAGTGGAACTCTAATCTAGGTCTTCACATTTCCATTTAATTCCCTTTTCCACTTGACTTCATTGCTTTTTCCTTCACTACATTCTTCACTCACAAAAGGGAATCAGCTCAATTCAGTGGACTAGAGCACAATTTTTCCTATTGATGCCCCTTTGCTCCAAGTTCTTTCCTCCTCCCAGTCATCTCATATAGAATATGATTTTTTTTATCGTATCAAGTACTTACAACAGGTTCCCTTTGCATCAAGTTTGAATTGCTACAGTTGAATTCCAAGGTCCACTCTGTTTGTCTTACCTCCCACTAATTGTGCACTGGAAACCTTTGCTCCGTATCCCTGCTAATTCCCTTGTTCTTATCTTAGCTTTCGCTACTCCCTTGACTGGGAATACTTTTCCCCATTCTTTGTCTATTCAAATCCTACCCATTTTTTAAAACCCCTTATGTTTCATCTTCTCAAAGGACTATTACCAGGCTTTCCTAACCTATCGCATTCGCTCAGTGAATTCCCACAATGCTCACAATCTGTTTCATTTTACTGAGCACAGAATTATATAGTTCTGTGTCATTTTCAAATTTTTCATGTATTTGACTCACTTGCCTTCCTAACTAGATTTCAACTCTCTTAGGGCAAGGTTCATTTCTGTATTGGTTTACCCATATTGCCTGTCTGATAACGATGGACAGATCAGTAGCTCTGAACTCGAAGACAGAGGAAACCTGTATTTGAATTCCACCTCTGACACTATAATCATGTGATTCTGGGCAAAGTGTCTTGATGAGCTTCAATTTCCTTATTAGTGATATTAAGATTGAGATACTTTTAGTGTCTGTTCCCACAATCATAGAAGTAATGTACACTAAGTGCCATATAAACCTTAAAATCTCATACAAATAACAGCTAGGATCATTATCATTTTTACTAGATATTTTTAATTGATTAAATTAATTTATTAAAACACAAATTCCAATGGAAAACCAACTTCAAAAGAGAACTTTTATTAAGTAACTTATGTTCCTATTCAGTGGTTTCTTTTATATCTTGAACATATGAATATCTGCTAATTTGCATGGTTATTAAAACATCCTAAAACGTAAAACGTACCAAGAAGAAATGTCTTTCAATGAGGGAATGAATAAAACATTTATTGAGCATTTACTATGTGCAAATATTTGTGTGACACATTGGGGATGCAAAAAGAAAAATAAGACAGTCCTTGTTCTCAAAGAGCTCATATTCAGATGCCTTTCATTTACTGCTGGTGGCATATAACCAAGTTGTCCGAAAGTTCATCAGCTGGGGAGCTCAGATTGTAGTTAAGCCTACTTGGACAATGGATAGTGTTTAATTAGGTCTGAGCCCTTTGGAAAGCCATTGATCCATACCAAGCTTAAATCTCTGGTATATCTGGTATATAAATCTCTGGTTCAAAACTAGCCTTAGACATTGGGGGGCTACTCAGCCAGGGACCTCAGCTCCTTCTCTTCCTCTTTTCCCTCTATACAAAAGACAAAAAAGGCTCTTTGACATAAGTTATTTACCAGGGGAAAAAGAAGCATCTGGAGAACTTCATTATCTACCAGGAGTTCCTCTTCCATCCAGTCTCTGGGCTGAATATCCTCCATGACAGGGGCAAATACATCTCTCTTTTTTATTCTTACATGACATCAGTAACCAGAAAAGATAAAGTAATCTCTGTGGTTACATATATGATGAAATCACGACTCATTTTAACATGGATTGAGATGCTTACTTTGAGGAGAATCTTGAAGGAAGTTTATTATACTGAGCCAAATTTTGTATCTCTCAAGCAATAAAGACGAAGGGATCTTGTGATCTCTATACCTTTCCATCATGTGAGTTTTGAGATGTGATTTGCTGTAGAAAATTGTTTAAAAAAGCACTCCTACGCCTTTTATTTTCATATGGATTATTTTTTCCAAGGCAGAAGAGTGGTAAGGGCTAGGCAATGGGGGTTAAGTGACTTAGCCAGAGTCACACAGCTAGGAAGTGCCAGAGGCCAGAATTGAACCTAGGACCTTGGATCTTTAAGACTTTACTCTCTATCTAGTCACCCACCTAGCTGACCCCATTTGTGTTATTTAGCACCCTTTTCACTTCCTTCTCGGAGACCTCTGAGCTCAAATGTGGGAGTCCTAGTGTCCCTTCCTTCCTTCCTTCCTTCCTTCCTTCCTTCCTTCCTCCCTTCCTCCCTTCCTCCCTTCCTCCCTTCCTCCCTTCCTCCCTTCCTCCTTTCCTCCCTTCCTCCCTTTCTCCCTCCCTCCCTCCCTCCCTCCCTCCCTTTCTTCCTACTCAATCAATTTTCTTCATTAAGCCAAAACAGCTAAAACTGGACCAAGCCTAAATCTTCAAATAGCAACTAAACTTTACCTTTATTAAAAATACAGTTAAACTGAGTTACAAACTACAATGTTACCTTTAATTTACAAATTGAATGAGTTATAAAACACCTCCCCCCCCCCAAAAGAAAAGTCAAGAGACCTTAGGTTATTCCTGAGTAGAAGCTATGTCAACTGAAGCTTTTGGAATTCATTGAATAATGATGGCTAACTTTTTTCTTCCTAATTCTTTGTCAGTACAAACATTTTAATAAAAGGCATTCACCAATCCCTTGTGCTCATTAATATTTGATAGGAAATACAGTGGAGCCAACTGAAAGATTTAGCAATAGGTACTAGACTGGGTCAAAGTTTACGTCTACAAGCCAATGAGAGCTTCCCCTGATCTTTGTGACTATTCTGAATTTTAATTTTAGCACATCACAGGCAGCTTTCAATGACGTAAGCCAATGGACCTTAAGGGATGAGAATGAAAAATGACACATGTTGCATTTGCTGGTTTTTTTTTTTTTTTGTTGTTGAAACTATACAAGTTCCCACCTTCTGCTACTGTTGTCACCATCTTAATTGAAATTCAGATGAATTCATCACTACATTTCTCAAGTGCCTATCCAGAGTTAGGTGCCATGCTGGACAATGGGGCTACAGATCTGAAAAATGTCACAGGTCTGACCCTCAGAAGAAGGTTAATCTAGTAGGGGAATGTACACAAATGGGTAGAATACAAAAGAGAATGTGATTGGGAGAGATACAAAGGACAAGGAGAAATCTGAAGAATCAAAGAAGATTCATTCCATAGAGGAAATGACATCTTTTCAAAACCTAGAAGGGAGAGAAGGATTTCAACTGAAAGAACTTCCCGGCATCTCTGTTCAGGAGCAGACACCACAATAACCCATATTTTTGTTGTTTTGGTCATTTTTCAGAAAAATATGACTCTTCCAGATCCCTTTTGTATTGGGAGGGGGTTAAGATACTGAAGTGTTTACCATTTCCTTTTCCAGCTTAGTTTATAGATGAGGAAACTGAGGCAAATAGGGTCACACAGCTACTAAGTGGCTAAGGCCAGACTTGAACTCATGAAGATGAATCTATTTACTGTGCCACCTAGCTGCGTAGGCACAAGTGTGTATAATAATATTAAAAAAATCTTTGTTAAATAGGATTACTCTCAGAGAGAGGGAATGACACTGGGAGAAATTAGGGTGATCTATTGGGAGAAAGACAAGTGGAAATAAGAAATTTGAAGAATCAAGAAAAATTCTATGGAGGAAATCACACCTTCTCTAAGCCTAGAGGCCAGAGAACTCTGGGCATATCCATTCAGGAGCAGTCACTACAGTAATCTACATAGAAAGAGCAAGGGAAACTGTGAGTTGGAGGTGGCTTCTGGCCTTGGGGTTCACACCTCTGACATCACCCTGAGGTAGGTTAGACCTAAGGATGCCAGATATCAAGAAGACACCCACTGGAGAGCTAGGTAATTCAGTGGATTAAGAGCCAGACCTAGAGAGAAGAGGTCTTGGGTTCAAATCTGGCTTAGACATTTCCTAGCTGTGTGGCTCTGGACAAGCCACTTAACCCCATTATCTAGCCCTTCCTGCTCTTTTGCCTTGGAATCAATATACAATATTGATTCTAAGACAGAAGTTAAAGGTTTAAAAAAAAAAAAAGAATATGCCCAGGGGAATAGGCTAACCTTCCTCCCAAGACTCTTACTTTCCTAAGGATGATCTGGTATGATCCAACTGAAACTACATACCTACGTATATATTAGTCGATAGTAGTGTCTCTGTTCAAGGTTTACTTTCCAGTTTTGAACCCTTTGTGAACCCCCCAAATTAAACGAGAACAGTGATCAACAAATGAATGCCTATGGAGCTAAATCCCATCTCACCCCCTTTGGTTTTTTTACCTATGATTTTACATTTTTAAATCAAATTTGGTTGTATTTTAAAATGTAAAAAGCAGTTTTTGTTGAGGCCCTACAAAAGCAGGGCTTGGGCTAGATTTGCCTTTCAGTTCTCTGTCTCCTGGTCTAGAATAAAACACAGTAATCTTTTTTTTTGGGTGGTACTTAAGTTTCTTTTCATTATCTTTTTAGAGACAGTGAGGGCACAAATCAAAGCAACTTGAATCAGGAATAATAAAGGAAGGATAACCTTTTAGGCCAGTGGTTTGTGGCTTTTAAGCATCCCTGAATAAACTGTCCAATGCCATTGTATTTTCCAGGGTGTGCAGATTTACATCTTTTGGATATGTTGACACCAACAGAAAGAAAACGACAGGGATATATCCATGAGCTACTTGTTACAGAAGAGAATTATGTCAATGACCTGCAGTTAGTCACAGAGGTAAAAATAGCAACGGGGATGGTGACATTTTGGTGTTGCTTCATCTCAAATGTGGTGACATTGGGAAATGGGGAGCTCTGACCAAGAATTGTTTGGCTGACTCTGCGTGAGTTTTTGATAGAGTAACGGTACTGGGACGGTGCTGAATGACACGAGACCTGTCCTCTGGGAAAAGTAGGAACAAATTCTCCCCCTTATCTTACAGTTTATTGCTAGGGAAGAAGCAAAAAAAATTTTTTTAATTAAATAGTTGCATAACAAAAGGCAATGTCATGGCCAGAGAACTGGGTGGGAAGTTAAGAGATCTGAATTCTTGAATAAAATCACAGCTTGTTAGAGCTGGAAAGAACCTTGGAGATCATCATGCTCAACCATCTCCTTTTGCAGACAAGCAAACAAAAGCTTTTCTTCTTGCCCCTCCAAGTACTTAGTACTATGGTAGAAACTCAGAAAACACTTGAATCAATATAGCTGAGTATATGAGACTATGTAAGAGATCATGAAATTGAAGCAAAAGGTGCTGCCTCCTTTGAAAGAGGCTTTCCATTCCCAGTTTGTGGGAAATCCATCATTCTATGCCTGTATACCTTCCACTATCAAAAGTTTATTCGAAAAAGACTTCAAAGGGAGCTGTCATACACCACCTCAGTTTGACCCAGGGATTGCTTCGCAATATAAAAAAGTTCTTTGAAACATTTAGAAACGGTGTTGTCTCTTACTCAAGCAAGATAGGATTACATCTAAGGGGAGAGATGAATAGTCAAAACAGAATACTCCCTCATCATTCTTCTCTCTCATTTATTTCATAATTTCCCACCAACTGTCTTTGTCAAGGGATTTTTTTTCTCCTTCTCTTATACTATGTGTCACCATTCTAGGATAATCCCAAGCCAGGGTAATACAGATACTCTTTAATTCATAGTTTTTTGGGCAAACTAAGTAGGCATAAAATATCATTGTGCCAATGTGCCAAATAATTAGTATTCTTATAATTCCAAATCAAATATCTGTGTGACTTCTCCCCTTGCTTTCTCTAATATTTATTAGGGAACAGAGAGGGACAGTAGTAAAAGGCTGCTAGATTTGGATTCAGGACAGATCTGATTTCACAGCCAAATTCTGCCACTTCAGAGTTGTGCATGAATGGGCAAGTTACAGCCTCTCTGAGTCTGATTTTTTTTCTTCTGGAAAATGAGGTTAGTAATACTTGCATCACTTATCTCACATGCTGGGTATGAAGAAAATACTTTGCCAACCTTAAACTACTATCGAAATGTGAGTTTCAGAGGTGTGAGTGGCACTAGTGATAGTTTACCCTGATGTTATATATTTCTAAGTTTACACATTCTTGCACATTAAAACATGAAAACCCTAGACCATTTTTTCCAGAAACTGGAATTACCTGCACCCCTTTTTTGTTACTCTGCTATTACCTTCCTCCCTTCCCTACGGTTAAGATTCTCTGTCCCTTCCTTTGATTCTTCTATCCCAAAAGGCAGCACAATGGATAGAGTGTTGGACCTAGAGGCAGGAAGATCCATCTTCCTGAGTGCAAAAATTGGACATTAGTTGTGTGACCTTGGGCAAGTCTCTCACCTCATTTGCCTCAGTTTCCTCATCTGTAAAAATGAGCCGGAGATAGAAACTACTCTATTCTCTTTGCCAAGAAAACACCAAGTGAGGTCATAGAGAGTTGAACATGACTGAAAAACAGCTCAATAACAAACACCCTAAAAGGAGTCTTTGGGCAATACATCTTCCTCTTCTCTCTCCTTGCCCCTCAATGATAATTCAAGGTCATATTTAGAGACTGCTAATACACCCTGTCAGTTTACCTTTCTAAGACTCAGGTTCCTCATCTGGCAAAATAGGAGGATTGATCAAAAGAACATAAGCTCCTTAGGAGGACACTGTGCCATTTCTGTCCAACTGACTTGACTGTATGATGATCTCTGAGGTCCTTCACAGTTCCACCATTCTGTGCCTCTGTCTACGAGAATCCGTTTCCATGTTTCAGGGCACTCCCTCCCAGAGACTTCATTTCCCCCAAATGACACTGATTTCATTTATTCTTGCAGGGATTTTTCAAGTGTCAGGAGCAGGCACTCAGTGCAAAGCAGGGTGACCACTAGAGATCCCTCTCTGGTTTTTGCTTTTTGGGAAGCTCCCTTTGGGGAGAATAGCGCCAAGCTAGATAGACTCACAGACTTTATTGGCTACAGAAGGATGTCGGATTCAGGACAGAATGTTTCATGTAGTCTAAAATCTATGGCCCTGCGCTCTGTGAATTCCACATGTGCAATTCCTCTCACTCCAAGATAGGAAGTCTTGGGTCAGGTTGCGTTGGCTGTGCTAGGTAGGAGAGGGCAGGGCTGGCAGGAGCAGCATCTCCCTGAGCATTTGCTCCTCCTCAGTTTGCTGTGAGAGGGTTTCGTCTCAGTTGTGGCCACAGTTGACAAGTCATTATTTTATTATAGTATTTTTAACATATTTATTATAGGATATTTTTATTGGCTTTTATTTCCTATAATAGACACAAGAGCAGCTTTCTAAAGGATGCTGCTGAATCTTCCAAACAGCTGTTTCTAATGACACTACTTCATCTATTGACATCCTTGATGGATCTTTGAGTTGAGTGAGTTAGCTTAATCCATGGAGTGGAAATAGCCCAATGCAGCAGAAAGAATACTGCATTTGGAGTCAGAGGGCTTGGTTTCAAATCCTAATCCTGCTACTTATTACCTGTGTATCCTCTGGCAGGCTTTAATGTCCTCATCTGTAAAATTAATGGGTTATACCTTCTAGGCTTCAGATTTGTGACTATTCTCTGAAAGAGATCTTGTCCTAGCCTAGCCTCAATCATCTGTTGAAGGCATGGTTAGGATGTGTGCTGGGTGGAAGATGAAATAACTGAGGAAACAAAGGGTTGAGCTTCTGAACGTATTGATTTATTAGCAAATGCATGCCAATTACATGACAAATCGGGACCCTGCCTCTTTAGCTTTGACAACAGACCTCAACTACAGGGGGAATCAGATTTCTATGCATGAAACAGCTAACTAGGGGTAGCTATGTGACTCAGTGAATCAAGAGCCAGACCTGAAGATAGGAGGTCCTGGGTTCAGATCTGACCTCAGACACTTCCTAGCTGTGTGGCCCTGGGCAAGTCACTTAACCCTAAATTCATAGCCCTTACCTAGTAATTCAAAGACAGAAATAAGGGTTAAAACAAATAAATAAATTAATTAAAGGAAAACAATTAACCAGGATATGAAATTAGGTCATCTGATTTCTAATTGGAGGAAAGATTAAGGGTTTTTCAAGTTGGAGGGGAAAAAAAATGCACAGATGCAATTCCCTGAGGTGTCTCACTCCCCCTAGTGTCTGTATTCAATAAAAGGAGCATTGAAATAACAACCAATTGATCAGTATGGGGCCAGTTTTCAGATAAGATGCGAGTTGCTTGACTATAATTGCTGGAAAATTCCTTCCATCAATCTTTGGTTCTAATTGGGCTTCTGGTCATCATAACTGTGGGTCAACAGGTGGAGACAGACCTACTTGCTAGCTATGTAGGGCTTAGGTTCAAATAGTGGGTTAACATTTTCTCACAGTTCTTATAATTGCATAAACTATTCTTCCAACACTGAAATTGGACTAGACATATCATTTGAAAGTCAATGAGTGCTGCCCTCGGACACCAGCTAGGAAGTATGGTTTGGTGCGGATGGCTGCTTGAGAGAAGGTCTTTTGGTACCTGCAGACCTCCCCCACTCGCACCCCAGGTTCCCCATTTTGAAAATGTTCTTTCTTCCTTTCTCAATAGCAAACTGGGCAGTCTTAGAAATGGCGAACGCAAACAGGGAAGACTTAACCAGAGCTCCCTTCATTTTGGTGATCCCCAGTTTGACAAAGGGCAAGTTTTCTAATTATAGACTAAGGGGGCACTGCTAACACCCTTCTCCCCTCTGGTTATGAGATGAATGAGTCTGGAATCAAGGGAAGCCCCATCCTTTACAAGATCAAAGTAGCAATCACTTATCAAGATTCCGATTTCGTTTTCCATTTGATTGAGGGACTCCGTACTAGATGACCTCTTCAGGACTGTGAGGGCTTTAAGCTTCTGTGCTTCTAAAATGATACTCAGGATATTGATCTTGGTTGCTCTAAACCGGCTGCCCTCACCCCACAAGCTAACCATTTGCTTACTGAATTGCTTCCTTTTCTGCATCTATAGATCTTTCAGAAACCGCTGATGGAGTCTGAGCTGCTGACAGAAAAAGAGGTGGCTATGATTTTTGTTAACTGGAAGGAGCTGATAATGTGTAATATCAAACTGCTGAAGTAAGCCTCTTTTCTCTAATTACCCACAATGCTTTGCTTTCTTGGTTTCTCAGACTAGTATTTTGTGTGTGTGTGTGAGAGAGAGAGAGGGATGCTTTGTTTCAGTTAATCGCATTCTCTGTTTTTTTTTTGTACTCATAAATCTCTAACCTTTCTTTTTAGTCCTTTCTAGAAATGTCTCTCCCTTCCCATTCTCATTGCTGACAAATGATATATTACAGAAATTTATTTTCTTTTTTTGAATGTGATTCTAAGGTTTCCAGAAAGTCTTTCAATTCTTCTTTCCTAAATACTGTTCAAAGGGAGAGGAATTAAAAGTTCAATTGAGAGTCTACATTCCCCACAATGCTCACACTCAGACATCCTGGCCAGGAATATTTGAGAAAAATTCTTGGCTCATTTATTTGAAGAGACTTGGAACTATTCATTCTATTCTAATGTCAGCTTTCTTAAGGAAACATACTTCAGGGTAAACATTCATGGAGTTGTTGGCCTAGAAGCATTGCTGTTTCAATCCTCAAAGGTAACAACACATTTCAGTGGAAAGAGGATTGGGTATTTGAGACCCAGCTCTGCCACAAACTAAAGACAGAAGAGATCTGGGTTCAAGTTCTAGTTTGGTTACTTAGTGACTATGGAGTCTGTGTGGGCAAGTCAGTGAACTTCCCTGAGACTAGTTTTCTTTTTTGTAAAATAATGCTAATACTACCTACCTTACACGTATTTTGGAAACTATAGAGCACAAGCTTAGTAGCTTAACACTGCATGAAGACTTCTGGGACCATCTTCATAAACATTGTTATTATTGGCATTTCATATGAATTTTTGATCCTCTATTTTCTTATTGATAAAGTGAAGTGGTAGTACTGAATGGTCTCTAAAGCCTCTTCCAGTGTCCTAAACTTTTGACTTCTATGCATGGCAGAACTCCAGCAAAACATGACTCATTATTACAAGAATTTGCATAGAACAAAAGTAGGATTGTCGTCCTCCAGACTGCAAAAACTCCGTTCAAAAAAAGCCAAATATAACATAACTTATAGCCAGAGATGTTTTCCTCCTGCCCCTCATACTAGTGTTAAATAGGGCTTCTATTGTGATATAGCAATCTGGTCCTTTCCTAAAATCAGTTTCTCTGTTTTCTTTTCTGTCATCTTACTAACAGTCCCCAAACTCACTGAGAGAAATTGGAGTAATGGGTGTGGGTCTGTCTGTCTGTCTCTTGTGTGTGTGTGTGTGTGTGTGTGTGTGTGTGTGTGTGTGTGTGTGGTTGGGGATAGAGGGATGATGGGAACAAATGCAATTCTGAGGTTTTACAATCTATCCAAAGTCTCAAAATCAATGAGAAGTAATAAAATTTGGGTTTGGGTGTAATCATCTCCATTGCAATAAAACTATCCTTCCTCTGCAGTAGCAACCACGTAGGATGATAAGAAATACAGCCTTAAAGCAGTGAAGTACAGTGTAGGTTTGGAGCCAGAAGATGTGGTTTCAAACTTCACCTCTACCTATCTACTATCTTACCTTCAGCGACCTGAACTGGGCTTCATTTTCTCTGTCTTCTCCCTCAAAGAGGGAAGAACCAGAAACCAGAAATTCCCAAAGGTCAGGGAGCCTGAAGAGACCTGAAGCAAGTCCAAAGACACTCTCTCTCAGTCTCTCTCTCTCTCTCTCTCTCTCTCTCTCTCTCTCTCTCTCTCTCTCTCTCTCTCTCTCTCTCTCTCTCTCTCTGTCTCTCTGTCTCTGTCTCAGTCTCTCTCTCTGTCTCTCAGTCTCTCTCTCTCTGTCTGTTTGTCTCTGTCTCAGTCTCTCTCTCTGTCTCTCAGTCTCTCTGTCTCTCTCTGTCTCTCTGTCTCTCTCTCTCTTTCTCTGTCTCTCTGTCTCTGTCTCAGTCTCTCTCTCTGTCTCTCAGTCTCTCTCTCTCTGTCTGTTTGTCTCTGTCTCAGTCTCTCTCTCTGTCTCTCAGTCTCTCTGTCTCTCTCAGTCTCTCTCTCTCTCTCTTTCTCTGTCTCTCTGTCTCTGTCTCAGGCTCTCTCTCTGTCTCTCAGTCTCTCTCTCTCTGTCTGTCTGTCTCTGTCTCAGTCTCTCTGTCTGTCTCTCAGTCTCTCTCTCTCTCTGTCTCTGTCTCTGTCTCAGTCTCTCTCTCTCTCTCTCTCTGTCCCTGTCTCTCTGTCTCTCTGTCTCTCTGTCTCTCAGCCTCTCTCTCTCTCTCTCTCTCTCTCTCTCTCTCTCTCTCTCTCTCTCTCTCTCTCTCTCTCTCTCTCTCTTTCTGTCTCAGTCTCTCTCTCTCTCTCTCTCTCTCTCTCTCTCTCTCTCTCTCTCTCTCTCTCTCTCTCTCTCTCTCTCTCTCTTTCTGTCTCAGTCTCTGTCTCTGTCTCTGTCTCTCGCTCACTAGACTTTGTGTGTTCACAAATATGTTTAATAAGGTCTAAGCAGAAAGGTGGCACACCAGCCTTGGCAAATCATGAAGGGTACCCTTACAAAGTAACATCTGAACCAGTCTTTAAAGGATGGGTAGGAATTTGACAGGTGAAGAGAGGGAGGGTGGGTTCCTGGTGTAGGAAACATTCTAGGCAAAGGTAGGGAGATGCAAATGCGGTGTGTGTTTTGGTAGACAACAAAGCATTGTTCAGTTTAGCAAAGGGTTAGGTGTATGAAGAAGAGCAATTTGAGAGAATGTCAGACAATACAGTGATGCCAGATGGTAGGTTTAAATACTAGGTTGAAGAATTTGAACTTGACTCAGTGGCCAATAGGAAACCACTGAAGATTTTGACTTATGATCTATGGAACCGAAGTATTGTGTTAATAGCAATTGAAAAGGTGGATAAGGGGTGGAAGGAGATGATTTTTTAAATGTTGTCTTCCTATATTTTACCCCCAGTAAATCAATTACAGATTTTTTTTCTGGAAAATACAATAAGTATCTGCATTGACTGCAATGGGGAAATTTTAGCTAAAAACAAATGTGTCAAGTAAGTTATTGTAAATTTAGCCCTAATTCCAAAATTCCCATCTTTTATCCCTTTATTCATATATCAATAATTCATTCAAAATAGACATGGGATTGGGTTATACATTTTTTAGGGATCTAAGTGTTTCAGGGACTGGGACATAGGCCTCAGTCATATGATTGTAGTAACTAGGAAAAGAGAAAGTACATTGGGGCAATATTTTATGAAATATCCTCTAGCTGTGTGACCCTGGGCTAGTCACTTAACCCCATTGCCTAGCCCTTACCACTCTTCTGCCTTACAACCCAATACACAGCATTGATTCTAAGGTGGAAGGGAAGGATCAAGCAGAAAAAAGCACTATCCCCTAACTCCAAACATCATTCTTAGAGGAAAAATCACGGTTTTGTTCCATTCCCTGACTTTTCACCTGGCAGAATTTCTCACTTACGCTGGAACACATTTGTAAATCTAATCAGCATTATTAACATTTTCCCCATCACGTTCTTGTCTAAACAATCAACAAAACAATAAATCCAACCTCGATTTGTGGCATTTGCTGATTCCAAAGTGTCCATGTTTATACTGAAAATGTAACAGTGGAGAGTCTGTGAAAGCTGGCTCCAGCACACTCGTGACCTCTGAAGGTCTCCTTTTTCCATTCCAGCTTTCAGCCTAGCACTTCTGCTGTACCAAAGATCAGAACAATGGTTGAAGGTCAACTCCTTATGCCAGCTTGTTTTATGACTGCAGGGAAGCAGGAGGCAGAGACAGCTGGAAAGTTGGATGGGCAGACTACCTGCCATGTGACCATTGCTTCACCTTCCTTCCCTGAGACCTCTTGCTTTCTTTCAGTTCTTTTTGTAAAATGGAATGGGAGATTATTCTTTGTCAAATTCCATTCCAGACCGATGGCTTCTCAGGCATTTTGGGGGATGTTTGGTGCCTCCCAATACCAAAGCTCAGAGAAATCATAGGATTTCGGAGCTTCCTGCTTTGTTGGCAAAACAAAGGAATTAAGGTGGAGATATTTCAGTAGATCTGTGTTTGGAATAGATCTGGCCCTGTAGGTACGTCTCGGTAGTCCAATAAGAACTTGGGCTACAAGGAAATATTAATGGATTCCCTCCTGGTTATACTAGGAACTGTCCAACAGACTCACTGCCTCCAGTCAGAAAGCGAGTATTTCTGAGTCCCAATTCTAGTTGCAGTGATGCCAAATTGAGGCAGGAGTTTTTTAGCCTTAGACAAAATGATATAAAGTTTGTCTCTGTCTTAAAAAACAACCCTTACCTCCTTTATTGGAACTGATCCTAAGGATAGTGACTCCCACCTCGAATTCTCAATGTTCTACTTTCCCTAACCCGAGGTCCCTATTAAAACAATCTTAAACCAAGCCAAGTCAGCGAGGTTTATTGTGTTTACCATGTCCTTTCATGGAGCTAAGTGCCAGCCAATTAAAAAAAGGCGCTGGCATTTGGAGGAAGCCAAGAGGCAATGAGAAGGGAGAGAGTTGCAGGTATGGGAGACATTAGCTTCCCAGAACCAGGAGATCCCAATGTCTTCTTCAAGGAACAGCCAAGAGGCTGGTCTCACCTTACACGGGGATGAGAAAGATGTGAGAAGACTGAAAAAAAGGTAGGGTTGGGGGAAGATTAGAAAAGGCTTTGAGCACCAAATAGATTTTTTAATATAATATTACATTTTTATCCTATGGAATAAGGAATTATAAAGCAGCTAGTTGGTGCAGTGGATAAGAACGTCAGGTCTGGAGTTAGGAAGACTCATCTTCATGAGTTCAAATCCAACCACAGACACTTACTAGCTGTATCAACCTGGACAAATCACTTACCCTGCTGGCCTCAATTTTCTCATCTGTAAAATGAGCCAGAAAAGGAAATGGTAAACCACTCCAATGTCTTTGCCAAGAAAACCCCAAAATGGGGTCTTGAGAGTCCAACATGGCTTAAAATGACTGAACAACAACAAAGTATATTGAATGGGGGAGTGGGGTGGAGGTAGAGGTTAACATGGTCAGATGTCATGGTCAAAGACCTCTTTGGTGGCTGTCTTAGATCCAGGAGACATAAGCTGGGGACACCAACCAGAAGCCTATTGCAGTAGTACAGGTGGGAAGTGTTAAGGGTTAAGGGCTTGCACTAGGGGATAGTCACAGAGATGGAGGAGAATAGGGGGCTTTAGAGGTCACATTCGATCGTTCTGTAGACTTCAGAGTATTTTTATCTATTATCTACTTCCCTTTGGACTGTTGATTAATTTATTAAGCACAGTTCATAGCTCTTCTATCGCTTTAATCTTTAAGTCTTCACATATATACACATATATGGGGATATATGTGTAGATACATACATCTGTATGTGTACATGTACATCTGTGTATATATATACATATGTTTGAGTGTATATATGTATAGCGATGTGTACATCAATGTGTTTATATATAAAATGCACAACAAGTTATATATTATATAAGTATATAATATACACATATCATATATTTATATATATAAAATCCAAGGTTACTAATTAGCGATCTTTACAACGGGGTGATGTAGCGTGTATGATGTAGCATGATTTCTAAGAAGGTAGTGAGTTTTTTATCAGGTAGAGTATGGAAGATGACTGATTGGAATATTATAGAGGGTATAACTGTTCAGTTGTGCTTTGAATAAGATCACCTCCAAGTTCCCTTCCAACTCTTGAGTTTTCATCATTTTATATGGAATAGCCGCAGCAGCTCATCAAAGGAAAAACCTTCCTTGGGATTGTAGGTACAGTGACCAGAACAAGATCATTCTAAAACCTAGATGAAATCAGACTGAAGGTCACAAGGATTCCTCATTTCCTGGTCTAATCTTTGTAAGCCAGAATGCCAGCTAATTCTACCCTTGAAAGAGAACTTTAGAGGAGGAGACTGAAGTAGGATAGTAGGGATAATACATTCCAGGTACTATTTAAGTGACTTTAGGACCAGCATTTTGACTAAGCAGCCAGAAGACTATAGACTACATCTTCTACCTTCAGTGAATGGTACGATCTTGCCTCAAACCTATGGCTCTTTTAAGTTAAAAAATTCCCCTTTTGCTTTCTTCATTTTTCCCCCTACATTCAATCCACTTCTATTCCCCAGTCAAATATTTATTCTCTGGCTGATACAGAAGTATAATTTTGCTGAAGATCATAGTACAGCAGACAGCTTAAAGCTGTCTGTTGGATGACCCATTGGATTTCATAGGATCATAGTTTAAAACTGGAAAGGATCTTACCTGTGCATAATTCTTTCATTTTACAGCTAAGGAAACTAAGGCGTAGAGGGGTTAAGTGATTTATCCAAAGTTGTACAGTTTTTAAGAGGCAAAAACAATATTCAAACCCAGGACTTCTGCTTCTAAATCTAGTACTCTTGCCAAGGCACCACACAGATGTCTTTGTTTATCTCACAGATATCTTGTTTTTTTCTATCTATAGAAGCTTTGCATCATCTCATTTGATGGCACCATTTGCACCAGAGGTTCATTTGCATTCAGAATTCATATTTTTAAAAGATAGGAGTGATTCCTGTTAGAAACGATGTCACCCACAAGCACATTCCCAAATATTGGAGAATATAGCATTCTTCTCCAAGATAATTCCCAAGTAAATGTTGTTAGTTTTATTCCTACAGCTTGCCATTGTCTGTTTGTTTGATAGCTCACAACATCTCTTTCTGAAGGCACCAAGATACTTCTTATTTCAAGGGATAAGCGGCCCATGCCAATCAATACTACTCCTGAAGCACCTGCCCTAGTCTGTTGTCTCCTCTCAGATCTACCATAACCCAAAACTATTCTGATGGGTTGCCATGTTATCCTTAGAGGTCCTTAAGCAGCTCAGGAGACCATCTGAGAAATATTGTATCCCTTGAATAAACAATTATGGAAAGTCCAAAGGTTCTAGAGCCCCTTTCTTAAATCTTCCATGGCGTATTTTTGAGGTGCCATAATAACCACTTATCTTTCATATAACGGGCACCTCCTAGTATATATTATCCTAAAAGGCCCAGTAGTGTTCTTATCTGTGCTGATAACTTAAAACGCTTAAGTCAACTGGGAACCCATTTACCTAAATGCAACTCTAGACTCAGTCTTTGAGTTTTCTTTCTAAAATTCCAGTGACTCAGGTTCCCACCGGTGGGAACATTAGAATTTGGTTCATTCTTGGATCTCCACCAAACAAGCAAACAAACAAACAAAAAACCCCACAAAACCCAGGAGAGACCATCAGCATCTCTGCAAGAACTGATGCTAATAAAACTGTCTATATGACAGGTTTTATTTCAGAGAAAATGCCTACCCAAGAATCCCACAATCCCACGCCTACTTCTATGAAGCTCCACCTCCAAGAGAACTAATTTAAAGTAATATGTTACGTGGGGTCTCCTGTAAGAGGAAAGTATTAATATTGCTAAAAAGACCTTCTCTTCTCTCTGTTGAACATTTCTCTGGTCAACTCCTTGGGAGTCTTTTGTGTAATTCCCTTTAAAACAGAACCTTAGAGTGAAACCTAGATTTATGAACAAGCCATGAATTTCATCATCAGTGTTGTCAAATAGGAACACAAGTAGGCAGAACAAGGCAAGTTCTTTCCTTTCTTCCTTCTAATCCCTAGTATTTCATACCTTGTTTAGTGAATAGGAAAAGGAGATGAGTCTTTAATTTTTACCAACATTTTCCCTCTATATCTCAAAAATCCTATCACTTTTTCTTTAAGTCCAGAGAAAATGTTGATAGTCGCATTCTATATACTGCGTTTATTCATTCAACAAATGTTTACTAAATACCTGCTCCTTGGGAGGAACTCTGCTATATGTTTTCTTTACTGGGCATGCGTAACTCTCAGGGTCTCAAATATTGTGATCCTGACCCCACACGGCATTTGAATCCTTGCCATTTAGAAACTACCCATTTTCCAAGTTATGATGTTATATTTCACATTTAAATCTTAGATGTCCTACAAAGGTATTCATGGGAGAGATCCTTGTGTAATATGGCCCTTAAAATTCAAACAGATGTTTTCCAAAGCCAACACATCTTCCTTATGCCACCATCACCTCTTAGTTTCTAGGACACAGCTTGAATTTATTATCATATTTGTAGGCTATTTTCAGAATCCTCGTGTTTCTGCCCAATACCACCAATTAGCTATTATAATGATGGAGAGAAGTTGCACAATTACCCATGAAGCAATTTATATTTAGCTCTGTCAATGATAAAAAAATTGGGAGTGACAACTAATTTATTTCATAATTTTGTTTTGCTCCACTGATATTAAAGTGAACTACTAATTCCCTGAGATACACCAACGAGATAGTTATAGAGGTAGCTTAGACGGGCTAAACTAAGCTGGTGTTTTTGTCACAAATAATCCATAAAAGATTTTTCACAAATGGAAAATGATGGTCTGGGTAGGCTCACCTGAACCACACAAGAAAAAAAAATAAATCTATTCCTCACTAAGATTAAAAAAAAAAATAGATTTCAAAAGGTAGTTTTACCTCCTAGCGGGTATAACTGATGATCTGAATCCAGCTTGATCAGATTCATTTTCTTTCTTTCTATGTCTCCTAAATAAGCTTATTAGTGACTTGTGTTTCTTATTATAAAGAGATTTTCTTTTACCAATTACATGGAATAACAGATTTCCACATACGTTTTCCTTCCAAATTATCTCCCTCATTCCCTTTTCTTCCTCCTCCAGGAGCTGGCAAGCAATTTGATCTGGGCTATACATATATGATGATGCAAAACATTGCTATATTGTTCATTTTTCATTGTTCATTCATAATCATATGAAACCCAAACCCCCAAATAAAAACCCAAATAAACTAAAGTGAAAAATCATATGCTTTGGTCTACATCTGACTCCATCCCACAGCTCTTTCTCTGGAGGTGGATGCCATTCTTTGTCATAAGCCCCTCAGAATTGTCCTGGATCATTGTGTTACTGAGAGTAGCTGGTGACTTGGGTTTCTATGAAATATCGTTTCCTTCCGAGGACCAGAAACCGATTCCCAAACACCCTGACAGTCGCTGTGTGAAAAGAGAACTAACTTCTCTTTCTGCTGCAGAGCCCTGAGAGTTCGAAAGAAGATGTCTGGTGAGAGGATGCCCGTGAAGATGATCGGCGACATCTTGACTGCCCAGTTGCCCCACATGCAGCCTTACATCCGGTTCTGTAGCTGCCAGCTAAACGGGGCAGCCCTCATCCAGCAGAAGACGGATGAAGTCCCCGAGTTCAAGGATTTTGTCAAAGTAAGGAGTTGAGTGAACACATACTGAGGTCTCCTTCAGAGTTTGTCTCATTCATTCCTAGTTGTCGGCTGTTTTCAGAATCCTCATGTTTCTGCCCAATAGTACCAATTAGCTATTATAATTATGGAGAGAAGTTACCCAATTAATTACCCAGAAGGCAACTTCTATTTGGCTCTGCCAATGATAAACAAATTGGGAGTGATGACTAATTTAGTTTATAATTTTGTTTTGGTCCGCTGATATTAAAATGAACTACCAATTCCCTAGGCTACGCCAACGAGATAGTTATAGAAGTGGTTTAGAAGTGTGGAAAGGATTAAAATACATTTGAACACAGTTTGAAATGTCATGAGGGTCTACAGTGCAGAGCTAAGCCGGGGGACCTTCAGAAAACTGGCTGCCCTTAGACCTAGAGAATGCTTCTTCTTGGCTGTCATTCTGGCTCCAGCTGGACTTCTTGTTTCAGAAATGTGTAAATGATAATAACTAGGAACATTTATGTAGTGCTTACTGTGTGCCAGACACTGTAGTAAGGGCTTTTTCTAAGCATTCTCTCATTTGATCCTCACAATAACCATGGGAAAATAAGTGCTATCCCTATTCCCATTTTAGAAATGAGGCAAATAGGGGTTTTAGTGACTTGCCCAGGGTCACACAGCTAGTAAGTAAGGCCAGATTTGAACTCAGATATTATTGATATCTGATACCAGCACTCTGTCCACTGTGCCACCTGGCTACTGTAGTAGTAGAATTGGAATAAGGTAATTGGGTATTGCTAAATAAATAAGCAAACCTTTATTTTTTAAATAGTTTTTTTATTTTAAATATATATATTTAAATCCTTACCTTTTGTCTTGGAATCAAGACTGTGTATTGGTTCCTAGACAGAAGAGTGTTAAGGGCTAGGCAATGGGGGTTAAGGGACTTGCCCAGGAAGCCTCCCTTGGACAAGGTCCTGCGTTTCTCTGCTCTGGACAGATGTCCTGCCCGAGAAAAGAACTCTGGACCTAGCATGCCGTGGACAAGTCCCTTTACCTTATTCAGCCTCTATTTTCTCATCTGCAAAATGAGGATAATTATACCTACATGGGGTTGAAGTAGTCACAATCATTGACAGTACTGGGTTCTAGGGCAAAAAAATGAGGGTTTCTAGTTTGTATTATACTTAATTGTGTGCTTTTTCTCTCCTCCTTATTTAAATAGATTGAAGATTTCATAAGGACAGTTAGAAGTATTGGTTTTTATTATCTTCCATCTTAGAGTCAATACTGGGTATTGGTTCCAAGGCAGAAGTATGGCAATGGGTAGACAAAAGGGGTCAAATGACTTGCCCAGGGTCACACAGCTAAGAAGTGTCTGAGGCCAGATTTGAACCCAGGATCTCCCATCTTTTGCCCTGGCTTTCAATCCACTGAGCCACTCAGCTGTCCCCCAGTTCTGTGCATTGTTAATACACAATTACATGTATTAATGCCTAGCTGATAGTAGGTGCTCAATCAATGTTGATTTGTATTAAGATGTGTCATAAGACATATGTTTACTGTCTACAGCAATGTCTACTGTGCTAACACTCATTTCTGGGATTATAAAAAAGGAGACAAGGAATCGGACACCCTAATATTACGTCTAATAAGATTAGGAAGGGATTTTCAAATAAGCTTCAATTTGACCGTCAGTGCTAAAACACTGGCTTTCTTGAAAGCAATTGGAAGAAACTGTACAGCAAGAAGCTCTGGGGAACTGCCGAGTGATTTTTCTCTTTTCCCATCCCTTCTGCATGGTGGCTGAAAACACTGACCCCATGTGGGCACTGTAGACTCTAGGTCTGCCCTGGTCACTTCTGAGATGCCTCTAGTTTGAGTCATCGGAGAAATGCTTGTTCTTTGATGTGATGCCAGCTGCCGAGGACAGTTACCTTCTTCCTGGGTTGGATGTACTATTTATTGTATACCAAACTGCCAACAAGGAAGATCGCAAGTTTTAAATCAATTCAAGGGGGCAGTGAGGTGGCTCTGTGGATAGAGACCCAGAACCAGGGACTTGGGCTCAAACCTGGCCTCAGATATTTCCTAGCTGTGTGACCCTGGGCAAGTCCCTTAACCCCCATTGCTTAGTCCTTACTGCTCTGTTTTAGAACCAATAAGCAGCATTGATTCCAAGATGGAAGGTTAGGGTTTAAAATTATTATAAATTAATTCAATAAAGTTCTTTGTAAGAGTAGGCTCAAGGAACATCCATCTAGTTAGTTAGGTTTTTAAGAAGTTTTGTTTTTTCTTTTAGTGTAACAAGGAATGATGTGTGGCTATAAAGGAAATGGAGAGAGAGAGACAGAGACAGAGACCGAGACAGAGAGAGAGACAGAGAGAGGGAGGGAGGGAGGGAGAGAGAGAGAGAGAGAGAGAGAGAGAGAGAGAGAGAGAGAGAGAGAGAGAGAGAGAGAGAGAGAGAGAGAGAGAGAGAGAGAGAGAGAGAGAGAGAGACTGAGACAGAGAGAGAGAGAGAGAGAGAGAGAGGGAGAGAGAGAGAGAGAGAGAGAGACGGAGACGGAGACGGAGGGAGAGAAAGAGAGAGACAGAGAGAGAGACAGAGACAGAGACAGACAGAGAGAGGGAGGAAGGGAGAGAGAGAGAGAGAGAGAAAGAGAGAGAGAGAGGGAGGGAGGGAGAGGAAGGTGACAGTAAGGGTCAGAGAAAGGAGCATCTGTGGCCAGTGACTCCCCACTGAGGAGTGCTGGGGCAGCTTGGCCTTCACAATAGGTTTCTGCTGCTTTCCCACGGTATGTGTCCAGGATATTACTGAGCTCTTCCCCAAACTTGTTCAACTTGATAACTAAATTTAGCTGTGTTTGAGAGGATGAGAGGTGAGGAGAAGAGGGAAGAAGGATAAAGGGAAAGACAGGATCACTTGCTTCTTGGGATGGATAGGATGATGATTATACAGAAAAGACAGTTATTTATCTTATTCTTTTCTTTGAGCAAGGAGAATAATATTTGGGACTTTGTAGGACAGAACAAGGATAACCAGTATGGATTCAAAGCCCAAACTAAGCAGCTAGAGATAGTGAAATACTCTTTGTATATTATTCATCTCATCCTGACAACCTGTAAGGTAGGTGCTGATCATCATCCTCAATTTACAGATGAGGAAACTGAGGCAAACAGAGGTTGAGTGACTTGCCTGGTATCCCACAGCTAGTGAGGGTATGAGGTGGTTATTTGAACTCAGGGCCAGGTTGAGCCCCCTTACTCATTATACCACTTCACTGCTCTCATGTTTGATATTTAAAGTTACAATTATCGATTTCCGGCCTCTTTGACTCTCTCTGTCCAGGATGTTACTTCTGCCATCTCTGTGACTTTTGTCCAGAAACTTTTCCCTCTTCAACTTTGCATTCTGGAGCCTCTAGCTCCTTTTAAGCTTCGGACCATGTTCTATATGCAGCATCTCTTGATTCCTGCAATTATAAGCCCCATCCCCATCATCTTCCAATTTATTTTTTATTTCTTTTTTAATGCATATCACATTTACTTATCTAGACATATTTTGCTTTTCCTAGTAAATGCCTTGAAAGTAAAGATTGCTTCATTCCCAATCATGTGCACCCTGCAAGGCACAAAGCAGGCATGGGATTCTATTTTTATAGCTTTAAAACTGGAAGAGACCTTAGAAGCAGGCCACCAAATCCATTTTACAGATGAGAGGACTGAATCTAAGAAGTCAAATAACTTACCCAGGGTCACACAGCTAGTGTCTGAGGCAGAATTTGAACTTGGGTCTTTCTGAATCCAGTTCTCACTATTCTATCTCTTTTACCACTTAATGGATCGAACCAAAATTGCTCATCACAAAGATGTGAGATGACTTTATCAAGAACAGGTTATAGGGATAATATACGTCTAGCTCGGTGGAATTGCTCGTCAACTCCGAGAGGAGGGAAGGAAGAGGGGAAGAAGACAGTATGAATTATATAGCATTGGAAAACTTATGTGTACATTTGTTATTGGAATAAAATAAAGATAAATTTAAAAAAAGAACAGGTCATAATAGACTAACCTCATCCCCCCCCTTTTTTTTGACAGAGGGGATACCTGAGACACTATATTCCTTGATTTAGTCTCTCATTCTCTCTTAGTGGACAAGCTGGAGAAATAAACAATAGTGCAGTTAGGTGGAGGCCAACTGGTTGAATGGCCAGACCTAAAACATAATTGTGGGTAGAGGGAGACCTCTAGGAGAATGCCCTAGGAATCTATCCTTAAATCTCCACGAAAGGGGATGGATGCAGAAACAATTGTTGATAATACATTGGTTTTCAGAAGTGTAGGCAGTCAATCAACAAACATTTGTTAGATGCTTATTCTGCGCTAAGTATTATGCAAAGAAAGGTAAAAATAGTCCCTGCCCTCAAGAAGCTTACACTCTAAAAGGAAAGACAAATATGCAAAAGCCTGTGTAGGTCCCTGGAGCTGGTTGTAGAGAATATACAGGGAGTAAAGTGTACAGAGTCCTAGAAGTAGAAGCGGTTCAGCTCAGGAAGGGCTATAAATGCCCAACAGAAAACTGTATTTGATCCTGGAGGTAAAAGGGAGCCCCTGGAGTTTACTGACTAGAAGGGAGATGTGGTCAGGTCCTATACTTTAGGAAAATCATTTTGGTCAACCGAGTGGATAATAGATTGAATTGGGGGGAGAAATGAAGTAGGGAGACCAATTAGAAAGAAAGATTTTGCAGGGGTTGCTGGATGGCTCAGAGTGTTGAGAGCCAGGCTTGGAAATGGG
This sequence comes from Monodelphis domestica, assembly GCF_027887165.1. Taxonomy (NCBI): domain Eukaryota; kingdom Metazoa; phylum Chordata; class Mammalia; order Didelphimorphia; family Didelphidae; genus Monodelphis; species Monodelphis domestica. The sequence continues at coordinate 12,778,134 of NC_077230.1, read as the reverse complement.
AAGTCCTAAGTTCAAAGCTGGCCTCAGACACTTCCTAGCCGTGTGACCCTGGGCAAGTCACTTAACTCCCATTGCCTAACCCTTACTGTTCTGCTTTGGAACCAATACCTAGTATTGATTCTAGACAAAAGGTAAGGGTTCAAAAAAAGCTATTGCAATAATCATATATGATGAAATCACAAATTAAAGCAGTAGCTGTGTGTGAGTGATGAGAGATTCATGTGTGAACGTTATCGTGAAGGTAGAAAAAACAAAATTTGGCAATGGCTTGGATTTGTGGGTGGTTAAAGGTGAAGAATCAAGGATGATTGGGAGGATGACTTCAACAATAATAGGAAAAGAGGAAGTGTTAGGAGGGGGAATAAAATGAGTGCAGTTTTGGTGGCCATGTCGAGTTTGAGTTAATTATGAAATGTCCAAAAGGCAGCTGATGATATAGGAGTATTATTCAGGAACAAGACCAAGACTAGATCTATAAATCAAAGCATCATTTGCATGGAGAGGATAATTTAATCCATAGAGGCTGATAAGATCACAATTGAGGGGGCAGATGGGTAGCACAGTGGGTTGAAAGCCAGGGCTAGAGATGGGAGGTCCTGGGTTCAAATCTGACCTCAGACACTTTTTTTGTTGTATGACCCTAGGCAAGTCACTTAATCCCTACTGCCTTGCCCTTTTCACTCTTCTGTATTGGAACCAATACACAATATTGATTCTAAGGTGGAAGGTAAGGGTTTAAAAAAAAATCACAATTGAGAAGAGAAGAGGTCGTAGGGCAGAGTCTTACGGGGATACCCACAGTTGGTATAGGTACAGGATAGGGAAGACTCAAAGACGAATTCAAATTTAGGAGCATAACATGAAATAGTGAAGTCAGAAAGAGAAGCACATTTAAAGGAAAAGAGAATAAGCTCAAATTTAGAGTTGCACATTGGAAATCCACTTGGATTTAGACAGTTGGAGATCTCAGAGGTTAAGCCTGGAAATATAGATTTAGGAGTCTTCTGCAAAAACAGAGGTCAGTGAACTGATTGGGATTGCATTCAGGAAAGGGAAGGGAATAAGCATTTATGTAATACCTTCTATATGCCAGGCACTAGGCTAAACACTTACATTATGTCTTGTGATCTTCACAACAACCCTATAAGGTAGATGCTGCTATTATCCCCCTTTTACCATTGAGGAAACGGAATCAAACAGTTTAAGTGATTTGCTCGGGGTTGCCCAACTCTAAGTATCTGAGGTGGGATTTGAACTTGCTGACTCAAGGTCGAACACTAGTCACTGTGCCACCTAGAGGCCTGAATTAGAGTAGTGTTGAGAGAGACAGGACTTTGAGAAACACCTACCCTTAGTAGTTGGGAAGAGGACAAAGAGCTAGTGAAGGAGACAGAGATGGAGTAGTTAGAAAGGTGGGAAGAAAACCAAAAGAATATGGTTTTCTGAAAGCAGCAGAGAAGAATAGGAAGGGTCAAACATTTCAAATGTTGCACAGAGGTCAGGAAAGTTAAAGACAAAAAATAGCCACAATATTTGGTGATTAGGAGGTCATTCCCTTTAGTTATTAGCTTTTTGAAAGCGAAAACTACATATTTCTCAAGTATAATCTTTCTTTCTTTTTTACAAACTCTTATTTCAGAGATTAGCTATGGATCCTCGATGTAAAGGGATGCCACTCTCTAGTTTTATATTGAAGCCTATGCAACGGGTAACAAGATACCCACTAATTATTAAAAATGTAAGTACTTCTAATTATTAAAAATGTAAGTATCTGTCTTGTTATTGTTTCAATCCAGGATTATTACTATTTGTTCTGCTGGTATAAGATCAAAATTAATATCCAATGACTCTGACAGGTATTATATTTTATAAGATTTATTAATAATCACTTGAACTAGAGGAAAAGTAAAGAATCTGGATAAAGAGCAGTTTCCTTGACCAGGAAAGTGGGAGAAGAGAAGAGAGAGAGAGGGGAAAAAAAGGCAGGGTTACACAAATTTTTATCTACAAAACATAAGGACATAACATGGATATGAGAGAGGAATTCTGGGAAATGAAGTCCTGTGGTACAAAATTCTAATTACACATTCCTTTGAAGGGATCAGACAAATAATGATGGGGAAATGGGTACTTGAACTTTGGAACAATAAGGCATATCCTAGAGAGAAAACTTCCTCTCCTTTTTATGTGTTTTTCTTTTTTTTTTCAATTTTTATTTTCAGTCCCAAATTCTCTCCCTCAATCCCTTCTCTCACCCACCAAGAGGGCAAGAAATGGAATACCCATTATACATGGAAAGTCATGCCAAAACATTATGTCCTCCTACTGCCCCCTATAGGTATTTTTCAACATTAATTTTTTCCACTTCCAAGTTCCAAGATCATCCTCTTTTGAACACAAACTACTTAATTAGAGCATTCCCTCCGTTTTTCTAGTGTTGTTTCGTTGTTGGGAGAAGGGGCCATTTTTAAGAAAAGGCATTTTAATTGGTCCAGCTGCTTGATCTGCCAATGATTTAGCAAAAGCTATTTCCCTGGTTGTGATTCTGGAAAGCTAATGGAAATAATGGAAAGCTAATAATAAAATACTACAGATGGGTACAGGAACGCCAAGAGCAGAAGGCCCTTTTCGAAAGCAGAGCTCTTTTTAAGAAAAGAGAAGCTTTGGGCCTGTTGTTTTGCACATTCTTAATAAGGAGTTGAATAGTTTAATCCTAACAGAAAAATTTGAAGTTACTTGTCCAGTGTGGAATATACTTACCCTTGAGAGGTGTAGACACGATGTATGTGTGCCAACACATAATATATATCCCCTCTCTCGCCTTAGCATCCTTCTCTGGGATGGAGAGAATTTTTCTGTTGAGAATTCAGGGCCAAGGTTGTCTCCTCTGTCCTTAATTGAATACCCAGCAACTCTTCTTCTTCCATATTAGATTCATAAGCTCCTAGAGCTGGAGCTAGAAGGTTCTTCAGAGTCTGTTTAGTTTAATCCCCTCATTTTACAGAGGAAGAAACTGAGGTAGGATTTGAACTGAGGTGAGATTTGAAGATGGATAACTGACTTGCCCAAGACCAGTCAGTCAAAAGTATTTATTAAGTCCTGAGGATGATGCTGGAAGTACAAATACAAGCAAAAAGAAAGACAGTCTCTGCCCTTAAGCAGCTTGCATTTTTTTCTTTTTAACTCTTACCTTTTGTCTTTGTATCCATTCTATTTTTTAAAAATCCTATTGGATTTTTATTTATTTTTAAGCATTTTCTAATTATGTTTTAAATGGTTTTAGTCACATTTGAGTTTTGTAGCTACAAATCTGACACATCTGATCTAATCCAACCATTTCAATTTTTTGTATCCATTCTAAGACAGAAGAGTGGCATAGGGTAGGCAGTTGAGTTCAAGTGACTTGCCCAGGTTCAGACAGCTAAGGAAGTAATGGATGTCAAATTTGAACCCAGGACCTCTCAGCTAGCAGCTTACATTTTAATGGGTGAAGACAAGATATAGAAGGAACTAGAAAAGAAGGGAAAGGGGGAAGGTACATGGGGCCCAGGGGCCTACATGCCTTCTTAAGTAGAGGTTCAAGGAGGAGCCATCCAGTCAGAGAGTGTCGAATCCAGGTTTGCTGACTCCAGTGCTCATGCTACTCTTTCCATTATGGCTCCACCTCCTGTCACCTCTATATGGAGTTCAAAGATATTCTGGCTTCTAAAGGGAGGAGAATTGAGAAGCAGAGGAAATAAAGGCTTGCTAATTGAAAAATAAAATTAAATTAAAAATAAAATTTTATTATTATTCCATGCTTTATTTGTTAATTTATGGTATTGAATCAACTTTGAGGCTGCTAAAGAGGATAAGAATGAGCATTTATGTAGTAACTGAAGGTTTGTAATATACTGACAAAAGTTATCTCACTTGATCATTACAGCTATCCTGCAAAGTAGATCCTCTTATCATCTATATTTTACAGATGAGGAAACGGAGGCAGGCAGAATTTAAGTGACTTGCCCACCGTCACACAGCTAATATGTGTCTGAAGGCAGATTTGAACTCAGGTCTTCCTGACTCCAGGTCCAGCACTTTCTCCCATTCCACTGCCTAGTTGTACCACTATATCACCTCTGCTGGAATGAACATAAAGATACATCCAATTAGTTAAGGATACATTTACAGTGTTCAGGGGCTAAAACACCTGGGATCACTCCCTCTAGCTCAGTGTTTGTGACAAGATCACTTAGACTATTACTAGTGGCATTCCCCTGCAATGGTACTCTAGGATGAGGGGTTAAAAATTTACATTTAAAAAGATTTAACTCTTCATCTCCGCCTCTCCTTGGGGGAGCTTCTGCTCTTGGATCCTTCACCTTTAAAGAGGAACGGTCACACCGCCAACCTGACTCCCAGGATGCCTGTGAAAAGCCAGCATTCACACTATTTAATGTTGTCAGTGTGGGCGATAAACACTATGAAAGAGCCTTCGGAGCCTTTATGAGCAGATAATTCTGTTTCCACTCTGTTAAGCGCCCAAGCAGTCCATCTGCCCAGTCCTAGTGGGAGAAAAGACAAAGGGATGTTTTTTTAATTTTTGTCTTCTCATTTGTAGATTTTAGAAAACACTCCTGAAAACCACCCTGATTACAGCCACTTGAAGCATGCTCTCGAGAAGGCTGAAGAATTGTGTTCCCAAGTCAACGAAGGTGTGCGTGAGAAGGAGAATTCGGACCGGTTGGAGTGGATCCAAGCCCATGTACAGTGTGAAGGCCTGTCTGAGGTGGGAGCCCTCTTGGGATGCTGAAGGAGGCTGTAGGGAGGAGGAGGAAGATAAGAACTGGGAAAGAACAGGAACTTCCACCTATCAAATCGTACTCACCTTTTTAGTTTGTTCTCCTCCTTCATTCTCCTTTCTTGTCCATGTTCTCTCCTTCTCCTTTCATACATGTGCACATCTAAATCTCCCCTTGGCCGTGGAAAACTGACCTCCTTTATCTTTCTCCCCCATCTGCCCCCCCCCCCCCCGAGACTGGGGAACAACACGAGCGCCTAATTAGGGGGAGTCATCACTTCTCTTATCCCCTTGTCTCTGTTCCTGCTTGTTTTCTCTATAAACTTTTAGGGAGCCTCATAGATAGACAATTCCTGGATTCTTTGATTTATGTCAGTATTAGTGAGGTGGGGAGGAAAGCAGTTGATCTGCTCAGGAGCAGCAGCCTTACTGCATACTGCAGAGACTCAGCCATGATGGCCCCTCTATCAAGCAATTATTAGATGTGCCAGGCATTTAAAGACATTCCAAGAAATGCACAAACAGACCCTGACCTCGAGAAGCTATTTTAATTGTGGAGACAATGTATAAATAAATCTGTGGAGAAGATATGTATCTATATCTACATACACATGTAAAGTATGTGTCTGTATGTTATATTATGTTACATTATATTATGCTATGTTGTTATATTGTATATACACACATAAACAGCGCCAATGGAAGTCATCTCAGAGTAAAGGAACAAAAGGTGGGGATGGGGAAGGGTCTCCTTCAGAAAGGGGCATTTGAGTTGAGTCTTGTGGGAAGCAGAGGTAGAGATGAGGAGATCATGGGGGACAGCCGAGAAAAGGCCAAAATTACTACAAAATTATCTCCCAAACACCAACTACCAACCACCTCCCAACCCCCAAAAAGGTCAAAAGCCCCTCTCAGTCCTTGCACTGGCCTTTTATATCCCCTTCTTACCTCACTTCCTGTCTCTCTGGTTTCTACTTCCTTTCACTGTGGGCTGGTATAGCTTTACACATCTCTATGGTAAAAGGACTTCCAGGTCCCTAGTTAAATTAGAAGAAAGGGATTAAGAATTCCCTTTTACACTACACAGAACTAAAGTGTTGTTCCTTAATATTGTTACTTGCCATAATATTCTAATATACCAAGCTACATGTTTTCGAATACTATAATTAAAATTATATTACTAAAATGGATATCTTATAAATAATTTTAAATAATAATAATAAATAAAAATAAATAAATAGTTTAATAGATGGACCTAACTCTTTCTAAAACTTATAACTGTAGTTACTTATCTAAAGGATTATATGGAATCACTCTGTTTATAATCAATAATATAAAGGCAATCGAACAATTTTCCTTTCAGAATGCAAGTAAGGCGTCTTTACAGAGATTGCATAGTTACAAGACTGAGCGGATGGTAGCAGAGTGGTACCCTTGACAATAATAATAGGGAAGTTTGGAAGAGGGGAGAGTTTGGGGGAAGAGATAATGAATTCTATATTGAATATATTGAGTTTGATATGCTTTTGGAGCATCCAACTCAAGATGTCCAAAAGGTCAGGGGAGAGACTAAAGCTGGATATGTAGATCTCAGAATCATCTGCAAAGAAATGACAATCAAACCCATGGGAGCTAATGAATCACCAAGAAGAGAAGAAGGCCCAGGACAAAGCATTATGGAACACCCATGATTGAGGGCATGTCATGGATGGAAATCCAGCAAAGGAGACTCAGAAAAAGTAGCTAAGAGGAGGACCAGTGATGATCAGTGCTATGAAAACTTAGAAAGAAGAAAGTATCCAGGAGGAGATTTTCATACTGTCGAAGCTTCAAAGAGTTCAAGAAGAATGAGTGCCAAAAGGTCATTCAATTTGGCAATTAAAAGATCTTTGGGAAACCCAAAGAATTCTCACATTTACCATTTGTTGTGGAGTATCCTCCCATAATCTCCTGTACGTAAGGAAGGAATGCTTCCTTCCCCTTAACCAAGTCACCAATTATACACTTAGCAGGAGCTACTCAGAAACTACCACCTAAATTTCCATGACAATAAAAAAAGATCAAGCAAGATGGCAGCAATCCCTTGTGATGTTTCACTGGTAGCTACCCATCACTGTCACAGAAAATGTCTGGATTCCACTCTGGCAACAGTTCCTGTGGGAATGCCCAATTACTCCAGGAGAGTAATCCTCCTTCTGATGGTCTTCCAAAATCACAACCAGACCACTGGTAAATAACTTGGGAAGTTGACTCATCCATTCCTGGCAGCATACCCAAATCCCCAGAATATTCAGGCATTTCCCAGGTGGCTTACGGCACAGTTACCTGTGACCTGGCTCAGGAGGCCACGAGGAAGTGGTGTACCATGGATTCTGCAAAGCCCATGCTGGGTCTCCCTGCTGCTCCCAGAATCTGAGGCCTTAAAGCCCATTTCCATCTTTCCCCATCTTTCTTTTTTCCCTTGTCCCCATTAGATTCAGAAGAGTGCTTAAATGTAGGAGCTGTTTTGTAGGTTTTTAAAATAGGAAAATAAAATGAAAGACCAAAAGTGAAGATGAGAAACTGCATTTTAAACAATTATCCAAGTCACCTCTGTGCTTTTCAACAGCCTCCGGAACGTTGTTTCTTTTGTATTAAAAAACAACAACTAATAAACTTTGAGCAGTCTTAAAAACACCAAACTCATCGACCTTCCTTGGTTAAACATAAACTCTAGTGAGGGCAGAAGTCCTTCGCTGAGGCTTAGATAAAGAAGAGGCTTCTCCAGATGCTAGGATCCTGAAAGCAGGGGCTGGGAGGGGGGTCCTAAGAAGGAACTTCAAGAGCCAAGATTCCCTTTGCTGGTTAGGAACTAAGACTAGCTAGCTTCTAATTCACGGGGATGGAGTAGAAGGGTAAAGACACAAGAGTCAATCTCTAGACCACAGCCCATTAAACAAGGATGTAGTAAGTACTTTCTTTGTGCCCAGTATTGCACCAAGCGTTGTTGGAGACCTCAGGCCTTCCCCGTCCCACCTCCCTTCCCTTGAGGCTGGCTAAGATTGGAGAGGGACCAGGTCGTGCTCTTTGCCAGAGCAGGAGGCAGTGTAGGCTTCAAACTGGGCGAGAGTCTTTCTAGGGCAGTTGAACTCCCTCCAGTCCTCTGCAGTATTCTATCTGGCAGGCACACCTGAGAGGACTAGCTGCTACCTAACCGAGAACCAAAGCGCTGTCTTCATCACTTTTCCCTTCAGTGGCTTCAGCCAGAATTTGGGGTTCTAGACAAGAATCACTGAAAGCTGGAAAACCAGGCCACCCTCTCCAGTGGCCCCACATGTAGAACAAAATCTCTATCCCCTTAAGTTCTAAAGAATATGCAAGCCTATCTGAGAGGGATACTAACCTGGAGAGCATATTGGAGGGGCTTAAAAAGGCCGCGTGTCTGGGGCAGCTGGGTGGCTCAGTGGATAGAGAGCCAGACTTGGAGCTGGGAAGTCTTGGATTCAAATGTGGCCTCAGACACTTCCTAGCGGCCTGACTCAGGACAAGTCACTTAACCCCATTGCCTAGCCCTTACCGCTCGTAGGTAAGTCACTTAACCCTAATTACCTGACCCTTACCATTCTTTTATGTCAGAACCAAGACTTGTATCCATTCTAAGACAAGGTGAGGGCTTCACAAAAATGCTAGTTGACTGATAGGTGGCTGAGTTTCTGGTTTAGACTATTTCTCTTCTCCTCCCTTCCTTCCCCCACTTTCTCTGAACAAGGGTGGAAACCAGGGGAAACCAGAGATTTTGGAGCAGAATCAATGGCTGTAGTCAGGAGGGGAAAATTGGGCACAGGGCAGTATGGGCAATGTGAAATGTTCCCTTGTTCTCAGCATTAGAACCATTAGAACTTGTACTAACCAGACTCCTCATGCTGTGTTGTGTACAGAAATGCCATTAAGTCAAATTGGAGGCAGTGTAGATGGGTTGGAGCTGGGGGCGGGGGGGGGGGGGGGAGTCAGGTTTTTCCCTTCCCTTCCAATGGTCCAATGTGGGCGATAGTGAAATGATGGTGTTTTTTTTAGTGGTTTGCTCCTAGTGACTCGTTTTAATATTTCACTATAAGCTAAAAGGTTTGCAAAACAAATAGGAGTCAGTTAACAATTCCCTAACCCTGTAACTTAGAAACAGGGATCTTGAAAAACCCGACAAATAAACAAAGTAAACCAACACCGGAACTCCTGCCTCAAATCAAGCTATGCTGTTAACTAAGAGAGGCAGAGGAAGGAGCCGTAGAGGCCAAATGAACTCAACAGCTTCCAGAGGTTTCTATCCCTTAGGGTTATAATGGCACTGGAAGGATTATTCGTTTTTTAAATAAATTAATAAGCATTTTAAATGATCAATTCCAATTCTGAATATAGTACCTATTGATGGCTATAACCTTCATGTTTAAAAACCGTTGCCTGGCGTGTCTTTCTCCCTCTCTAGGCTCTCCAGATTTTCTCCATCATATCCCTGAATCAGTACCTTCTCCCTACCCCAATTCTCCTTTGTTGTTGTTGTTCAGTCATTTTAGTTGTGTCCAACTCTTCATTTGGGTTTTTTTTTTTTTTTTGGCAGAGATCCTAGACTGGCTTGCCATTTCCTTCTTCAACTCATTTTACAGATGAGGAAACTGAGACAAATAGGGTTAAGTGACTTGCCCAGAGTTGCACAAGTAGTGTCTGAGATGAGATTTGAACTCAGGTCTTCTGACCCCAGACCTGATCTTCTCTCCAGCATGCCACCTAGCTGTCCTAGTTCCCCTTCCTTTTGTGTCTTATCTTCTTTTTGAAGTCCTTGAGGACAGAGGGGCCTCAGACACTTGCTAGCTGTGTGACCCTGGGCAAGTCATTTACCCAGTTGGTCTCAGTTAAGAATCTGTAAAATGAGTTGGAGAAAGAAATGGCAAATCACTCCACAATCTTTGCCAAGAAAAAACCCAAATAGGGTCATAGAGACCATAACAACAAAATAATATCTTAGTGTTGTTGTTTAAATAATAACCTTTTAGATTTATGAAAGGAATTTAGGGCCCCCAAGGGCCTTTGGACCACCCTCAGAGAACCATTGTTCGAGGTAATAGATTGTCTTCAATAGTTTGAAGAGAACTGTAGGAATTAGAGATGAAAGAATCCTCACAGTTCATCTTGTAGTAGTAACAATAACGGCATTTATGTAGTAATTTATGGTTTTGCAGAGTGCTTTACAAATATTATCTCATTCTATCCTCACAACAACCCTAAACCTGCTGTTCTTTGTCTCTATTTCACAGAGGAGGAAACAGACAGAGGTTAATGACTGGTTCAGGATCACACAGCTAGTATTCAGGCTGGAAAGTTTTCAACTGCTGGAAGTAGTGGGTTGAGAGAGGAGGGATGGTGGGAAAGAAAGAAAACATAAATCTTTGGGGAAAGTGAGTTGGGATTCCCACAGACCCTTTTTTTTAATTGATTGTTTGTCTTGTGGGGAGGTGGGATGTCCAGCTCAGAGAGGCACTGCTGGATACTTACCCAGAATTCCTTGATTTGTGTCCAAGAAATGAAGCATCTTGAGCTTCGGCCAGAATTCCAATGGCAACCCGTGTTCTTAATAACAGATGCCTGTTCTTCATCTTCTCTCCTGTGTGTTTTGTTTTTCTTCATCAGCAACTTGTCTTCAACTCAGTCACCAATTGCTTGGGACCCCGGAAGTTTCTGCACAGTGGGAAATTGTACAAAGCCAAGAGCAACAAGGAACTGTATGGCTTCCTTTTCAATGACTTTCTCCTTCTGACCCAGATAATAAAGCCTTTGGGTTCTTCTGGGACTGACAAGGTCTTCAGCCCCAAATCGAATCTGCAGTATAAAATGTATAAGACGGTGGGTTCTTTTAAAACTTCAGCTCGGTAGAGTGTTGCGTTCTGGTTGTAGTTTTAATCAAACCAACAACAATGCTGTGGACTTTCTTTCGAAAAGCCCATGTTTCTCTAGCGTTTGGGGTTTAAATGTGGAAGGAGGATAATATGATAAGTTATGGGCATTTGGCTTTAGGGAAGTGAGGACAACAACGTAAAGGGAAGGCTTAATAATCTAGAGCACACAACCACTCCAACTTTAGCAGAAAGAAAGCAAGCAACTCAAAGCAACCATAAAATAGGCCGAAAACTCACTAGGCTCCTTGGGCTAATTTTATACTTTTCTGTTTCTCACCCTTTCCTGGCAGAAGTCCGTCCAAATATCTGGGCTTAAACACGAGGTCCCTGAACAATGTTAGTCCTAATCCAGTGTTCATAGCTCGGTGCGTGGTTGGAATCAGAGTAGAGCTGGAGGTTATTTTTTTTCTAGGTTAGTTGGTGAGTGGGTGTTGTCCCAGAAAAACCAAACCAAAACAAAACTGTTAGCTTTATTTGGGGAAAAAAGGATGCTATGTGAATGAATCAATGGATGGGAAAAAATAGCCTATTAGGCACATACTCTGTGCTAGGCACTGGGTTCAGTTTGAGGTAATGAGGAGTACAAGCCAAAAAGACAATCCTTGTCCTCAAGATTTGCAGAGAGGAAAACAGTACTTACAGGGGATCCCAAGTCGGAGAGGAGGCGGGGACCAGATGGCATGTATTTGGTAATATTGCTAGGAATTGGCACAGTGGCTCTAAAACTAAGTAAGAAAAGGGGACAGCTTACCAGTCAGACCAATATCCCAGGGCTGTAAGTCTAAATTCCTTCTGGGGAAAGGCGTATATGGTCTCATTAACAAACATGCATAAAATGCCTACTGTGTGCCAGGCACTGAACTAAGTGCTATTGCTAAACTTTTAGATGAAAATGTCTAGAGAAATCTGTTTGGCTGTAAGTTTGGGGTCAACTGCTTTGTTATCCAGTGGTTATTTTCAGGAGGAGAGGGAAAAAGTCCTATAAAGGAAAAACCCTTACCAGTTAGATGCGAGATGAATCCTATTTTAAGCAGTTTCCTCGGCTCCCCCAATTTTCTTTTAATCAGGGTAAAGAATTGGGACCGAGGGAGACGTCCATATAAAGGATTACTTGTAAAAAGTAATAACACTGTACAAATCTGTGGTAAGATGGAAATCACTGGAAAAGAGGGATGACAGTACAAATGCTATCTTTTTATTCTTCCAAATACATCACATCAGAACAGTATGATGATACCCATGCATGGTATTTTTCAGCCTATTTTCCTCAATGAAGTCCTAGTAAAATTACCCACTGACCCTTCTGGAGATGAGCCCATCTTCCACATTTCCCACATCGATAGAGTCTACACACTCCGTGCAGAGAGCATAAATGAAAGGTAAGATCCAGCAACATTCCCGGTATGGAAACAGGTCCTCTGATATTCATCCATCTTACAGTATTCATATGAACTGAACAGAGATCCTAACTGTTGTTTTGATAATAATAATACCACCGCCTTTTATATAATGGCATAGTTTTATGGTTTCAAAGCACTTTCAGATATTTTACCTTATCTCATACTTATTAGTATGAAGCCCTGATAGTACTGTACCCATTTTACAGTTGAGGAAACTGAGGCAAGTGACTTGTCCCAGGGGAAGTGAAGGTGAATAAGCATTAATTAATTAATTAGGTGCCTACTATGTGCCAGGGACTGTGTTAAGCACTTTGCAAACATTCCATCATTTGATCCTTACAATAACCCTGAAAGGTAGGTTTATTATTTATCCCCTTTGGTAGTCAAGGAAACCGAATCAAACAGAGGTTCTTTTAAGGTCCTTGCTGAGAATCATATGGTTAATAAGTGTAATAATAATAATAAGAGACAGGATTTAAGCTCAGCTCTTTCTGATCATGGCCTCTGACCAAGAATGTTCAACTAATAAATGGGTGACGGGACCAGGACTAGAACCCAGGTCTTCTGTCTTCTAGTTCAGTGATCTTTCTATTGTGCCATATTTCCTCTGACAAATGCATTGATTCCCCACCTGTTCTTTCACAAAAACTTCCAACTCCCTCTGAAGAAGATGCTTAATGCAACTGTCATTTAAAGGCTCACAAGTTGCCCTTAGCTCATGCCACTTCCCTTTTTTCTCCATCCCAGAAAATACTCAATTCAGCTTAACCCAATGCCTGGCACATAGTAGGCACTTAATTAAATGCTTGATATAATAACAGACCAAACTTATGAGCAGCCTCTTGTCATTATGTTTCCATGCTAGTATACAGGTCCTCTAGGGGCAGACCTTGAGACTCAGATAGTCTCTCCATACTCCTCTTTTGGTTTTCAGTGCTTAACTGGATAACTCAGCTTCTCGCTTGCCCTAGAATTCCCTCTCTCCCTTTGTCTCTGCTCTAGTCTCGGAATCCCAGAATCTAAGCATTTCCAAGTTGGAATGAGACCGTACTTGGTCATCTAGTACGACCCACACCCACAAAGAAACTTTGTTATGAAATACTCAGCAAATGGGATCCAGCACTGGAGTTAATTCCCGATAGGTTTAAGTAAACCCAGGAAATCAGGGGAAGCCATATGCCTATAGCTTTGGGCATATAGTCGTCTCGTCTTTTCTCTGATATTTTTTGACTGGGAAAATTGCTTCTGAATTTCACGATAGCCCCGAGGTAAATGGGGTCAACCCACAGTGTGGCCAAACCAAGACCGGGAATGCATTACAGCTAGCAGAGGGCAGGTGACTAATGAAGAGCACCCCTAAATCTCCATCCTTTTTCAGTCATTTTACTGAAATCAGGGCTTTCTGGGATCTCTCTAGGGGCTAACAGCATATTTTCTCTGCTTCCGGTGCATTTTGCTATGGTTTGGGGACTCTGTCTCAATCCAAACGACAACAATGCATTAGAATGAAAACTTTTCACAAAAAATATTTGGAAATGAAACTTCACACACCAAAAAGAATATTGTGCCAATAAAAGAGTTTGTGGCCAATGCCCCCAGGGTCTGAATCGGCATGGGTGCAGACGAAGCAAATGAGCTCATCTGCTTTGATTTGCTTCTCTGGTAAAGGTGAAGTCAAGCATGACGTCACACTCTGACGTCTTCTCCCCAGCATTCTTTCCTTTTGATTGAAAATGATTTCCAGTGATGATATTGACTTTGCTTTTTCCCTGGGGTAGAGCCTTAGAGAGAAGTCTACCTAGGGTTCTTGAACAAGACCTCCATTTCTAAAATCCTTGGTCAAAGAAAGAAGAAAAGAGCAATGGGGTGTCCAAGTCTTCAGTTGAATGCTTTCTTATGAACCTTTCATGGAATCTGAAAAGGGCACATTTTAGATGCTATGATATAGCCGTCACTTAACGCTATCTGATTGTCGTCATCATCATTGTTATTGTTTAACATGTGAATAAACAGAGTCCATTTGTGATGTTCTTAACATTTAATCTGATATTCACACAATGCGTGACCAAGGAGGCAGAATGGAAACCAGCTCAATAAAGAACTCATTTAGAACCGTACTGTTCTCTTAACCACATTTGGGATTCTTTATCTTTTACTCCATGCAAGGGCCTTATTTGCTGGAGTACAGAAGTGATCTGTCATAAGGCAACACCATGGCATGGGCTCCAAGGACAATATTGTAGTCAAGGTCCTCAATACTGTATACATGGTGGTCTGGGGCAAAGGACCTCAGATAGTCTTTTTTCATTTTGCCTCCTGATGTCGTCAGGTATTTGGAAGGCTATTCCATAAGGGAGATGGGCCCTATTTTCCATGGATCCTCTAGGCTAGAACAAGGGGTACCAAGGGTCAATTTAGAGGGAAATATATTTTGCTTTATATGAGGAAGAACTTACCAACAATTTGAACTCTCTCCATAGGAAAATAAGTGGTCCTTTATGGTAGTAAGTGCCCCATCACTGGTGGTCTTCAAATAGAACACTAAAATGTCTAGATGTTGTGTGCTTGTCATTTTCCAAATATGACATCAAAGCAATAGGTACTTAGGTAGAAGCTGAACTGTTGTTTAGTTGTTTCAGTTGTGTCTGACTTTTCTTGACCCCAATTGGGGTTTTCTTGGCAAAGATACAGGAGTGGTTTACCATTTATTTCTCTGGGTTATTTTACAGATGAGGAAACTGAGGCAAACAATGTTAAGTGACTTGCCCAGGGTCACACAGCTAGGAAGTGTCTGAGGCCAGATTTGAATTCAAGATGAGCCTTCCTGACTCCAGGCCTGGCACTCTATCTATCTACTGTGCCACCTAGCTGTCACAAACTGACCTAGAGATTCTCTAACGTCTCTTCCAAACTTGAAATTCTGTTATTTCCGATTATGGGAAGGTGGTGATGATGCTAATAGTCAAGTTAATAAAAAGAATTAAGAGAAGGTTCTGCTGGCAGTTTTTCTTCCTGCTGGTTAGCCCTACTGTGTGTAGAGAGAAGGTAGCAGTGGTAGCAGTTTGCAGGGAAATATCAACCAATAAGTGTTCGAGGGCTGCTTTTGGAGAATACATTAAACTTTGCCTTCTTAATTTATTCTAATTAGACTAAAATGAACATTGAATGACAGTACAATGTAGTAGGTAGAAAGCTGGCCTTGAAGTTAGGTTCCTGCTTAGCATATGCTTTTTATATTATTATTCTGCTTAATCTCTGTGCCAGGCACTGAAGCTATGAATTATTGAATAATGTTATTGGAGAGAGGGGAAGGTAGAGGAAGTTTCTATGCTCAGAGATGCCTTAATAAGAAAATAAAAGGCAAAATTGACATTAACTTGCACAATGTGCAACTCAAAGTGACTCAGTTTTAAACTTAAAAATTTTCCCTCTAATCAGTTTATAAAACAGAGAATATATATGTGGCCAGTTGGAAATTGATCCTACCTATTACATGTTTGGGGAGTTTGGAGAACAGACCAACCCATTGATAGAGGAATGTAATAATTTTAGTAAACTGTCAGGGCAACCATTTTTCCTCATGCTCAATTATTCCAGCCATTTACAAAGCTCTGTTTCAGGGTTGGCATGTGCCCTGTGTCAGCCTCTGGGCTTTAAAAGGATTCTAAATGGCACTTTATTTGCTCCTGAAAGGCAGAGTAGTCTTGGAGTCTAAGGCTGAGCCAGAATACACAATTTCTATCCCCATGGAATCTATTCCCACACAGGTTCTATCCTCCCCACCGAGTCACTGCTATGAACAAGATCTTTTCCCCTGGTGTCCCTGCTTTTCCATCTGTAAAGAAGACTCCTAAAGTCTTATTTAAGTGTAAAGCACTTTAAAAAAGTAATGAAGCACTACTTGGAATGAGTTTACTTCCTTTCTCCTTAAAATTCTTTCCTTGGGGGCAGCTCTAGAGATGAGAGATCCTAGGTTCAAATCTGGCCTCAGACACTTCCCAGCTGTGTGACCCTGGGCAAGTCACTTAACCCCCATTGCCTAGCTCTTACCACTCTTCTGCCTTGGAACCAATATGCAGTATTGATTCTAAGACAGAAGGTAAAGGTTTAAAAAAAATTCTTTCCTTCTCACTCTGTCTTCTAGTTCTCACTGAGAAAGCTTCTCACTGATCAGTATGTCCCATCTCACTTTCTCCCATAATCCCCTGACTCACAGATCCAACCGGGAGAGATAGAATCCTCTTTGCTTCCTGTTGCTATCTCTATTACCCCCTCCCATTGCCATTTGGCAACCTCTCTTTTAAGTTCAGACTATCAAAATCTGTCAACTAATTTAGATCTCAATGGCTATTATCCATAACTCCTAGAACACATTTTTTCATTCTTCAAGGAATTCAGCATTTGGCTGAATTTGGTCTTTCTTTCCCTCACTTTTCCGCCATCGTACTGGGGTCTTCTCATGCATATTGGAGTTCCCTCAAATACTCCAACTTCTTAGTTCTTCAAATCTGTTCAGTTCATGCCCTGATACTCCATTTCATTCGCTAAACTCCCAAATGGTCATACTTTGATCTTGCCATTAAACACAATTTTTCTATTTCCCTGTTTATGGATTTCCGTCATATAAGTATAATCTTTTATCATTTTATCTTTTCAAGTGTTTCATGGTTCCTCACCCTATTATTCCTCTTTACCTCTCTCCATCTGTCCCTTCATTCTCTCCATCACTCAGTTCCTTCCCAGACCAAGATTCTTGCGCTGGTTGCCACCTCCTCCCTCCTCTGTCTTGACCCACTGGTGGTTGGCTCAACTCTGCATCATCCTCTCGTCTCACATCTCGTGCTCTCTATCCTACAACAGATAACAATATCCCAAACAGCAGCTCTTCACAAACATACACCATCTGCCTCCTTCCCTTCTACTCAAGTGCTGGAGAACATAAGGAAACAGTGATGACTGTGACCATTACAAAGTGAAGTTATCTGATCTCAAGATGAGAATCCTACTACTTCCAAACTCATTTGCTACGTTCCAGAGTAATTGTCCTAAAACTTCTCATATCTCTTCAGACCTCTCATGGTACTCATGGTTGTACCATCTCTTTCGAGGACATCTCTTCATGCTCCACAGAAAAAATTGATGTCATTTACCAAGTACTCCATTTTCTCTTCTTGGGCTTATTTTACATCACACAGTCGTCCTTTCCCCACCATCTGCTCTTCCTTCCTTTCTACTTGTCTTAGATGAAGAAGTGCCTCTTCTTGCTAAGGCCAGTCTTTGATCCTACCCCCTCCAGGCTTGCCTCCACTATCATCTTCACTCTCTCTCTTTCTCTCATCCTCAAACTTTTCCTATTATATGACTCTCTTCCTCTTAAGACTGACTCATACTGGTTGTGTGACTGAGTAAATTGCTTAACCTCTCAGTGTCCTAGGCAATTTTCTATAAAGTAAGTTGCAGAGTTGGTGTCACTAGCCTTGGTTGGTAGTGGGTGTTTCTTCACCCAATGAAATCCCGAGTCCATTCCCTATCCGTATATATAACTCTAACCTCCTATGAACCCCAGTTCTATACCAGCAGTTTAAACACCCAAAACCAAATGCCCCCATGGCATCTCAAACTCAACATGTCCAAAACAGGGAACTCAATATCCTTTCCCAGAATCCTCCTCTCTTCGGAATTGTCTTATTTTGGGTGATGGCAGCATCCAAGGTCACAACTTCAGTGTTATCTTCAAATCGCCACTTTCTCACTCACTCTACAATTGAATCTTTTATGAAATCTTGCTGTTTTCACCTTCACAACATCTCTTATATTTGCCCCCTCCCATAGCCACCTTCTAGTTCAATACTTCATTACCTCTCTTCTGAAATATTGCAGTAGTTTTTTAATTGGACTTGATGCCTAATTTCTTACTCCACTCAAATTCATCCTCTGTTGAGCTGCCAAAGCAAATTTCCTTAGGCATAGGTCTGCTTTTCAACCTTTTCTCACCAAGTAAAGAAGTAAATAATAAAGAAATAAAAGTAATAAATGCCAGTAATGCCCCTTTACTTCCATTATCAAACATGAAGGCCTCTTCTTGGCTTTTAAACCTCTTGAAAGTCCTTTTGGAAGGTCCCAGTCTTTTTATACTTTTTGTTGTTCAGTTGTATCTGACTCTTTGTGGCTCCACTTGATAGAGATCCTGGAGTAGTTTACCATTTCCTTCTCCAGCTCATTTTACAGATGAAGAAATGGGTAAACAGGGTTAAGGGACTTGCTCAGGGTCACATAGCTAGACTAAGACCTAAGTTATCTGTGTCAAAGGCCACATTTGAACTCCTGAAGATGAGTCTTCCTGACTTCAGGTCTAGCACTCTATCCACTGTGTCACCTCGATGCCCCTTCTTACACTTTATTCCCCTCCATATACTCTACAGTTCAGCTCCATCTCCCATCTCCATGTCTTTGCAGCAGCTTTCCCTCTTGCCTGGAAAGTACCCCATTCTCATCTTTAAGTTCTTTGTTTCCTTGACTTTCTTCGGGACTCAGCTCAAGTCTCACCTTCTTCAGGAGACCTTTCTTAGTCTCCCAGCTTCCTTCCTCTTTGAAATAATCTTTTATCCACTCTCTATAGATTTTATATCTACCTATTTATTTTCTCGCTCATTTCCTTCATAGAATATGAGCTCCTTGAGGCAGGGGACTGGTTTTGCCTTTTGTGAGTTCCTGGCACTAAGCCCAGATTCTAGCATGTTTAAACTCTCAAATGAATGCTTGTTGAATAACTTTGTGCATATACAGTAGCCATCATTCATTGATTCAACAAATACTTATTGTTGGATGTACCAGCACTGAGTCCTCAGGACCAGTTTTAGTTAGTAACTTTCTTTCCTCTCCTTTCTAAGAACTGCCTGGGTACAGAAAATTAAAGCTGCTTCTGAATTCTACATTGAAACTGAAAAAAAGAAGAGGGAAAAGGCATACTTAGGTAGGTAATATGCAGCAGCGAGCATAGTATTTTCTTTTACAGTCAGTTCCAGAGCTCCATCCTGGTTTAAAACAGAATCCTCGGGGCTACACGATACTGCCAGAATTTGAGAAGAGTAAAAAAGGTGCAATGAATCTGAGAGGATGTTGAATATGGGATAAAGATGGGTGGATTCATTCTGAAAACAAAAAGGATGGCTCATAGTTCTTTTTAGTAGGAGTGGAAAACTATTATTTTATGGGATAGAGAGTGGGCTCTGGGTCGAGGGAGATGGAGGAAAGAAAGTAGGATATAAAAATGTTAAATTGTAATACTTCACATCCTTTTCACCTCCCTATCACAGTGCGCTCCCAAAGAGCAACAGGTATCGGAAGGTTGATGGTGAACATTGTTGAAGGCATTGAATTAAAGCCCTGTTGGTCACATGGTAAGATCTTTTATTTTTTCTTTCTGTTAGCAGTTGTTATATGAGAAACTCATCTTTTCTCTCCATGTCTGTGTCCCCAGTACTCATAAAATGTCTATAACGTTTATTATGGCTACCATCCTGTCTGAAAGATAATAAAAATTCCAGTAGGTGGATAGCCCAAAATTATTATAAAGGTCAAAGTATGAAGAAAAGTAGGCAGATATTTTAAAATTGTATTACACTTCTACCTGTCATACTAAGTAGAAGGCATTGCACTAGGTACTGGTGTTCAGAGACAAAAACCAATATAATCCCCAACCCTGAGTCACTTGCTCCATTTTAGTGAGGGGACACAGCATGTAAGTAGATAAGTATAAATGCAAGATGATTTGGAGAATAAGAAAACTCTAAATGTTGGGAAGATTGGGGAAGATTATGTAGGAGGTGGTACCTGATTTAAGGCTTTTTTCTTTCCATATACATAAAATTTTATTTGTGTATCATCAAAACTATTTTTAAATAACTCATGTAATGATATTCCTCCTTTTTTTCTGGGCCATATGGGCCATACATGTATTATCTTGCAAAATAGACATCCATATTGGTTATTGTTGTCACAGATACAGATACAGATACAGAACCAAAATCCCCAAATAAAACTGTAAATACACTGATGTGAAAGATACACTTTGATTGGCATCTTCTACTCCAGAAGTCCTTCAGAATTGTCCCAGATCATTGAATTGCTGACAATAGCCAAGTTTTTCACAGTTGACCATCATACAATATTGTTGGTGCTGTGTACAGTCTTCTCCCAGTTGAGCTGAGGTTTTGAAGAAAGATTTTTGTTGGTTGTCCCTCATCCTGGAAATGCTCTTCTTTCTAGTTTCCTTGGCTTCTGTCTGATCTCAGTTAAAATCCTGCCTTCTACACATAGCCTTTCCTTTGCTAATCATTCCTGTTTATCCCATATGAATCTTGTTTGGCCATAATTGTTTATATGTTGTTTCCCTCATTGGACTGTGAGGTTCGGAAGAGCAGGGATTGGGTTTGCCTTTGTTTTTACCCCCTAGCACTTAGTATAGTAGGTGCTTAATAAATTATTATTGAGGGGCAGTTAGGTGGCTCAGTGGATAGAGAACCAGACTTTGAGACAGGAGGTCCTGGGTTCAAGTCTGAAGTCAAATACTTCCTAGCTTTGTGATGCTGGGCAAGTCACTTAACCCCAGTCACCTAGCCTTTATCCTCTTCTGTCTTAGAACTGATTCTAAGACTGAAGGTAAGGGTTTAAAAAAACTGATTATTGACTAATTGATTGATTGAAAGACAAGACTAAATGGGAAGCATATTCCAAGCTTATGGGACAATTTTTGCAAATGTATAGGGTAGAGAGAGATGTTTAGTATAGGAAAAATCAGGTTCTTCTATTTAGCTGAGTGTATGAAGAAGACTACTATAAAATAAAGTTGAAAAGATGGAAATGGAATGAATACGGAAATGGAAAATGTGGATGGGAAAGTACCAGACTGAGAAGAACCTTGAATGCCAAGATAAGGATTTTGTAATTTATTCTAAAGATGGTGGGAAACAGAAGAATGTTTAGAGGATAAGTGAATGACCTGGTAATGACCTGAGCCTTAGAAAGCTTATTTTGGAGTATGTGAAAGATGGATTTGGAAAACAGAGAGAATGAAGGGCATGCTGCATTCAAGCTTCTGTTGAGACATCTTGTTGGAATACGTTGAGACATCTTGTTGGAATAAACCATGTAGGGTTAGAGCTAAGAACAGTAGATCAACTTTTTGACTGACATTTGCTTTCTGAAGTAGAGCTGCTTGGCAGAAGTTAGTATTTTAGTTTATTTATTTGTTTTAGTTCATTAAAATGACATGGGGAAGGGGAATAATATTGCTGGCACCATAGCTATATTTATCTATAAAACTACACGTAAAACTATCTTGTTTGTCAAAAATGAGATAGTCATTTATTTTATTCCATCCAGGTAAGAGTAACCCCTATTGTGAAGTGACAATGGGCTCCCAGTGTCATATTACCAAGACGATACAGGACACGCTGAATCCTAAGTGGAATTCCAACTGCCAGTTCTTTATCAAGGACCTAGAGCAGGATGTTCTCTGCATAACGGTGTTTGAGAGGGACCAGTTCTCCCCTGACGGTGAGTATAAATCAGCCTACAAACTGAATATAAGCTCCTCCTTCCCTTGGCACTCTTTCCATTTCTAAAAACCTGACTTTGCCCTGAAGTACCTAGACCTTCAAACATCATGGATTTTGTTTTGGAGAGAAGGGACGACCAAAGGGGAAGATGGCACAAGAGAAGAAATTGTCTAATGTGGGGCTTCTCAAATGTTACCCAAGTAACTCATTCACTTGCTCAACAAACCAGCTATATGAGGACTATACTTAGGAGCAGGATGGAGAGGTAAAGCATTGGCAGTCGGAACTCTCCGGGGGGTTGGGGGGGGGCGTAATCTGGAATTGCAATAGCTCAATCAACCAAAGGAGCTTATAAACTTCTATGATTGTACTATTGCATTCCTTTAGGTCTGAACAATGAACTTTCTTCCTCCCCTGTTAACATAAAGTTGGGACATTGGACAGTGTAGACGTTTGAAGTTATATATTGAAATGAATCAGGCTCTGCTTGGGTGCACTCTGTAAAAAAGAATTCAAAAGCTCAATGGATAAATGTGGAAGTAAGCCAGCCATTCTATTCTTCAAAGTAGTAGGTATCATCTCACTCTTATTAATGTGCACAAAGCAAATCAATTGGGTAATCTCATCTTGTGAAAAGATACATATATCTATATATATAGATATAGCAGATCTGGGTTGTATTTTTAAATAGAACTTGATCCCCACATAGGATGGATCCTGGATTGATGATAAGTTCAACTCCTAGGATTTGATGCATAGTCAATTTTTTGCCATCCCCTAAGATTTATTTTTTGTGTATTTGTTTTTTAAATGTCTTATGAAAACAGATTGTTTTGTTTTCTTAGCCAATATATTATCCTTCCTTTTTCCTGGATTTCTTAATCTAGTTACTTTGAAAGTTATGAGAATAAGGGTGTTTTTTTTTTGTTTTTTTTTTTACCATTTGCTTCTAATATTATTTTTTTGTTAGAATTTTTTTTCCTTTTCTACACACCACAGTACTATTTCTCTTCAGTTACTTTAGCTTAATCTTTCTTAAGGCATCTCTATTTCTGCTAACTCTCTTTCCCATCCCCCTTCCCATTTATTACACCTTTCCCTTTGGAGTTTTGCTCATGAATTCCTTTTCCCCTTCCCCATCTTTATTTGGCTACTTAATTCTTACTTTCTTGTTTCTCTTCTCAGTCTAGTAGATTTCCCTCTTTCTCTCCTCCCCTTTAACTAACCCTGCTCATTTTTAAAAATTTCATTTTTCATACCGCATCCCAGAGATAATTTTCTCACTCTCTTCATGGTCTGCCCTCCATTTCTGTGTACTTTAAATTGTCATTCTCTAGTTCATGTACCCTATAATTATCTAGTCTCTCTATTCCTCATAGAATCAAAACTTCTGAGGTATCCATTCTGGACTCTAGACAATTTTTGTTACTTTTTGTGCCTCAGTCCTGTTGCAATGTTAATTCCTCCCCTCTCCCCAACCCTACAAAGTTCATGATTATGTAGTCTACACCTAATCTATACCTTCTTTTTTGTCTCAAAATCTGTTCCCTGAGTCTCCCTCATTCTTCCAGATGCCAGTTGCCTAGGAGTTCCAATTACTCTCCTCCCAAAGGAGCCCCATGCCTCCCAGACAATAACCGGCACAAGGTCCATCTCTTTCTTCATGGAACATCTCTCTTCACCCATGGGAGCATTCTCTAGTAGAACGCTATCCCACCAGCAAAGCTAGAACTTTGTTTTCCCTCCCCCTTCCAATCTTTCTCCCTCCTTCTCACCCATTCCCCTGAAGGTTCTTCTCTTTCTGAAAGACCACAGGAGTCACCTTCCCTTCATGGTTAGCCTTCAAATTGACAAACACATCATACATTCTCTTCTCTCCCCTCTGCCCCACTTCTCCTTTGAGGCACCCTCCAATTTGGTAATATAGTCTTACACAAAACAGTGATTCACCTGTAGGATATCGCATGTCTTCACCTCTCGTCTCTTTGTGTACATTTAGAAAGAAGTCTTTTACTGGTCTCTACTGTTGCTCTGTTGGTATTGCTATAGTTGACTCTTGCATTTGTTCTGGGGTGTTTAGGAAGCAAATGATATCTTCAGGTCTGGTTGTCTTCCCAAGAATGTTTCAAACATCTCTTTATTACTGAATATCCTTTTTTTAAAATTTATGTTTAAGCTCATATTTGCATGGTAGGTCATCCTAGGCTATATTCTGAGCTCCTTTGCCCTTTGAAACATTTTATTTCATTCCCTTCCTGCATTTTCTGGTTGGTGAAGAACATTGCAATGCAGAACATCAAATTTCCTTTCTGGTCCTTTGTAGAGCTTGTTTCTGAATTGAATTGTTAAAGTTAACCACTATATGCCTTGGAGTTTGTAGTCTTGGAGTTTTGTATTTTTTTAAGTGATTTATGAATTCTTTTAATTGATATTTCATTTTCTGTTTTCAGAAATTCAAGGTACCTTCCTTCCTTCCTTCCTTCCTTCCTTCCTTCCTTCCTTCCTTCCTTCCTTCCTTCCTTCCTTCCTTCCTTCCTTCCTTCCTTCCTTCCTTCCTTCCTTCCTTCCTTCCTTCCTTCCTTCCTTCCTTCCTTCCTTCCTTCCTTCCTTCCTTTCTATTTTAGCAACAATTCTAAGACAGAAGGACAAAAAGTATGCAAACAGGGTTATGAATTGTCCAGGGTCACACAGCTAGGAAGTGACTTAGGCCATATTCGAAAAACTCCCAATTCCAGGCTTGGTTTTTTATCTACTTTGCTACCTAGCTACCTCTGGGCAGTTTTCTTATATTATTTCTTGCATTATGGTTCAGATTTTTTTTAACTTGTCATATTCTGGGAAACCTATAATCCTTAAATTGTCTCTATATATCCTGTCTTTGAGATCAGTATATTTTGTTTGCTTAGAGAAAATATTTCCCTGTAATTTTAGTTTTTTGTTTCTCTTCTTTTAGGGTCTTCTTCACTTCTAAAACCTGCATTCCCAATTATTTGTTCTTTCTTTTGTTTCTTCAGTGAGACTTGTTATGACAAATTCAAAGTTTTCTATTCTGCCTATTATTTTTCCTGTGTAGGACATAAATTCTACTCTCATGAGTCTCATTTCTCTTTTAAGTCACTTAGTAACAGTTTGCTGTGGTCACATATTCTCCTCACATTTCACAATCCCTGTTTCATTAAATTTTGAATTATTTCCTTTTGTTTTGTTTTATTCATTCATAAATACTTCCACTCATTTACTAGATCTAGAGGTCATATTTCCTTCTGTTGTGAATGTTTTCCTTGTAGGTTTATCTCCTTAAGTTCAAGGTCTTTGAGTTTTCTTCTTGTGATTTTTGGTCATTTCAGTCTTTTCCTTCTTAATTTTTCCCTATTGCTCACTTTCTGATGCCCTCCCTTTTGATGGTGGTTTTCTTGAGGCTATCTCTAATTTATTTTCTTTTTTCTTTTTTAGATTTAGTTTTCATTTTTTAAAAATTTCCCCATGGTAACATGATGTTTCTTGTTTCCATCCCCTTTTCCCTCCCCCCTCCTGGAGTTGACAAGCAATTTCATTGGGTTATATATATATTATCACTCAAAACCTATTTCCATATTATTCATTTTTGTAATAAGCTTTTAAAACCAAAACTCCAAATCATATACCCAAATAAACAAGTGATAAATCCTGTGTTTTCTTCTGCATTTCTACTCCCACAGTTCATCCTCTGAATGTGGATAGCATTCTTTACCATAAGTCCCTCAGAGTTGTCCTGGATCATTGCATTGCTTTTAGCAGTAAAGTCAGTCATACTTGATCATCTCACAATGTTTCAATTACTGTGTATGGCAGTCTTCTGGTTCTACTTAATTTACTCCACATTAATTCATGTAGTCTTTCCTAGAGATAGAAATGAAGCAGTTCATTATTCTTCATAGCATAACTCCATCACCATCATATACCACAGTTTGTTCAGCCATTCCCCAATTGATGGATACTCCCTCATTTTCCAATTTTTTGATACCACAAAAAGCACAGCTATAAATATTTTTGTATGAATTGAACCTTTCCCAGTTTTTAAATCTCTTGGGGATACAAACCCAGTAGTGGTATTGCTGGATCAAAGGACATTCATTCTTTTAAAGCCCTTTGGGCATAGTTCTTGGGGCTATCTCTTAAAGCATTTCAACCTCCTACCATGCTGGGCAACTCACAGTTCACTGGCCTTGGTTTCAACCCCAAATTACTTTTGGGTAGACAGAACTGGCCTAAGTTGACTCCAGACTCTTTTACTCAAGGTTAGTGGCCTGACACTCAGGTCCCCTTTTACCTCCCCAGTGTTACCTTGTCTCAGTCCCTCTGTTCCTCAGTTCTTTGGCCTAGAAATTCCGAGGGGTGACATTGCAACCATATCAGTTAGGATTTGGATCTCTAAAGCTCTGGGAGGAGAGAGGAAGAAGATTGGGGCTAGGCAGGTATCCTGAACCTTTCCTTCTATTCCTCCTTTCTCTTGCAGAAATCATTTGTAGTCCAGAGTACTGCCATAGTACTGGCCACAGAGGCTCCAGTGAACTTCCTTTGCCTGGAGCCCAAATCTCCACAGCAGTGGAAAGAGTGAGAGGGAGAACTGGGGTGACACATGGGATCAGTTGTCTAGTGCAGCCTTGTTGCCAGTAGCTTGGTGTAAGACCTAGAAACTGGAGGTCATGGGTTCAAATCTTGATTCAGACACTTCTGTGTGACCCTCAGCAAGTCATTTAACTCCCATTGCTTACATAGTATTGATTTTTTTCTTAAAACCCTTACCTTCCATCTTGGAATCAATACTATGTATTGGTTCCATGGCAGAAGAGTGCTAAGGGCTAGGCAATGGGGGTTAAGTGACTTGCCCAGGGTCACACAGCTAAGAAGTATCTGGTGCTAGA
The DNA here is from genome assembly GCF_027887165.1 of Monodelphis domestica. Lineage (NCBI taxonomy): Eukaryota > Metazoa > Chordata > Mammalia > Didelphimorphia > Didelphidae > Monodelphis > Monodelphis domestica. The sequence goes on along the minus strand of NC_077230.1, from coordinate 12,751,566 downwards.
TTTGAACCCAGGACCTCCAATCTCTAATCCTGACTCTGACCCATTTAGCTACCCCCTCCTACTATAATTCTTATTGCAAAGGCTTTCTTCTATAATTCACAAATGGGGAGAAATGATCTTTCCCCTGTCCAATGAACACACTCCTGGCTCTTACAAAGGATATTTGAAAGGACATTTCTTATAGTTTAGACCCATTTGAACTAATTGAGGCAGTAAGATGGCAGAATATTTAGAGTGCTGAGCCTGGAGCCAGGAAGACCCAAGTTCAAATCCAACCTCAGATACTTACTAATTGTCTGATCTTAGGAAAGTCATTTAGTTCCTGTCTGACTCCATTTTCTTAGCAGAAAAGTGGGGATAATAATAGCACCTATTTCACAGAATTGTTTTGAAGATCAAAAAACCCAATATTAATATAGTTGTGTCTCTTTGGCCACTGCTTTGTGTTCATGGATTCCGTTACCCATGGTTAACTATGGAAAAACAAAAAATTGAAAAATTTGGAAAACTTTGGAAAATAAACAAACAGTTCAGGAGCTTCAACCTACTTGCCAAATGAGTAGAAGCTACAACATGGTGATTTCTGCCAGCCCAGTACATGTCTCCTCTCCTTTTGTCCCCATACCCATATCCCCTTGAAAAACTTTCTTATGGTCTACCTCTAGTGTTCTCACTGAACACATTGTGTTATGGCCTTGCCTTTGTTTAAGAAAGCCCTAATTGGGGACAACTGGGTGGGTCAATGGATTGGGAGCCAGGCCTAGAGATGGGAGGTCCTGGGTTCAAATCTGTTCTCAGATATTTTCTAGCTGTGTGACCCTGGGCAAGTCACTAACCCCCATTGCCTAGCCCTTTCCCCTTTTCTGGCTTGGAACATAAATATATATTGATACTAAGACAGAAGGTAAGGGTTAAAAAAAAGATCATGTAGTTGATTAGTGGTGAAAGGAGTAGAATTCAGGACTCCTTCCTCCCAGTCTAGAGTTTTTCTCCACTGCCTCAGGAAAGGGACAAACAAAACCTATAGATATTCTAAATTGTTAAGTAAAATCATGGAGATATTTTGTTTCACATTCACATTGGGAAATAGTGATACATTTTCTTATCTTTTTTCATTCCAGATTTTTTGGGTCGGACAGAAATTCGTGTGGCCGACATCAAGAAAGACCAGGGGTCCAAGGGGCCAGTTACCAAATGCCTCCTCCTACATGAAGTTCCAACAGGAGAGATTGTTGTCCGACTAGATCTCCAGCTTTTTGATGAACCCTAGTGGGGCACGGCTCCCACTGTAGCCTTCCCATCCTGGCACTAGAGCCCTACAGAAACTGTCTGGAATTTGGTATTATTTTTCTAAGTAGCCATTGCTCTTCATTCATCTATAAAGTAATGGGGTCAAATTAGGGGCGAGGGGCTCCCTGAGCTTTTACGATGACCTTTTGACAATCTCTCAAAGTGAACAATCCTAATTTGTGAGGCAAATCTGTGTTTCCACACGTAGGCTTTCGCTCTCGTTTCTTGGGTTTCTGAAATTCTCAAACCAGAGCCAAAACTGATTCCTGTTCAGAAAAACGTCTGACCTGTCCTATCATTGGCCCCGCTTGTTTTCTTTACTGTCTAGTGCAACATCTCTGTTCTTGGAAGACTGCGTAACTCTTCCTTTGTCTGCCACCTTGTAGCCCCAATGCCTAGGCTCTTTGACAATGACTTCAGTCCCTTGTCCCTGGTGTAGAGACAGATTGTGCGTGGAGACCATCGAGGGCGTGAGGTCTCCAGCCCCTTCAGAAGAAAGTCTGCACAGTTCTCATCTGGAATGCTGACGTGTGACCATTTGGCATAGACGGTCTTCTGAACGTGCCATAGAATTGGGCTTTTAAGAGCTAGTTGAGCCGAAGAATCCTGCTGTTGTTTCCTTGCTACTCTAGTTAGAGGGGAATAGACAGAACAGCAGTTAATGGGTAAAAAGAAATCATTCAACTGTCACGCAGTTGGGGAGAGATTGTTAGCATGTTTGAAAATGGCCTTTTCAAAAAGTCTCACTATGAATTTAGCAAAATCACTCCCAGCTACTGTCATTGGTCTGTTGAAACCCTACTTGTGTGAACACTGATTGTACTGTAATGGCCAACAGTGCTGGAAAAAATCCCAAACTGATCGACCCAGAGATATTGTAGCATTTATTTCATGACGAAGGCCATCTACTGAGGACCAGTCATAAGCCTGTTTGGTGTTTGAATGTGTCTGACCTTGAATGTGAGGAAAAATGGAAGCAGCTGTTCTTGGGGTCCTGACCAAGAAACATATCTGGGCTGCCAGGCATCTTTCCGAAAGTCTAAAAGAAGGAGAAGGCGGCCAAAGGGAAAGGATGGAGTAGAACAAAGGGGAGAAAATCCATTCTTTTTGTGAGGCAGAGAGGAAAACAGATTCACAGAGATTCTCTATCCCAACTGCCAAGGACGAGAGGGCATCTACTCCCAGAAGAAAAAGTGGATGCGTGACGAGCGCTAAGCTGTGAAGCAAAGCGGTATTCTGGGGAGGTCTCTGCTCTCTTGCTTAAAGGCCAGGGATTCCGGTGGTATTTAGGCAATCACTTTGTTTCCTAGTTGGAAGGGGTGGGTTGTTTTTGTTCGCATGTTGGTTAGTTAAGAGTTCACGTAAACCCTGATCTCTGTAGGCTGTATGGTTCTTGCATGTTCTCTCTGGTAGTGATTTGTCTCTTTCCTATATTCGGTGGTGTTCTTTCTGCTATGGATCTTTACGATGTAGATTAGGATTGTGGAGAAATCTTTTTAAGTGCTAGGTAGGCTATGGTGTAGACTCTGTACATCGTGGTGTGATTTCCTGTAAGGGCACTGTTTTGTTTCAAGAAATGAAAACAAATTGTACTATGTTGGAAGAACAACAAAGTTTACATTTCATACTTCGAAGAAACATTTTATTATTTATTTATTAAAGATAGTGTAAAATTTTGTATCAGAAATAAGAGACATAAGTATTTTTTGAACCTGAGATACAATCTTTAGTTAGAAACATTCAACGGAGCAAGGTTAGACCTAGTTTTATCCCAGGAATGCATATGTCGACCACTTATTGACAGCAAACACTTTAAAATATCTTCAGTTTATATTTTTCAATGTTGTTGAGGAAATGTTTGGAACCAAATCTATAAACAGACATGAAACTCATGCTTTTGTACTTATCAGAGGACTGGCTTCAAATCTCACCTCTGACATCTGCTCCCTGTGTGACCTTGGACAAGTCACTCAACCTCCCTGGGCCTCAGTTTCCTCATCTGTAAAATGAGGGGTTTGGAATAGATGGCCTATGAGGTCCATACCAGCTTAAGATTTATGATCCTACTTTCTATATTATTACATTTTATTAAATTGAATGTTCCTGAAGTCTATAGTGTTGTGATAGGACAAAGCATTATTAAAACTATTCCTGTGGAGTTGTGTTGACCTGCTGTGTTCAGCTCTTCTTTACGTCCCTGTTTTCCCCCCGTTATCTTAAACGAACTAAATGTTGACTCTTTTGCATATATTCCCAGTGGCAGCATCTTATGTCCTTTTCGGATGTGCTATCACTCAGTGCAGATTCCAGAAGCAGAATCATGATACGTGAAAAACAAAAGATTAGTCCTTTATTCTGTCCGCAAGTGTCTAGTTTCCTTTGGATGCTCTTTTAGCCAAGGTCTAGATGTTGATGTTATTGTTGTTGTGTACCAGTATGATCTGCCCGACTATACTCTGTAGATGAATCAAGACGATGTTAAGAACTTGTCTGCACCCATCCGTGGAGGACGTCTCCAAGCCTTGTCCTCTTTCCAGGTGACAGATTTATAGGTGAATGGAGGTGGTTGGGGTCCCATCTCCTCGGTTTTCTCTTTCACTGTGGTCTCTTTAGCTCATATTCTTTGGGATAAAACATTATGTTTTCTTCCTTCCTGCTTATATTTGTTGTGATCCTCTCCCCCCCACCTGCACTACAGGTGATGAGTGACATGGGTGAATGCCTCAGTTGTTTGTTCTAAAACTAGATGAAAATCATCCCAGGATAGGGCTGGTCACAAGTTGCCAGTGTTTGCCTCAATTTGGGAAATCCTCTTCCTTTTCACTTTGGGATGGACTTGCTTTCAATTTAACACTTGGTTTGTTCTTGGTTTTGTTTTTGTATCACCACCAGATATCTAATAAAAAGAATAACACATAGTAGGTGCTATTGAATTGAATCACTTCAAAAATGTCACTTGTTTTTTATTTAGTGTTAGCATTTATGTGCTATAAATTCCTCAACATTCCTTTAAGATAAGTCTGCACATTTGTGTTATGCATCATACATATTAGATTTTTAAAATTATTATACTTAAAAATCCCTTCCTTTTCTCCCCTGTTAAATTGAATGAGTAGACTAATTTCCTATCCAAAAATTTCCTTAGGGTTCTGCATCCTGCAAGGTGGAAAGAATGGGATGTTACTCTACCTCTCTTCATCCCCAAAGTGATGCTTTTTGTACCATGGACCAAAAAAACGACATCGATTTAGTGTGAAGTCTTTGTCTTCACCATTACACGAAGAACTTTGTGGCAGACGTTGACAACAGACTTTGGTAGCTAGTGTTTTGCTACATCAGTGCTCCCAGGAGGAAGAAAAGCAAACCCATATCCACCTTCAAGTGCCATTTGCCTTGCTAACATCATTTCCCCTGGTATCTGGAGAGAGTGCCCGCCTGATGTCCTAGCCAGCTGAAGGGCTGTCTTGTATATTTCCAATCCAGTCCAACCTCAAAGCATCTCGGGATCAGGCAAGGCTGAGGGAGTGTCCTGAAGATCAACAGTTTGATGAATATCAAGTATACTTCCTGGGTTTAATAGTCCAAAGTAACTTGGGGAGCCCTCAAGGTATAAGTCCAATAACTAATTCCCCTAGCCTTAACAGTGGATTTGACTATTTCGAGTTTGCAAACAGCAGTAAAACTTCATAGGATTTTTATCATCTTCCCTCTGCCCTTCTTTTTTTGACATAAAAAAATCTTACCTTCTGTCTTAGTATCAGTTCTAAGACAGAAGAGTGGCAAGGGCTGGGCAATGGGGGTTAAGTGACTTACCCAGGGTCATACAGCTGGGAAGTGTCTGAGGCCAAATTTGAGCCCAGGTCCTCTCCACGCTGGGCCTGGCACTCTACCCACTGTGCTACCTAACTGTCCTTTCTTTTTGACAGTTTATAGCATGAGTACTTAAAGTATAAAAATAGTTTTCCCTCTTACCCTATTGAATAGCATCAGTTTGGAGGTTTATTTTTTGGAGGTGATTTCAGTGTTGAAGATTACTCCCAGTGAAGGGAGGGAACAAGAAGAAAATGGGGGGGGGGGGGATCCAATTCCCATTTCATTAGCATTTCCTAGATTAAGGAGTTAATACTTTGTGCAACCCTGCCTCACTTAAATTCAGTTCATGCACAAGTCAAGACATCAGCCAATGGTCCTTTGCAAAAATGAAGAATGAATAGCAATAGTAGTGAATAGGGGAAGAGTCAGTGTGCTGGGACTCACCATGGAGAAGGCCAAGTCTGAGAGGAGATCTTTAAGCCTGAGAATATCAGAGGGTTCTTGCTCAGGACTGTTTACCGGTGTTGAGCATCTGCCCAGGGTCCTTTTGGACTTAAAGACTGTTTAGATTAGAAAGAGAAGTTAAACCAGGAAGGATTGGAATAAACAAATGAGGAAACTCTAGAGCAGTGTTTTCAGCTGCCTAATTAGGGGCCGGTAGTAGTCTACAACCAATTGTGACTCATTTCCCCAATTTTCCCCCCCACAAGTCCATTCTTCTTAAAACATGTATACGTAAGAGCATTAATGGTCTTCTTTTCTGTTGGACTTGCTCCTCTCACCCTAAGTCACTCATTGTGGCTTTATTGGCATAGTCATTCTTGGGAGAGATGTGACTGGTTTGTAATCCGATTTAAGTAGAGAAACACTACTTTAGGACCACGTACAAGGAGAAGCCACCCATTAATGCCTTAGTGAACTGTGGGCCTTGTGGTTTTCTTTCTGGCTGGCACTCACCCAACTTGAGCTGAATTAGAGACACTCTGAGGTTGTACTGGATTAGAAAGATGTAAGAGGGAGCCTCAGCTGGCTAGGTCAGACTGGACCTGGCACTCCTGAATCCTGGGGGAAATGGTTTTTATTAAGGACTATATGCTAAATGGCATTTGAAGCTGCATACGCAGGGTTTACTTTCCCAATTTTTCTAATTTCATGTTTGTTTGTTCTTTTTTAAACTGGTAGAGAAAGGGAAGGGATGTCGAGGAAAAGACTTCCAAATGAGATGAGATCACGTGAATTGTCTCAGTAGTAAGAAAATATGGGCTATGCTTGTGGTTTTATAGGTAGGTGTGTGTGTGTATGTGTGTGTGTGTGTGTGTGTGTGTGTGTGTGTGTGTGTGTGTCCCACCTTTATTTAACTGACCTCTAGTGACCCTTTCTTTCTTCACCAGCTTTTAGGGGTCACAACATGGGCTTTATGGCAGACACTAGCACTTTATCATGGGCATCTGACTGTAACGGGTTAAGATGACTAGAGCCTTGGATGTTCAGGGCGGGCATTTGTCTTTATCCAGAACAGATTGCTTCTGAAGGGTAAGACCTTTTACTTGTTAAGGTAAGTCAAAGAAAGCCACAGTTGTTGATTAGCTAGCACAGCTTTCTGTTCTTTTTTTTCCTTCTGTGCTTTTAAGTTCTGGAGATCTTAGAGAGCGGCATCCTGAACCCAATGGGGCCCTCGGACACTGTGGTCTAAGTGCTTTCAGCTTTTACAGAGGGAGCTTACTAAAGCTGCCATCTCTTCTCTTTGCACACTGCGATCCCGAGATGCCCGCTCCTGGCTTTTGCCCAGTGAATCTTGTATATTATTGCTGTTTATTTTTCCACGAGGGTGCTTTGCAGCCATCACTGATGGATAAATAGATGGGATGGTCAGACTCTTTCCTTTGTCAATGAAGTGTCCCCTCAGAGTGCTGGGTTGGGCACATTGGAAGGTGGTGGCAATGAGGAGGTTGGTTCAGATAAGCCCTTTCTTATTTCTCAGCTGGTTACCTGATAGTTACTTTCCAAAGAGAGATGAGAAGGAATTGCTTCTCCAAAAGCATGATCCAAATGAGGAACTCAGAAGACTAGGGAAAATGAAAAAGCTTATATGTAGTCTTGGCTTGGCCTCAGTTTCCTTAGCTCTGTGGTGAGGAGTTAGGGTAGATCACCTCTTAAAAGTCTCCTCCAGTTCTAACAGTTTATAATTCTAAAATGCGCATTGAATACTAGCCGATTCTTTTGTCTGAAAATTGGGTATATATTAAGGCAGAAATGGGTATCCAACAGTTGCCTCCAGTCCCTTTTAGCCTAAATTATAGGAAGAGTAGGAATCACTGCTATATACACAATCAGTCCTTAGGGGCCTCCTGACACTGAACAGCTAATAGAAAAATTAGTAGCTTTGGGCTCAGAATAGCTGTGCTTAGTACTGGCTGTGTGACCTAGAGTGAGTCATTTCCCTGCTGTTGTCCCCAGCTTCTTCATTTGTAAAATGGGGATTGGAGTAGTTGTTCTCTAGATTTCCTTCTGCCCTAAATCCTCTGATCTATTCGCCAAGCATTTCTTATACATCTCTTTCCTCTATGCCCTTCATTCCTCTACCATTCCTTTCATTAGAGGCTACTTGCTAAAGGCTACCTTTTCCATGGGTAGTCTGGACTCCTCATTCCCTTCAGCTCCTTAGTTAATAATATTAAATGTTGTAAAGGTTCAACATATATTTAATTGAGCCACAAAATAATCTTTTGCCTGGACTTTAGAGATACTATTGTCTCTACAAGTAAGGAAATTGCAACTCTGAAAAATAGAACCTAAGGTGTTCCTGATTCCAAATCACCCAGTATGCACTACGCCACACTGGCTGTCTAGAAAAAATAGCAGTTAAGTAAGTGGGATCCATGATGCTCTAGTACAGGAGTTCTTAGCCTTTTTTATGTGTTATGGACCCCTTTGACAGTCTGGTGAAGCTTATGGATAACTTCTCAGAATACTGTTTTTAACTGAATCAAATAAAATATTTGGGAAGTACAAAGGACATTGATTGTATTGAAAAATAACTATCCAAATATGTCTAAAAAACATAATTTCACAGACCCCAAGTTAAGAACCTCTGGTCTAGAAATAGATGATCTTAGGGATGAATTACCTATAGATCTCCTTTGAAAGCTACAGCTGATCTGTGACCCTAATGAATCTATTTCTCATTATTTCCCAGACTACTTACTTTGTTCTTTTCTGGAAGAAAATGTATTGGTCTTTGACTTTAGGTGAAGTTGGCAGAAAACGATGCCAAGAGAGAACAAGAGTATACATTGATTGGTGGTTTAGCTTCATGATGTGGCATGAGGATATGGGCAAGTGACCTAGGAGTCTTCAATGGCTCATCTGTAAGATGATCTCTCAGGGCCTTCCCTCTAATGTCCTGTATTTCTCTGAAATAAGTCAGTCATTTTCTGAGAGTGATTGATGGCATGAGCACCACACCCTCCTCTTCTTGTGTACCTCTCCTTCCACCTGTGCCCTTTGGACGTTGGCCATTTACATGTGCCAAATGAAGATGTGAGGGAAGACGGGATGCTTACAACTTACTTTGGAAGAGATAATAAAAAGGAAGGAGACTTGTTTGAGCCACTGCCTCAGATGATACCCACTTATCCCACTTCCTCTCATCACATAACTACTGGCTCACCCTATAATCGGAATGTTACGGATTCATTTATTATCTTCAGCATTTGTGACAACAAAGTCTTGTTCAGGTGGAACGAAGCTCCTCTCTCTGTGTCTCTGTCTGTTTGTCTGCCTTTTGACTTTAGACTTGCTCTCATCTCTATTTAATCCTTCCTAGGGACACAGACACAGACACACAAAGGAGGATAAAATAACTGCTTTATTTCAAAGACATGCAAAATGCCACTCTTAAAAAAACAGGCTCAGTACAAGGTAAGCGACAGTCACTAGTTTTGTTCTCAGGGAACAGGAGCAGCTGCAACCATTGTGCATCATGCTTCATGTGGCTTCCACATAGTTCTGCTGGAGTTTTTTCCGAACCTTCATTCCTGGTTGGGGTGGTAGCAGCAGGAGCAGTAACAACACTGGGCAGCTTCCCAGCACAGCTGTCTCCTTTCCCTCTTTCCCAGAGGACCTCACATCCTCTCTCTCACCCTCCCTCCCAGTGCAACTTCCTCACTTCTCATTTCTTGGGAACTTCCATCTCTCCTTTCTTTAGAGGAGGAGAGAATGAAGACTGTCCCTTTTCAACCCTGCCACAGCCTCGATAGTCCTTGGGTCAGAAGGCACTGAGGATTTCTGTCCTGTTCTGTGGGCATATGTCTTGGCAGCTCATCAGTTCCTTAGAGAAAGCACTATGCAGGGACGAGTGGGGGAGAAGGCATCCTCTGTGGTGTTGGCTAAACATTCTGAAGCATCAATTATTTTCATCTGTAAAATGAGGGAGTTGGACTCGATGACCTCAAAGGACCATAAATCTGTGGATTACCTACCAGTAGGGACAACTAAAGAAGAGAAGCTTAGGGGAACTGTCTAATGTTTGTTCAAAGTCTACCCCGACAGAATGAAAAACCCATTCACTGACACCGGAGAATGGTGGCATCAGTCACAGAACAACAACGTTCATGGTGGAGAATAGGGAACTCAAATTAGTCATTTCAATGATACCCAACACTTAGCAGACAATTCCTCTCAGATGAACCTCTGATTCTTCATGCCATCACCGTTTTCTACAAATAATTGAACATTTCTTCTAGCTCCCATTCAGCTCCACCTTTTACAGAATATGGCAGTTCTCCTTTTTTATAGCACCGGCATTAGAAGGCAAGACAGCACCCACTGGATAGGACAACAAACAGTTATTACATAGTGCCATATGTAAGGCACCATGCTAAGCACTGCCCATACAAATAGGCCTGTCTTCTCCATTCTACTTCCATCTACATCACAAATGAGTTCTTTTTCAGCGTGTGTTCTGGGCTACATACTTTGGGGTACCCACAGCATAGCTTGTGTTGAGACAGATTTTAAAATGGGGGTGTCTAATATTGAATACAGGCTGAGGTGCTATCAGAATTTAAATTCTCAAAAATGTGATTTAGAGTAAACAGTGAACGTTCTTTGAGTCATGAAATCTCATCGGCAGGTAGCTTATTTATTTGAGAGTATCCAATTTTTAATGAAAATTGGCCAATAACCTGAATCCAGGTTTTCTCTCAATGCAGTGATAGGAACGGGAATGACTTCTGCTGGGAACTTTGATCGATATTTAGTTGTTTAAAATGGTGGGTATGAGGTGTTCTAAAGATACCTTCCCCATGAGTTGCTCTTCTCCCATTCCGTACATTTCTATCTTTTTTAAAATCTATCTTTTCATTCTTTCCATGTATAGGAACATTGAATTAGGTCAAAGGATTTCGAATAAAAAGGGACCTTAGAGATTATGTAATATGTCTTCCTTTGACTTACCTAAGGCCGAGGGCTCAAATACATGATCCACAACATTCCTGATTATAGTCAAAGCAGATCAAAATGTAATTGGGAAATATTTGACAAAAGAAATAAAAATGTAATAAAACAGATAATATCACATTTTTTAAAATTAAATTAAATTAAATTTATTATTATTATTTTTTTGAAACCCTTACCTTCCATCTTGGAGTCAATACTGTGTATTGGCTCCAAAGCAGAAGAGTGGTAAGGGCTAGGCAATGGGGGTCAAGTGACTTGCCCAGGGTCACACAGCTGGGAAGTGTCTGAGGCCATATTTGAACAATATCACATTTTAAAAGCAAGTTCATATGCTTGCTGCCTGCAGGAATTCTTACACCGCCTTAAATTCTATTTGAGTTTGACACCACTGGCCTATGGTCACACAGCAAGGAAGTGGCAGAGATGGACCTCCAACTCCTAGTCTAGCGGTTGTTTAATTTCATCTTGGGGAAAAGAAAGTATTATAGGAGGAGGCTTCAGTACTCACTCCTTTCAACTCTTAGAAAGATTCCAAAGTAGTACCACTGGGAAAGATACTTTGTCAATCCCACTATTGAATTTCCAGGGCTTCATATAGAAAAATTCAAGAAAAAAAAAGTGTTTTCAAACCCAGGAGCAAATCTCAAATGAAAGAACAAAAAGCCATCCAACCATAGGTTGGTGATGACAAGAAAAACAGATTTTCAAGTCTTAGAGTTGGAAAGAACCATAAAAGTAAAAAGTAAGACCCAGTGAAGTAAATCAACCTGCTTAAGGTTAAATAAATAGTGGCAAAACAAATACGAGAACCCTAATATCCTGATACCCAATCAGGTGTTCCTTCTGCTGTCAGATGTTGTATCTTATATTCACATCTATAAGGTAGATGTCATTGTACCTTTCTTCCTTTGCTTTATTCAGGGCAGAAACGTAGATACTTTTAGCTCCAGATTTCTGGGCAGAGAAACTGTGTTTAAACTCTCCTTTCCCTATACTTTGAGTTTGAGAGATTAGGCACCACAAACATTCCCTCACTCTACTCTGCAGATAAGCCAGACCAGAACAGAGCAGTCCCAACTATTAACCCCTCTCCCCTTCCAAGAACCATCCTGGGGTAGCGTTAGCTCCTTCCTCCCTCCCTCCAGTATTTTTTGGTGCCTTTCACTTCAGGGATTTAAGGAAATTAGTGGAAATGACTACAGTGTAATGAAGAAAGCCCACTGGGGTGTGATATGTGTGTGCTTGTGTATGAGCATGCCTGGCCGTGTGTCTTGGGGTGAGATTAGGGGAAGAGACTAGTCAAAATTTCTCCAAAAGAACAATATATTTTAGTGTACTTAACATGGGAAATGATTGGCACATATAATTAGCAAATTAACGGAATAAAGTTATCTATAGTTTCTCCCTTCTTTGGAAGAAAATATCTATTTATATTTCTAAATCGTCTCTTTGATCTTATGCCATCAGGGATTTCCTGGGAGGGAGGATTGCCCCTTTTGATTTCTCTTGTCTTGCAGGGACAGCAAGTTTTCTAGAGTTTCCTGGACAATACCAATGTCAGGAAAAGAAAGGACGTTTCCGTGAGGTTTGCAAAAGGAATATATTTTGTCATATTCTATATCCCAATTTTGAGTGAAGAAAATATGGTCACCATATTTCTAGGTATAGGAGGAGTTTGGAGCAGATGACCGCTTGAAAGCACAGTAATCATTTACCAGTAGGATTGGGGAGAATAAGGAGAGAAGTGTGGGGATGGATCAGCAATGGTCTGTGATATATATATATGAATATATGAAGCAGAGTTTTGTTTCTCAGTGACATGATTAACTCCCATCAATAACCATTCCTAGCCCTAAGCTGGATATGGAGGTGGTTCTACCCTACATGGGTGAGAGTGTACCAAAGTCATCACTTAGATGACTGTCTTGGATGAGAAACAGACCACCAGATCCCAGATGATCAAAAAACTCATTCTTGACATGTTCATTGTAGGAAGATGATTATGAAATGGATTAGGCCACATTTGTTACATTCTATATCCTCATTGGTGATCTATGGGAGAACATGGACAAGAATTGGTGAATATATGGGAGAACATGGACAAGAATTGGTGAATATATGGGAGAACATGGACAAGAACTGTAGAGAACAGGCAGATTCTATGTTGCAGCATTTGAGAGGTCATTAGATAGTGGAATTTGAGAGCTGGAAGGCACCTCAGGGGCCATCTCGTTCAAATCCCTTATTTTAGGTGTATGTTACCAACTCGGGAAGAAAAACACCCTACTGTATCTGTAGTCAATTCATCAAGCTCTAGAAAGTGGTCGCTCTTCAGAATGAGATGGTTTTGAGTCATATTTTCTCTGCTACATGTAGCCCTTCCAGTTATAACAAGTTGCATCTTTGACCCATTTGGTAGCTTTTGAAATCTTTGAAATTCTGTTTGTTTTAAGAATATTGGCTGAACTCTTACATATTTAGAAAAATAACCCACCTCACGTCTTAGAAGTCTATCTGGGAATAGAACATTTGTCAAGGTGAATCTTGATAGAGGGCCAAAACACAAGTTCTTAGTTTGTGTAACAGAATGAATCAACTGAGGCACCTCCACCTTAAATAAAACTGTAAGCTCCAAGCATTGTTTTTTCCATTCTTTCTTTTTTTCTGCTTAAATCCTTCAGAGAAAGATAATATTGTCACATGCCTGAGATCGTATATTGTAGCAACATCGACTTTTATAGAATTTTAAATGTTCATTTTTTCAGTCCCTAAATTACATACATATTCATGACATTTAAGAGTAGGTATTCAGGCAATAATAGCTTTTTAAATATTACTGATGTTTAAAGAAATGTTTTTTAAAGATACTTTGAAAGGTTGCTGTACACAGGAATAGCATTTGCTGTCACGTGGCAGTTCTAGCTCAGCCCTTGGAACATTCCCTAGTAGATAGCGAAGTTGGCCATCACCTCAATTGGCCTTCATGTAGTATAGTTTGCATTTATTTACGTAGATGTGTATGGGCGAAATTTGGTGAAAAAAATGCCTGTGTAAATTTGAGAGCTCCTAGTTGCTGCATTTCATACATTCTGTTTCCGGCCAACCAGAGGTATTTCGCACCTCTTCTACAGTGAATGAAAATGATTGTGGAAACTCACCTGTGTGTATATGGGGATATGTGTGTGACTAGATGTATATATCAGTATATAAAAGAGTCTATACTGTTAAATAATGCACAAAACTAATGGAAATATACTGTAGGTATCATATTTTACTTGTTCTTTAAGTACTTTCAAATGTGAATTGTCCTGGAGAGATTATTTTTCTGTATGTATATCAAAATATTTTTAGGATCTAATTTAAGTGCATTTAACTGTAGCAGACAAACCCCCACAATCTAATATATTCTGTGAGCATAAACTGCTTACCTAGATTCAGTTCAACTGAATTTGTTATATTTAAAAAAAAAAAAGGAAAACCTGTAGACTCCCCATATTAGTAGTAAGCATATATACACTTGCTAGCAAGCAATTCAAAGGGGTCATTTCTCTGGTTCCAGATTGGATTGAGAATAATTGGCTGGTACTCCACTAAGTTGGAAAGTAACCTATTGCTGAGCTAACAGAAGAGAATGCTCGTTTTATTAAATTATATGTCCAAAATGTGAATTTTTGGGACCTCTTATGAGGAAGGATAATAGCAATGCAGAGAGCTCTCTGTGACTACAAAGAAATGTAGTCCAGAAGGATCTAGCATTGCTCTCTAAGAGGACTTCACATAGATTAACAGTTTCTTAAGAACTCAGAACCAAGGACAAAATCTTAACTAGTCTCTGCCCTCTTTCCTTTAAACAGGACTCGTTCAGGCGAGCCAGGTTCAGGCTTGACATCTCTGAAAAATGTGGGGACTATTTTCAACTTCATCTTTAGTTACACAGCCAGTTGTCCCAAGTTAACTGAAAGTCTGAAGTATCTGGATTGATCCATTTCCATAGAGGCAAAGAGTATGACCTCCACAAAGCAGGTAGAGCAAAAATCCCACGATGCCTGTTTCTCTTTCAAGAGCAACAGACATGTCTTCATCTCTTGTCCTTCCCCCTACCTAGAAGAATAAAAGGGGCAGGTTCCCAAATTAGTCACTGGGCAACTCTCTTTGAGAGGGGGTATAGTCCACTGATGCTAAGGATGGAATTTTGTTGAATTTCTATAGTGTTAAGGACTGCTAGTGGTTTCTTTATATGCCACTGGAGAGCTTTGCTATCTGGAAGTGGGTACCAAATGGATTCTCAGTCTGCTGAGGTAAATAGCCAGAGGTAGCTTCTTATAGGTGTTTGAAGTTCCTCTCAGTAGTTTTCTTTGTCTTAATGCTGTAAACAGCCAGAGGAGTCTTCCCTTTTTCCTTAAAAAGGGGAAAATACCATTGTGTACCAGTACCAAGTGCTGATGAAATACTCAAAATGACTAGATAGCTGTTACACACTGCTGTCATATAGACTTGTCTGAGTTCCAGGGAAGCAGGGACAATCAAATTCAAAAGAGGCTGAGATGCAGATTTATTGCTCAAAGTTATGGCATACCTTGAGTATTCTGTAGGCTCATTATAATGTGGGAACAGCTGGTTGGTTTCAATTCTGAGGAAGGTATTGGCATTTTTTAAAGCAGCCACAAAATCAGTAGAACTTTTTATTCTTGTACACATGAAATTAAAAAAAAAAAAGAAACTCTTTAAATGTACTTGGATATTTGGTCTGCGGTTTATTGGTTTAAGTTCATGTAGTTTGTGAAAGGAATGAGAAAAGGCAGGACCTATTCTAGTGGATTGTGGGAAGGGGTTGTTTTTGTACAAAAAGGTTCTATCAGAGTTACCTTTCTGTATTGACAGAGGAAATTAATGGCACTACAAAGAAAGTCTACTCCTGTGCATTTTATTTCACACAGATGAGATTGTAGTTGTGCAAGTGAAATTATGCAAAAATAAACTTTTTCAAAAAATGACAATTCTTCTGCTTTCATTTTTTATAAACCCTAGAGTCAAAAACAAGTGGCTTTGGGACAAATATTTTGGAACTAATAAGAGTTTTTTTTAACCCAAGAAATGCTAAAATAGGTCTATAAAATGATGCATGCATCCATTTATCTATCAGACAAAGGTACAGAATCATGGTTGACTTCCAGACATGTTCAGAAGAGATTCATGGACTTTCCATTATTGCTATAAACAGAAACATGGGAAACTGGGAAATACTTTCTAATATGCCCCATTTAGCATTTTGACATCCATATTGCTACTCTATAGCCCTAAAAATCATTTTCTTATCTCTTCTATTAATATAACTAAAGGATTTGGACATAATTGGACTAATTTGTTTTAGCACACTTTTTTTTTTTTGATGTGGACAAAATGCAAGACAGGATAGTATAGTGGGAAGATCACTGCTCTTAGAGTCACTTGGGAGAGTTTGAAGTAGATCTGATACTGTTTAGCTGTATAACTATGGTCATCCCTCAAATATATAAAATGGAGTTACTACCAGACTACCAAGGTCACAAAGTTTGTGTGAAGAAAGCTCTTTGCAAACCTTAAAGGGTACATAAGGGATGTATGGTGTGTTTTGTTCAGGTAAGTTATATGTATCCACATGGGTTTTTTAGATGTGTTTTGTGGTGATTATTGGTTGTTGTCCTTCCTACTTGAAGAGGACCAAAATGATATCACAGCTTAAATTGCATTTAAGTGAGGCAGAGTTTGCACAAAGTTGTCAGTCTCACTCTCTCGACCAGAGTCATTGAAATCCTGGATGATTTCAGCTTTTCTTGATGTCTAACCAAGCTCTGAGAGCTTCATATGATTTGCTTCCAGTGCCTTTGGAACAAAATGTTGTCCTTCACCCCTTCCATTGTGGAAAGTCTTCACATGGAATTGGCCCAGTCATTCTGGAGGGCAATTTGGAGCTATGCCCAAAGGGCGCTAAAAGACTGTCTGCCCTTTGATCCAGCCAAAGCACTGCTGGGTTTGTACCCCAAAGAGATCATAAGGAAAAAGACTTGTACAAGAATATTCATAGCTGCGCTCTTTGTGGTGGCAAAATTGGAAAATGAAGGGATGCCCTTCAATTGGGGAATGGCTGAACACATTGTGGCATCTGTCGGTGATGGAATACTATTGTGCTCAAAGGAATAATAAAGTGGAGGAATTCCATGGAGACTGGAACAACCTCCAGGAGGTGATGCAGAGTGAGAGGAGCAGAACCAGGATACACTGTGGTACAGCCAAATGTAATGGACTTCTCCATTAGTGGCAATGCAGTGATCCAGGACAATCCAAAGGAATTTATGAGAAAGAGCGCTATCCACATCCAGAGAAAGAACTGTGAGAACAGAAACCAGGCTAAGAACTGTATTTACCCAACTTACATATTATTAGACTTGAAGAAGTCATGTTTAGGCTTAAACTTTTCTTCTGATCTTTTACATGGGAAGGAGTGCCCCTAAGCTATGGATCCAATCTTGACTACTTTTCTTACCAAAGGCCAGTTGCATAAACACACTCAACAAATAGCAAATAAGTCAGTTTATCTACGTTAAGAAACAAAAATCAGGGGGCAGCTGGAAGGCTCAGTGGATGGAGAGCCAGGCCCAGAGATGGGAAGTCCTGGGTTCAAATATGACCTCAGACACCTCCTAGCTGTGTGACTCTGGGCAAGTCATTTAACTCCCATTGCCTTGGAACCAATACACAGTATTGATTCCAAGATGGAAGGTAAGGGTTAAAAAAAAAAGAGAAAAATCAAAGAAGGTAAACAAGTAAGTATACACCAGCCTATATAAAGAAAAAATGAGCTTTCTCATTAGAAGCATCCAATCTTAGTTCAACCAAAAGACAGTTTCAGATTTCATCCCAGGGGAAATACTCCAAAGACTTTGGTACTCAGCTAGGGATAAGGACCTTGTTGAGATGCTGAGTTCTCTCTATGTGAGTCTCCCCCCTCCCCCCAAGTCTTTCTCTCCCTTTGAGGACTTAAAGAAAGTCTCATGTTTTATCTTGGAATCTTGAAGACCAGGATAGCTCTTGTCCCAAGTTTTCGCCATTCTCTCCTCATGCCAGAATGAAGTATTGAGTAACCAATCTCCAGCAATAAGGAGAATCTTTATGCAAGTCTTATACTTGGAGTCATATCTATATGCATTTACATCTGAACTATTAAAATGTTAAACTAATTATTGAACCCCAAACAGGAGCGGGCACCCAACTTGCCAGGAATGTATAAAAGGGCCACGTATTCTACATGTAAGTGGTCATGCATTCAGCCAACGAGATCTGGTGATTAGATCTTGCCATATCTGGGGGATTGTTCGCTGAAACACTCTGGGGCCTCATTTGCTTTTTAGTCAGAACAGATGGACCATTTCCTTAAATAATCTGGTGGTTTCTGAGTGCCACATGAATGCATCCTTGGTATGACGATATTTACTATAATGGTAAAGCAGCTGGTACGCACTTTCCAAGACTTTAGTCCAGCCTTCTATTAAAGTGGAGAGCCGCTCCAATCTAACCAATCTTTATTAAGCAACTGCTTCCCAGAAAATATTTTGCAGGAAATTAAAAATGACCTGCCTTGAAGGAGCTTATGATAATGACAGCCAAGTTTAAGAAATTTCACGATAATCATTTTTGAAAGTCCCAAGTCTGTGATCAGTAAGAAATGTACTCTCCAAGTGACTTCCACACGAGTCTTCTTTAGAAAGACAGCTTGAAGGGACTCAGTTTCCTTCAGGATTATTTCTAAAGGGGAAGCCGTAGTGCTTCAGAATTCTCCCCTCCCTCTCTGCAGAGGCAGGGCACTGTGGATGTGTATGTAACAGAACATAAAATGTCAAGCCTTTTTTTTTTATGTTGGTCTCCCCCAACCCCCTGCCCTACCCTACCCTTTTGGTTCTTTATTGAAAAGCATGTAAAGGTAAAGGGGAAGAATATTGGGAAATGCAGATTGTATAAAAATAAAGGGTATTAAAATGTGTTTAAAATTTTTTAAATAGAATTCAAGCTTAGGAATGAAACTATACTGTTGTTTTGCCCTTTAAATTTTAGCAAGATAAAATTGTTTTCTTTTCTAGAAATAGAAATTTTCTTTTTTAGAAATAATTTGGTTCTTTTGTCGAACAAATATTTTAACCGAGTAGGAACTCATGCTTAGTGAAAGGCTGCAAAGTTGAGGTCAGATTTTATTTTTTGAAGAGACCCATCATCTTACTCCTCCCCTTGGAATAATGAGTTTTCATAGGGTAGAACTGCTTTTTTTCTGATCACAGAGCCCCAAGCAGACAGCTCAAATGCCCTCTCTTCAACTACGTGCCTTTTCAAGCACTTGGATTTCTCTCTTCAAATTTCTCAACTCACTTTTCCCAGGTATTACTTAAATGGTCTACATATACGATAGCAGGAAACAAGATTGTGCTGGTAAATGCTTAACAACTGACTCTCCAAAATGGAAAAAAAAAAAGCATTCGCCTGACATTTTTAAGTTCAATCGGCATCTCGAGCATCTTTTCCATCTTTTTCATCCACAAAGCAGTCCAATTTGTAGTTTGCCGATTTGTGAGGTTTGCCCGTTTCTGCTCACGCTGATGATTCTTAGGGGCGATTCAAAGTCTCTCCAGCAGCACCCTTGGGTGTGGGTCAGAGCCTGTCAGTTTGCTTCCATTTCATTTCCTGGGTTCATGCCTTTGTGTACTTCTGTTCTTCATACACCTCGTGGACCATCGTACATCCGTCACCTGCACACACATCGGTGATTTTGTGCGGAGGGCGCTCTCCAATGACGTCATCTTGCCGCGAGATCAGGGGACCAAAGGAGGCGGCTTAGTAGCGCTAATGGTTTAACGCCTTCCCGGGTGACGTTTTCAGCTTACATCTGGCTTGAATTTTGCGCCGGAGGCAGAGGGACTCCCCTATCTGGCTCTATGAACGTGGGCGGGCGCGCCTCGCTTGTTCTTTTTCTATCTCGTGGGTAAATGGCGGCTGAATGGGTGAAGCGGCCCAGATCTGCGCAGACATGGAAGAATCAGAGTCGGGAAAATGGCCAAGTTTTAAACCCATCGGCCTCAAGCTTCTTGACATCAAGAGCTCTCTTCAAAGGCAGCGCCGTGGGACGCGAAGGTCCCCTTACAAAGGGAAACTGAGGCTCCTCCCCTCCAAGGCTGCTCAAGAAGCGCATCAAGTGCGGGAACTCCCCAGGACCCCACGCGGTGCCACTGGACTGAGATGACGTCATCCTTTGAAATAGACACTTCCCAACGCGTTTTCCGGAGTCACTTCTCGTACGCCGTGAGGGTTGCATTGACGGGGTGTTGACGCGTCTGGTCATTCCTACTGAAATCCCGATTTCCCCGGGGAGGTGAGCAGCCCCGACCTGGGCGAGGAGCCTGCTGGGCGCCAGGCACCCACACGACAGGGCCCTTGAGGGTCTGCTCTTGACTCGGCTCTCCTCGCTGCCCATGTTCGCAGTGCGGGCACCGGGGACCCTGCGGGGGCGGATCGAGTCCACACGCTGACAGCCATCCCAAGCCAGACGGATCCACAAGCTTTTTGGATCCCGCCATCTTCCAGGCGCCAATAGACTTGGATCAATAGTTTTGACTCTTCAGGCCTCTCGTTTTTGGGTCGTTTTTGCCTATAACAAGGTTTTAATGCGTAGCTGTGAGTGGCAGATATTTTAAAGACTGATCTTGTCATCCCCCTTTTTAAAAAACCCTCCCCTTCTGTCTTGGAGTCAATACGGTGATTGGCTCCCAGGCAGAAGAGTGGGAAGGGCTAGGCCATGGAGGTCAAGTGACTTGCCCAGGGTCACACAGCTGGGAAGTGTCTGAGGCCACATTTGAGCCCAGTTCCTCCACCTCCGGGCCTGGCGCTCTGTCCACTGAACCACCCAGCTGCCCCCTCCCAATTTCTTGAATTTTCAGTAGCCTGCATTGGACCCTGTTAGGCATCTTTCAGGTTTTGGCTCGAGGCACCAGGGGCAAGAGCTGGGTTCAGATTTGATCTGTGGATAAGTCGGGTTTGCTCATTTGTAGACTAGGCAGCAAACAAGAACTTAAGCACCTGCTACCTGCCAGGTGCTCTCCAATGACCTGTTTCTCACAGGCAGATATTATTACCTCCATTTGACAGCGAAGTTGACAGGTGCAATGACTTGCCCAGGGTCACATAGCCGGTGTAGGAAGCTGAATTTGAACTTCGATTTTCCTGACTCCTAGCCCTAATCCTCCATCCAAGCTATTTCCCTGAGGCTGTTGGGGGGATAAAATGAGATATTGGTAAACACTCTGTAAACCATAAGATACTAAATAAGTGCTGGTTTTTAGGCCTAATTTGGCTGTTTTGTAATAAATGTGTTCTTGGCTTTTAAAAACCAGTTAAGCCTGACCGTAGGCACGGGGAGGATTTGATTGACCCTTGGAGGGTGCTCTTTGATAGCTAGAAATGTGCATTTCTCTAATGTCCATCCATAGAATCACAGAACTCAAAAAAGGCCATCTGGCCAAGGACAGATGCTCAGCCGGCTGTGGGAAGGGATGGGTGCTGCCAGCCTGGGGCACCCCAGCGGCCAAGCCCGAGGAGGACCATCCGGTGTGAGGTCCCCAAAGGAGCCGGGGCCAAGAGAGGAGGAGGAGCTTAGGCTTGAGAAGCCGGAGGGACGGGGCTGCTCTTTTGGCTTCTGCACCCATCTCTGGGCTGGTGCTTTACCTTGTCTCTGGATCTCTGGCAAGCAGAGGCTCAGGTGGCACTGGAGGACTAGATTTATTTTATCCAAAGTTGGGGATCACATGGGTCAGTGGGACCATGATTGGGAAAGGAGATTCTGAAAGATCACCCCAGTGCAAATATTAATAAGGAAACGGGTCTTGATAGATGGCACATGTTACACCCAGTGGAACTGCGTGCCAGATATGGGAGGGGGATGAGGAGGGGAGGGAAAGAACATGAGTCTTGTATCCAGGGAAACTTCTTCTAAATCATCTAATAAAATAAATTAGAAAATCCCTTTTCCTTTTCTCTCCTTCTTTACCAATAAATGCTTTTTTAATTTATCAGTTATGTAATTGCAAATCTTGTGCCTTTGAACCACATTTCCCAGGAGCCCACTGACTTCCTAGTGCTATGTGCTGACAGACAGGAGAATAAATGGGGTGGTCTTCTGTGGCTAGCCCTCTTTGCTTCCTGTGGGCAACTGTGGTGGAACGGGCTGTTTGAGCAGGTAGATTAGCCACGGGCAGGTGGTTTTATTTGGCTACCTTTTTATTTTGTTACTTCTAGTGATTATTAATAAAACGTATATCATTGGAATGATTGCAATTTTAATTTTTACACAGCCTGGGGTCCCTAGAAGCACATACACATCTAATTGCTGCTATTACAAAATGAAAACTAATCAAAATTCCTCAGCCCACATATTTGCATGCCCATTTATATGAGCAAAAAAGTATGGGTTTGTCACAGAGTTCAAACCAAAGCCCCTTGACTCCAAATCCATTGCTTTTTCCATCTATGATTTCATAAATTGCATCTCATCCAATAATAAAAATCCATCTTACCTTTGCATCCATGCCCTTCCATTAATGTTCTTCACGGGCCCACTCAACATACTTTAGACTTTCCTTGCTTTCAAAATACCAATAAAAAGCTGCCCCCTAAGGTATCCGTTATGCGATGCATTCATAGTCCTGTGTGTGCCTCTTAACAAGTACCCTGGACCTCTCCACTACCCTTCAGTGGATCCTTAATATCACTTAACACGGGCGCTAAAAATTTGAGATGAAAATATGCAACTCCTTCATTGCTTTCATGGGAGGTTGAGGAAGGCAGAGGGAGAACATAATTACAGGAATGGAGTATTTCACACTGTCATATTTGGCTGATGTATTAATTTCTTTTTCTGAACTGTCTCCCCCTCTCCTGTTTTAAAAAACTGCTACAGGGAATAGTTCTGGAGAGAAGGATGAAAAAGATGAGATATGTAGGAATGGAGGTGATACAAACAATTTTAAAGCAGCCAAATTAGAAAAAACAAAGATCATTAAAATAACTTCATGATTTCCTAAAAGAAATCCAGTCTGTTCTGTTCCTATTCAATTCTGGATCCAACTGATTGTCCATTTGCAATTCCTCTCTTTAGCCTATAAACTTATGCTTCTAAGATGAAACAACTAAATTTGGCACATTTAAATGAGTGGTGAAATCCTTGGAGGAAGTATTCCCTGTATTTGTAGTTATGTAGCTATCTTGGACACTAGAGTTAAGAAAACAGAACTGAGTAGTTGAGACAATTTTATATCATAGATAGAGCTTTGTGACAAAAATCTAGGCAATTTTCATTTACAAAACAGTGAGCATTTTTTGGGGGGTCTTGTTTGTTAAATGAATTGGTTTATGTAACATAGTATAACAGGATAGTTCCAGATTATTGGAATTTCATATTTCAACTACATTAACACAATGAAAAATTTTAAGTACTTTATTGTTTCCACAAATTTTAGAAGTTCCATCAACGAAGTGTGGAAAAACATTACTTTTAAACAGCTTCCCTCATAATCCTGCTTAGCTTCTGGATCTTGGTTCTTGCAGACATATCCACATATTTCTCTCCTATACGAACAATCATTCCTCCCATGATTGAAGGATCAGTCTGAAAAGAGAATTAGTCATATTAAAAACATAGAAAAAGGTAAATGATTGGCCTTATTCTATTGATCAGTTGAAATAATGGATCTGTAAGTACTGTGAGAAGCACTAAATGAAAATGTGAAACAATATCTAAAAATGTACATTATTATTAGGATAGAGAAATTATTTGCCTGGGGAAAAAACGCTAATCTTTATAAGGAAACTTGAGAATATTTGGATTTGAAAGATAATCAGGGTTGTGTGTTGTGTGTTTTTTAAGGGAAGCACTATAATTAAATAGATCAACAAATTTTATTTTTAATTAAAATTTCTCTATCATTTTTGTCAGCTTCAATTGGCTTGAGGGAAAAAATGATAAATTAAAACCTACCTTGGCTTCCATTTTCAGGACTTGACCTTTACGTAGGAAGCTGTTCAGGACTGCTTCTAATTCTGAAAGAGTTGCGCTATCTAAAGCCTAAGATGAACAAAATGAAAAAAAAAAATAGTTCTTTAAAAAATTAGACAAAATGAAAACAAAAGATAGAATTTTATAATCTTAAAATATAGCAGGAGTCAGAAGAAAAAAGAACAACTTTCCATCGTCAAAACCTGCCACACAATATCAACATCTGATTCAAATGTTCTACTGTGTATAGACTGAAGTACAAACGGTTGTTCTAAACTTAATTAACTCTTTATGGTCATCTAGGAAACATTAAAGTGAGGAGCCCAGCCACTAAAAGGTAAAAAGCTGTTTTCACAACTTATATAACATGTGAAATTTAGAATCCACAAATGTAATTAATTCATCTACTGTTACTCATGGAGAGGCAGCTATACCTATGGATAGAAAGCATACTGCTCAGTAGAAAGGCAGGAATATAATTGGGGGAAGAGGGGACACAGCTAGGTGGCTCAGTGGGTTGAGAGCCGGGCCCAGATAGGAGGTCCTGGGTTCAAATTTGGATTTGGACACTTCCTAGTTGTGTGACCCTGGGCGAGTCATTTGATTGCCTAGCCCTTACCCTTCTTCTGCCTTAGAACCAGTACATAGTATTGATTTTAAGAAGGAAGGTAGGGTTAAAAAAAAAGGTGCTCTTTTGTCAGAAGGCTTTACTTAAACATTTTTCTTTACTGAGAGGAGCTTACTGATATGAGGAGGGGGTACAGGAGAGCAGGTACAGCGAAAAGGGGGAAATACAGCATCATCAGAATTATAGCCTAGCACACCGGTTATTATATCAACTTTTTATTCCTTCTGGAAAAAAAAAGCCGAGTTCACAATGCAACAGTATAAAAACAAAAACAAACCAACTCCCAAACCGTTTTCCTATAAGGTCTTAAATAGGAGATGAGCGCATCAATATTGCGTGGATAGTGAGTGGTCCAAAGTCCACTGTAACAAGCTAAAAGCCTTAATTGGCTACTAACTCAATCCATTTCCATCGCAAAAGATTTTGCCAAACCATTACTGTGAATTTGAAAACTATCTCGTGCCACTCCTGCTTTATGCTGCCTTATCTCCTCAGAACTTCACAACAATCCTCTGGGGAAGACACAAATATTAACCCAATTTTACAGACGAGAAAACGGAAACAAAGGGGAAATAAACGTGCTCATAACCACATAGCCACAGGATTCATCCGAAGGTTCAGACAGAAGGTAAATCAACCATTACACAAACTTTAAAGCATATGAATAAATGTCTGAGGATTTCAAATCCCAGCACTTAGTCCATGGGACCACAACGCCTCTTTTCATGAACAAGTGTGAGCTTACCTTAGATTCTTAATAAAACCCCACAATGTTATAATTTACCTTAAAGTGGGCCATACGCTACCTAGAATTATTGGTGGTTTCCCATATTTTGGGGTTTAGAAGAGGGAAGGATAAAAACCTCATTCTACAATATTCGGGGCTTCTGTAACAATAACATTTCACGATTTTTGACAGTTGGTTAGCTCAGTAGGGTAAAAAGCTAGAAAGGCACCCATTAATCACCAGAAATGTTTAAAACCAGCGTACGTAATCTGAGGACAAACTATGTCTCTGGGTTGGCCACAGGCCAACTTTATTGATTTGCTTATTTTAACCGAATTAGGCTAGTTTTAATGTTAAAGCTAAATAAACTGACTTACAGACGCAGTAGTAACTGAACAAGGAACTTCTCCACGATGCACACTCATTATAGTAGAAAATGCTGAAATAATTCCTGGGGTGTTGTTTAAACGGCCATTTTCAGCAAGCAATTCTGTAAGACATAACAAGTCGCACTCTTAGCCTCAAGGACAAAAGGATGAAAAATGCCCTCAGTGGGTGACCCACAGAAAGAACAACGTACTAATAACCAACATCTACAATCACCACAGCCATCTAGGCCACCGACATGTGAGGAACAGACACACTCGCTTTCATCAAAATGTGTACGTGCGTTTTTCAATTTATGGTCAGGATTGATGACAAACTAGACACACTATTGTCTGGATCTCATTGTAAATAAATGTGAGTTAGCTAGATTAAAGGGGACGAGGGGAGGGAAGTCAAACAAGTTTTCTTTGAACATCAATGACCCACAAACCATCTGCCATGAACCAATGCTGTAGAACATTTTAATCTTCAATTAGGAGGGGGTTACAAAAAACTTATTCTTCAATATTTAAAAGATTTTATAAGCTAATGAAGAAAAATCTTATTTTTAAAAATCTTCAGCTCAAAATGAGCTGAACCTATAACCCCACTACATGACAGTTATTGCTTCAAGTGCAATGTTCTTTATGACAGCCAGTTTAAGTAAAAAAGATTATAAAAATACTTACTCATGAAGTTGGTTGTGATGGGGGAAAACTTTTCTTTGGCTATTAAGTCATTTAGGGCTGCCATCTTAATGGTACGCTTGATATGGGGATTCATAAAAGAGGCAACTGTTTTGGGTTCCTTCAGAAGTTTCTGAAAGTAACACACATTTTGTTAACCATTTAGGGCACAAACTCATGTTCTGGCTTACACGCAACTTATACTTCAATAATGATATTTTGCCTCCTACGTTATGTCTGAACAGAACTGTGACAACACGGATTCTTCTATGCTGAGACGACAGTTCTTTGGGCCCCAAACTAGAGAAATAGCGGCCATTTTCAGAGAATCACGTGTCCCTGTCACAGTGGCCAGCAACACAAACCAGTGATAACCAAAGCACTATGGAGGCAGCATGAGAGGGGAGAAAAGAACTACCATCATCCCGTTCAAGCATTCCTGATGGCAAGAGCAGAGCTGACATTCAAACACAAGACTGAAGCATAAAAAGCTAAATATGAAAGAGTAATTATAAGGGACTCAATAAAGTCAAACTGTTTATATTCCTGTATGGGAAGGAGATATGTGTAACTCCTCAGGACACAGACAGAGGGCATGAGTGCAAGTTGGAATAATATTAAATAAATACTGAGGGGTGAGAGAGAGGGGTGCACTGGGAGAAGGGAAAAGGGGAAAGGAAATGAAGAATGGGGGGAATTACATAAGAGCAATGTACAGGGAAGAAGTTCTGCAGTGGAAGGAAAAATGGGGGAGGGGCCACAATGCTTGAATCTTACGCTTATCTAAACTAGTTCAA
The DNA here is from genome assembly GCF_027887165.1 of Monodelphis domestica. Lineage (NCBI taxonomy): Eukaryota > Metazoa > Chordata > Mammalia > Didelphimorphia > Didelphidae > Monodelphis > Monodelphis domestica. The sequence goes on along the minus strand of NC_077230.1, from coordinate 12,724,730 downwards.
AGAAGGAAGAATAAACATCTTATCTATCAGGGAAGTAGGAAGGGAAGTTAATAAGAGAAAAGGGGAAGTGGTGGTAATGTCTTGGACATCTGCACCCCCAGAACCTCAGACAAACTGTTATCAGGGAAACTCCTCTGCTCCCTGACACCCTGACTCCCAACCCCAAACATCTGACCTTGAGAGGATTATCTTCCTTTGATTGTCCCATTGATTGGAGATGGACAGACACACCTCATCCATGGGTCCTCCAATTCATGAGAACCACGCCCGTGCCTTCAGGGAAACCTCCTCCCCAACCCCTAGCCCCAGAGTCAAGTCCTCCTGGCTGTAAAAGAATAGCCAGCTAGTGAAGGAGGTGGCTAAAAGAGCTAGCCAGCCACGTGTAACTCATGTTTCTCTCTCTGGCTCACTTTTTGCTACATAATAAATAATTAGAAAATTAAGATATGGTCTCCAGAAAATTTTAAGCTTAATGGTTATACATTTTGAGGAAGACCAAAACCAAATGTTCTTTAGAGGGATAAACTCGCAGTTTAAAAAATTCTATTTTATATCTATTCGTTTTTAAAGACATTCTTTTATCTTACTAATTAAAAAGAAACCAATCAGACCCTCTTTTTGTTCTTACGGCCATATATTTGGAACTAGAAGGGAGCTAATAAGCCCTTTAAACCAACCTCCTAATTTTACAAATGAGCAAAATAAGGCTCAGAGAAGATATTACTTGGCTAGCTAGGATTTGAACCCTGGTCCTTTGACGCTAAATTCATTCTTTTTCTTGCATCACACTTTTGGTGTTAGTATAATCACACATTTCCCCCTGTGATGGTGTCAAATGTTTGGTTTGATCATGCCATTCCTCTGTTCAATAAACTCCAAAGGCTCTCTATCACCTCCAGAATCAAATATAAAATCCTGTTTGAAGTTTAAAGTTGTTCATAATCTATCCCCCTCTCCTACACCTTTCCAATATTCTTTTAATTTACAACATATTTCAATCCAGTAATGGCTTTGCTGCTCCTCTCACATGATACTCCATCTTCTAACTCTAGGCATTTTCTCTGGCTACCTTCCATGCATGGAAGACTCCCTCTTCAACTATACCTCTTAAGTTTCCGGAGTGTCCTTCAAAATCTGGCTAAAATGTCACTTTTTACAGAGACTTTCCGAATCCCTATAAATTCTAGTATTCCTCTTCTGATTGTTTCCGAGTGACTGTGAGCTCCTTAAGGGCAGGGACTGTGTTTTACTTTTCTTCATGTCCTCAGAGACTCACAAAGTAACTGTCACAGGGTAGATGCTTAATAAATCATACTTGCTTGCTGAATTCTTTCAACCCCACATTGTAATCTTCTCATGACTTTGATTAGGTTTCTAATTTTAGTCATATTACAAAAACCTTTATAATTCATAATTTTTTTGACATTGCTTTTTTCTTCCTTTTACTCTGACAGCTCCTTCTCTAGTATCATTTGCTTCCTTCAGGTCATGCAAACTGTGGAAGTTTCCCAAAGCTCTGTCCTGAGCCTTTTTTCTTCTCCCTCTACTTTGCTCGGTGACCTCAGTAACTAGCATGGATTCAATTTATGTTTTAAAATATTTTTCCATGATACAATCTCTTTCCCTCCCAGAGCCGACGAACAATTCCACTGGGTTATGGAAATGTTATCACTTGATACCTACTTCTATATTATTCACTTTTGCAATAGAGCAATCTTTTGACATCAAAACCCCAAATAATGTACCCATATAAACAAGTGGTAAGTCATGTGTTTTTCTTCTGCATTTCCACTTGATGTGGATAGCATCCTTTCTCAAGTTCCTCAGGATTGTCCTGGATCATTGCATTGCTACTAGAAGCAAAGTCCATTACGTTGGCTCATTCCACAATGTTACACTTTCTGTGCACAACGTTCTCCTGGTTCTGCTCATTTCACTCTGCACCACTTCCTGGAGGTCCTTCCAGTTCATATAGAAATTCTCCAGCTCATCATTCCTTACAGCATACAACAGTATTCCATCACCATCAGATACCACAATTTGTCCAGCCATTCCTCAATTGAGGGATACCCCCTCATTTTCCATTTTTTTTTTGCCACCAGTGAGGCAATGTCTAATTTTGTACAATCCTTTTAAATGATCTCTCTGGAGTACAAATCTAGTAGTGGTATTGCTGGATCAAAAGGCATGCATTCTTTTAAATTCCTTTGGGCATAATTCCAAATTGCCTTCATAACTCCACCAGCAGTGTATTTATTAGTCTCCCAATTTTGCCACATCCCCTCCAACATTTATTATTTTCCTTTACTGTCATATTGGCCAATCTGCTAGGTGTTCGGTGGTACCTCAGAGTTGTTTTGATTTGCATTTCTCTAACCAGGAGGGATTTAGAACACTTTTTTTTGTGATTGATAGTTTTGATTACTTTTTTTTTTAAACCCTTACCTTCTGTCTTGGAGTCAATAATGTGTATTGGCTCCAAGGCAGAAGAGTGATAAGGGCTAGGCAATGGGGGTTAAGTGACTTGCCCAGGGTCACACAGCTGGGAAGTGTCTGAGGCCAGATTTGAACCCAGGACCTCCCATCTCTGGGCCTGGTTCTCAATCCACTGAGCCACCCAGCTGCCCCCAATAGTTTTGATTTCTTCATCTGAAAACTGCCTATTCCTATCCTTTGAACATTTGTCAATTGTGGGTGACTGTGGGGACCAAGGGGTTAAATCCCCCACAATGCTTTTCCTTCTCCTGACATTCCTGTAAAAGGGTCATGAAAAGGGCACAACCGTGATAAAGAGTAACCTTGAGTATAAGGATGTGAAAGCAGAGAGAAATGTCCTCCCTGGCTCTAGTCAAAAATGTTTGCTGACCATTTGTTTCCCTCAATAAGCTATCTTGGTAGAGAGTAGATAAATATACATTGTTTCTGGAACAGCAGAAGCCCGAGAGAGAAAGCAGTAGTCTAAAGCCTGCTGCTAGAGGAATATGGTAGAATAATTCTAGATTGTTATAAGTCTGCCAGTCTCTCTCCTCCTTTCGTGTTATCCTACCCCTTGGTCCCCATTTGGGACCCCTAGATCACGACACTTGATTGTGGAATGGCTTGATTTTTTGTACATTTGACTTAATTCCTCATGTATTTGGGAAATTAGACCTTTGTCAGAGAATTCTGTTATACATTTTCCCCTCCAGTTTGTTGCCTCCTTTCTAATTTTGGTCACATTGATTTTGTTTATACAAAAACTTTTAAATTTGATATATTATAATCTCAATCATTCAGTTTACATTTTGTAATGTTCTCTATCTCTTGCTTTCTTTCCCACAGATCTGAGAGATATAATATTCTATGTTTAATTAATTTACTTATGATTTTGCTCTTTACATGTCATTTACCGATTTTGAATTTATCTTGGTAATCTGGTAAACTGTTACTCCCTTTTGTCTCTTAAACAGTACCATATTGTTTTGATGATTACTCCTTTATAGTACAGTTTAAGATCTGGTACTGCTAGGCTCCCATCCTTCACATTTTTTTTATTAGTTCACTTGATATTGTTGGTCTTTTGTTCTTCAAGATGAACTTCATTATAATTTTTTCTAATTCTATAAAAAAGTTTTTTGGTAGTTTGATAGGTATGGCACTGAATAAGTATATTAGATTAAATAGGATGGTCATTTTTATTATGTTAGCTCGTCCTACCCATGAACAATTAATGTTTTTCCAATTGTTTAGATCTAGTTATATTTGTATGAAAAGTGTTTTGTACTTGTTTGTTCATATAATTCCTGAGTTTGTCTTGGCAGATAGATTCCCAAATATTTTATATTGTCTTGAGTGATTTTAAATGGAATTTCTCTTTCTAACTCTTGCTGTTGATAATTGTTGGAAATATATAGAAATGCTGATGATTTATGTGCGTTTACTTTGTATTCTGCAACTCTGCTAAAATTATTATTTCTATCAGCTTTTTAGTTGATTTTTTAGGATTCTCTAAATATACCATCGATTTGTCAGCAGAGTGATAGTTTAGTTTCCTCATTGCCTACTTCAATCCCTTAAATTTTCTTTTCTTCTCTAATTGCTATTGCTAGCATTTCTAATACAATATTAAGTAATAGTGGTGATAATGGGCAGCCCTGCTTCACTCTTGATCTAATTGGGAAGACTTATCTGTATTGCAGGTGATAATTGCTAATGGTTTTTTAAATGAATACTATTTATTATTTTGAGGAAAAGTACATCTTTCCCATACTTCCTAGTGTTTTTAATAGGATGGGTGTTGTATTTTGTCAATTTTCTGCATCTGTTGACTTTAGATGATGCATAATAAATTCTGCTCCAGCCGTTTACCTTTAATCTCTGTCACTCTGCCTCAAATGTGTTTCCTGCAAACAGCATATAATAGGATTCTGCTTTTTAATCCACTCTGTTATCCTCTTCCATTTTATGGGTGAGTTCATCCCACTCCACTCACCCTGAGTTATGATTACTGAGTATTGCCCTTCATCTTATTTTCGCCTTTTGAACCTGTTCTATTCCCTTTCACTCTGTTCCTCCTCACCAGTGTTTTGTTTTTTATCACCCCTCCTACTTCCTTCTCCCTCCACTTACCTCCCCCTTCTACTTCTCTGTAGGGTAAGATATAATTCTATTCCTTCTCTGAGACAGTTATGATGAGTGTAAAGTTTAAACATTGCCCATCATGACCCTTATTCTCCCCTCTCCATAATGATCTTCATGCCTCTTTATGTTATATAATTTACCCTATTCTATCTCTCTTCCCTTTTCTCTCAGTGCAACCCTCTTTCAGCCCTTGATTATTTTTATATATCATAATACACATTTCATATCACATATACATCATCATAAAAATCATATCATCATAATCAGCTTACTTCCCCACCCTCTTTCTAAGTATATTCCTTCTATCTTCTCTACCACAAAGAGTAATTTTTGAGAATTACAGATATCCTCTTTTCCATGCAGAAATACAAACATTTTGACCTTAATGAGTCCCTTAAATTTTCTCTTTCTTATTTACCTTTTTAGGCTTCTCTTGGGTCTCATGCTTGGACTTCAATTTTTTTATTTAGGTCTGACTTATTCTTCAGGAATGCTTGAAAATGTATTTTATTGAATGTCCATTTTTTCCTCCTGAAAGAATATACTAAGTTTTTCTGGACAGGTTGTAAACGTAGATCTTTTGCCTTCCTGAATATCATATTCCATGCCTTCCAGTCCTTTAATCTCCAATTGCCTATTGAACATTTTAAACTGGATACGCCATAAATATGCAATTGAAAACCAAACTCACTATCTTTCAGTGAAAATCTCACCCTACTTCCAAGCTTCTTTTTTACTGTCAAGGGTACCTCGAAACTCCCCATAACTCCAGCTCCCAACATAGGCAGCATTAATGCATAATCATGATGCATTAAGGCATCATAATTAATTCAAATAGCTGCCATCCTATTGATTCTGTCTTTGAAACATCTTTTAATTTCTGCCCCTTTCTTTTCTCTAACACTTGCTACCACTCTGGTGCTGGTCCTCATTATCCCATTCTTGGACTTTTGCAAGAGCCTACTGATTGTTCTGTCTTTTCTCAAGTGCCTTTCTACTCTAGTCCATCCCCTACTCAACTGTGAATTAGATCAAATAATAAATCCTCATTTTATTTTTAAAAGCCCCTTTGGCCCTGATATCTTTCTGCATCTCCATTTTTATAACCTTACCCCCCTCTATTTACTCTGCAATCCTGATCCTGGCCCCCTTACACTTTTTCATCCAAGAAAAAAAACCCTCTCCTAACTACCCCCAAGCTTAGAATTCTCTCCTCACTCCTCATCTCCACCATTTGGTTCCTTTTGCCTCTTTCAAGTTTCAGCTAAAGGCTCACCTTCTGTAAGAATCCTTTCTCAGTCTTCTAATCATGAGGTGCCTTCCCTCTTGAGACTGCCTCCAATTTACCCTGTATATATCTTGTTCGTATATAGTTGTTTCCATGTGGTCTTCTTTATTAAACTTTCAGCTTCCTGAGGGCAGAGACTGTCTTTTTTGTCTTTATAATTCTCAGCTCTTAGCACAGCATCTGGCACACAGTAGATGCTTATTATCTTTATGACTTGTTCATTTACCTTTCTCCCCAAATGAGATTGTTTTTTTGCCCTATCCTTAAAATAATTTCTGGAATCCCTGCATAGAGATTATTTGTAGATAATCTTAAATATTAAGTTGCCAACCCCTTTTCCACTTCCATACTCACTGAGAATGAAATTAAACTTTAACAGAAAACAAAATAAAGGTTACAAAAGGAAGGTAACTTCCAAAACAGAATACCAGACCAAAGGTTTTTTAATTACCTGCAAATAATAATTTAGCTGAAAGAAAATACAAAATAACAGTTTAGATGTAAATAAAGAGCACAGAAAGACTACTTACTGTTACTCTGTTTAACTCCCTTTCAACAGCATCCAGCTTATTCTGCTTGGATGCAGCAGAATAAAGAGCAGTGGCATATCGACCTTCTAGCCCATACAGTTGAATTGGAGGCTTTAAAAGAAATAAAGAAGAAAAAAATTATGTAAGATTACTACACTAAGTTTTCAATACCAGGAGGGTTTAGGTTTTTAAGTCTTGTTATATATACTTTATTATAAAATAGTTTAAGAGTTAAAGAACTGATTTTAATTTATCAGCAGTGCTGTTATTACTTAAGTGGGAAAATCAATTCTTCTAGACCTCAGTTTCCTTATATACAAGATGAGAAAACACAACTAGATAATCTCTAGTACAGCTTTAAAATGAGCTGATTCTATGATGATTAATTTGTTATGAGCTTTCTTATATCTGGTACTTCTATTAGTAGAGTTATATCCCCAAGGCCATAAGTGATAGAAAATAATGGCCTAGATGCACAAAAATATTCCTAGTAGCATTACTGGCAATAGCAAAAAGCTGGAAACAGTGTGGGTGTTTGAGGAATGGGGAGCTTAAAATTTGGCATATGAAATAAAGTACCAAGCAATTTATTTAATGCCTACTATGTGCAAAACTATAAATATGTAAAGAGCAGGGACTTAAAGATTCTAGCCTTGGAGAAGGTTACTGTTGAGAGGATACATATACAAATAAAATAAATACCAGGTAATTTTAGAATGTGCACCAACAACTGGGGAGATCAAGGTGGGCTCTACAAGGGAAGTGGCACTCTCTACTGAAGGAAGCTAAGGATGCTAAAAGGTGGAGGTGGGAGGTGGAGCCAAAGATGATGGTTAGTAGCAGTGAAACCTAAAAGGACTCTGACAATCCTTCAAACTAATGCATCAAAACAACAGGAGTCAAAAACCAAGACAGTGTGAGGGGGCTCTTCTGCTGAATACAACTTAAAGGGTTGGGGGAACTGGAAGCAAACTGCATGTAGAGGAGTGCTGGCCAGCCAACATCTCTGCATAGGCCAAATGTGCTACATCAAGAAAAGAGCACTTCAGACCCATCCTTTCAAGCCTCCGGCCCTGGTACCAGCCCTTATTGAGGTCAAAAGTCCACAGCACTGGGCCCTTTTAAGTCTGCACTGTTGAGATGAAGCCCTGGCCCCAGTGCAAAATAGTTTACAGTGCTGATCCCTACAAGCAAGCAGAGGAGACAGAATCAGCTAGTAGCTTTCAAAATTCCCAGTCCACAGACAAAAAAGGGCTGGGAAAATAAGTAAATAGCAGAAGAGACATTTAAAGTGTTTGTTTCAGGTACAAAGAAGAACCTATGCAAAATTATGGGAGTGGAATGTCAAGTTTGGGAGACTAGCTGGTAGTAGTTTGGATGAACATAGAATGAGAAAAAAAAGTGGCCTGGAAAGGCAGATGGGAGCCAGACTATGGGAAGCATTAAATCAGTATTAGAAAGGTTTCATATACAATCAATCACCTTCTGTTTTTCTTTTTGCTCTTATTTATATATCTGAATATGTTCATACTTGTTAATGAGGTGAAATTTCTAAATTTTATTTTGTAAGAAAAATACTTTCCTAATTATGAACTTTAGGAAGAATCTAGTCTAATATTTTCATTTTACAAAGGGGAAACTGAGACAAATCAAGTCAACACATAAAAGCAAATCTATAAAACATGCTTGAAAGCACAGGCATATTATTTATAATATAGGCTTTCAATATTTGAATATTTTTACAGATAGATTTATTTTATAGTATTATTTGTAACAAGTTTATGACACTGCCCTGTAAAGTCTCCCCTTTCATATAATGATCCTAACTCTATGTCCTATTTATCTTCTGGTCACTTATTAAGCATGGTATTCAAATTAGATGTTCATGATAAACCATAATATCCTTTGAGAACCAGTTGGAGGAACTAGAGACGTCTGGCCTAGAAAGAAGAATCAAACTAAAAGTCAAGAAGATTCAGGTGTGGACTCTGACACACATTGGCTGTATGATCCTAGACAAATCAGTTTATCTCTCAGTGTCCTAAAGAACTCTCTAAGATTACACATTACTGAGAGTTTCTGGGCAATAAAGATGATTTGAAAAGCTGACACAGGGAAGAGGGAATATACTTCATCTGTTTTGCCCCAAAATATAGAAGTAGGTGGAATGAGTAGAAATTAGAAGGAATATATATTTACATCTACAGAAATACATTGTAGTAATTATAATTATGGAAAAGTGGAATTGGCTTCTCAGGAGGTAGTGGGAGCTCTCCCCTCAAAGGATGGATGATCACTTAATGGAGAATGTTGCAGAGGGAATTCATTTTAGGTATGAGTTGAACCAGATAAACTCTGAGGTCCCTTCCAACTCAGAATCTATAATTCTCTTAATATTTTAAAAAAGATTAAACAATGGCAAAGATTGGCAAATTCTTTAAAAATTCAATAGGGAATTTGCAAAATTAAAATATGGAGAGTAAACAGGATTTGTGTATGGAAAAGACAGAGTGGTAAAAAACTTTAAAACTAAACATGCAAAACCCCAGATGTTTTGATAGATAAATACTGAAAATCAGACATTTGAAAAATGCTATACACTTGTTGAAAAACCATTAGGTTCTACCTATGAATTGCAGTTGTCTAGCAGGGTGACTTTTTTCTTCAAGAACATTACAGTCTATGAAGTGTCAAATATAATATAGAAGGTTATAGACAAAATCCAATCAATATAACTCAGTGTATTATACTGCAGTCCAGTTAACAGTTACAAACTTTTGATTAGAGTCAAGTATAGCTGAGGAATTAAACAAACATACCCTGACAAGTTTGGCAAATGGTCTGGCCACTGAAGTGGTGAATCGGCGTATCTAAAGACAAAAGAGGAAAATAAGGCAAAATGGTTACATGGAAGTTTTCTTTAAATTAAAATTGTGGAATTATTGGGGTATTATTTACTCATGTCAACTTGAAGGAAGAAACTGATATTTCTGGACTAGTAAAACTAAATTTCTCTAGTAAATATTGAGAGTTAGCTGTGGAATCTGTTACAATTCAGCAAACATTTTTAAGCACCCATTGTATATAGTGCAAAGAGACTAAAGAGTTAATGGGTGGTAGATGGGGCAGGTGGCTCTGTGGACTGAGAGCCAGGCCTAGAGACTAGAGGTCCTAGGTTCAAATCTGACCTAGCTGTGTGACCCTGGGCAAGTTTTTAAATCACCACTGTCTAGCCCTTGTCATTCTTCTGTCTTGGAACCAACACACAGCACTGATTCTCAGATGGAAGGTAAGAGTTAAAAAAAAAAAGAATTAATTAGAACATAGTCCAATATATAGGAATATAAAAGTAATATAAGACAAAATAATACTGTTTAAGCGGTGTAAAATCATGATGTAGGATTCTACAATTAAGAAGGATACCTGGTAATAAAATGTCATTTGAGTTGGGCCAAAAAACCCCTCAGCAGTTGTATGTATGGGGAGGAAGGGGAAGTGAAAAATGTTTAACGCTTAAGAAATGGGGCAGGTAGAGGAAAAACAGGGTATGTAGTATATATACATAGAGCATCTACAATAGATAGCTAGTAGTGTTAGGCCAAAAGAGTTCATGGAGGGGAAGCGAATGACAACACTGAAAAAAAGGTAACGTGGGCAAATGGAAGGCCTTGGATGCCTGACTGAAGGATTTAAAAAAGCATCCTGGATATCAGAAGACCCAGGTTCAAATGTCTTCAACGTGTGACCCTTGGACAAGCCATTTAACCTTTCTAGGCTTGTTTCTTGCTCAGCTGCAAAATGAGGGACGCTGGCCTCTTAGACCTCCAAGGTTCCTTCCGATCTATGGGATGTGATAGGACGGGAGAGAAGGAAGAATCAATAGCAAAATCAGCATCCCCCTCCCACAAAGATGTCATCACCTCCTCCGAGGCCTAAAGTAGGTGACACCGCCCGGCTCTTTTTCACCTCCTAAGCCCCGGGACTTTTGATGTTTTGCGAGAAGCCCTCAAGGTCACCTCCCTGCCAGGCCTTTTCGGGGCTCCCAGCCTTGAGTCCCAGGCCTGGAGTGGAGGGCGGGGGGAGATTAGGCTGGGGAGGGGAGGAGAAGAGATGGGATTGAGGGAAAAGGAGGGCGCCGAGGCCTCGCGCTGCCCGAGAGCGTCCCCTCTCCTCCGGTCAAGGAGAAGCAGGACACGACGAGCACTGAGGGGCAAAGGATGGGCTAGGGCGATGAACACTCCCAGCGTGGGGAAGGGGGTATCCTGGGTAGAAGACCCCGTTACAGTTGGCTGAAGAAAAAGCTCTCTTCCCACCTTACCTGCTGGACTGCTCCAGAGGTAGCGGCCACCGCCATCTTTTTTTCCTCTGGCCACAGTAGGTCAAACCGGATAACAGAGGGAGGGAGGAGGAAGTGACTCGAAAAACGCATGCGCAGAACGAGAAGGGACTTGCGAGACGCTAGCGTAGATCGACAGTCCCGCCTCTTGGCCCTCTGCTGCGTGAGGTAGTTCTGGGGCGGGGGACTCACGAGCAGGTCGCTCGTTCCTGCTTGGGAATTGTAGTTTTTCAGGCGTAAGCAGGCAAGGCTCGGTGACAGGGCCTGCGAGGATTGAGGGTGGGGGCAGGGCGAGGCTGACTTCAGGTTGTACTGAACCCAGTGCCAAGGTTTCTCAAAGAGCTGCCACGTCGATTGATTTGCGGTGACTAAATTTTCATTCTTGTCTAGCTAACGGTTGAAAATAGTGCATTTTCACAGCCTGTACCACCAGGAAAAAATTTAGTTAATATACATTTGTGTGACATGTAAAAGTATTAGTATGTGTGCAAAGAACTTACATTTCAAAGCCTGAGAGGAAACAAGAGCGCATCTATGTATATGCGTGTAAGGTTCTATTATCCCCATTTCACAGCTGAAGAAATTGAGCCAATAGGGATTTGCCCAGGATCATAGAATTAGGAAGTATCTGAGATTGGATTTGAACTGGGATCTCCCCTAACTCTAGGCTCAGCCTGCATCACCAGCTTCTTCTGGAGGATATTAATAAAATTATACAATTTATTAGAAAGTCAGACACAATAAATGGGTCATTGGACTCCCCAATCACCCCAAAGTCCCAAATACACACCGAGAAAGATTTTTATGTATAAAAACAATGAATCAAATAAGACCAAAAAGGAAATTACCAGGATGCAAAATTAGGTAATCTGATTTCTAATTGGAGGAAAGGTTAGGGAATTTACAAGTTGGGAGGGGGGGAGGGAGAAGGAACAGGTGCAATTCCAATGAATTAAAAGAAAATAATTAACCCGGATGTCAAATTACATAATTTGATTTCTAGTTGGAGGAAAGATTAGGGACTTAGGAGGGGGAGAGTAAAAAGGTGCAATTCTTTGAAATCAGAAAATGTTGCACTGCCCTAATTGTTTGTATTCAACCAAAGGAACATGGAAATAATAACATGTACAGGAGCCAGTTTTCAGATGAGATATATGGGTTGCTTAAGAAATATAATTGTCAGGAAACTCCTTGCATCAATCTTCAGATCTGACTGGGTTTCTGGTCAGCCTAACCTACAACCTTGGTTAAAGGTCTCTAAGTAGCAGGTAGAGGTGGTCCAGCTTCCTGCTCATGCAAAGCTAGGCTCAAACAGTGCAATAAAGTTTTCTTGCAATTCCCATAAAGGAATCGTCTTCTCACAAGACAGAATTTGAATTAGGCCCATAATTGAACAGAAAGGGACCTGAGCTAGATCCATTAATGAGTTGCTAGATGGGAGTCAGTGTGGTTCACTCAATAAGAATAAAGATTTGAACCTGTGCTTTCATAGGGAAATGCTGGATGAGGAAGTTCTTTTTTCCTCTATGTAAGGGTGATCATCTGCTCAGCGATTTGTAGTAGAGAGTTGCCTAAAGCAATAAGGAAGTTAAGTGACTGCCCCAGTTCTGGTAAAGGCAGGGCCTAGGTCTGATCAACAGCCATGGGCCCTGAGCCAACAATTTATCATTTGAAGACAGGATCCAGAAGAGAGCATTGCCGATGTTTAATAAATACTTGTGAAATGAATGTTGCTTGAAGGCAGGGACTGTCTTTTGCTTTTCTTTGTATCTCTACTATTTAGAAAAGTAGCTTGCACATGTTGTTCAGTTTAGGGTTTTCTTGGCAAAGACAAAGAGTGGTTTGCCATTCCCTTCTCCAGTTCATTTGAAGCAAACAGGATTAAATGACATACCCAGGGTCATACAGCTAGTAAATGTTTGAGACCAGATTTGAACTTAGGATAAATCTTTGTGACTCCAAGAATGGCCTTCTATTCACAGTGCCACCTTGTATGTGCCTGGCACATACTAGGCTCTGAAATTCTTATTGCCTGGCTGAAATGAATACTACACTTCTATTTCCCATTTTCCTACTACAACTGCTTAAGCCAACAAAGACTTCACATCCTGAAATATGAAAAATTGTTGATTTAGTCTGTAGTTGAAAAATACTATGCATGGAGCAGCTAGGTGGAGAGTCAGGCCTAGAAATGGGAAGTCCTTGGTTCAAATTTGGCCCTCAGACACTTCCTAGGTATGTCTGGGTAAGTCACTTAATCCCAGTTGCTTAGCCCTTACAGCTCTTCTGCCTTGGAACCAATATTTAGTATCGATTCTAAGATGGAGGTAAGGGTTTAAAAAAAAATACTGTGCTTTATGCAAAATACTTTATTGCTTGTGTTTATGAGATTTGCAGGTAATGCATAAAACCCAGGGACTTCCATTTGAGTATATAAAAAATCAAATTGAAAGTCTGACAGTAGCAATGTGTTTTATGTGTAACTCTCTTTGGGGGAATTTTCTCACTCGTGGTTCAAAGATTTCCAGGTAAACTTGCATGGTTCTTTGCACAGGTTGCCCTTCTCTCTTCCCACTTGTAGGATCAGAGTTCCTAATATGAAAGAAGATATTTTTTTTTAAAGGAGGAAGACACCAGGGAAGCCTTTGCCAAAGGGTCTAAATTCTCAACTCTCTTCCAGAGGCAGGTTCCTTCCTCCAGGACTCCTATAAAGGAGGGTAAACAGCCTCAGGATAAACTACACAGTGAATCATTTACTAACTTTATTAGCAGACGGACCTAAAGACTTCTTCAAATCCTCCCCAATTCCATAATTGTACTCCCTTTAGTCCTCATTAAAATGTTTACAGTAGAGTTAGCTCAAGGTCATTGTCTTAATAAGAGAACCTTTCTTCTGGCAGCTTCAGAAAAATCCGTTTGACACTAGGTGGCACCATTTGCTAGTGCTCAGAACCCTGAGACAGTAGCATTCTCTATTCTGACTATGGTAGAGTTGGGAGGGATTGCAGAACACTTAGTCCAACCCCCTTGGTCTACAGATTAGGAAAAAGCCTGGAGAAACAGTGATACAAAGTCCATATTTCCGCTTATCCAAGAGATGGTGACTCTTGCTGCCTTGCTGGTCCATAGGGTGATGACACAAGACAACAACACAAAGCTACTACTATGTATCTCATTAGATGGAATAAAGAGAAGTGGGAGAATTCCTGAAACTATACAAAGTCTTCTTTTGTAACTGTAATGTGGCTGGGACTAGGGTGGTATGGAAGGACCTACTCAGTACATTTATATGATAGCAAAAACAGCACAAAATGAATTGGGGTATATTGTCCACAAAATTCTAGTAGCTATCCGAGGTGGGATTCAAAACCAGTCCTGCCTATGTTTACCTTTCAGTGGTCCTTTCCACCACTAAATCGTATAGGATTCTTTGGGTTTGTTTCCTATAGCTTGTGTTTATTTCATGCTTGTTTGCATAAGGCATCATTTCAGGTGCTAGACATGATATTATGCCTCAGTTTTCACATCTGAAAAATAATGGGGTGAAATCAGATGGCTTCTGAAGTCCTTTTCAATGTTAAATCTATGATCTTTCTTAATTTAATTTTTACTTTATCATAATATCTTAATAAACCATAGTAAATATATATAAATAAAATATAAATTATATTAAAATAAACTTATTTATTAACTTTATTTTTCTAATACAAATTTATTAATACACCTTCCCAGTAATCTCCACTAAGAAAAAAGGAAAAACAAACTCCTTTTAATAAATATGCATAGTTAAGTAAAATAAATTTACTTATTAACCATGTCCAAGACTATACCTCATTCTGTAAGATTAAAAAATTAATATCCAATAACTCGGTAAGTATTGATTTTTATAAGATTTATTAGTAATAATTTGAATAAAAGGATAGTGATAGCCTGAGTAAAGAGGAGGATCCCAGACTGTAATTGTGAGAGAAGAGCAAGGAGGAGAGTGAAGACGGAGTTATACACAACTTTATCAATACAGCGTTAAAGATACAAAGTGGGGACAAAGGGAAAAAGGAATGCTGGGTAATGCAATCTAGGGGTACAGAAATTCTAATTACACAATTCTTTGTCTTAATTCTAACCCCTCTTTTGTCAGCATATGAGTAGCATGGCTTATCCTCTGGAGTCACAGATAATCACTGCATTCATCAGAGTTCTTAAATCTTTCAACTGGTAAGTGGCACTTTGCCATCTCAGGACAAGAAATTTGCCCCAATAGCAGCACTATCATTACCTACCTGCCCAGGTCTATTTCAGAAGCCATATCTGTGACAAATTAATGTTACCATGGTAAACAAAAGGATTTTCTAGTCCCCTAGTTTCTGGGATCCAGTCTTTAGGAAGACTTGCTTGATAAAAATTGGACACAGTTTTTGATGGTCTTCTCTAGCTTCTCATTCCTTTCTAAGAACAAAATTGCCTTGGCCTCAAGGACTTTGCCCCCTCAGCGAAGTCTGTACATTCTGGAAGAATTGTTCATGTTACCTTTCATTGAATACTTCTTTCCTTTGGGATGGTTGCATATTCCCATAAAGAGCATGGGAGACTCAAGAGTAGGATTTTTGGAAGATGCCTTTATTTCTAAATGTATAAGGGGAGATAATACTGTCACTATAAAACTATAGTGGATATGTATTTACTTGAAAGAAAGAACTGACTTGGTGGTAATTGAGTCCCTGGATGAGGGTGAAGGAGAGTCCTTATTTAACTTCTTTGGAGGAAGGAGGCACTCTCTCTCTGTAGAGACCTTGAAATGGGCAAAAATTTAATATCATTTACTGGATGTGCCTTCAGGAAGGGGGAAGTTTTGGTAGGTTTGCCAGAAAATACTGAGTGTGGGTGGTGGTAAGGAAAAATCTTGTGTCAATAAATATCCCAAGACAGAGTGTATGCATATAAACTCTTAACAGCTTTACTACAGGTGACCATGATGCATGATGAAGAATTGCTGATTGTGCTAGTAGTGTCATCATTTGTGCTGTGGCCCTGATGTTTCTGGCGTTGTTCCTGCTTATCATTACAGCTTTACATCAAGAGAAGAATCCAATTGTTCTGAAAATATCATTATTCATACTGTGTCCCTGACATTCTTAGTTTTGCTTTGGTTCATTGTCATCATCTTGCATTAGGAGAGCCATTGTGAACTGCAAAGATTTGACATCACTCACCACATGGGCTAGATAATCACTGAGACACAGATAGACCTTTGAAAGTGGGGAGAAGAAAACCCAAGAGTATTGACTTTTGTTCTCCATGTTTTTTCTCTTTTTCTTTTTTTTTTGATGATCTAGGGTGGGAAGTATGTAATATTTCTGATTTTTCTCTTTCTTTTGGGGTTGCCTATGCCAGGAGATTTGTGCAGGAAAATCCCTGAAAGTTATTAAATGGTGGACCTTGACACCATAGGTGTGGCATATGGTCGAACTAGAATTCTCTCTTTCCTCATAATAAGTTGTTTTGTCCTAAAAGGCAAGAAAGCTGATCCTGGGACAGAAATTAGGCCTTGTCTCCTTTGATTCAGCTTCCGGGTCACCTAAGGGCATGAAAAATTCCCACCTACATGCAATCAGGGTCCTTCCAACTTGGAGTATTTCTGAAGAGAACATGAATCAACATACCCTTCTCTGCTGACCAAATGTGTAGTCTGAAGCCAGACTACAAAGAGTTGAAAGAGAGGAAAGGAAGTAGAATTATCATTGTAGATGGCTTTCTCCAAAAGTTTAGAAAGGGGAGGGTCCTATAATATCAGATTCTTTGTAGAAATCCTCTTTAAAATCTTGTAGATAAGCTTGGTACATAATAGGTACTTAATATTTGAGGAGTGAATTAATTGATGAATGAATGGGCCTTGTCAGCAGAAAGATACTTAGTGATCCCAATGATCACAAAGGAAATTTGTCTCCAGCCTTTTTCTCAGATGCAAATTTATTTTCCAAAACAAAACAACAAAACGGCCCTAGCCTCCATGCCCTTTATTTCTCACCTTTTAAAATACTGAGCTATAATCCTGGTTAATATTATTATTTCTTTTTATATGTGACATAGGTATAGTCTGTGTGCTGCACTTGGTGGGTTTCCTATATGAAACTTGGGGTTCTTCAGGAGCAACAGCTACACATATTACTACCTTCCTCAAATCCACAGGAAGGCTGGGTGAAATGGCATTAAACAGTAAGGGAATCTAATATAGAATTTGTCCACCAGGTTATGCTCTACTACAGCTACAGCTATATGGTCTCAGCAGAGTCCCAGTAGTACACTCATGGAATAAACCTTGGCTATGGGAATGAGTCTGGTTTGGAAAAAACCCCAACATGAAAACTAAACAAAAGTTCTTACTGGATGGATTCACAGTTTGTGCTAGGGGATAAAACTGAAAAGTCATTAAGAAATATTTTTTAGATTTAAGAATTGATGAGTTGCTATACCCTTACTGGGAATTTCTTTTCTCAATCTAAACAATCCTCTATATTTTTAATACACTGGAAATCAATTTTTGGTGGCCCCATAGTTTAACATAGCAGAAATGCAAAGAAAAAGATTTTGATTCAATGGCATTAGTGCTCTGTCTTCCATTCATAAGTGGTCATAGAAAGGGAATAAGGTGAAAGGTACTTTTGTGCAGGGCTCAGCTTTCTGTGGAATAGTGAGAGCAGAGGAAAGATAGGGGGAATACTGTGAAGTGCAGCAATCCTTTGGCTCTCTCATCAGTCTGACAAGTCATAGAAACTTCCAGTCTCTTTTGTCCTAGTGATCAGTCAGCTGCTCAAATCTCTGACTTTAGAATCAGGCTATAATCACCTAGACAGAGCACATCTCAGGCTATTTTCTTTCCTTACTGATACTGTCTTGGCTAGGGTAGCAGAGGCTGGAACTGTACCTACAGAATCAATCTGTGCTGGGTAACTCCTCTAGATCTCCAGTATGCTTGACAAGAAGTTCTCAGACTCAGAAAGCAAAGGCAACCCCCCCCCCCCCATGTCAAAGGTAGACTTTCACATTCTAGTACAAAATCTTACCACTACCCTTTGTGATCTCATGTAGTTTAGTCCCTTTGTGAGTGTGCTGTTTCCCTGGTCAAGATGGGGAAGAAAACATGAAAGTCAACAGAAGAGCTCTATTATTCCTTTTTTTTTTTGTTACCTAAAATATAACCATCCTGGCCCTGGGGAAAATAGTATTTGGAAAAATACAAGACAATGTGACATAAGTGCTAATTATAACTGTATATTTCTTGTCTTTTAAATTAGACTTTAAGTCACTTGAGGGTAGGGAATCATATTTTATCCTTATGGAAAGGTAGGTACCCTAATGGCATTGTTGGTGGAATTGTGAATTGGTACAACCATTCAGGGAAGCAATTTGAAATTGTACAAGGAAAATAAAATGTCCATACCCTTTGACCCAGAGATTTTTATTGCTCAGAGTTAGGTGATATGGTGAGTAGAGCACTAGACTTGCCAGGAATCCCTGAGTTTAAATAATTTAAATCCCTGAGTTTCTTAATTAATTAATTAGTTAATTAATTAACTTTCTGTTTTTCTGTCCATTCTTCTTATTGTAGTCACTATGCATATTATTTTCTTGATTCTGTTCCCTTTGCTTCATATAGATCCTTCCATGTTTCTTTGCATTAATTATATTTATTATTTCTTACAGCACAGAAATATCCCAATATATTTATATATCATAATTTATTTAGCATCCCTCCAAAGGTAAGAAACTACTTTGTGAGACTCTGTGTAGGTCACTTAAAAACTTACTGAGCCTTAGTTTCTTTATCTATAAAATTAGGATAATAATCTTTACCTTCACAAGATACTTGCTAGGATTGAATGAGATAACATATTAAAATGTTATATAAACCTTAAAAGCTAAATGTTATGCTATATAAATACTATTAGTAATTTTAATAATTCCTAGCACTTAGTGAAGTGCCTTAAACATAGCATGTCTTCAGTAAATATTTGATGATGAAGATAGGTCTTCCAACCAATGGGAATTTTATTTTATTTTATTCATTCATCCAGCAAAGGAAACAAATCAAGTTTTCTTTTCCACCTGGGCAAACCCCAAACTAGATATCTCATTTCAAATGGATAAATAGCTCTCACCTAATTTAATTTGTCTTTTGAAAATTTAATTTTAATTGATATAGTTTGCTTTATTATCACTGAAATTTCCCATTATATCTTTCCCCTTCTTCCCACCCTTACAATAAAGAATTTTGAAAAAGAGAAAAAGAAAAAAAGTTCTGCATATTCTAAAAATCTGATATATTTAGTATTCTACAACTGAAGGCCTATACTTTTTTCCCATTTTTTATACTTCTATAAGGGAGCAGGAGGTATTATCTTATATCTCTTCTTTGGGATAATAACCAAACATGGTTATTATATTCTGTTGGGTGTTTTGTTGAGGTAGTGATATGGTATAGAGGCCTGGACTTGGAATAAGGAAGGGGCTTGATTTTAAATCCTGACTCAGATGATTACTAGTTGTGAAGCCATGGGTAAGTCACTTAAAATTTCTCCATCTTAGTTTCCTTATCAAAAATTAGGCTATCTACTGGGTTCTTGAGAGTCTCAAAAGAGACTACATTTATAAAATGCTTTGCAAACTTCAAAGCACTTTAAATATTAATCTATTATTGTTGTTTTTCTGTCCATTCTTCTTATTGTAGTCACTATGTATATTATTTTCTTGATTCTGTTCCCTTTGCTTCATATAGATCCTTCCATGTTTCTTTGCATTAATTATATTTGTTAGTTCTTACAGCACAGAAATATCCCAATATATTTATATATCATAATTTATTTAGCATCCCTCCAAAGGTAAGAAACTACTTTGTTTCCAGTTCTTTGCTATTAAAAAAAACCAAAAACCCAAAAAATTGCTCTGAATATTTTGGTGTATATGAAGTCTTTCTTTTTGTTCTTGACTGCCATGTTTTATATGTCCATGAATGGAGTTCTGGGTCAAAGAGAGTCTTCATCTTTGAAGTTCTTTCTTAGGTAATATATTTCTGGGCTAATCAAACTCTGGGTTGCTGAGTGTCCTTATTTCTCATTCTTGTCTAGTCTGTTCAACTGGGCAGCTGGGTGGCTCAGTGGATTGAGAGTCAGGCCTAGAGATGGGAGGTCCTAGGTTCAAATCTGGCCTCCGACACTTCCCAGCTGTGTGACCCTGGGCAAGTCACTTAACTCCCATTGCCTAGCCCTTACCGCTCTTCTGCCTTGGAGCCAATACACAGTATTGACGCCAAGATGGAAGGTAAGGGTTTAAAAAAATTAATTTGACTTGTAATAGTAAAGGCAAGGGATTTTGAAATCTTCACATTAAAGTTAAGAATTTGGGAGGGGAAGATTATAGTTTGAACTGTGGGAAAAGTGCAAGTAATGGCAAAACAATGTAATGCCAGATCTAACTTACTTGTTTACTTAAGATGTGACTTCTATCAAGTCTGGCAATCTATAGACTTTATTCTTTCTTTGGCAGAGCATGAAAGCTAAAGATTATCCTCCTAAATCCAGTGGCATTTTTTTAAAGCTACCATAGTCTTTGGTCAAACCTACTTGTTTAAGAGCACTTCTATTTTAAGGGCTCAAATATTTGTGTTGCTCAGCATAATCCATGAAGATATTTGCAACAATTGGGTTGTGTATTATGTATTTTCTAAATTACTATTGCTCTTTTATTAAGGAGGAACTAACTTTTTGGGGAGGAAAAGAGAGGGAAAAATCCTTTCCATCATAGATTTTAAATTCTTGAGTGCAAGAAGCTCAAGCTTAAATAATGTGTGTAAAATTTTGAAAAGTTGAGGAAATGGGGGCAGAATCAATGGAATAATTCTCTAAGGGTTGAAAAATAAACTCCTCAAAGAAAAGGTAAGTTTTTATGTTTTTGGTGATTGTCTTTGTTACTATAAATAGACATCAAGACACTGAAGGGCTTGGGTTGTAGACAGGAACATAGTGGGTATCATTTATATACTGAGAATGTTTGCTTTGAGCATAGACATTAGGCTCTCTCCTTTTCTCTCTCTATAAACTCTCTTGTTGACCTTATCTACTCCTTTGAATTCAGCTATCAAGTATATACAGAAACTGACTGCCAGATCTTCATATCCAAGCCTCATTTCTCTCAAAAGCTCCAGGACTTGCTTGATAGACTCTGATACCTGGATGTCTCATTGGCATCTTAAACTCAGCATGTCCAAAAGAGCATATGTGAACTTTCTTTCTAAGCCCATCATCTTTTCTTAAAGTTTCTTTGTCTCTGTGAGGGCATCATTTTTCCTCTAGTTACTGTGCAGATGGAAAATTTGCAACACCTGAGCTATATTTCCAGCATCCTTTTACATTATGTTCTCATTTGACATAAGGATACTTACGAAATAAATTTGGCTGAGACCCACACTGTGAGACGCTTTTTTCAAGCTTGTGCTTTTGGTAAAGTGCTGCAGGTGTGAGTCTCTGTCTCTCTTTGCTCTGCTCACTTGACTGAAAGAACCATTTTTCTTTTCCCTCTCTTTTAATTTAGCATTAAAAAAATCCTATATATTTTTAAATACTAGGAGTATTTATTCATTTTTACTCCTACAAATTTTTGGCAATCACAAAGGGATACCATAGTTAATCATAGTTGATCAGCTGACCAGGTGGCCTGAAACATTTCCTACTCCTTGGGCCACATCTGCTTTTCTTACCAAAATTCTTTTGAAAGAAATTATTTCTTATTTTGGCCTACCAGCACAAATTGATTCAGATAGAAGAACTCATTTTACAGATTCAGTCTTATCACAAATTCATTCATGTTTTGGAATAACTCCTAAATTTCATACACCATACTATCCCCAGAGGTCTGGCCAAGTTGAAAGAATGAATAAAGAACTTAAAACTATTATTGGAAAATTGTGCACAGAGACTCATTTAAAATGGCCCAAGCTGGGTGGCAGCTGGGTGACTCAGTGGATTGAGAGCCAGGCCTAGAGACAGGAGGTCCTAGGTTCAAATCTAGCTTCAGACACTTCCTAGCTGTGTGACCCTGGGCAAGTCACTTGACCCCCATTGCCTAGCCCTTAGCACTCTTCTGCCTTGGAACCAATATACAGTATTGATGGAAGTTAAGGGTTTAAAAATTTTTTTTAAAAAATGGCCCAAAATTCTACCTCTGGCCCTATTTTATCTCAGAAGCCAACCCAGAGGTGATTTATACCTCTCATAATTTGAGATGCTATTTGGACCTCCACCTATTCAGGAACAACCATTTACCCCTGCCTATACATCATTGTTAGGAGGGGATACAACCATTGCCACATTTATCAGACAATTACAAACTAAATTATGAGAACTCCATGACTCTGGAGCTTCTATTCAGGCATGCCCCATAGATCTCTTGTTTCATGATTTAAACCCCTGTGATAGCATCTACGTAAAGAATTTCAAATGTACTGTGTAGCTCTCTCAGAGGGGAGAGAAGCCACAAGGTAGGAAGATAGAGACAGGATAGAAGTATTAGATACCACGAGGGGGATGACGGAGTCAAATTAGAGATATGAGGTGGTCAGAATGAGTCTTTATTAATTATCAATGAGCCACAGCCAAGCTCTGATCAAAGGCTTTTACCAGTCCAGAGATCCATATTTAATACCACACAGGTCAGAGAGATGAAAAAGAGATAGATTAAAGATGGAGCTTGGCCAGAGGCCAAGCTCCTGCAAGGACAGCCATCAGCTAGCCTGAAAGAGAAAGAGAGAGAGAGGCGGAGCTTGCTGGGCTACTTATACACTTTGCTACGTAGTACATAGGGATGACCCTCATTGGTTAATGACAAGGTGTAGGTGTGGTTTCTCTTGACCAGGCGAGAACAAAGAAACTTGTTTTCCCGCCTAAGCTGGGAGAAGCTGGGGTCAAGGGTCAGAGGCCTTCCCAGCCATGAGCAATACTGAGCATGCTCAAGACTGAGCATGCTCTCTTTTAAGGCAATCTGCACATACCAACTGTTCCCCTTGCCCATAGCTAGGGGTGGACTGCTACATACTGGGTCAACTGAACCTACTTATGATGGACCTTTCCAGGTCCTATTGACTACACCAAAAGTGATTAAAATTGGGGAGAGGGACTCATGGATTCATTGTAGCCATGTAAAATGAGTACCTTCTGTTGATAATGAATAATTGACTATATTGATTTTATTTGACTATTGATCATGATAAGACTTCCTTATTGTTGGATCTGTATTATATTGTTGCACTGTATTTGATCCTTCTACTTGAACAAATTGCCCTTATATAACAATTCATGTATTACCTCAAACAAACAAACAAACCAAAAAACAACAGCAACTATGTTAGTGAGCTATATTGACCTGATGTGCCTTTTATAACATTTTGTGCCTTCTGTAACTTTTTCCCTCCTAAATGTATTATTGCTTTTATACCTCCATTACGTTATCTACCTCATTTGCACCCACACTGTGAATCATGGCAAGTTAAAGAGGAAATGCATCTTATTTTTCAGCAAGTAGCCTCTATATTTTACCTCTGTAATTATGAAATGTATACAATTTATATATTTTTTATTATTGTTTTTCTTCCTGCATGTGCAATACAGTATTTGAGTTTTTTCCTCTCATTTTTTAATATTTAAAACACATGTGACCAATATTGAAAAGATTTTTATAATTGCTTTACTTTTTTCAATAGAATAAGCTAAGATGTCCATTTGACTAGCATATAGATAAGTACCCAAAAAGCTTTGGATTTACAACCTGCCACTAACTTATATCATAAGACTTTTGCTCAACGACTATTTCTGAATCAAGGGAAAAAATGGACCACAAAGGAGTACAGAAGTTGACTTGCAAAGTGCTACATAAGCACAAAAGGTTAAAAAAAAAAACAATCCTACAGGGGATTGATGACATTCTGCACAAAGAGCGTAAGGGCTTGATCATGTATGAGACTCAAAGTTAAGGCTGTTTAATATGTGCTAAATACTGGACTTCCTTGCACCATACTCTTTATCAAGTGTATAATATCAATTGTTCTGGCTCTGGCCCCATTATCCTTGAAAGTAGAAAAAAGGGTCAAACCAGGGAATGCTATTTCCTATTTGTTTGGAGACCTAGTTTTTTTTTTCTTTCATGATATGACAATTTACTGTAATTCAGACTGCTAAATTGGATTAGTGAGTGATTGTCGTTGTAGGTTTATGGGACATGGATTGCTACGAGAACCTGTTTGGTAATTTGTGAATTTTTTTCCCCTTCTCCTAGAATTTTTTTTTCATGTTTTTGATATTCTGTATTTTACTCAGAGGTTATTTTTTAATTATTTTGAATTCTATGATTTTTTTGATAATTGATCCATATGCCTTATGGCTTGACCATGTGTCCCTGTGTAATTCCTATGTGTATCCCTGTATTCACCTCAGGGGGGAATGTGTTTTTATTTTGTAATGAAAAGTTTTAAGTTCCTTTTGAGAAAAAAAAAAAACTTTTTAAAGATAAGAAATTTGCTGCCTCCTGGAATCCAGAGACTGATTTTCTTGTGGAAGATGCCATGGAGATACCCAAGGAGGCCACATGCTGCTCCAGGAGTTCCTGAGCAAAACTGAATGTGCAGAACTGAACTTGGGGGAGGGGGGTTTGAATACATTTGTTTATGTGGACTTTGTTGTACCAAGGGGGACTTTTACCTAATTGGTTTTGTTTTTGATTCCCCTCGATTCCCCCCAAGTGTTGTGTTTTCCCTGTGAAAAATTGTATGTACCTTAGTTAATTATGTTTAAAATGATCCATTGGGGAAACTGGTCTCCCAAAGGATCACAGGGGGTTAATGTGCAGATGGAAAATACCTGAGCTACATTCCCAGTTTAAGTTATGTTCTCATTTGACGTAAAGATGCTTAGGAGATAAATTTGTCTAAGACCCACGCTGCAGGGCTCTTTTTTTCAGAGCTTGTGCTTTTGGAAAGTGCTGCAGGTATGAGTCTCCATCTCTCTTTGCTCTGCTCACTTGACTGAGAGAACCTTTTTTTTCTTTTTCCTCTCTTTTGATTTAGTATTAAAAATCCTATATATTTTTAAATACTAGGAGTATTTATTCATTTTTACTCCTATATAACCCAGGAGTAACCCTTGATAATCAGTTGCCAAGCCTTGCTGGTTCTATGACTCTTCAATATTTCTTAGTTGGCCCTGGGCCTGGAGTAAGGGAGACTTGAATTCAAATCCAGCCTCAGATACTCACAGTAGCTGTGTGATTTCACTTAACTTTTGTTACTCCTGTTTCCTCATCTGTAAAATGGGGATAATAACAATACCTACTTCCTGGGGTGGTTGTGAGGATCAAGAGATAATAATTGCAAAACTTTTGGCACAGTGTCTGGCATATAGTAGAAGTCATATATTGTTATCTCTTGCAGGTATCCTCTTATTTCTATCTATACTACAACCATCCTAGTCAAGCCTCTATCTCTCCTTTTTTACTTCTGTCTTAGAATCAATTCTAAGTGTTCTTTCCAAGGTTAGCAGAGTAGTAAGGAATAGGCAATGGGGGTAAAACAAGATGCTCAGGGTCACATTATTAGGAAGTATTTGAGGTAAAATTTGAACCCAGAACATCCTGTCTCCAGGTCTGGCTCTTATCCACAGAGATACTGAGTTGCTTCCCACCTCCATATATTCTTTCTTTCTTTAAAAAACTCTTACATTTCATCTTAGAATCAATATTGCATATTGGTTCCAAGTCAGAAGAACAGTAAGGGCTAGACAGTGAGGTGTTAAGTGACTTACCTAGGGTCATAAAGCTAGGAAGTATTTGAGGCCAGAATTGAAACTAGGTTCTCAATCTACTGAGCTAGTTCTCTGCCCCCTCCCTTCCCCCCCCCCCCATATTCTTTACTTGAGAACCAAAATGGACTAATAGATGGAGATCTGGTCCACCTGAGTTCAAATCCTGCCTCTGACATTTGCTAAATATTTGATCCTGGGTACATAGTTTAACCTTTTAATGTCCCAGGCAACTCAATGATTATAAATTGCAGAGAAGGAAACTTGTATTAGTGGAAGTAGTTTCCCTGTACCAGTAGTGTCAAACACAAAAAGAATCAGGGTCACTATACTGTACATATGGATTCCTGCTGGGATACATTGACTCAGAATACCACATATTAACATTATCTGCATTCTATTGTATTTTTATTTATTTTGTCAATTATTCCTAATTTCATTGTAGTGTGAATGGTGGTTGGGAGAGTTTCAGTCTGCAGTGCAACTTGGAAGCCTCATGTTTGGCAGTTCTGCCCTATACCAATGAAGTCAAGTGGCCAGCCCCTTTCAAATTCTGTATTTAATTACAACAAATTTGCAAAATTGTTAAATTCCAGATGCCTTCCCCATCACCATCTTCTCCATGCTTAATGGCAATAACTAGCATACCCTTATATTCCTAACCCTAATGTCTGAAACAGAATTAAATGCTTAATCTGTACTTGCTGATTAATTAGTTAATTAACTGCACTGACATTTCCTGTAAAGTTTTTAAGGGTGCTTGAGAGTTGAAAATGGGGATGTCATAATATGTTGGCAATAGTTATGATTTAAAGTGAAAAGAGACCAGAGGGATCACCTAACTATCCCAAACACTAATTTAATAGAGGAGGAAACTGAGTCTAAAGATGTGAAGTAACTTAGCCAAGCTCACAAGTACCTAAAAGAACTGAAACCTAAACGTATGTCATTAAACATTAAATTAATTTCTCTTCCTATTCTATAAACTTATATTTAGGAATGAAAAATATTGTGGTAAGGAAGGACAGTTTGTAAGTTACTAGTGAGTCTATATCATGAAGAGACCAGTTGGGACTGGAGAGTATATTGTGATGGCAGTGCCTGTTAGTCTTGAGGCTTTTCTTCTTGAGTTATCTTTGTAGTGCAAGGGAGTACTCATAGATTTCTGTATATAGTTTTGTGGTTTTCTAAGGAATTTAATTAAGGATTTAACAAAAATATATGAGAATTTTAAGATAATACTGTGGTCACTGATTTTAAAATTAATATAGCCCAAGTCAAAATGACTTTTAGCAGCTTTTATTTAAAAAAAAGGTGGAGAGAGTGAAAGTAGAGAAATGAAAGTGTGGTTAGAGTAAGAAATCTAACTTATCACCCTAAATGTTGCTCTAGTCCTTGGTTCAACCCACACAGGGCTCATTAACCCCTCAGCTGGAGGACTTGGTGTTGAATTAAGCAAGGGTTCAACCCACAAGTCCTCCTCCAAGAAGGGGAGGCCTCTCTGGAACTAATCTCTCCAGAAGCCAGGAAAGGAAGGTCAGCTTTTCACTCACCAGGAGAAGATCCAAAGGGAGAAGATCCAGAAGCATTTTTACTGGAAGCAACCCAAGTGTAAACTCTTATTAAAGGATTCCCAAGTGTCTGACTGATTGAGTTGAAAGGGTGGAGCTCTCTGAGTGGCTTGCAAACTCCCCCACCTAGTGCTAAGTAGGGGTGTTCAAGCTTTAACAGGCAAAGGGAGAGTCAATCCCATCTTCACAGTTTCAGGGTCCACAAGAATGTGTACCAGAATTATGGAAGGAATTCAACAGAACACTGTACTAGGCACTGGGTCCTATACAAATATAGGGAGACACTTTGCCCTGTTTAATAAACATGTCAGTAATTGCTTGCTATGTGTTATTCATTGTGCTAGGTTTAGAAAATACAAATATAACAAATGAAACAATACCTACACATAATGTTTACATTCTAATGCAGAAGATAATAACAATGTAAACAAGCATGCACACATATCAACATTACATAGAATTAAAAAATACAAAGTAATTAAATACAAAAGGCACTAGCAGGTGAACTGAAACTTGAAGGTATAGAAAAATCCTTTGAGACAGAGGATAGGAGGTAGTTCATTGTTGTTTGTCCATTTTTTTAATAGGACCAATGACATCATGAAAGTGAAATGGATTTAAGTGAGGCAGAGTTGCATAAAGTCATCAGCTTTATTCTTTGAGAGACATCAAAGTCCAGTGGTAAGATGAAAGTCCAGGATGCAGTGCATGACTTTGGCTTCTTCGGTGTCTGACCAGACTCTAAGTACTCCTTGAGCCTGCTTCAGCAACCTTCATGTTCATTGGAACAAATTGTTCTCATCTTCCCATTCCGCTAGAGGAAGTTTTCACATGCTTGGGGGACACATTCTCCCTAACTCACTGGTAGGTTTAAGGCCTATTGTTTACTTTTGACCTGGTTTAGCCCTGCTGCTGAGATGGTTTACCAGGGTGAAGCAGCTTTTCAGAGCCACAAGCAAGAGCTGGGTGAAAGGTGGACAGCAAAGGTGAGTGAGCAGCCCTGAAAAGGGTTGGCAAGCCCTCACACCAAGGTTCTAGTCTAGGTGGTTCATTACTAGAAAAGGGCATGGTCAGTGCAAAGGAATGGAGAGCGGAGGTAGAATATCATATGAAAAGCTAAATGATTGGATCATAGAGTTTAAGATGGGAGTAACTTCTGATGAGGCTGGACAAGTTGGCTGGGGTCAGGTTGTGTAAGGATTTAAAAGCTAAACAGAAGAATGTGTATTTTATGCAACAGGTGATAAATAGCCACTGAGGTAGATTGAATAGGAGTGTAACATAGTCAGATATGCACATAAGGAATATCACTTTGGCATTACAGTGTTGGCATTACAATGCTTGAGACATGGAGACAATGGAGTCTATTGAAGTGATCTAAAGGAGAGGTGATGAGAGTAAGAACTAAGATGGAAGCTATGTGACCAAGGGAAGTAGTGAGATGTAAGAGAAGTTATAGAGTAGAAACAACAATATTTAGCAACTAATTAGACATGTGGAGTGAGAGAATGAAGAGTCGAGGATTAATACTCAGATTATGAATTTGGACAACAAGAAGAACAGTGGTATCTATGACAGAAATTGGCAAGTTTCAAAGAGAGGAGGTTTGGAAGAAAAGATAACGCCATCAGTTTTGGAAATTTAAGTTTGTGACTTCTCCAGGAATCTAGCTTTGAGGTGTCCAACAGGCAACTGGTGCTGTAGGACTGAAGCTTGAGGGGAAGAATAGGATTGGACATAGTGATCTGAGTTAAATGCATTGAAATGATAACCTCCAAACCAGAGCTGAAGAAGTCACTTTATCAGTTTTGATGCTGGCCTAACCATTAAAAGGATATAACAATAACCTCAAGATGATTTAATCACAGCCAGTAGCTTTCCAGTTGCCCATGTATCAGAAGAGCTTCAGATGCTAAACAAAGATCAGGTAGGATGGAGTTCCTGCTCTTCCTCTGTTTGCAGTATAGAAAGGCAATACAACATAAACTCAATGATGATAAATGTTGTGTCAGATATGGTTTCATTCTGTTCATCTGAATTATACCGGTTTACTGATAATTTTCTGTTTCTGTCCTAATCCATCTCTCTTTTCCTTTCTTTGTAGTCTTCCCTCTATAGTTAACCCCAGCAAAAGCACCCTAATAAGGTGCTCTCCTGGATGCATTTGTTCTTTAAAAAATTATTTATTAATTAAATGTAATTAATATTACATTTTACATGAAATAACATTTTTTTACATAAATTTTCCCAAGTTATATGATCCAAATTGTCTCCCTTCCTTTGGACACATGTATTCTTAATGTTCAACCCTTGGTTGTAGTAGTATCTGCTTTCTCTCTTCCTATTCCTGTACTGCTGAGCACTTAATGGAGGTGGTGGTCAAACCATGCTCACATCATTTTCTATGGATTCATGCAATTTGACCTCTACTAAATGCCCACTATGGGTAGGTAGGTGACACAGTGGATAGAGTTCTGGGTCTGGAGTCGGGAAGACTCCATTCCCTTCATTAGGAATGTAAATAAACAATCGGAAAATCAAAGGACTGAAGTCTGCTTTTCAAGACCAAGATAAGAGAAGGTCCCAGGGCCTTTCTTTTACTGCATGATTTCTAGGATATTGGGAGAAAAGTCACCAAATGCAGCAAAAGGGAAGAAGCTGAGGCTGATAGACTTTTTTGAATGCCTTTCACTATTCAAAGAGCCTCCTCTTCAATACTGGATTAGCTGACCAGATTTAGTTATAGAATGTTTGTACATACTCCAATCTCTTCAAGGCATTTCCTTACATGTCCTCATGATTATCCTGGAAACAAGCTCCCTGGCATCTTCTACATGTAGAGTTTCCATCAGCTGAAAAAACCAGTGAAATCTACACATATGCCAAATACCAATAAATATTGGTTTCTTTAGACTTCTCTCAACTCATATTCAAAGGTTGAGTTTCCTGGAAGACAATTATTCCAGGTTCAAAATATTTTCTTGACCTACAGTCCTAAATCAATAGGTCCTGAATCTCCATTTTACTTGTAAAAAAAAAATACAGTGAAGGAACACAATTAGTTTAAAGCAAAGTCACTGGGATTTACTCTAGAACATTCCCTCTTGAAAACCTATTCTTAATCTTTTTTTAAAATTAATTTATTTAGTCAATTTAGAACATTATTCCTTGGTTACAGGAATCAAATTATTTCCCTCCCTTCCCTCCCACCACCCTTCCCGAAGCTGACATGCAATTTCATTGGGTATTACGTGTGTCCTTGATCAGAACCTATTTCTATGTTGTTGGTGTTTGCATTATGATGTTCATTTAGAGTCTACCTCCCCAGCCATTTCCCCTCAACCTAAGTAATCAAGCAGTTGTTTTTCTTCTGTGTTTCTACTCCCACAGTTTTTTTCTCTGAATGTGGATGCTTTTTCTTGTAGATCCCTCCAAGTTGTTCAGGATCACTGCATTGCCACTAATGGAGAAGTCCATTACATTCAGTGTATCAGTCTCTGTGTACAATGTTCTCCTGGTTCTGCTCCTTTTGCTCTGCATCAATTTCTGGTGGTCATTCCAGTTCCCTTGGAATTCCTCCAGTTTATTATTCCTTTGAGCACAATAGTATACCATCACCAACATATACCACAATTTGTTCAGCCATTCCCCAATTGAAGGGCATCCCCTCATTTTCCAATTTTTTGCCACCACAAAGAATGCAGCTATGAATATTCTTGTACATGTCTTTTTCCTTATTATCTCTTTGGAGTACAAACCCAGCAGTGCTATGGCTGGATCAAAGAGCAGACAGTTTTTTAGCACTCTTTGGGCATAGTTCCAAATTGCCCTCCAGAATAGTTGGATCAATTCACAACTCCACCAGCAATGCATTAATGTCCCAACTTTGCCACACCCCCTCCAACATTCATTACTTTCCTTTGCTATCACGTTAGCCAATCTGCTAGGTGTGAGGTGATACCTCAGAGTTGTTTTGATTTGCATCTCTCTGATTATAAGAGATTTAGAACACTTTTTCATGTGCTTATTAATAATTTTGATTTCTTTAACTGAAAATTGCCTATTTATGTTCCTTGCCCATTGATGAATTGGAGAATGGCTAGCTTTTTTGTACAATTGGTTTAGCTCTTTATAAATTTGAGTAATTAGACCTTTGTCAGAGGTTTTTGTTATGAAGATTGTTTCCCAATTTGTTGCTTTTGGTTGCATTGGTTTTGTTTGTACAAAACCTTTTAAATTTGATGTAATCAAAATTATTGATTTTACATTTTGTGATTTTTTTTCTAGCTCTTGGTTGGTTTTAAAGTCTTAACCTCTTCTTAATCTTGATACAACTACCATAGGAAGATAATAATGTCTCAACAAACAATTAAATGGAACAAAAGAACTTGAAAGAAAAATGGACTTATTAGTATAAAATATTTGTAGCATCATTAGCATAGTAAAAATTATAAATAAATCATTTGTCCAATGACAGGGGAATGGTTGAAAGAATTGCAATATAGTAATGTAATTGAATATCACTGTACTATAAGAAATGGCAACAATGGTTATAACAACTGTGAGAAGACACAAAGTGATGAAGAATGGAGAAAAAAACTAAATAACATACTCATTATCACTGTTCATAATAATACTAATACTAATACTTCCAACACAATAATGTTAAATAGTATTTATATAAAACAGCATTTTACAGTTTAAGCCACTATGGATCTGCCTGACCTTACTGTTGTTATCATCTCTTCTAAACAGAGTTAGGAATGGCTTCTAAATTTAAAAAGAGCTTGAACTAAAGCATCTTTCTAAAACCATTCGATGTGTTGGATAATATCAAACTATATTGCTCTAGTGAAAAACAAATTAACTAGCTCCTACATTTAGCGAAATGTTTCTCCAATGATTTAAAAATGTCATTTGTACGCAATAAGTATACATTCAAAATGCATCAAAGAAAGAGGTAAAATGTTGTAAGGTTGAATCTGGAAATCACATTGAACCAAGTGGATAAAGGGGTCATACACAAAGCAGGTCTCCAGCAGGTAAGACACCTCACTCAGAAAAATGTGAAGAAGGCTGTGACTGGGTATGTAAAGAGACTTTGAAATCAAAGCTGAGTGGGAAGAAAACTTTTAAAGTAATTAACACCTACTCAATACTAACATAATTTTGGCTTTAAGCCTGGAACATTTGCATAATACTTTCCTTAGTAGTGAAAAGATTGGTGACTCCATGCTGAGCCTAGATGAGGGGAGAGGTTGGCAAAAAAGCTTTGAGGCAGAAAATTTTCTTCCTTCCTGATTTGAGAGAGAGGACCCATATGGACCCAGCTTTTTTTTTTTTTTTAACAATTTTTATTTGATCATTTCCAAGCATTATTCATTAGAGACAAAGATCGTTTTCTTTGGGGTACAAACCCAGCAGTGCTATGGCTGGATCCCAGCTTTTTCTTAAAATCATTTCTGTGGAGAGAAATGACTGGGATTAACAGAAATGTAGAGGAGCCAGCATCTCAAAAGGTCCCAAATTCCCAACTTGTTTCCCCAAAGATTTTGGGGAATTTCCCATTGTGTGAGATTGCATTCTTTCTCTCTGACTGTCTGTCTCTCTGCATCTCTTCTCTGTCTCTTTTCTCTCTGTCTTTCTTTTCTCTCTCTCACTGAGATATTTTGCTTACAGTAGGAAAGCTCATTCAGTCTGTGTTAATAATATACAATTATTCTAATCAATGCAAACTTTTGGAATTGTTAAATGGACCATAACATTTAATATTCTTAAAAAAAACATATGGAAACAAAGTGTATGACCCATTATCCTAGGGTAGCTATTAAAAGATTAGCACTTCTAAAAAAGATGAAGATTGATAGACTTTCTTAGAACAGATGACAAACTGGTCAAAAGCTTCTATAAATCTTTTTGGAATAAGCAGATATTACTTCTTTTTATAATTAATAAAGCCTGATAAATAGGTCTGCACCATTTGTTTTTTTTAAACTATCTAAAAGTGACAGTTCTGAGTAGAACCTAGGATACTCTTAAGATCCAAGAGTATAATCAAGATGGCAATTGAGGTCTGAGTCACTACCACCAGAAATTGCAGAAGTATTATTCTTTAGGTGTCCAGATTTAGAGATCAATGCAGAAAATCACTTGATCTCCCAACTTTTATGAAACCCAGTATATTCTAGGCACTGTGCTAAATTAGCTGGGTATATGAATAAAGGCAAAAATAATCTTTACTTTTGAGAAGCTCATAATTCTAATGGGGGAAATAATCACAAAAATAAATTTATACAGCTATAGAGAACAAATGGAAAGTATTCGTAAAGAAGGTGCTAGCATCTCTTGTAGAAGATGAAAGAATATGGTGGAGAGTGTGCAATACATTATGGTAGGCTGAAAAATTTAGCCCCTTTTAAATACTTAGTAAGACTAAAATTATATATCAGAAACTTGCTATCTTTCAAGGATTGATGGGTGACAAATCTCCATGGCACAAATACAAACCTTAAAGTATTCTGGAGAATTCAATGAATAAACTGTACTGTAGTCAGAACATTACCATAGATTTAACTGTTGCCTACGATTGCCTGAATAAAATTCACAAAAATTTAAGAGCAAAATTAAATAGATATTACCATCTCAAATACTAATAATGCATAAGTTACATAGAATGAAAAATATCCAAAGCATAGACACCTGAAAAAAAAAAAAAAACAACAAGAAAGTATAGATACCTGGCCCGGGAATCAAAATTATATGTGAACAAGACAAGGTATGAATATTTGGAATGGAGACATCTGTAAATTTTCATAGCTCAACTTTTTTTGGGATTCTGAAATTCTGAGGTGGACATGCTATGCTGGAAGGTCTTGTGCCATATCCAACCTTATCATCTGGGTGCACATCCTTAGAAACTGTACCGCCAAGGTAAGCAGACTTATCCATTGTTATAATTAAAATAGTGGGAGCCATAAACTGTGGCATTTAAAAGAGTGGGAGACATAAACTGTAATAATTAAAATGGTTGAGGTTATAAACTGTAGTGAGTAAAATAGTGGAAGATATAAATTGTAGTAGATATAAGAGTGAGTGAGAAAATATGTTTTCACTACAGTGTCTTGTTTTAAATCAAATATAAAGTGGTCGCCAGGGAAATATTCCCAATTATGAATATACCCAAGTCAACTGGGAGAATTTAATTAATAATACAATGAGGAATTAAAGAAAGAGAGAAAGAGAGAAAAAGGGAAACAATGAGAAAAGAATAGGCTGGCCCAGGCAGCCCTGGCCAACCCAGGCCTAAGCCTTAAAAGAAAAGATCAGTCAGTCCTTATATCTTAATCACTCACCACAAGATCTGTCCAAGAAAGGATTCTAGTGACACCAGGCCAGCATCATCTCAGCTGCTTTCACCAGCTCAATCCTCAATCTGAAATGTCCCTTAGAGAGTCTCGAGAGAGACCCTTCAAGGCAGCCTTTCCCAGCTGACTGTTCTAGAGAGAGTTTTTTGTCTCCTTTTAAAGGGCATTTTCTCCTTTGTCACCTCCCCTAAATTCTTACATCTACCAATCACAGTAGACGTTTTTCAAAGGACAGACCATTCTTAGTTCACACCTAAGAAGGTGTGAACTTTTGAGTAATTCACACCAGGAAAGCTCTGAGTAAGTTTCTCAGCTCTTTGTTCCTTGTAAATTCACAAGTTGCTTGACCTTTATAGGTACTTAGCACCCCTTTCTAAAAACAGGCATGGCTTAAGTATGGGTTTAAGTACTTTTTCATTGTTTCAGCAAGGAGTTTTCTCCTCTAAAGCAGTCTTAAGTACTGGGGTAGTAGAGGTCTTACCATTTCTGATCTAAGTAGAGTTCTCACTTTCCAAATGGGAATGTCCCAGTAGGGAATTGTTCCAATGGGGAATTTTTTTAACATTCACAAGTCTGAGAAATTTCAAGACTCATACCATAGGTTTCAAGATTTCTCTACTTGCTGTAACTGATGGTTCTATGTGTAGGTGGTGTGCTCCTGGCTGGTGGGAAACCTCTTTTCCTGGTATTGTCAGGACAAAATGAGCACAAACAGCAGAGAATCAACTAATGCTCTCTTGAATCTTAACCTTAGAGGCTGCATTGAGAACACAATCATCTGCAAACAAAAAGTCATGCATCAACCTTCCCTCCACTGTAGTCTTGGCTTAAATAAGTTAAATAATTTACCATCAAAGTGTAGTAGCTGACCTTGATGCCATTGTTGAAGATGTACAACAACATTGTTGAAAACATCATGCTAAAAACATGAGAGCAAGCATAGAGCTCTGCTTCACTCTGCTAGTGACTGAGAAAGCATGAGGGCATTGTCTATTATCCAGAAACTGGATAAGCATGCCATCATGGAAATGGCATACAATATTGATGAACTCTGAACAACCACATTTTACCATTATCTTTCATGAGCCCTCAAGAATATCAAAGGCTGGGGGCAGCTGGGTTGCTCAGTGGATTGAGAGCCAGGCCTAGAGACGGGAGGTCCTAGGTTCAAATCTGGCCTCAGCCACTTCCTAGCTGTGTGACCCTGGGCAAGTCACTTGACCCCCATTGCCTACCCTTACCACTCTTCTGCCTTGGAGCCAATACACAGTATTGACTCCAAGACGGAAGGTAAGGGTTTAAAAATAAAAATTAAAAAAAAAAGAATATCAAAGGCTTTGGTTATATTGACAGTGTTGTGTACAGATCTCTGGTCTGCTCCTGGACATTTCTTTTGGAATTGCAAGGAAGCAAACACCATATCCATTGTTGCTCAGCCCTTCTGAAACCACACTGACTCTCATGTAGACAGTCATCTTCCAGCTGGAGGATCAAAATCTTGCCAGCAATGACTAAGAAAGAGAGCTCCCTGTGATTGTCACAGGCCAACCCATTTCCTTTTCCTTTCTAGAGGTGGACAGTGGTATTCTTGAACTTCTGGGGAATAACCTCCTCTTGCCATAAAAAGCAGAAGGTTTTATTTAGCTTTTGTATGAGCAGCGGACCTCTTGCCTTGTATGTGACTTCTGGAATGGAATGAGTAACAGTTGCTTTGACACACAAAGTCATCAAAACCTCTTCTTCACCTGGAAGTTCAGTTAGAGAGGGATTGACTTCAACCTGGGCAGTGGCTTCATCATTGGTTGATGATGGTCTGTTGAGAACACTATGGAAGTGTTTAGTCCACCACTCCAAGTATCATATTCTTAATTATTGTCGGTATGGTTCCATTAATACTGAGTAACTGAGATGTACCATACATAGGTCTTTGGTCCATAAATAGCCTTCAAGGCATCATAGAAGCACTTTGGGTTGTTACTACCAAAGTAAAACTGAATTTCATATTTCTTACTTATACATGAATTCTTCATCTCTCTAAGCATTGCTTGTACTTTATTTCTGATGGACTTAAAATGCTGACTTCTCAGAGATAGATGCACTATCCTACTGGTAAACCCTGTGGAGTCCTCATTTTTTCATTTAGTAGCTTCTAAATTTCCCTGTCATTTTTCATCAAACTAATAATGATGTTTACAAGTGTTCTGGCCCAGATGAGTACAAACAGTCCTGCATACCAAATCTCTGAAAGCTGACCGTTCCTTTTCAGCTCCATTGTTGCCAAAGGCTTGTTGTTTCAGCTTCCTCTTCAACAAACTCTGTAGGAAGAAGCACTCTAATCTGTTGACATTGTCATCTAATAGTTGTCTTGCCTGTGGCCAATGCTTTTGTTGATTGTGATTGAAATAGTTTGGAGAGGATGTTGTTGATGATCTAGCACTTTGTATCACACAATCTCTCTCACATTCAGTCAATTCTCTTTATGATGACATGGTCTATTAAATGCTAATGTTTGTTGCAAGGGTGCATCCATGGAGTGTTATTACAGTTAGGCAAATGGAAGACAATTGTAGTGAGGAGAAAGTCATGAGTCTCACAAGACTTCAGTAGTAAATGAATGTTGCTGCTATTTCTGACTCCATTTCTCCAAAGAACTCCCTGCCATATTTGATAGTCTGTACCTACTCTAGCATTAAAGTCACCCAGAATTACAAGCATTTCCTCTTTTGATACATTGAAGATGAGGCTCTCTGGGTCTTCATAGAATTTTTCTTTGACTTCATCAAGGTTCATCATGGTGGAAGCATACACATTGATGATGTTGGTGTGGTACTTTCCTGCAGGTGGCAAATTAATTGTTATGAGTCTGTTATCTGCTTCTTTTGTGAAGCAAATACGTTTGTTGATTGGATTAGATTTAATTGTGAAATTTATACCAGCTTCATGGCATTTCTTATCCTGGCAACCACTCCGGGAAAACATGTATCCATCTCTGACTTCCATAAACTGGCCTTCAATTGCCAACCTTGTTTCATTCAAGGCAGCTATTTGAATGTGGATACTTGTCAACTTCTCTTGAAATAAGAGCTGTCATTCAGGTCTATTGGTACATATCTCATGTACCAATGGTGATTGGATTCATCTTCATGAAAGTGTTGTACATTGTGTGTGTGTGTGTGTGTGTATTTTGACCAAAAGGTAGGGCAGATGAGGGCCTTTCATGGTAAGCAGCCCAGGGTAGGTGAAGCAGCCAATTTTTAGAGCATCTTTTCTAGTCCCTTCCTCATGCCAGGAGGAGAGCATTATGGCCTTTAAAAAAAGGCTGCTTAGACATCCTGGGAGACACACTTAGAATTCACATAGTAACTTATTTTTTTCATTGTAAGTTATTTAGTCAATTCAGAACATTATTCCTTGGTTACAAGAATCAAATTCTTTCCCTCCCTTTGTTATGTTTTTTTTTCTAATTCAGTAAAAAAGTATTTTGGTAGTTTAATGGATATGGCACTAAATAAGTAAATTAATTTGGGTAGGATTGTCATTTTTATTATGTTAGCTTGTCCTACCTGTGAGCAATCAATTTTTTTCCAATTGTGTAGATCTAGTTTTAATTGTGGGGAGTGTTCTGTAGTTGTGTTCCTATAGTTCCTGTGTTTGTCTTGGCAGATAGATTCCTAAGTATTTTATATTGTCTAGGATGATTTTAAATGGAATTTCTCTTTCTAATTCTTGCTGCTGAGATGCATTGGAAATATATAGAAATGTTGATAACTTATGTGGGTTTATTTTGTATCCTGCAACTTTGCTAAAGTTGTTGATTATTTCTATTAGCTTTTTAGTTGATTCTCTAGGATTCTTTAAGTAGACCATCATATCATCTGCAAAGAGTGATAGCTTGGTTTCCTCATTGTCTATTTTAATAGCTTCAATTTTTTTTCTTCTCTAATCATTTCTAGTACAATGTTAAACAATAGAGGTGATAATGGGCATCCTTGTTTCACTCCTGATCTTATTTGGAAGGCTTCTAATTTATCCCCATTGCAGATTATGTTTGCTGATGGTTTTAGATAGATACTCTTTATTATTTTTAGGAAAGGCCCTTCTATTCCTATACTTTCTAGTGTTTTCAATAGGAATGGGTGTTGTATTTTGTCAAAGGCTTTTTCTGCATCTATTGAGATAATCATGTGATTTTTGTTCATTTGTTTGCTAATATGGTCAATTATGTGAATGGTTTTCCTAATATT
Organism: Monodelphis domestica; assembly: GCF_027887165.1. Classification (NCBI taxonomy): domain Eukaryota; kingdom Metazoa; phylum Chordata; class Mammalia; order Didelphimorphia; family Didelphidae; genus Monodelphis; species Monodelphis domestica. The sequence continues at coordinate 12,685,940 of NC_077230.1, read as the reverse complement.
CAACCAACCTTGCATTCCTGGTATGAATCCTACTTGGTCATAGTGAATAACCCTTTTGATGACTTGCTGGAGTCTTTCTGCTAGTATCCTATTTAAGATTTTTGCATCTAAATGAATTAAAGAGATTGGTCTATAGTTTTCTTTCTCTGTTTTTGACCTTCCTGGATTTGGAATCAGTACCATATTTGTGTCATAAAAGGAATTTGGTAGAATGCTTTTGCTTGTTCTTTCAAATAGTTTGTATATTATTGGTATTAGTTGTTCTTTGAATGTTTGATAAAATTCATTTGTGAATCCATCTGGACCTGGGGATTTTTTCTTAGGGAGTTCTTTGATGGCTTATTTAATTTCTTTTTCTGATATGGGGTTGTTTAGGTAGTCTATTTCTTCCTCTGTTAGTCTAGGCAATTTATATTTTTGTAAATATTCATCCATATCACCTAGATTGCCATATTTATTGCCATATAATTGGGCATAATAATTTTTAATGATCACTTTAATTTCCTCTTAATAAGAAGTGAGGTCTCCCTTTTCATCTTGGATACTGTCAATTAGATTTTCTTCTTTCCTTTTTAAAATTATATTGACCAGTACTTTGTCTATTTTATTTGTTTTTTTTCAAAGTACCAGCTTTGAGTCTTATATAATAAATCAATAGTTCTTTGAATTTTAATTTTATTAATTTCTCCTTTGATTTTTAGGATCTCTAATTTAGTCTTCATCTGAGGATTTTTAATTTGTTCACTTTCTAGTTTTTTAATTTGCATGACCAATTTATTGACCTCTGCCCTTCCTAATTTGTTAATATATGAACTCAAGGATATAAATTTCCCCCTGAGTACTGCTTTGGCTGCATCCCATAGATTTTGATAGGATGTCTCATCATTGTCATTTTTTTCAATGAAATTATTAATTGTTTCTATGATTTGTTCTTTAACTGATTTTGGAGAATTGTATTGTTTAATTTCCAATTAATTTTTGATTTGCCTCTTCATGTACCCTTACTAATTATTATTTTCATTGCATTGTGATCTGAGTAGGTTGCATTTATTATTTCTGCTCTTTTGCACTTGTTTGCAATGTTTTTATGCCCTAATACATAGTCAATTTTTGTGAATGTACCATGTGCTGCTGAAAAGGTGTATTCCTTTTTCTCCCTATTTATTTTTCTTCACATATCTACCAACTCTAATTTTTCCAAGATTTCATTCGCTTCACTTGCCTCTTTCTTATTTATTTTTTGGTTTGATTTATCTAGTTCTGATAGAGGAAGGTTCAGGTCTCCCACTAGTATAGTTTTTCTATCTATTTCATCTTTGAGCTCCACTAGTTTCTCCTTTAGAAATTTGGATGCTATGCCATTTGGTGCATACATGTTGATATGAAATACTGATATTTCCTCATTTTTCTATACTGCCTTTTATCAGGATGTAATCACTTTCCCTATCTCTTTTGACTAGATCTATTTTTACTTTGGCTTTGTCAGATATGATTGTGACTCCTGCCTTCTTTTTATCAATTGATGCTCAATAGATTTGGCTCCATCCTCTTACTTTTGTGTCTACCAACTGTGTCTACCTTCCTCATGTGTGTTTCTTGTAGACAGTATATGGTAGGGTTTTGGATTCTAATCCACTCTGCTATTCACTTGCCTTTTATGGGTGAGTTCATTCCATTCACATTCAGAGTTATGATTACCAGCTGTGTATTTCCTAGCATTTTGATTTCTACTCCTAGTCCTTCCTTTTCTTCTTTCACTATTTCCTTCTACACAAGTGTTTTGTTTTTAATCATCCCCCTAATTTCCACTGTTATTTTACTTCCCTTTCTACCCCCTCCCTTCTTATTCCCCTCTTATTTTCTTTACAGTCTTTTTAAACTACCCCCACCCTCTCCCTCCCTTGTACTGCTTCCCTCCCCACCAGTACATTTGTTACCCTTATACTTTCCTATATGGCACAAATCAATTCTCTGCCCCAATGTATTTGAATGTTCTTCCCTCTTTGAGTCAATTTCCATGCACATAAGAATTGAGTATTTCCTATCTCCAACCTGTTTACTCTTCCATTGTATTGATGTTCTCCCTTCTTCCCACCATGTGCTTCTTTGGAAAATATAAATTAACCCCATTTTGTTTCTTTTCCCATTTCTTTTAGTATTAACATCTTTTTAAAAACTCTAGTTGTATATATGTATATATAGATACTTACATATATATGTATGCATACATATATCTATATAAATATTTATGTCTTGGCATTTCATCTTATACAGTTTGTCATTGTTCTAAGTATAATTTCTCTAGCTACCCAGGTGATAATAACAATTTTTAAGAGTTATAAATGACCTATTTTCTTATAGGGATACATATCATTTTAATTTATTGGGTCTCTTAAAAAAGTTTTTTTGTTTGTTTTTCTTTTCCCCTCTCTTTCTTAATTACCTTTTGATGATTCTCTTGAGTTCTGTGTTTGGGCATCAAATTTTCTGTTCAGTTCTCATCTTTTCTTTACAAATGCTTGGAATTCTTCTGTTTTGTTAAATGACCACACTTTCCCCATTAAGAATATAGTCAGTTTTGTTGGGTAATTGATTCTTGGTTGTAGACCTAGTTCCCTTGCTTTCTGGAATATCATATTCCACGCCTTTCAGTCCTTCAGTGTAGATGGAGCCAGATCCTGTGTTATTCTCACTGTAGTTCCATGGTATCTGAATGACTTCTTCTTAGCAGCTTGTAATATTTTTTCCTTGGTCTGATAGTTCTTGAATTTGGCTATAACATTCCTGGGTGTTGTCAGTTGGGGATTAAGTACAGGAGGTGATCTGTGGATTCTTTCAGTCTCCACTTTTCCCTCTTGTTCTAGAATATCAGAGCAGTTTTCTTGAATAATTTCCTGAAGTATTATGTCCAGGCTTTTTCTTTTGTCATGATCTTCTGGTAGGCCAATGATTCTTAAGTTGTCTCTCCTGGAATGATTTTCTAAATCTTCTGTTTTATGAATGAGGTTCTTCATATTTTCCTCAATTTTTTCATTCATTAAATTTTGTTTTATAGTGTCCTGCTGACTTGTTAAGTCACTTTATTCTAGTTGTTATATTCTGATTCTTAAAGACTGGACTTCATCCCAGGCTTTTTGGTCATCCTTCTCCCATCTCCTTTGCCTCATTTTCAAGCTCATTAATTTTGGCTTTCAAGACACTGCTTTCTGTTTCCAGATGACTTATCGTGCCTTTTAAGTTCTTATTCCCAGTTGTCTTCAGCCTCTCTTAATTGTGTTTTGAATTGTATTTTGAGTTCTTCCAAAGCCTGTATGCAATTCGCTGGAGTTTCTGTTTTTTTGCTTGCTGTTCCTTCATCCTTCTCTTTTCCATTTGCTCTTTGTTCATTGCCTGGATAGAAGCTGTCGATTGTAATTTCTTTTTTCTTTTTCTGTTGCTTGCTCATATTTACCCCTCTCTTTACTTGCTGTAGTTGCCTGAGATTTTGCTCCTCTCATTTTGTGTTGGATCTCTGGTTTTGGGCTTTTCTGTCAGACTTCACCCTTGGAGCTTATAAGGTCAGCAAATCTCTCAGTTCAGTCTGTGGAGGAGGGGTGTTGGAGCTTCAGCTTCCTGGCCCTCTGAAAGCTTTGATGGGATTGAGTTGCATATCTGGATGTGCCCTGAGGCCAAAACCTCGGGGAAGAGGGGGAAATATGAAGTGTCTCTGCAGCTGCAACTAGGCTTCCCACTCTGAGCTTCTTCTCCAACTGCTTCCCACTGCCTATATTCAACACTTTGAGCCTGGCACAGCTTTGCCCACAAGATGCTCCCTCCAGACCAGCACCCTTGCCTGCCCAGAGGTTCCAGCTACTGCTGGAGGCTCAGTGCTCTAGGTAGGGGGATGGGGGGTCCTGGGACCTTCCTTTTTCCTTCCCCTTTAAACCTAAGTGTTCTTGAATTCAGGCTTTTGGGGAGCATGCCTTTTAAGTTGAGTTCAGCAGGAGGGTTCTTTGACTCCGTCCTGTTGTTAGGTTTGATTTTCAGTCCCCTAGGAGCATTTAGTTTATAATCATTAAGGAAGGGTTTTCAGAGGTCTGAACTTTTGCTGCCTCTACACCATCATATTGACTCTGCCTCCTGAATATATCTAGTAACTTACTTATAATTAATATGATAACATGCACACTTGAAATTACTTTAATAACACACACACAAAATTATAACTTATGTATTCAGTGGACAATGACTAAATTCTTTTTAAAATTTTTATTTAATTTTAATTTTTAATTTTTTTCTCTGTTTGAAAAATGCTATTTAATTAACTAATTTAGAATATTTTTCCATGGTTACAGGATTCATGTTCTTTCCCTCTCCTCCTCCTACCCCACCTCCTGTAGCCAATGAGCAATTCCATTGGGTTTTTCATGTGTCATTGATCAAGACCTATTTCCATATTATTAATATTTGTGTTAGAGTGATTGGTTAGAGTCTACATCCCCAGTCATATCCCCATCGACCCATGTGATCAAGCAGTTGTTTTTCTTCTGTATTTCTACTTCCACAATTCTTTCTCTGGATGTGAATAGTGTTCTTTCTCATAAGCGTGACTAAATTCTTAATCTGGTTACATACTCAGACTCTTGTCTAGGACTGAATTCTTACTACAAATCACATAGACACATCATATATTTCTGAAAATCACACTCCAAACATTGATTAAGCCTTTACTTATGGATTTTCTGGTTATATTTAAAGCTTTTTGGTAACAATTAACTTGATTTAGCCAGTCTGAGAGATGAACACTGTATACACCTCAAGTGCAGCATAGTGCTCAATAAACCCAGAGACCTTATTTACTATAATAAGGACTTGTTATTTGTCATAAAATTATGGTAAACTAGAAAGCAGTTTTGCAGAAATTAGACATATCACCATCTCATACCAAAATACCAGGAGAATTTTGAATGGACACATGACTGAGACATAATGGTGACATCATAAGCAAAGTAAGGAGCCATTCAGCAATGGAAAAGTGATTAAAAGTTTGAATAAACATTTTTTCAAAAGAAGAATAGCAAACTATCAACAATTAAATGAAAGCCTGATAATTATGACCTATTGTTGACTGCTTCCGGGAGACATTTGCCATTTTTGGTTTTTTGGTTTTCTTTTCCTCCTCCAGTACTTGTTAAAGTAGGCTTTTTGAATGCTTAACATCAGGATTGTCCATTAATATCACTATAGGCCCATTTTGATGTGGTAGAAAGTCTGAGAAGATTTATAGGTCCTTAACCAGTAGTAGTATGTTGGAAAGGCAACATCTATTTTATTCAGACTAGGTTTAGTTTTTCTTTAATTTATTTTTTCCTTTTCCAGATTACATTTTGGTACAATTTTCAATTATAGTTTTCTGACATTTTGCAATGCATGTTTTCTCCTTTCGTCTCATCCCTCCCCCTTTTCCAAGATGGCAGTTAATATCATTTAGAATGTACATATGCTATTATATAATACAGATTTCCATTTTGTCATGTTGTGAAAGAAGACACATATCCTTCTCTTCTTCTCATTTTAGTCTTTATCTGTTCCCAAATATTATTGTTTCTGATCGCTGTCTTCCTGAGTTCACTTTCCCTCCTTTTGTTCACTTCCCTCTCCTTTTCCTATTACTTTTTTCCTTCTTATTTCCCTATGATATGATGGGTTTCTGTAACTAACTTTGTGTGGATTTTAATCCCTCTTTAGGCAATTCAAATGAGAGTAATGTTCAAGTACTGGCTATCATTCGGCACCTTCTCATGTGAGATATTTTACCCCCAATTTTCTATCTTTTTCTATTTCTTATCTCTTGGTTTTGTTTTGTTTTGTTTTTTGGATGCTATCCCATTATATTCAACTTATTCCCAGGTCTCTGCCTATTTTTGCTTCTCATAGTGATAAAATTCTCAAATATCTTCAAAACCTTAAGTATATTAAGTTATTTAGGTACATATCATAAATATCATAAGTATCTTAGTTATTACCTTATATAGTGATTCAATCAGATTAATCCCATTTTTTTCTTTTGATTCTCTTAAGTACCTTAAGTATCTCTTGTATCATAGATATCTTAAGTATCCTAATTAGCACTCTCCCACATAGCAATGTGATCAGTTTAATCCCTCTGAGCCCCTTGAGTTTTTTCCTTTTATTTTTACCTTTTTATGCTTCCCTTGAGTATTGAATTTGAAAACTGAATTTTCTTTTCAACTCTGGTCATTTCATCAGGAATGCCTCAAGTTCTGTATTTCACTAAATGTAAGTATTATGTTCAGTTTTGCTGTGTAGGTAAGTCTTGGTTGTAGTCCTAGATCTTTTTCCTTGTGGAATATCATATTCCATGCCTTTTGGTCTATTATTGTAGAAGCTGATAGTTCCTGTGTAATCTTGACTGTGACTCAACAATATTTGAGTTTTTTTTCCCCCCTGGATGCCTAGAGTATTTTCTCCTGGCCTGGGAGTTCTAGAATTTTACCATAGTTGTCTTGGGATTTTTAATTTGGGATTTCTTTCAGGCAGTGATCAGTATATTCAATTTTTAACTCTCCCTCTTATTTAAGAATATCAGGGCAATTCTCCTTAATAATTTCATGCAATATGGTGTCCAGGGAGCCATTTTCTTCTTTAAGGTTTTCTACTTCCTTTTTTAGAGAGTTATCTTCCTTTTAGAGGTTTTGTATTTCCTTTTTAGGAATTTTTTTCTTTGGTGAAATTTTGCTCTAAGCTATTGATTTTTTTCCATCACTTTCGCATATAATTTTTTCCCCTTAAGTCTCTTGTAATTTGCTTTTTGATTCTCTTTTGAAGCTCTTTCAGGAAGTCATTTTGGGCCTGATATCCTTTCACATTTGCCTTTGAGGGTTCACAGTTTCTGTTTTGTCATTGCTGTCTTCTTCTGAACTTACATTTTGGTCTTTCCTTTTGCTGAAATAGTTTTCCAGGATCAGTCCTTTTCTTTAGCTTTTAATCCTTTTTTTGGGGGGGGACTTTTAGGAAGATTTTGCCTACATGTTGAGGCTCGGCTCCACTTCTGGGGTGAAGAGAGTATTGTTCCTGGGTTCTCCCAGGTGCCAGGTCTAGTAGATTTACCCAAATTCCACTCTTCAGCTGCCAGCTCTCTCTGGCATTTTGAACATCAATATGGTTCTTTTTGGTGAAAGGATTCACTGGCAGTGCTTTCTTGTACCAGGCCAGCCCTGTAGCTCCTCAGCATATACTTTTTCCAGGCTCCTCCTTCTGTTGTTGATTCTACTACTCTCACTCTTATACTAGCAAGATGGGTCCTTCCAATTGCCCCTTGTAATGTAGGGACTAAAAGGGAACAAGGATGATGGAGAGGGAGAGGGAAATAGGGAGAGAGGGTTGAGAGGGTGAAGAGATTGTTCTTCCCCTCACTTCCTTCTTTTGGGGGAGAGGTTACCAAGTCTTGTTTCCTTGAAAGAGGGAGTATATCTCCTCAGAGAATGGTTCTGGGAGATGGAGGACAGGAACTTGAGGGGAAAGCCTTGGTAAGATGACACACTGCCCTCCTTGAGATCCAAGCTATTCTTGCTAGGCAAGATGAATTCTTTTGCTTCTGGTTTCCTCGGGGACATCAACTGCCAACTCCCTTCAGGACCTTAGGGCTACTCCACAGCCCAGGAGAGATGTTTGCTCCTTGGGACTGGCAGTTTGAATCACTGGGATCCTGGGGCTAACCCCCCTTTTTGGAGAGAGGTATGACTCTCCCCAAATCTTTAGTCCCCTTTCCTAGTATAAGAAAGTAGCCAGACCTAAATCTGAGTAGCATATCGTTTATTTGGTTTCAAACAGGAGAGGAATGGTGAAAGTATCAGGCAGAGAAAATGGATGAACAGGAAGCCCTATGGCTTGTCCCCTCTGGCAGGCTGGCCCCCCTAAGGTCTGGGGTTCAAGGCTTCTCAGCCTTTATCACTCCTCTTGTCAACTGTGCTGGTTGGTCCCTACTCCTAAGCAAACTAGCTTTGAATACAGGAGTCCAGGAACAGGTTAGGAAGAGAGATGGAGAATGAGATCTTTGAAAAGGGATCTCTGTGGACAGCTTCCTTCAAGGCCCCAGTCCACAATATTCACTGATGATTCTGACTGCTGTTATTTATTTATTTATTTTAAAACCCTTTCCTTCCGTCTTGGAGTCAATACTGTGTATTGGCTCCAAGGCAGAAGAGTGGTAAGGGCTAGGCCATGGGGGTCAAGTGACTTGCCCAGTGTTACATAGCTGAGAAGTGTCTGAGGCCAGATTTGAACCCAGGACCTCCCATCTCTAGGCCTGGCTCTCCATCCACTGAGCTACCCAGCTGCCCCCTCTGACTGCTGTTACTGAGAGCTGAGTGAGAGGTATCCAGGTGTTCAAAGGGAAACAGTTGATCCCCAGAGAGACATAAGCTTCTTCCCAGCCTAGAAGATCTGCCTCTTCTCTCTGGCTCCCAGCTGGAAGAAAAGTGGAATGACCAGTTGGAGCTGTCTAAGCTTCTGGTTCCTGGAACTTCCGGTTTTTCCTTGTTGCACTTCCCCCTCTCTCCCTGCAGATGATCTGTCAGAGACTGCTCTCTGTTCAAATTGGATTATCTCTCATCCTACCTCACACCCTCTACATTTTTGTTGACTGAAACTCTGTTTCAGTTTGGCTTCTTTTGACTCTATAACTCCAAAAACTTTTTTTTTCTTGTGTAGTTGTTTAGAGGTAAGTTTGGTGAATTTGGAACATTCCTTATTCTGCCATCTTGGCTGCCTAATTAGTTTTTTTCTTAAAATATATGGAAACTAACCTCATGACTTAATTGTTCCAGGAGACCAAGATTCAAACCATTGATGTAGTTTCTTGGTGGCCTTAGTACAAAAGCCCTCAGACGAGGAGTCGGGTACTCTCTTAGGCTTGTCATGTCCTTCTGGCTTCCTATCAGCATGGTCTGGTAGATTAAGTTTAATACTGGAACAAAAGGAGACATTTGTAGGCTGTTCAACAGGTACCAAAAGGAAATTTACTTAGCCTGTTGTACCAGTATCAGGTTTTCTCTAAGATCTGTATTGGCCCTGTTTCCTATTGGGGCTCTTGTGTCGTCTGCTCTACTGCTAAACCGACTCTTTTTTGGGTTATGGCTCCAGAGTAGCCTTTCTAGGCTGGCTTTTTGTAGGTTGTCTCTACTCTCAGCATCCATGGCTTCTGACAGTCTTGTGAAGTTCTACCAGTGGAAGGAGGAGTTTATGCTATTTCTTTTAATTTAAAAAATTTTAAATGTAAAATTATTATATCATCTTCATCTGAAGAACTTAATTTGAGTGCCAGGCTCCTCTAGGATCTTTCAAATCATTAACAAAAGTAAATATTCTTAATTAACTTAAAAAACCACTCTTCCTTTTGTCTTAGAACAAATACCAAGTATTAATTCCAAGCTAGAAGAGTGGCAAGGGGTTAAGTGACTTGCCCAGGGGTCAAATTTGAACCCAGGATCTCCTGTCTCTAGGCCTGGCTCTCTATCCACTGAGCCCTGAATTAACCTTAAAAAAAACAAAACAACCCTTCCATTCCATCTTAGATTCAATCCCAAGTATTAGATCCAAGGCAGGAGAGTGGTAAGGATTAATCAATTGGGACTGAGTGACTTGCCCAGAATGACACAGTGAGGCCATATTTGAACCTAGCTCTCCCATCTCTCGGCTTGCTCTCAATCTACTGAGCCACCTTGCTGCCTTTCCTCACACCCCCCAAATTAATTTTTAAAGATCAGTCACATGGAGTCAATCATTGTTCATTCTAAAATGTTGCTCTCCTTATAATATATTAAAGGGATTTGCTCTCACTTTCTAAAAAAGACCACTTAGCTTGACTCAATTTTTACAGTGTAGCATTTTGTTATAAATTCCTTTTTGATTTGGCACTAGTCTTTCAAAGAACAATTTCCCCAAATATACTAAGAATAGGAGTGCTTACAATTATTGCAGCTAGGTGGCACAGTCGAGAGTGCTGGCCATGGAGTTAGGAAGACTCATTTTCCTGAGTTAAAGTCTGAACTTATATACTGGACCCTGGGCAAGTCACAAGCCTCTTTGCCTCAGTTTCCTCATCTATAAAATGAGCTGAAGAAGGAAATGGCAAGTCAGTCTAGGATCTCTGCCAAGAAAACCCCAAATGAGTTTACAGAGTCGGGTATGACTGAAAAACAGCTGAACAACAACACGATTACTACAGTACTTTATAATTCTCAAAGCTCTTTCCATCCATTTTGCTTTATAAGATTCTCATGTTTACTCTGTAAAACGAGAGGAATATAATATCGTCATGATCATCCTTATGAACAACTGAGCTGGAAGGGATCTTAGGGATCGTGAAGTCCAACTTCCCATTTATAGGTGAAGAAACTATGTGTCAGAAAGGGGAGTAAGTTCACAAAGAGCCAGGACTTGAGCCTAATTGAGTGATCTTTCTGTACTGAGAGCTTGCCTTTTTTTTTCTTTTAGGATCTGAAATCCTACGTGTTTCAATCTCACCATTAGCAGTTTTTTAAAGGTGTTTACTTTTCAAACCTCATAAATCTGGTGCTAGTTACATGCACCCGTGAACATAATTTAACCACTTTTTCATTTCCTCATTTGTACAACGGGGATAATAATAGCACTTATCTCACTGCAGTGTTGTCAAGATCAAATGATATTTGCAAAGTGCTTAGCACAGTGCCTGACACATAGTGGAGAGACTATTATTGTTGCTAGTGATTGTTGGTTTTTTAAATAATTACTTCTATCATATTTAGTTGCTGTGAGCAAATTGATGATTTAAGCCTCCCCCCCCCCTTTAAACTCTTTCCTTCTATTTTAGAATCAATACTTTGTATTGGTTCTAAGGTAGAAAAGTTGTAAGGGCTAAGCATTGGGGGTTAAGTCAGAGTCACATGGTTAGGTAGTGTCTGAAGTTAGATTTGAACTCAGGACCTCTCATCTCTAGACCTAGTGGTCTCTCCCCTGAATCCCATTGCTGCCCTCAAACTTCTCTTTTGAAAGGAAAGAGATGTGTTATAACTACTTTGATGAAATAGAGTCAGGAATCCTTGCTGACATGTCTCCTCTCCCTCTGTTGATTGCTGGACAGTGCTCACCTTCATGATTACTTGGCATTTCTGATTCACCAACTTGTATGTGTATCCAATTCCTTACTTTTGCTAATTTCTGAATGGTGTGTGAAATATTGTATGAAGACTGTCATTCAACTGTCATATATAGCCAAGAACCATGAGGGTACACTGGATAGAGTGCCAGAACTGGCGTCAAGAACACTCGAGTTCAAATCCTGCCACCTCAGACACTAACTATTTGATCCTGAGTAATTTACTTAATATCTGACTGCCTCAGTTTCCCTAACTACAAAATGAAGATAATAATAGCACCGACCTACCAGTGTTGTTGTGAGGTCCTGATGAGATGTTTGTAAAAAGCTTTACAAAACATAAAACTTGCTCTATAAATACTACTACTTAGTATTATTATGTATATATACACATAATACTGCATCAAAATCAAAGTCAGAATCAAACATCAGTGAACCCAGGGCAGCTAGTTGGCTCAGTGGATAGAGAGCCAGATCAGGAGTATACATATTAATATTTTCGTGGGTGGACACCTGAGAAGGAGATTGGAAACTGAGGGAAAAATGGATAGAGGAGAGAAAGAGGGGTGAGAGAAAGAGAGACGGAGGAATAAAGACTCAGAGACGAGGAGTTAAAAAATATAGGCTCCATCGTTCTTGCCCCTCTGATTGAACTGAGAGAGGGCTCTACAGTGTCCCCAAATTTTCATTGGAGAATTTAGAAATGTGGAATGGGACATAGCTAATGAACATGTGACATGGCATAAGTTCTAACATTGGCTCAATTGACAATCAAAGAGGAGGAGGCTAGTCAAATATATGACTTGGAAAGGAATGTGATCTAACAAGGTGGGAGCTAGGATCCTGTGGCAAATAATGTCCTGCTCAGGAATTCTTCTGTCCGTTGGACTGAAGATTTGGCAATACAATAATCAATAAGTAACAAGACCATGATTCTGGCATATGAACACATAAAATACAATATCAATACACCAATCATACTTTCAAGATCCTAATATACCTGGTAAGCTACAAGGACACAAAAGGTCCTGGGTTCAAATTGACCTCAAAGGCTTTCTAGTTGTGTGACTGTGAGCCCTTACTGCTCTTTTGCCTTAGAACTGATACTTAGTATTGGTTCCAAGACAGAAAGTAAGGGTTAAAAAAATACAATAAACTCCTTCCTTCCAACCCAATCCTGTAATGTCAAATATTATTGATGCTAGTTTAAAGAAAGACAAAAAAATCCTAGTGTTCATGACTCACAGCAGCTTTGACAAACATCTATCTTGAGGTATCTGGTGAGTCACATTCTTGTGATGGGCTTGTGTAGTGGAAAGGTTCTAGAATGGAATTAATATCATGGGATTTTGTGGTAAAATTCCACTACTCTGACTCAGATTGCTGGGGAATTAAGAGATTGCTCATTTTCCAGCTCCAGTTCAGTGCATGCTACCAGGGACCGGCAGGGATGATCATCTTTCTAAGAAATGGAGGAGAGGGATTATTACCAATGAGAAAAAACAATGTTATCTTTCCATGCAAAGTGCCTCCTTTAACCAGCTTCACCAGCTTCTGCAAGCTGCTGCTGGATTTTCTTGAAGGGCAAAGGATTGCTTAGCAACATAGCAGCATACATCATGTAGCTCATTCATCGACTCCTGAGTTGCTACTCTGCAGAGTACCCTGTTTATTCCCCAGCCAGAAATGTTAATTTGCAGCTTGCACAGAGAAGCTGGGGCAGGTGATTCCGTGTATAAAAGGCACAACTGCGTCATACGAAATACAGATGCTGTTTTCCATTACCAACTAGAGAATGGCTTGGTTGAAAGTCAGATGATTTCTGTACACTGCAATTTATGGCAGGAATTGTTAGAAGAAGAAATGGAAAAACTGAAAAACGTCCCTTTTCACAGATCTTATGTGTCATGTTCCTTATACTGTATACCCTAAGTCAATCTGCTTATCTCTTCACTTATGTTCTATTGCCTTCTGTGTTCTCTGCCTCAAAGACAATGTAGGAAAATGCTCATATAGTCTGTTCTTTTCCTCAAGTTCTTTCCATTTCAGTTTACCAGGAAAGTCTATGCACTGGCTAAGAGTTTTAGACACTGTTCACAAGGCTTTTCTTAGTTCCTTTCCTTTCCTTTCCTTTCCTTTCCTTTCCTTTCCTTTCCTTTCCTTTCCTTTCCTTTCCTTTCCTTTCCTTTCCTTTCCTTTCCTTTCCTTTCCTTTCCTTTCCTTTCCTTTCCTTTCCTTTCCTTTCCTTTCCTTTCCTTTCCTTTCCTTTCCTTTCCTTTCCTTTCCTTTCCTTTCCTTTCCTTTCCTTTTTCCTTTCCTTTCCTTTCCTTTTTCCTTTCCTTTCCTTTCCTTTTTCCTTTCCTTTTTCCTTTCCTTTCCTTTCCTTTCCTTTCCTTTCCTTTCCTTTCCTTTCCTTTCCTTTCCTTTCCTTTCCTTTCCTTTCCTTTCCTTTCCTTTCCTTTCCTTTCCTTTCCTTTCCTTTCCTTTCCTTTCCTTTCCTTTCCTTTCCTTTCCTTTCCTTTCCTTCCTTCCTTCCTTCCTTCCTTCCTTCCTTCCTTCCTTCCTTCCTTCCTTCCTTCCTTCCTTCCTTCCTTCCTTCCTTCCTTCCTTCCTTCCTTCCTTTCTTTCTTTCTTCCTTTCTTTCTTTATCAATAAGGAGTTACTAAACAGTTTATATAAGCTTTACACTTTGGTAGGTAATGGAGATATAAAGAGAAAATAAGTCTTCTTAAAAAGCTTACATTATATAAAAGATCTAAAAGGGAATGTTAATATGAAAGAAGGTATAAAGAACAATGTGACATCTACAGTAGGAAAGGTAATTTTAGAATTAACAGCATTAGGACAGATTTTTTGGAGGAGTTAGTATTTGGGTTAGAGATTAAGAGCTGGATAAGAATTCATCCCTAACTAGAACCCCCCGAAAGGAAACTTATTCTGCCAGTGCAGATCAGCAACTCAACTACAACTTTTAGTCTTAACAAGTTGCATAGGGCACTGAGAGATTAAGTGTCTAGCCAGATTTTCCTGATCCCAACAAGGGTTCTCCATTCACATAAGAGGTAATATATTTGGATTAGATCAATTTGTCTGGAGTGGAGAATGTGAAATATGGTAATAAAAGACTGGAAAGAGGGTAGAGTCAGATTGTAGGAAGCACTGAATGTCGTGTGAAAGTTTTTGAACTTTACTAGGTAGGCAAAAAGGAGTGACTTCAGGGTTTTAAACAGAACATCACCAGAATTACAAATAAAGTTTGATATGGGGCAGCTGGGTGGCACAGTGGATAGAGTGCCAGACCTGTTCAGAAAGACTTATTTTCATGAGTTCAAATCTGACCTCAGACACTTTTTAGCTGGGTGACCCTGGGCAAGTCAATTAACCCTTTGTGCCTCAGTTTTCTCATCTATTAAATGAGCTGGAGGAGGAAATGGCAAACCACTCCAATGTATTTGTCAAGAAAACCCTAAATGGGGTCACAAAGAATCAGACATGACTGAAAAACAAGAGCAGAGGTAGTAAGACTTGTTAAGATCCATCCAGGATAATTCCTATACTATAGTACTGAAGATAGAGAGGAGGAATTGAACTGATATGAGAGATAAAGAAGAAGGAGGAACCAATGACAGCAACAAAGTTTCTAACATGAGACTAGGGGAATGGTTGGTGTCATCAAGAAAAGCAGTGACATCAGAAGGAAAGAGAACTTTTTAAGGGAAAGAAAGAGAATAAGTTTGGCTTGCAACACATTGAGTTTGAGGAAAACATTTCTTTGATATCTTTATTTGAACTTATCCTCTAGATACTGGTTTTACATAGATTGGCTAAGTGGATTTATTTTCCTGCTGCACTTTTTAGGATCACGACCTCAGCCAGAAGAGCCCCTAGAGGGATGTGACAAAGTTGGGATATTAATGCATTGCTGGTGGAGTTGTGAATTGATCCAACTAATCTGGAGGGCAATTTGGAACTATTCCCAAAGGGCAATAAAAGACTGTCTGCCCTTTGATCCAGCCATAGCACTGCTGGGTTTGTACCCCAAAGAGATAATAAGGAAAAAGACTTGTACAAGAATATTCATAGCTGTGCTCTTTGTGGTGACAAAAAATTGGAAAATGAGGGGATGCCCTTCAATTGGGAAATGGCTGAACAAATTGTGGTATATGTTGGTGATGGAATACTACTGTGCTCAAAGGAATAATAAAGTGGAGGAATTCCACGGAGACTGGAACAACCTCCAGGAAGTGATGCAGAGTGAAAGGAGCAGAACCAGGAGAACATTATACACCGAGATGGATACACTGTGGTACAATGGACTTCTCTACTGGCAGCAATGCAATGATCCAGGACAATCTCAAGAGACTTATGAGAAAGAACACCATCCACATTCAGAGGAAGAACTGTGGGAGTAGAAACACAGAAGAAAAACAACTGCTTGATCACATGGGTCTATGGGGATATGATTGGGGATATAGACTCTAAATGATCACCCCAGTGCAAATATTAATCATATGGAAATAGGTCTTGATCAATGACACATGTAAAACCCAGTGGAATCGCACATCAACTACAGGAAGGGGTTGGGGAGAGGGGAGGGAAAGAACATGAATCTCATAACCATGGAAAAATATTCTAAATTAACTAATTAAATAAAATTCCCCCCAATAGAAGAGCCCCTAGAAGCCATTCAATTTACTCTGAATTGGAACAAGATTTCCTCTAGAACATACCTGACAAATAGGTCATCTTCCCTTTATTTGACAACTTCTAGAATTGTAACCCATTACGCTTTTGGACTGCTATAATGGTTATAGAATTTCCACATATATTTTCTGAAGTAGATATCCAATAATTTCTAACTCTTGTTCTTATTTTTGCCATATGGGTACAAAAAGCACAAATCCATTTTCTCTTCTATGTGACACAGCCCTTCAAGTACTTGAAGGTAGCTACCATGTACTTCTTGGGGGCAGCTAGGTGGCACTGTGGATAGAGTGCTGTGGATGAGTTCCGGTGTGACCTCAGACATTTACTAGCTGTTCCTGTTTGTCTCAGTTCCTCATAAGTAATATGAGCTGGAGAAGCTAATGGTAAGCCAGTCCAGTATGCCAAGAAAATCCCAAATGGGGTCATGAAGAGTTGGAAATGACTGAAAGACTGAACAATAATAAATCATGTACTGTCTAAATCTTCTTTGTCCCAGGCTAAATTTTAAAAATTTCTTCAACTGATGCTCTTATGACATGGTCTTGATGATTTTCATTGTCCTGGTGGCCCTCTTCTTGATGATCTCAGGCCTATAAATGGATTTCCCAAAATGTGACATTCAGAACTGAATATAGTACTTCAGATATGGTCAGCCTATGATAGAGTAAAAGAGATGATAGATACTCTTCCTAATCTTGGATGACATGTCTTTATTCAGCCTAAAATGGTGTTAGTTTCTTTTATTTTGAGTTGTAGTTTTTTTTTTAATCTGTGCTATCTTGATATTCATTTGTATTAAGCTTCTGGATATTTTTGAAGACTGCTATTTAGCCATGTCCCATCTTTTACTTTGAAACTGATTTTTTCTAGTTAAATTTTATCTTTTTTTATATTTGGCCTAATGTTCTAGCCTACGAATTTGTTTTTGGATTCTATTCTATTTTATTTTATTTTTTATAAACCCTTACCTTCCATCTTGGAGCCAATACTGTGTATTGGCTCCAAGGCAGAAGAGTGGTAAGGGCTAGGCAATGGGGGTCAAGTGACTTGCCCAGGGTCACACAGCTGGGAAGTGTCTGAAGCTAGATTTGAACCTAGGACCTCCCGTCTCTAGGGCTAGCTCTCAATCCACTGAGCTACCCAGCTGCCCCCTTGTTTTTGGATTCTAACTCTGACATGAAACATGCTTGCTTAGGGTCATCTGTGATATGAACCTTAATATCATTATTGAAGTCATTAATAGAAATGCTAACTAAAGACCAATGCCAGAAGACCAGGGAAAATCCCTAGGGCCATAAACAAGATCTCTTTCCAAATTTAGGTCCAATTACTCAACCAATTATGAATCCACTTAACTATATCATCAAGTCAGTCAATAAGCATTTATTAAACACTTGCTTTATGTCGGGCATTGTGTTAAGTATTGGGGATTACAGAAAAAGATAGAAGATAGTTGTTGCCCTCAAGGAGCTCACCACCTAATAAAAGAGACAAAAAGCAAACAGATCTCTTCAATAGCCTACATCTTTTCAACTATTCCACAAGAATAGCACGCTTTTGTTAAATGCCTTGCTAAAATGTTGGTAAATTATAGCTACTGCATTCTCTTGATCCCCCAGTTTATTAACCTTGTCAAAAAAGGAAATAAGAATATTCTGGTGTGATCTGTTCTTTTTAAATTAAATAAAATTATTTACATTTTGTTAATGTCTTTAAAAATAATAAATATGGTCATTTCCTTAAATTCTTTCCCCTCATTGAACCCTCCTTTGCTTTTAAAAAATATTTTATTTTTCTCCAATTACATGTAAACACAGTTTTTAATATTCATTAAAAAAACTTGAGTTCCGAATTCTTTCTCTTCTTTCTACTCTCTCTGTCTTCTCTTCCTTCCACCCTCCCTGAGATGGTAAGCAACCTGATATAGATTTAACATATACAATCATGTAAAACATTTTATTAGTTATTTCATTTTTTAAATTAGTCATTTTGTGAAGAGATCTCAAACAAAAAAAAGTAAAGAAGGGGTGGGGGAGCTAGGTGGCTCAGTGGATTGAGAGCCAGGCCCAGAAATGGGTGGTCCTGGGTTCAAATATGACCTCCAACACTTCCTAGCTGTGTGACTCTTGGCAAGTCACTTAACCTCCATTGCCTAGCCATTACAACTATTTTGTCTTAGAAACAATACACAATATTGATTCTATAGTGGAAGGTAAGTGTTAAAAAAAGAGTTAAATACAGTATGTTTCAGCTTCTATCAGTTCCTTCTTTCGAAGTAGATTGCATTTTTCATTGTGTCTCTGGGATTGTCTTGGGTCACAAAACCAATTTTAAGTCTTAGACAGCATTGCTGAGAATAGCTAGGTGATTCCTAGCTGTTCATCAAAAAATATTGCTGTCCCTGTGTATAATGTCCTTCTGATTCTGCTCGCTTTATTTTTGCATCAGTTCATGTAAGTCTTTCCAGTTTTTCTGACATCATCCTGCCCACCATTTCTTATAGCACAATGAATGGTATTCTATCACCACCACATACAGCAAATTATGCAGCCATTCCCCAACTGATGGACAATCTCTCTACTTCCAATTCTTTACTACCACAAAAAGAGCTGCAATAAATATATTTTTTTTTGTATGAAAGGTCCTTTTCCTCTATTTTGGGGAGATCTATTTGGAATACAGTCCTAGTAGTGGGTATTGCCAGATCAAAGTGTATGCACAGGTTTAGAGCCCTTTAAGCATAGTTTAAAATTGGTTTCTCAGGAAGGAATTAGCAACACCCGTGCTCATTTCTTGTTCCTCTTACCCTTCCTAGGTGATTTCTTACTTGAAACCACCAGTGTATGTGAGGATATATGAAGGGAACCTAAAGACAAATTAGGCCCACTGAGGAAAAACAGCCATAAAGACTTACTTATGAGTTTTCCTGGGATTCCATGGCAGGGTTAGGATCTCAGAATAGAAACTCAAAGTACAGAAGTCTCTTGAAAAGCTTCCTTCATAATAATCCTTGAATCTGTCCACTATTTTGGTGACCAAAGAAGTTTTTGTACTGTTATGACCGAATGACCCAGACTTTCTTTTACCCTGATTTCTGTAAATCCCCAAGTTATTGTCAATATTCTTCAATTGCTTGGGTTTGTAGAAATGCCTTGGAAATGTTTTGGTTAAAGTCTTTTCTAAACAATTTTCTGAGAGAGTTACATCACTAAGAATGATATAATGCTTATACTCTACTTTCTACAAAAGCTTTTCTCTTTGTCATAATAAATGGTAGACCTAGTCACAATTTCTATGTGTTTTGTGTCTCACCTGCTCAGGGTCCCTCCCAGCCTTTCAGGTTTTTGCTCTCTCTGTCTCTTTGTCTCTCTGTCTCTGTCTCTCTCTGTATCTGTCTCTCTCTTAGTCTCTCTCTCTGTCTCTGTCTCTGCGTCTCTGTCTCTGTCTCCCTTGTCTCCCTATCTCTGTCTCTGTCTCTGTCTCTCTCTCTCTTTCCCTCCCCCCCCTCCCTCCTTCTCTCCACAGCTATTATGGCGGGTTTAAACCCTGATTACCTGGCCCTCACACCCAGTCAATCATCTCTTACCCCCTATCAAGTGTATCTATATCATCATTCCTTAGAAGCCCACTTTCTGTATGAAAAGGTCCTTTGCCTCAAGCTTTATATCCTTTATGTAATCTACAAGAATCTATTGGTTATTCTCTTTCTTTTTATCCTCTGTTCTAGTCTTCCTTTCTCCAACCTCCAGACACAGGTTGAGTCATTTTTTCCCATTAAGATTCTTCTTCTTTTTTTAATCTTTGTTTCTTCAATGAAGTTTTGGTCTGTCTGTCTCTATCTCTCTGTGTCTCTGTCTCTCTCCCTGATAACTTTAACCATCTAGGACTTTGAGTCCTTTTATCTTCTCTTCTAGGAAGAAGATGAGAGTATAATTTGAATGTAGATCGCAATTGCTTAGCAGTGGCAGACAAGAAAAATAATGAACTACTTCAGCGTGTGCTAATTCAAAAGTCTCTATGATAGGTTTGGAGTCAGGAAGTCCTCAGTTCAAATCTAGCCACTTCCAGACTGTCATCCAGCTTAACCTCTTACTTAACTTCTGTCTCAGTTTCCTGATTTAAATTGGGAATCATAATAGTACCTACATTGCAAGGTTGTTGTCATGTGAGGACCACATGACATCATATTTGTAAAAAGTACTTAGCATAGTGTCTGGCACATAGCAGATGCTTTCCCCCCTCCATAGACTCCATTGCCATGGCTACATGTATTCCTTTGTGTGTGCTTCACTACAAGTATATCACACACACACACACACACACACACACACACACACACATTACTCTTCCTACTGATGTTTTGTGATCCTTTGGGAGAAGGAACTCTCGATGTATGGAGGGGAAGAGAATATTTTGAAGCTGCTACTCTTGTTATGCCCTTTCATCAAATGCGTTGGCTTTGAACCAGTTGTGTCTCCTGGCTGACTATTAAAGGTAAGCCCATTGATGAGGGTTTGTGAGCTTTAGTTCTAGGGATGTGGACTAGCAAGGCGCTGCACCCAGGCACAATAATAGGGCAATAGTTGCTTCCTGAAGGATTCCACTTGTGAGATTTAAGTTGGAAGGAAGTAGCCTGGGGTGGTGGTAGAGTCAACTCCACTTGTATTCTTGTATTCAGATTGTAATTACTGAAGATGGTTGGTGACCACACTGTTGATAATGGCCTCCATGATTAAAACCACATGAACGAAACTATTATTTGTTTTTAATTCTTCTCTTCAGAGAAATCAAAGAGATTCCCTCATCTGTTGCTCAAGATTCCGGTGATTTTGATGCCCTTCTCTAGCTTGAAGCAACATCCCTAAGCTGATATTCCTAACCAAGATGGAAATGCCTGGACCTCATTATTTCAGAACATGGAACCTATATACTCATCTAATTGTCTGCTCTAGCCAATTTTTTTGTCTTAATTTTATTTTTACCACATCTGTACCTGTTAAGATTCTTGGGTGACAGATCAAAGGTGATAATATATGGTTTTTATTGTGGGTTAGGGGAGGGTAGAAGGAAAGAGACAAAGGGACAAGCAAACATTTGGGTGTACTAAAAGATCACAGGGTTTGGAATAAAAAGGAATAGGTTCTAATTCCAAATATACTATTTGTTATCTGGTGACCTTGGGCAAGTCACTTCTACTTATTTGGGTCTCAGTTTTCTCCTTTGTAAAATGAAATGCTGAGACTTAGATGGCTACTAAAAATCTAGATGGAAGACTTAGTGCCGCAGGAGAAGGAAACAAACAGCAGCATTCCCTCTAGTACTGACATTATGATGAGGGTGAACAAGGGTAACTTTCAGGTAGAGATAGCCTCGAATGTACCTGCTGACCACTGAACAAGTCAGGATTCCTCTAAAGGCAGAAACTTGGTAATATTGACAGAAAGTAAGGCGGCATTCCTTGGTATATTTCTATGTAAGCCTGAGCTCACATTTTTAATAAATCTCTCTAGCATTTCTACTAGCTAGAGAAGATCCTTTTCCTTTGTTCTTTTCTGTCTTGCAGCTGTAGATTAGAAATGAAAGTTATTTCTGGGAGGCTCCAATCTCACCCAAGGGCTCAATAATCCTAGATTTCCCAGTGAAATTATAGAAAAACTTGACTAATGTATTTGCACCAGAATTGTGCTTTCTTCATCATGACTTCCTGAACACAGACACATTCCCAAATGAATGCTTTGCTTTTTAATTTGTTCGATGGCTCGAGGTACATCATTATTGTCATCTGGGTATCCTTAAAAATAAAAACGGAAGCAGTGATATTGTGTACTGTAATTCATCTTAGTTTCTTAGGTCAGGTAGATACAACTTCTGAAGCAAGGACCAAACTGGAAAATTTTCCATGATTCTAATAGATGCCAGTAGCCTGGCTGCTGTCGAATAGTGAGTTGTTTAGATATGGTCTCTCAGAGCTCTCAGTCATGCAGTGTCCAGGCTGAATGAGTCATGGCAGCCACTCTGAGTAAGGTTGGATGAAGTATTGCATATTGGGATGACCTTGGGAGGCCCTTGGAGACCTATGAGTAAAATCCATAGAGAGGTACTTAAAGTAGCCAGGCATGGCTAATCTCTAACCTTACAAGTTATCTTTGTCTATAAAGAAAGTGGAGAACTTGATCATCATCCATGTGAAATATAAGAATAAAACAAAAATGAATTATTTTTATATTTGGCCATTGTTGGCTACTTCTTTGTCTCTCTTCTTCTCATTCTTTTCTTCATTCCCAAACCAACCAATGAAAATCATCTTGAAGTTATTCAAGTCAGACCTAAAAAAGGACTATCTTCATATGTGTATGGAACTAAGAAGAGGAGGGAAAGAGTACAATATTGTTGTAATTAACAGTGAAGACCAATGGAGGGGGTGCCACCAAATTACTTTTCCTAAGACGTATTTTATATCATGTCCTTATAAACCATCAGTGGTTCCATTGCCTATAGGAGAAAGTCCAAATTCATCAACTGGGCTGACATTTAAAAGGCTTATAAAATTAAACCCCAGTCTAAGTGAGGACACCATTTGTAACTTATATTAGTAGTGACACCCTCACTTAAAACTCCATATGGCTGTAACCACATGTCAACTAAAATATATGTTCTGTGTAGATAAAGCAGAGCCTGAGTTTGAGCTATTTCTTTTGTTTGTTCTTTCTTGATCTTAGGGGAATAAGTATCTTTCCCAAGATGGATGTGCCCAGGCTTAGAGGGTACCTTGTGAATTCAAAAGGCCCTGGATTCCATTGAATTAGAGGAAAATGATGTTGAGGCAGTCCCCAAAAACTATTCCATCAGTCTTGGAGAAGAATGCTACTAGCAAGAAGACTGGTCTAAGCTGACCTACTCTATCAGGAGACAAGAACCGACAATTGTTTGAACAGCGTAGAGCCAAGGTGAAATATAAAATGCCTAATTAAAAAGCCTGTAAACTACTTTAAGTTCTTATGAAATGTAAGTATCAATCTTCCCTGAAATTTTAATGGTAACTATAAATTGTTAATCAATTCTTCTTTAAGTCATTTAATTCATGAATTTTGTGAGTCTTTTATATTTAGCGTTTCTTATTTATGGCAAACAAATGACCTGTCTCATATTTGATTTATAGTGTATGCTTGAATACCTTTTTAGTTCTCCCTTTTTTTGGGAGGGGGCCCTAAGCATTTACCTGAAATGCAAGTAAATTTATCCCTCAAATTCTAAAATAGGGATTTAATGCACTGAAGATGGTGAAAACAGAATCTAGGTTCCTATTAGAGTTCAGCCTTCCTAGAACTGAAGTCCAAATGGCATGCCTGAGAATTCAGCAGTGATTCTTTGAGTTTTTATCTTTATTACTAATTTTTCAGTCTCTTTAGTCTTGTGGCACTTTTTTTACACACCTTCAGTTATGTAGTGCCTGCTTGCTCTTCTTCTTCCTTATTCTACATTAAAACTAGTAAGGATGTTATTATCATTTATATCTCAGTATGAATTCTAGTCAACAAGTGGTTTCTCAAGGACATTTGCATTTTAAACCTTAGCTTTAATAGTAGAACAGAAGTAGAATAAAACTTGAATAAAATGAATGCCTCTATTAAAATTTTGTGGGCACTGGTGAATTATTATGAGATATTTTTGGAAGATAGGTCAGAGGAAGGTGAGGCAGATACAGACATTTCATGAAAACCATATAGCATAGATTAATTATATCAGTTTAATTCCTAGATATCAGAGCCCAGCAGATCACAATATAAGCACACGTACTCCACTCTTGATTATCCATAGGAAATTAGGGAAATTGTGGTACTGTGATCCAAAATGGTATATATTATACCATTACTGTCACATCCCATAATATATTCATCCATTTCACAATTAATAGGTACTTTCTTAAGTTTCCAACTCTTTAATAACATGGAAAATGCTGTTTTTTTTTTGTACACATAGTCTTTTCCTTTCTTGTATGTCTTTGGAGGATATGCCTCATAACAGAAACTCTTGGCTAAAGACCATACACAATTAGGAGACTTTTTGATATAATTTCAGATTACTTTCTATAATTATTCAATTTCTACCAACAGGAGGAGAAGTTGCTGCAGCTACACCAGCTGCTATGAAGACTCTACACGTGTACAAGGTACTAATCTCTCTAGCACAGAAATAACTTTTTTTTTATGGATACAGCATTTTATTTTACTTGTTTTGTGCATTGAGTAAATATGGTCAGTATTTAAAATAAAGGTTTGAGGTGGGTCCTAGAGTTACTTGTGGTTTTTCACATTTTCCAGGAGGTCCTATGCTCCTAACCCCTGAGAAGGTTGAGAGTCAGCTGTATAGTCTTAATATCCCAAACAGGGAAAGATAAAACAAAGAAAGGAAATTATAGGCCAATATCATTCATGAACACTGACTCACATTTTTAAACAAAATCCTATAAAAAGACTATAGTAATTTATCAAGAATTCATTCAAATCTTCTAGTTTGTTAAATGCCCATACTTTCCCTTTGAAGAATATAGTCAGTTTTGATGGGTAGGTGATCTTTGGTTGTAGGCCCAATTCTCTTGCCTTTCTGAATATCATATTCCAAGCCTTGTGGTACTTTAGTGTGGAATCTGTCAGATCCTTGAAATTGCGACTAGGGCTTCTTTTTATATGAATTGTCTCTTTCTGGCTTCTTGTGATATTTTCTCCTTGGCTTGGAAGCTCTTGAATTTGACAATTAAATTCCTGGGGGTTGTCTTTTGAGGATTTAATGTAGAGGGTGATCTATGGATGCTTTCAATGTCTATTTTGCTATCTTGTTCAAGAATATCAGGGCATTTTTCTTGGATAATTTCTTGAAACATGATATCAAAGCTTCTGTTTTTTTTCTAGGTTTTCAAGTAGATCAATGATTCTCAAATTGTCTCTCCTGGACCTGTTTTCCAGGTCAGTTGCTTTTTCAATGAGATATTTCATGTTTTCTTCTATTTTTTCATTCTTTTGATTTTGCTTTATTAATTCTTGCTGTCTTGCGAGATCATTTGCTTCTACTTGCGCAATTCTAGTCTTTAAAACTGGTTTTCAGCTATGATCTTTTTATTTTCCTTTTCAGTTTGGTCCATCCTGCTTTTCATGGCTTCCAGCAGGTCAATTCTGGTCTTCAGTTTGCTTATTACTTTATGTGATTACTGTGTTTCCTTTTCCAAGTCGGAGATTCTGTCTTTTAAATGGTTATTTTCTTTTTTAATTACTGCATTTCTATTTCTCACCTTTCTTCCCAAATTTCTTCTATTTCTCTTCCTTGGTTCTTGAACTCCACTTTGAGTTCCTTGAGAGCATGTGACCAATTTCCACTTTTTTGGGAAAGTTTGGATGTGTTTGCTTGTTTGTCACTCTTTGCTGTCGTCTCTGTACTCTGCCCATTTTCTCCATAGAAGTTATCCAAAATCAGAGGCTTTCTGTTTATTCTTATTTATTTATTTATTTATTTATTTATTTATTTATTTGGTACTTGTGGATTATAGTTCTTAGGTGTTGGTGGCCATTTCTGTATTAGTTTTATCTTTCCTTCTCAGCCAGAAGTCTGAGTGAAGAGGGCAGGCAGTTTCCCATGTAGCAGGCCACAGAGTGGTTTTTGCCTTGAGGCTATTTCTAGTCTTCACAGTGTTTGCAGTGTCTGCTAGTTTCTGCGCTATTTCTGCTCCAGTGCTCCAGGCTCCTCAGCCTCAGGTCCCAAGTATTACTGCCAAGGTTTTGCACTGTTCTCAGGGATAAGACTTTGGTGCCCTTAGTCAGCCCCCCCCCCCCCCCCCCCCCGTAGAATTAGAGATTGCCCCAGCCTTTGCTCTGACAATGGTGTCATAGGTGGTGTGGGGAAGGGATGATCAGCTCCAGCAATGGTCTGTGTAATTTTAGCTCCCATATAAATGCCCAAACCCTGCCTATCTTCAAGGCTGCGCTCTGTGGAAGAGCCCCTTCATTCATCTAATTTTGATTTTTGACCTTTTGAGATGCTTTGTTGTGATTTGTGGTAGGAAGAGTCATGGAGTTCCTTCTACACTGTGGCCATCTTAGCCCAGAAGTCCAAGAATTCATTCATTATGATCAAATGAGGTTTATACCAGAGATGCAAGGATTGTTCTACAAAAGGAAAACAATCATATTAAAAGCCATAACGTTCCAAATCACATGATCATCTCAAAAGATGCAGAAAACCTTTGACAAAGTACCACACTCTTTTTTGATAAAATCCCTATGAAGTACAGACATAAAGGAACCTCTTTTTTAATAAAATAAAAAGAATCGATAAAACCAAAAACAAGCACCCTATGCAATGGGTATACACTAGAATATTTCCCACTAAATGTGGAGGCTAAGCAAGGACACTCACTCTCCTCACTATTATTGAACATAATCCTGGAAATGCTAGCAATAGCAATATAACAAGTGAAAGAAATTAAGGGAATAAAGATAAGTAAAGAGAAGGTAAAGCTATCTTTGTGGATAATGGATTACTTGGAAAACAACTGGAGACAATTAACAGCTTCAGCAAATTTACAGGTTACAAAATAAACCCTCAAAACCAATAGCATTTCTATATAATTATAACACCACAAAAGAAGCAATAACAAAAAAGAAAATACTATTCCAAATAACTACATAATACATAAAATCTGGAGATCAATCTCCCAAAGCACACAAAAGACTTGTATAGATAGATTCAATTATAAAACACTTCCTAAAGAAATAAAGAATAATTTTTATAGTTGGAGTTAATAGTCAGTGCTCATGGCTAGACTGTGTCAGTATAACAAAAATGACAATACTACCAAAATTAATTTGCTTTTTAATGCTATAGCAATCAAATTACTTAGGGGTTACTTTGTAGCATTTTATAGCAAAATTCTTTTGAAAATAAAGAAGATCTAGAATAATATGACAGAAAGAAGTAGGGATAAAGGGGAGAATAGCACTCCTAGATCTCTCAAACTATATTATGCAGCAGCAGTTATCAGAAGTATCTGGAATTTATTAAAGAATAAAAAGATAGATAAATGGAACAGACTAGTCAAAGGAGATCCAGACACAATAGAACATACCTTAATGTTTGATAAAGCGGAGCACATAATTCACTTAGGGAAAAATTCCTTATTTGATAACGAGTTGGAAAAACTAGAGCGCAGTATGACAGAAATGAGGCTTACAGCACATTCCCCAATACATTCTCAAAGAATAAGAGACCTTAATACTAAAAATCAGACCATAAAATATTTAGGAGAGAAACAGATTATATTCCTCTCACAAATATTTTTGTTTTTTTAAACCCTTAACTTCTATCTTAGTAAAAGCACTAAGAAAGGGCAAAGAGAAGGAAAATGGGATAAAGTGACTTGCCCAGGATCATACATCTAGGAAGTGTCTGAGACCAGATTGGAGCCCTGGGCCTTGCATCTCTAGACCTGATTGTCTATCATCTGATCTACTGCCCCAGAAGATGGAATTTTTTTTAACCCTTACCTTCGGTCTTAGAATTGATAACCTTGGATCTCCCTTCTTCAGGCACTGAGCTACTTCACTGCTCCCTTAAGAAACACATTATTAATCAATAGCAATAGAGGCAATTACAAAAGACAACAAATAACTTTGGTTACTTGAAACCAAAAAGCTTCTCCTCAGACAACATTAATGCATCTAGGATAAGAAGGGAAGTGGTTGAATGGGGGAAAAATCTTCGTATTGGGTTTCTCTTAGAGGTTTGGCTTCCAAGATATATAAACAACATTAAAGTATTTAAGACTAATAGGGCAGCTGGGTGGCTCAGTGTATTGAGAGC
This sequence comes from Monodelphis domestica, assembly GCF_027887165.1. Classification (NCBI taxonomy): domain Eukaryota; kingdom Metazoa; phylum Chordata; class Mammalia; order Didelphimorphia; family Didelphidae; genus Monodelphis; species Monodelphis domestica. The sequence goes on along the minus strand of NC_077230.1, from coordinate 12,658,243 downwards.
CAGGCCTAGAGACAGGAGGTCCTGGGTCCAAATCTGGCCTCAGACACTTCCTAGATGTGTGACCCTGGGCAAGTCACTTAACCCCCATTGCCTAGCTCTCATCACTCTTCTGCCTTGGAACCAATACTTAGTATTGATCCTAAGACAGAAAGTAAGAGTTTACAAAAAAAATACTAATAACCTTTCTTCAATAGATGGTCAAAGGATATGAGCAAATAGGAACTATAAAGTATTCACAACCACATTTAAAAGACTAATTATTAATAATAAGAGAAATGAAAAATGAAAACAACTCTCAAGTTTCACCTCATACCTGGAAAATGGTAAAATGCCCAAAATGACAATAATTAATGTTGCTGGCATTGTGGAAGGACAGGCACACTAATGTATTGTTGCTGGAACTATGAAGTGATATAAGTATTTTGGAAAGCAATTTGGAATTGTATAAATAAAGGGAATAAAATACTACGCCCTTTGAATCAGAGACTTCATTCCTGGGCTCATACCCCAAGGAAGCCACCATAAGAAAAGAGTCCTTGAATACGCTAAAATATTTACAGCAACACTTTTTATGATAGCAAAGAACTGGAAACAGAGAAGGTGCCCATCAACTGGGGAATGACTAAATAAGTTGTGATACATGAATATAGTGGAATATTACTGTGTTGTAAGAAATGATGTGGATGATAAATATAGAGCAGCATGGGAACATCTCTATAGGAACAGATGAAGATTAAAGTAGTCAGAGTCAAGAAAACAATATATACAGTAACTGCAACAATGTAAATGGAAAGAACAATGCATCAAAAAAATCAAAAGTAAATGCAACAAAATTGTAAAGATCAAGCAGGACTCAAGAGGCATGAAAAGACATCTTCAATCTATTGTCTTCGTGGTAGTGGAAGGTCCCCAGGTGTTACATGTTACACATGTTATCAGAATTTTGAAACTTTTTTCTTTAAAAAAATACTATTTGTCCTATGAGATGACTCTCTGGGAGAGGAAGTGGGAAGGATAATTGTGATAACTATGGTGACAGACATATGGGGTTAGGGCAGGTGGTGAGAATGGGGTGAGAGAAGAGGTTCTGTGTCTGCTGGGCTTTGGTCATCCTGCTTTTAGCAGACATGGGCTCTTTGGTGGCCTAGACAAGGAACAGAGTAGGTGGGATAGTAACCGGAAGCATTTGTTGGGAAAACACATGTTTGCATATGGCACTTTGGGACCTGGCTAGTCAGTGTGAGGCAGAAATAGGAAGTAGGTGGCAGGCAGCATCTCTTTTCTCTCAAACTGTTTTCCAGAAGAGGTGGGCCAACTCATAATTAACTAGCAGTGTGGTGTCCTTTTTTTAAGAAATGATATTTCAGTTAAGTCTTCCTTATTTCTGTTCCCATCTTTCTTTTGAAATCTTTATCTTCTTTCTTAGAATCAATATTGTGTATTGGTTCCAAAGTAGAAGAGTGGTAAGGGGAAGGCAATGGGGGTTTAAATGACTTGCTCAGGGTCACACAGCTAGGAAATATCTGAGGCCAGTTTTGAAGCCAGGACCTTTCATCTCTAGGTCTGGTTCTCAATCCACTGAGCAATCTAGCTATACCCCCATCTATTCTGTATTTTAATCTTTTATAAATAAGGTATACACTTAACTTGGTTCTTCTTGACTTCTTGACCCTCATGAAAGGTTGAATTTATGGAATACAAAGATTGAATCCTCTCCTCTATCTCATGTTAATATATTTGTCGATTTCACCCCAATTCTTCCTTTCCCTTATCTGTTATTATTATTATATTATTATCTTTCCCTTACTCCCTCTGCTGTTGCCATGATCCTACTGCAGAAATATCATTTCACAAAATAGGTCATATGATATAGCAAGAGTCATTCTGAATACCAAGTCATGAATCCCACTCCCACCCTTTGCCGTTACTCCTTCTGAAGTTAGAATATTTAACTTCTACATCTTTTTTATTTTTGCTCCTCTCTCCAATGGATGCTGGCTGAAGAAAAAGTGCTCAGATGTATAATCCTTACTTGTAGATAGTATCCTCTTATGGCATCTCATTTCCCTAAACAAAATCCATGTAGATGGGTTTTGGGAAAATGCTTAAGGCGGTTAGAATGATGGTACCTACCAGTTGTACTTACCAAGGTGGAAGTCTGGAGATAGTTAGCTAGTTGGCTTATCATTCTCACTTCCTAAGGCTTGAGATACTGGATGGAGGTGTACTCCTCTTTTCCTCACATTGTTCTAGTTTTAATTTCTATTTAAAATCTTTTTGGGATAGAGTGGTTATACCCCAAATAGCTACTCATCCAGCTTGCTAGTCACATGACTACTACTTTGCCAGATCTGTGCATGCACTAAACTGATGAAATCATAGGATTAGCAAAAGCAAAAAACCCCAACAAAAATTTTTTGAAGGCAGGGTTATTTTTTTGTTTTATTTTTGTATCTCTAATGCCAAAAGGTGTCTTGCACTTAGCTGATATTTAATAAATATTTACTGAATTGAATTTTAGAAGGGCCAAGAATCTTGTTGATTTCTAACTGTAGCATAAGAATTATATGAAGATAAGCTTCATTATAAACTGAACGGGACTGTGGGATTTGGAGAGAAAAGTATCCACATAGCAATTCTGGGTTTGGGACTGAGTTTATAATAGTAATAATGTATTTGTCAGGAATTTCCTGGAGGTTAATAAATAACTGACTAGGATTAATAGCCCGAATCACCACTGAAGCCTATCAACTCATTCCAGCTTCCTATTAATCTACAGGAAATTCCTTGTGCCCCCAGTTATTATTGCTTCAACATCATTTCTAGTGAATGGAACAGAAATGAATAGATGACTCACTTTGGCTTTGAAAGAAATCCATCCACTGCTTATGGCCGCTATGGTTTTTTCCAGTGCAGTTTCTGAACCCATTTGTATTATCTTTTCTGTTACCAGGGAAAGGCATTGGTGATCTCAGTTTCTTGAGGAGGGGAAGAGTATTCCCACTGAATTTACTTAGGGTTCATTTTTGTTTCAATGATTCATCATAATCTAGAACAACCCATGACAAGTGACCTCTGAGAAAGCTAAAAGAAGGGGAAGGGATTTTTCTCATTCTTGGTCAAAAATGTTAAGAATATCAAGTTATAATTCTGTGTTTGAAAGAGCAGTTCATTTACAATGAGCTGAGCAAAACTGAACTTGAAATGAAAAATGATGAAAATGAGTACTGACACTATCACAAATCTGCAGAGAAAAACTACCAGCATATTTAAATAACTGATGATTTTAGGTGTGTCTGTGGTGAGGTGGTGCAGTAGATAGAGCACCAGGCATCGAATCAGGAAGACCTGAGTTCAAATCTGATTTCAGACACGAATAAGTGGGGTGATTTCAGGCAAATCACTTAATCTTGTTTGTCTCAGTTTCCTCATCTGTAAAATGAGGTGGAGAAGGAAATGATAAACCACTCCAGTATCTTTGCCAAGAAAATCAAATGGGGCCACGAAGAATAAGACATGACTGAAATAACTCAACAACAACAAAAAACAAAATTCGGTGTCTAGTGTGTCCAACTTGTATCTTTGTCACCAGGAATCCACTTCCTGTTAAAAGCACTTGACAAAATAAACATATTTTCCTTATCATCAGCATAAGTTCCTTCAATTTTAGTGGAAGGTTTTAGATGAATTCTACCTAATTCACAGTAGTTGAAGGAAGTTCTGTAATGGAGAGCTATAGATTTTTGTTGCTCACCCTGTTCTGTAGAACATTTTTTTTCAATTTTTAGGATCCAGGTATAATAGACAAAAAAAATGTACGTAGTGAATTTGCTAGTGGCAATCTCAATTGGGATAACAATCTCAATCAAAAAGATCTTAATAAGCTAGAATGGTGGGCTGCTTTGGTTTCTTTAGTACAGAGAACTCTCAGATGAAAAAACACCTCGTACCAAATGTACCTCCATATGAGCTCTGAAACTTTCTTAGTTAGTCTCTGTAATTTAAGTTTAGCTAACACTAAGCTTAAGATTTAGATGGTTTTAGCAGTTAGTTGGATAAAGGATTGAGAAGTTAAGGGACTTAGCTAGGCTCTCACAGACAGTAGATCAGAGGCAGAACTTGAAACCAGGATCTTCTGATTCCAAGGCCAGATCTCTTTAGCCTCTGTGTGAGGCTGCTGGAGATAATGGTAAAATTGAATATAGATAATTTATAGAACCAGAGAAACTCAGAGAAATGGGACCTAAAAAGTCATCTAATCCAACTAGTATGGGAACAGGAATCAAATCTATAATATACTCAAAAAGTTGCCATCCAGCCTTCAGTTGAACACATCTAGTAAAGAACAACCCATTATACCTAGGGGCAATCCATTCCATTTTTGGCTACTCCTAATCCTTAGTAAAATTTCCCTTATATTAACCTTATATCTTCCTTTATCTACATCATATACCCATTGCTCCTAGTTCAAGCAGGATAAGTCTAATCTCTCTTCCACATTATAGCTTTTCACGTGATGGGGAAGAGTTGGTAAGGATGCCCCAGATCAATTGATTTCCTACCCAGTCCAGTTAATATAATCACAAGAAGAAGGGACAAGTAAGAGCACAAGTAGCAGTACGTCTGGTCTATTCCCCAAATCCAATTTGTAGGATTGTAGGTTAGGTGAGAAATGGGAAGCTGCTCTTTTTGTTTTTCAGGGAAGAAAATTTCACTCTATTTTCCCTGTCTCATTGCCCATGGCATTTTAAAAGAGAGAGAGAGAGAGGGAGAGAGGGAAAGGGGGGAGGGATGGAGAGAGTGTTAGGGGTACATCCAAGGATTGCTAACCTTTGTGTCAGAGTGAATTCAAGAGGACAATTAATATCAGTAGTTGGACATAGTTTTAGAAAGAAAAACATCTAGAGACTCCAGTGAAGCTCCTTAGAGATGAGGGTTTAGAAGGGTAAGAGTGTGATGACACCATGAGAAGGAAAGAACACTGGGAACCTAAAGCCCAAGAGGCATGAATTGCCTGGATCACATAGATTCCCTACAAATGTCTTTCACTACCATTGTATTCTTCAACCCATTCTTCTCACTGATGTTATATTTCTTTGTAGGTGAATGTGCCCTAGATTTATGGGGAATAATTTTTAACTGCTGCTTCTATGCCACCTTAGTAAATGCTTTTCTTCAAGCTAATTCTGGCTAATGTCTAACTATTAAGGATAATCACATCAGCATGCACTTATGAATTACAGTTTTAGAATCATAGATCCAGAGTGCCTTTGAATATGAGGTAGGAGTTGCTCCCTGGTGCCAAGTTAGGGAAGCTTGGTTCTAAACAAAGAATGACACACAAAACTGCCATGGCATCCCCTTACATCTTCTTTACTCTAGGGCAAAAGTTCTCCGTTCCTTATATGACAATTTCCAGCCCTTTCACCATCCTAGCCATTCTCATTGCATTTAATTTTAAAAAATCATCTGCACAGATACAATATGGGGATCTAGGAATTTTAGTAGATTTGAACGTTTGGTATATATCCCCAACATGAAAACGAATGTAATCTTGGATTATATTAGCAGATGACTAGTGTCCACAGTAGTAGAATTAGGACTTTTTGTGTTTGTAATATCACACCTAGACTACAGTGTCTGGTGCCACATTTTAAAAGGAACACATACAGAAAAGGCTAAATAAAGTGAATAGAGGAATCAAATAGATAATGTCGTTTTCCTTTTCTTAGGGAAAAGGGCTTTTGAAGAAAGGGATTTCTGGAAGCTCCTGATCCAGGAACTGAAATCTCTCTAGACTTACTAAAGACCCTATTCTGAGTTAAATCAATAATTTTAGCGGGACAGCTAGCTAATCAGTCATTTTTATTTGGAAATAGAATAATACCAGCCTGTGACAAACAGGATGTACTGTGCTAAGTTGGGGCAGTGTGCCATCAAGAATGGAATCTGTCTCCAGGGGAAGCAATTCATGTTTCTTCACACTTTATGAAATACCCAAGCCCACCGAATAGCCAATTATGATGTTGCATAAGGAGAGCAGGAAAAAAAAGACAGACCTTTCTCACAGCCTTCAAACATTCTCAGGTATCATATGTTTTAAAGAAATAGTTTTCCCCTTTCTCTTGGTATTGCCATTCTCTCAACTTATCAAGCTATCTCTATTTTCTTTTCTACTACCAAAACTCCTATTAAAAAGAATAATCTGTGCTTGTTGTCTCTGCTTTATCACCACTGACTCAGCTCTTTGCAATCTGGTTTCTTTCCTCATCTCTTCATCGCAATAGCTTTCCTAAAACCACCAATGACATGGGGCAGCGAAAAAAAAAAAAAGACCCCACTGGATTCGGTGTCAGAAAACTTGGGCTTGAAGCTCAGCTCTGCTATTTAACATTAGACATTGAATGATTCACTTAGTTTCTCAGGGCCTCCTTTCCCTCATTGGGAAAATGAGGGCAGTAGATAAGATGATCACTAAGATCTCTGGTATCTTTAAATCCTGCCACTCTGGGGGGACACAGCGTTTATAGTAGAATGAGTACTGAGCATGATGTCACAGCATCTCAATTAGAATTACGACTTTTCCACTATTACCTGTTTTATCTTGGATAATTCATTTAGCTTTCCTATATGGGCCTCACTTTGATCATCTCTAAAATAAAATAAACACCTCTGAGATTTTATAATTTTGCTCTCCTTATCATCTACTCTTCACCTCCATAGTCTCAATTAAAGTCATGTGATATAGTTCTTAATGGCGTCCTGAGTGCTATTCAGAGTCCAGTAGACAATTCAGCATAGTTCTTAGAGCAGGGGTCCCCAAACTATGGCCCACAGGCCACATGTGGCCCCCTGAGGCATTGTATCTAGCCCCCACCACACTTCCAGAAGGGGCCCCTCTTTCATTGGTGGTCAGTGAGAGGAGCTGTTTGTGGCAGTGCTCGTGTACAGCACTACTTCTGGCGACATCATCCTTTGTGTGGCGCCTTGTTCTGAGAGTAGCTGAACAAGAACGAGGCGCCATGCAAAGGATTATGTGGCTGCACAATGGAAGTCATCAGCATGGTGAGCATCGATCTGGGGGAGGGGATTCTGCACTGTGTATACTGATGCCCACTATAGTGGTGGCAGTGATGGGTCTGTGCAAACTGTGACAGGCCCATGCCAGCCAGCGCTGCAGCTTCTGCTCTTCCTGACAGGGTATACAGATTTGTTCATAGTTTTTTTTTTTTGATAGTCTGGCCCTCCAATGGTCTGAGGGATGGTGAACTGGACCCCTGTGTAAAGTTTGGGTACCCCTGTCTTAGACAATCCACAATTTAACAGTATTTAGTAAGGGCCCTGAACTACCAAAACTGGAGGGCTGAAGATTGTTTTTATTCCCAAATAAAAAATTATATAAATTTGAAAATTGAACAACATATTTCAAAGTTCTCATAGTTTACACCTGCCTAGTGCTTATTAAGGACTTGCCCCAAAGTAAGACTACTAAGTAGCTAAGTAAAAAATTAAAATTAAGCAAAAAACTATAGTAAAAAATAAAGAAAAGGAAAGAAAACATGAGCTTCCTTTCTCAGATGGAATATTGAGTCTCAAAATAAACTCCCAAAGTGAAACTCTCTTAAGAGGGACTGGATGATTTCAAATTGACTGGAAGTCATTTCTTCATATTTAGGTAAGCTTAACCTGTTCTTGGAAAATTTTCTCCTACAAGTCTCTTAAGCACCTAGATTAACTCATAATTTCCCCAATGGATCCCTTGCCAACACATAGGGTGATCCAGATGTGAACCTCTAGACAAAAATATCTTCATGGATGGCTACAGTTCATAGGGCATCTCATATATCTTCAGTGGATCTCTTTAAAATCAAAAGGCACTCCAAATGTTAACTTTGAAAAAAAAAATCTAACAAATTCAGATACATGAATACATGTGAATTTTCCCCTGAAGGATTAAATCCTCAATTAGAATCAACATCTCAGATCCTTAAAGAGTCCATAATATGTTACTTATGACCTAGTGGTTTTCTTTCCCAGAATGATATCGGGCTCTGATTGCATACAGATACTAGATTCATCCTTGGCATAGTTTGAACCCAAAGAGAAGACTCGGGTTTCTCTCACTTTCTTTGGCTTTTTATGTTCCAGTCTTATAGTAAAACTCCAATTGGCTATCTTTAAACCCAACCTTAATTATTATATAACAAATTGAGGACCCAGGACAAGTCCAAGGAATTCAGAATGAAAAAGGCTAGCCACAGCCATAGAAGGGGCAAATGGAATCTGAATACAGATGGAAATATACCATTCTTAATTTTATTTTCTCCACACATTTTTCTCTAGTGTAAGCAATGTATCTTGTTTCACAATATGATGAATTGGGGAGGGGAAAAAAGTAGGAGAAAGAAGGGAGAAAAAGGTTTTTATTTCTTGTTGAATTAGTAGGGTTTTGAAAAGAAGTGAGGTTAATGATAATCATATCAAAAAAGAAAGAGGATAACATTGATGAATCATTTAAAAATAGTAACAAGAGAGCAAAAGAAAATGCAGACTGGGAACTAGATAAGCAAGGAGTGTTGGAACTACCATATCAAATTTGAAACTTATATGCTTTAATATCTGTATGTATGGAGATTCACAATTTCACATGTGGTCCTTTTCTTCTTTTTTTTTGAATGTAGAAATGTTAAACTTAAACAAAACAAAACAAAACCCTAACCTTAGGTCGGGCTTGCGTCTCCTAAAAAGGTATTTACAGAATTACAAAGTATTTTGTACACAAAATAGATATCAGATACAGGATAGCTATCTTTTCACCATCAAAAAATGCTTAAAATGCCAAAAGTTTTATAAACACATAGAAACAAAAACTTTAAAAATGAAAACAATAACTCATCCTCATCCCATTATGATCTCCTCCCAATGGTAAAGTCAACTTTGTGCAACTACTGAATGAACATTTCATCTCATATCTATACTGTCTAAGCAAATCACAAGGTACAGATCTCACCAGTCCCTCATAACTTTTTAGTTCCTTTGGGTTCAGGATAATGTTCTGGGTGGTAATTTTCTCCTGAGAAGTATAGTTGGTATAGTTGTAGGAAATATCCTCTGCTGGTAGCCAACACCAATTCAGGGATTCACGAGGCAGTCTTTAAGACTGGAAATGGTTATCTCTCTAGTTTGCAGTTTGTTGACCTGTGAATAAGGAAAGAAACACAAAGCAGAAGAGGCAGCAAGGGAATTGAGGTTTAGTATTAAGTGTGTTTAGGCAAGTACCTGTCCTTGTTGCTATTTTCATATAGCTATCATAGTTACACGTGCTTCGGGAGGATCTTCTCCTCCACCTTGCTGAAAGTCTGTGGGAGATCTAGCAGGGTTCCAAAGTCATGTGCTCAAAAGTGATGGGGCAGAGGCTTTTTTAAAGCTCTCATAGCATTCTTGGAAAGGGGGGAGGTATTATTCCAAGATTAGTTGGCTTCAACGTTGTTGATGTAATTTTCAATAACAGTGGCGAAAGTACCATAGAAATCATTGTATTATAAATGTCCTTAATCAAGAAATCATAGCACATTCCCAACTCCCTGGGAAGTGATAATTGCAGCAGATCAGGTAGTTCCCCTAATCCTTCCCAATTCAAACAAATAATGTAAAAGACAGGAATCATTTTCTTTCCAGATTCAAAGAAATCCCAAATTAGGACTGTGGGTCTGTGATCAGTATTACATTCTATTTTCCTGGAGCTATTATATCCATTTGGGAGACATCTATGCTAGTTTTCCATTATTTGTTGCCCTAAAAACATAAAAATTTTTCTTTACTCTGCTAACCCATCAATGGTGAATGGCATACTTCCACTGAGTATTTTGTAAGATACGTTCAGTTGTGGTTTATCTATGATATGTGAATAAACTGGTTCAAAGTAAAATAAGTTTATTGATATGAAGTAAAGCTTTTAACATGCAACATATACTACTTGCACTCAATCGCTTGTTTTATACAATTAGTCATTGAGTTTACATTGGGTTCACAATTAGTCTTTGGGTTCATTGGGTTCACAATTAGTCTTTGGGTTCATTGGGTTCTTTCATTCTTAATCATTTTTTTTACAATAGTCTACTTTTCCACGTCTAACCTTGATGATAGTCCATAGGTTTTTTGATGGGTTTAAATAAGGTGAATTCTCAAGCCACTGAAACATATTTATCTCTATCTTTTGCATTTCTCATCTGGGCTGTGTGGCAAGGCGACTTTGTAGTGGTCTCTCTTCACTTGGGAATTACTATAATTCCAGAACAATTGTGCTTTTCACTATGTCAATATATTTATCATTCACCATTTTGAGAATGGATGTTCTATGGTCTGGTGAAGATGCTCTGAACTCACAGGCTCACTTGTACTTCTGGTTGTGGTGCAGTTGCTTTTTTTTTTCTTTGTCTGTAATGGACTTTATTTTTTCTCTCTTTTAAAAAAATTAATTAATTTGAAACTTTTTTCCATGGTTACATGATTCATGTTCTTTCCCTCCCCTTTTTCCTCTCTCCTTCTGAAGCTGACAATTCCACTGGATTATACATTTATCATTGTTCAAAACCCATTTCCATATTATTAAGATTTGCAATAGAGTGATCATTTAAAGTCAAAATTCCCAATCATGAACCCATCAAGCCATATTTTTTCAATCATATGTTTTTCTTCTGAGTTTGTCTGTGGGTGCAGTTTTGAATGAGAAAGTTTCATCAATAAAAATTACCTTTCAAAAAATCCAATCTTTGTATGGCCTTGCCTATGAAATCCCCCTCTCATAGCAATACTTAGAGGCTATTTGTTTTTTAAATGCTGATCTTCTCACTGTTCCTCCAGTTTCAAGAAGCCTACAGTGCACTGTAAAGGAATCAATAGCAACTTCTCCAACAACGAATTCAAGTATCTTCGAAGTTCTTTGCTTTTTTTTATTTTTTAATCAGACTCTTTTGCTGTTCTTGGAGTTGATTTTGATTTTTCACTCCACTTTTCTTTTGCACTTTATTTCAACTGATATGTTTCATTGGGAGTTTGAATGATCTTTGAAATGCTTAACTTTTTTTGCCCTATTGGACTGTTATAATATCACCAACAGTCACTGAAATTTGCTATTTTAAAGCTACAACTTTTGCACGTTTTCTTGGAATAATATCCAGTTGTAAAAAAGCACAGGAATTAAGAACAACAAAGAAGGAACAATGAAACATGTATGAAATGAAATTTAAATTTGATTGGCAGATCTAATTAAGGGTGGGAAACCAGCTCAATTAATTTTTGTTCAATCAAAGTGAGATATTCTATTACTGGGCTGAAAGGAGTAAATAAATGGAAGAATTCCATGTGAACTGGAACAACTTCCAGGAATTGATGCTAAGCAGAAGAATATTTAACACAGACTGATACACAATGGCACAATCGAATGTAATAGACTTTTCTATCAGCAGCAATGCAATGACAATCCAGAGGAACTTGGGAGAAAGAACCCTATCCACATCCAGAGAAAGAACTGTGGAACCAGAAATGCATTAAAATATATATATATGATCAATCATGTAGTTCAATAGGGATGTGATTAGGGTTTTGATGTTAAAGGATCAGTCTACTGCAAATATAAATAACATAGAAATATGTTTTGAACAATGACACCTGTATAACTCAGTGGAACTGTTTGTTAGCTTTGGGAGGGGGGCAGAGAAGGATAGGGGGAAGATCATGAACCATGTAACTATGGAAAATATTCTAAATAAAAATAAAAAAAAACCAAAGTGAGATATTCTCACTGTTGGTGGAGTTGTGATCTAACAACTATTCTGGAAAGCAATTTGGAACTATGCTCAAAGGACTCTGAAACTGTGCATATGCATTAATCTAGTGATACCATTTCAAGGTCAAGTTTACGAAAGAGGTTTTTTGTAATTTTTAAAATTAATTAATTAATTTAATCTTTTGGTTACAATAATCACTTTATTTCCCTCTGTCCCCTCCACCTAGCCTTTCTGCAGCCGACCCGCAATTTCATTGGGTATTACATGTGTCCTTGATCAGAACTTGTTTCCATGTTGTTGTTTGCACTAGGATATTCATTTAGAGTCTACATCCCCAACCATATCTCTTCGACCCAGGTATTCAAGGAGGTATTTTTCTTCTGTGTGTTTACTCCCGCAGTGTTTCCTCTGAATGTGGATAGAGGTCTTTGTCGTAGATTCCTCCAAGTTGTTCAGGATCACTGCATTGCCACCAATGGAGAAGTTCATTACATTCAATTGTACCACAGTGTATCAGTCTCTGTGTACAATGTTCTCCTGGTTCTGCTCCTCTCACTCTGCATCACTTCCTGGAGGTTGTTCCAGTCCCCATGGAATTCCTCCAATTTATTATTCCTTTGAGCACAATAGTATTCCATCACCAACATATACCACAATTTGTTCAGCCATGCCCCAATTGAAGGGCAGCCCCTCATTTTCCAATTTTTTGCCACCACAAAGAGTGAAATTATGAATATTCTTGTACATGTCTTTTTCCTTATGATCTCTGTGGGGTACAAAGTCAGCAGTGCTATGGCTAGATCAAAGGGCAGGCAATATTTAAGTGCCCTTTGGACATAGTTCCAAATTGACCTCCAGAATGGTTGGATCAATTCACAACTCCACCAGAAATGCATTAATCCCCCAACTTTGCCACATCCCCTCCAGCATTCATTACTTTCCTCTGCTGTCATGTTAGCCAATCTGATAGGTGTGAGGTGATACCTCAGTTGTTTTGATTCACATTTCTCTGATTATCAGAGATTTAGAGCCATTTTTCATGTGCTTATTAATAGTTTTGATTCCTTTGACTGAAAATTGCCTATTCATGTCCCTTGCCCATTTATCAACCGGAGAATGGCTTGATTTTTTTGTACAATTGTTTTTGCTCTTTATAAATTTGAGTAATTAGACCTTTGTCAGAGGTTTTTGTAATGAAGATTGTTTCCCAATTTTTTGCTTCCCTTCTAATTTTGGTTGCATTAGTTTTGTTTGTACAAAAACTTTTTAATTTGATGTAATCAAAATGATTGATTTTATATTTTGTGATTTTTTCTAGCTCTTCCTTGGTTTTAAAGTCTTTCCTTTCCCAAAGATCTGACAAGTATACTATTCTGTGTTCACCTAATTTGCTTATAATTTCCTTCTTTATATTTAGGCCATTCACCCATTCTGAGTTTATCTTGGTGTAGGATGTGAGATGTTGATCCAAACCTAATCTCTTCCATACTGTCTTGAATTTTCCCAGGAGTTTTTATCAAATAGTGGGTTTTGGTCCTCAAAACTGGGATCTTTGGGTTTATCATAAACTGTCTTGCTGCGGTCACTTACTTCAAGTCTATTCCACTGATCCTCTTTTCTGTCTCTTAGCCAGTACCAAATTGTTTTGATGACCACTGCTTTATAGTATAGTTTGAGATCTGGGACTGCAAGTCCTCCTTCCATTGCATTTTTTTCATGATTTCCCTGGATATTCTTGGTCTTTTGTTCTTCCAAATGAACTTAGTTATGTTTTTTTCTAATTCAGTATAAAAGTTTTTTGGTAGTTCAATGGGTATGTCTCTAAATAAGTAAATTAATTTGGATAGGATTGTCATTTTTATTATGTTAGCTCGTCCTACCCATGAGCAATCAATGTTTTTACAGTTGTTTAGATCTAGTTTTAATTGTGTAGAGAGTGTTTTGTAGTTGTGTTCACATAGTTCCTGTGTTTGTCTCGGCAGATACATTCCTAAGTATTTTATATTGTTTAGGGTGATTTTAAATGGAATTTCTCTTTCTAATTCTTGCTGCTGATATGTGTTGGAGATATATAGAAATGCTGATGACTTATGCAGGTTTATTTTGTATTCTGCAACTTTGCTAAAGTTGTTGATTATTTCGACTAGCTTTTTGGTTGATTCTCTAGGATTCTTTAAGTAAGCCATCATATCATCCGCAAAGAGTGATAGCTTGGTCTCCTCATTGCCAATTTTAATACCTTCAATTTCTTTTTCTTCTCTAATTGCTAATGCTAGTGTTTCTAGTACAATGTTAAATAATAGAGGTGATAATGGGCATCCTTGTTTCACTCCTGATCTTATTGGGAAGGCTTCTAGTTTATCCCCATTGCAGATGATGTTTGCTGATGGTTATATATATATATATATATATATACTGTTAATTATTTTTAGGAAAGGCCCTTCTATTCCTATACTTTCTAGTGTTTTCAATAGGAATGTGTGTTGTATTTTATCAAAGGCTTTCTCTGCATCTATTGAGATAATCATGTGATTTTTGTTGGTTTGCTTGTTAATATGGTCAATTATATGGATGGTTTTCCTAATATTGAGCCATCATTGCATTCCTGGTATGAATCCTACCTGGTCATAGTGAATAACCCTTCTGATGACTTGCTGGAGTCTTTTTGCTAGTATATTATTTAAGATTTTTGCATGTATATTCATTAAGGAGATTGGTCTGTAGTTTTCTTTCTTCATTTTTGACCTGCCTGGCTTTGGAATCAGTGCCATATTTGTGTTGTAAAATGAATTTGGTAGAACTCCTTCTTGGCTTATTCTGTCAAATAGTTTGTATAATCTTGGGATTAGTTGTTCTTTGAATGTTTGATAGAATTCATTTTGAATCCATCTGGACCTGGGGATTTTTTCTTAGGGAGTTCTTTGATGGCTTGTTCAATTTCGTTTTCTGATATGGGGTTGTTTAGATAATCTATTTCTTCCTCTGTTAGTCTAGGCTATATATATTTTTGTAAGTATTCATCCATATCACGTAGATTGCCATATTTGTTGCCATATAATTGGGCATAGTAGTTTTTAGTGATTGCCTTAATTTCCTCTTCATTAGAGGTGAGGTCTCCCTTTTCATCTTGGATACTGTCAATTTGTTTTTTTTCTTTCCCTTTGTAAATTAGACTGACTAATACTTTGTCTATTTTATTTGTTTTTTCAAATTACCAGCTTCTAGTCTTATTTATTAAATCAATAATTCTTTGACTTTTAATTTTATTAATTTCTCCATTGGTTTCTAGGATCTCTAATTTAGTCTTCATCTGAGGATTTTTATTTTGTTCACTTTCTAGTTTTTTAATTTGCATGCCCAATTCATTGACCTCTGCCCTCCCTAATTTGTTAATATATGAACTCAAGGATATAAATTTGCCCCTGAGTACTGCTTTGGCTGCATCCCATAGGTTTTGAAAGGATGTCTCATCATTGTCATTTTCTTCAATGAAATTATTAATTGTTTTTATGATTTGTTCTTTGACTAACCAGTTTTGGAGAAGCATATGTTTAATTTCCAATTAATTTTCAACTTACCTCTCCATGTGCCCTTACTAATTATTATTTTCATTGCATTGTTATCTGAGAAGGTTGCATTTATTATTTCTGCTCTTTTGCACGTTTTTGCAATGTTTTTATGCCCTAATACATGGTCAATTTTTGTGAATGTACCATGTGCTGCTGAAAAGGTGTATTCCTTTTTGTCCCTGTTTATTTTTCTCCACATATCTACTAATTCTATTTTTTCTAAGATTTCATTCACTTACCTTACCTCTTTCTTATTTATTTTTTGGTTTGATTTATTTAGTTCAGATAGAGGAAAGTTCAGGTCTCCCACTAGTATAGTTTTTCTATTTATTTCATCTTTGAGCTCCACTAGTTTCTCCTTTAGAAATTTGGATGCTATGCCATTTGATGCATACATGTTGAGTACTGACATTTCCTCATTATCTATATTGCCTTTTATCAGGATGTAATTACCTTCCCTATCTCTTTTAACTAGATTTATTTTTACTTTGGCTTTGCCAGATATCATGATTGTGACTCCTGCCCTCTTTTTATCAGTTGATGCCCAATAGATTTGGCTCCATCCTCTTGTTTTCACCCTATGCATATCTACCTTCCTTATGTGTGTTTACTGAAGACAGCATATGGTAGGGTTTTGGATTCTAATCCACTCTGCTATTCACTTGTGTTTTATCGGTTAGTTCATTCCATTCATGTTCTGAGTTATGATTACCAGCTGTGTATTTCTCAGCATTTTGATTTCTATTCCTGATCCTGCCTTTTCTTCTTTCACTATTTCCTTCTACACTAATGTTTGTTTTTAATCAGTCCCCCTAGTTTCCACTCTTATTTTTCTTCCCTTTCTACCCCTCCCTTCTTATTCCCCCCATTATTTTCTTTGCAGTCTTTTTAAAACTATGCCCCACAACCTCTCCCTCCCTTGTACTGCTTCCCTCCCCACCAGTCCATTTGTTACCCTTCTACTCCCCTATAGGGCACAAATTTATTCTCTGCCCCAGTGGATTGTATTGTTCTTCCCTCTTTGGGTCAATTTCAATGCATGTAAGAGTTAAGTATTTCTTATTTCCAACCTCTTTACCATTCTTGGTCATCCTTCTCCTTCTGGTTTGATTTTCTTCTGGTCTGATTTTCTTTGGAGGCCATCTTTCATCCTTTTTACCTCATCTCTCATCTCCTTTGCCTCATTTTTCATCTTTTTTGCCTCATCTTTCATCTCCTTTGTCTCATTTTCAAGCTGGTTAATTTTGGCTTTCAAGACACTATTTCTTGTTTCTAGATGACTCGTCTTAGTTTTTAAGTTCTTTTCCCAATTGTCCTCAGCCTGTCTTAATAGTGTTTTGAATTGCATTTTGAGTTCTTACAAAGCCTGTATCCAATTCACTGGGAATGCTAATTTATGGTTTGATAATCCCTCCTCCTCTGTTCTGTTTTTTCTTTGTTTATTGCCTGTATAAAAGCTGTCTATTGTAATTTCTTTCTTCTTTTTCTGTTGTTTGCTCATATTTACCCCTTCTTTACTCTCCGTATTTGTCTGTGCTCTTGCTCCTCTCATTTTTTTGGTTTTGGGGTTTTCTGACTGTCTCCTCTCTTGGAGCTTTGACAGAAGATCTCTCCATGCAGTCTGTGGGGGAGGGGTGTTGGAGCTTGGGATTTTCTGACCTCTGAAGACTTTTGATGGGATTAAGTTCAGCTGGGTTGGGCTGGATGTGACCTGAGGCCAAAACCTTCTGGAAGGCTGGAGCAATATGGAGGATCTCCTCAGTTGTGACCAGGCTGCCTGCTCTTCGCTCCCTCTCTAGCTCCTTCCCTACTGCCTGTGTTCAATGCTCTGAACTTGGCACAGTCCTGCCCACAAGGTACACCCTCAGAACAAGCACCCTTGCTCTCCCAGAGGTTCCTGCTGCTCCTGGAGGCTTAGTGGTCTAGGTGTGTGTGTGGGGAGAGGTCCTGGGACCTTCCTTCTGCCTTTTCCTTAAGCCTGAGTGTTCCAGGTTCTGGCTTCTGGGGGGTGTACCTTTTGAATTGAGTCTAGCAGGAGGGTTCCTTGGCTATGTCTTGTTGTTAGGTTTGATTTTCATTCTCCTAGGAGCATCCAGTTTGTGATCAGTAAGGAAAGGTTTTCAGAGGTCTGAACTTTTGCTGCTTCTATGCCACCATCTTGACTCCACCTTCCCAAAGAGATTTTTAAAAAGGGAAAAGGACTGATTTGTACAAAAACATTTATTATAGCTCTTTTTGTGGTAGCAAAGAATTATAATTTGAAGGCTTGTTAATCACTTAGGAAATGGCTATACAAGTTGTGGTCCATGATTGTGATGGAATACTATTGTGTTATAAGAAATAACATGCAGTGTGATTTCAGAAAAATCTGGAAAGTCTTACACGAACTGATCCAACATGAAGTGAGCAGAACTAGAAGAACACAATACCCAGTAACAGCAATATTTTTGGAACTGTGAATGACCTAGTTATTCTCAGCAATGCAGTGATCTAAGACAATCCTAGAGACTCATAATGAAAAATTATGGCCATCTGCCCACCAAGAAAAGACTGATGGAGTCTGAAAGCAGACTGAAACATACTATATTTCAATTTCAATTTTTTTTATTTTAGGTCTCTTCCACTAAATGACTAATATGGAAAAATATTTAATAACATTTCACATTTACAATTTGTATCAGATTGTTTACCATTTTAGGGAGGGAGAAGGAGTGGGAGAGAGTAAAGGAGGGAAGGTAGGAAGGAGGGAGAGAATTTGGAACTCAAAACATTAAGAAATGTTAAAATTTTTTCTTATGATTGATTGGGAAAATATTATTAAAAAAAGATATTCTATGTCAGTAGAGTGTCAGTAAAAGAAAATCTACATGGTCATTGCTTGAACAAAATGAAATCATATTGAAAAACTTATTCTTGTCTTAACTAATTTGCACACTGTTCTATATTTTGTTGGCCCATGGAAGATTGGAATTGAGTTGGAGTTTGTGAAGGAGACAACCTAGTACAATGGGAAAATAAGTAAGATCATATAAGAAAATACATAAAATACTTTATAGACCTGAAATCCCTATGTCAGTTCTAATTATCAATGGGATTTTCTGCCTTTTACAGATGAGGAAACTGAGGTACAGGATTACTAAAGGACTTTCCCAAGTCACACAGTTAGTGGCAGAAGTAGAAGAACTCAGATTGTTGTGTATCCTTGTTCAGTATTCTTGCTACTATTATATGAGACTTTATGCTTAGGGGAAATTCTTCCTTTATTTTCTTTATTATTATGATTGTAAATTTTATTTTTATTTTATTATTTATATATATGCTTTATATATATACACACACACACACACACACACACATATATATATATATATATATATATATATATATACTTTATTATTATGATGTAAAGGAAATGTGGTATGGTAGATAGAAGAAAAACCTGGGATCAAAGTCCACCTCTGACACTGTGTGACCGTCGATAGTAAATTAATATCTATGTCCTTCAGATAACTCCTTTGAAGTTTCATATTAAGTCACAGAAGGATTGGAAGGGAGATCCCACATGAGATGTTTCTCATTCTAAAGAGATCATAGATCCTTCATATATATATATATTTTTTTGAGTTAAGGCAAAAGCCCCTACATGTACCCATTAATATAGACTTAAACCTAAGGGAATTTTGGAGTAGACTAGCTGAATGGATTAGACCAACATTTAGCCATGCATACATATATAAATATAAATAGCCATATATACACGTAATATATATATATATACGTATATATATATATATATATATATATATATATAGAGAGAGAGAGAGAGAGAGAGAGAGAGAGAGACATATATGTGTATAAAACTGCCTTAGCTTTATATCTCCCATGTCTATTTATGTCATTGCTTAAAATGTTTTTTTTTTAATCTTAACTTTTTTTTGTTTTATTTAATTGGTCAATTCCTTGGTTACAAGAATCATATTTTTTCCCTCCCCTCTCCCCACCCCTTACCGTAACTGATGCACAATTCCACTGGGTTTTACATGTATCTTTGGTCAAAAACTTTTTCCATGCTGTTGATTTTCACACTAGAATGTTCATTTAGAGTCTACATCCCCAGCCATATCCCCTCGACCCACGTAATCAAGCAGTTGTTTTTCTTCTGTGCTTCTGCTCCCACAGTTCTTCCTCTGAGTGTGGATAGTGTAAAACCTTACCTTTTGTCTTCTTACCAACTTTGAGACAAACTAGCAGGATGACTAGGCAATCTAGGCCTAGAGTGACAGAGCTAGAAAGTGGCTGAGATCTGATTTGTACTCAACCCCAGGTCCGGTACTCTGTCCACTATCCCAGTGTCATTGCTTAGGTTGTCAATTTGATTCAGTTTAATTCAACAAACATTTAAGAAGCATCTCTTTTGTGCATGGCACTCTTTGAGGAATTTGGGATGAAAAAAAGCAACAGTTCCTGCCTTTCAAAGAGTTTACATTCTGTTGGGGAGATCTAACATGTACATTGGTAGGTAGTTGTTAATTACTTACAAAATCATTCAAAGTAATATCAAAAGGAAATAAATACTAAGACTGAAGAAATCGGTAAAAGCCATGGGCAGAACGCAGTACCTAAGCTGAGCTTTTAAAAGGGTCTGACTGAGGTCAATCTCTTGGAAGTTTAGGTTTGATATTGAAATAAAATGAGACATGCATGGCTCAAACACTAGTTAGCAAAAAGATTTACAAAGCCAAAGTCAAACCAAGGCATTGAGAACTTCCTGAAGTGATGCAGCTGAAGGAAGCTCTCATAGTGGTCCAGCAACCAAGCATCGGAGTGCCTTTATCCAGCTACTCTTGGTTGTTTTTTTCTCAGTGATGAGAAAGTGATGCCAGAAGTCTGAGCCCCTTGGTTCCCCAAGATAACCAAGTCTCAAGGAATATCTCAATATCTTTTTAAGGAAAAACTCTCCTTCTATGCATGGGGGAGGAGGGGAGGAGTTAGGCTATTGCTCCTACCACAGAAGGAAATTAAGGAAAAGTCTTGGGCATCTTAATGATGTTCCTCTCTTATTTTAGATTAAGCAGATGGTATACTGGCTGAAAGAAGATACTTGGCCTGTTCAAAAGGCAGGAAACCATTACTGCTTAGTTTTCCAGTCTTCTGACAATCTATGAATTTTCTACATGACTCAGCTGACATATATCGGAAATCCCCTCTGAAAACTGACTACTCAGTTCACAAACACATAAAACTTTAGGACTTTGGGGATCATATTTTAAAGATGGTGGAGCCAAGGCCTAGAGAAGAAAACAAACATTTAGAACCATGTATGTAACAAATAATTTGAAGGATCTGGAAATGTTTAGTTTGAAAAAAAAAAGAAATTTTGGCAAACAGTAACTGTTTTAAAGTATCTTAAAGGTTTTCATGTGGGAAGTTAGTCTAGTCTCATATTGGGCAGCTCCTGAAAATGGAATCAGGGATGTTGGGTTCAAGGTAGAGGAAAGCAGATTTCAAATAATTAATAAGGAAGAATTCTCTAAGAATTAAAAGTTGGCTGTGAATAGTGAAATTTCTATCACTGAGGGGCTTTGAGTAGAGGATGAATAGTTAGTGACTGGTCACTAACTACGGTTGAGCAAATTCTAGAACAGAATGCAAGGTTGGGCTAGGTATACTCTAAGATCCCTTCCAACTTTAAGATTCTATGATTCTAAGATGTATGACTTGCCCAAGGTCACTCAACAAGTGAGTGACAGAGCCAGTACTACTAGCATTCAGTTCTCTTGATCTCTATGATGTTACTATCATATGCTTGTCAAGATTTTGATCAAATAGATTTTTTTTCTATCTGGTCCAGGCTATGGCAATGACAATAATTTCCTTGAGGATTAAGTGTAGAGTCCCCAGAATATTATTGATGCCTTTCATCAGGCTCAGTGCTTTTGAGATCAATGACTTTATGATGGGTTTGACATTAGTTGTCTTGAAGAGGGAAGACTTTCTGAGAAATTAATTTTCCTCTTTTCCAGAAGACACTTTAGTTTTTTCAAGTCATCAGGTTCTACTTAATAAATTTCCTACTACAGCACAGAAGGATTCATATATACCCTTTGATTATCTTCACAAGCAGTGTACTGAGGAACATCCTTAACAACTTCCCATTTTTTAAAACCCTTACTTGCTGTGTTAGTAACAATTCCAAGACAGAAGGGGAAGGTCTAGGCAAACAGGGTTAAGTGACATGTCCAAGATCACATAGCTAGAGGTGTCTGATGCTAAATCTGAACCCAAGTCTTCTCAACTCCAGGCTTGGCTCTCTATCAATGTGTCACCTACTTTCCCTGAATCTCCTACTTTCACCTAGTATCACCTCTCACTGGCATATGGCCAGAGACTGAAGGCTCCTATCTACACATGAAACCTTGGTTCTCCTTTATCTCCTTGCCCTTAGAACTACATTCAGATGTTTCCTCTTTTTTTACTCTCTCTTCAGGATCTACTTCTGACCCCTAGAACTAGTGGGATCATATTCACTAATTCTAATGTCAGTGGAATGTGAGTAATCTTATGTTTGCATGAAAAACTTTAACAATTTGTCATGATAAATATACAAGGAATAATAGAGTTTTAAGTTAAAATGCCTTTTTACTCCAAAAATGAGCAAATTTCCTTGTTCCTTCATACTTCTTTTCCCCATTACCCTTAAATAAAATGAGTCATCAAACATTTTTACTTTAATTCTGGCTAAGAACTCTTTTTCTGTTGTAAATGTGCTGTCAACTGGTGGAAGAGTTAAAAGGAATATGATGAATTAATTGTTTGAGATAAATTTATAATGTCAAAATCATGCCTGGAGTTGGAGCCAGAATGAATGATGATTTCTTTTGTTTTTTGAAAATTTTATTTAATTAGTTAATTTAGAATATTTTTTCATGGTTACATGATTCATGGTCTTTCCTTCCCTTTCCCCAAACTCCTCCCATAGCTGACATGCAATTCCACTGGGTTTTACATGCATCATTGATCAAGACCTATTTCCATATTATTAATATTTGCACTGGGGTGATCATTTAGAGTCTACATCCCCAATCATATCCCCGTTAACCCATGTGATCAAGCAGTTGTTTTTCTTTTATGTCTCTACTCCCACAGTTCTTCCTTTGAACGTGGATAGTGTACTTTCTCATAAGTCCCTCTGAATTGTTCTGGATCATTGCTTTGCTACTAGTAGAGAAGTATATAACATTCGATTGTACCACAGTGTATCAGTTTCTGTGTATAATGTTCTCCTGGTTCTGCCCCTTTCACTCTGCATCAATTCCTTTTGGAGGTTGTTCTAGTTCACATAGAATTCCTCCAGTTTATTATTCCTTTGAGCACAATAGTATTCCATCACCAACATATACCACAATTTGCTCAGCCATTCCCCAATTGAAGGGCATCCCCTCATTTTCCAATTTTTTGCCACCACAAAGAGTGCAGTTATGAATATTCTTGTACAAGTCTTTTTCCTTATTATCTTTTTGGGGTACAAACCCAGCAGTGCTATGGCTGGATCAAAGGGCAGACAGTCTTTTAGTGCCCTTTGGGCATAGTTTCAAATTGCCTTCCAGAATGGTTGAATCAATTCACAACTCCACCAGCAATGTATTAATGTCCCAATTTTGCCACATCCCCTCCAACATTTATTACTTTCCTTTCCTGTCATGTTAGCCAATCTGCTAGGTGTGAGGTTATACCTCACAGTTGTTTTGATTCACATTTCTCTGATTATAAGAGATTTAGAACACTTTTTTATGTGCTTATTAATAACTTTGATTTCTTTATCTGAAAATTGCCAATTCATGTCCCTTGCCCATTTATCAATTGGAGAATGGCTTGATTTTTTGTACAATTGGTTTAGCACCTTATAAATTTGAATTATTAGACCTTTGTCAGAGGTTTTTGTTATGAAGATTCCCCCCCCCCCCCAATTTGTTGCTTCCCTTCTAATTTTGGTTGCATTGGTTTTGTTCATACAAAACCTTTTTAATGCAATGTAATAAAATTATTTATTTTGCATTTTGTCATTTTTTCTCAACTTTTGCTTGGTCTTAAAATCTTTCCTTTCTCAATGATCTGACAGTTATAATATTCAGTGTTCACCTAATTTACTTATAGTTTCCTTATTTATATCCAAGTCATTCACCCAATCTGAGTTTATTTTGCTGTAGGATGTGAGATGTTGATCTAAACCTAATCTCTCCCATACTGTCTTGAATTTTCCCAGCAGTTTTTGTCAAGTAGTGGGCTTTGGTCCCCAAAACTGGGATCTTTGGGTTTATCATAGACTTTCTTGCTGATATTACTTACCCCAAGTCTATTCCACTGATCCTCCCTTCTGTCTTTTAGACAGTACCAAATTGTTTTGATGACCACTGCTTTATAGTATAGTTTGAGATCTGGTGCGTGCTGCTAGGCCACCTTCTTTCATATTTTTTTCATGATTTCCCTGGATATCCTTGATCTTTTGTTTTTCCAAATAAACTTTGTTTTTTCTAATTCAGTAAAAAAGTTTCTTGGTAGTTTGATGGGTATGGCACTAAATAAGTAAATTAGTTTAGGTAGGATTGCCATTTTTATTATGTTAGCTCGTCCTATCCATGAATGACAATTTCTCAAAGCTTCATTGAATCACAGAACTATGGGTTTAGAAGGACCTAAAAAAGTTACTAGGGCACCCTCAACCTGGTTTAGAATCTCCACAACAACCTCAACAGTGATAATTATCCTTTTAAATGTCGTACAGGCTTAACAACCAAGAGCTGTTATTATATTGTGCTACCTCTTCCCTCAGTATTCTCTTATGTAGGTAAAACATTCCTAGATCTTTTAGGTGTTTTTTTTCATGGAATGATCCTCATATCCCTTCTTTGTAGTTGTTTCATATTGTAGTCAGTCATTTCAGTCAATTTCTAGAATCACGTTACTGGCATCTAGACTGTTTTTTCATCTTTTCCCTTTATTCAATCATTTCCGTAATAATAGCAGGAAAGATTTTGTTAAATGATTTGCTGAAATCCAGGTGTGATGAAGGTCTGGCAAGAATTCAGATCCCATTGGCTTGCAAAGATGTCTTCACATGGAGGATGTTAGGGAGCTACTTCTGGGAAAACTGTGATAAAGTATGAGGAAAATGCATGGTTGGGCATTTGGTAACTGATTTCAATTGCTCTACCTTTTGGTTAGGAGGGTCCTTTTTCCCTTAGTTGCATGGCAGAAATTCTTAGCATCTTCAAAAGGACCCAAGTCAGCTCTAGCCATCTCTTTTACATCTGGGGGAGTGGCATGACTTCTTCATTCCCTGCTTTTAAAAGAATTCATAATTATTTTCCCAGTTACATGTAATAACATGTAATGTTTAACATATGCTTTTTAAAGTCAAGATCCAAATTGTTTCTTCCCCTCTGTCCCTGAGAAGTTTGATCTGAGTTATACATGTATGGCGTCCATATTGGTCATGTTGTTAGAGAATACTCCTATAAAACCAAACCCTAAAATAAAAACACACACATAAAATAAAGTGAAAAATAGCATTCACTGTTTTTTGCAAGAAAACGGTGGTGTCCAGCTGTGGGACCTTTCCCTCTAAAACCACATAGCCCCAGAGAAATAGGTCTGGATTCTTGACCTCTTGGTTAGTTCCTTTCCATTCTAGGTGCTGGAGTGGAGTCTTTGACCTTGGCAGTTTCAACGGCCTCCAATATGAACCACAGGAATCCAGGGGAGGTGTTGTAGCCAGCCCAGCATGAGCAGTCACCTGGAGTGACCTTTTGGGACTCCAGCCCAATAAATGTCAGCAGCAAAGCTTGTAGTGTGTTATGTGGGAACTGAGCTAAGTTATGAGCTTAATGCTTGTTACCCCAAACAGATGGGAGGAGGCGTATGGGGGATTGTGACCCTGAGGTGATGGGGAAATGTTTGAACATTCCTTCTTCTTATATTTATGAACTATCCCTTTGTAAAACCTAGCATGAAAAAATGGTAAAAGAGAACTGGAGTGATAGTCACTGGGCTGGAGGAAAAAGGGGAGGAACATAAGCAGAGGAAAAGGACAACCCCAAACCCTTTTGGGTCTTAGGAAACCCTAAGGGGAAGACATACCAGTCTGAGTCTGAAAATAGTGGGGGCCAGAGCATATGTTACCTAGATCAACTATGCCTACAGAATTTCCCTGATTTACCAGGCCATTTGATGAAGTCTCTAATGGGATCGATCTAGGTAGGTCCCGGTGAGGAATTCCTGCCAATATACTGCCACTTGCCCTGCCGCTTCCTACAGAAGTGTCTGAGGCACTGGCAGTTAAACAACTGGGCTTGCACAGCCTGACTGACCCCAGTTCTTCCCGACTCAGTGTTGTTTCTCAGGTACTCTGCTGTTTTACAATTTCAACTGTATTCCTCGGCACGATTCCAGTGGCGTCTCTCCCTTTCTCCATCATTTTTCAAAGATTGCTAACGCTTGCTCAGAAATAACACCTGCCATTTCTTTCATGATTTCGACATGGAGTTTGTTGGGCTCTTGTGACTTGAACTCAGAGAGAACAGATAAATGCTCTTTTTACAACTTTTTTTTTGTTGTTGTTGTTTGGAATCAGCCAACCCCTTAGAGATTATTTTGTTGTTCAATCCCTTCCTTCAAAAATGGTGACTGAGTAATTGGTAAACATAAATAAATAAAGAAAAATGGTGATCAAGGTCAAAGGAAAAGAAACTATCTGTTCTAAAATATTTATAGAAGTTCTTTTGGGGGTGTCAAAGAACTTTAAACGTACAAGATGTCTATCAGCTGGGGGATGATCGAATAAGTTCTGGTATATGATTGTAATGGAATTCTATTAGTTCTACCATAAAAGATGACAACTAAGATGATCCCCCCAAAACCTGCAAAGACATATATGAATACATAAAAGTGAAGTGAGCAGAACAAGGAGAATGTATTCAGTAACAACAATAACATATGATGTTCAGGGGCAGCTAGGTGGGTCAGTGGATTGAGAGCCAGACCTAAAGACAGGAGATCCTGGGTTCAAATTTGGCCTCAGACACTTTCTGACTGTGTGACCTTAGGTAAGTTACCCATCTCCCATTAACCTTTGTAAAATGTAAGTGAAAGGGTAGGCTGGAGCCAGATTGTACAAAGTCTTAGATATCAGGCTTAGGAGCTGTGTCTTAACCTGTTTTCACCGGAAGGAGAATGATGTGGTTGGTGCAGTAAGCAATATGTTAGTCCAGACAAGAGGCCTTGAGTTCCTAAACAATGGTGAGTGAAAAGATGGCAATGGTATTCTTGAGGTGAAGCAATAGGACTTGGCATCAATGAGACTTAATTGCATGGAGATCAGATGAGTGATGCAGTATACAGGATTTTGAGATTGGATGACAAGGTGTCATCATAAGAAATGGAAAGAGTTGGGAGAAATGGCAGGTTAAATGTTTAGCTGATCTTGGCCATTCCTGGGGGTTGGGGGAGTGGAGAGGGAATCTGTGGCACTTTCCTCTCCAAATATGAGGATCATTGCCTTTAATTTTGGGGGAGTCTTCGTTGATCAGTCAAACATTTACCCAGTGCCTACTATATGACAGGATGGTAGCTAGGTGATGCAGGGGATGAACCATCTTCCTGAGTTCAAATTTGACCTCAGATACAGACACCTGAGTTATCCTAGACAAGTCACTCAACCCTGTTTGCCTCAGTTTCCTTGTCTGTCAAAAGAGCTGAAGAAGGGAATGGCAAAAAAGTCTGCTATCTTTGCCAAGTAAACATCAAGTGGAGTCAGAGTCATAAAGAATTGGATATGACTAAGAATGAGCTGAACAATAACAATATGCCATGTAAGGGGCTGGGTCCTGGAGTTTAAAAAAAAAGAGTAAAAACATTTTCCTTGACTTCAAGGAATAGGGGAGACAACAAGCAAACAGATCAGTATAAACAAGCTATATAGAGGGAAAATAGGAAAGAATTAAAAGACATACAGTACTAGAATGAACACAGCTGGGAAAGGCTTGTTGAAGATAGGATTCTAGATGATGGTGGAGGGGAAGACAAGACTAGGGGCACAGCCAGAATACCAGAACAGTAGGAAGCTGAGCAATCACCAGAAGGAAGAGGTATCTGGATGGAGGAATCGTGACCAAACCACAGTGAAAGTAGTCCGCCTTTGGGGCAACTTTTCCAGTCATCCAAGCTGAGTTTCTAGAACAGAACTAGTTCATGGAAGTGTAGTCCTTTGTGTTAGTATAGTGGGTTTGGGCACAGATGGGTAAGAAACCCTCCAGGAGGGTTTTTCGAATTCTCTCCACCTTTCACTCTAGTTTCCAGGGTGGTTCTGGGATATGCCCCACTGGAGTTGTTTAGGCTGGGGTAACAGAAGCATCTATCAGTCCTGTGTGGCTTTAGGTGGAGGAAGGAATTCAGTTCTAATCTAGGCAGGAATCTTGTTTCCTATGGATTTCTCATCTTCTTCCTTGTGCGCACTGAGTCCCATAAATCAAAATATTTCCACATCAGCAGAGTCAAGTCTCCCGGAGGCTCTAATGTTAAAAACCATTTAACCAGTCCAAAAGCTATCTCTAGGGACATTTCAAATGGAGTCTTCAAGGTTTATAAAATATAGCGTTTCCAAAACAGAACTCATTAACCACCTCTCCCCCTCAAACCCAACACTCTCTTGAATTCTCTGTTTCTATCAAGAGCACCACCATTCCTCCAGTCTACCAGTTTTATAACTTTGGCATTTGATAATTATGCCTTTGACTACATAAATGACAGTGGCTCCTTATTGCCTCTAGGATCAAAAATAAACTTCTCTGTTTGACTTTTCAAGGCTTTCCCAACCTAACCTCAACCTGTCTTTTTAGCCTCATTATATATGAACCCCCTTCCTACAGACTGCTGTCCAGTCCAACAGGCTTTCTTTCTGTTCTTTACACACAACAATCTGTGTCTCATGTCTATGGTCTATTGCTCTGGTCATCCTATATGCTTGGAATGCATCTTCTAACCTCCACTGCATAGAACCCTTTATTTCCTTCAGGAATCAATTCATGTATTATCTTCTACGTGCAGTCTTTCCTGATTCATTAAATCCAGAGAGAGCCTAACCACAGAACAAGGTCAGAGCAGAAACAGAGGTGACCTGGGGGAAACTAAGCAGTGCCAACTAGCCCATAGCACACCAGAGGGCAGAACACTAGCTCAAACCCTCAATTTATGAATTAAACTGGGAGAGATGAGTAAATAAGAGAAAATGCCAACCAGGATTTTAAAATGACTAGCTTTAGAGATATTCAAAAAGGAGCAAAAACTCCATTATAATTGCAAGCAGGAGATCAAAGGAAAAGCAATTACTCCACAAGAACTGTGTGACTATCTAAAAGAGATGAAAAAAGATCCTTTAAGGAAAGAATTAGAAGAAGAATAAGTAGCTTACAACAGAAAGTGGCAAACATTTCTCAAGCAATAGGCTTCATGAAAACTATAGTAGATCAGAGAAATCATTGACTCTATAAACTAGCA
This sequence comes from Monodelphis domestica, assembly GCF_027887165.1. Lineage (NCBI taxonomy): Eukaryota > Metazoa > Chordata > Mammalia > Didelphimorphia > Didelphidae > Monodelphis > Monodelphis domestica. The sequence goes on along the minus strand of NC_077230.1, from coordinate 12,629,334 downwards.
AGAAATATTAGGACAAAATTAAGACTTTTTAACAGAGAAAAAATGTAAGATATTTGAATTAAAATATGTCTGACCTAGAGAAGTGGAGATAAGTTCAGAATCATAGGACTTCCTGAAAGCCACAAATAAGGGAAAAAAAAGAACTTAGACATTTCTCTTTAAGAAATCATAAACATAAACTTCCTAGATCTATTAGAACCAGAGGACAGGGGGATGGAGTCAAGATGGCGGCCTAGAAGAAGCAGAAGTTCAGACCTCTGAATACCCTTCCTTACAAATCACAAACTGAATGCTCCTAGGGGACTGAAAATCAAACCTAACAACAAGACATAGCCAAGGAACCCTCCTGCTGGACTCAATTCAAAAGGTACATCCCTCCAAAAGCTGAAATCCAAGAACACTCTGGTCTAAGGGGAAGGTAGAAGGAAGTCCCGAGGACCCCTCCCCCTGCCCACTGAGAGCACTGAGACTCCAGCGGCAACGGGAACTTCTGGGTGGGCAAAAGCACTGGTCTGAAGGGTGTACCTTATGGGCAGGGCTGTGCCTGGCTCAGAGCCTTGAACACAGATGGCAAGGAAGGAGCTAGAGAGGGAGCATAGAGCTGGCAGCCTGGCCAGAGCTGTGAAGATCCTTCATATTTGCTCTAGCCTTCCAGGAGGTGTTGGCTTCAGAGCACACCCAGCCCAACCAAGCTGAACATAATCCCATCAAAAGTCTTCAGAACTCAGGGAAAGCCAGACTCCACACCCCTCTCTTTGACTGCTGGGCTTTAATCTAATCAAAAGCCTCCAGAGAACAGGGAAGCTTAAACCCTCAATAACCCTCTCCCAGAGACTGCACCAAGAGATCTTCTGTCAAAGCTCTAAGAGGGGAGACTGACAGAAGCCCACCAAACCAAAAAACTGAGAGGAGCAAGAGCACAGACAAATGAGGGGAGCAAAGAAGGGGTGAATATGAGCAAAAAACAGAAAAAAAGAAGGAAATTACAATAGATAGCTTCTATATAATGAATGGGACAGAGGGAGAGGGATCAGCAAATGATAAATCAGAAATCCCAGCGAATTGGATACAGGCTGTGGAAGAACTCAAAATGCAATTCAAAACACAATTAATAGAGGCTGAAGACAACTTTAACAGCAAGATAAGTCATCTGGAAACAGAAAACAATGTCTTGAAAGCCAAAATCAATCAGCTGGAAAATGAGGCAAAGGAGATGAAAGATGAGGCAAAGGATGAAAGATGAGGTAAAGAGGATGAAAGATGACCTCCATCGAAAATCAGACCAGAAAGAGAAGGATGACCAAAAAGCCAGGGATGAAATCCAGTTTTTAAGAACCAGAATACAACAAATAGAATTGTGATCTCACAAGGCAGCAGGACACTATAAAACAAAATCAAAAGAATCAAAAAATTGAGTAAAATATGAAACATCTCATTCACAAAACAGAAGATTTAGAAAATCATTCCAGGAGAGACAACATAAGAATCATTGGTCTACCAGAGGACCATGACAAAAGAAAAAGCCTGGACATCATACTACAGGAAATTATCTGAGAAAACTACCCCAATATTCTAGAACAAGAGAGAAAAGTGGAGACTGAAAGAATTCACAGATCACCTCCTGTACTTAATCCCCAACTGACAACACCCAGGAATGTTATAGTCAAATTCAAGAACTATCAGACCAAAGAAAATATATTACAAGCTGCCAAGAAGAAGTCAAGCAGATACCATGGAACCACAGTGAGGATAACTCAGGATCTGGCTGCATCCACACTGAAGGACCGAAAGGCATGGAATATGACATTCTGGAAAGCAAAGGAACTAGGTCTACAACGAATAATCAACTACCCAGCAAAACTGATTATATTCTTACAGGGGAAAGTATGGTCATTCAACAAAATAGAAGAATTCCAAGAATTTTCAAAGAAAGACCAGACCTAAACAGAAAAATTGACTTCCAAGCACAGAAGTCAAGAGAATCATCAAAAGGTAATTTAAAAAGAGGGAAAAAAGAAAAACAAAACAAAACAACAAAAAAAATTTTTAAGAGACTTGATAAGTTAAGATGATATGTATCCCTATAAGAAAAGAGGTCTTTGGTAACTCTTAAAAACTGTTATCACCTGGGCAGCTAGAATAATTACATTTAGGGGGAACAGTGACAAACTGTATAGAATGAAAGGACAAGACATAAATAGATATATAGAAATATGCATGCATAAATACATACACGTATGTATGTGTATATATATATACAACTAGAGCTAAAAAAAGAGGTTAAAAGAAATGGGAAAAGAAACAAATGGGGCTAAATTTATATGTCACAAAGAAGCTCATGGCAGGAGGGGGGAGACTATCAATACACTGAAAGGGTAAAGAGGTTGGAGATAGGAAATACTCAACTGTTAGGTGCTTTGAAATTGACACAAAGAGGGAAGAACAATCCAATCCATTGGGGCAGAGAATAGATCTGCACCCTATAAGGGAGTAGAAGGGTAATAAACGGATTGGTGGGGAGGGAAGCAGTAAAAGGGAGGTAGAGGGTGGGGGGTAATTTTAGAAAGACTACAGGGAAAATAAGGGGGGAATAAGAAGGGAGGGGGTAGAAAGGTAAGTAAAATAAGGGTGGGGACTAGGGGGACTGATTAGAAACAAACATTAGTGTAGAAGGAAATAGTGAAAGAAGAAAAGGCAGGATCAGAAGTAGAAATCAAAATGCTGGGAAATACACAGCTAGTAATCATAACACTGAATGTGAATGGAATGAACTCACCCATAAAATGCAAGGAAATAGCAGAGTGTATTAGAATCCAAAACCCTGCCATATGATGTCTACAAGAGACACACATGAGGAAGGTAGCTACTCATAGGGTGAAAGTAAGAGGATGGAGCCAAATCTATTGGGCATCATCTGATAAAAAGAAGGCAGGAATTGTAATCATGATATCTGACAAAACCAAAGTAAAAATAAATCTAGTAAAAAGAGATAGGGAAGGTAATTACATCCTGATAAAAGGCAATATAGATAATGAGGAAATGTCAGTACTCAACATGTATGCATCAAATGGCATAGCATCCAAATTTCTAAAAGAGAAACTAGTGGAGCCCAAGGATGAAATAGGTAGAAAAACTATACTAGTGGGAGACGTGAACCTTCCTCTATCTGAATTAGATAAATCAAACAAAAAAATAAATAAGAAAGAGATAAGAGAAGTGAATGAAATCTTAGAAAAATTATAGTTAGTAGATGTGGAGAAAAATAAATAGGGACAAAAAGGAATATACCTTCTTTTCAGCAGCACATGATATATTTCCAAAATTGACCATGTATTAGGGCATAAAAACGTTGCAAACAAGTGCAAAAGAGCAGAAATAATAAATGCAACCTTCTCAGATAACAATGCAATGAAAATAATAATTAGTAAGAGTACATGGAGAGGTAAATAAAAAATTAATTGGAAATTAAACAATATGATTCTCCAAAACCAGATAGTTAAAGAACAAATTGTAGAAAAAATTAACAACTTCATTGAAGAAAATGACAATGATGAGAGATCCTTTCAAAACCTATGGGATGCAGCCAAAGCAGTACTCAGGGGCAAATTTATATCCTTGAGTTCATATATTAACAAATTAAGAAGGGCAAAGGTCAATGAATTGGGCATGCAAATTAAAAAACTAGAAAGTGAACAAATTAAAAATCCTCAGATGAAGACTAAATTAGAGATCCTAAAAATCAAAGGAGAAATTAATAAAATTAAAATTCAAAAAATTGTTGATTTAATAAATAAGACTAGAAGCTGGTAATTTGAAAAAACAAATAAAATAGACAAAGTATTAGTCAGTCTAATTTACAAAGGGAAAGAAAAAAAACAAATTGACAGTATCCAAGATGAAAAGGGAGACCTCACCTCTAATGAAGAGGAAATTAAGGCAATCATTAAATACTATTATGCCCAATTATATGGCAACAAATATGGCAATCTAGGTGATATGGATGAATACCTACAAAAATATAAATTACCTAGATGAACAGAGGAAGAAATAGATTATCTAAACAACCCCATATCAGAAAAAGAAATTGAACAAGCCATCAAAGAGCCCCCTAAGAAAAAATCCCCGGGTCCAGATGGATTCACAAATGAATTCTATCAAACATTCAAAGAACAACTAATCCCAATATTATACAAACTATTTGACAGAATAAGCAAAGAAGGAGTTCTACCAAATTCATTTTATGACACAAACATGGTACTGATCCCAAAGCCAGGCAGGTCAAGAACAGAGAAAGAAAACTATATACCAATCTCATTAATGAATATAGATGTAAAAATCTTAAATAGGATACTAGCAAAAAGACTCCAGCAAGTGATCATGAGGGTTATTCACTATGACCAGGTAGGATTCATACCAGGAATGCAAGGATGGTTCAATATTAGGAAAACCATCCACATAATTGACCATATTAACAAGCAAACAGACAAAAATCACATGATTATCTCAATAGATGCAGAGAAAGCCTTTGATAAAATACAACACGCATCCCTATTAAAAACACTAGAACATATAGGAATAGAAGGGCCTTTCCTAAAAATAATAAACAGCATATATCTAAAACCATCAGCAAACAACATCTGCAATGGGGATAAACTAGAAGCCTTCCCAATAAGATCAGGAGTAAAACAAGGATTCCCATTATCACATTTATGATTTAATATTGTACTAGAAACACTAGCATTAGCAATTAGAGAAGAAAAAGAAATTGAAGGTATTAAAATTGGCAATGAGGAGACCAAGCTATCACTCTTTGCAGATGATATGATGGTTTACTTGAAGAATCCTAGAGAATCAACCAAAAAGCTAGTTGAAACAATCAACAATTTTAGCAAAGTTGCAGAATACAAAATAAACCTGCATAAGTCATCAGCATTTCTATATATCTCCAACCCATTTCAGCAGCAAGAATTAGAAAGAGAAATTCCATTTAAAATCACCCTACACAATATAAAATACTTAGGAATGTATCTCCCGAGGCAAACACAGGAACTATGTGAACACAACTACAAAACACTCTCTACACAATTAAAACTAGATCTAAACAACTGTAAAAACATTGATTGCTCATGGGTAGGACGAGCTAACATAATAAAAATGACAATCCTATCCAAATTAATTTACTTATTTAGAGCTATACCCATTGAACTACCAAAAAAACTTTTTTACTGAATTAGAAAAAAACATAACTAAGTTCATTTGGAAGAATAAAAGACCAAGGATATCCAGGGAAATCATGAAAAAAATGCAATGGAAGGAGGACTTGCAGTCCCAGATCTCAAACTATACTATAAAGCAGTGGTCATCAAAACAATTTGGTACTGGCTAAGAGACAGAAAAGAGGATCAGTGGAATAGACTTGAAGTAAGTGACCGCAGCAAGACAGTTTATGATAAACCCAATGATCCCAGTTTTGAGGACCAAAACCCAGTATTTGATAAAAACTCCTGGGAAAATTGGAAGACAGTATGGAAGAGATTAGGTTTGGATCAACATCTCACATCCTACACCAAGATAAACTCAGAATGGGTGAATGGCCTAAATATAAAGAAGGAAACTATAAGCAAATTAGGTGAACACAGAATAGTATACTTGTCAGATCTTTGGGAAAGGAAAGACTTTAAAACTAAGGAAGAGCTAGAAAAAATCACAAAATATAAGATCAATCATTTTGATTACATCAAATTAAAAAGTTTTTGTACAAACAAAACTAATGCAACCAAAATTAGAAGGGAAGCAAAAAATTGGGAAACAATCTTCATTACAAAAACCTCTGACAAAGGTCTAATTATTCAAATTTATAAAGAGCCAAACCAGTTGTACAAAAAAATCAAGCCATTCTCCAATTAAAAAATGGGCAAGGGACATGAATAGGCAATTTTCAGTTAAAGAAATCAAAACTATTAATAAGCACATGAAAAGGTTTTCTAAGTCTCTTGTAATCAGAGAAATGTAAATCAAAACAACTGTGAGGTATCATCTCACACCTAGCAGATTGGCTAACATGACAGCAAAGGAAAGTAATGAATGCTGGAGGGAATGTGGCAAAGATGGGACATTAATGCATTGCTGGCGGAGTTGTGAATTGATCCAACCATTCTGGAGGTCAATTTGGAACTATGTCCAAAGGGCGCTAAAAGCCTATCTGCCCTTTGTTCCAGCCATAGCACTGCTGGGTTTATACCCCAAAGAGATAATAAGGAAAAAAGACATGTACAAGAATATTCATAGCTGCACTCTTTGTGGTGGCAAAAAATTGGAAAATGAGGAGATGCCCTTCAATTGGGGAATGGCTGAACAAATTGTGGTATATGTTGGTGATGGAATACTATTGTGCTCGAAGGAATAATAAAGTGGAGTAATTCCATGTGAACTGAAACAACCTCCAGGAACTGATACAGAGTGGGAGTAGCAGAACCAGGAGAACATTGTACGCAGAGATTGATACACTGTGGTATAATCGAATGTAATGGACTTCTCCATTAGTGGCAATACAATGACTTGAACAATTGGAGGAACCTATGAGTAAAACCACTATCCACATTCAGAGGAAACACTGTGGGAGTAAAAACACAGAAGAAAAACAACTGCTTGAATACCTGGGTGGAAGCGATATGGTTGGAGATGTAGACTGAATAAATATCCTAATATAAACAAAAACATGGACATAGGTTCTGTTCAAGGACACAAGTAATACCCAATGAAATTGGGCTTTGCCTTCGGGAAGAGTGGGTGGAGGGGAGCGAGGGAAATAATGTGAGTATTGTAACCGAGGAATAGTGTTCTAAATTGACTAAATAAACTTATTCAAATGAAAGAAAAAAAATAAAAAGAAATAAAAAGAAAAAAAGAAAAAAGAACCTGAGGACAAAGTAAAGATAGAAAGAATCAACTAATCCCCTTCATGAAATGAACCTTAAAAAGAAAAGTCCTAGACATATGATAATTAAAATCCAGAACCTACCCATAAAATAAAAATATTGCATATATTCAGAAGGAAGCAGCTCAAATATCAAGAAAACAGGCAGGCGTACCCAAAACCTGATAGCTTCTACTAGAAACAAGGAAAAATCTTAGAATACAATTTTCCAAAAAAAGCAAAATATTTAGCCTTACAACCAAGAATAACTTTTCTTGAGAAGCTGAGTATAATAATGTAGGGGAGAAAATTGATTTTTAATAGACTCAAGTATGTTAAAATATTTCTGATAAAAAAGAGAAAAATGAGCAGAAATTTTGAAATTTAAAAAATCCAGAGAAACCTAGAAATAGAAATTCATTAAAGGAAAAAGAAAGAGCTATATGATGATCTAATACTAACATTCTAATAAAGGAGAAGAAACATGTCCATCACAATGTTAAGGATATTGAGGGGGTTAAATAAGAAAAACAGAACTCCTAGGACAAATTGGTTCTCTTCTGAGGTTTTGAAAGAGTTAAAGAGAAGGGAGGATAATAGAAATACACTAGTATAAAAAGAGTGAATTGGAGATAGGAGTTGTAATTTGTTATCTCTATAATAGTATTGTATGAGAAGAAAAAGTATGAAAACAGAGGAAGAGCTGAAGAAAACACGCATGAAAGGAATACCACTTTTGGAGGAAACAGATAAAGGAGGATTGAAAACAAACACAGATAGTTTCATATAGATATATTTCATTTCATACTCCTCAGGGAAGCAAATGGGGATGGGGGAATTAAAGGGGAAAATAATACTAAGAAAGGAATAATCACAAGTGAAACAAACTTTCTGTTCTTGAAGGAGGTATTGAAAGAGAGACAGAGACAGAAACAAAGAGAGAGAGGAAAGTAAAGAACTAGAACATAATGGAATATGTAAGATTGCCTCTTAGACATTTGGACAATGGCTGAACAGATTATGACCTGTTAATGTAATAGAATACCATTGGGTCATAAGAAATTAAAAAAGAATCCTGGGTAGAATGAGCTGGGGCAGAATGAAGTGAAGAGAACCAGAAGAACAATTTATGCAAAGACAACAACATTGTAAAGAAAAACAAATTTGAAAGATTTAAGAATTTTAATCAATGTGATGAACAGTCATATATCTCCAAGGGAGTTATGATTATGAGGTGCAGAAATATGAATACATTTTGGACAACCCCACTATATATATTCATTTTGCTTGACTATATCTATTTGCTATAATATTTCAAGGGCTTCTTTTGGGGGGGGGGATCACCATTGCTACCTTATCTCCTCCAAATTCCCTTCTCCAATTAAAACCAAAGGAAAGAAATAAACAAAATTCTTAAAAATTATTTCTTTTGTTATTTCCGATGGCCCAATAGTATTCTATTACATTAACTGATTATTATTTGTTCAGTCATTCTCCAAATGTCTAAGAGGCAATCTATGGCATTTCATTCAATTCTAATTTCTTTACTTTCTACACACACTTGCTCTTCTCTTGATCGCCTCTTTGGGTTCATGAAGTTTGTTTCACTTGTAATTATTCCTTCCTTGATATTATTCTCCCTTCTAATTTACTTCTCTCAGTTCCTATTTGTTTCCCTGATGAGCATGTTCATAAAAAATATCGATCAGAATTCTTAAGGCTTTCAAAGAGTGGTTAGTGTAGAGAAGCTGGCCTGGGAGAGCACCAAGGGGTTAATGGATTGGAAGTCATATTGTGGACAAAGGGTAGGATTTTGTAAAGGAAGACAGAGAGAGAAGCAAAACACCATTAGATTATGATTGGATAAAGAGATTTCAGAAATTCCTGAACATAGGAGATGGCAAGATCAAAGGTATCTTTGTGTGTGGCTGAGGTGAGGTAAAGGAATAGGGAGTGGGATGGAAAGTGCATAGTTTGAGGAATTAAATGGTTAGGATGTTTCAGGGAGACTAAATATGTCTATCAAATTCCTTATCATGAGGGCAGAATTTGGGAAGGAGAGGAAAATTGTGAACCATGTACCATACTGGTTGAATAAGAAAAGAGAGTTACCTAGGGATTTGTAGACATTTGCTACCAGAATTTTGACTGAATGGTAAATATGAAAAGCATGAGCCTGAAAAGAAAAAAGAGGTAACTAAATGATTAGGTAGGGAGCGAACTTGGAAATGGCAATGAGAAGCAAAGAGTATTCTGACTCTCCTACCTGAACCAGTGAGTTGAAGAGAATGAGTGATGGTGCAGCCAGAGCTGGAAAGGGTGGCCAGGAAGGCTGTGTCATCAGAGAGGAGCCAAGGAGCCAGGTTTCAGTAATAGTAGACGGAGGGATGGGGAGAGGGAGAGATGTCAAATGAAGGGAAGTATGTTGTCTGGATTGTATGGAACAGATGTTTCAGAGGGCATAGTGGAAAGGCTGGGTGGTGTTTAGTTGAACTTTGGGGTGGGAGGATTGAGGAGGTGGGATTGGGGTAGAGAATGGATTTTGGATAATGATCTAAAGGAGTTTAGAAGCACTGATGGTGTAAAATATGTGTGAGGTATGAGAATGTTCATCATTACAAAGAATAAGCATAGCTCCAAAGCAGTGATAGGAGAAGATACTTTCTCCCACTCCTGTGTAGAGGATGTAGGGCTAGTGGGGAAGGGAAGGTGTTTTCATGATGCGGAACATTGAATATATTGTCAGATTTTTTTTTGGATGTATTGACTTGTTCTAATTTTTTTCTTTTCCTCTTTTTCTTTTCTTTAGAATATTGTTTGTTATATGAGATGACTCTCTTGAAGGGAATATGAGGAGAGCTAGAGGAGAAAACTGAGATGACATGAAAACAAAAGATATTCAGATTTCTTTAAAAATCAAGTGGGATGAAAGATTCACAGTTTCAAATAGAATCTTCTTTTTGTGGTCTGCCGTGTATGTGAAAATGATCTTTTCTTTTGTATTTCATTTCAGAAAACAAAACATCTAGACCCTTCATAGGATAAAAGGCACTAGATATTCTTTTCCTCATCCAAAGACTTTGCTTTTCTACAAGAACTGTAGCAAAAGGCGCCATGTTTTTTTAAAAGCAAGCAATGGCTTAGTCTATTCCAAAAGAGGAGGCTATTTTGAGGAAAGGAGAGCACATCATTTGAGGAATCTATTGAAGCCAGGAGCTGGAATCAGAGAGGAGCTCTACAAACTCATGCCCAGGGAGCCGAATCATGAATACTGACGAGCAGTAATCATGGGAATACTGAAGCCCTATCAATGACCAGCTACATTACGCTAGAAGAGACTCTCCATCATAGATGCATCAACAGAGATTGCACATCTGCCAGAGGCTACATATTACATGTGAACAGTGGGAAGCAGGCCCAGTGGAAATACTTCCATATCAGGGGAAGTCATCAGTGGCCAGCAGCACATGAGCCATGTGTGCTTCTCCACTTTCCTCAATCACACACATTGTCCATGTGTGCTCTTCCATGAATGTCTCTAAATGTCTCCACTCTTTCTGTTGATATATATATATATATATATATATATATATTTATTTATATTTGTGGGAGAGTATATTCCAGGTTTATGGGGAATTGACTTATTGCCACTTTTCTTGCTCTTTTATTTCATTAAATTTCTTTGCTTTCTTGGAATTTCTTCTTCAGTAGGAGATGCATAGTCCAATTCCCAAATACTTTCTTTTACTGCTCTTGATTCTGGTATTTTTCAATGATCTCATAGAACAGGGAATTCACAGAGTACCAAATGGTGTCTCTAGCCCAGATCAGACTGTTAATTACTTTGTAATCAACAAAATTTTGGATTTTCTTTTTAATGTCCTTATAATGCTCCTATTTCAAACCTTTGAGTTTTCTTCTAGAATCAGGAGATCCTCTTTAGTTTCTAGCTCAAAAACATAACAATATGTTTTTTGAAAAAAACCCTTAATTTCTGCTCTGGAATCAATACAAAGTATCAGTTCTCAGGCAGATTAGTGGTACTAGGTAATTGGGGCTGAGCGTCTTGCCTCAGGCAATGCTGGCAGAAAGGGTCTGCGTTCAAATTTGAACCCAGGTCCTCCTGGCTCCAGGCTCAGATCTCTATCCACTGTGCCACTTAGCTATCCTCATAACAATACTTTTAATGAAAATCATACTTCTTCTGCTCAGTAGACTGATCCATAATCACAGTATTGAACTAATAAATGAAGAATGATTCACTGGCTGTATAATTGGGTCAATGATATCAGTGAAAATCAGCAATGGTGACAAGACTTGGTAAATCATTATCGGCAGGAAAACAGGTATAATCACAGTGGCATGCTACTTGCACATTGAATAGGCAACTGTATAATAGTATTCACTTTGGCCTCATCAAATAGTAAGTATCAATATTCACACAGAGTATGGAAAGGGTAGTTAAGACATTGAAAATTAATCATGATATTAACTTGCATTGATGTAGCACCTACTATGTATCTGATACTGTGCTAAATTTCAGAGATGTGTTATTTTATTTAATCCTCACAACAACTTTGTGAGGTAGATACTATTGTTATCCTCATTTTACACTTGAAGAAATGGAGGTAAACAGATTAAGTGACTTGCCCAAGGTCACATAGGTAGTAAGTACCAGAGGTCATATTTGAACTCAGGTCTTCCTAACTCCTGGCCAAGTGCCCTATCCATTGCACCATTTAGCTGCTTCTTAAATTGATTTAAATGGAGCTAGATTCTAAAATAAAAGGTTTTCTTAAGATAATATAATTCTATAAAGCAAAAGAAAAGAAATCCAAAGGGAAAAAGATCTCAAAAACAAAAGAACATTCAAAACAAAAGAAATTCCAAGCAATAACTTCAGTTAGAGAGAAAATAAAAATAAAATACAATATCATAGCAAGTAATAAAACTACTTCAAAACTTGTTTGTCAAAATTGAGGGGAAAAGAAAAGAAGAAAATCCAATATTCAAAAAGTTTCTTTGCAAGTAGCCAATATTAAGTTAAATTCAATCTTAAACTTATTTTAAAATTTAAAATGAATTAACTTTAAATATAAACAATGAAATTCCAAAACCATCATTTTGAATTCTTATTGTGCAAGTATAAAATAATAACCAAAATCCAAAAAAGTCCACTTGAGAGAAAACTTCAAAAAGTATTTAATTACTCAAAAGAACGAAAATAAAAAACATCCCAGGATAAGATTCTCATTTCATGGAGAGGAGGTGTGAAGGGAAGTTTGAATGAGCACTTCTCCCTATTTCCCTTCAGCGTAGTGGGTAGAATCAATTGTACCTGATTCAATCCTGTCCTCAACCATTTGGGTTGCTCAAACCTTTCTTGTAGTCTCTGTTTCTACTTAGCTTCCTTTCCTTTCCTTTAGCAGGTGAAGAAAAGCCAAAGGCCCCTGGTACAGAGGGTCTTGTCCACTTAGAGATGATGGGATTATTATGAGGGTTTAATCTACAGAAATGGTTCCAACTCCTTATGTCTTCATTTTTCTGTAGTCAGAAAGTTTAAAAATGCAGATTATTAACAAAATTCATAATTCTGAGTCCATGCAATTGTTTCATAATGACCAGGCTAAAAAGTAGGTATAATTTGGTATAATCAATAACCCATAATTTAATGCATCGCTTTTCCCACTACATTCAGTAAAATCTTCAATTTAGGAGGAAAGTAAAAACGATCTTATCATTTCCTAGAAAATGATTGCTAAAAATTACAAATAATCAATAAGCAAAAATTTTAGTCAAGAACCACTTAGGAATGAACTATGCTGTCTTTTTCAGGCAACAATAAAACAGAATGGGGAAAGATAAAGTGAAGTGATTCACCATGGTTCTCGTAGTTTCTCTGAGAAGGCATAATTCCTTCCTTCTGGATTCTCTTAAACTGAATATAGTAAGCCCAGAAAAGAAAAAGAGTCTAAACCACTACATGGTTTAAAGTTGACTAAACTAGAAATTCTTTTATCTGCTGCTGCTGCTGCTTTCACTCCTCATTTCCACCATTCTCTCTCTCCCTCCCTCCCTCCCTCCCTCCTTCCCCCCCCCTCTCTTATTTTCTCTTTCACTTTATTTCTCTCTTTGTGTATCTTCTCTCTTTAAAAAAAGATTTAAAAGCTACTGCTATAATTGAGCACTTTTGTCCAAATTCTGAGGGACTTAGGACAAAGAATGCTAACCAGAGAAAGGACTGTTGGAGTCAGAATACTGATAAAAGCATGCAATATTTCAATTGTTTATTTGGGTTTATGTTTTGGGGTTTTGGTCTCATAAGATTACTCGCTTATGAAAATGAAAAATATGTATAAAAATGAAAGAAATAAAAGAAAAATTTTAAAAAGAAAACACAGCTGTCCAGTTCCAATCCTTTGATAGCGTTTTCATTTTCTAAACTGGGAAGAAATGCATCTTCTAAGGTTTTTAGCAGCTTAGAGTCCTTCAAAGACAGCCTGCCTAGTCTTGCCCTAATGACTTATAATTTCGACAAACTGTGTCATTTAGCTGACTATGAAAAGTTGACATCAGTAAGAACATGTGGACCATGATTTGGAATAGGTATATACTTTGAACCTGGAGTGGGGCATGCCTCTAGGTGTTGTGAAAGAGAATTATTTACTCTATCCTGAGTTAACACTAATTTAAGTACCCCTACTTAGTACTTCACTAGACTGAAGACAGGATTAATTCCCTTGTCTACTTTTGAATTGAATCAACAAAAGATTAAACACTAAGCTAACAAGGTACTTAGAGAATTCACACCCTTAGAAATTCAATCAGGCAGGAAATCTGTGAATCTTTTTGATGAGAACTTAACCTTCAGAGGGTGAGAAGTTGAACCTACAGACACTGTCCCCTGGGTAGTGCTAGACAATTTGGAAACAGTGATTGGCCCATATGAAGAGGGGAAGGGACAAGAAGTCACCAGAAAAAGCAAGCCCTGACCTCTTTCAGGGCAGATTGTCTTTGAGAAGATTGTCTGAAGAGATTATATTCTGGAGATAGTTTTAGATAGTCTTCCAGGGAGCTTTGCTGGAGACTATGACGTGAACTATGGGCTTGGAGTTGGACTTCTAATTGGACTCTGATTCTTGCATTACTTCATTGGGTGAGTAAAAGGCTAAACCCTTTCTTAGCTTCTGGAGAGATCAGCTTCCATCTTGGAGGAGGCTGTGTCGTTACTCACTACCAGCCTTTCTGGTTGAGATCTAATTAATCTCTGCCTAGATTAAGCAGACCTGGAGCAAAACATTTAGAGTGATAGAATAGATAACTTCTCTATTCCCCTCACATTTCTCTTCTTTATTGTTTCCTCTCTATTTGTAAAAAAAATTCTGACTCAAGATATAATAAATACTGGTGACAACATAATTTCATATAATCATTGTCAACCATTAATTTTAACCTTTACAGTGTTTCATAAATATTATAAGAGAAATCACAGTGTTAACTTGGAAATATGGCTATAGAAAGAATTGAAGTTCCTATGGCTGAAAGATTATCATATTTCTTTTCTAGTTTTTCTAAGATGATTACAAACCATGTTCTGAAAAACAAAAGGTTTCCTATGCCAGCTGGTGCCAGGAAGTATGTGCAAATTGGCATAATCAGCCCAAAATATGCAGGTGCATGATCAATTACCTGCTTGCCACATGAGGTTGCATATTTTTTGTAGACCCATTTCACCTTGGTTCTTGGAAGCATGCTTTGCAATAGAATTCATTGCCTATTTGGAAATGAAGCCTCCAGGCTTGGGTTTTAGACTTTTCTTTACCTAGGCACTGGATCTTAGATGTCAATAGTGAAATACAAATTTCTTATGCTCACTAATATACCAAAAATCTACTTTACGTAAATATAAATTCTGTTCTGTGTTTGAGTCTTCACAGTGGGACTGGTCATGATTTTATATTTAGACACATTAATCCTATGAGTAGGTAAATAATGGGTGTGTTAGATTAATATACTAATTTTAGCATTTTTGCAACAGTGGCTTACTAAGTTTTATTTTAGCCAATGAAGACAGATGCCTCATTTGTGGTGTCTTCTGGTAATACAATTACTTGTTAGGGAAATGTCAGTTTTCTTCCATTTTCAGTGTTTGTTTGTTGTTTTTTTTTAGCATTGGGGTTGGGGGCAGGGTGAAGAGAAAAGAACTGGGAAGAGACCCAAGAAGATTTAATATCATTAATGTCTCTTCCTTCCTCTACTTCCTCATGCTATCCTAATAGGGCCGATTTTTGCAATAAATTAAAAAATATATCTCTAGCTTAATGGGAGTGGGAAGAATGATGGTGCAGGAGAGGTAGTGGATTTTCTATTATGGAGAGAAAGAGAGTTAAAAACATTGTTTTCAGGGGGCACAAACTTTTGCTGATGTCTCTTCTTATGTTGACATCTTGCTTCCTCTGGAATCCATAACTTTTTCCTTTTCCCCATTGCTACCCATGTTCTGGGAGTTCTCTTTGGAAGAATAAGCTATGAGTCGAACATTCAGAATAATAATTTGGCTGTGTCTGTTCTAGTTTGTTGCTAATGGAGCAATTTGTGACACGTCCAAAAGATGTGCTGCTGGAACAACAAATACAAAGGGCTCTGCTCTTGGGAGACTTGAAATTATGAAGCTTCAAGAATGGATGAATGAATGGCACAGAAAAGGATGAACAGGTTAATGGAAATCTACATGAAATTTTGGAAAGCAAAACAAGTAGTTCTAAGAGAACATTATATACAGCAACAGAAATAATGTTTAATAATAACTTATGAACATCTACCTCTAGAGAAAGAACTGATACAGAAATGCTAGAAATAGTTTGTGTGTATGTGTGTGTATAGTGATGCTTTCTTTAGTGAAAGTAGGGGAGGGAGGCAGAGAGATGCCTGGGAATTTTGATGTAGCCAACCAGCCAATAAATACATTTTTTAAAAAGATGTGAAAAAAATGAATGATTGCTTGTATGCATGCATGCATCCATGAATTAAAAAGCTTCCTGATAGGTTTCAGAAATAATATTTCCTGGCAGTTTCATCCCCCCATTCTAACTGGTGAGGGATCAACTTTGGCAAAGCTGTGAAGTAGCCAAGCAACATATTTGGGACCTCATGGCTCCTTTCCCACCCCCACCCCCAATTCCAGGAAGAAACAATCGTTGCCAATTGTTTTCTAACATTTTGTGATTCAAACTCCATTTCCCTCTTCCCATTCACTGAGGCTGTAAATAGTCTGATATAAGTTATGCCAGTCCCTTCATGCAAAATCCCTATCTTCGTATTCCTAATGTCATGGCCCCTTTTCCAGATCAATCTTTACCCCCAGTTTTATTTTCAGCTACCATTTACTGTAAGATTCTAGTGCAAAGTAGCTACTGTTGTTGCCCCTTCTCATGGTGTGTTTCATTTGTGATAAAGGCTGTTAGATGACCAAAAGTATTAGAGACTGAATGTTCTAGAATATTTAAACATAACCTTTAACTATAAATACTAATAATAATGTCTAGCATTTCCTTAATGCTTTAAGTTTTACTACCTGGTCTACATGTATCATCTCATTTAATTTTCTGAAAAAGATGCTATTATTCTACCTATTTTTCAGATGAGGAAACTGAGGTGAAGTAATCTGCAGAGGGCCAAAAGCTAAGATATATCTGAGGCAGGATTTAAACCCAAATCTTCCTTTCTAATTTAGCACAATATCTGCCATGGCATTGGCTTCACTCTTGCTTTGTAAGGCTGGCCCAACATTTGACTTTGACATTGCTCTTTTCTCTTATTTTCCTCTCCCAGAGCAAAGTTTTAGGCATCTCACACTCAGAACTTTCCTTTACTCAACAAGTTACCAAAAGGACAAGCAAGGCTTTTGGCTACTTTGAAATCTGGCCATTTGGGTTGTTTTCCTTCTTCCTCTTCCTTGGAGGCCTTAAAAGACTGTCTCTTAAGCAGAAGGAAGAAACTTCCAGCAAAAGAGCAGATTAAAGGCTCCTTTTGATGATCAAAGGTGTGGGGGGTGTAATGTGGGAGGTGGGGAAGGATTCACCACAAGATAGCATTTATCTGTTTGGTCGCCTCATCAAGAATGAGTCTTCTGATGAATATTTTGGGGCCCATCTGTTCAGCTTTGTTTTTCAGGTTTGGATAAGAGGATTTTATTGGAAAAAAAGAAAGAAAAATCCTTTCAGAAATTACATACTTTATTCACCTAAGGGCTATTTATAAGGGAAATTTACCAGAAGCCCTCTCTATTACAAAGGCTCCCGTTCTTGAAAAAGTTCATTGT
This sequence comes from Monodelphis domestica, assembly GCF_027887165.1. NCBI lineage: Eukaryota > Metazoa > Chordata > Mammalia > Didelphimorphia > Didelphidae > Monodelphis > Monodelphis domestica. The sequence goes on along the minus strand of NC_077230.1, from coordinate 12,612,097 downwards.
CTAGTCTAATAAAAGCTTTTTTTCTTTCTTTTTAATCGCTTTTCCCCATTTAAGCATAGGCTCAGATGGCCAAGTAATAAAAACAGAGGGCTAAGTCTTCCTCAGAGACTGGCCCTGCCAACAAGTGAGTGCAATTGAAATTTGGTCTCCCATCCTTTAATACAGATATAATCTCTCTTTCAGTAGTCCTTGACCTGGGAAATTAAGGAGGAGGTGCCTAGAAAGTCATATGTGGATTGGGTACCTATGTGAAGACATACAGCTATAAAGGATGTGCCCAGGAAGAGCCCAGTGAAGACCTTCTTTTTTTAAAAAATATTTTTCCCAATTACATGTAAATACAATCGTAATATTCTTTTAACTTCTGAGTTCCAAATTCTCTTCCTCCCTCCCTCCCTTCCCTTCTCACTGAGACAGTAAGCAATTTGATATGTTATGCTCATGAAGACTTGCAAAACATATTTCAATGTTAGTCATGTTGTGATAGAAAACACAGACTAACCCCCCCCCCAATAAAATAAATAAGATAAATAAATAAAATATAGAATGCATGAATTTGCATTCAGAACCCACCAGTTCTTTCTCTGGAGATGGATAACTTTTTCATCATGAGTCCTTTGGAATTGTCTTGGATCTTTGTATTGCTAAGTCATTCACAGTTGATCATCTTTACAGTATTGAAATTACTGTGCGTAGTGTTCTAACTCTTCACTTTGGATCAGATCAAAAGACTTTGGATAAGTCGTTCCAAGGTTTTCTAGAAGTATCCTGCTTATCATTTCTTATAATACAATGATATTCTATAACAATCATATACCACGTCTTGTCAGTCATTCCCCAAATGATGCACATCCTTTCAATTTCTAGTTATTTGCCACCACAAAAAGAACGGCTATAAATACTTGCACATAGAGTTCCTTTTCCATGTATATTTATATATTCATAATATTTATTTATACATTACATATATATGTATATTTGTCTTTGGGGTATAGACCTAATAGGGATATTGCTGGGTCAAAAGACATATGCAGTTTAGTTTGGACATGGTTCCAAATTGCTCTCCAGAATTATTTGATCAGTTCACAACTCCACCAACAGTACATGAGTCCTAGTTTTCCTTTATCTCCTCCACATTTGTCATTTTCCTTTTCTGTCATATTTGCCAGTCTGGTGGGAATGAGGTACAGTTGTCTTATTTGCATTTATCTAGTTAAAAGTGATTTAGAGCATTTTATATGTGATAATAGATAGCTTTGACTTCTTTTGGAAACTGTCTATTCATATCCTTTGACCATTTATCAAATAGGGAATAACTCATATATCTTATAAATTTCATTTAGTTTTCTTTATATTTGAGAAATAAGGGCTTTATTAGAGAAATTTAATGTAAAAAATTTCCCTCTCAATTTTCTGCTTTCCTTCTTAACTGCATTTGATGTGTTTTGGCAACCCCTTTTAATTTGATATAATCAAATTTATCCATTCTTCTTCCTGTCATACTCTCCACCTCTTGTTTGGTCATAAATTCTTTCCTTATTTAGAGGTCTGACAGATAAACTACTCCATGCTTTCCTAATACAATTATGGTATCATCCTTTATGTTTAAATCATGTATCCATTTTGATAATATCTTGGTTTACAGTGTGATGCTGGCCTATACCTTTTTTCTGCCAAACTGCTTTCCAATTTTCCCAGCAGTTTTTGTCAATTTGTGATTTCTTGTCCCCAAAGTTGGGATCTTTGTCTTTATCAAACACTAGATTATCATAATCATTACCAGCTGTATATTACATACCTGATCTATTCAATTGATCCACACTCTGTTTCTTACCCAGTACTAGATTGATTTTTGATGACTGCTACTTGGTAATACAATTTGACTTTTGGTACTGCTAGGTCACATTCTCTCCTCCCCACCCCCCTGCCAATAATTCTAGATGGAGGCAGAGAAGCAGAGTTGAGAGGAGGGAAACTACATCCAGAGACCAAAAAGGGAGGCTTGAGAATGGAGTCCATTCATGGAATCACCATGGTCCCAGAGTTGGTAGGGTTTAGAGGAAGCAGCAGAGTGATGAACACAGAGAGTTCCAACACCAAAATGGGAGCAGTAGGCATATAAGCCCATCAGTACAGCAGAGATGTGGAAACAATATGAAGTATCCTGAGACCTAAACAAAAGTTCTTGCTGAGGAACAGCAATGTGGAAAAATAAATTCAGGTCTTTACTTGGTACTATGAATTAACTAACACAAGTGATAAAGGTTCTGTACTATAGGTAACATTTTAAAATCTTTCCAAGGTTCTCAGATACATAGAAATGAAGGTCTGGATTTCTATGGACTGGATTCCATCTTGGAGGCATTTCTCACATTTCTCACTCTTTTGATGTATTCCCATTCAATATTTCCTTTGGGATCATCAGAATTTGACTTGCACCTCAATGTCCAGAAAAAAACAATGTAAGAATTAAAATTAATCTCAAATAATAAAATATTATATTTTTAGAGATTTATTAATGATCATTAGAAATCAAGGAATAAAGAGGATACAAAATAAAGACCACATGCTCATGGCTGATCAGTCAGTTCAAATGGCCACCATCAAGCTCGAGACAGGAAGTAAAGAGGTGGGACCCTCCAAGTCCCTGCCTAATATCCCCTGTCTACAAGAAGTATGTAATGACAGGAAATCACTGGGCTCCCAGGAAATGAAGTTCTTTTTTAGGATAATAGATTTTTAATTATACATTTCCCCCTGATATCCATGGAAGACTAGTCTCTTTGACTAGTCTCAACTTTGAAATTACACAATTTGGGAATAAAAGGAAAAGAAAACAAAATCAATGCTTGCTAGGCTCATTGACAAAAAGCCAGTTGGGGGCAGTCCCCTTTGTCACAAGAGTATATACATACAAAAGGAATGCATTAAACCCCACACAGTTCAAATCACCACATCCCAAAGTTCACTCTGGATCTTCTGGTACAGCATGTGGTCTGTGCAGGCATCTTAATGGTGCCTTCTCCAAACAGTTCACTTTCTGGATTCAGAGAAGTAGCATATTTCTTATCCTAAAATTACTCTCAAAAAGAATTTAAACTTTGCAATTTAGAATAATAATTATAATAATACATTCCACCCCTGAAGAGGGCATTGAAAAACACAGGGATCCTTTAGGAATGCATGGTTGAGTTATGAGGCATATGAATCAATTGCAAGAAAAATTTAAAAAAATCCAAATAAAAGAGAAAGTAATATGTGAATGAAATATAGACTATCAAAGTCTTATGTGTGAAAACTCTAAGTAAAGGAAAAATAAACCTTTAACAGGTCCTTGAATCAGGGCCCAATTAAAGTGATTTAAGCATTATGCATTTACCCAATCAGCAGTCAGGACTACAGAAAGTTTTGCTACACAATGAAAGACAAAATAGGGACTAGATTATAGGAGCCAGGTAGGAGCTAAATTTGAGATACTTGGTACAATGTGGGACAAGAAAGACCTAACTTTGACATATGCCAAAACAACCACAAACTTGAACTGCAAACAAATTCAAGTCCTCTTGTCTTGGCTCAAAGTTTCATCAACCCCATCAGGATTGGTTGGTCTCTTTGACCTTGTGTTCAATTGACACTATGCAGTTTAGCTTTGTGTTTCTTTGGCACTGTGCAATGGCTCTTTTTTTTTTTATTCCCTTCTCCTGGAATCAGACAAAATCATTAAGCAAAGTTCCATGATTTTTTAAAACAATCAATAGCATCATTTTTATAGTCTAAAACTTTTTGGGTATGCATTAATATTATAAAAAATGTATTTTAAACTTATATTATTGCAAAATGAAAAAAATTAAAGAAAAATCTTCTCAATACTGTTGACATGCACTTCAAATGCAAAAAGGAGAGAAAAAATAAAACTCAGATACTATATTGCACATACAAGGAAAAACAATAATAAAAAAGTATTTGAAAAATAAAAAATATGTAGCTTACTAGCAGTGACACCCTGTGTCAGCCAAAGAAAGGTAGAATACAAAGGTTTCTCACCAAAAAAATGAGATCCATTTCCTTTTTAACTTAACCACTGTGTGAATACAAACGATTTTCAGAATAAAACAGTAATACAATAGATTATGTGCATTTAAAGAAGTACCAAAGTCCCCTAAATTCACAATAGCCCAGTTAATTACAATAGCAAACAAACCCACTATCATATTTCATATAAGTTGCTGTATGACAAAAAACCCTATGAACTGATGGATATTTGTCACAATTTTTACAGACATAGCAAATCTTTCAACCTTGGCAAATATATTTTTAAACAAAGTAAAACTTATTTGGGTCCAGAACATCACCAAGAAATCTAGATTGTTCTGGTGGAAGTAATTTAAAGTGAAGAGTTTTTTCAGGAGCTCTTTTTGGCTTTTTGCTTCATAGAAACACCTTGTTAGGAACATTTCTTTGTTTCTGTACCTTTAACACAATATTCTTTATAATATAAATATAAATAAATCATCCATTCAAAAACCACAAGTTAATTAAAACTATTTCTGAAGACCCCTTAGAATTATCATTTAAATTCATAGCTCATTAAATTTTTCAAAGGTTGTTAGCGAAGTTGAGTCCATCCATCATCTATGTGACAATTAACAATTGCAAAATGGATTAAAAAGCTGTTTATGGGCTTTTATAATATTTTATAATATTTTGTTCAGTAGTCATAGGGGAAAGGTAACAGAATATATATAATAGTTAGAACATTGTAGATTAAACTGATTCAATATAACAGAACAGTATTGAATACATTAATATATGGACTTAAAACAACAAAATTAAATCTTAAACAAAACAATCAGCAAAATACAATAAAATACAGAGACTTTCATAAAAGAGTGGAGTCTGAAAAGGCTTAAAATTTCACCTCCAGACTCTTTAAAATTCCTTTCTCTATCCATTCAGAATCCATTTGTCAGGGCTGTGGGATTTCCCATAATAAGGGTTAAAACAAACATGGGTTTGAGGAATCTCAAACTGGATGAATCTTAGAGACTGGGCAGGCCCAAATGGCAAAGGATTGTAGGGAGATAAATTTCTCCCCTGAATCTCAGTCAAGATAAGTGAAAGGATCAGTGCACTCATGAATGGTAGAAGCTGTATGAAATAGGCAAGGTACTGCTCTTTCATAGAGTATGCCATGCTTATAATTTACTTTCTGTTTGGAAGAGTAACTTCCTTCTTCCCTTTCCCTTCCCCCCCAAGATAAAATGCTAGGGAACAGTTTGTTTCCCCAGCCACATGGAGAGGGAGTTAGGAGGCTAATTGTTGCTTAAGGAAAATACACCCTGGTTTTTACCAGTTGCCCTGAGATTGACTTCAAGTTTGCTAGTTCTGAAGATACAGTGGCAGCTACCAGCAGGAATGAAGTCAGGTCTGGGGCCAAAGTCTGAGCAGTAGCAGAAGCAGGACTAGGAGCAAGCAGCATTGGCAGAAACAACCCAAGGCAACAACAAGGAATGAGGAACTTGGACTCAAGCAGATGGGTGAGAGAAGAGGCTTATCTCTTTTTTGGCAAGAGTCCTGGGCTAAGTTCCTCAAACTAAAACATCTGGGCCTGGAGGGAGAATGACCAGGCAAAAAGTAGGGAAAGAAAAATGAAGCAGCTCCAAAGAGAGTTCAGAGTTTGTGAGGGTGGGTGGGGTGGGCAAAAAGCCTTGTCAGGAGAAACATGGCTTAAAAATTTATTTAGGCTATCTTTAAAAAAATGAGAGTTTTTTTCTCTATCTTCTGGTTGCCATAAATGTAAGGATTAAAATTAATCTCAAATAATAAAATATTATATTTTTGGAGATTTATTAATAATCATTAGAAATCAAGGAATAAAGAAGAGACAAAATAAAGACCACATGCCCATGGCTGATCAGCCAGTTCAAACAGCCACCTTACCACCACCAAGCTCAGGACAGGAAGTAAAGAGGTGGGACCCTCCATGTCCCTGCCTAATATCCCCTGGCTACAGGAAGTACATAATGACAGGAAGTCACTGGCTCCCAGGAAATGTAGTTCTTTTCTAGGGTAACAGATTTTCAATTATACAACAAAAAGGGTTCTCAGTTTTCAGACTCTATAGGTTGTTTCATTTGTTTATAGCCCCAGATTAATTGAATTCCTCGCACATAGCATGCACTTAAATGGTTGTTGAATGGAAACTGAATGACCATATAACTCTACAAATAATTTTGAGTGACCAGAATGATACAAATGTGTATTTGTCAAGGGGATAGAGGAGGATTTTTATAGGAACCTGGTACAAAAGACTATACAATTCAATCTCTTTGTATCTGAGTTTCCCCACCTGTAAAATAAAGAGGTTGAACTACTTGATCTCTAAGGTTCGTTCTGATGATTCCTATTAAAGCTTCCTCAGAGGGGAGAGAAGCTTTAAGGTAGGAAGATAGAGACAGGATAGAAGTTTTAGATACCACGAGGGGGATGATGGAGTCAAATTAGAGATATGAGGTGGCAGGAATGAGTCTTTATTAATTTTCCATGAGCCACAGCTAAGCTCTGATCAAAGGACCCTTCCGAAGGCTTTTACCAGTCCAGAGATCTACATTTAATACCACACAGGTCAGAGAGGTGAATAGAGAAAGATTAAAGATGGAGCTTGCTGGGTTACATATAGCCTTTGATATGCAAATATACACAGTACATAGGGATGATCCTCATTGGTTAATGACAAGGCATAGGTGTGGTTTCTCTTAACCAGGCGAGCACAAAGAAACTTGTTTTCCTGCCTAACCTGGGGGAAGCTGGGGTCAAGGGTCAGAGGCCTTCCCAGTCATGAGCAATACTGAGCATGCTCAAGACTGAGCATGCTCTCTTTTAAGGCAACCTGCCCAATACCAACTGTTCCCCTTGCCCATAGCTAGGGGTGGACTGCTACACCTATAGACTTAGTTTCTTAACTGTGATGTATCTTCCTATATCTTCTAATTATATGCATTTTCCCTTACTATTTTTGATGTTATAAGTGAATTTCTCTTTTAACTTTTATTGAAAATGAATTGTTAGGAAAATATTTTTTTCTAACTTCACTTTGATCTGTATTTAATACTTTACTCTATGTGACCCCTGCATGAACTGTAGGACCAACCACAACAGCTGATTCTTTTCAGAATCATTCTTTGCTCCCCTAATTGGTACTAAAAAAATTAATTGTTAGAAAGGGAGGATCTCAGTTTCTAGAATTCCCCCCCTCCCTTATCCAGTGAAATTATTCTACTAGCGAGGACACATTCCTTATCTATCTCCAGATCTCCAGTAACTAGTTATATACATTTTCCTTAAAACCCATGATTTACTTCTTTTGTCTAACCAACTATGCTATTATGCACAGCCATCTTTTTTCTTTTTAAAATGTAAGGTATACATACTACTAGGTAAAACAAACAAACAAACAAACAAAAAAAATTCCTATCAATGACTGGTCAGGTGTGCCACAATCCGAATGTAATAAGACCCTTCTCTCTGATTTGTGCCAACTTAGTTGAATTGATGTCTAAATCCATGCAGTGATGATATGCCATAGAGAGTCAGGCCGCTAATTTAGCTCCCTATCATTGTAATGGATTTATGCCTACCTTCTTCCATCAATAGCATCAGGCACATTTTCAAAAAAGATTACTTAAACATCAATCATTACTTAAAAACAAAACAAAACAAAACTTACCTTCCATCTTAGAATCAATACAATGTACTGATTCCAAGACAGAAGAGTGATAAGGGCTAGCCCAGGATCACACATCTAGGAAGTGTCTGAGGCAAAATTTGAATCCAAGTCTTCCCATTGCTAGGCCTGACTCTCAATCCACTGAGCCATCTAACTGCCCCACAAAGCATTACTTTTTTTAAAAAAAAATCTGCTTTATCTTGTAGCTGATGCTTCTTTAGCACTTTCTAGAAAATTTACATCTTTCTTGGATGTTGCTTAGCACTTCACCAAGAAGTCAGAAGGAATTGAGAGGGCTGAAAATATACTGCCTTTCAGCTGGGTATTTGGTCAGCTACAACTTCACAAAGTTGTAGTGACTTTTCATGAATACCCCTCCAAGTCCTCTTCTTTTTCTAAATTCACAGATATTTTATTTATTTTATTATATGTAATAACAATTTCCAACATGTACTTTCTGAAATTATTAGATCCAAATTGTTTCTCTCCCTCCCTTCCCTCCCCCTTCTCAGAGATGGTGAGCAATTTGATCTGGACATTCATGTATTATCATGCAAAGCATAATTCCATATTGGCCATTGTTGTACGATAATACTCATATAAAACCAAACCCTAAAGTAAACCCTAAATAAACTAATGTAAAATATATTCTCCTCTGACCAGCATCTGACTCTTTAACAGTTCTCTCTCTGGAGATGGATAGCAATCTTTGTTGTAAGTCCTTCAGAATCGTCCCAGATCATCATAGTGCTGAACCATCTGTTCTTACAAGAAGTAATGGATTCCACATAGCTACACGAAGGAAAGAAGAGTGGAGGAAAAGGGATTCGAACAACATAGGAGCTTTAAGAAAAGTTGAAGAATTCTGGATTGTGCCTTAACTAATTCTAAATTCTTGAACCAAGTCAGAGTTGGAACTAAGGAGCAATAAAGAATGGAAATATAATGTAGAGTAGCCAACGCAGATCTTGACTTTCACTGATACTATGAGTTACATAGCTTGTGCAGGTGTGTGGAATGGAGTCAGTTTTCTAACAATCCAAATGTTTTCCCTTCTTAGAAAAGGGCCTTAAACACAGGGTAACACAATTGGACTGTATTGGACCATTGGTGAGGTGGTGCTGACAAAAGAAGGAAGAGTTGTGGCAATTGCTGGACTCAAGTGCAAGCCCTTTTATTTTTTGGTCAGGTTAAAAGAAGATAGTCTTATATTTGATGTATTGTTAAGCTAAGTGCTTTCATAAAAATAAGCCTTTCCCCTTTTTTATAAAGTCCTAGGCACAATACAAATTCTGAAGTTCCCAGAGGAAATGCTGAATAAGGAACATGATCCAAAGAACACGATATGTGAGAAGCCCCCCAAATTGGACCTGGTCCATGAAAACCTAGGGATACAAGATTGTAATTTTCCAGTACCCTTCTTGTCTGCTTCTCCTTTATAACTTGTTTGAAATTCCAATGGATAAGACAACTATCCCCTTTGACCTAAATTTTTCCATTCTTCTTTCTTAAGCTTTATTCTAAAATGAAAATGGTAAAAGACTATAAATTTACTATTGCATTTCCCCTAGTGATTTCTCACAACTAGAGAATAATCTTGTTATTTTCAAATTTAATTTCATTTTATTTGAAGATCGATCTGACCACTTGCAAAAATTCTTATTTGTTATTGATACTATTCAATTTTATCCACCACACACACACACACACACACACACACACACACACACACACACACACACACACACCTTTGAGTTTGAAGCAGAAAATAGAGTAGGATCGGAGGGGAAGAGAAGGTTGTTTTGTTTTCTTGCTAGTAATAATGTATAGATTATCTTGATCAATAATTTGTCTGTTTTGAGAAATTCCAGACAGTTTTCTTGTATTATCTCCTGCCTTACAATACTCAGTTTTTTATTTATCAGGTCTCCTGGGCAAATTATGCTCTTTAATTTATCCCTGTACATCCTGTTTTCAAGGACTGTGGTTTTGGCTTATAAGTAAGCTTTGGGAAGACAGGACAAATCAGCTGTGTTCCAACACTGCCATTTCACTGTTTCTCCTGGGAATAACACATACAAACAATAGAGAAGACTGAATAGATATGCTATTTGAAAAAAAGAAAAACAGGAGAAAAAGAGGTAAGGAACAAAGAGGCATGGTGTTTGGAATGTTAGAAAATAAACAGGTGAAGGAATTTATAAATTAAAAATAAATATTTTTATTGATACCTTTGGTCATCATTTTTGGGATTGGAAAAAACCAGAAACAAACAACCTCTTCTCTATTTTTCCCTCAGATTTAGCCTTCCCTAGAGGCAAAGAAGCAAATTAATCCAATATATCTGGTACAGTAGCATTTCCTTATAATATATATCATGTTATATCCTAGTGTTTCCCCACTTCTCTGCCATGGGGAGAGATATTTCATTGTTGAAAAATTTAATAGTTTTTTTTTGTTTACATTGAGTTTGACTTCCCTTTAGTGAACTTTCCATTCATACTATTGCAATTATACATATGGTTCTCTGGGTTTGCTTATCTATTATTCATAATTTTGTATAAATCTTCCTATGCTTCCCTGGATTTCTAGTTGATAAATCTCCATTTTGCACTTTCTTGGGATGTATACTTATGACCATTAGCAGAAACCACTCCCTGGTAAAACAGTCTTGGCCGACAGGCTAAACGGGGTTGAGGGCAATGATCAGGTCTATCTACCCCACATATTTAATGATTTCCATTGGGAGAATAGGTGAATGAGAACAATATATTCCAGTAACCATGAGGGTGGTTGAAGCAGGTGCTGTAGAGTGCTTAGAGCTTGGCCAGACATCAAAAATGCCAAGTTTATACACTGAAACTTGGGCCTTTGCCAGTCATCTTGACTTTTGTCTTGTCCTTGGGCTTTGATGACTCTGGAAGAGAGAGTAAGGCTGATGACTTTGTCCAGCTCTTTGTTGTTCAGTCATTCAGTCATGTCCAGCTTTTTATGACCACATGGATCATAGCTTTTCATGAGGCTTTTCTAAGTGAGGATATTGGAGTGGTTTGCCGTCTCCTCCTTTATGTAGCCCTGCCTCACTGAAATCTAACATATGCAAGTCAAGACATTACCCCATTATTTCACTGATGCTCTTTAAACAACTCAGTAGTACAGAGCAAAGGCACTTAGCTGAAATGGCATAATAAGAATATTAGCTATAAAATTTGTATTGTGTTATACTCCCAGCTCATACAATATCAATGGGGTGAGTAGGTACATGCATAGAATACACACAGGAAACATGCTCTGCTGAGGTAATTTACACTCTTAGCATCCTAGAGTTCTTATTTCTTTCTACTTCTCATGGTGCCTCTTGTTGCTGCCCCTGGAATCCCATCTCAGATAGGAAGATTTCTTCTGACTAAAGGCGAGTGCCATAATTGCTGGGTGCTAATTGGAGAGGGCAGACTACTCCTGTTAAAGAGTTGACTAGGTTTGTCAGTATTTCCTTCTAGTACCATTTACAGTCTGAGAGGACAGAATCTCTCAAGGGAGCCCATGTTTACCTTTACTGCCCTCTAAAGTTTAAGAGATGGTTAAAGTGAAAGGTGAAAGTTAAAGACAGGCTTTTAAGGTTTTGGTAGCATATATGCTTATATATGTCAAACAAAAGTATAATTATAGATAACCACAAGAGTAATCATTACCTTAAGCAATGAACCTGTTAATAACTATTCCTTATTTCTGGGCATAGGCTTCTTATAAGAGCAGAGATTGGGGTGTACATTTAAATTTGACTTTCCTACATTTGAATAAAAGCAAAAAAATTCTAGAGCATCCTTTTCCCTCTTTGTTCTTTCCTTCCTTCCTTTTCATTCCTCCCTCCCTTCCTCCCTTCCTTCTTCCCTCTCTTCCTTCCTTCTTTCCTCCATTTCTTCTGTCCCTCCTGTAATAGATAATATTGGAGGGGGTATATTTGATGGATACTAGTTAGCTAATAGATCAGGTAGTTATCTTCCTTTGCCGACTCTCCTCCCTTTTATACTCCCCTTCCTCCCTCTTCTTCAGCCTCCTTCTAAGTCACTCAGGGTGAACTATGATGTTTCAGAGGAAATACTCTTTTCTCTTCTTTATCTCAAGTAAGGGTTTATTGGGGAAAACAGTAAAGATGGAGGATGAAGGTAAGAGGGGTGGGATTTCCCTATTATCTACAGTGAATCTTAGGTTGGAGGATATTGAGAGAAATGGCAATTCAGTCACTAGCATGAAACAGAGCCAGTCTTCTTCCTTCAAATCAGCCAGGTCACCTCCAACTTGATTATCCCAAGTCCCAGAGATAAACCCAGCTTCTTCCTTCAAAGTCATCACCATCAGTCAAAAGCCCTCAGCCAAATCCTAGAAAAATAGTCAGCAGTTGGCTCTTGCCTTCACAATTCCAAATTTCCTTCTTTCCTTCTTTCCTTCTTTCCTTCTTTCTTTCTTTCTTTCTTTCTTTCTTTCTTTCTTTCTTTCTTTCTTTCTTTCTTTCTTTCTTTCTTTCTTTCTTTCTTTCTTTCTTTCTTTCTTTCTTTCTTTCTTTCTTTCTTTCTTTCTTTCTTTCTTTCTTTCTTTCTTCCTTCCTTCCTTCCTTCCTTCCTTCCTTCCTTCCTTCCTTCCTTCCTTCCTTCCTTCCTTCCTTCCTTTCTTTCTTTCTTTCTTTCTTTCTTTCTTTCTTTCTTTCTTTCTTTCTTTCTTTCTTTCTTTCTTTCTTTCTTTCTTTCTTTCTTTCTTTCTTTCTTTCTTTCTTTCTTTCTTTCTTTCTTTCTTTCTTTCTTTCTTTCTTTCTTTCTTTCTTTCTTTCTTTCTTTCTTTCTTTCTTCTTTCTCTCTCTCTTTCTCTCTCTCTTTCTCTCTCTCTTTCTCTCTCTCTTTCTTTCTTTCTTTCTTTCTTTCTTTCTGTTTCTTTCTTTCTTTCTTTCTTTCTTTCTTTCTTTCTTTCTTTCTTTCTTTCTTTCTTTCTTTCTTTCTTTCTTTCTTTCTTTCTTTCTTTCTTTCTTTCTTTCTTTCTTTCTTTCTTTCTTTCTTTCTTTCTTTCTTTCTTTCTTTCTTTCTTTCTTCCTTCCTTCCTTCCTTCCTTCCTTCCTTCCTTCCTTCCTTCCTTTATTCCTTCCTTCCTTCCTTCCTTCCTTCCTTCCTTCCTTCCTTCCTTCCTTCCTTCCTTTATTCCTTCCTTTCTCTTAGAATTGATATCAAATATTAGTTCCAAGGCAGAAGAGTGATGAAGGCTAGACTATAGAGGTTAAATGACTTGCCTAGGGCCACATAGATAGGAAATGTCTGAGGTCAATCTTGAACCCAGGATCTACCATCTCTAGGCCTACTTTTAAACCACTGAACTGCTTCTTTCTCTTTTCTTCCTGACACTTTTTTCAATATCTCTTTCCTCCCCTTCTCTTCATATTTGATCTTTTCTGTTAAAAATCAACCACCACCTCCTCAAATACAGTTTATCTATCCAGAGAGAGGATATTTCAACTTTGGGAGGTGTTTTTAGGCATTGGAGGGCAGTTAGAGTTAGTAGAGAGGTGGCAACTGTTTTTAATTACAGTAGGTTGTGTATCCATTTTCTAGTATTTTTATTGTATGGACTTTTTGTTTCTTTGCTTCAATATTTATACTTGTGATGGTGGGGTAATTTAAGGACCAACAAAAAAAACCCTTCACCACCTCAGTGCCACTTGCAGGAGAAATCTGAGTAGCTGTTTTTCTCCTAGTACTTAAGTGAGAAGAGTTACATTAAGGGAATGAGAGTTCATATAGAAAATAAAAGGCAAATCATAAGGTACTTCAGGATACTTCAGATTTACATGAAGTAATATAGTTGGGGGAGGGGAAAGAAGATGTTGGATAGTTTTAGGACAGGATATGGCCACTATGTACATAAGTATGAGAAAGAAAGAGTGCTGATCATGGAAAAGGAACACTGATAGAAAGGTGGGAAGACCACTAAAGACAAACTTGACCTACTTTGCCCATATTGCCTTTGTCCAACTTTTATTCTTCTAGTCCTCTCCATTGGTAGTTACAATATCTTTCAACCTCAGTTTTCAAAAGTCCAATTCCTAGAAAAACCAGGAAAAACCAAGATATAAGAAAAATATTCAAAAGATAACAATAGAGTAGCCTTCTAGTTTTCATGGTTTTTGGTCCATAGGGAATTAGTACTTTTCATATTTTTATTATTTAAACATTTAGTCACTGGAAGGCTTGTCAAGAGATGCTTTGTATTGTGCTATATACTTTGCATATTTTATTAATATGCATTTGTTTTCAACAAGTACTTGGCATGAATATTTGGGATAATTATGCATATAATTTCCAAGTATTGATATTTCTTGTGATACTCGTTCTGCATACAATATTTGAAGCTGTAAGCATACATCTGTTTTTTGGAAAGGCACTACAAAATTCCTGGCACTGGAGAGTAGGGTTGGGGAATGTAGCATCCATGTTGACAGTGATGCTATGACAATTGGAAACTTAAGTAGAATTCCAGAATTCAACAGTTTAGTGAAATCTTTGAACATCACTTTCTGAAATTGTTTTCGAGGTGTAAAAATAATAATTCAATGAATTGATTAAGGATATAAACTAATTATATACTCTGATTACAAAGTATGTGCTTACAAAGTATCTTCAGTTTATATCTGTGTGAAGTGAAGTTCATAAGTAAACTTATCTTTAAGGCCAGGTGCAAGGACACTAAGGAGACTCTTGTTATACAAAAATAAATTATTTTATTATTTATTTTATTTATTATTATTGTTATATAAAAACAAACTATTTATTGAGAAACAAGGATATAAAAGGATTTCTAACTCTAAGGTATTCTAATTCTACTCAAATAAAAGCCCCTGGTTCTACAAGGAAACTCTTAGCCTGTTTTCACAGGCTACACTGTTCCTTACTGATCTGACTAACCCAAATTTTCCCTATTCTACAATAAACTAACACTATTATCCTTATAAGAAGTATATAATTCTTGACTTTGTCTCCAAGTTATAAAAATAACAAAGGTCAGCTGGCTGAGTCTCAGCAAGAACCAAGTTAGGACTCTGAGTCTTAGCAGATTCAGAATCCAAACCAAAGACCAGGTCTTTCTTTGGTCTTCTCAGAGATGAAACAATTTATGAAACAATAACAGTCACTAGTGTTTCCCAAGTTGGAAAAGGAAATCACTTAGCTCCTTCAGGTTTTTCCCTTCTTTCCTTCAACCTTCAGACAGTGCGGAGAGAGAGAAAAGATGTCACCTGCTCTCAGCACTCTGAGAGAGAGCCATAGCTCCTCCCAGAGAGTAATTGCTACAGAAAAACCATTACACCTCCCCCCACACTGTCAATATTTAAAACTACACTCTGTCTCAGATCTTTCAGATGTTTCAAACTAAAATTCTTTCTCAATCCAGCTTCTCCACTTCTTATCTTTAAACTAATGTAACAAGACTTAATTTCTAATAGATTTATAGAGGTTTCTGGGAAGCAAAAGCTGAAAGATGAACCATCTTGCTGATTGAGCTGTGCACCCAATCACTGAGTATTAGGTCACCTGATCTCTTCCAGCCATGACCTTATGAGTTTCTTTGTTACAAGATGGGGGCCAGAAGTGACCTTTTCCCACTTGCCAGCAGAGAATTAATGGAACTTCCTCTCTCTTGGGATTTATCTTTAAGCTTTTTTTTGCCATTAAGCTTATTGAAGATCTGTTTTTAGATAGATATTCATTTGAGAGTGGAATAAAGGAAATAATAGGAAGAAAATCATATAAAGAATATAAAGAAAATTTGGAGGGATCAGTTAGGGGGGTGAAGTTGATTGAGAATCTGGTCTAGATGTGAGAAGTCTTAGTTTCAAAACTGGCCTCAGATACATCCTAGCTGAGTAACCCTGGACAAGTCACTTACCTCCTGTTGTTTAGTCCTTACCACTCTTCTGACTTAGAACCAATAGAAGTATTGATTCTAAGCTGGAAGGTAAGGATTTTTTAAAAATAAAGAAAATCTGGTGACCTCTACTCCTTGTTAGTGTGATTGTATGTTTGTGGCACTTTTGGAAACATTAGAAGATATTTTGATTTTTATAGAGGAATGGGAGAGAAAAATCCACATCTGAAGAAATGAGGCACAAATGGGAGAGAAGAGAAGATACTGATTCCATTTGGAGATATAATGATATACCCCTCTGATTTTGTGTCTGTGTATATGTGTAAACACATTCATCCATACAATAAAAGAAAAGCAAAACTCAAAGTACATTGATTAAAATGTTATTGTAATATATGCAATTATATTAAAAATAGTCTTAATCAGAGGAACTTATCCACCCATATTCTGATCAGCTCTGAGGAGTATATTCATTATGGAGAATAATAGCTATACTCAGAGGAAACCCCATTTGTCTATTTCCTGGAACTCCAAAAAACAAGTCAATAAGTAGGTATGACTCTCACCCAAAGATAATCATATATGGAATAAAGACCATCATCATTCTTGTTGGAGTTGTACTTATAAATGGGAAAGACAGTGACTCCACTGAGATATTTTTCCCCTCAGGATTCGAATTTGAAAAGCTCAAACTATGGGTCTCCAAGTGAATAACAATAATAACTAATTAGGTTCTAGACTTCTTGAATGCTTCTAGTGTTAAAGTTAGTTGCCTTTAATATCTTTCTCTCAGTCTCTTCCTTGGTCAGAATTCAAACAGAATCCTGGCAAGAATCCAAACACTGAGAAATACTTTCCCCACTACATTTTAGCATCCATGAATGCTTTGTGGCTATTGGTTGGTTATACTTGTGCAAACATGAATAGTTACTATTAAGATATATGGTCTTTCTTTCCAGAGATGAAAGTCAAGCTAGACAACTTCCTAAAGTTTCACTAGCACTTATTTTCTCCAAATAATCAGCTTTAATTGACAATATTTTTCTTTGCAAAAGGGCATAAATTTCACAATTGTTAGTGTTACCCATTGTCATTTTAGGCTAGAATAATCTGTTTCAGGATCTTTCTTGAGTCACATGTCCGAAGTCATTCTTATAATGCTTTCATGGCCATAGGGTAATATGTTCTAAGTAGCACCAACTGTTTTCAGGTACAGCTTGGGATCAGTCACAGTCTGGCACAGTACTGTACTGAAAGCTTCTGCTTCCATTGTTTCAACAGTAACGTTCCATCAAACAAATGGAACTTGAGTCCTCTTGGGTCACTTCCTTGCTTGTTGCTTTGTATACTTTCTTTCAGTCCTTCATCAGCCATTTTCTCTAGTGACTTGTAATCTGTAAAAGAATGAGGTAAAGAAGATTGATTCAGGGAAACATGAGTCACAAATGCTGCTGACATATCGCTCAGTAGAAGTCTGAAGTTCTCAGCTTCACTTTTATATGCTTGTAGTCTAGCCCCACCTGGGTATCATACATAACTTTCATACCTCTATCAATATGACTTGAGTTTTGTTGTCAGATGACCTTTGGAACATAGCATTCATATCTACATTAGTTTAGTCTATATGTATACTGAATTCATAGCAGGCTAGTGCTGCTATTCACTTCTGGAATGCAATGGCCCGCTTGTCACAAATAAAAACGAGTCAATAGATTCTTATCAGTCTTCACTTGGAATTTTACTTCTTCCACAAGGTCTTTGATCTTTCTGGTGACAGTTCATTTCTGAACAACTCTAGTTTGTGTGTGGATATCGAGTCTTTTTGTCACCAAGTGTTGTGCTGGAGAATGCTCTTGCCTTCTGCTATCACTTTGTTGGTACAGGACAACTCCCATGCTGGCATCTGTGTGCAGGGAAAAAAAGACCCATTTGTATCCAGTTTTGGCTGGGTTTGGCAGTGGACCTGATCTTTGAATTCTTGTTCAGATTTGTCCACCCAACAGTTTCCAAATGGCTTTGTAGAAAGTCATGCAATTTAAGTGGGCAAAAGTAAAATAATTAAACTTATTGGTATACAATAATGTCTATAATTTTTCACATTTTAAAATGCTTACTATGTCATCTGGCCTCTGTTTGGTGCAACAATTCATTTTACATAATTTAGAAGTGATGAGATTTAAACACTTTTTAAAAATTGTTAATTGTGAAATAATACTTTAATCGCATTGGAAATTTAGCATCTTTCATCCACAATAAATTTTTCTAAGTTTAAATTTTAGTATGCTCTTGTAGGTTTTCAAATTGTTATTCCCTCTCCTTCTTCTGCTATGAGCACTCCGTTATTTCTTTAATTAATTTAGCTTATTCTTTTTTATGACAGCCCTATTCCCAAAGCTCTTTTTTTCTCATCCTTGATCCATTCCTCTCATGAGGCATCCAATTTCCAAGTGGGGTTTTGTTTATTAGTTCCTTTTTCTTTACTGCTTTTAGATGGTAACTTAATTTTTCCTCTTTTCACCCCCACAATTAGTCAAGTAGATTCTTCCTTCCCCTCTTTCCAATCAACTGGTTCTGTTAATTTTTAAAAATTTCATTTTTTGTGCCCCTTTCCAGGGGGTTTCTCTTAGCCTCCTAATTATCCATCTTTTTCCTATTCACACTAGACCCTAATTCTCTTGTTCACAACCCCTAAAATTATCTTTCTCTATTCTCTATATTGTTCATAAAATCAAAATTTCCAAAGCATATATAGAGGGCTTTCTCCCTCTAGGGAATTTCTATCACTGCTGTGTAGAGTTTGCCTGAAAGAATCTCTTTCCATTTTTCCCTTTCCCAAAATGAATTCAATTCCTACAGGAATTGGAAAAGACATTGTCCCATGGTGGTTAAAAGATTGATTTTTAATGTATTCTATTATTTCTATCCCTGAGTTTTGAATTGAGTCTCGTGTTTGTTCCTCAAATCTCTTTACTCATTCTGCTGTTCCTGGCAAATTCAAGGAATACTTCCACCCTGGAGTATCACCCACTGTAGGTGAAAGAAAAGTGAGATTATGCATTCTATCTTGCTCTGTAAATCAAAACCAGCTTAGGTCAGGTGCATTTGGGAGTAGTAGGTCAGAGTCCTTGAATCTTACATTGAAAAATATTGAACAAAGTCACTTCTAACTGGATAGAACTTTTCTCCTTCTAGATGTTGGAATCATAGGACTGGTCATATGATTTTCCACCAACCATCAAAGAATTAGGAAAGGGCTGAGAATGATGGACTACCTCCTCATGGATCAGTCACCAATTAGAGATCTCTTAGGATATCTAGGGAAAGACTAAACAATGAACTTCCAAAATTGCATTTAATGATCCACAAGGTAGAATTTCTTGGTTGTTACTAGCCTGATCAATAAATTGATTCTCTTACCTGGAACCCTGTCTTGGAATTTTTAATATTCATAATAGGGTCCTCTCTTCATTCCTGATTATACACCCCACCATGATTTGTATGCTCTCCCTTGTTATCTTCCCTACCTCCTTAAAATTTCCTCTCTGTGTTCATATTCTCCCATTTTCCTGAATTCTAGTAGCCTCCAGGAATTCCTATTATTGCCTCTCTAGGTAGAACAAGTGGTCTTTATAACCACTAAGTGTCCCAGACCAAATTTATTATAAACTCTCCATCTCTCATCAAAAAACATCTCTTCACTCATAGGAGTATTTATCAGTGGAATCCCCATCTACAAAAGCAAGGTCACCCTCCTTCCTCACTTTTTCAATCTTTCCCTTCTTGTCACCTACTCTGCTACAGACTCTTCTCTTCCTGAGACCATAGGAGTCACTTTTCCCTCATTGTTAGCCCTTGATTTGGCCTGTGCACATCAAGCACTCTCCTCTATCCCCATGATTTCTGCTGCAGCTCTGGATGACTGTTACCACTTAAACAAACTTCTGTAGCTTTGTAGCCCCCAGTAGTGAGAGTAGACTCCAGTAAAATCACAGCCATAACTTAGATAAAGGCAAACACATAGCCTAGGCATTATATGAGGCCCTCAAACCCCTCCTTTCTAACCCTTTCCTGTTGTACCTGGCAATAACTGGCTGTCCTTATTCTACCCACTGTAAAGGATAATTTTAGCATTGTGACCTAAACTATATTAATTATTGTTCACCATGAGATATCCCAAATAAAATACCCAAGACGGCTGGAAATTTATGGTGATTTTAATTAATATAGAGGAAAGAAATTAAGGAGAAGGGAGAGGGAAAAGGTGCAGAATTTCTTCTGCCTGGCCTGTGCCAGGAGGAAGATTAGAGGCTTCTAGGAAGGTAAAGTTTGGAGAGTAAAGGAGGAAGGAATCATTTTGAACTCCAAGAGGGCTCAGCTAAGATGCCTGAACCTGAATTAGCTTAAGGGAAAACTCACTGCCAAAACCCAGACAAATAGCTGCCACCATACCGAGATGCCAGAATTCTTAGCATGCTGCCAGCCAGAGCCACATCTCCAGGGAAAGAAGCTGAAGAGAGGAAGTGACGTGAAATATATGGGCGGTTTTAAATCACCTTCCTGCGTCTCATTTGCACCAATGGTAGCTTAGCTTGACTTAGGATAGCCCAGGGGTCTGTCAGCTGTTTCTGCACATGTCTGTTAAAGGCCATCCTCCTGAATACTTAATCCTTAAGTATGGGTTTAGACATTTCTGATTTTGTTAAAGAGAGTGTCTTCATTGTTACAATTAGGAGATAGCTAAATCCAATCTTCAAACCACTGAAGCAAATATTCCCCTGAGAATCTGGACTAGATGGTTACATATTTACCTGTGATTTATTATCCTATAGAAAACTCTAAGTTTTGGTGAGTTAAACTAAGTCATTGTACTAAGGTTGTAAATTATTACTAACCATTGTCCCTGCAAAAGGCTTACCTAATCCCTTAGCCTACGTCACTTTCTCTATAAAATACTAGCTGAAATCATTAAACTTTGTCACTGATCAGCATGAGACCTTGTGTCTGTCTGTAAGTCTGTCTTTTGACCCTCCTGATCCCAATCACATTTCTCTTATCCCGTTCCGTGACCCACAAATAAAATGATATAGCTTAAAGTCAGAACCTTTAAGGCACTGAAGAGAGGGAAGGAGGATAAGATGTAGGGTTGGGACTTGTGAGCCTTTCCAAAATTTCCCCTTCACATGTGTTAGAATCCTTGGATCAGCTAGTGTTGATAACTAGTACTACTAGATGCAAGTAGTTCATAATTTTTTAAAAACCTTTTGAATTCTGTATTATTAGGAATATTATTATTAATTAAGTAATAAGTTCTGATAAGTTGAGTGGCAGGAGATATAATCCTGTCAAGGTCTTAAGCCAGGTCAGAATGGGAAATAGGAGATTCTACTGGAATCCTCAGATGGAGGTTTTTTTAACTGCCATGATGAGCTCTAAAAATTCTGTGTAATTTCTCAGCAGTCATGAGACTGAGCTTGGTCCAAGACAGAGCTATTCCAAATTCTGTGAATTTTAGATTTATTCCACCCTGCTTAGTCTAACAAAACAGGAATGTCTACACCCCTACTTAAGGATTAAGTGTTGAGAAGGATGGCCTGTGACAGACATGTGCTAGCAAATGACAAATCAGAAACAACTGACAGACCCCCTGCACTGTCCTAAGTCAAGCTTAAGCTACCATTGGTACATGTGAGACACCGGAAGTGATGTAAAAAACAGTCCATATATTTTGCATCACTTCCTCTCTCTGGCTCTTTTAGTGGAGAGGTGGCTGGTGGCAGTGTGCTGGGTGTCTTGGCATCTTGGTGTGGCTGCAGCTATTGCCCAGGTTTGGTGGTGCGTGTCCTTAATACAATAACTGGGAGAAGCTTAATATCGTGAGTCAGGTGAGGCATCTTCCCTCAGCTCTCTCAGAGTTTAGTCTGATTCCCTTTTTTTCCTTTACCTTTCCTAAAAATACCATTCTCCTAGGAGGTCCCCTTATCTTGGAGAAGGTCTCATAGCTGGAAGGTCTCTGAACTACCCTTGGCTCATACTAGGCTGGAGAAATCTTATACCCCTTTCCCTCTTTCTTCTTCTTAATTCCTTCCCTCTATATTAATTAAACCAACATAAAATTTCCAAACCGACTTGGGTATTTTTATTGGGATTTGAATTAATCCCTGGTATCCATAAGGAAAATATATTAGTCAAAAGCTGTAAATTTATCCCTTACAATTCTCTCTGAGACTTTTCCTCTAAAATCTTTGGAAATACTTGGAGTGACAGCTTTTGGAGAGAGGAGTGCCTTTGTGATCAGTGTTAAACTTAACAGCAGAGAAAGAAAATCTTTTCCACTGACTTTTAACACAGATTGTAGGCAGGCTTAGGCCAAGTCTTAGTCAGGGCAAGTCTGACTGGCTAACATTGAAACTTATCATTTTGGAGACCTATCTTAAGGAAGATATATATATATATATATATACATATATATATATATATATATACACATACATATACATATACATATATATATTATAAGGATATTAGTTATAGGTTACTTATTTAGATAAATTTGGGTTTAGTTAGACTAAGATCAAGGTAGCCTGGGTTTCCAGGACTGAAGTGTCACCTTGCGGCATCAGATGGTGGGTGGTATTAGGTAGAAAATCCCTTAGTGATAAAAATCCTTTTTAATATCCTTATACATTTTACAAATCCTATAATATTAATAAAATAGTTTATATATATATATATATATATATATATATATATATATATATATATTAGTCTCCAAAACCAATTCATTACTGCACATGGGCCTGAGGTAAAAGCTTCACAACCAGACAGTCTTCTGGGTTTTACCTCACAAATAACAAAGTAAGTGACTTTTGGATACAGTTTAAGATCCACCCTTACAATATGCTCTAAATTATAGATACAGTTAAAGTTGGTCTATCATTTCTGTTTTGGAGAGTATATAATTGAAAATCTGTTACCCTAAAAAAGGACTACATTTCCTTAGAGCCCACTGACTTCCTGTCATTACGTACTTCCTGTAGACAGGGGATATTAGGTGGGGACGTGGAGGTTCCCATGCTCTTTGGCATCTTGACTCAATGGTGGTGAGGGGGATTTTCAACAAGCTGATCAGCCATGGGCACATGGTCTTTATTTTGTATCCTCTTTATTCCTTTATTACTAATGATCATTAATAAATATCCTAAAATATAATATTTCATTTTATTGAGATCTAATTTTAATTTTTACAAGAGATTGAGGGCATCAGAGAAAATGTCTAATAAAACCAATTCATAGGTTTTTCATTGGGCTTTAAATCAGGTGATGTGAGGTATGTTTCTCTCTATGTGAGATATGTTTATCTGTTGTTCTTGGATAACTTCTCATGATACTAATCAATCAGTTGATCAATAAATATTTATTAAGTACTTAATATGTGCCAGGCACTGTGCTAAGAACTAGAAATACAAGGAAAGGTAAAAGATAGGCTTTGCTCTTAAAGAACTAATAGTCTAATAGAGGACACCATCTACAAACAAAGTTATAAACAGGATGAATTAGAAATAATCAACAGAGTGAAGGTCCTAGAATTAAGAGGGAGTAGGAGAAGCTTGATGGAGGTGTTTTTTTTTTTTTTAGCTGAGACTTAAAGGAAGTCAGGGAAGCCAAAAAAAAGAGAAAATTAGGCAGATTGTTCCAGGCATGGGAACAGCCAGGAACAATATAACCCAGTCAGGAAATGGAGTATTTTGTTCAAGGAATAGCAAAGAGGTATGTGTCACTAGATAGCAGAGTATATGTTAGGGTCTAACATGTAAGAAGACTAGAAAGATGAGGAGGGAGGGTTATTTTAACATCAGGGGTGATAGAGACATAATTAAGTTTATTGAATAAGAGAGATGACATGGTCAGACATGTACTCTCGGAAGATAACTTTTGACAGTTGAGTGGAAAATAGACCATAGTGGGGAGCAACTTGTGGGCAGAAAGATTACCTAGCTGGCTATTGCAAAAGAATAGATGTAAGGTGATAAGGGCCTGCACCAGAAGAGTGACAGTATTAGAAGAGAGAAAGGGGAATATATAAGAGATATCATGAAAGTAAAATTCATAGGCTTTGGCAACAAATTGGATATGCTGGATAAGAGAGATAAAAGAGTTGAGGATAACAGAGAATGGAAATCTGGATGGGAGAGGAGTGGTACTCGTGACAATAATATGGAAGTTTGGAAGGAAGAAGGTTTTTCATTTGGTTATTTTGTTTTTAAAATATAACTTCACGATCTAATCATCCTTGAGGGCAATTTGAAAGTAGGCCCAAAGGACTATAAAATTGTGCATACCCTTTGATCCTGTAATACCACTACTGGGTCTATCCCAAAGAGACAATTAAAAAGAGGGAAGTGCATACTTATACAAAAAATATATATAGCAGCTCTTTTTTGCAGTGGCAAAAAATTGGAAATGGAGGGGATGGCCATAAGTTGGAGAATGGCTGAACAAATTGAGGTATAAAAGGTAATGGAACAGTATTTTGCTGTAAGAAATGATAAGCAAGACAATTTCAGAAAAAGCTGAAAAGATCTGTAGGAACTGATGCGGAGTGAAATGCAGAACTGGAAGAACATTGTAACAGCAATATTGCATGATGGGTCAACTATGAAAATTTGACTACTCTCAGTAATGTAATGATTTGAGACAATCCTGAAAGACATGATGAAACATGAGAAAGAACTGTTGGAGTTGTACAAATGGAGATCAAAGCACATCAGAAGATCTTTCACATCAGTGTGTTTACAATTTCAGTTTTGGATTTTGGTTTTGTAGGAATATACTCTTACAACAGTGACCAATGTGGAAGTGTGTTTTGCATGATAATAAAATAAAATAAAATAAAAAATAGACAAAATAATGAGTTCAGTTTAGAGAATGTAAGTTAATGTTTGAGGGTATTGAATAGGAGATGACATGAATATCAGAATATCAAAGTCAACATTTCTAATAAGCATTTGGAGATTTAAGATTGCAAGTCAATAGAGTATAGTGTTGGATATGTAGATTTGAGAATCATCTGACTAAAATTAATTAATACATTGGAGCTCATGAGATCATCAAATGAAATAGTAGAGAGGGAGAAGAGAAAAGGGCTCAAGGCAGAGCTCTGGGGGGACTCCCACAATTAGTGGGCATGACATGGATGAAGATCCAGCAAAGGAGACTGGGGAATAGTCCAAGAAGTTGGAGGAGAACCAGGAAAGATTAGTGCCAGAAAAACCTGGAGAAAAGAAAATGTCAAGAAGAAGATGAGGTCAAGTATGTGAAAGGTAAAGAGAGATTAGGACTGAGAAATGAGATTTATATTTGGCACTTTGGATAACTTTGGAAAGAGCAGTTTGTATTGAATGAGGAAGTCAGAAGTCAGAATGTAGCAGCTGGGAATCAAAATGTAGTTTCTGATTACATGGATATTGAGATGGGTTTCCAAGAAACAAGGAAATGATGTATTTAATATTGATCATCATTATTTTAATACTTTGGCTTTAATGTTTCATGGAGTTGATGTTTGGCTACAAGGGGATATGTCCCAAATTCTTTTATTTATTGTTCAAGAATTAGGGCCATTCTTCCTGAAAAATTTGGTCAATTAAAAGTCTGACAATCTTTTTCTTTATATTAATTTCACTTGACTAAAACTTAACTTATAGAAATAATAATGTTAACTGTTTGACTTTCTTCAAGTAGAAGCCAAAGGGAAGTTTGAGCTTCCTAAAGAGTCAGTTACCCTGGTGATATGTAAATTTCCCCTCTCAAATAATCTATTGTGAATCCTTCAAATTAGCAGTTTAATCTATAACCTGATTTAGTTTGCCCATAGAATTTCCCAGAAAGCATAAGTTCACTCATAGCATATGATATAATTCTAGGTTTAATTTTTGGGTGAAAGTCAATGGGCATTTACATAATATTATTTATTTTACTTAAGGTAAGATCTAATAATTTTCCATGTTACCCATAGGAAACAACCCATCCGGTGCATTAGAAACTGTAAATTTATTGATTAAAATTCCAAACATGAACATCTGAAAATGTATTTCTTGTGTCTTCCTCCATACTTTTAGGAAATGAAAAATGTCAAAGTTTCAATAGTATTGTGAGTTTATATGGAAGAAGTTTTCATTTTTTTTCTCTTCCATCTAGAATTTTACATGCATTATTTTATCAAATATTTTGTTACCTTTTCTTCGATTTGAGATTATGTTTTGTTTTTTCTTCTTTAAAAAGTCACATAAGAGAATCTTGCAATTTGGGGAATTTTCTATCATCTTCAGGATCTAATTACAACTAGATTTCTTCTTCTATTAGCCCCATCTTATTCAGATCAATGTATGGGGTGTTTAGGGAGGACTGACACCTTGAATGTGCTAAAGCCCTTTAGTGACCTGAACCCTTTTCAGGGCTGCTCATCCACTTTGGGTATCTACCTTTCTCCCGACTGTCACCTGTGAATCTGTGTAGCATGTAGCAACCACATCCTGGTCAAACCATCTCTGCAGAAGGACTAAACCAGACTGAGAGTAACTAATGGATAACCCATTGGTGAGTTAGTGGGGATGTCTACTCTAAGCATGTGAAGACTTCTCTGGGAGGAATGGATGGATGGGAATAATTTATTCCAGTAGCCATGAAGGTGGCTAATCACAGAGCTCTTAGAGCTTGGTTAGACACTGAAGAAACCAAGGCCATCCACTGCATCTCAGTCATTGCCAGTTGTCCTGACTATTGCCTTGGAAAAGAGAATGAGGTGGATGACTTTGTGCAACTCTGCCTCACATAAATCCGGTTTATGTGTTAGTCAAGACATCACCTTGTGATGTCTTTTTTTTAAAAAAAAACACATTATTTTATTTGGTCATTTACAAACATTATTCATTGGAGACAAAGATCATTTTCTTTTCCTCCCCCCCCCTTCCCACCACCTCTCCCATAGCCAACACACGATTCCACTGGGTATCACATGTGTTCTTGGTTCGAACCCATTTCCATGTTGTTGGTATTTGCACCAGAGTGTTCATTTAGAGTCTCTCCTCAGTCATATCCCCTCCACCCCTGTAGTCAAGCAGTTGCTTTTCATCAGTGTTTTTACTCCCACAGTTTATCCTCTGCTTGTGGATAGTGTTTTTTAGATCCCTGCACATTGTTCAGGATCACTGCATTGCCACTAATGGAGAAGTCCATTACCTTCGATTGTACCACAGTGTATCAGTCTCTGTATACAATGTTTTCCTGGTTCTGCTCCTCTCGCTCTGCATCACTTCCTGGAGGTTGTTCCAGTCTCCATGGAATTCCTCCACTTTATTATTCCTTTTAGCACAATAGTATTCCATCACCAACAGATACCACAATTTGTTCAGCCATTCCCCAATTGAAGGGCATCCCCTCATTTTCCTATTTTTGGCCACCACAAAGAGCGCAGCTATGAATATTCTTGTACAAGTCTTTTTCCTTATTATCTCTTTGGGGTACAAACCCAGCAGTGCTATGGCTGGATCAAAGGGCAGACAGTCTTTTATCTCCCTTTGGGCATAGTTCCAAATTGCCCTCCAGAATGGTTGGATCAGTTCACAACTCCACCAGCAATGCATTAATGTCCCTACTTTGCCACATCCTCTCCAGCATTCGCTGCTTTCCTCTGCTGTTATGTTAGCCAGTCTGCTAGGTGTGAGGTGATACCTCAGAGTTGTTTTGATTTGCATCTCTCTAATTATAAGAGATGTAGAGCACTTTTTCATGTGCTTATTAAGAGTTTTGATTTCTTCATCTGAAAACTGCCTATTCATGTCCTTTGCCCATTTATCAATTGGAGAATGGCTTGATTTTTTGTACAATTGATTTAGCTCTTTGTAAATTTGAGTAATTAAACCTTTGTCAGAGGTTTTTATGGAGATTGTTTCCCAATTTGTTGTTTCCCTTCTGATTTTAGTTACATTGGTTTTGTTTGTACAAAAGCTTTTTAATTTGATGTAGTCAAAATTATTTTACATTTTGTGACTCTTTCTATGTCTTGCTTGGTTTTAAAGTCTTTCCCTTCTGTGATGTCTTCTAAAACAAAAAATGAACAATAATGATATAAAGCTAGTTGGCAAAGTGGTTAAAGGGCCATTCTTGGATTTGGGGAGACTTGTGTTCAAATCTTACCTCAGATTCTTCTAGCAGTATGACTGTGAGCAAGTCACTTCTGTTTACTTCAGTTTTTTTCAACTGTAAAATGGGAATAACAATAGTACCTACCTCCCAGGGTTGGTGTGAAGATCAATTGAGAAAATATTTGGAAAGGGACTGGTACATGGTGCTTAATAAATGCATATCTACTTCATTCCTTTCAGGGAACTGGGTGATGTTGTCAATTTCCTCAGTCTTCATTGTCTCTGATCCCTTTTGGACTAATTCCTCACTGTCTACTTTTCTTCCCTCTCCCAAGCAGAGAATTAAAGGGGTATTTACCTGAACGCCCAGGGACTTGACCACAGTTTTGCCTGGATCTGGTTTTTCACAGGCATAATGACTCATGATTTAACTTGGGAATTAATGCCTCACCAGAAGAAGTAACAAAGGTTCTTTTGAAATCTCCAGTTCAAAGAATCCAGAGCTTTTCTCACCCCTGCTCCACCCACATGGAAGCTAATGAGTTTTCATTTTGAAAAGTTGGCTTTACACTGAAAAAAAAAAGGAATTCCCATAAATTAAAGCCATTATAGGGCATGGGATGGGGGTGGGGTGGCGTAGTTATTTTTAGGCAGAGAAACTTTTCTGCTAAATGTAATCTCTTCAAGCACTCTTCCTCAAATGAAAAACTGATGAAAACATGGATTTGTTCAACCTGAAAACTGAGCAGGTGTGCATGGGCTGATAATATTTCCCAAGGAGGAGAAGAGATGCAATTTTAAATGATCATCAGGAAGATGAATTCAGATGAAGAAAGATGTTAAAAATGGGATGCATTTTTATGTTCTTAATAGGAGAAGAGGGATCCTTGCTGAATTTTTAGGGGAGGTTACTAGCTGGGTAGCTGCAGAACATTTGCCTATCAGAATTCAAGAGCAGGTAAAAAGTTTAAATAAGCTTCATTTGGCCTTCTTTCCTGAACGTGGTGGTCAGTGAAGCAGAGGATGAAGGCTCCAATCAGAAATCCTTATCCCTGAGGCTTCCATATTGCCCCTGTAGCAGAGGTCAATTGGGAGCTCCCCTGGATGCTTCCAGGGGCTTCAGGAACACAAGTAGCAATTCAAGCTTTGAGAGGTTCTATGTTCCTGGTTGCTTCTGGCCATATGCTGGCTCACATCTCTAGAATAGCCTCTGTAGGCCAGTTCAAGTCTTGACTACCCCTCATTGTCACAGCATTAGGAATAAGCAGATGATTCTCATAGCTTTACTTCAAAATGTTCTTTTAACCCTTACCTTCCATTCAAAAGTCAATACTGTGCACTGGCAGAAGAATGGTAAGAGGTTAAGTGACTTGCCTAAGGTCATGTCACTAAGAAGTGTCTGAGGCCAATCTGAACCCCAAACCTCCCATGTCTAGGCCTAGCTCTCAATCTTCTGAGCCATCTAGCTGCCCCAGAGCTTTCTTTTGATTTCTCTTTAACTTTGCTTGAGTATCCCGAAGGCACTATCCTTCCAGACATACATGAAGAAGGGAAAATAATAAGAAGAAAAGAGATTTCAGTTGAAAGAGAGAATGCCAAACATAGATTTGGGATTTTGCTCAAGGCAGGTTTGTCACCTATTCACAGAATTTGAGAGCTGGAAGGAAACTCAGTAGCCCAATCCCAAGGAATCTCTATTATAATATATCTTACAATTGATTGTTCATCCTTTTCTTGAAGATTTCCAAGGGGGGAGAACCCACAACTTCTCAAAGCAACCCATTTCTCTGCTGGACAGCTCCAATTAGAAGGAAGGTTCTCCTAACATCAAGAATAAACTGGCCTTATTCTTCTGGCCCTGTCCTCTTGGACAGAATAGAATAGAATAGAACAGAATAGAATAGAATAGAATAGAATAGAATAGAATAGAATAAATCTAATAATTCCCTTTTCATGTGATAGCCTTCAAATACCTGAAGACAGCCATCATCTTTCTTCCTTTTCCTCCATAATTCTTTTTTTTCTAGTGCTTGCTTTGGCAGTACATATACATAGTTCTCTCTAGGTTAAACATGACTAGTTATTTCAATTGATCCTTATATAACTATATATCCTTATATAATCTAATTTATGCACATGACCCTTGTATTCTGGTGAGTCATTTTTTCAGTTATGTCCAACTCTTTACATCCCCATTTGGGGTTTTCTTGGCAAAAATATCTGAGTAGTTTGCCATTTTCTTCTCCAGTTCATTTTATAGATGAGGAAACTGAGGCAAACCAGGTTAAGTGAACTTGCCCAGAGTCACATAGCTAGTAAGTATCTAAGGCTAGATTTGAACTCAGGTCTTCATGACTCTAAACCCAGCACTCTATCTACTATGACAACTAGCTGCCCCTGTGATGTTACTGGCCCTCTTCAAAAACAAAGGAAGAACGACAAAAAACATGTAGCGTGATGTCAAGATCTTTCCTACACTATTCTAATTGCCTTTCTTTGGATATTCTCCAACTTATCAATGTCCTTCTTAAGCTGTGGTGCCCAGAAATAAACCACATGAGGTCTGATGCAGTGGGACTCTTCCTTCCTTCCTCTTGGAAGCTATGCCTCTCTTAATGCTGTCCAAGACCACATTAGCTTTTTTGACTGCTACATCACCCAGCTGACTCAGATTGAATTTCTATACTAATAAAATCTACAGCTTTTAAAAGATAGACTTTTACTATATATACAGCCCTCGATTTGCACTTACGGAGCAGATTTTTTGTATCTGAGTGTCAGGTTTTACATTTATTCCTACTGAATTTCATCTTATTTGATTCAATTTTCTAGTCTATTGAAATCCTTTTGGGTCCCAACTTAGATATCCACAGAGTTAGCCAGTGATGGCTAAGTGTCATGTGCCAATCTTATCCACATCAGATATAAAACTGCTAAGCAGTATGGGGTCAAGCACAGATCTCTGAGTATTCTGCTGGAGGCTTCATGCTATGCTGACATTTAACCACTAACAGTTATCTCTGACTTTTTATTCAATCAGTTCTGAATACATCTAACATCATCTGATCCACATCTCTACCCCGTCTCCACAAGAAGAATGTGAAGTGCTTCTTCACAAGATCCACTAAAATCTAGGCAAAACATATCTTTAACATTTATCCCATCAACAAGTCTACTAATCCTGAAAAAATAAAAAGGAAAAAATGTTAGCCGGGTAGTACAGTAGATAGAGCCCTAGACCTGGAGTCAGGAAGACAAGTTCAGAGCTGAGTTTAGACACTTCTTATTGTGTGCTTCTGAGGAAATCGCTTAATCTTGGTCTACCTCAATCTCCTTATCTGTACATTGGGGATAATAATAGCACCTACCTCCCAGGGTTATTGTGAGGATAAGATGATAACATCTGTAAAATGCTTTATCAACCGTAAAATGTTCTTTAAGTGCTATCATCACCATCATTAATTTGGTTTGGCTTAATTTATTCTTGATGATATCTTCCTGGCTTTTTGTAGTTACTATTTCTCATTCTAGTTGTTTGCCAACTGCTTTAAAAAATGATTCTAGGATTTTCCTTAGGAATTGAAATGAAGCTCACTGGTTGACAGTTTATTTTTTTTCAAACTTGGGTATTTACAGTTTTATTTTGGGGTTTTGGTTTTATGAGTGTTCTCACAACAATGATCTATATAGAAATGTGCTTTGTTTTTTTTTAATGTAATTTAATTTTTTTTGGTTACAATACTCACGTTATTTCCTTCCCTCCCCTCCACCCGCCCTTCTCAAAGCCGACCCACAATTTCACTGGGTATTACTTGTGTCCTTGATCAGAAACCATTTCCATGTTGTTGTTTACACTAAGATGTTCATTTAGAGTCTCCATCCCCAACCATATCCCCTTCACCCATGTAATCAAGCAGTTGTTTTTCTTTGGTGTTTTTTACTCCCATTGTGTTTCCTCTGGATGTGGATAGTGGTTTTTCCTCATAGATTTCTCCAAGTCGTTCAGGATCACTACATTGCCACTAATGGAGAAGTCCATTATGTTCGATTGTACCACAGTGTATCAGTCTCTGTGTACAATGTTCTCCTGGTTCTGCTCCTCTTACTCTGTATCACTTCCTGGAGGTCA
The DNA here is from genome assembly GCF_027887165.1 of Monodelphis domestica. Lineage (NCBI taxonomy): Eukaryota > Metazoa > Chordata > Mammalia > Didelphimorphia > Didelphidae > Monodelphis > Monodelphis domestica. Next base: position 12,580,200 of record NC_077230.1, on the reverse strand, counting down.
TTCCAGTTCACACGGAATTCTTCCACTTTATTATTCCTTTGAGCACAATAGTATTCCATCAACAACATGTACCACAATTTGTTCAGCTATTCCCCAATTGAAGGGCATCCCCTCATTTTCCAATTTTTTGCCACCACAAAGAGTGCAGCTATGAATATTCTTGTACAAGTCTTTTCCCTTATTATCTCTTTGGGGTACAAACCCAGCAGTGCAATGTCTGGATCAAAGGGCAGACAGTTTTTTAACACCCTTTGGGCATAGTTCCAAATTGCCTTCCATAATGATTGGATCAATTCACAACTCCACCAGCAATGCATTAATGTTCCAACTTTGCCACATCCCCTCTAGCATTACTTTCCTTTGCTGTCATGTTAGCCAATCTGCTAGGTGTGAGGTGATACCTCAGAGTTGTTTTGATTTCTATCTCTCTGATTATAAGAGATTTAGAACACTTTTTCATGTACTTATTAATGGTTTTGATTTCTTGAACTGAAAATTGCCTATTCATGTCCCTTGCCCATTTATCAGTTGGAGAATGGCTTGATTTTTTGTATAACTGGTTTAGCTCTTTATAAATTTGAGTAATTAGACCTTTGTCAGAGGTTTTTGTAATGAAGATTATTTCCCAATTTATTGCCTCCCTTCTAATTTTGGATGCATTTGTTTTGTTTGTACAAACCCTTTTTTTTAAAAAAGAAAATGAAAGGAGTTTATTAAAATACATCAGAGTAGCAACATATTGACAGGCTGATGGCTGATCAGCCCAGAATGCAATTTGGGCAAGCTTTCGTAATGAGATAGGCAAATTCTGATAGGTTCCCATAGCAAAAGAACTTGGGAGATGAGCATTCTTTGGACTTTGGAGATGTGTAAACAACCCAACAATTTTATTACTCAGTTATCTGCTTACACTTTCATTTTGATTGAGGGGATATCATAATAAAGAGGCACACTTTTATCATCTAATCTATTGGGTTTTCTTCATCCAGAAATAGCAATTCAACATCATTTTCTCTTATGGTGTTGCTTGGCAGAAGCAGAGATGGTTTCTTCTTTCATGACATTGTTTGCATTCTGTGTGACATGTGTTGCCAAATCATCAAGAGATCCCTTAATTCTACTCCAATCCTTATAAGGATCCAAAGTTTCATTTTCTAATCAGTGTCTGTTTTACTTCTCCTGCAATATTATTCTCCATTTTTCCCATTTCTTAACTCTCTTAGCACTCTCACTCACCAGGACATTGACAATTAAGGAGATCTTTTTGACCACCAACTTTTGCAATAATGAATGAAAGAAAGAACATTTATTGTTTACTTTGTATCAGATACTGTGATAAACAAACAAACAAACAAAAAAACAAACAAAAAGATGGTACCTGCCTTTATAGTTTAGAGAAAGACAACATTTTTAGGGTAATGTTAACCAGAGGACTTTATTGGATCCTCTGGGACAAGAACATGTTCTGGAACTGAATAGGAAAAGGAGAATGGGTTGGCTTGATCAAGAACCCTTTAAGATGCGAAAACAAAGAATTTGAGACCCCTTTTTTTGTGGAAAGAGTACCTACACTGACCAAGTCACAGGACCATCTAAGAATCAGGATAACTACCTCACATTTTAGCCGAGAGAATAATGGGGTGATGTTTAGCTACCAGGCAAACAGAAGCGACTGAAGTGACATTGCCCCCAGAATTCACCAGTTTTGTGATGTTTTTTGAACTTGGAATTGAGACTTCTGGGAGGGAAAGGTCAGAAGAGATCCCACCTTGCATGTGATGCTGGAGAAGAGTGGTAAACAGAATCTGTTTCCTCCAAGATTCAGGGAGAGTTTCTTTTTTTTTTTTAATTTTATAGTATTTTATTTGATCATTTCCATGCATTATTCATTAAAGACAAAGATAATTTTCTTTTCCTCCCTCCCACTCCCCGTAGCTGACACGTGATTCCACTGGGTATCACATGTGTTCTTGATTTGAACCCATTGCAATGTTGTTAATATTTGCATTAGAGTGTTCGTTTAGAGTCTCTCCTCTGTCATGTCCCCTCAGCCACTGTAGTCAGGTAGTTGCTTTTCCTCGGGGTTTCTACTCCCTCAGTTTGTCCTCTGCTTATGGATAGTGTTTTTTCTCCTAGATCCCTGCAGATTGTTCAGGGACATTACACTGCCACTAATGGAGAAGTCCATTACGTTCGATTATACCACAGTGTGTTTGTCTCTGTGTACAATGTTCTCCTGGTTCTGCTCCTCTCGCTCTGCATCACTTCCTGGAGGTCGTTACAGTCTCCATGGAATTCCTCCACATTATTATTCCTTTTTGCACAATAATATTCCATCACCAACATATACCACAATTTGTTCAGCCATTCCCCAATTGATGGGCATCCCTCATTTTCCAATTTTTGGCCACCACAAAGAGCGCAGCTATGAATATTTTTGTACAAGTCTTTTTGTCCATTATCTCTTTGGGGTACAGACCCAGCAGTGCTATGGCTGGATCAAAGGGTAGACATTCTTTTATCGCCCTTTGTTCATAGTTCCAAATTGCCCTCCAGAATGGCTGGATCAGTTCACAACTCCATCAGCAATGAATTAATGTCCCTACTTTGCCACATCCCCTCCAGCATTCATTACTTTCCATAACTGTCATGTTAGCCAATCTGCTAGGTGTGAGGTGATACCTCAGAGTTGTTTTGATTTGCATCTCTCTGATTATAAGAGATTTAGAACACTTCTTCATGTGCTTATTAATAGTTTTGATTTCTTTATCTGAAAACTGCCTATCCATGTCCCTTGCCCATTTATCAATTGGGGAATGACTTGATTTTTTGTACAATTGATTTAGCTCTTTATAAATTTGAGTAATTAAACCTTTGTCAGAGGTTTTTATGAAGATTTTTTCCCAATTTGTTATTTTCCTTCTGATTTTAGTTACATTGGTTTTGTTTGTACAAAAGCCTTTTAATTTGATGTAGTCGAAATTATTTATTTTACATTTTGTGATTCTTTCTATGTCTTGCTTGGTTTTAAAGTCTTTCCTTTCCCAAAGATCTGACATGTATACTAGTCTGTGTTTACCCAATTTACTTATGGTTTCCTTCTTTATGTTTAAGTCTTTCACCCATTTTGAATTTATCTTGGTGTAGGGTGTCAGGTGTTGATCAATTCCTAATCTCTCCCACACTGTCTTCCAATTTTCCCAGCAGTTTTTATCGAATAGTGGATTTTTGTCCCAAAACCTGGGATCTTTGGGTTTATTGTATACTGTCTGGTTGAGGTCACTTGCCCCCAGTCTATTCCACTGATCCTCCTTTCTGTCTCTTAGCCAGTACCAAATTGTTTTGATGACTGCTGCTTTGTAATATAGTTTGAGGTCTGGGACTGCAAAGCACCCCTCATTTGTGTTTTTTTTCATTATTTCCCTGGATATCCTTGATCTTTTGTTATTCCAAATGAACTTTGTTATGGTTTTTTCCAAATCAGTAAAGAAATTTTTTGGGAGTTCCATGGGTATGGCACTAAATAGATAAATAAGTTTGGGTAGGATGGTCATTTTGATTATATTGGCTCGTCCTATCCATGAGCAGTTAATGTTTTTCCAATTGTTCAAGTCTAGTTTTAGTTGTGTGGTGAGTGTTTTGTAGTTATGTTCATATAGTTCCTGTGTTTGTCTTGGGAGGTAGATTCCTAGGTATTTTATTTTGTCTAAGGTGATTTTGAATGGGATTTCTCTTTCTAGTTTTTGCAGCTGAGCTGTGTTGGAGATATATAGAAAAGCTGATGACTTATGTGGGTTTATTTTGTATCCTGCAACTTTGCTAAAGTTGTTGATTATTTCAATTAGCTTTTTGGTTGAATCTCTAGGATTCTTTAAGTAGACCATCATGTCATCCGCAAAGAGTGATAACTTGGTCTCCTCCTTGTCTAGTTTGATGCCTTTAATTTCTTTTTCTTCTCTAATTGCTACTGCTAGTGTTTCTAGTACAAAATCCTTGTTTCACTCCTGATCTTATTGGGAATGCATCTAGTTTATCCCCATTGGTTTTAGATATATACTGTTTATTATTTTTAGGAATGACCCTTCTATTCCTATGCTTTCTAGTGTTTTTAATAGGAATGGGTGTTGTATTTTATCAAAGGCTTTTTCTGTGTCTATTGAGATAATCATGTGGTTCTTGTTGGTTTGCTTGTTGATGTGGTCAATTATGTGGATGATTTTCCTAATATTGAACCAGCCCTGCATCCCTGGTATAAATCCTACTTGATCATGGTGGATGACCCTTCTGATCACTTGCTGGAGTCTTTTTGCTAGTATCCTATTTAAGATTTTTGCATCTATATTCATTAGGGAGATTGGTCTATAGTTTTCTTTCTCTGTTTTTGACCTGCCTGGTTTTGGAATCAGTACCATGTTTGTGTCATAAAAGGAGTTTGGTAGAACTCCCTCTTTACTTATTAAGTCAAATAGTTTGTATAGTATTGGGATTAACTGTTCTCTGAATGTTTGATAGAATTCACTGGTGAATCCATCAGGCCCTGGGGATTTTTTCTTAGGAAGTTCTTTGATGGCCTGTTGGATTTCATTTTCTGATATGGGATTATTTAAGAATTCTATTTCTTTTCTGTTAGTCTTGGCAGTTTGTATTTTTGTATATATTCATCCATATCACTTAAATTGGTATATTTATTGCCATATAATTGGGCAAAGTAATTTTTAATGATTGCCTTAATTTCCTCTTCATCAGAGGTGCTGTCCCCCTTTTCATCTTTGATGCTGTTAATTTGCTTTTCTTCCTTCCTTTTTTTAATTAGGTTGACCTGTACTTTGTCTATTTTGTTTGTTTTTTCAAAGTACCAGCTTCTTGTCTTATTTATTAAATCAATAGTTCTATCACTTTTGATTTTATTAATTTCTCCCTTAATTTTTAGGATTTCTAGTTTGGTTTTCTGCTGGGGGTTTTTAATTTGATCGCTTTCTAGGTTTTTTCATTTGCATTTCCAATTGATTGATCTCTGCTCTCCCTAGTTTGTTAATATAAGCATTCAGGGATATGAATTTACCTCTGATTACCACTTTGGCTGCATCCCAAAAGGTTTGAAAGGATGTCTCACCATTGTCATTTTCCTCGATGAAATTATTAATTGTTTCTATGATTTCTTCTCTAACTAAACGATTTTGGAGTATCATATTGTTTAGTTTCCAATTAGTTTTTGATTTGGTTTTCCACGTACCATTACTGATAGTTATTTTTATTGCCTTGTGGTCTGAAAAGGCTGCATTTATTATTTGTACAAAACCTTTTTAATTTAATGTAATCAAAATGATTGATTTTACATTTTGTAATTTTTTTCTAGCTCTTGCTTGGTTTTAAAGTCTTTCCTTTCCCAAAGATCTGACAAGTATACTATTCTGTGTTCGCCTAATTTGCTTATAGTTTCCTTCTTTATATTCAGGTCATTCACCCATTCTGAATTTATCTTGGTGTAGGATGTGAGATGTTGATCCAAACCTGATTTCTCCCATACTGTCTTCCAATTTTCTCAGCAGTTTTTACCAAACAGTGGGTTTTGGCCCCTAAAACTGGGATCTTTGAGTTTGTCTTAAACTGTCTTGCTGAAGTCATTTACCCCAAGTCTATTCCACTGATCCTCCTTTCTGTCTCTTAGCCAGTACCAAATTATTTTGATGACTGCTGCTTTGTAATATAGTTTGAGATCTGGGACTGCAAGTCCTCCTTCCTTTGCATTTTTTTTTTCATGATTTCCCTGGATATCCTTGATCTTTTGTTCTTCCAAATGAATTTTGTTATGTTTTTTTTCTAATTCAGTAAAAAAAGTATTTTGGTAGTTCAATGGGTATGGCACTAAATAAGTAAATTGATTTGGGCAGGATTGTCATTTTTATTATGTTAGCTCGTCCTACCCATGAGCAATCAATGTTTCTCCAATTGTTTAGATCTCGTTTTAATTGTGTGGAGAGTGTTTTGTAGTTGTGTTCATATAGTTCCTGTGTTTGTCTATATGGGCAGAGAAGTGGGTGAAGTGAGGAATGGCCTCAGTGAGTATAGAGAGGTGGAGAGGAGTGACCTAAGCTTTCTGTTCCCCACCAGCTCTTGCACCTATGAGCCTCTCACCTCACCTGCTGTACACTCCCATTGAGTTGCTGGGCAGAAAGGTAAGGGGATGGAAAAAAAAATGTTATCAGGCAGGGTTGAAAGGGAGAAGGGAGCAGCTCCACCCACGTTCCTCTGCCTTTCTAGTAAAGATCTCTGGGGTGGGGCATGCCCATGTGCCCACAGAGGGCACTCTGCATGCCATCTTTGGCACACATGCTATAGGTTTGCCATCATTGATATAGGATGTAGGATAGGATCTTTGAATATAAAGTTTGTAATCTGACAGCTTCCCCTATTAATGAAACGGTTATCAGAAGTTAGCATGAACCTGAACACCACATGCTGTAGCCTAGACTAACCATATCAAAGAAGTAAATAAATATAATTCAAGTTCAGTACACCCTCTCTTTGAGAATTAGAGCTTCTAGCTCCAACCCTCTGCTTCCCTTCCTGGAAGGAAACAAAGTCTCCCTTGGAGAAAGGTGTGTGTGTGGAGAATAGAGGTTAGAGATATCTATCCTATATTTCTTCTTCAGCCCACACAATTCTCTCATGCTACATGTTGGGGAAGATCTGTTTTTTTGTTTGTTTCGCAGGTGGTTCTTGAGTTGTGTTTTGAAGGAAGAGAGAATTTTCATGAGAAGAGAGATTGATATGATTTATCTATATATACAAATATCACATATTATCATCATAAATAAATTTTACTTGCATCATTCATAGATTGAATCTGGGGGCTGTGCATTCCTTGTACCCTCCTCTGCACCCAAGCAAAATTTGATAGATAGAAAACTGAGAGAACTGATAGAAATTGAAGAACACAATGAAATGGGAAGTTTTGTTTGATTATAGTAGTACTGTTGGTAGGAGAAAACTGGAAATCTCAATAAAAGAAGAGCATTCATTGGTACAAAGATATGGGAAGAGGAGTGTAAGATTAAAATTAATATTAAGCACTCCAAGTATCATTTTTATAAGATTTATTAATAATAACTTGAAGTAAAGGAAAGTGATAGCCTAAGCAAAGAGCAGTCTGCTCAGACCAGAAAAGCAAGAGAGACAGAGAGACAGAGAGACAGAGAGACAGAGAGACAGAGAGAGAGGAGTTACACACCTTTTATCTATACAAACATAAGAATATAACATGGGGATGAAAGAGGAAAGGGATGCTGGGAGATGAAGTCCAAGGGTACAAAATTCTGTTTACATAGGAGGGCATCAAAGGAATGCCTCTGAATTCCTTTCCAATAGTAGATCCATTATCCTACAAATTATCTTCCATCATGGTAACCATGGAGAGGAATTCCCAAGCTTTCTAAAGTATTATGTGACAATTACTAATTCTAGTTCAACCCCAGCATGGAAGAACCTTTGGAGTCTACCACTAAAGTAAACACTTTCCTATTTGTTGATGCTATTTTGGTTCAGCATCTTAAAATCTAGAAGTATGTAATAGAATTTTTACCTTGTATTTTTTCTTGTTATTAGTGACTCTTGTTACTGGAGGTTATTAATTAAGTTTCTTATTATTTATTATTCTACTTATATTATGTTATATTAATATAATTCTATTATTCAAATTGTTTTGTTATATTCTTATTAAGCTTTAATAAATTGAAAGTAGATGATCATTAAAATATCCTGATCACATGACCATGGGCATTGAGAATCTCTGTGGGTAGATTCAGCATCTCTTGAGAGCAAACATGGATTATGTCCTTAGAGAAGAGGCTAGAGGGAAAAGAAAAGCATTCTCCTTGTTCTCCCTTGGCCTCCTCATTAGATATTTAATGAACACCTATTGGGTGAATAGTAAAACATTGGGCTATGCATTATAGCAATTAAGTTTCTGGGTTAGACATCATCCCCACAAGAGAGGAACCAATACAATTCACTTTTTTTGCCCTTATGTAATCATTGCATCAAGTTCTCTCAGAATGATTATTGACTCAGTTTCCCTTTGGGGAAATTTTTCCAATTTCTCCACTGTTAGTAGTCTTACTTAGGAACCCTAGGACATCATATACTAGTGATAAACCCTGACTGCAAACACCAATTTGTATTTATTGACTACCTACTAGGTGCTTTTAAACACTGGAGGTATAAAGATAAAAGATTCCTGTTCTCCAGAAGCTCATAGTCCAATGAGAGACACCATACAAACAGCTATGAACAAACGAGATACACATACACGAATATGTATATATATCATATATAATGTATATCTGTAGGATAGGAAATATAATACACATATATATAATAAATATGTATGATAAATTGGAGGAAGCATTAAGATTAAGGATGATTTGGAAAGGCTTCTTGAAGAAGGTAGGATTACATCTGAGACTTGACAGAAGTCGAGGTACCCAGGAGATAAAGATAAGAAGATAGCTAAGGAATGGGGGAGAGCCATTAAAAATAGACAGAACTGGGAGGTAGAGTGTTATGTTCAAGGAACAGCAAGGAGACCTGTGTCACTAGATCACAGAATACACAGAAAAAAAGACTGCAAAAATAGGAAGGGGCCAGATTATGAGCTATAGAAGTCAGAGGAGTTTATATTTAATCCTAGAGGTGATAGAAAACCATTAGAATTATTGAATCAGGGAAGTAACATGCTCAGACCTTTGCTTTAGAAGGATTAATTTGATAAATGAATTGAGGATGGAGGGGAGTGAGGAGAGACTGGAGATAAGGAAATCAATCAACAGACCAGGGATAAGGCGATGAGGTGGTATGGTAGCACCAACATGATATGATAGCAGCATCAGAGGAGATCAATCTGAGAGATACAATGAAAGAAACCAGATTTGTCAACTAACTAAATATAAGAGACGAGAGAGTATGAGGAGGTGAAGTTAACACCTAGGATGGGAGCCTAGGTGATGAGGAAAATAGTAGTACCCTTATAGTAAAACGGAAGTTAGGAAGGAGATGAAGGGAAGTTTTCTTTGGTGAAAGATAATGAGTCCAATTTTGAACATGTTGAGTTTAAATTATCCAGTTCATCCAATAGGGCATTCAGTCCAATGGTCAGTTACAGATTTGAGGCTAGGGATTATGGCTGGACAAATTTATTTGAAAATCATATGAATGGAGATGATAATTGAATCCATGAATGTTATCATGCAATGAAATAACATGAAAGGAGGACTTGAGAGATTCCTGGAGGACTTCCAGCATTAGCAAACATAATCTGTATAAAGATCTAGCAAAAGAGACTAAAAAGGAGTGGTTGACCATACAGGTAGGATGAAAACATGAGAGAGAAGAATTTCTTGAAAATCTAGAGAGAAACTAGATTTCTAGAAGAATGCGGTGATCGATGACAAAGAAGTCAATAAGGATCAAAATTGAGAAAAATACATGCCAGGAAGAATTTGCCTTTATATGTGAAATGGGAATCAGGCACAAAGGCAGAATGCTGCTGACCCAGAGCTATAGGGGACACTCACAATTAGAAAGCATGGCCTGGATGAAGATCCAGCAAAGGAGACTGAAGAGAGGTCACATAGGTAGAAGGAGAACCAGGAGAGAGCAGAGGGATGAAAACAGAGAGATAAGAGAAGGAAGGAGAAGAGGAGGGATCAAGGAACAAAGAGGGACCAACAATATCAGAGGCTATGGAGAGGTCCAAAAGGATAAAGTTCAATCTTTTTGTTAAAAGAAGCGAAATGTATGAACAACCATTCCTCCCAGACAGGTTTGTAAACTCTCAGAATTACTTAAAGTTCAAAGTGTGAGGGCTTTTCTAGAGGAGGTTCCCAACTCAAAACCTATCTTCAATCCCTGTTATTGAAGGTGGACAAGGAAAGGAAGATGATATTCCCCTACCTTCTTCCTGCCATAACTCAGAGTTCCACAACTTTGCCATCAAGTATTCAATTTCTTGGCTCAGCCAGTCATTTTGTATAGCCCTCAAATCTTTCACTGACATTTGCATGATACAGTACAGGGTAAAGAATTGGGGTCAAAAGATCCAAGTTCAACTCCCCAGTGTCACTACTCATATAGCCTTGGTTATGTCCTAAAACTTTCTGGAAGTCAGTTTCCTCATCTGTAAAGGTTTCTTCTAATTTGAAATTCATGATTGTTTTAATGCAAAATTAGAACATACATCTATCTCTCTGGACCTTTAGTATTTTTTCAGCTACTCTTTTCTTCCTCTCTTCTTCTACCTCTCCCCTCTTACTCATGTTTTACTGCCTTACTCATGATCATGCATGTCCTTGCATTAAAGATATTTTATTTCATCTCACACATTCATATGGAAGACAGGTAAATGGAAATTATCTCAGCACTCGCCACACATAAAATGAAATTAGTAATACCTGATCTATTTCACTAGTGATCTAATGACATACATATGTTAGTAAATTCATGAGAGAAGTTTACTAATTAGAATGCTTTCTCTTATGAGCCATTCTCCAAGTGCTAGAAGTGGTACTTCCAGTTGCATTATAAAGGGCAAATAAACAATAAAGTCTTTATTTCTGAGATTTTTTCCACAGTTAAGTTAGAAAATAATCCAGGGAAGATATAAATTGGTCCTTTCATTTAGTGGAAAAAATGCAGTGGAAGGCTCTGCCATAAGCTTGTTTTTAGAAGTCTTATTTTTAAGATTTCACCCTCTCGTACTAGGTCAAAGAAAAACAGAGGGGAGAGTTCTTTGGCAAATGATTATAGGTGATATGTTTGAAGAATAGCTTCAATTGGTTCTCACATTAAATAATACAGGTAGTATTAAAAGTGTTAGTGACAAAAGGTTGATATATTTTTTGGAGTCTTTATAAGAGATTAACAATATGGATAATATAAAGTGGTGGTATCTAGAGCTGAGTTTTACAGTATGTAAAAAGAAAGAATTTGGCTCCATCCTCTCATTATCAATGTAGTCAGAGAAAGCAAAGAGTAGGCAACAGAAGTAATGAGGTGTCACACCCAATTTTCCCTTTGTGAAATGTGAACCCCTTTCTCTGGATTGAGAGCCAGGGTTAGAGATCACAGTTCCTTGGTTCAAATCTGGCCTCAGCCACTTCCTAGCTTTGTGACCCTGGGATAGTCACTTAATCTCCATTGCAGAGGCCTTCCTGCTCTTCTGCCTTAGAACAAATGTACAATTTTGATTGTAACATAGAAGGTCAAAGTTTAAAGAAGAAAAAAGAAAGCAAAAATTAGATATACCTCTTCATAGCAATAGAACATTTTACAAATTAGTTTATATTCTAAACTGGGGTTGTTCTTAGCTTCTGTAATTTTCTACTTGGTAAGTAAGATATATAATTGCTGAATAAGCTGAGTTTTAGGTTCTTTGGTCTCTTTGTTATGTCATTAATATGTTTTAAATTTCCAAATGAAGGTATTGCACTTGGTATCAACATATTTTCCTCCATCCTGTTCCTTAGTATCAATAACTTACTGAATAGATCAGATTTAATTATTTTAGTTCTGTGTGTCATCGTTTTTATTCTTCTAGCTTTGCATCAACTGTTATCCTTGCTCTAACAAATTGGTTGTATAACTAGGCATAGTTGTTTCAGGAATTACTCCCACACCCCAAATGAATCATTTCCTCTCTACTAGAGAGGAATTTTATAAACTGGTAAGCATATATAATTACTTCAAAATTTTGGTGATATTATTTTATGCTTGCTATATCTAAGGCTTTTGGATTCTTGTCTCCAAATATGAAGTATTATAGAGAGTGAGAGAGAAAATACTGTTTGTTAATTTAAAAATGGAATACTGTTCTTTAGTTCATCCATTCTAGATAACACCAAAAATAGATAGTGCATAAATTATATATATATATATATATAGTTATATATATATATATATAAAATGTTTACCTTCTGTCTTAAAATCTCAATACTGAGTATTGGTTCCAAGGCAGAAGAGTGGTAAGGGTTAGGCAATAGGCATTACGTGACTTGCCCAGGGTCACACAGCTAGGAAGTATCTGAGGCCAGATTTTAGCACAAGACCTCCTGACTCCAGACCTGACACTCTATCCACTGAGTCACCTAGCTGTATATAATAAAGATTTATAGTATCAAGTACAGCCTTCATTAAATTCTATTGTGTATAGATACATCTTTAGGTTTGTCATAGACTGTCTTGCTGAGGTTACTTACTCCAAGTCTATTCCACTGATCCTCCTTTCTGTCTTTTAGCCAGTACCAAATTGTTTTGATGACCACTGCTTTATAGTATAGTTTGAGATCTGGGACTGCAAGGCCACCATCCTTTATATTTTTTTTCATGATTCCCCTGGATATCCTTGATCTTTTGTTCTTCCAAATGAACATTGTTGTTTTTTCTAATTCAGTAAAAAAGTTTTTTGGAAGTTCAATGAGTATGGCACTAAATAGATAGATAAGTTTGGGTAGGATGGTCATTTTTATTATGTTAGCTCATCCTACCCATGAGCAGTTAATGTTTTTCCAATTGCTCAAATCTAGTTTTAGTTGTGTGGGAAGTGTTTTATAATTGTGCTCATATAGTTCCTGTATTTGTCTCGGCAGATAGATTCCTAAGTATTTTATATTTTCTAAGGTGATTTTTGAATGGAATTTCTCTTTCAAGTTCCTGCTGCTGAGATATATTGGAGATATAAAGAAATGTTGATGACATATGTGGGTTTATTTTGTATCCTGCAACTTTGCTAAAGTTGTTGATGATTTACACTAGCTTTTTAGTTGATTCTCTGGGGTTCTTTAAGTAGACCATCATATCATCCTCAAAGAGTGATAGCTTGGTCTCCTGATTGCCAATTTTAATACCCTCAATTTCTTTTTCTTCTCTAACTGCTACTGCTAGTGAATAATAAAGGTGATAATGGGCATCCTTGTTTCACTCCTGATCTTATTGGGAATGCATCTAGTTTATCCCCATTGCAGATGATGTTGGCTGATGGTTTTAGATAGATATTGTTTATTATTTTTTTTCAAGCAATGACCAGCATTTATTAGTCATGTTTAAATTTAATTCTTTATAACATTGCTTTGAGTAGATTTTTACAAGCATTAAACATGGGACAAAGTTGTTTTTTTTTTCCTATAGGTGGTATAGATGCTCAGGCCAGGCTAAGTTTCTTGCCTAGTTCTCATTTAAGTGACATTTACTTTAAAATAGCATTTTGTCTGATGTATTTTTCTGTTGTTTTTTTCCCCCATAGATTTGATGAGAGCAGGGAATAGTTTTTTTTTTTTTTAACATTATTTTATTTGGCCATTTCCAAACATTATTCACTGGAAACATTGTTTATTATTTTTAGGAAAGACTCTTCTATTCCTATACTTTCTAGTGTTTTCAATAGGAATGATTATTGTATTTTGTCAAAAGCTTTTTCTGTGTCTATTGAGATAATCATGTGATTTTTGTTGGTTTGCTTGTTGGTATGGTCAATTATGTGGATGGGTTTCCTGATATTGAACCATCCTTGCATTTCTGGTATAAATACCACCTGATCATAGTGAATAACCCTCGTGATGACCTGCTGGAGTCTTTTTGGAGTCCTGTTTAAGATTTTTGCACCTATGTTCATTAAGGAGATTGGTCTGTAGTTTTCTTTCTCTGTTTTTGGCCTGCCTGGCTTTGGGATCAGTACTCATAAAATGAATTTGGTAGAACTCCCTCTTTGCTTATTATGTCAAATAGCTTGTATAGTATTTGGATTAGCTGTTCCTTGAATGTTTGATAGAATTCACTTGTGAATCCATCAGGCCCTCGGGATTCATTCATGGGGAGTTCTTTGATGGCCTGTTCAATTTCTTTTTCTGTTATGGGATTATTTAAGAATTCTATTTCTACTTCTGTTAATCTAGGCAATTTATATTTTTGTAAATATTCATCCATATCACTTAGATTGGCATATTTATTGCCATATAACTGGGCAAAATAGTTTTTAATGATTGCCTTAATTTCCTCTTCATTGGAGGCGAGTTCTCCCTTTCCATCCATGATACTGTTAATTTGGTTTTCCTCTTTCCTCTTTTTTTTATTAGATTGACTAATATGTTGTCTGTTTTGTTTGTTTTTTAAAGTACCAGCTTCTATTCTTACTTATTAGTTTAATAGTTCTATCACTTTCAATTTTATTAATTTCTCCCTTAATTTTTAGGATCTCTAATTTGGTTTTCTTCTGGGGTTTTTTAATTTGTTCACTTTAAGTTTTTTTTGATTTATATGTCCAATTTATTGACTTCTGCCCTCCCTAATTTGTTAATATATGAACTCAAGGATATAAAGTTTCCCCTGATTAGTGCTTTGGCTGCATCCCATAGATTTTGAAAGGATGTCTCATCATTGTCATTTTCTTCAATGAAATTATTGTTTCTATGATTTATTCTCTAGCTAGCTGATTTTGGAGAATTATATTATTTAATTTCCAATTAATTTTTGATTTAGCTCTCCATGTACCCATACTGGTCATTATTTTTATTGCCTTATAATATGAAAAGGTTACTTTTATTATTTCTGCTTTTCTGCAGTTGTATGCCATGTTTTTGTTACCTAGTATATGGTCAATATTTGTGAATGTGCCATGTGCTGCTGAAAAGAAGGTGTATTCCTTTTTGTCCCTATTTATTTTTCTCCATATATTTATTAACTCTAATTTTTCTAAGATTTCATTCACCTCTTTTACCTCTTTCTTATTTATTTTTTTATTTGATTTATCTAAATTTGATAGTGGTAGGTTCAGGTCTCCCACTAGTATAGTTTTACTATCTATTTGCTCCTTCAATTCCACTAATTTCTCCATTAGAAATTTGGATGCTATACCATTTGGTGCATACATGTTGATTAGTGATATTTCCACATTATCCACACTCCCTTTTATCAGGATGTATTTACCTTCCCTATCCCTTTTAATCAGGTCTATTTTTACTTTGGCTTTGTCAGATATCATGATTGCAACTCCTGCCTTCTTTCTGTCAGTTGAGGCCTAATAGGTCTTATTCCACCCTTTAATTCTGACCTTGTGAGTATCTACCACCTCATGTGTGTTTCTTGTAGACAAAATATGGTAGGATTCTGGATTCTAATCCACTCTCTTATTTGTCTCCGTTTTATGGGTGAGTTCATCCCATTCATGTTCAAAGTTATGATTGTCACTTTTGAATTCCCTAGCATTTTGATATCCTCTCCTAGTTCTGTCCTTTCTTCTTTTGCTATATCCTTTTAACCCAGTGGTTTACTTTTAGTCAATCCCCCTATTCTCCTCCCTTGATATGCTTCCCTTTCTGGTTCCTCCCTTTTTCTTCCCTTTTTGTTTTTTTTTTAGGGTCTGTTAAGTTCCCTCCTCTCTCTCCTTCCCTCCTTTTTTTTGAACACCCTCCCCCTACCCCCCTTAGTTTTCCCTTCTTCCTTACCCCGTAGGATAAGATAGACTTCAAGATCCCAATGGATCTAGATGCTCTTCCCTCTCAGAATTGATTTCACTGAGAGTAATGTTCAAGTATTATCTATTAGTACTCTCTTCCTCTCCCTCTTATAAGAATATTCTTTCTCTTCCCTTCCCATGTGTACTTTGTGTGACAAAGATTATTCTATTTATTTTATTTCTTCAATTATCTCTTGGTACCATCATAGATCCCCACTTTCTTTTTGCTTATTATTTTATAAACTTTAATGCCCCAATCATTTCCTATGAATGATTCTTCTATTTACTATAATAATGAAAACATTTTTGAGACTTACAAATAACATTTCCCCCATATATTTATATATATATATATATATATATATATATATATATATATATATATATATAATTTGATCAAATTGTAGCTCTTAAAGAATAGAGTTTGAATTTAAAAAATCCCATTTTTCTTCTTTTCCCTTTTTTCATATTTACCGTTTCATGTTTCTCTTGCTCTTTGTGTTTGGATATCAAACTTTCCACTTAGTTCTGGTCTTTTCCTTACAAATACTTGGAAATCTTCTATTTTGTCGAATGCCCATACTTTCCCCAGGAAGTATATAGTCAGTTTTGATGGATAGGTGATTCTTGGTTGAAGACCCAGTTCTTTTGCCTTTCTGATTATCGTGTTCTAGGCCTTGCGGTCCTTTAGTGTGGAAGCTGCCAGGTCTTGTGTGATCCTGATTGGTGCTCCTTTGTATCTGAATTGTTTCTTTTTGGCTTCTTGTAGGATTTTCTCCTTACCTTGAAAGCTCTGGAATTTGGCAATTACATTTCTGGGAGTTGTTTTTTGGGGTTTAGTGTAAAGGGTGTTCTGTGAATTCTTTCAATGTCTATTTTACCCCCTTGTTCAAGAACTTCAGGGCAGTTATCTTGGATGATCTTTTGTAGTATGGTGTCAAGGTTTCTGTTTATTTCTGGCTTTTCTGGTAGACCAATGATTCTCAAATTGTCTCTCCTTCCTCTGTTTTCCTGATCTGCCACCTTTTCTGTGAGATATTTTATGTTTTCTTCTATTTTGTCAGTCTTTTGACTTTGCTTTATTAATTCTTGCTGTTTTGCAAGATCTTTAGTTTCCAGTTGCTCAATTCTGGTCCTTAAGACCTTGTTTTCTGTTATAATCTTTTGGTTTTCTGCTTTAACCTTTTGGTATTCAGCTATGATTTCTTCATTTTTTTTGAACCATTTCCCACTTCTGTGACCAGAAGGCTTCCATCTTTTTGATAAACTCCAATTGAAATTCTCCCAGGGCTTGTGGGCAATTTCCTTTTTTTAAAAAAATTTTTTTTAGGTTTTTGCCTTTGTTTGAATTTCACCCAGTATTTCCTCTGTAGCCTGGATTTTTCCTCTGTAAAATTTTTTGAGGGTGACTGTCTTTTTTGTTTTTATTTTTTTGAAGGATTTTGAGGCTCCTGCACACAATTAGTCATTTTCATGGATGTTTTTCCTTCCCTCTTTAGTCAGAAATCCGAGTGAGCTGGGCAGATTCTCTATGTATGGAGTTAAGGAGCAAGAATTTTGCCTTAGGCAAGTTCTCAAATCTCCGCAGTCCTTTGCAGCTCTTCTCTGTGCTACCTTCCCACGGGTGCTCAAGGTCTATGCTCTCCTACCTGCCTGGGTTTCTGGTCTAGCTGTTTTCAGGGGTTGGTCTCCAGGCATCCTAGTCAGCTCCCAAGGACCTAGAAGTGCCCCTTGATCATTCTAGAGGTGTTCCTTGCTTACTCCCTGATTCTTGCAGGCATGCTGGCTCTGAGCACCTAAGGTCTGCGCTCCCTTGCGTGCTGAGGTTTCCTGCCTAGCTGCTTTCAGGGGTGGGTCCCTGGTGGTCCTAGTCAGTTCCCAAGGACCTAGAGGTGCCCCTTGCTCACTTTAGGGGTGTCCCTCACTTGCTTGTTTTGGCGTGTGCTGGTTCTGGCTCTGGCTCTGTAGGTGGGGTGGGGAGGGTGTATCGGCTCGCGTTTGGGTGGAAGCTTTTTCACCCTCTTACAGCTTAGAAAAGCCCCAATCCCACATACCTTCAATGCTGCACCCTACTGTACAGTTCCTCTGTTCTTCTGAAAATGATTTTTAAGATCTTTTGGGGGTAGTCTTTGTCAGTGTGTGCTGGGGAGAGGAAGTGACCTGCATTTAGACTGCCTCCATACTTATCCGGAAGTCTCCTGATTTTTAAATTTTGATAGAACTTACTAATGAATCCATTAAGTCATGGATTTTTTTTTATATGTGGCATGTTCAATTTCTTTCCTTGAGAATGTATCATTTAAATTATCTTATTGATTTAGATTTTTTTTTAATAAGGATCACCAGAGAGGCACATTGGAGAGTGCCCTAGGTCAAACCTATCCTCAGACACTTACTTTGTGACTCCAGAAAAGCCACTTAGCCCTGTTTGCCTCAGTATCTGATATTTAAGATAAACTGGAGAAAGAAGTGGCAAAATACTCCAGTGGTTTGCTTAGAAAACTCCAAAATGGTTCACAAAGAGTCAGACATGACTAAACAAAATAAAACAAAAACATATTTTTTGTAATTATCTGCTTATTTCATTTTTGTCCATTGTATTGACATATAGTTGGATAAAGTAGTTCCTAATAATATTCCTAGTTTCTTCTTCATTTATTGTGAATTCCTCTTTTTTATTTTTGATGATTATAATTTGATTTTTCCTTTTTAAAAATAAAATTAGCTAATCATTTTCATATTTTATTACTAAAAGATCATTTCCTAGAGTTACTTGTTAGTTAAATTTTTGTTTTTGTTATTGTTAACCTCCTCCTTGATTTTCAGAATTATATTTTGGTGTTTAAATTGAGGTTTTACCTTTTTTATTCTCTAAGAGTTTTAAAAACCTGCATTCTTAATTTGTTGATGTTTTTTTCACTTCTTGGTTAATGAAAATATTTAGCATTATCAAATTTCTCTTAAAGGCTACTTTGGCTCTATCCCCAAAATTTTGGTATGATGTCTCATTGATTTTATATTTTATGAAATTATGTAAGATTTCTATCATTTGTTCTTCATCCTACCAATTTATTTAACTGTGCATACCTTTTGACCCAGTAATACCAAGACAACTCCAAATTACTCATGATGAAAAAGGATATCCACCTCAACAGATGGAGTTCAAATACATATTGAAACATGTCATTCTTCAGATTATTTCTTACATGAATTTTTCACTATCTTGTTTTATAACTTGATAAACAGGGAAATATGTATTATATGCACAACCTATATTGTATTACTTGCCTTCTTAGGGAGAGAGGCAGAATAGGAGGGAAGAGAAAAAAAGAGTGGTACATAGATTATTGGGTATAATTAACATAAGAATTTGTTTCTCTTGGATAAGCATATTTATTATAACTTATTATGTATTTACAACAAATCACATAAATTGTATTATGTTATATATAAATAAATGTAATTTTAAAAAGATGAAGTTGTTTATCTGATTTTTAATTTTTTGGTGGTCCTTTATTTAATATAATTTTATTGTATTGTCATCAATAAAGCACATATAAAAATTCTGCTTTTCTGAATTTGGGGGAGTATATTTACATGGTCAATTTTTGTAAAGGTGCCATCACTGCTAAGAATATACAGACATTCTTTTCTATTCTAATTCTCTAAACATCAGAGTATGTAATATTAACTTTTATAAAATTTTGTTCATGTTTTTTAACTTCTCTCTTGTTTATTTTTTGGTTAGATTTATTTAGGGTTGAGAGAGGTACACTGATGTTCTCCACTATTATAGTTTTACATATTTTCTCTCATAATTAATTTAGCTTTCCCATAAAATATTCATAGGTATGTTAAGTATTTAAATTAATTCATTGTCTTTGTTACTTGTCAGCAAAAGTTATTAATCTTTTAATTGTCTTTTTCTTTTGTCTTTCTGAAATCAAAATTGCTACCCATGATTAAAAAAAATTCTGCCAGAATCTTTGTTTCAAGTGTGTTAACCAATACAATATTTGATTTTGCTTTCTAATCCATTCTGTTATTCATTTTCATTTTTTATGAGATTATCCCATCTGCATTCATAAGTATGATAGTTAATTGTGTATTTCCCTTCATCCTGTTTTCTTGGGCTTTTTCTTCTCTATACTCCTCACTCCTTTATTTAAGTTTCTTAACCTTTTTTCTTTCTTTTTAACTGCCTCCTCATTTTCTTCTCTCCAAGCTTAAAGTTTATTTTTCTGACTGATTTCTCCCTGAATCTTTTCCCTTTCTCCTCTTCCCATGTGTCTCATTTTTGAGTTTGAATGTATTTTTCACTAAAATCTGTGAGTGTATATGTTCTGTCCTTTTTTGACCAATTAAAATGAAATTCAGTTTTTAATTGATACCTACTCCCTCTTCTTCCACATTTGTATTATCTGAGATAATAAATTCTTTCATTCTTTGTCACATTTTCCCTTATTGTATCCCCTCTCCTCCCTTTTTTCTTATAGCAAGGTTAAATATAGTAAAACTTTTCATAGATCTTCTGTCTTGTTTGATTATTTCTATGAACTCTTATAGCATAGTATTCTGAAAGGAATCTTTTTCTGCCCTCCCTCCCATTAGAATGTAAGCAATCTTTCCTTATAATGGTCTTTCTGACTGTTCACTTACAAATATCTTTTTAGACTGATACACTGTGGTACAATTGAATGTAATGGACTTCTCTTTTAGTGGCAATGTAGTGATCCTGAACTATTCAGAGGAATTTATGAGAAAAAACACTATCCACAGTCAGAGGAAAAACTGTGGAAGTAGAAACACAGAAGATAAACAACTACTTGATTACATGGATCGAGGGGGCTGTGACTGGGGATGCAGACTCTAAATGATCATCCTAGTGCAAACATCAACAACATGGAAATAGGTTTTGATCAAGGACACATGTAATACCCAGTGGAATCGCGCATTGGCTACAGGAAGGGGTGAGGGAGGTGAGGGAAAGAATATGATTCTTGTAACCAAGGAATAATGTTCTAAATTGACTAATTAAATAAAATTTTCAAAAAATATCTTTTTATTTTTCTCTTGACAGTGATATTCATACTTCAAAATTCTTTTTTTTAGCTTTAGTTTTTTCATCAGAAGTATATTTGAAAGACCTCTATGAAGGTTCATTTTTTTTCCTTATAGAATTATATTCAGTTTTTCTTGTTTCATTTTTGTCCTCTCTTGATTATAGTTCTTTAATCTTTGGTTTTTTGAAATATCTCATTCCACATTCTCTGCTCATTTAGGATAACATTTGCTAAGTCTTGTGTTATTTTGACCATGGTTCCTGAATATTTGAATTCTTTCTCCTAACTCTAATATTTCTTTTTAGATCTAGAAGCTCTGGATTTTGGCAATGACATTCTTGGGAGTTCTCATTTTAGGTGTTTTTTTTTTCCCCTCCAAGAGGTTATTGGTTGGGGGTAGCTACATGGCGTAGTGGAAAGAGTACTGGGTTTGGAGTTGGGAGGACATGGGTTAAAATTTGGCTTCAGACATTTCCTCACTGTTTGAGCCTGGCAAATCATTTAACTCCAATTGCCTAGACTTTATTGCTTTTCTGCCTTGTATCTTGTATACTTGTATCTATTCTAAGACAGTAAAGTTTTTTAAAAAGAGTAATTGATGGATTCTTTCTATTCTCACATTGTTTTCTTATTCTTATGTGTCTAGGCAACTTTAATGCCTTCTTACCCCGAGGGCCATTTTTTAGTCATAGAGTCCAGCAAATTCAATTTAAGTTATTTCTCCTTGGACCATTTTATAGAATAGTTGTTTTTCATACAATAGCCTATATTTTCCTCTAGTCCCCTAACTCTTGACTTTGTTCTAATAATACTTATTATTCCCCAGAGTCATTAACCTTTATTTGGTCCATTCTCATTTTTAGAGACCTTGTTAATAAGATAAGATTTCAGTACTTTTTGCATTAAATTACTGATTCTCTTCCCAAGTCTCTCCTCAATGGTTCAAAGGCCTTTGAAAATTCTTTCAAAATAACTCTTCCCTCATTTCTAAATGCTAAAGAGGATGAGGAAGAATTGGAACACTAATACTCTGTTGGTGGAGCTGTAAACTGATATAACCATGCTGGAGAGCACTCTGGAACTATACCCAAAGGGCTACAAAACTGTACATAATCTTTGATCCAGCAATGCCACTACTAGATGTGTATCCTAAAAAGATCAAAGATTGATGGAAAGTAACTACTTGTACAGAAATGTTTAGAGCAGCTCTTTTTGTAGTGGCAAAAAAATGGAAATGGGAGAACATCCATCAATTGGGGAAAGGCTGAACAAATTATGGTATATAGTTGTAATGGAATATGATCATGCCATAAGAAATGATGGATAGGATAATTTCAGAAAAATTTGAAAACATTTGTATGAAGTGATGTAAAATGAAGTGAGCAGAACCAGGAGAACACTGCACAAAGTGACAGAAATATTGTATGATAATTGTAACCTCCTACAGTTACATATTAATATTTTTATGGGTAAACACCTGAGAAGGAGATTAGAAACTGAGGGAAAATGGATAGAGGAAAGAAAGAGAGAGAGAGAGAGAGAGAGAGAGAGAGAGAGAGAGACAGAGACAGAGACAGAGACAGAGACAGAGACAGAGACAGAGACAGAGACAGAGAGAGACAGACACAGAGAGAGAATAATAAAGACTCAGAGACAAGGAGTTAAAAAATATAGGTTCCATCATGCATGCTCCTCTGATGCCATTGAGAGAGAGGGCTCTACATGTGTCCCCAAATTTTTATTGGAGAATTTAGGAATGTGGAGTGGGAGGTAGCTAATGAACATGTCAAGTGGCATAGTTTTTAACATTGGCTTAATTGACAATGTGACTTGGTAAGGAATGTCGTCTAACAAGGTGTGAGCTAGGACCCTGTGGCAAATAATGTCCTACTCAGGAATTCTTTTGTCCTTTGGACTGAAGATTTGGAAATATAATAATCAATAAGCAACATGACCATGAGTCTGGTATATGAACACATAAGATACAATATCAATACACCAATAATACTTTCAAGGTGCTAATATACCTGGTATACTACAATAATCAATTATTATCAACAATGCAAAGATCCAAAGGAACTCATTATAAAAAATGCTATCCACAGCCATAGAAGGAACTGTCAGTGCATGAATGCAGATCAGATCACACCATTTCTCACCTTATTTTTTTCTTGAGTTTTTTTCTTCCATATGTTATATGTCTTCTTTCATGATATAAGGAGTATGTAATTATGTATTGCATGACAACACTAGAATACTTTATATCAAAATATAGAGAGGAGGGTGGGAGAGAATTTGGATTATAAAATTCAGAAAACAACTGTTAAAAATTGTTTCTACTATAATTTAAAAAAAAATAAAAGGAATAAACCAAAAAAAACCATTCCACCTATCATTTCTTCTAGGAATTCTAATTTTTTTTTTTGAGCAAGCTGTTTTATTTCTTTGAGGTTTTAATTATAAATGTTTTTCAGTTAGTTTTCCTTTTCTGAATTTGTGTCTTGGTCATCTCTAGAATTATAAAATAAATATTTAATATGATTTTAAAAAATTACTCATTTTTGTTGCGGAGGCCCCTGGTTTTCTAGGTATTTCTTCCTCTTAGGATAAGATAAAGTGGAGAACTTTTGCTTTTTTTCTAGAGTTTGTTCTGAAGCTTGGAGTCCCTTTCTTTATGAGTCATAGTCAGTAAAGGTCCCTTCTTTTGATTGGTATCTTTTCCTTCTCTTAGTTACCTTCAACCTGGCTTAGTTCCTCTGCTAAGATGGTTTTTACCAGGATACTTGGAGCCATGGGTGACAGTTGGATGCAAGGTGAACCAAAGGTGAATGAACAGAGGTGCTAGTACTCCCTGAAAATTCCATGATGTCTACCCTAAGCATGTAAAGACTTTACTTAGTGGAATGGGCAGAGAACAATTTGTTCCAATGGCCATGCAGATGACTGAAGCAGGTGCTGGGGACCACTTGGAACTTGGTCAGACATCAAGATGACAAGGTCATCCCTTGGATCCTTGCCATTTTTCTTGACTTTTATCTTGCCACTGGACTTCTATGACTGGAAAAGAGAGCAAGGCTGATGACTTTGTGCAATTCTGCCTCACTTAAATCCAATTTATGAGCAAGTCACGAGATCACCCTATGATGCCATTGATTTTCTTAAAAAATGAAGAATGAACAACAACAACAATAACAATCTTTTCCTTCATCGAAAACAGTGAAGTCTCACTTTCTGTTCTTTGGTGATGTGCCATAGTTTAAACCCTTTCCTTGAGAAAAAAAGAAAAAGAGAAGAGAGGCCTTTTATTTAACATGCGTTTATGTTTGAGGTTGTCAGAATAGACATGTAAGGTTTTTTTTTTAAGGGACAAGTAGAGGATGGGAATGGATGAGAAACTTCTTATTTTCATTTGTCTCATTATGTTGAGGTCCTTTTCTTCTATGATCAGCTAAGGCCTTTTCTTACTTGTCCCATTTCCCCACCTCATCTTTTTTTTTTCTTTCCCTCTCTCAATGATGGGTAGCCATTACTGAGGTTCACACTTGATGTTATTTTCTACCTTCCAGCTGAGGTTTTCCTCTTAGCTGTGATTACTCACATTCATTCCTTAGGATATCTGGATCATATCTCTCACTTGTCTAGGGAGTTTGTTGTGTGGTAGTCAGGATTCCTGCCCATCACTACTGACAGTTTTGATAGTGAGTAGAGCTGAGCTCTAACTTTTTACTCAGGAATGTTAGTAAATGTTTCACAACTGACTGTCCAAAAGTGAATATATGACACACTTTTAAATTTAATCTGAAATTTAGCATTTTATCTCTCATTTTTTGAAAAAGCAACAATAAATCAATTTGCTAATTTCTTTGGTGTGCATGCTCACATGGAAAATGTAACAATCTCTATATCTAATTCAAGATGGCTCCAGGAAACTTCTGATTCTATTACACCATCTTGGTCTATGGAGAAGAACAGTATTTCTGTAGATGTGTTGTGGTATTATCTTAGAAGTCATTAAAGAGGAGTGGTCCACTTTGCCAAACAAATGAGAATGGGCATATGCTCATGTTCCTACAGTTTGGGGAGCTGTACAAGAGAGTCTTTACTTCATTTCTCCCTATTTCATTTAGATCCTCCTGGAATTCTAAAGAAAGGTAGTGGGAAAAAGATATTAAGAAGAGTATTATTGCACTAATGCATTATTTGTGTAATGGCAACTGATCCAACCATAGTGGAGGACAATTTGGAACTATGCTAAAGGGCTATAAAGCTGTTCATACCCTTTGATTCTGTAATACCATCACTGGGTCTGTGTCCCAAAGAGATCATAAAACATCCCCTCAATTTCTAATTCTTTACTACCACAAAAAGAACTTCTTTAAATATTTTGTATAAGTAGGTCCTTTCCCTACCTGGCTCAGAGGAATCTCTCTCTCTCTCTCTCTCTCTCTCTCTCTCTCTCTCTCTCTCTCTCTCTCTCTCTCTCTCTCTCTCTCTCTCTCTCTCTTTCTCTCTCTCTCTCTCTCTTCTTTCTCTCTTCCTTAATATATTCCCTCTAATTGTAAAAATAAAATATAATAAATTCCATTTTACTTTAGTAATTCATTTTTGGGATTTAGAAATTAAATCCCTGGTGACCAACTAAATATTCAGTTCAACCATATAATCTAACAAATCTGGGGAAATAAAATATCTTTGAATTAAAAAAAAAGAATACTGTTGAATTTTCACTGGGTTCCAGAAAATGCCAAGTCAATCCTTTGGCAGACTATAAAAATTTTACTTTTGGATGCTAAACTGGTTGGTCATGGATAGGGCTATTGAGTCATTGCTGCTGTATTACCCACAGGATACTCTTCTGACCTGGTGGCTGTGGAAGCTGAAAGGAATAACTTAAAATTTTTTTTTAATTATATCTTTTTAGAAAACCCCACTTATTTTCTGTCTTAGTACTAATTCAATTACAGAATGGCAAGGGCAATAGGGATAAATAGGACACTGTTTCCTTAGAATTTGATTAAATACAAATAAGGTTTGGGAGCAAGGTCTTTAGGCAAGGAGAAGAAATAATATTTCTTAATTTCATCCTTCGAAGAAAAGAAGGCCTGCTTCATCAGTATTAAGGATGTTATGAAAGATTGCTCCAAATAATTAATAATAAGATAAATCTAAAATAGAAGAACTCCGAAGATTTAATAGGTCCAATTATTCTGAGCAGCAATTTGGACTTTTTCCTAAAGAAAGTCACTAAACTATTCAAACTCTTTGAGAAATCCCACTGTTAACTGTATATCATTAGGATACCAAAGATACATACACATATACAAACATAAATATATATGTATATGTACATATATGAAAATATTTTACACATATATAAAGCTAAATATTTCTAGTAGCACTTATTGTGGTAAAAGAATTATAAACAAAGTTAACTGAGATATGGCTAAATAAAATTTGATATTTGAAAGAAATTGAATATTATTTTATCATAAGGAATCATGACTGAGGAACTCAAAGAAACCTGACTTGTATGAACTGATGCAAAGTGAAGTAAGCAGAAGAAGCAAAGCAATATATGCATGGACTACAGCAATGACAATGTAAGTAATTGCTGGTCAGTATGCAATGATCAATTTTGCTATAAAAATAGAGCTGGGGGATCATGTACTTTCATCCTCTTGTAGCAGAGGTGGAGAACTATGAGTATAGACTGTTGAATATACTACCAGATATGTTGATGGATTGACTTGTTTTGCTAATCTGCTTTTTTCTTTCAGAAATTATAGTGATGTGAAAGCAACAGGCATAAATAAAACTTTTTTCTTTTTTTAATTAAGTTTATTTATTTAATTAATTTAGAATATTTTTCCATGGTTACATGATTCATGTTCTTTCCTTCCCCTCCTTTCACCCCCCTTTCATAGCCACAGAGCTATTTCACTGGGTTTTTCAAGTGTCATTGATCAAGACCCTTTCCATACTATTGATATTTGCAATACAGTGATCACTTAGTCTACATCCCCAATCTTATCCCCATCAAACCGTGTGATCAAGCAGTTGCTTTTCTTCTGTTTCGACTCCCACAGTTCTTTCTCTGGATGTGAATAACATTCTTTCTCATAAGTCCTTCAGAATTGTCCTTTATCATTACATTGTTGCTAGTAGAGAAGTCCATTACATTCATTAGTACCACAGTGTATCTGTCTTTGTGTACAATGTTCTCCTGGTTCTGTTCCTTTCTGTTTGCATCAATTCCTGGAGGTCTTTCCAATTCACAATGAACTCTAATTCATTATTCCTTTTAGCACAATAGTATTCCATCACCAACAGATACCACAATTTGTTCAGCCATTCCCCAATCAAAGGACACTCCTCATTTTCCAATTTTTGCCACCACAAAGAGCATGGCTATAAGTTATATTGTACAATTCTTTTTCCTTATGACTTTGGGGTATAAATCCAGCAGTGCTATGGCTGGATCAAAGGGCAGACAGTCTTTTAATGCCCTTTGGGAATAATTCCAAATTGCCTTCCAGAATGGTTGATCAATTCACAACTCTACCAGGGATGCATTAATGTCCCAATTTTGCCATGTCCCCTCCAACATTTATTACTTTCCTATGATGTCATATTAGCCATTCTGCTAGGAATGAGGTGGAACATCAGGGTTGTTTTGATTTGCATTTCTCTAATTATATGAGATTTAGAATACTTTTTTCATGTGCTTATTGATAGTTTTGACTTCTTTATCTGAAAATTGCCTATTCATGTCCCTGGCCCATTTATCAATTGGGGAATGGCTTGATTTTTTTTTGTACAATTAATTTAGCTCCTTATAAATTTGAGTAATTAGACCTTTGACAGAAGTTTTTGTCATAAAGATTTTTCCCCATTTTGTTGTTTCCCTTCTAATTTGGTTGCATTGGTTTTGTTTGTACAAAAACACTTTAATATAATGTAATCAAAATTATTTCCTTTACATTTTGTAATGTTCTCTGTCTCTTGCTTGGTCTTAAAGTATTTCCTTTCCCAAAGATCTGATATGTATACTATTCTGTGTACACCTAATTTACTTATAGCTTCCTTCTTTATATTCAAGTCATTCACCCATTCTGAGTTTATCTTGGTGTAGTGTGTGAGATGTTGATCTAAACCTAATCTCTCCCATACTGTTTTCCAATTTTCCCAGCAGATTTTATCAAATAGTTGTAAACCTCAAA
Organism: Monodelphis domestica; assembly: GCF_027887165.1. NCBI lineage: Eukaryota > Metazoa > Chordata > Mammalia > Didelphimorphia > Didelphidae > Monodelphis > Monodelphis domestica. Next base: position 12,552,415 of record NC_077230.1, on the reverse strand, counting down.
TTTCCTTAGACTTATAAATGTTGGAAATTTCACCATTGGGATATTTCATACTTGGAAAATTTCTTACTGATAGTCTATTGGAATGGGAACCCCATTGGCATGGGAGGTTCTTTCTCTTCCCTTCTTAAGATTACTTCAGGACAGAAACCCTTTGCTGATTTGCCAATGGGGTTCCCATTCCAATAGACTATCAGTAAGAAATTTTCCAAGTATGAAATATCCCAATGGTGAAATTTCCAACATTTATAAGTCTAAGGAAATTTGAGGTTTACATAGTGGATTTTTGTCCCAAAAGCTGTGATCTTGTGGTGTATCATACACTATCTTGCTGTGGTCATTTATCCCAAATCTATTCCATTTATCCTCCTTTTTGTCTCTTAGGCAGAACCATGTTTTTTTTAAGGGTAAATTTTCTTTTATTTATTCATTTAGTTAGTTTTAAATTTTATTTGATTAGATGTTTTAGAATAATTTTCCATGGTTACAAGACTCATGCTCCTTCCCTCCCCTCCTCCCACCCCCCCAAACATGATGCACAATTCTGCTGTGTTTTAAATGTGCCATAGATCAAGACCCTTTTCCTTATTATTAGTATTTGCACTAGGGTGATCTTTTAGAGACCACTTTCCCAGTCATAGCCCCACCGACCCATGTGATGAAGTGGTTGTTTTTTTCTGTATTTCTTTTCCCACAGTTTTCCCTCTGATGTGGAAAGTGTTCTTTCTCATAAGTCCCTCCGAATAGTTCAGTATCACTGCATTGCCACTAATGGAGAAGTCCATTACATTCAATTGTACCACAGTGTATCAGTTTCTTTGTACTATGTTCTCCTGGTTCTGCTCCTTTCAATCTGAATCACTTCCTGGAGGTCATTCCAGTTCACTTGGAATTCCTCCACTTTATTATTCCTTTGAGCACAATAGTATTTCATCACCAACAGATACTACAATTTGTTCAGCCATTCCCCAATGGAGGGCATCCCCTCATTTTCCATTTTTTTGCCACCACAAACTGAGTGGCTATGAATATTTTTGTACAAATCTTTTTCCTTATTATCTCTTTGGGTAACAAACCCAGCAGTGCCATGGATGGATTAAAGGGCAGACAGTCTTTTAGTGCTTTTTGGGCATAGTTCCAAATTGCCTTCCAGAATGATTGGAGTAGTTTGCAACTCCACCAGCAATGCATGAATGTCCCAATTTTGCCACATCCCCTCCAACATTCATTACTTTCCTTTGCTGTCATGTTACTCAATCTGGTAGGTGTAAGGTGAGACCTCAGAGTTGTTTTGATTTGCATTTCTCTGATTATAAGAGATACCATATTGTTTTGATGACCACTGACTTATAGTACAGTTTGAGATCTGGTACTGCTAGGCCCCCATCCTTCACATTTTTTTCATTAGTTCCCTTGTTATTCTTGATCTTTTGTTCTTCCAAACTACCTTTGTTATAATTTTTTCTAGTTCAATAAAAAAGGTTTCTTGGTAGTTTGATAGGTATGGCACTGAATAAGTAAATTAATTTGGGTAGGATTGTTATTTTTATTATGTTTTCTCATCCTACCCATGAGCAATTAATGTTTTTCCAATTGTTTATATCTAGTTTTAATTGTGTGGAAAGTGTTTTGTAGTTGTTTTCTAGGTTTATTTTGAATGGAATTTCTCTAACTCTTGTTACTGAGTTGTGTTGGAAATATATAGAAATGCTGATTGATTTATGTGGGTTTATTTTGTATCTTTCAACTTTGCTAAAGTTATTGATTATTTCCACTCTCTTTTTAGTTGATTTTCTAGAATTCTTTAAGTATACCATCATATCATCCACAAAGAGGGTTAGTTTAGTCTCTTTGTTACCTATTTTAATCCCTTCAATTTCTTTTTCTTCTCTAATTGCTACTGCTAGTGTTACTAGTACTATGTTAAATAATAGAAGTGATAATGGGCATTCTTTTTTCACTTCTGATCTTATTGGGAAGGCTTCTAATTTATCTCCATTGCAGATGATGTTTGCTGATGGTTTTAAATATATACTGTTTATTATTTTTGGAAATAAAGGAAGGAAAGGCCCTTCTATTCCTATATTTTCTAGTATTTCCAGTAGGAATGGGTGTTGTATTTTGTCAAAGGCTTTTCCTGCATGTATTGATATAATCATGTGATTTCTGTTGGTTTGGTTGTTTATGTGCTCAATAATGTAGATGGTTTTTTCTAATATTAAACCATCCTTGTATTCTTGGTATAAATCCCACCTGATCATAGTGAATAATCCTTGTGATCACTTGCTAGAGTCTTTTTGCTAGTATTCTATTTAAGATTTTTGCATTCATTAAGGAGATGGGTCGGTAATTTTCTTTCTTGGTTTTTGATCTGCCTGGCTTTGGAATCAGTACCATATTTGTGTCATAAAAGGAATTTGGTAGAATTCCTTCTTTGCTTATTTTGTCAAATAGTTTGTATAGTAATGGGATTAGCTGCTCTTTAAATGTTTGATAGAATTCACTTGTGAATCCATCAGGCCCTGGGGATTTTTTCTTAAGGAGTTCTTTGATGGTTTATTTGATTTCTATTTCTGATATGGGATTATTTATGCATTCAGTTTCTTCTTCTGTTAATCTAGGCAGTTTATATTTTTGTAAATATTCATCTATACCACATAGATTGCCATATTTGTTGCCATGTAACTGGGCAAAATAGTTCTTAATAATTACCTTAATTTCCTCTTCATTAAATGTGAGGTCACCCTTTCCATCTTTGATACTGTTAACTTAGTTTTCTTCTTTCCTTTTTTCATTATATTAACCAGTACTTTATCTATTTTATTTGATTTTTCCAGCCCCTAGTCTTATTCACTAACAATAGTTCTTTTACTTTCAATTTTATCAATTTCTCCTTTAATTTTTAGGATTTTCAAATTAGTTTTTATCTGGGTATTTTAAATTTGTTCTCTTTCTAGGTTTTTAATTTGCATGCCCAATTCACTGACCTCTTCCCTCTCTGATTTGTTGATATATACACTCAGGGATATAAATTTTCCCCTGAGTACTGCTTTGACAGCATCCCAAAGATTCTGATATGATGTGTTCTCATTGTCATTCTCTTCATTGAAATTATTAAATGTTTCTATGATTTGTTCTTTAATCAACCTATTTTGGAGAATCATATTATTTAATTTCCAATTAATTTTTGATTTGGCTCTCCATGTACCATTACTAATTATTATTTTACTGTATTGTGATCTGAAAAGGTTGCATTTATTATTTCTGCTTTTTTGCATTTGTTTGCAATGTTTTAATGCCCTAGTAAATGATCAGTCTTTGTGAATGTATCATGTGCTGCTGAAAAGAAGGTGAATTCTTTTTTGTCCCTATTTATTTTTCTCCACATATCTACTAACTCTATTTTTTCTAACATTTCATTCATATCTCTTACCTCTTTCTTATTTAGTTTTTGGTTTGATGTATCTAGATCTGATAGAGGATGATTTAGGTCTTCCATTAGCATAGTTTTATCATCTATTTCCTCCTTGAGTTCCAATAGTTTCTCCTTTAAAAATTTGGATGCTATACCATTTAGTGCATATATGTTGAGTACTAATATTTCTTCATTGTCAATACTGCCTTTTATCAGGATTTAATTACCTTCCCTATTTCTTTTAATCAGATCTATTTTTACTTTGGCTTTGTCAGATATCATGATTGTGGCTCCTGCCTTCTTTTTCTTAGTTGATGCCCAATAGATTTGGCTCCAGCCTGTTTACCTTTACCCTGTGTGTGTCTATATGCCTTATGTGTGTTTTTTGTAGACAACATATGTTAAGATTTCAGTTTCTCATTCACTCTGCTATTTGATTTCTTTTTATGGGTGAGTTCATCCCATTCACATCCAGAATTATGATTACCACCTGTGTATTCTCTATCATTTTGATTTCCTCTCCTATTTCTGCCATTTCTTCTTTTACTATTTCTTTCTACACCAGCGTTTTGCTTTTAATCCTATTCCCCACCCTTATTTTACTTCCCTTCCCACCCCTCACTTCTTATTCCTTGCTTATTTTTCTTTAGGGTATATTAAATTCCCTTCCCCTCTCTTTCCCTCCGTTTTTAAACTCCTCACTCCATCCCCCTCCTTGGTTTTTCCCTCTCAGCTTCCTTGTAGGGTAAGACAGAATTCTATACCTCAATGAATCTAGATGCTCTTCCATCTCAGGATTGATTCCACTGAGAGTAAGGCTTAAGTATTTCCTATTAGCATTCTCTTCCTTTCCTTCTTATAATGGTATTCTTCCCCTCCCCTGTGCCTCTTTGTGTGGTATAATTTATCCTATTTTTCTTCTTCCTTCAAGTTTCTCTTGGTGCCATCTTCTATCCCTCCCCCCTTTCTTACATATCATCTTAAACCACTTAATACCCCAACCTCTACCTAGGAATAATTTTTCTAACTACTATGATAGTGAAAACAGTTTTTTTGAGAGTTACAAATATCATTTTTCCATATAGGAATATAAACAATTTGACTTTCCTGAAGCCCTTAAATTCCCCCCCCCCTCTTTCTTATTTGCCTTTCCATATTTTTCTTGAGTTTTGTATTTAGACATCAAGTTTTCCATTTAGTCCTGGTCTTTTCTTTACAAATATTCAGAAATCCTCTATTTTGTTAAATGCTCATACTTTCCCCTGGAAGTATAGAGTCAGTTTTGATGGGTAGGTGAACCTTGGTTGTAGATCCAATTTTTTTTTTGCCTTTTTGAATATCATATTCCAGTCCATGTGGTCCTTTAATGTGGAAGCTGCCGGAGCCTGTGTAATCCTGATTGGGCATCCTTGATATCTGAATTGTCTCTTTCTGGCTTCTTGCAATATTTTCTCCTTGGCTTGGAAGCTCTTGAATTTGGTAATTAAATTCCTGGGGATTGTTTTTTGAGGATTTAATATAGAAGGTGATCTATTGACTCTTTCAATGTCTATTTTTCTATCTTGTTAAAAGAATATCAGGGTAGTTTTCTTGGATAAAGTCTTGTAATATGATGTCAAGGTTTCTGGTTTTTTTCTAGGTTTTCAGGTAGACCAATGATTCTCAAATTGTCTCTCCTATACCTGTTTTCCAGGTCTATTGCCTTCTCAAAGAAATATTTTATGTTTCCTTATATTTTGTCAGTCTTTTGACCTTGATTTATTAGTTCTTGCTGTCTTGTGAGATCATTATCTTCTACTTGCCCAATTCTAGACTTTAAAGACTGGTTTTCAGCTATGATCTTTTGATTTCCCTTTTTGATTTGGTCTAACCTGTTTTCCATGGCTTTTAGCAGGTCAGTTCTGGTCTCCAATTTGCTTATTATTTCATGTAATTTCCATGTCTCTTTTTCCAAGTGTGAAATTCTGTCTTTTAAACTGCTTTTTTCCCCCTTTTGAATTACTTACATTTCTTTCTCCCACTTTTCTTCCTATTGTTTCTCCATTTTTCTTACTTGGTTCTTAAGCTCCAATTTGAGTTCCTCAAGAGCTTGTGACCAATTTCCATTGGGTTGGGGGTGGGGATTTGGATGTGTTTGCTTGTTTGTTGCTCTCTGCTGTCACCTCTGTAGTCTGCTGTTTTTCTCCATAGATGTTATCCAGGGTCAGAGGCTGTTTTTATTTTTTTTTGGTAGTTGTAGATTGTAGTTTTGGGGTGTTGGTGGCCATTGCTGTCTTAGTTTTTTCTTCTCTTCCCAGCCAGAAGTCTGAGTGAGGAGGGTAGTGAGCTCTCAGTTCTCTGTGTATTGAATTACAGAACAGTTTTTTCCCTGAGGCTTAAAGGCACATGCTGTATGCAGCCTGTCTCTGCACTATCTCTGCTTCCACGATCCCCTCTTTTTAGCCTTGGGTTCCAAGTCTCACCACCAAGGCTTTGCACTGTCCTCTGGGGCAAGACTGTGGTGCCCTCAGTCAGCTCCAGAGAATTTAGATTCCCCCAACCTTCTCTCTGTCTCTGGCCTGATAGAGATGTGAGGGAGGGGTGATCAGGTCATGCTTTGGTAGGTTTAATTTTACCCCCTTGGGTATGGAAATGCCCAAATCCTGCCTACCTTCAAAGCTGTGCCTCTTGGCAGTGCTCCTTTCCTTGTTTGATTTTGATTTTTGTCCTTCTGAGAAGGTTTGTTGTGATCAGTAGTAGGAAGAGTCATGAAGTTCCTTCTACACTGCAGCCATCTTAGCCCAGAACTTTCTAAAACTTTTTGGAAAAGGGGTTTAAGTAGCATGCCAACTATAGCTTTGCATTAAATAACAAATGTATTTACTGATTTCAAAAATATTCTCTGTACTAACTGTGGTTCACTAATGAGAAGTAATATTTTCTTATATGAAAACTGTTTAGAGATATTAAAAATTATGATTTTGTGTAATCTATTCAAAGAAAAATAAAATAACTATAACTAATGCATATAAGGCTTATCCATGAACTTTAGAGTTAATTTACATGCTGGGAACCTTTTTACCCTCCTATATTTGTAGGTTAGTGAATGTCAAAGATAAAAGACTAAAATAAGATCTGTGCAATCTGTTCTGTGTGACTCTAACTTTTCATTTCTGGATAGAGGTTGTGAGCATTGGATCCAAGGAAATAAACTGGACTCTGAAATCATGAGTAAAGAAAAGTTTCTTTCCAGTAAATAGAATTTTCTTCCAGGTGCAGGATATTAGGTCCACTCTCAAAATAAGTCCCTTTTCTCACATTTTTTAGCCATTAATCTTTATTTGTTGCAATTATTCTTTCTTAAAAGCAGTAAAAGAAAAAGATATAGATTTTTGTTTTTCTCTATTGTTTTCATTTACTTAAGATAATCATATGATGTAGTGATTGACAATATTCCTTATATTCAAAACGATCTTTGGAGGGGCAGGGTTATAAAATGTTCTTTTCCCTTCTCTAATCACTTGGGGTAGAGGTTGCTTCTCAAATACCAAATATATGCTTGTATTAGCCCTTTTTTAATATTTGATTTTCCCAATTGTATGTTATAACAAATTTCAGCATGTTTTCTGAAATTATAAGATCCAAATTGTTTCCCTCCTTCTATTACTTCCCCTCTCCCAGAGACAGTAAGTAATTTGATCTGGTATACATGTATTATCATGCAAAGCTTACTTCTAAATTGAACATTGCTGTAAGAGAATACTCATATGAAACCAAAATTCCAAAATAAAAGCACAAATAAATAATATGGAAAATAATATGCTTTGATCTTCTTGCTCACTCCTACAGTTTTTTCTCTGGAAGTGGATAGCATTTTTGTTTTTTTGGTCATAAGTCCTTCCGAATTGTCTTAGACGTTGCATTACTGAGAATAGCTAAGTCTTTCATGGTTAATTATTACACACTATTACTCTTACTATGTACAATGTTTTCCTGGTTTGGCTTATTTCACTCTGTATCAATTCATATAGATCTTTCCAGCTTTTTTCTGAGATTGTACCGCTCATCATTTCTTATAGCACAACAGTATTCCATCACCAACATATACCACAATTATATACCACAACTATCCCCCAATTGAAAGACATCTCCTCAATTTCCAATTCTTTGCCACCACAAAGAGGTACTATCAATATTTTTATACAAAAAGGTCCTATCCCCCTTTTAAAAAATTAGCTCTTTGGGATATAGACCCAGTAGTATTATTCCAAAAATCTGGCCCTTGCGGTATAGTTCAAAATTGCTCTCTGGAATGGTTGGATCAGTTAATTACTCCAACAATGATGCATTCCCAATTTTGCCACGTGCCATCCAACATTTATCATTTTATTTTACTGTCATATTGACCAATATGATAGGTATGATGTGGTACCTCAGAGCTGTTTTAACTTTCATTTTTCAAATCAAGAGTGATTTAGAACATTTTATATGATTATTAATAGCTTTGTGTTCTTCATTTGAACCAGCTATCAATTGGGGAATGGCTTGTGCCCTCATAAATTTAACTCAATTGTCTATATATTTGATAAGTGGGACCTTGATCAGAGAAATTTGCTGTAATTTTTCCCAGTTCTTTCCCCTTCCTATGTTTGTCTTGGCAACTAGATTCCCAGGTATTTTATAATGTCTAGAGTAATTTAAAATGGAACTTCTCTTTCTATCTCTTGCTTCTGGACTTTGCTGGTATTTATATAGGAATGCTATTGGATTTATGTGGGTTTATTTTGTATCCTGCAACAATGCTAAAGTTCTTAATTATTTCAACTAGCTAATTGATTCTCTAGGATTCTCTAAACATATCATCATATCTGCAAAGAGTGATAAGTTTCCTTATTGCCTATGTTAATTTTTTCAACTTCTTTTTCTTCTCTTATTGCTAAAGCTAACATTCCTAATACAATATTAAGTCATAGTGATGATGATGGACATACATTCATGTTTCACTCCTAATCTTATTGGGAAAGGTTATAGCTTAACCCCATTGCAGATGATATTTGCTGATGGTTTTAGATAAACACTACTTACAGTTTAAGGAAAGGTCTATTTATTCCTATGCTTTGTAGTGTTCTTAATAGGAATGGGTATTTTATTTTGTCTAAGGCTTTTTCTGCATTTATTGAGATAATCATGTGATTTATCTCCGTTTGATTATGGATATGGTCAATTATACTGATAGTTTTCCTAATAATAAAACCAGCTTTGCATTCCTGGCATAATTACACCTGGTCATAGTGAATGATCCTTGTGATATATTGCTGTAGTCTCCTTGCTAGTATATTATTTAATAATTTTTCATCTTTGCTCATTAAGGAAATTGGCCGATAGTTTTCTTTCTTTGTTTTTGCTTTTTGTGGTTTTGTTATTAGCACCATATTTGTTTTTAAATTGATTTTTTATTATAAAGATTTTATTTTTACCAATTACATGTAATGACAAATTTTCACATAAGTTTTTCAAAGTCATACAATCTAAATTGTCTCCTTCCCTACCCATCCTGGAGCTGGCAAGAGATTCAATCTGGATTATACGTGTATTATCATGCAAAACATTGGAGTCATATATTAAAGAACAGAGAGTCAGTCTTGGCCCTCTGAAGGCTTAGAATCCATGAAGCCAATAAAGGAAATTCATAAGTGAAGTAGATTAAGATCCCACTTTTTCAGTGATTAGGTTTCTCACAACCTTACCTATAATGAAACCTGAAACCCCAAATCTGAAAGTAAGAAGAGTCAGATAATCACAGTATTTAAAGCAGCACCACATTTGTATCATTAAAAGAATTTGATAGGACTCCTTTGCCTATTTCCCCAATTCAATTATATAGTATTAGAATTATTTGTTCTTTAAATGTTTATACAATTCACTTTCATTTTCTATAGTATCCTTATCTCTTTTAATTCAGATCTATTTTTGCTTTAGCTTTGTCTGAGATCATGAGTGCTACTTCTATGTTGTTGTTGTTGTTGTTTTACTTCAGCTGATGCCAATAAATTCTGCTCCAGCATCTTATTTTATTCTGTGTGTGTCTCTCTGTCTCACATATGTTTCTTGTAAACAACATATTATAGAATTCTGTTTTTTAATTCACTCTGTTATCTGCTTCCATTATATGGGTGAATTCATCCCATTCACATTCACAGTTATGATTACTGTGTATTTCCTTCAATCTTATTTCCCCCTTTTGCTCTTTCTCTTTCTTTCTCCTTTTAATCTATCCCTCCTCACAAGTACTTTGCTTTTAATTACTGCCCCTACTTCCCTCTCTCTTCTATTACCACCCCCCCCCCATTTTATCCTCCTCATATTTTTCTAAATATAGGAGGAATTCTATATCCAAATGAGTATGGTTGCTATTTGCTCTCTGAGACAATTCTGATAAGAGTAGGGTTTAAGTATGGCCTGTCACTACTCTCATCCTCTCCTCCACTGTAATAATATTTTTATGCCTCTTTAGTTGAGATAATTAATTTACCCCATTTTAACTCTCCCTTCCCTTTTCTCTAAGTACAATCTTCTTTTTCATTCCTTGATTTTATTTTTGGATATCATACTATTCTAATCAACTTATTTCCACACTCGTTGTCTATGTATGCTCCTTCTACCTGCTTTTATAATGAAAAAAAAAATTTAATAGTTACAAATATCACCTTTCCACATAGGAACATAAAGTTTGACTTTATTAAATCTTTTAAATTTATCTTTTATGTTTCTCTTGAATCTTGTATTTGAACATCAAAATTTCTATTTAGATATGGTCTTTTCATCAGGAATATTTGGAAACTTCTACTTTATTTAATGACTTTTTTACCCCCTGAAAGATATACTCAGTTTTTCTGGGTAGGTGATTCTTGATTATAAGACTAGTTCCTTTCCCTTCTGGAATATCATATTCCAAGCCTTCTAATACTTTAATGGAGAAGCTGGTAAGTCCTGTGTGATCCTGACTAAGGTGCCATGACATTTGAATTATTTCTTTCTGGCTGTTTGCAGTTGGGCATTTATTTCAGGAGGTGGTCAGTAGATTATTTCAATGTTTATTTTACCCTCTTGTTTAAGAATATAAGAGATGTTTTCTTTGATAATTTCTTGTAATTGTCTAGGCTTTTTTTTTAAATCATGGCTTTTAGGTAGTCCAATAATTCTTGAATTTTCTCTCCAGGTGAGTTTTTTTTTCCAATAAGATATTTTCTTCTATTTTTTCCAGTAATTTAATTTAATTCTTATTTGATGTCTCATGAAGTCATTAGCTTCTACTTGTCCAATAATAATTAAAAATTTTTATTTTGTTTTGTGAGTTTTTGAACCTCTTTTCAATTTGGCCAATTCTACTTTTTGTAAAAAAATCTCTTCTCTTCATTGGATTTTTGTACCACTTTTTTCATTTGGTCAATTCTGCTTTTTAAGGTGTTATTTTCTTATGATGTCACTTTTATTTCTCTTCCCTTTTTTTCCCTCTGCCTTTGACTTTTGAATTCCTTTTTGAGCTTTCTAGAGTCTGAGACTAATTCCCACTTTTCTTTGAAGTTTTGCATTGAGCTGCTTTGATCTCATTGTCCCTTTCTGAGTTTGTGCTTTGCTCTTTTTTTTTGTTTCCATAATAATGGTTAGGTGGTTTAAAAAATGTATCCCTGTTTTTCTAGACCTTTATTTTTATCTTAAATGTAGGTTCTATTCTTATGGTATAGGAGGCACTCTTTTAATCTTTAATTTTTTTCTTACTGCTGCCCTCAGCTCTAGTTCTGAGTTTCTGCAAGTTTCAGTTCTTCCAAAGTGGCATGATGTCCTGTGAGCTGGGGACTCTGAGAACCACCTCCTACTGCTGATTCAGTCTCCCCCAGGGTCTGTTGATGGCTTTCTGGGCTCAGAGCACTTTGAGCTACCTCATACTGGGGCTCAGGATTTCAACTCTGGCTCAGGCTTTACTTTGGTCTTAAATTGGCCAGGTACACTGTTGACTGCCTTGCTCTGGGGTTTGGATCCTTGCTGCAGTCCTGGGCAGGGGCTCTGGGGCTTCCTTTGGCTTCTACCAGCTAGGTGCACTGCCTTGTGCTAGGGCTTAAGTCCTCACTCTAGGCTTATGCTAGGGCTTGGAACTTTAAGGAGTGCTTGGGGTGCTCTGTTATTGGCTTAGGCAGGGTCTGGGGATCTCAGAGTTGTCTTGGGCCTATGATCAGAACCTGGAGCACACCTAGGAGTGGGTGGGAAGGCTTGCTTTTGGCTTGAACTGGTATTCCTTGGTTTGGCTTTGCTGCGGGCTGCACTCCCCTCTTACCCCATAAAACAGACCCTCTCTGACTACCTTCTAAGTTGATTCCTGCAGGCAAATTGCTTCCCTCCATTCTCTTGTTCATTTTGTCACTCTAGGATTTGTTTCAAGGAATTATTTTAAGATTTGTTAGAATTCTCAGAGACAATTGATTTCTACTCTTCCATCTTCACTCTGCTTCTTTGTTTCTTATTAACCAAACTTCAAAATAAACAAATGGATAAACCTGTTTTGTTTAGAAAAATATATTATTAACATTTACTGAAATTAAAGAGGCATTGTATTAGTGAATTTCTTATATACCCCTTATATATGTATATGCTTCATGTAATTCAGAAAATTATTTTCATTAGAAAAGGAAAATTTACTGTTGTTTCATTGTTTTGTTTAAAGATGTCTCAGAGCTTTCTAGGTCATCACTGACCCTGAATTACTATGGCTTGTCTGGTATCTGCCCCTTCCCATTGGCAAAACCTTCAAACATATAGATGAATCACCCATTTGAAAAGTATTCTTCTCATTCTGAGACTGTGAGCAAATAAGGTCTCTTCACTGAACCAAGGCTGAAGACTGATAAATAGTTAAATTGTTAAGTTTAGTCTCTGACCCCATAATTTTCTGGTGGTATAAATTTGCAATTAGAAAAAAATGATAAGACCTCCTTTGTTTACATGAGGAAATAAGATTCTTTTCTGTTAGAATGGGAGAACCAAAACCCTTTCTTGTATTTCAATTGTTGGCACTCAGGATGTTAGGGATCAGCAATGTTCCCAAAACTAGAAATAATCCCAAACTAGGGCTAATTAGCAGTGCTTACGGTCTAAATCAATAGTCGTGTTCCTTAATCTTGCTGGAGAGCCAGCTGATTGGAATCTATTATTTTATCCCAAAAAATATGTCATGTCAATTTTATAAAGTTAAGTCAGATTTATCCTTGGGTTTTCTTCATTTCTCTGGTATGACTCCTGACTTAGTGCAGAAATCACCTATTTAAAAAGCATATTGTGCTAAGTGGAGGAAAAGAACAGTATGGTCCTAGAACAAGTTACTCCTGAAGCAACTGAATATTACAACTCAGTTGTTAAATTTTTTTGAATTTTTATAATGCCAAGCAGGAAGTAACAGAGATCTTAGAAACTAGAGATTTGTAGATCTTACAAGCCTGACACAGTGAAAGTTTGCCCCCATTCATTTTTTGATCTTTTAATATTATTCAAATCAGAGATTTATGCATCCATATTAAAATTCTTTTACTCTTGGTCCGAAATATGCTTCTATAAATGGATCTTAGTCCTTGGAAGCAATCATCCAGTTCCCTTTGCACATTAAATCTTTAGTTATATTGAAGATTTAATTTTGTTTTTGTAGTTGGATGGGGCACACTCAGGGTTACTTTATTCAAATAAATTGGATAATTTCTGAAAACTGTTCAGAGATAAAATTCTTATATTTTATCCTCATGTAAGGATTATGTATAAAGTGATAGATAGGTATCAAATATAGACATGAATACTATCACCTAAAATATAATGCCTTTTTTGTATATCCACATAAATCACCTAAGAAAAAAGCCCTTGTTAATAATATAATTCCATGTACAGAAAGTGGAAGGGAAAAAAGGATGATCTAAATTAATTTAAATTTAAATTAATCTAAATCTAAATTAGAGCACTGATCTAAATTAATGTCAATCTTAAGTCAACTGGGTATATGTTAATAATTTTTGTTATCTTTTAGGAAACAAAATTGGAAATGGTGGTGTTAGTGGAAAATGACTAAAAGGGCTTCCCCCCCCCCAAATTTTGCTGCCTATTTTCCACATTTTAAAAGTATTACAGTTTTCATCCCTTTTATTGGAAAGGAAGGGAGAAAATCAAGTTTTTCCCTTTTTTTTCTAATAAGAGGGGAAAAGTCAGTTTGTGTTGTATCTTCCTTAGTAGTATGTAGCAACCGTGGCAAAAAAGGAAATTATGCATTATGGTACATAATAGTTATGAGAAATTTTGACTTTTAATCCACATAATTATAGCAATTTTTTGTTTCTGTGGGTTAACTATCCTTAGATAGTTGGACTCAAACACAAAGATGTGTTTCAGGAATGTTAGCTTCTAGTTATCAAGAAGATAATCCCTAAGCAGCCAGTCCTACTTTAAATGTCTGTTCCAGCATACTTTATAATTAATTCTACAAAAATTTCTCCTGGTTTTTATTTCTAAGATTGGCAAGAAGAGATCAGATCACTGTGTGCCTATAAGTGTACCTTTAAACATTTTGTGGTATGGAGAGTCAATGGCTTTTTGAGAAATATTTATGAAGAAGGATACATAAAAAACAAAAGAGAACGAGCATTTGACCTTCCAACCCTTGTCCCCACATGCCATTTGATTAGTGGGTGGCAGGAGAAAAAGTACTTATCTTCTTTGTTGTGGGTGTTTTTATGGGACACAAGTGACAAAGAGCCAAAGAGGATAAAAAGTGATGGAAAACTACCAACAGCTGTTTGAATCAGGGCTCTACAACCTTGACTACTACCCACAAGAATAAAGCTATTTTGAATTCATGCATTCAGACTAATCCATAAATCCGTATCTGAGACCTGAATTCTATGGCTGTACTGCACAAATTATTTGTGAGGGTATTTACCCATCTAAATAGATTTAAGCTTTCTCGTTCTTTATTCTTTCTCTCTCCTCTTGGTTCCTCATCCATCTGGGAGATTTTGCTGAAGTGACACCAAATGAAAAGGCAACAACTGAAACAAACAACAACCTCCAAACTAAACACCAGAAAGAGACGTAATTCACTTGCTCACCAATCTGTGGTTGTCACCAGCTCTCTGTTAAATGTGTGCTTTAAGTATAGTGGTAGTCTGGGGAAGTTCTTTAGAGTATATTTAAGCAAATGAGGGATTAGAGCAAGGGATTCCAAGGTATTCGCCTCTGAATTTAGTGCAATCTTTCTTTGGGGACAGGGACAAGCTCCCTTGAATTCTGCAAATCAACTTCTGTTACTCTTTATGCCCTATGAAGTGTGATTAATATTTTTCAGCAAGATACAACAAGATGAATGGACTAGTAGGGCAGTTAAATGGTTTGGTGTATGGAGAGCGGGAGGTGGGAGGTCCTGGGTTCAAATCTGACCACCTACTGTGTCACTTTGGGTAAGTCACTTAACTCCAATTGCCTAACCTTTACTGCATTTCTGCCTTGGAACCACTAGTTAATATCTAAGACAGAAGGTAAGAGATTTTAAAAGAAAATAAAAACAGGGGCTATATTCAAATCCTAACCGACAAACTAATAAAATCCACAGGATTATACCAAGGAAAAAAAAGGCACTTGTGATTTTTTTGTTTTGGTTGTAGTCATGTAAAGATTTTTCTCTTAATTCTGGTCTACAATCAATTGTACTGAAAATTAGAAGACTGTCTCTCCCATTGACTCATACTACACTGGGTATTTACTCCCTCTATTACTCATTTCCCCCATCTGTAAAAGTCAGGACCCAAATTCCCTCTCACAGAAATGCTGTCAGACTTGAGCTCTGAGCTAAGAAATGAAGCCTAGTTCATGAATACACCTATTTGTCATTGCAATCCCTCATGGAAACCTACTCATCTTTAAGTACATGTGAATGATCTAACCAGAAAACACTTCATCTTCAGCTTCCCCCTCAACTCCCAGGCATGTTCCTAGACGAGTCTTTTCCTCCTACACAAGTGATATTGTCACCGAGAAAGAAGACTTAAGATAAGCAAAATTAAGAAGTGAAATTTTCAACCAAAATGTAAAAGAATCACTGAATTTCGCATTATCCACCATTTTTTTTTTATTATTGGGGACACTATTCCTTTCCAATTAGTTTCTAAGCTGTGATATAGGTCCAAATAAGGCTCAATTAATGGATTTAAAACACTTTAAGAGTAGGCAGGGATAGATGTTTCCTTTTCTTTCCAAGTCAGTTTAGTGAAATTATTTGCAGGCCTGATTTTTCACATTTCTCTCCGTAGGGTCTTTTTGGCTCCAAAGTTCCTCTCCCTGGTAGAGGACGCAGCTAACTCTCTAAAATGTACTATGGAAAAAGAAGGAAAATGTGAAACGTAGCTCTTCAATGAGATCTTTTGTCCAGAAACAGTTCTTGAAATCTGTCTCGTTTTCCTACCTTAATAGGAAGACAGCCTCGAGTTTCTACAAAGGTTGTCTGGGTAAGGCCAACCCAAGGAGATTTCGGAATGATACCAGATAAAGTTAATACCCAAAATGTCCTCAGGCAGGGCTCTATTACAGATTTATGCAGGGTACATTCTTTCTATTTTTAAAAGTCATTTACCTGAGAGTCCTCCCACTTTTTTTCCTTCTCCCTCCTGTGTTCTCCTTTCCAGTCTGTACAAAGTGTATTTTCCTAAGGGGTAAAGGTGACAAATCGGGCTGCATCCCATGGAGTAGGAGCCAGAAAGTCTAGCCTTCAGAGTCCTGGAAGCCCACATGGAAAAACAACTACACAAGATACTGAATGCCTTGGCTGTGAGGCCAATCAACCATAGTATTCTGAAATTAATGAACATTTCTTGCTCCTCTGAGTGCTTACCACCATCATAGCTTAGATGGTGCATACCACAAAATCAGACAAAAGACAAAAAGGAAAATCCCACTGGGGCCTTCGGTTTCTTTTTCTTCATTTCTTCTTTAAAAAAAAAATATTTTCCATTCCAAATTCTTGTCCTCCCTCCTTCTTCTGGTCTAAAGAAAACTTGCTAATAGCACTTCTAGTCTTGATCTCACTGGGTTCCAGAAGCCAATAGGCATTTTGAGGTTAGTCCTAAGAACAAAGGGTCAATTGTCTTCCAGATGTAATCATGGTGAGCAAAGTTCCAGACCCTGAAAGAATATCTGGAATTTGATGATCAGCTGATTAAGCTGCATGTTTCTTCTTTTTTTTTTTCTAATCATAAATCTGAAAACAAGTTGCCAGTTCAGCAAATTGCTATCTTCATAATAATAGTAATAACTAATATTTATGTAATGCTTTATAATTTTGGAGGCAGCAGAGATTAAATGATTTGTCCAGGATCACACAGCTAATAAATATCTGAGGCTAGATTTGAACTTTGGTCTTTTTGAATCTAGGGTACACCACTGTATCCTCTGTGTTTTCCTCAGCCCTAAACTTATTATATGCCCCCAAATAAACCTTACCTCCTTGTAGATACAAAGTTTTACACAATTGTCCAGAAGCATTGAATCTTACATGGAAGAGACCTCAAAGGTCATCTGATTCAACTCCTACCTTCAGGAAGACATCACTATTATATTAAAAATTGGGAGATTAGCATTTGGGAACTTTTTCTGGATGATAATTATTTTTTAGAATGAGCTCGATCTAGTCCAGGTCCCTGGAAGTTTATCGTTGATATTAGTATGAAATGAGATACTCATAGGTTCTTCAACAGTTAACAAAATGAGATTTACATAGTCATCGAAGGACAAAGACTTTCAACAAGGACATGTTTTGAGAATATTCTGAAATGATTTAGTTGAACCAAAGGCCCCTGCCCAAGTCGATTATCATGTTCTTGTCAGACAAGCGTCAGGGAATGCCTGGAGCTCTTGGCTGTTTTGCACTCAGGAAACTAGAAAATGAAGTCAACAGCCTGAACTTTTAGTCATTGAGCCAATCAAATCTCAAGGATGATTTTATTATCTTTTAAGGAAAAACTCTCCCAACTTGGATGGGGCTAGAGATTAGGATATTGTTCCCACTACAAACAATATGCTTGATATTTTCTTGCAATCTATTTAGGGTACCCCGGGTCTGTCTCAGGAGAGTCACCTGAATTTGTACCTTTTACAGACCAAGGATAGCCTCTGTAATATAACGTATATAGAAAAAAATTAGTATCCTGTATTTGTAATTCAAGAGTTAATTGAAGTCTGGCAACTGCTTCTTTGTCAATGACTCAAAGAGCTCATACTAAGCCCAGTGGCTTGGTTATAACCCACAGGTTATAAAAGCCATGGTTTTGCATAAAGGTGCAATAGTGTAGTAATCCCCTGGAATGTTGGAGCACCACGTGACTTTCTTGACACATAACTTTTTGCCTTCAAGTTCAAAATCGTTTTGCACAGAGTTTGGGAAATAAGAGATATATTGTTTTCCTTTCCTAGGAAGGAAATTCAGTATCATTTATTGTGTGACGTTTCTGGGTATGTAAATTCTTTTCATCTTATGAATAAGAAAACCAAAAATAGCCTACACATAAAAATATTTATAGCACTTCTCTTTGTGGTGGGAAAAAATTGGAGACTGAAGGGATATCAATCAATTGGAGAGTGGCTGACCAAGTTGTTGTATAGTTGTTGTGGAATGTTGCCATGGCTGCCATGGGATACCAGGGTATCATAAAAAATGACCAACAAAATGATTTCTGAAAAAATTGGAAAGACTTGTAGGAAGTGATGTAAAATGAAGTGAGTTGAACCAGGAGAATATTGTACAAAGTAACAGAAATATTGTACGATGATCAACTATTATCAGCAATGCAAGGATGAAAGACAACCCCAAGGAAACCATGATGAAAAACAGTATCTACAGTCAAAGAAGGAACCATTACAGTATAAATGCAGATTCATACCATTTTTTGCATTATTTCCTTCATGAGGTTCTTCTTGCATGCATGTGTGATATATGTCTTTTTTCATTACACGAGAAATATGGAAATGTGCATTGCATGATAACATTGAAATAACCTATGTCAGATGGTTTACTATCTGGAGAGGAAGGGAAGGAAGGAGAGAGGGAAAGAATTTGGATTGAAAAAGGTCATAAAACAATTGTTTAAAATATTTTTTCTACATGTAATTAAAAAAAGGAATAGTAAGTTTAAAAAATTAATAAGGAAACCAAAGGCACAAAGTGATCATGATCTGTCTATAGTTAGGAAGTTGCAGAGTTCAGATTTGTCCATATTTCTTGTGGTTTTGAATATTAGCAACAAGAAAGATCAACATTGTCATTATTAAACTGAATTTACCTTCTAGTTTCTTAAAAGATTAACAATATGGAAAATGTATCTAGCTATAAAAACAAGTGATACCTTTTCCTCCCATACCCTTATCTTGTGTGTCTTTATTTTTCCTGAAGCAAAGAGTTATGAACTATAAATTTACCTTAAAGACTGGAACAACAATGGATAAAAGACCCAGTCTGGAGACAAGGTGTCCTATGTTCAAATCTGGACTCGGACACTTCCTAGCTGTGTGACCCTGGGCAAGTCATTAACCCTAGTTGTGTAGTCTTTAACTCTTCTGCCATGTAACCCATAATTAGTATTGATTCCAAGACAGAAGGTAAGGGTTTAAAAAACTCCCAAACTTAAAGACTGTGGATATTAACACTAAATAAAGAGAAAGAATCATTCAAATCATATCTTTTGAAGGAGTATTAGAGAAGCCAGAGAACTGAAGCTGAAATCCTACATCTCATGGATGTTATACATGTGTTCTTGGACAAGTCACTTAATCTCTTTAGGTCTCAGTTTCCTCATAAGTAAAAGGAGGCATTGCATGAAATTTGTCTCTGAGGTGCCTTTTAGCTCTAGATTTATAATCTTTGACTCTATGATTGTTTCATGTTTTTAGGACACTCTTTAATGTCTTTCTCACTTTGTGACTTAATCAGCTTTATAAAGGTCTACATTTTTATCACTTTGCAGGCAATTCTCAGATCTACACATATGTCTTGGGCCATCTTGTGAGTTACAATTCCACTTTGCCAACTGCCTGCTGAACATTTCAAACTGAATGATCCAAAGACATTTCATGTTCCATGCATCAACAACAGAATTCAGGCTTTCCCTTCAAACTGATTCCTCTTCCAAACTTTCTTATTTCTGTTGAGGGCTTCACCATGTTTCCCCTATCTAAGAGCTACAATCTGAGCATTACCTTTGACTCTTTACAGTCTTCCCTCCAAATAGCCAGCCAATTGTAAATCTTGCTATTTCTCCTTGCATAGCATCTCTCTGGTCACTATCCATCCTTATTCACACAGTCAGTACCTTAATTTCTTATTATTAATAAGAATAAGAATTAATAATTTCTTATTAATAAACTCTTATCCCCTCTTATTAAGATGATTACAATGGCCTCCTAAAAGGTCCCAATGACAGAAGTCTCTCTCTAATCCAAGCCATACTTACCAAAAGGCTGCTAGGGTGATTTTCCTTAAAAGTAGATCTCACCATGCCACTGCCCTAAATCAATAAACACCTACAACTCCCTTTTGTCTCTAGGATCACTATACATTTCCTGTTCTACTTTTCCAGCCTCATTATACTTCCATCCCTATTTGACACTCTATATGTTAGCCAAATTGACCTTGCTGTTCACACATTTTCCAGTTATGTGTTTTTACCTTAATAGACTCCATGTCTAATATGCTATGTCTCCTTACTACCTCCCCAATTAAAATCTCTTTTTCCAAGACTCAGCTCAAGAGCCAAGATGGCAGCTAAGTAGCAGTGAGAATCTTCCCAAACCAACCTTAAAACAGCACCTCAAAAGGATTGAAGTCTGAAAGTCAACAAGAAGATGGAGTGAGGGGGCTCTCCTACAGAAAATAGCTTGAAAGATAGACAGAGATATTTGACTTTCACTGGATTAGGGGAAACTGAGGATTAAAACTGCATATAGAGAAGTGCTGACTGGATACACCCCCCCCCCCATGCACTGTGCCAGGTCCCAAGTCTGGGCATAAGCTAACTTTGAGATCCCAAGACCCAATTAAGTCAATAGCAGAGCACTGCTCTCCCACCCTTTGAAGTCCCAAGTATTGGTAGCCCATAGTGAGGCTCTGAAGTCCCTAGCATTAGGTCTGTTGTGAAGCCTCTAGCTTTGGCAAAATAGCTCATAATGCTCTAAGTTCTGCAAGTCATCAGCAGAGAAGACAGAATCAACAGTTTGCAGAACTCCCAGGCCTCAGGCAAAAAAAAAAAAAGCTGGGAAAATTAGCAAACAGCCAAAGAAACAGCCAACCACAGAAAATTTTTAAGTTGACAAAGAAGAGCAAGGGATGGATTCAGTTGGGAACAGTGAGAGCAAAAAAAAAAAGAAAAAGAAAAAGAAAAAATGTAAAACTTCAAAGAAAAATGGGAATTGGTCTTGGGCACTGGAAGAGCTCAAAAAGAAATTCAAAATTCAACTAAGACAGGTTGAAGAAAAATGGGAAAAAGAAATGAAAGTAATGCAAAAAGAAGATACCAGCTTAAACAGCAAAATTGCTAAAAAGAGGTACAAAAATCCAATGAAGAAAAGAGTTCCATGAAAAGTAGAATTGTCCAAATACAAAACTCAAGAGAAGTATAGAAAGGTAAATAAGAAAGAGAAAAGGTTTAAGGATCTCAATAAGACTGAATTGTTTATATTACTACATTGAAAGAGAATATTTGTAACTCTTAAAAATTTTATCAATATTATAGTAGTTAGGAGAAGTATACATACATGGAGGATGTGGTAATCAGCTGTTTAGGATGATATGCAAAAAAATGAAGGGGTGAAAAAGAGGGTTGCACTGAGAGAAACAGGGAGAGGTAAAATGGGGTAGATTAGGAGAAAAATTATAATGGGGGAAGGATGAGGGAGTGTGACAGAGGCCGGCACATAAGAAAAGTCCCAGGCTAAAGAGTGTGTGGAACTGATCACTTTAATGGGGGAGGGGCCCCAGGAGGTTGGAATCTGGAGGAGGAGAAGATTCTGGTTGGTAGAGCAGTTGGTCTCTCAGTGGGGAGAAGCAGAAGAGAGAAGGTTGAAAAAGACTTTCTCCTGAGGGTTACTCACTTTTTCCTGTCTGTGACTGGAAATCATCCCCCCCAAAATTTCCAAATTGAAAAAAAAAAGACTATTGAAGAGAAACCTGAGAAAGGCATTTTGAAATCTCTGTCCGACTTTACTTCAGCTCCTGTTGACTTTACTTCAGCTCCTGTTGCCCTGAGTCTGAACTGTGGCCAAGGGGCCAAACCCAGGGTGAGTCAACCTGACTTTCTTTCAGGGGGCTCAGGCTGCCAAGGCCTGAGTTTCCCCCGGAACTCGAGGAGGGAGGGGAAAGGGTTTAGATAGAGACAGGGACACCCTTTTCTCTACTTTCCTCTCCCATACTTTCCCTGCTAGTTCTTCCTTTGTATTACCCTGACTGAGTTGACATTAAAATAGCTATCTTTTTCCCAAGCTGTGAATCAACATATTCTGTGAGTGAACAGATCAAGGGGAGATCCTTTGGTCTTGAGTAGTGGAGGGGGAACAAGAGGGACAGAAGAATCTGGGAGAGCAGCCTTAGCTAAGGAGGGAAGGCAGAAGGGGGAAAATCTTCAAACCCCCCTCTCCTCTTTCTGAGCCAACCCTAAACATCAGCTGTCTCTCCTGAACCCTGCTTTGAGAAGGGGGGGGTTCTCCACTCTTTCTCTCTATATATACTGAAATATGGAACCCCATGAATACAAATAAACAACCCCTCAAATACAGGAGGTGACAGGTAATACTTAAACCTTACTCTCATTGAAATGGGCTCAGAGAGGGAAGAACAGCCAGATTCAGTAGGGTAGAGAATCCTATTTTACCCTCTAGAGAAGTAGAAGAGAAATAAATAAGAAAGGGGGTCCTGGGGAGGGAAGTAATATAAGGAAAGGAAAAGTTGGGGGGTGATTAAAAGACTTTTTAGAGAAGTAGAGGTGAATAAGAAGGGTGGTGGTGGGAAGGAAAGTAATATAAGGGAAGGGGAATGCTGGAAGTGATTTTAAAAATCCCTTACATGGAGGTATAGAGTGAAAGGAGAAAATAATAGGGTTAAAAAGGGAAAACATGATGAAGGGGAATATACAGATGGCAATCATAACTGTGAATGGGATAAACTCACCCATACTATGGAAACAGATAGCAGAGTGGGTTAAAAACCAGACTCTTATGATATGTTGTTACAGGAAACACATTTGAGTCAGTAGTCACACACAGATGGAGCAGAATCTATTGGGCCTCAATTGAGATAAATAAGCAGGAGCAAAAATCATGAACTCAAATAAAGCTAAATCAAAAATAGATCTCATTAAAAGAGACAAGGAATATGATTGTCTTGATAAAAGGTAGCATAGACAATTAAGTAATATCAGTCCTTAATATATATGCATCAAATGGTATAGACTATAGATTTTTAAAGAAGAATCTAAAGGAGCTTAAGGAGGAAAAAGACAGTAAAACTATAACAGTGGGGGACTTCAACCCTCCCCTATCAGAACTAGATAAATCTAACCAAAAATGGAACAAGAAAGAAGTAGCGGAAGTGAAAGAAATTTTAGGGAAAAAGTAGATTTTAATAGCTGCCTGGAGAAAAATGAATGGGGACAAAAAGGAATATATCTTCTTTTCAGCAGCATATGGTACATACACAAATAGTGACCATGTAATAGGGCATTAAAATTTTACAACCAAATGTAAAAAAGCAGAAATAATAAATGCAACTTTTTCAGATCATAATGCAATAAAAATGATAATCAATACAGGTCCATATAAAGGTAAATAAAAAATTAATTCAAAACTAAATACCCTAATTCCTCAAAATGGGTGTGTCAAAGAACAAATCATGGAAACAATCACTGATATCATTAAAGAGACTGACAATGAGGAGAAAATATATAAAATTTTATGGGATACAGTCAAAGCAGCACTTAGGGGAAACTTTATATCTCTCAATGCTTATATCAACAAAAAGTAGATCAATGAATTAAGCATACAACTAAAAAAACTAGAAAAAGAACAAATTAAAAATCCTCAATTAAAGACTAAATTGGAAATCCTAAAAATCAAAAGAAAAATTAATAAAACTAAAAGTAAAAGAACTATTGAACTAATAAATAAGAAATTGGTACTATTTAAAAAAAAACACAAATAAAATAGACCATTGGTTATTTTGATTTAAAAAGGAAAGAAGAGACTCAAATTATCAGTATCAAAAGTGAAAATGGTGACTTTGTCTCCAATGAAGAGGAAATTAAAGCAATCATTAGGAGCTATTTTGCTCCATTATATTACAACAAATTTGAAAATCTAGGTGAAATCTAGATGAAATGAAATAGAAAAATATACATTGTCTAGATTAAAAGAAGAGGAAACAGAATACTTAAATAATTCCATCTAAGAAAAAGAAATTGAACAAGCCATCAATGAACTCCCTACGAAAAAAAGTTCCCTGGACCAGATGGATTCATAAGTGAATTCTATCAAACATTTAAAGAATAATTCATCCCAATACTATATAAACTATTTGGCAAAATAAACAAAGGAGTCCTACCAGATTAATTTTCTGACACAAATGTGGTGCTGATACCTAAGGCATGAAGACTAAAACCAGAAAGAAAATTATAGATCAATTTCCTTAATGAATATTGATGCAAAAATCTTAAAATACTAACAGACTACAGCAATATATCATAAGGATCATTCACTATGAAGAGGTGAGATTTATACCAGGGCTGCAAGGTTGGTTTTAATATTAGGAAAACTAAATTGTCTATATCAATAACCAAATTAACAGAAATCACATGATTATCTCAATTGCTACAGAAAAAGCCTTTGACAAAATACAATACTTATTCCTATTAAAAATACTAGAAATCATAGGAATAAAAGGCCCTTTCTTTAAAATAATAAATAATTTCTTTCTAAAACCATCATCAAGTATTATTTGCAATGGGAATAAGTTAGAAGTCTTTCCAATAAGATCAGAAGTAAAAAAAAGATGGACATTATCACCACTATTATTTAATACATTGTATTAGAAATGTTAGCTTTAGCACTAAGAGAAGAAAAAGAAATTGAAGGAGCTAAAGTAGGCAAAGAGGCAACTAAACTATCATTCTTTGTGGATGACATAATGCTATACTTAGAAAACCTAAAGAATCAACTAACAAACAAGTTGAAATAATTAAAACTAGTGGAAATAATTAATAAATTTAGTAAAGTTGCAGGATACAAATTAAACCCACGTAAATCAACAGCATTTCTATATATTTCCAACAAAGTCCAGCAGAGTTAGAAAGAGAAATTCTATTTAAAATCACTCTAGACAATATAAAATCTATTTGCCAAGATAAACACAGGAATAATATGAACACAATTACAAAACACTTTCCACACAAATAAAGTTAGATCTAAACAATTGGAAAAACATTATTTGCTCATGGGTAGACTGAGGTAATATAATAAAAATGGCAAGCCTCCCTAAATTTATTTACTTATTCAGTGCCATACCAATCAAACTAGCAAAAAAGTGTTTTATAGAACTAGAAAAAATAACTACAAAATTCATCTGAAAGAACAAAAGGTCAAGAATATCAAGGGAACTAATGAAAAAAATGTGAATGATAGTGGCCAAGTGGTACCAGATCTTAAATTGTACTATAAAGCAGTAATCATCCAAACAATCTGGTACTAGCTAAGAAATAGAAGGGTGGATCAATGGAATAGATTTGGGGTAAATTACCTCAGCAATCCAATGTTTGATAAACTCAAAGATATCATATTTTGGGATAAGAACTCACTATTTGACAAAAACTATTGGGTAAATTGGAAAACAGTCTGGCAAAAATTAGGTATAGGTCACTATCTCATACCCTAATACCAAGATAAGGTCAAAATGGATATATGATTTAGAGATAAAGGTTGATATTACAAATAAATTAGGGGAACATAGAATAATTTACCAGTCAGATCTATGGAGAAGGGAAGAATTTATGATCAAACAAGAGATAGAGAAACATCACAAGATATAAAATGAATAATTTTGATTATATTAAATTTAAAAGGTTTTGTGCAAACAAAACCAATGAAACCAAGATTTGAAGGGAAACTACAAACCGGGAAAAATTTTTATAAAATATTTCTCTGGTAAAGGTCTCATTTCTGAAACATATAAAAAACTAAGTCAAATTTATAAGACTATGTCATTCCCCAATTGACAAATGGTCAAAGGATATGAATAAGGAGTTTTCAGATGAAGAAATCAAAACTATCATTAATCACATGAAAAAATGTTCTAAATCCCACTTGATTAGAGAAATGCAAATTAAAGCAGCCTTGAGGTGCCACCTCACACCTAGCAGATTGGCCAATATGACAGTAAAGGAAAGTTAATAAATGTTGGAGGGGATGTGGCAAAATTGGAACACTAATGCACTGCTGGTGAAGTTGTGAAATGAACCAATTATTCTTGAGGGCAATTTGGAATTGTTTCAAAAGTATATAAAACAATGCACACCCTTTGATCCAGTTGTATCCCAGAGATATTAAAAAAGGTGATGTGGGTGGGAAAGGACCTATTTGTTCAAAAATATTTATAGCTGCTCTTTTTGTTCTGGCAAAGAATTGTAAATTAAAGGGATGCCCATCAATCAGGGAATGACCGAACAAATTGTGGTATATGATAATGATGGAATACTATTTATTGTTCTGTATGGAATGATGAACAGGATGATTTCAGAAAGAGCTGGAAAGACCTACATGAACTGATGCAGTGAAATAACCATTGTATACCAAGTAACAGCAATATTATGGAATGATTAATTGTGATGGATTTAGCTATTATACAACAATCCAGGACAATTCTGAGAGATTGAAGACAAAGAATTCTATCCACCCTCAGAGAAAGAACTGTTGGGGTCAAAATGCAGATGAAAGCCTATGATTTTTCAGTTTTTTATTCAGATTCATTTGGGATTTTGGTTTTATAAGATTACTAACAAAAAAGGACAATATGGAAATTTATTTTGCCTGACAATTCATGTATAACCCAGATCAAATTGCCTGCCAACCCCCAGGAGGGAGGGAGATAAGTTTGATCATATCTTAGGAAAATTTGTGTAGAAATTTGTTATTTCATATAATTAGTAAACAATAAAAAATTTAATGACTCATCTTAAACATTACCTTCTATATGCAGCCTTTTCTTGGTCTTTTCAACTGCTAGGGCCCTTTCGCTCTAGAATATTTATATACTTGTAAATGTACATGTTATTTCTTATAATAGATTATAAGCTCCTTGAGAGCATGTTTCATTTTTGCCTTTGTAACAGCAGTCCCCACTCAGCACAGTGTCTAGCATTCAATTAATAAGTGCTTGTTGATCCATTGATAGGTGAGCATTTTATAATATATGAATCTTGCTTTATTCAGCATAGCTCAAAGTTTAAATCCCAAGGCCCTTGTGAGGGTTTTGGATCCAGTAACATGCATTCATTCAACAATGCTGCATACCTTCATTGTACTTGGTGCTCTAATTAAAATAGTAGAATGAAGGATTGCAGAGAAGCCTCACTCTACCCTACACTCCTCAATTAAAAAGGAAAAAAAAGAAGATAAAACAATTATAGAGAACATGAAGAGAAACAAAAGTAATAAAAAATAATAACAGTCTAGAACTGTACAAAAAGACAACTCAGAAGCCAATTGAATCTTTTAAGAGGGGTCACACATGGGAAACTAGAACAAGCTTTGGTAAAAGGATCAGAAATCTGTGAGCTTTGGAAAAGAAATTATGCCAAGGAAGCTGACTAGAGAGGACAGCCTAAGAGAATGGTAGGCTGCATTTGCCTGGTGCCATCTTTTTCTCTGATCCACTTTTTGTTATATAATAAATAATTATAAATTAAGATAAGATCTCCAGAGAATTTTAATCCTAACAGGTAGGGGGGCAAATCGTAACTCTGGGACAAAGTTGCAATCCAAAAACTGAGTCTCTAAATATGATGAAATAGAAGACACCACCAAACATGATAAAAAATAGCACTGGTTAAAAGAAGCCCAAGATGTAAATCCCAAAGAAGAGAATAACTCCACCACAATTACAAACAAAACCTCAGAGAAAAAATGGCCTGACCAAAAGGATTTAAAAAAGTGCTAGAAAAAATTAAGCAAGAAATCAACAATGAATTAGAACTCTGAAAGTATATTAGAAATGTTAATTCTATAAAGAATATAGAGACTAAAGAGGGGACTAAGTAAATTAGAATGTCATGAATTAAAGAATGAAAGTCTATAACAGGAAAAAAAGGAAGACAGTGAAGAGAATGGGGGAAGAAATGCTTTTTAGGAAAAAAGTACAGAAAATTAAAATTTCAGAATTAATAAACAAAATAAACAGATGAGAGGAAAAAAGATTTCACTTGAGCATTTGACTGAGAGGAAAAAGAGGAAGGAAGTAATTATATAACTAGATAAAAGCAAGCAAGACAAAGGAATTAGTAAGCAAGATCCAAAACTAAGGTAAGAGGGCTTTAAGGGGAAGGAGAAGGAAGCCATTGTGGATAAAGTTGCCTTAAAATATACTAAAATAACTAGAGACTAGCACCATGTTTACAGAGGAAGATGGAAACATCCTACTTTGGGAAAGAAAGACAATTAGAGATAGAGGAAAATATAAACCTAACTCTCATAACTTTAAGTTTGAATGGATTCAACAATACAATAAGATGAAAAATAGTTATAGATTAGATTTTTTAAAACTCACAGACTTTTGCTTACAAGAAACATATTTAGAAGACAAAGATATGTACATAATAAAAATGAGATCTTGGAAAAAATTTATACTATTCGTCAGGGGGATTCAGAAAAGTAAGAATTACAATCAAGTTTTCATACAATGTCAAAACAAAAATTATCAAAATGTAAAAATGGATAAACAAGGAAACTACAGTATGCTGAAAGGAGTTCTAGAGAACAAGCTAATATCATTACTAATCTTATCTAATTTATATGCTCAAAGTGACTTAGCATCTAAGTCATTAAGGAAAAATTAACTGAATTATAAGGAGATATAGACAGTGATACAAAAGTGGCAGAAGATGTCAATGCTCCTCTTTCAATCTGAGATGTCTAACAGAAAAGTAAACAAAACAGAAATATAGAATGAAATTGCTAGAAAAACTAGAACTAGAAGACTTATGGTATCTCCTAAATAATAGTATAAAAGAATATACATATTTTAGCACTTTCTGGAATATTTTTTAAAACTTGTATATTAAGACAGATATTACAAACAAATGCAAAAAAGAAGAAATAATAGATACATATCTTATAAATTAGAATACAATAAAAATGGTAATCATTTAAGGGACCATTAAAAAAAGACACAGGTCAAAATTAACAATCTAGTCCTAAATAATGAATGAGCTAAAGAAAAAAGAATAGAAATAATTAATAATTTAATGAAAGAAAATTATAATGATGAAACAACACATAAAAATTTCAAGGATGCAGCTAAAACTATCTTCAGAGAAAACTTACATGAACAAAATAAAGGATTAATACTCTAGATGGTCATTAACAAATTTAAAGTCAACAAATAAACCTAAAATCTAAAATAAATGTGAGGGAAGATATTAAAAATTAAAGGTGAATTAGGTAAATTGAAAATGAAAATATAGGACTCAGAAGAATCCTGGAAAGGTAAATATATTTCATCAATAGGGAGAAACTAAATGTTGATCAAATGATAACCTTCAAATAGGAGCAGAAAAGAAGTATAGTTTTAGAACCCAATATTTTTAAGAGTTACAGAGGAAGTGTAGTAAGACAAAAACAGTCTGGCTTGGGTTTGGTTCTGTTTTGTTGGTTTTAAGTATGGAAAGAAAATGGAGGGAAAAGGAATATGTCAGATGAAAGTAAGGGAGAAATGGGAAGAAGTTGCTTGTTTTATATAACTAGAGTGCAAAAGAAAAGTATGCAAACATGGAGGATGAGGAAAGAGCATCAGACATCTTGTGAACCTCACACTTATCTGAATTGTACAAAGAAGGATTGAATATACACAAAGAGTTTGGTGTACAATCAGACAGATGGATTTGAGGAGAAGGGAGAAGTGGGTTTGAGAAACAAACATTGGTTTCAGAGGGTTGAAAATAACAAGTGACTGAAAGAAAATGTACAAATCAGAAATCAGGGACTAGGCTTGGCAGGGAAAGGGGAAGCAGAGGAGTAGGAACAGATCACTTCAATTTTAAAATACTAGCATTAATCAGATTATTTTTCTTTCTCCACCTCTTTCTTTTCAGATGGGAGTGCTAAGTAAAAGAAAAAAAAAACCCACCAGGATATGAAAATGGGAAATAAATAATTATCACTCAAAATCACGAATATGAATGGGATGAATTCACCCATAAAATGGGGGAGGGTACAAAATAGATGAAAATGCAGAATCAACAATATGTTGTTTATAAGAAATATAATTGAGACATAAGCATTCATACAAGTTAAAATGAGTACACAAATTCATTAAGCTTCTTGTAGTTCAGAATTCAGAATTGAACAACTTTCACAAAAGTGTCTGAGTAAATTCCCTTGAATTCTAGAGATTAGGTATAACTTTTAATGATGGGAAGTCACTGATATCACAAATTCCTATCCTGATGCTTCATCATGCCATAGAGATGACTCTTGACTCTCAAAAGCCATGCCAATGGAATACAAGTTGTAGCAGGTTCTGCCATGCTGGAAAGGCTTCTAGGATAGTTCAGAAAACATTTTTTTTTCTTTCTGAGGACCAGCCTAGCTAAGTATAGAGGTACATCACCAAAAGGCTGTTCACTTAGTAATGAAGTTTTTGGTCACGACAACCCAGAAAACAAAGAAAACTACAAAATGACTCTGAATCCTATGTGACCCTCCCTTGATTTTGTAGTGACAATGGCAAAGTAGCTGGAAAGGGGGCTGAGAGGGTTGAAAATCACTTCATTTTTAGAGTGGAATATAAACAATAGTTTAACTATTAGTACTCTAAATGTAAGATCCTTATCTAGTATCCAACAAGTAAATATAACACTGAAGGAGCTTTATTCAATTTTTAATTACATGTTCAGTTCATTAATCTTTTTTTTTCTATTTTGTTAATATATGTTTTCAGAGATACTATTTTTCCCATCTGAGAACCACTTTATATGCATTCTAGAATTCTGGTGTATTATCTCATTGTGATTCATCTTTGCATGATGATTTTTATGATTTTTGCTTTGACTAATAATTAATAATGACATTCATTATTCAAAAAGCCATTATTAATTCTTTTCTTGGTTCTATATCTTTTGTTTCTGTTCTCTATATTAATGATATTTTTTAAAATTGCATTTGGTTTATAAAGACCATGTTTCTCTATTTAAAAATATGTTTTGAGGACTGGTCAATGGACACTCAATCCTTATGCAAAGCGTAACATGCTCAGCCTGATGAAATCTCCCATGTTATGCTTTGGAGCATGTGCAGTTCTTTTAAGAGTTTTGGGTCCACTTATCTCATTCTGAAGATAGGACCTTTTAGTTGGCTGCTGAGGCAGAACTGAGTGTACATTCAAAAGGGAAATAACCTTCCTAAGTTAGCCCTCTATTCTGCCTGACCAAAACCAAGGAAGAAGGTAATATCTACTATAAGCCAGTGAGAGAGGAGAGCACCAGCAACCTATTCTTCCTACCTGGGTCAACATGAAGCTGTGAATACATGGCTTTACTGTTGCTTCCCTGTTTTATCTATTCTTTCTACTTAGGGGAAGGAATGTAGGAGACAGAACGGTGTAGGCTGTGACCTTCTGAGCTCCCAAATTTCAGGAAAATGCTAGGTGCTCAGGAATTGAAATCCATGACTGAATTAGCCGGCAGTTGAACCCCCAAAGGGGCAACCTGCTTCACTTAGTGTAGCTGAAGACTTAAGGCAGACAAAAGGGAATGACTTATCCATTGGCCATGGCACACTTGCAAGTGAACTTGGTGGAGTGAATGTCCTACAGTAGCCTCTTTCAGGTTGAGCCATTCGCTCTACAGACCAATGTGCTATAGGAGAGAGTTTTTGGTATTTTAATTCTTACTGTATCTTCTCAGTTAGCTATTCCATTATATAAATGTTTATTTGTATTGGTTGAATGATATTGGAACACTAGTTGACGGGCCAATCAATGATATAGGGGAGATATTAACTAGCATGGGCAAATGGTCTTGGGAAGTATATACTGAATAGAAATAGACAAATGGCATTAGAGAAGAATCTCACTGCCCCTCAGGGTACCCCTAGAATTATGATGTTGAGATATAGCCATCCCTCTGGTGGATAAAAATTCCTAGAGCTTATGTGGGCTCTTCATTTATTTATAGTATCTCCTTCTTTAGTACATGATTTATTTTTTGTAAAGATACCATGTGGTGAGAAGCAGGTAGGTGGCTCAGTGGAAAGATCACCACACCTGGAGATGGGATGTACAGGGTTCAAATCTGACATTTCCTAGCTGTGCGACCCTGGGCAAGTCACTTAACACAAAGCATCCCTTACTGCTCTTTTGCCTTGGAACCAATATCAGTTCTAAGACAGAAGGTAAAGGCTTAAAAGGTTCTGGAGAGAAATATCTACATCTTCTGGTTAAGATAGTGACATAAAAGATTACAAAGAAATTCATCTCCATTACATATTCATATATCTAAAATGGACACTAAACTAATGATAGAGAACTCTGATGAAAAGTAATAATATCTTTTGTTAGTATGTTATTACACAATAAGACTACTAAAGTTTGCTGGAATTAGAAGAAAGATCCTGTCAGGGAAGCCAACATTTAATCAGATACACAATCTGGAAAACTTTCCAGGGTGTTGCCACTAATCTCACAGGGATACCCCAGGAAGTCTGGTGGTCCACAGTATTTTAATAGAATCAACCAGTCATATCTTAGAAGAAACTTCAAAATAAACACTTATTTTAAATGTCAAAGCTAGGATCCAGAACTTTTAAGTCAAAGAAAACAGAATACAAAAAGCTAGAAAGAATGAGTTCAAATACCAAGGAAACATAGTACAATCACATAAGCCTTAGCAACAACTACAATAAAGGAGAGAAAACCTCAGAACTCAATATTCAAAAGGTAAAAACCAAAACTTATGTCCAAGAATAACCTATGCTGCAAAAATAAGAATACTTTTTTTGGGAGAAATAGTTTAATGAAATTTACAAGTATTTCTTGTGACAAGACTAGAGATGAGTACCAACTTTGAAATGCAAATAGAAGAATCATGAAACCTGGAAAAGTAAATATAATTGAGCAACTGAAAGGAGGTAAGCAATGATGAAGTACAGGAAGGCCATAATTAGTGTGAATAATGAATCCAATAGAATGGTTGTATTATTTTGAATTTATGCCAGTTGAAATAATAACTATCTTAAATATGATAATTGGTTTCAACTCAATGAAAACAAATCATGAAAAAATATAAAAATTAGTTCTATATTTCTTAATGTATCAAAACAGCAAAGGATAAGACAAATATCTCTCACTTAATAGCTATTAGAGAACAAAATTTTAAGTTAAACTACTGAATGCCATATCTAAAAATAAACCTAATATTTCCAAAATCTCATCACTGTCCTTTAAAATATTTTAGCAGCATAGACTGCCTTCTCTCAAATTGCCATATGTAGGCTGTTAAGTGCAGAGAACTTTACCTATACCTTGGAGAATTTGCATGCTCACCTTTTTGCCCACAGTAAAGTGGGATCACCTGCAGCATTATCCAATATCAGTAATGCTTTAAATACAACAATGTTGTCTTTGCAATATTTTTCAACAGCTCAGCTAAACTAACTTGAAAACTACCTTCAAAAATAGCATTAGTCCTTTTTGCTTTTTTTTTTTACTATCAAAGATTGATTTAACTTCTCAGAGCATGAGGATTTTGAGACAAAAATTGGTTTTAATTTAAAATTTCATTTTGAATTACCTTCTAACAAAAATGTTAGGCAGTTCTTGGACTCTTAAAAATCCACACTGAATTTTTCTTTTTTAGAAATAAGTTCTGGAAGGCATTCCTTTTCAGTTTGTTTCATCCACATTAAATTTTGAGAGTGGATCCACATTCATTTAAAAAATTCTTATTTTCTGTCTTAAAACTGAGACTAAGTACTGGTTCCAAAGCAGAGGAGCAGTAAGGGCTAGGCAATTGGAATTAAATGACTTGTACAGGGTCACACAGCTAGGAAGTATCTGAGACCCCATTTGAACCCAGAACCTCCCAGCTCCAGGCTTGTTTCTCTATCCACTTAGCCACCTAGCTGCCCCAGTATCTCTATGTTCTTTGATTATTTCCTTCCAAAGATCAGGATATTTAGCTCTCACATCCTCACCTACATTGGCCACCTCTGCAGTAACTTTAAAATGTAATTAAACTAAATTTTTAAAGAAATTGAATCAACTAATTTTATTTCTAGCAGTCAAAATTTCCTCCCTAGTTATTTCATTTCCATTTTCTTTTATTGCTTTAAATAAACTTGAGGCTTTTGTCTGCATGACTGTTCTCCTAAGAGGAATACATTTTAAATTGCAGTCTTCAACCCATCCAGCTGAAGAATGATCCATTTCTTTGTAACACTGTTGTAGCTGTTTTAAAGCCACAAAAAAGCTGATGCTAGTTAGTCAGACAACAAGCATAGATTCAGAGTTTCCTATGTGCCAGCCACTGGACTGAGCTCTAGGAATACGTACATACGTACATATATACATATGTGTGTATATAAATTTTATATATAAAAGAAAGACAGTTCCTCAAGGAAATTGCATTCTCATGGGAAAGCCAAGACAAGGGGGAGGAGGGCAGAGAGGGGGAGGGGAGAGAGACAGACAGAGACAGAGACAGAGACAGAGAAGTTGCTAGATGGGGAGACAGTGAGGGAAGATAATGGAAGTGTGTAGCCTAGTGGGAAAAGAAGAGATTGCTGCCTGGGCACTCACCTTAGATAGAAGTCCTGGGAGGGCCCATCTAATCAGAGAGAGGGGCCACAGAGGTAGAAGATTCTTCTGAAATGTGAATTCCAGGAATGAAGCAGTCTGTCAGGATGAAGATATTTCTGGAGAAACAGAGCCTGATGGGAAATGACATGGCTGCCCTGGACGTTCTGATTAAATTATCCCTTTAACCTTATTTCCCTTACTTGTTAGGACATATCCAATGCCATAAATTTAGGCAATTCAACATATATAGAGTTACTATAACTTCTTTCATGCGATTCCAATTTTTTATACCAATGTAACAAATCTTTTCTTTTTTATGTGCACTGTTTCAATCGGAAGTATTCTTCCTCTAATCCAAGTAGCACCTCAGGGTTTAAAGGAAAAGTTAGCTCAAGTACGGGGAAGAATTGACAACGAAACCAAAATAGTTGCATATACCAGTGTTCCTCTCTTACATATAGATAAATCTAATAAAAAGATTAATAAGAAAAAAGTTAAAGAATAGAAATGTTGAAGTTAGATATGACAGATCTCAGTTCAATTTCTGCAGTCATACATATTTTTCAGCTATGTATGACTTATTTATAAAAACTAGACATTTTCTTTTTTTTTTAAACCCTTACCTTCCTTCTTGGAGTCAATACTGTGTATTGGCTTAAAGGCAGAAGAGTGGTAAGGGCTAGGCAGTGGGGGTCAAGTGACTTGTCCAGGGTCACACAGCTGGGAAGTGTCTGAGGTCACATCTGAACCCAGGACCTCCCGTCTCTAGGCCTGGCTCTCCATCCACTGAGCCACCCAGCTGCCCCCTAGACATTTTCTAAGGAATAAAAATCTCAACCAAGAAGGTGCTCATTAGCTGAAGAATGGCTAAATGAATTATGCTACATAAATGGAATGGAAAGGTGCTCTAGGAATAAATGAAGGGGATTTTTCAGGAAAAAAAACATAAAAAGATTTGTATGAACTGAAGCTGGGTGAAATGAGAAGAAACAAGAAAATAATTTATATGATGACAAACAACACTGTACAGACTATTTTGAAAGACTTAAGAACTCCAATCAATGCAATGACCAACTCATGAGGAAACATGCTAACCATTGCCTGATAGAGAGTTTATGGCCTCAAAGTGCAGATTAAAGCCATTTTTGTTCATTGTGCACCTTATACTTCTTGTACAGGGCATTTCGATAGCTACTTATTTCCTGGGTTCTCATTGGCCAGTCTCCGAACTGCACTACCTGGCCAATTTCCATACAAGCAGTCCATTCCATGCATTCTATGATGTTGAAATACTGACCTGCTGGTTGTTCCTTACACATTACCCTCAGTCTCCCATTTCCTTGTCTTTGCACTGGAATTCTGTACTTCTCAAGATGACTAGCTTCCTTCAAGTGCCCCTGAGGGTACACTTTCCTTTCTTACTGCCTTGGTCTCTTGAATTGAGAACAGGGTAGTGGACTGCTGAATTCCAGAAGTCTAATGGTCTCTCTGATGGCCAGTTCTTTTCCTTTCCCTTGATTATTTCATTTTTCTATCTTTGCTTTGGAAGGTGAGTGTAACCTCTAGTCCCACTAGTTGTGGTAGCTCCAGGCCCTTAAAAAAGACTATTAGTTTTGGGATTTTGTCCAAGAGCTGGGCTAAATGTCCTTCTAAAGACTCCTCGCAACCCTCTCTAACAGAGGACCCACCTACCCCCATAATGGAGAACAAAGAATCAATTAGAGGTCTCCAATCACAATGCCTTTTAGCAAGAGACCAGAGATAAGTCTATTCTTCATGGATTCACTCAAATTAATTTTTAAAAATTGAGTAATAATGATAGAAAGCTGGCCATTCAGAAAAGAGTTCCAGAAAAAGAACAAGATAATTGAGAGCAGTCAAATGATCTCTCTAATCTTATCTGCATGATAAATTAGTTTGGATTTAGACATCTCTCTTTTATATAGAGTAAAAGATACAAGCACCATTTTGTTTTTTATTTTTATTTTATTTAGTCAATTTAGAACATTATTCCTTGGTTACAAGAATCATATTCTATCCCTCCCTCCCCTACCCTACCCTTCCCAAAGCCCACGTGCAGTTCCACTTACAAGCACCATTTTGAGATTTTGTAACTCCCTTTAAAAAAGATAGCCTATCTGATAAAAAATAAATAAAAATAAACTTAAAAAAACTTAAGTACATAATCATTCCCAAAGTTAAAAGTTAAAATTATTCCAACTAACCAAGTATTAACTATTTCTGAGAATTAAATCCTTTCTTCAGAGGGTTTATATTCTGTAATTATCAAAACTGTATAGATTTTTTCCCCTTTGTGTTGTAGTCATTAGAATCTAAATGGAGCAGGTCTTCAGGGCTTAGACTCATGCTCATCTCTTCGACTGAACTTTTGCTTGGTTGATACGAGTGATTAGTCACATAGCTGAGTGTCCTCCTGATTTTAATGTCTTAGGAATTAAGACATTATGAGAACTGGGAAGCTGTGGCAGCAAAGCCAATGCATCATTTGACAAAATAGTTAAGCATCAGAGATGCATTAAAGAAACAGATTCTGCTTCAGGTCTGAAACGAAGTAGGGGCTTTCTTGAGGGCTGTGGAGGCCTTGTGATCTTTAATGTTGTACCCATATTCCAAGTTAGTTTCATATACAATATCAATGGGAAGCCTGGAAAACTGATTTGCCAATATTTCCTCATCCACTAGAAATTACTATGGTTCCCAGTCTGGCAAAGAAGACTAATTCCATTCTCTATTTGCATGTGTTTGATGTTGCCATGATCCCTTCCAAGAGTAATAACTGGTCCCAAATTTCTCTCTTCTTCCTCCAGACCACGTCTAATGAATAAGCATTCCATTAAATGTTTGTAGTAGGCTTCTGGGTAAACTTCCAAAGTAGCTCCTAGAAGATACACTTAATCAATTCAGAACAATATGATCAAAATACAGGAACTAAGTCAATGTCATAGAAAGAGGGTCAAGTCAGGAGATCAGGCATTACCCTCATTGTCTCTTCCAAAGGGTACAAAAAGCCAGCACCAACACTGGTCACGGATTAGAAGCACAAGATTCATGGGCACACCTTTCTTCTCTGGTTAAAAGATAAGTACAGATGTGTTTTAACCATGCAGATGGGCAGGTTTCCAAATCCCTGCTTTGTGTAGACTTTACCTTTATGTTGAGCTTCTGGGAGTAGTTCAACATTATTTGCTCCACAGGTTTTCTGTGCAATTATCCTGATCTTGTCTATCACAGGGATCTCCTCATCACAGAGGAGCTAGAAGTGACTTGGTGCCTGTGATGATCTCTGGACTACAGAAGCAAAGGCACTAGCTCCTTTCGCTTCTTCTGCCCAGCAAATGTACTTCATAGCATCAAAGGCTCCAGCTTCCTTATCCAGATGGGCAACCAGCTCCATTGATTCAGTATCAGTCTTGAATGAACTGACCGTCACTACTGCTGGAATAACCCAAATTTTGGCATTTGGGATTTGCTTATCCAAGTTGCAAAAACCTTGTCCTACAAGCTCCAATTTCTCTTCGATGTAATCCTTTGGTAGAAATATTCCAGCAGTGACTTGCATTTTAAGAGCTCTAAAAGTGGCAACAAATACCACCACATGAGGACAGAGACCAGAATTTTGGCATTTGATGTTAAAAAACTTTTCCATTCCAATGTCAGCTCTGAATCTTGCTTCAGTTACTATAAACCCTTCAGGGCCAACAAGCTTCAGTACAAACCCTGCAGGTGATGATTAGGGAGTTTCTGTGTGCCGTATTGGCAAATAGTCCAGCATGAACAAAACATTGCAGACTCACAAATATTCAAGACTGATTGGCTCTCCTTTCTTATTACTTGCCACCACCATCTTGCTCAGTCTCTTTCATATCTTCTTTACTACTGGTAAACACCAGAACTACCATGATTTCACTAGCCATAGAGATGTCAAATTGAATTGTCCTTTCATGTCCTTTCTCAAGGGAGGAAGGGAGTTGGTTGTTTATATACCTGGCCTCAGTCATCCGTGGTAGGTCTTGAAACCTATTCCTCTGGGATAAGGAGCCCTACTGTATTTTCTAAATAGCTTTAGTCTCACCAAATTCATATCCAAATATGATATCATTGAGAATTAGTCTCCATCTTGGCTACCCCTGTACCAGATCCAGAAGGTCACTTCTCACTCCTCTGGACATCAATACTGGGCTACTTGAAAAATCTGGAATGGAGTCCTGTCTCCTGAATTTCAGACCTAAGTGACTCCCAGATGGCTTATCATCTGACCTTTTGAAGCACAGGTCACAGTCTCCAGTCTCTTCACAAAAAAAAAAAAGAACATAATGCTAAGGCAGGCAAACAATAAAAGCAAATAGTTAGGGGTCATATGATAGGTTCAGAGGGATAAGGCTGAAGGCCATAGTTGTTGTTTTTATTTTTTGGCTTTTTGTGTTTTTGTTTTAATTTTATTTTCCCTAATTACATGTAAAAATATTTAACATTCCTTAAAAAAATTCTTTAAGACCTGAGTTTTCTCCCTTCCCCTCCCACCCTATCTGAGACAATATGCAATCTGATATAGATTTTACATGTGTAGTCATGTAAAACATTTTTCCATATTCGTCCTTTGGTTTGGATTCAGACTGCTGATTGATTCTAATAGTTCCTTCTGTGGGAAGGAAAACTGAATCAAGCTTTGGGCCTTTCTGCCACTGAGGTGGAACAGATAGCAGTTGGAATGTTGGAGTGAAGATATTGGCAGCAATGACAGTTGGTGGGGGAAGGGGTGACTGGGAAAGTGACAGTTTCCCTCCAGGTCTCTCTTTCCTGGCCCTCCTACTGGAAGGAGAGCTCTCTTCCTGTCTCTGGATTCTGTTCCTGGATTTTTCCCAACTGTGTGCTCTACCTGCATTCCTGTGATTGTGTCATCAAAGAAAAGGATTTAAGAGGAGTGGTTTGAACTTAAGGTCTATCTTTAGGGCTCTAGCCTGAAGAAACAGGCAACCAACTCTTAAGGTCAGAACCTATTCTTCCTCTTGCTGTCTACTGCTAAAGACTTTGAACTTAAGAAAGCTAGCATAGATTAGCATAAACAGAAATGACAGAAATAATAGAAACCCTCCACCAGCCTATGAGGCCTGGTCTCAGCTCAAAAGCTGAGAAAGACTCAAACTGCATCTGGGGAAAAGTATAGGGAACCCCTCTTCCCTCTACCCTGATACCTTCCTAATCCAAACTTGTTATTAAATTAATCTTTATTTAAATAACCCACAGTCAGATAAGAGGACTATCATCTCAGGGGGACATAGAGGGAGCAGAACCTAAGGACAGTCATTCAACCATAAAGGGTCCTTATCAGACCCCTGACAGGTGACCTTGGTGGGAGGGGAGGCTTGTCCCTCAGAAGGGTCCGTGCTTACCTGCCCTGGGGTATCTTCAACATCAATCAATAGAGAAGACATCCCCTCAGGCTTTCATAGTTGGCCCATTTCTTGGGAACCCCATTTTTCAAAGACATCTTCTCAGCAGGGGGTATCTCTCTCCTTTTACCTCACCAGCATCCATATTCCCTTTATCCCTTCAACTCTTCCATTCCCTGTTACAAAATCTTCCTTATTCCCTGTACCTCTTCAATCCTCAAACAATTCTTTTAACTATTACACTTCTTTTTCTGTAGTGTATTTTTTTTATTATGAGTTGGTTATCTTAAAACCTTGTTTTCTTGATATAGTTTAGTCCTTCATAGTACACTGCTCTGGTTCTGCTCATTTCACTTTGCATCAGTCATACAAGTCCAGGTTTTTCTGAATTCATCCTGTTCATCATTTCTTATGGTGCAATAGTACTCCATTACTACCATAAACCACAGTTTGTTTAGCCATTTCTCAATTGACAGACACATCATTTTCAGATTCTTTGTCACTACAAAAAGAGCTGCTAAAAATATTTTTGTACAAGTAAGTTCTTTCACCCTATCTCTGATCTCTTTAGGATACAGATCTAGTAATAGTATTACTGGGCTAAAGGATATGCAGAGTTTTGTGGCCCTTTAGGGCCATAGTTCCTTCTTTTCTTAAAAGCATAGGCTAGATACACACCTCTTCCTTACTTCTTAAGACAGAAATGCATTTTCCCTGAAAGAAAACAAAATTGTCCCTGGAATCTGATTGGTCCTAGCTTCCTGATTCCCCAAAGGGTTCAGAGTCTCCCAGACTGAGTGGGTACCTAAGACCAATAAAAAAGTAATTAGAATCATCTTTCAAGAAATTGTCAAGGAAAATTGTCCAGATATTCTATAATTAGAGGATAATATAAAATTGAAAGAATCCACTGATCACCTCCTGAAACAGATCCCAAAAGAAAAACTTCAAGCTCAAGTAAATATATTCCAGAAATGGATAGTTCCTGTCCCTCAGTCCCCCAATCCCAAGCCTTTTCAAAAGCTGTCAAGGTACTTTCCTTAAATGTCTTTCATAAAATATTTGGAATATTATAGTTACTTGAGACCTGCTATCCAAGACAGCAGTGTGGCCCACATTCTCAATCTTCACCATTACCTCTACACAGGATTCCTTGATTCCAAATTCAATATGCCCATAAGGAATTCAAAATGAAGTAATTTTTTTTACTGTCAGTCAGTCAGTCAGTCAACAAGCATGCACTTATTATATGCCAAGCACTGTTCTAAGGTTACTATAATTGGGACCCAAGGAAAGCTCCTTTCCTGGTTTTTTCCTTATTTCTACACGGTTGGTATTTAGAAGTCAGTCTCTCCTATACCAGGTCAGTATTCTTATCTCTCGTGCTGACACCAATCATGTCCTTTCAGGTTATAGATGAAGCAAGCCATAGTTGTTTTCTAATCAGATTTCTGATGACGATGTTTATTATGCCTGGGGACATCATGACTTCTATTTCCTTGGTCCTTTATTTCTTATTTACTTTTCCATTTCTCACCAGATCTTCAATGAAATTTTGCCTTTCACTATGATATGCAGTATGATTTTCCTGCTTTCTTCCTTTGGCTCATACATGAAAAAATGTTCCTTGGCCATTTGAGATTTCACCTTACCAAGAGGCAAAGGGACTATGACTCAATATTTGCCTTCCCTCAGCAATAACCAATTTGCAAGCACAGTTCATGGCTGCGTATCAAACTTTTATGTGTTTTTGGTAAACTGAACTAAGCTTTCTCAATTGTGGCTATTCCTCATGTATCGGTCTCTGGAAGCAGGAAGCCCTGTGGATTCTAAAGTCCTCTTTTAGTCTGAAGAAGAGAATAAAGAGAAAAGACTTATCTAAATGCTGAAATCTCACATAGACACCCGATGCCCTGATCCTAAAGAGTACGTGTGTTTTTACCAGTCTCTTCTTAGTTGGAAATGATCTTCTGCTTTGTTCCCTGTGGGGTTCCGTTTGGTGGCTCCCACAGTTAGCTGTTTGTCATCTTGTTACTGGGGCTGAGAAGGTCCAGAGAACTTCAGATAGAGAGCATAGTTCAATTGAACAGTCAAATCTCTACCCAATTTAAAATGGGACAGTTCCATACATCTTATGTGCTTTGCCACATTTACTCAATGGAATTCCTTTACACATGTTTCACCCTCAGAAATAAGTTCTAATAAACATGAAGTAGGCAGAACAGTCACAGGCTGGGAGGGCACAGAAAAGGGGTGTCTAGACACATCTGAAGACTTAGGGATGGTATAATTTCCATCATCTTCTTGTTAAATAGTATTTGTAGTTTGTATCATAACACTCAAGAATCAACACTTTCTGGGTCTCCAGGTCTGAGGTCAGTTGGTTACCACTAAACCTGGTTTAGCCCATCTGCTAAGACAGTTTTACTGGGGTCTGACTTCTGCGCATGCTACAGCT
The DNA here is from genome assembly GCF_027887165.1 of Monodelphis domestica. Taxonomy (NCBI): domain Eukaryota; kingdom Metazoa; phylum Chordata; class Mammalia; order Didelphimorphia; family Didelphidae; genus Monodelphis; species Monodelphis domestica. The sequence continues at coordinate 12,510,038 of NC_077230.1, read as the reverse complement.
TCTTGGGGTTACAGATGGGAGTTGGGTGGGAGGTGGATCCGAAAGATGGATGAGGAGCCCTAGAGAGGGTTACTCATCAGCAAGCGCTTACACCAGAGTTGTGGGAATATCTCATAGACTCCTTAGCCACTAAGAAGAGGGAGCAAGACACTCCATCTTCTGACTTGGAGCCTTCTCACCGCCTGCCCCTCATTCCTGGAATACTCTCCCTCCTCATCTCTGACTTCCGGCTTTTTTTCAAGGCCCAGCTAAAATTCCCCTGTTTGACAGGAAGCCCTTCTCAGTTTCCCATAATGTCCCCGCCTTCCCTCTGCTGATAATTTCCAGTTTATCTTGAATACAGTTTGTACACAGTTGTTTCCACATTCTCTCTCTCATTAGTTTGTGTGCTCTGTAAAGCAAAGGACAGTCTTTTCTTTTATTGGGCATCCCCAGACCTTAGTACAATGCCTGAAATAATGGAGGTACTAAATAACTGCTTATTGACCGACTGACATCCTTTTTTCTTTTTAGATACTTACCCTCTGTCTTCGTTTTGGTTCTAAGACTGAAGAGTGGCAAGGAGATCAAAGTGAAGTTCCTTGCCCAGAGTCACACAGCTCACTAACTTTTTCAAACCTAATTCCTTTCTCCTCTTAGTCACACCTCTAGATATTGGGCGATATGGAAAAAAAAATCCCAAATAGAAGTTACAGTAGCTGCCCTTTAGGAACTCATCCTCTTAATGAAGAAACAAATACTTACATTAGAGAATAAAAACAAATGTATGACCATATAATATAAATCCATACATAAGAGCTGAGCAAAAAAATAATCAGCCGGGATTAAATCAGACAAGGGTTCTTGTAGGAGGTGTGGCTTAGGTGGGTCTTCATTCCTCTTCAGTCACACTTGACTCTCAGACTTTTTCTACAAAAACCTAGAAATCTCTCCGTTCTAGGAACTTACTCTACTTCTAGACTCTACACAGTGGTCGTAGCCCACCCAGAGGCTTCCCTCTCTGATTGACTGGTTCTTTCTAGAATTTCCATTTTAAGGAGGAAGCCCGGAACAGCCACATCTTTAGTCCTCTTCAGGCTGCTCACTACAATCCCTTTTCCCTGGGATCTTTCACCCCCACCCTTAATTCTGCTCCTTTTTTATGTATCGTCCCTCAAAAATGAAGCTAAATTGAGAACAGGAACTATTGTCTTTTCTGTTTGTCTTTGTACTGCCAGTACTTAGCACAGTGCATGACAAATTGTAAGCATTTGACAAATGTTTGTTGACTCAACTTGAGGATTTAAAAAAGCGATAGATATGTAGGTGTGCAATAAAGATGGGAGGTCTTCTCTGACAGAAAAAAGTTCCATGTGTTCCACTGTCCAGCTACAAACCCATTTTCAATACACACCAGTATTCAAGAAGCATGTGGAAAAAAAAAAAGGAAAGTGTGTTCGGAGGCCACTTGAATGATATTGTTCTTTTGGTTCAGTTACTCTCCAAGATCACATTCCTACTCTGGGGGTGTCCCAGCCACTCCAGTTTCAAGTGGAGCACAGACCATAGGCAGGTAGTAAGCGGAATGTGAAGCAATCTAGTCAAGATAGCTTTCCCCGTTACACTTCCACAGAAATAAACTGAGATCCCCTTAAATCAGCCACACATAATTTATTCTGTCATCCTAGATCATTCCAGAACAAACAGGGCTGCCTTGGATACACAAGCAGCCTCGATCGTCCTACCAGGAGGCGGGAGGACATTCCAGGCACATGAGCAAAAGGAGATGGAGGTGGAATGGGAACATGGAAAATTTGTGTATGGGTGGCAAGAAGGTGGACCTGGCTAGAGCTAAGAAATCAGGAGGAGGAGGAGAAAAGTCCTGTGGAAGACTTTGAGAGAAAGGTGTAAAGGAAAGTACATGTAACTGAGGCACTCAGTGAAAGAAGGTTCTTCCCTGATGGGCTGAGGGGTCTAGACTTGACTAGAAATGCCAGTAAGGAGCTCGTGAAGGTTCTAAAGCAGAAGAGTAACTCTTTAAGACGATGATTGGGTCAGATATAAACAGAATGGCCTGGAGCATAGACTGCTACAGATGCCTCTTTCTTTTCTTTCCCATTGATTACTAAATTCTTAGTGAGTAGCCAAATATAATATTGGTATGCTGAAGGTCCTGTCAGGGCAGGCCTTATGAGTAAGTGGCATAGAGGGCTACTTATGTAGTGAGGTTTCAGAAATATTGAGAAAGTTTTCTGTCCTAAAAATGCATTCTCTACTTGGCTCATCACTGTCTTGAATTCCAAAATTAGAACTTCATTTCTTTAGTGTGAGCCAAGTAGGTAAGATGCAAAGAAATAAACCAACTTCCAGGTTGTGAAAAGTACCAGTGGAGCCCAGGTCTTCAGAAAACCCCCGATTAGCAGTGAATAACAGTACCGTGTTAGATTTAGATTCTTTATGAAGCCGTTTAGGGAAAGTTATAGCCAATCACCTAGACCAGAAAAGCAGAATACTCCAAGACAATGCTGTGAGGATCATTGTGATCCCAGATGGACTAAAAAGATGGCGGCCATACAAGATGTCCTCAAAAATTAAACACTACCTAATGACATTCTGAAGGAGCCTTTGGATATCATGAACTCTGGGGATGAGGCCCTTCGTCCCCTTCTGTCCTTCCTAAGCACTGCTATTTTATTTGGATTGTGAGACTGTTGTGCCAGAAAAGAGAAATGCCTTCAGGGGCTCTTTGTCAATGTGCCTATCAAACAATTTTAATGTGTTAATAAACATCCAAATGTACTTAGACCTGCCATGAAATATAAAACATATTTGGGCCCTTATGTACCCTGGTGGGACAATTCTGATGTGTATAGATATTATATGTAGAATATTTCATTGGGGAGACTAACATATCTCTCAGGGAATCAGGGGGTTGTAAGAATTTACTACTAATTTAATACAAACAATAATTTGTACCTCTTTTTCTTGGTACCCCAAGATCAGTCTTAGGGTTTTAAAAGGGAAGATTCATATTTGAATTTTGAACATCTCTTCTCTAGTGAATTCAGCTTTGCTTCAGCAATCATTGCCCCTGCCACCCCACCCTGATTGGGCTAAGAACAAAGCCTGTATATTAGGGGGACACATGGGCACTCTGAAGGATGCCAGAAGCCTCGTGGCTCCCTGGTAGCTGGAAGACTCTTTGGCCTCTTGTCCCATGTGATTCCTGGCATCCTCAAGACCAGCCTCTGATCCCATCTGACATCATGTCCAGTCAATCAAAGAGTCCCAGAAAAAGGGTTTTCACAGAAGGTATGAGTTTTGGAAGGAGGAAGCTCTCTGGCTCTTGCTGGATGAGAAACCACAGGGAGTGGAGGTGCATCTCGAGAGATGCTCGGAAAAGGACTGGCTAGGGAAGGAGGCTTGTGGCTGGTTCCTTTTCTTCTTCTGACCCACTTATAATTATAAAGTAACCTACATTCTCCAGAGAATTTGAATCTTAACAACCAGGACTGTACAAGAAAGGTCTCTCCTCAAGCAGTCCCCTATCCTGGAAATATAGTAGAGGGGGCAGGACGGAGACTTAATCACACTCTTTAGACTGAAGCAGTATAATAGCTTTCAAACTACACTGGGAACAAGAAGACGTCATCCTAATACAACATCATGCAACTCCAGACCTGTGGCCATTCACTCTACCCAGAAATTCAGGAAGGGACAGATCTTGACTTTGGCACAAAGTTCTAAAGAAGGAACTGAAGATGAAGGCTTGAGCAAACAGAAGAGAACAGCTAATACAATAAAGAAATTCTGTGAGTTCCTTTAAAGATAAAAATCCCAGAGAAAGAAATCTACTCTTAAATCATCATAAGCAGAAGCACAGGGAAAAAGAAAAAGAATGTATTGTCCACAAGGACTCCTTGAGTGGAAATAAAAAGAGAAGGAAGAGCTGAAATATGTATTAAAAAATGAAATTAGAATACTTGGGAAGAGAACAAAAAAGTGGTCAGGCTGTACCTTCCTTATTCAAATAATGAACACAATAAGAATGGAGGAAATATAACTCAATGATTCAATAAGTCAAGTAGAAATATTAGCATTTTGTTAAAAGACTGGAAATTTAGAAAAAAGTGAGATATCTGTTATAGAAAAACTTCCTTGGAAAACAGTACAATAAGAGATAATTGAGAGTTATTGAAGATCTTAGCATAGTGATGAAATGTATATAGCCCTAGGCGTAGAATAAAAAAGATCTGAGTTCAAAACCAGTCTCAGCCATTTATTAGCTGCATAACCTTGGGCAAGTCACTTAACCTTTGTTTGCCTCGGTTTCCAAAATTGTAAAATTGAGTTAATAATAGCACTTACCTCCCAGACTTGGTGTGAGAATCAAAGGAGGTAATATCGGTAAAGCACTTAGCACAGTACAGTATTTTTATTCTGTTTCTCTTTCATACTCCAACCCAGGATCCTCGAAAAACTTTTTAAAAGTAGATATCATGTTTTAAAAAATTTAGATATCACATTGTTTTATAAAACAAAACTTTCCAGGACTATTAAAGTCAGAAGCCAAAGTAAAAAATAGAATCAATTGGTTACCTAAAGAAATTACAAATTGAACATATCAAAAGGTATTTTAGACAAAATTCAGACTTCCCAAGTCAAAGAAAAATAGTCTAACTCATCAGAAAGAAATAGATCAAGTACCAAAGAACTATATTTAGGATTACACAAGACTCTATGGCATCTAGTATAAAGGAAAGAACATATTGGAATTAGATACACTGAAAGGCAAAAAAGAAAAAAAAAGGTTTGCCATCAAGAATAACAAGCAATAACAAAGAGTTAATTCTATAAGGGAACAAATGGTCCTTTAAAATACTCCTACTGAGAAAATTGGAGCTGGGTAGATTTATTAATCTTTGAAATGTAAACATAGGAGTCAGGAAGAACTTGGACAAATATATTTGTGTAACTTGAAAAAAAAAAAGGTTAAATGATGCTTGAATGTGCATACCCAAATAGTGAGAAAAGAGACAACCTGTACCTTCAAAAAGTTCACTGTTTATTAGCAGCCAAAGAATGAGTCAAAAAGACAAACTCAGACTGGGTAAAATTTTGAGCTGTTTTGTTTGATTTAAGAGTAAAGAATAAGAATAGGGAAATAAATACACCCAGGAAGAAGTAAGGAAGAAGAGGGAAGAATTTCCTAATTATTATCAGAAAAATAAACAAATATGAAGATAGAGGTGGGGAAAAGTCTTACTTGAACTCCCACAGTCATTAAAATGAAGAGAATAATGGGTGGAGATAGGGAAAAGGCAAGAGGCAGGGTATGAGAGGTTGGATAGAGTTGGGAAAGGCATAGTCACAAAGAAAACAAACTTCAATTATTAAGAATGAATTGTAAAGCGGGGTATAAAAGGGGAGGGAGGAAGGATTAAACTTGGTGACCTAAATCAAGATGGATAAGAAGAGAAAAGGCAAAGAATGTAGAATCAGATTATTCTAATTATGAATTACTAGTAACACTTCTACTCTATTTCTTTTGTTACTTTAAATGTAAATTCTTTGAGGACATGGACTCTCTTGTTTATTTATATTTGTATCCTCAGCACCTAGCATAGGACCTGGCACATAAGTGCTTAAAAAATTCTTTATTTATATAAATAACAAGATGCTCTATACTTAGATCACTTTAAAAAAATAAGACCACCTCTACTGAAAGCTACCATGGAGAGGTCTTTGATCAATTTGGAAGGAGTGAAAGTCATTGGAATTTTCTTGGAAAAGATACTGGAGTAGTTGTCCATATTCTTCCTAAGGCAAACAGGTTCAAGTGACTTGCCCAGGGTCACACAGCTAGTAAGTACTTGAAGTCACATTTGAACTCTGGTCTTCCTGACTCCAGATCTAGCCAATAAGAAAAATATAAACAAGAAAAAAAAATAAACCAAGGTTTCTAATCGAATATCAGAAAATTAGATGGAGATAAGATGTCTGGTGACAACTTTTGCACAGCATCTTTAAAAGCTAAACATGTATTGGGACATAAAGACTGACTCAGAAAACTCAGAAACGCAGTAATAAGCACATTTTAAAATAATCACAGCCAATAAAAAGTTCAATCAGTGAGGAGAATGAGAAGAAGGGATTCAAATGGTAAATAAACAATACAGTTCTAAATATGTGGGCAGGTGGGAGAACAAATCAAAGCTACAGCAGATGATTTTTATTAAAGAAAATGACTACAAATGAGTCACCACACTAAAAATTGTAGACTAGGACTAAAAGAGTCATTGTGAGAAATTTGTATTGTTAAACATTATCAACAAAAGAACAAGAGATCAATGACCTGGGCATGCAATTAAGATGAATTAGAAAAGTAACATATCAATCACATCTAGCCATCACCATCAATTAGCTTCTATAAGTGAATTGCTGAAAAGATACAGCAAAAATGAAAGCACAGAAAGATCTCCCTGAACCATCTTCATGGATAGGGAGAGCGTTTGAACATTTGCTACAAAGTATTTGCCCCACCAGGTTCTCTTCTGGCTTCTGTATTGCCACTGTATTCCCTTGCTGCAGGGAATAGAGAGAGGCTCATTTTCTGAATCAACCCTCCTCTTGCTGGCTTGGATCCTGCAGGTCATTCCTCAGGACAGTGTGAGTGCCTCCCTTTGCTTGGCTGCCAGCAAACTCTTATTTGGACCCCAGGTCCAGGATCACTCATTCTCTTCCAGCCTTTCAAAGCTCGCGAGGTTAAATAGGTTCTGCCTTTAAGATCCCTCCCCTGAAGGAAGGAAGGAAGGAAGAAAGGAAGGAAGGAAGGAAGGAAGGAAGGAAGGAAGGAAGGAAGGAAGGAAGGAAGGAAGGAAGGAAGGAAGGAAGGAAGGAAGGAAGGAAGGAAGGAAGGAAGGAACATAAGAGGGACAGAACAAAAGCAGAGCCATGCATGCATGGTTTCATGTTGACTGAGGTGAGGAGAGTGCTTAAAGGCTCACTGCAATTAATGTGTCCTTTGTCAAACAGGACAAACAAGCTATTTAGGACTTCCCAGGCTATCATCTCTGCCTCTCCTCCCTCATTTACTATTTGAGGCTATCCTTCCATAATTTGATTATTTTCTGACTTGGATCATTATTTGTGTTCTTATATCCTTCCCCCCCCCCCCAGGGTGTATGGGGTGCTCAGGGAGGGGTAGCACCTTGGTATGGAGGGCTTATTGTGCCCTCCTAGGGCAGCTCTCCAACCTCTGACCCCCTCCTGACACCCAGCTCTCACTTGTGGCTCCCAGTAGCTGCTAGCATGCGGCAGCGGCCACACCCCGGGCAATGGCTTTGACAGGCCGGCCAAACCTTGTGAGGGTAGCCATCGGGTCGTCGTGGACCCCTGGTGAACCAGGGCTTTGCTCACCCAGCATGTGAAGACTGCTTTGGCGGAACAGGCGGAAAAACCAACAAGAAGGTTCGAGGCCTGAGAGGGCGACGCAGCAAAGCACTGTGGAGTGCTTAGGGCGTGTTGGAGCACAAAGGACAACATGGCCATCCAATGCAGCTGAGGAAGTCTCCAGATGTAACGACTTTTCGTGCTACTGGGCCCAGGCTTCCAACACCAGAGAGCGGGACTGTCTCTGTGCACTGACTTTTCCACTTAAAGCTCTTTCATGCACAAGTGTCTTTGTGCACATGCACAAAGACAATCGTCATTCTCGGCTTCCGAGAGACTACTACTATATCCTCCCCTCCCCTCCCCCCATCCCACTTGATTATGAGTTCTTCAGGGCAAGAACCAAGTTTTATTTATTTTTTGTATCCCAGAAGAAGGGATTTGGGCAGCTAAGTGACAAAGTGGATAGAATAGTAGGTCTGTCTTCTCGAATTCAAATCTTGTCTCAGATACTTATTAGCTGTATGACCCTGGGTAAGTTACTTAACCCAGTTTGCCTCAGTTTCCTCATCTGCAAAATGAACTGGGGAAGGAAATGACAAATTATTTTCAATATTTTTGCCAAGAAAATAATTGGTCACAGAATTGGGCATGACAGAAAAAAAAAATCTGCTGACCTACTGGTTGGGGATTTGTGGATAGTAGGCACTTAAGAATTGTATGTTCTTATTAATTCAAAATTTATTGATTTCTAAGTCCAAGACAGAACCTTTAGGGACACTTTAAAAATGTTAGAACTAACTCCTCAATTGAATGAGACTGTAGGGAAAAAATCCTTTTTTAAAAAAATCTCCCCCTTGACTTTTATAATAATCTAATAGTGTAACATGCTGGTTTCAAAGCCATCCTGTTTGTCTACCTCTGCTCCTGAAATTCCTTCTCTATTTTTCTGTGCGTGCAAAAAAGGCTTCCAGCAACCTTCTTTTCCTTTCGGTGTCTCTGTTACTAACTGGTCTTCTCCCTCTGAAACTTCTCCTTGCAACAACAACAACAAAACAACCCTCTCCCTTATAACAAATTAGCACAGCCTCACATTGACCATGTCTAAAAATGGACATCCTCATCTGCCCTTATGTTCCCTTTTGGAGTCAGGTAGCTGACAACATGGGGACTTTTAAACAAATCAAATCTGTTCAATATTAGGATCTAAAGCAATTAAAAATCAGGTATTTTTAGCCTAGTTCTATGATTTCTTTAGTGTAGGGAACTTAGAGCAGAGAAATTTCTTCTTCTACCATAAATCATCAATCACTTTGCATTCATAGTCTTTGAAAGCTTTCAGGGGACATTGAGAGGTTAATCAATGTAACCTGGGTAACACACATCCAGGATGTTATCAGTTAAGGACTTGAATGCATACCTGTAAAGTCAACTAGACTAGGGGGCAGCTGGGTGGCTCAGTGGATAAAGATAAAGAGTCAGGCCCAGAGATGGGAGGTCCTGGGTTCAAATTTGACCTCAGACACTTCCTAGCTGTGTGACCCTGGGCAAGTCACTTAACCCCCATTGCCTAGTCCTTACCCAGTATAGATTCTAAGTCAGAAGGTAAGGGTTATTAAAAAGAAAAAGTCAACGACTAGGATGCCTTTCATTAAAACATATTTGTGAGAGACAATGGATAGAGTGCCAGGCCTGGAATTAGGAGGACATGGGTTCAAATTTGGCCTCAGACACTTTCTAGTTGTGTAACTCTAACTAACCCTAACTACCTGGATCTTGCTAGTCTTCTTTCTTAGAACTGATACTAGGGCAGAAGGTAATTTTTTTTTTTAAATCTGAGTATTGCTACTTTATTATCTGGTTAAGAAATAAATCCTTTTTATCTCTTTATGATAAGAAAAAGAAAAATTAGCTGCTTCTTTCCATGAAGTGGTTGGTTGTTCTGTCTTACTAGGAGGAAATACCGGCCTTTCTAGGCAAATGTTTTCTACTCAAAGGGGTACACACATTCAGAAATACAAACCCTCAACACTGAGACCCGAGAGGTGATGTGGGGTTAGAGTGCCAATGCTCCATGTAGTTCTTAACTAAACTTCGGACAAGAAGAGAAGCAGGAGATCTGTGTGAATTTATTCATTAGAATAAAACAGAGAGTATGGTAGAGGGGAGTCCTGTCAGAGTTTTTAATCACATCCTCCTATCAGTCAAAACAATTGGATATCTAGCTTCAGGACTTGTAAGTTAACTTGCAGCATCCCCTCTGATTTATTCCTAAAACTTGTGCTCCTACTCAAAGGTTGGGTACCGTAGAGGAGAGCTACCACTCCAGCTTTAAGGGGTTACCATGGGGATTCCAGAACGGAAAGCTAGAGCTTTCCATTAACTGATGGCCCAAAGACATAATTCCAGTAGCTCAAAGCCAAAGCATTTACTGAGGTGGTATAGTCAAAAGCAGAATTTAAACATGGCCCCCGTCTCCAAACCTTCCATAAATAAACAGAGCATCCATAAGAAGAATGGGCACAAACTTAGAGCATGCTGGTACAAAAATACAAATAAGGGACCGATGTGGTGAAGGCAATTTACAGCCCCAGAATTTCAGGCCTCAACATCCTTTCTCCAATTCTAGAGTCTCCACAAAACTTTCCCTTGAGCTCAGCAGCTTTGCTGGCCATATCACAAAGAGCTCCAGAGTCTGCTTCTCTTCAAAGTTTGACTTTCAATTGCTAGCAATTGAGTCCATAGCTGGCTTTCTTCTTTGCTACCCAAAATCCTACTCCTGAAAACTGCTTGAATAGGACTTCTCTGTCCCCACGAATATTTGGGCAGGGAGGTGTATGTCTCCCTGCTCCCTGCTATTCCTCAAACTCTTTTGAAAGGACTCTCCAACTGCTTGAAGGAGCCATTTACTTCTGGACAAATAGCTCCACTGCTGGATGCCAAGCTGATGGTAGAGAGAATAAAGAGAATCTCCTCCTCTCACTCAAGAGTTAAAGAAATGATTTCTTTCCCACTGAGTAGATTTTTCTTCCTGCGTAGACTGATTCAAACTGACTGGACTCTGTGCTCTAAAAATCACCTGGAGGTGTAACTATCATTTTTGATCTAATGCTGTTGCTTGCTTCTGGTTTTCATCCTTCCTAAAGGAATAACAGAGGACCTTTTTAAGCCATTAACGGCCTCATCGCTGATTATATCCTGTGATGACATCTACTGAGCTCAGGATAAGGGGCAGGGGGAGAAGGAATCAAATCCTCCCCTCTTTCTCTTGTTCCCCTAATTAAACATTTGTTATTCTCAGAAAATCAATGGTGGTACTTTTTGGAAAAGTCCATTTGGTACAATGTACCAAAGATCTAGAAATTAATATTCTTCCTTGAGGGTGTTGGACTACCTGCACCAGAGAGATTATTTCCAAATTCAGATGACACAATTTTAATAAGTAGACAATTTACAAATTCTCAGAGGTTACAGCTTATTTTGGGGCTTGAAAAGACCTTCTATAGTTCAATGAAGATGGAAACAAATCAAGTCTCTGTCCTCTGAGGGAAATCCTTGTCCTTATAGTACTTCCCAGAACATGGGAGACTTTCTCCAAAGGAATTCGGGACCATAGGTGGATTAGAAGAGTTCCCTCACTATTCAGGTGAGAAACTATCCTGCTTTGTCTTGGTAGATTCTTTGGATTGAGGGGAGATAAGGATGTTTGCCTTCTAAGTTCTCTGCTATGTCCTTTGAGTAGATTCCATTTGTTAGGGTAAAAATGTCTCCCAGTCCTGGCATCACAAAGAATAGTGCTCAAAAGTTTTCCAGAGACATAAAATAATCCAAACAGGGGTGCAAACTCACACTTCCCTTCAGATAAGCAGGTTAACTTAAAAAGAAAACAAAATCAGGGAATCTCCAGAGGCAAAAGGTTCCAAAAAAGGAACTGAGTCATTGGGGTTGGTTCCTTAGAATGTCTAGGTAAGTTAGGTTAACCTTATCCTATAGATTTGTACCTATAAGGCTCTTCAGACAAGTCTGAGCTCACATCACAAGGAAGCAAGTGGTGGAGAGCTGGTTGAACGTTAAAGAAAAACGATCACAGATGAGCTCATATGCTATGCTCTTGACAAATTGCTTATTGTTGTTAAGTAGGTTCAGTCTTCCTTGTGACCCCATTTGGGATTTTCTTGGCAAAGATATTGGACTGGGTTTGCTCTTTCCTTCTTTAGCTCATTTTACAGATGAAGAAACTGAGGCAAGCAGGGTTAAGTGACTTGCCCAGGGTCATAAGAATCTGAGTTTCGATTTGAACTTAGGAAGATGAGTCCTCCTGACTTCAGGCCCAGCACTCTATCCATCTAGCTGCCTCTAAGGCAAATAGTGGTTAAGTGATTTGTCCAGATTCACACATCTCGTAAGTGTCTGAAGCCAGATTTGAACCCAGGTGTTCCTGATTCGAGGGCTAGTGCTATATCCACTGGGCCATGTAGCTACTTGGCAAATTGCTAGGCACCAGTATACAACAACCAAGCTGCTTCTATGCTCATGAAAGATACAATAAAAACAGGTAGAAGTACATTCCTCCGTGAAATATGAGCACCACTGTCTGATTATATCCTATCAATAAATCAATTAAGCTGGGGATGGAAAGAGAAGAAACAATAGCTTCTCCTTTATATGCTTATTCATAAAATATATTCACATATGACAGTACTAAGAATTATGTGCATTATAAAAGATTTGAAAATGGAAATCAAAATAAGGACAAGATAAAGATAAAATAATATTTGATCCTAGTCTCAATATGAGCAAGGAAGTAATATGGCCAGATCTGGGCTTTAGAAAAATTGCTTTAAGGGGGCAGCTGGGTGACTCAGTGGATGGAAAGCCAGGTCCTGGGTCCAAATCTGGCCTCAGACACTTCCTAGCTGTGTGACCCTGGGCAAGTCACTTGACCCCCATTGCCTTGGGTTCCCTAAATTTGAAACTGAGGAGAGATTTCTCTTCCATCTTTCCTCCTCTACCAAACAACCTAATAAGTATCTAAACCATTTGAGATTTTGGAACTCATTTTGCTTTACCAACAATCCCTAGTTATCTATGACTGTTTATACCAAGGGACTTACTATTTTACCCAAAAGGAAATGGAAGGAGGCTGGGCACTACCCCAGAGCAGGAAGCCTACCTCTGGGAGGTCTCTACCTCAGTTATCTTGGGGAAAAGGGATCAGTATGCTTGAAGGTACAAAAAAATTTTACTAATATAACTCGTGTAACTGCTGCTGGGGGTACTCTAAGAAGTGATTAGGTTAAAACTGAGGCTGTGGACTTAGTGGCCAGCCCAGTAGATTGGTGATTGAATAAGCCCAAATTAGACTGATATGTTAGGTCTAACTAGCATTTACATAATGCCTACTATGTGTCAGACACTGTACTAAATGCTTAACAAATATTTTCTCACTTGATGCGCCCAACCACCTTGGAAGGTAGGTGCTATATTATGACTCCATTTTACAGATAGGGAAACTAAGCAAATAGGTTATGTGACTTGTCCAGGGTCATATTTATAGTAAGTATGTGGGGCCAGATTTTAATAAGAACTTCCTTACTCCAGACTCCTGCTGACCCTAGAAATTAGATGATGCTTTACCTTTACATCTCATCTAGTTATCCGATTATCTATCTATGGACATATAGCAAATGATTAATAAATGCTTTTTCATTCATTCATTCATTCACTCAACTGACCTGAAGTGTCTTTATTATATCTGACTCAGAAGAGGGGGAGGTTATTGGATAACACAGCAGAAGGAAGGGTGGAATGGGAGAGTATTGGAGAAGATGTGATCAATTTTCTAGCCCTCTGATTGGATAATGACATACACTGAGGTCAGGTTATGGACCACCTTTTCAGAAACCACTGGAAATCAGGAAACTTGGATTTTTGTAGCAGTTGTGCTAGAAATTGGCTGCTACTGTTATAATGACAATAGACTTATTTATTTTCAAGTTTGGAAGTGAAAGGAAAAAAAGGATAGTAATTTTAAGGGGAAGATAGGATCAAATGACTTTTTCCTTTTTTCAAAATAGGAGAAACATGCAAGTTTGAAGGCAAATGGAAGGAATTATGGAAAAAAGATCAAAGACACTGGGAAAATGGGATAATGGAGGAAAAGAAAAAGAGGAGCAATAATAGGTAATATATATCAATTTAAGCAACTAATGCAAACTTTTACATATATTATCTCATTTGATCCTCATGACAATTCTGTAAGGGTTATTATAACAGTGTATCATTAGCACCCCTATCTTATAGATGAGGAAGCTGAGATTGAAAGAGTCTAAATGACTTACCCGTGGTCCTTAAATTAGTAATTTTTCTAAGGTAGGATTTGAACTCAGTTCAAATTGATTCCAAGTCCAGTGTGTGATCCCTTCTCCATCTAGCTGCCTCTTTCAGACTCTTCCTTTCAGATAGGGAGATGGAAAAAGATTGAAATAGTTATTTTGAGTTGGAAAGGAGGGCGAGGTGGCTCATGCTTAACTCCTCTCTATTTTGTTGGTAGTCTTGCTTTTAGCCTGAAGCAGTTCTTGTTCCCCTCTCTTGTGATGAATTTCCTTCACCCACTTTTCTCTTGAGGAGAGAAGATGAAGAAATAAACTCCCCATTGCCCTTCAGGTTTTCTTACTTTGGGAGCCTTTTTCTGCTGGTCATTACAGGGAGCACCACTGATGCCACATTCTACTGTCCCTTTTGGACAAGGAGGAGGACTTTGGTTCTCAAATGCTAAACCAGGAGTGTGTAAGTCCTAGCAGGTCCTACCAAGATGGAACAGCTTGAAGAATGGGACAAAGCTTATATCTATCTGCTGCCTGCACACCGTCCTGGTCAAGTTTGGGGAGGCTCTTTATTAAAGAAAGTTTGCCTAGTTTTTTTGGTCACATGAACTAATGAGTTCAAGTTTGTATCTATAGAGGGGTTCTGACTTGCATCAGTGAAGTCACACTTTATAGATCTTCAGGTTAAGTACATACAGGGAAGATGATTGATAAAATAGAGAATTTATTAAGCATTTATTTGGTGTCAAGCACAAGCCAAAGAGAAAATTACAAATATACAGAGATCTAAAAGCTAACCCTAGTTTTCTGCCCAAAGCTATACCTCAATCTTTCTGACCAAATGACTATCCCACAATTAAACCTCCCTCTCTTCTTTAATTCTTTTCTTCCTGGAGCTCTGAGGCTTCAGTATTCTTTTATCTGAATGATAATCTAAGCTCCTTGTCTCCTAGCCTAGGGTAGATTTGTTTTGGCCTTTTACATTTTTTTCCCCAATTTAATCTACAGGTGTTGGAGTTTTGACTATCATAAGCTCTATATCATCAAGTCCTCCAAGATTCCTTCTGTGGGTTTTAGTCTAGGTGATTTGGACTTTTTAGCCTTCCCTTTCATGCTTACTGAAGGTATTAATGATTTAAAATGCTTTTTCAATTAAATTCAACATGTTGTTGAGTTTTGTCCCTATCTTATACTAGGTACTATAGAAGCCTATGGAAACAGAAACACAACAGTCCTTTTAAAGAGCTATCTTCAGCTATAGATAACTCAGAGAGGAACATTGCTCTATTTGTTCAAAAGTTCCTATCATATGGTTTTAGGTTTTTCTTCAATATCTTGTCATTTACATGCTTTAAGCTCACTGGAGGAATCAAGGGCTCTTGCTCCTGGGAAGTGCCATCTAATTTTTCACTCGCTTCTTTCTTTTTTGATTGATTGGACTTTTGGTAAAGGCTAGCTTCTTTGCCTCTTTTTTCTAGGATGCTACCTCTCAAAGGACCACCATTTTTTGAAGCTTGCTTCTTCATGGGCTTCTGGAATATGGCATTTCAAACTCTCTTCTTCATTGTAGTGCCAACTGCTACATTTTGTCTGATCCCAACACTGGCTCTTTGGTAGAGGGTACATGAAGTGTTCAGAGAAGACTAGTACCTTTGGGATGAGGGCTTGCTGAGCACTCTTCAGAGGGTAGTTGACCTGCCACAAACCTGTCATTGTGTTAAGAGGGAGGCTTCTCCAAGTACATGGGGACTTTCCCCTGCAGAAGAGACAGATGAAGACAATTTGTTCCACAAAGGTAGTGGAAGCAGGCCATGTGGAGAACTTAGAGCTCGGTTAGACACTGAAGAAGCCAAGTTCATCCACTTCATACTGAGTCACTTCATACTTTTGTTTTGTCACTGGATTTTGATGACTGGAGAAAAATTGGAGGCTGAAGACTTTGTACAACTCTGTGTCAATTAAAGCCAATTTATGTTTGTGGCAAAAGACATCACCAGTGGTGCCATTTTGGCTGTCTTCCAGTATAAAGGACAAACCTTTATACTTTATACCTTTATATATTTGTTAAGCATTTAGTACAGTGTCTGACACATAGTAGTCATTATGTAAATGCTAGTTAGACTTGACATATGACCCACAGCAGATTGTTGGCAATAAAAGTGATTGTGCCCTGGTATGGGCTTACGGGCACAGGTCTGGGACCCTTTCTTGCCCCATTCACAGCTTTTGCCTGGGCACTGGAGTAGTTCTTGCATGGCATGTTCTAGTGAGGCTCCATCCCCAGCATCCACACAACTCTCCCTCTCCCTCCCTCTGCAGACCTGGGGCCAGAATAAATTGCATGGTGTTTCCTTGTATTTCTCCGTCAGGATTTGGATTGGTGAATTTACTAGTTTTATTGGGAGAATCCTGGTGAGTAGGAACTTGCTGGACTGCTTCCTGCTTCTCTGCTATCTTGACTGAGCCTGTGGTTTTTATATATATATTTAATAAATGGATTCAGAACCCATCGAAACTCTTCTTTTGGAAGATTTAAAAACCACTCTGAGAATTGTTTTAAGCATGCAGCAATGAGAGTTTACAGGTGACACAGATATTGTTTTCAGCAACAAAAGCTTGTTTTTAAAAAAATGTCTCACTAACAGTGATAGCTTTGGACTATCATGAGATAATTTAAAACGGTATAATATGCATCTAAGGTAAGGTTTGTAGCTAATTACAGCAGATATAAATTGTTAATTCAAATACTTTTGATAATTTTTATTTTTGAGGGCTTACTACTTATTAGATGTATTTATGTTAGCATTCTTTTTACATTACACTGTGGGGAATGAAGAGCTTGAATTATTAAAAGTGTAGGTTTTGTCACTTTTTTCTTTGCCTCTGCTCTCATTATGAGTATTACCAATCAATTAATTAATGTTGTTGTTCAGCTGTATCTGACTCTTCACGTCATGACCCCATTTGGGGTTTTCCTGGGCAGAAATACTGGAGTGGTTTGCCATTTCCTTCTCCAATCCCTTTTACAGATGAGGGAACTCAGGGAAAGAGTGACTTGTCTAGGGCCACATGGCTAGTTAATATCTGAGGCCAGATTTGAACTCCTGAATCTAGGCCCAGCACAATCTCCATTGTGCCACTTAGCTGCAAATCCTAACTATTAGTGTTAGTTTTTCTTATGAAGATATTTTAATATTTTCTTCCTGCACTCCACTTTGGAGACTATAGTTCTAGGGTAACAGTGTAGAGTAGCATTGTGACCACTTCTCTTACATATACTATTCCAAATTTCAATTCTGATTCCTTGTATTAAATGCAGCAAATGATAAAAAATAATAGTTTTAGAGAGAGAACTAATTCCTACATTGACCATGTTCAAATATGCCTCATTCTCTCTATATATAATCTGTCACTTCTCTTTTAAGGAAATGGGTAGCATCCTTCATCATCAGCCCTCTGCAACCATTGTAGATCATTGCCTTGATCGGGGTTCAAAATGATTTGTTTTTACAATGTTGTTATAGGATAAATTGTTTTCTTGGTTCTGCTTATTTCACTCTACATCATTCCCTACAAGTCTTCCCAGTTTTATCTGAATCATTTCTGAAAGCACAGTAGTATTTCATTAAACTTATGTAATAAAATTTGTTCAGTTATGGGCAACTTGGATTTCTTCCCCTGAGAACTACCTGTTCATTTCTTTTGACCTTTTATCAAGTGAGAAATAGCTTTTTAAAAATTACCCCTCAGTCCTTTCTTAGGCCATTATCCCTGCTTGTTTCACTTTTCTCCGTTTGGAAGCTCAGCTGTTTACATTTGACCAATTAAATTCTGTACTGTCTTCTACCCTTGAATCCCTTCCCTTCTTGTAATATCCCCCCGCCCCCATTCTTTACCAAATCTTGGCCTTGGATTACTACTTTCCATCTTCTTTGCCCTTACTCATTTCCTGCTCAGTGGTGCAGAAGGAAGTCACACCCCCATATTGATTGGGAGTACATTATAAATTTTGTCAACCAACTTCAATTGATCCCTCACTGCAGCAAGGCAGCAGTTTATTCCTCCCTAAATGATTCTCTATCTTGCTTCCCTATTAGCTGTTCCAAACATATCTTTTCACTCCTTAAACCTCATCTTGCTTCTCTCTCCCTTATCTCAGCAGAGAACTTTGCCTCTTTACTGAGAAAACTGAGGCCACTAGATGGAATCTTCCTCTCTTCCACTTCTCTTAATCTCAAAACTCATTGTCATCATCTCCCCCCTCTCTTCCTAGTCCCTGACAATGAGGTGGGCCGTCTCTTTGTAAATGCCAACCTCTGTGGTTGTTGTGTGGCCAATACCAACCACACAATATCGGTGTTCTTGATCACATCCCCTCCTGTCTTCTCTAGCGGACTGCAGCCTCATTCATCCTCCCTTTCTGACCAGTCTTCAACCTCTCCCAATCCTCTGCTTCTAATCTACTGTCTTTAAACAGATTTGGCTCCTTCATCCTTAAAAAAACAAAACAAAACAAAAAAAACTTTGCAAGATGCTATCTCCCTCTCGAGCTATCATACTATATAAACCTCCCTTTCTCAGCCAAACTCCTAGAAAAAGCTGTATATATGTCTCGTCTCCATTTCCTCTCCTTTTAAGTACTCCTCAATCCTTGGCTTCTGGCTTCTGTATCTCTCTAAAGATATCAACCTCCTCTTTTATTGCCAAATTTTATGGTGTTTTCTCCACTGATCCTCATGTGTCTCAATCTGCTGCATTTGACACTGCTGGCCATTCTTTTCCCCTGGATTCTCTTTCCATGACACTGTTCTCTTTCTCTCTAACCATCCCTCAGTCTCCTTTGCTGGTTCAGGATCGATACTGTATTACCTGGATGGGGGGGGGGGTTCCTCAAAACTCTGTTCTGGGCCCTTTTCTCTACCTATTCTTGGACATCTCATTGACTTCCATGAGTTTAACTGTCATGTCTATGTAGATCATTCCTAAATGTACACATCTGCCATCAGCCTATCCCCTGAGCCCCACATCCCACATTGCCCTTTAACATTTAAAACTGGATTTCTTCACTTGTATTGAACTCAAGAAGAGGTTGCATGGTGTAAGAGAGAGTGCTAGACCAAGAGTCACGAAGACTGGGATGAAAATCTTCCCTTTGACATTTACTAGCTGCAGAATGCAGGCAAGTCTTTTAATCTCTATTTTCCTAAATTTCCTCAGCTGCAAAAATGAGCATAATAAAATTATCACCCTGTATTCCAAGGCTTTGTTCAATTGAGATAATCTACATACTACCCTTTGCAAGTCTTAAAACAATATATAATTGTTAGTTATTTTTATTATAATAAAACTTAGTACCTTTCCTCTCAAACCTACTACTATTGCATATTTCCTATTTCTGTCAAAGGTACCACCATTCTTCCAGCCTCCCTATTTCAGAACTTGAGGGTTATCCTGGGCTCTTACTCCACATATCCAATTGGTTGCCATTTTTGGTCGCATTTTCACTTGAAGATCATATTTCCTATCCACACCCTTCTCTTAATTCACTCAGCTACCACAGTAGCTCAGGCCTTCATTACCTCTTACCTAAATTATTGCAACAGACTCTTAATTGGTCTTCTTGCTTCAACTTTCCAATCCATCCTCTACATGGCTGCAAACTGATATTCCTTAAGTGCCTCTCTCACTCCATAGTTCCCTATTGGTTCTAGGAAAAAATAAAATGACTCTATTTAGCTTTTATAGACCAACACAGCCTGGTCCCAACATATTTTTCTAGCTTTCTTATACAATGCTCCCCTTTCTGGCACTCCTCTAATAAGCTTGAGTGTCTCTCTATTGCTTCCATGACTAATATAAAATCCTCTGATTAGCTTTTAAAGCCCTTCAAAACCTACCCTTTTTTCTTAGCCATGTATTCATATAATCCAGTGACACTGATCTCCTGGCCTTGCTGTTCTTCCCACCCAACACCCCATCTCTCAATGAGCATTTTCCCAGGCTGTCCTCCATGCCAGGAACTTTCTCCCTTCTCATCTCTGCCTTCTGGCTTTCCTGGTTTCCTTTAATTCCTGGTTAAAGTCCTAGAAGGTTTTCTCGGTCCTCAGGAGTAATGCCTTCTCTGAGACTGCCCTTCATTTATCCTGACTAGGTTGTTTGTACAAATTGTTTTCATGGTGTTTCTTTTATTAGGAAGGGAACTCCTTGAGATCAGGGATTGGGTTTTTTGCTTCTCTGTATCTCTGCTATCTTTGCTGCTTCTTTGTATCTCTGGTCTATAGCAAAGCGCTTGGCACTTCATTGTCAGGTTTGCCGACCAATTTCCTCCCTAGCCAGCCATACTAGCCTTTCTGTTCCTGACAAAAAGACCCCTTAACTCCCACTCTCTATCTCCTTTCTCTATGCCTTTGCACAGCGCTGGCCAACCTCCTGGCCTGGAATGCCCCCCATTTAAATTGTGAGCTTCTTGAGAATAGGGTACTGATTTTTGCCTTTGTATCTCCAGTGCTGAGTACTTAGTAAGCGCTTCAGGAGTAAAAGCTAGCTGTGAACGCCTCAGAGCATCCCTTTCAATCTAAAACGCCGCTGGAGCATTTGAAACCTTCCTCATCACCCTTGCTGCTGGCGTCCTCCCTCCCGCATGTGTTCCTCTACTTTGTATTTATTCTCTTTATATTTGTCCTCCGTAAACATTGGTGTGCTCATGGGTTTTTCCATTAGAATGAGACCAGCTTGATTCGAAACCTCCAAGAGCTCAGAGCCCAGGGCACAACAGGCACTTAAATGCTAGCGGACTGATCGTTTTGTTTCCAGGAAATGTTAACAACGCTGCCCCCCTTCCTCGCTCCCCGCCCCTGGCTTTGCCCCTTCCCCGGCAGGCTCCTCCGCAGCCCCGGTAGCCTGCTTGTCTCCTGGCCTTTCGGGTCCGCATCCCCACAGTAGGCGTTCTTAGCCCTTCTCTAGAGGGTCGGTGCACCAGCCTTGGGGAAGGAGTGCGGTGGACGTGCAGATGCCAGCCCAGGAGAGGGAGGCATCTCATCGAGAGGGATGGAAGTGCCAGAGGCTTCGAGAAGCCTAGTGAGTAGGCGTGGCAGCAGAGGGGTCGAGAGAGTGTCGGGTCGCCATACTTTGCCCCAGGAACCCAGCCCGGGCTTGGTAGCTGCATCCCGGGCCCAACTAGGGCCCAGCGGGGAGGCCGCAGGGCCAGGGGATCAGTTTGAAGCTGGGGTTGGGTGGGTGGGTAGAGGGGAAAGGGAAATGGAGCATGACTCTTTGTAAGGCAGGGGAGGAGCCTGCCTCAGCGGCGTTTCTATTGGACGAGAGGCATGGCGCTGTGCGCAGCTGCGGGAGCCTTTAAGCCTCGACACTCGGGGCTGCAACTTGCTTGTGCCGCTGGGAGTGAGCAAAGCGACGTTCGTCCTTGTCCTTCCCCTTCCCCGCCCCGAGACCTCCCGCCCGCCTCGCCGCGCCCCTTCGGCGCCCTCCCGCCCTTCAGACACCCAAGCCGGTGCCCACGCGTTCCGGGATGCCTCGTTACGAGCTGGCTTTGATCCTGAAAGCCATGCAGCGGGTAAGTGACCCGGCCCAGCCCTCCGTACCTCTCTCCTGCCTCGCTCCGCTCCCTCCCCGCGCCCCCTCCGTCCTCTGCATTTTCACTGTCTTCTTTGCCGCTTGGCATCCTGTCCCCTCCTTGAGCCGGCACCTCCTGCCCTTCTGGGTAAAGGGGATCCTTGGCTCCTGCTTTTTGGTCCTCTTGGTTTTTTTAGGGCGGGGTGCCGGGTGGGGTGGGGTTGCCCTGAGAGGACATAGCCAGGTTCATTCATTACTTCCCGCTTGTCCTTTTTTCCTTTTTTTTTTTACACACAGACACACGTGCGCGCACACGCACGTGCGCGTACTCATGTTGCTTGCGCCTGGTGAGTGCCTAGAGACCAGCGCGTGCGTGTGTCAACCTGAGTAAATGAGTGGGGGCGCGCGGGGGCGTGAGCCGCTGGGTGAGCTGTGGTGGTGCCTGTGCGCAGGATGACCATAGCTAACCTTTCTAGCACTTTTTGGGGTTGACCATAGCTAACCTTTCTAGCACTTTTTGGGGTTGCAAAGCGCCTTGTATATACCGACTCCTTTGAACCTCCTAGAAGCCCCCACAGGTAGGCGTTATTACTAGTCTCATTTGCAGATGGGGAAACTGAGGCGCTGAGAGGTTACGAGTCCAGGGCTAGTACGAGTCTGAGGCTGAAGTTGAGCCTAGGACTTCCTGACTCCAGGTCTGGCGCTCCATTTACTGCGCCACACGAAATACACCTCCAGTGTGTGTGTGTGGCAGCGCGCGCGCTTGGCCACGTGTTCTTAAAAAGCTGTAGAGGAGCTCTGTGTATGCCTTCCCCAGTGCGTGTATGGCCACCCACCTGCCTGTGAGCGTGGGTGTGTATGTGTAGAGTGGGGTACATTCATGTCCCGGATCTTCTCGAGAAGGGGGTGGTTCTTCTCACTCCCGGACTGCCAGCTCGGCAGCGTGCCCCTTTAGGATGACTGTGGCACTCAAACCGTGAGATTCTTGCCCGAACCGAACGTCTTCTTCCCCTCCTCGAGTCTTATTAACAAAACCGAACCGAAGCCATCTTTCTAAAGCTGCTTCAAACCTCCGGCTCTCCTGGCTTCACCCAGTAAATGCATTTATAGTTTTTGCTCCCGTTTTTGTCTCCCATATCCTCAACCAGTGTGTGTTTTGAATTTTCACCTTCATTCAATAAAGTTATCTTTGAATCCTCCTGCGGAGTCATCTTTTGACTTGTTGCAATGCCCTTGACTTGCATGAATATTCTGAGGATCAAACTTATAAGGGAAAAGGGGGAAAAAACCCAAAACCCTTCCCTAAGGCTGTCTTAATATTTATTTTATTCATCCAAATTTCAACTGCTGTCTTAGAGGAAACTTTCCTGTGAGACAGATGGAGCCAGAGGCAAAGGAAAGGTTCTAACAGGCAGAGAGAGGCAGTCAGAAGAAAAGATAGAGAAGCCAATTGAAAGGTAGGTAGAGACACAGATAACTTTCCTCAAGAGAACTTTTAATGACATGGCACATACGAAAAAGTGAACTTATTTTATGCTTGATCAGCTTTTTAGCCTAGCCCATTATGTTGGATAGCTTAGAAATTTGGGCTTTTCCCAGGAACTTGTGTTTGTACTTTAAAAGAGTTCTGTGTATGTACTGTGGCATTATGGGCTTCAGTTTTAGACATACGTTTTTAAATCATACTCTCTATAAAACTTTATTAACCTTGAAGAATCTGTAAAAAAAATAGCTTGTCTTCTGCTTCTGAACATGGCATATGCTGAACTAATGCTAATAATAATCACAAAGTCCAAAGAATTTAATAAAAGCCATGGAAAATGAAAAAAAAAAAGTATTTGAGGAATTTGCTAACTTTCCAAGTTATTGATGGGACTGATTACTAGAAATTTTGAATTCTGTCCTGGTCTTAGACCAGGCATAACGTTGTTTCTCTCTACCTTTTCTTTGAACTTTAGACATTAAGAAGCCCCCAACTAGTATTCCTTCATATTTTTGCTATTCACATAAACATGGAATTTAATTGGGGACGACAAAAAGGAAAGCAAGAACTGGAGAAATCCCTGCGGCTAAGGGGAGTAGAGGAAAAATTGTTGAGTCCTTCTCAAGCAATCCATATATTTATACAGGTTAAAATTTTGGTTTACTGACCACTGGGATATTTTCCTCTTCTCTCATTTCCATTTTAATCTGTTTTATTTTTAAGTAGGTAAGTGGAAGGTGGGAAAGGATATCTTGTTAGGCATTATTGGACTGCCTGTGTGTATTTGAATTTTTTTTGTCTGAAAGCCAGCTAGCTCAGTAAAATCTTAGCCTCTTTATCCTTCCGTGTGTCTCCAGAAACATTGGTTATGCTTTACTATCTTATTAGTACTTTTCCTCAGGTAGTTATCAAACCTAACTTAGGGCTGTGAATGTGGGGACCACTTGGCATCACAAAATCATTCTTGTATCTAGATACTAAGTAGTTAATAACATGGGCATGGGATCTTTTTGGAGGAAGGAGAGTCATATGCAAACTCTTAGTGAGTTTTGTATGCATGTTCCTTGGTCACCAGAGTTTGTGGAGGGAACATTGCTACAACAGTGTTATGGTTGAGAAGGCTGAAGAAATTATCTTGGATTTAAAGTGGATTAGAAGTAAAAGGTATTTCAGCTCACACATTTTTTTTCTTCTACTTTTCCAAATATCTCTGTAACATGAAAGGTTTTCCTGGTCTCAGAAAAATTTGTTGTGCTTAAATTTGAAACTATTAAGGTCAATAGTTTAAAGATCAGTTTGAACAAATGTACTTAAAGGTTATGGATGTATCACATACATAGTGTATCCTGTTAATAGGTTTGTAAATTTAGAGTTATAAGGGATGTTACCTTATTCCTCAGAGCCCCCCATTTCCATTTTATGAATGAGGAAGTAGGCCCAGCAAGAAATAATTTACTCCTAGTCACAAATGTAGTAAGTAATAAAGTTAGGATTTGAACACGTTTGTCAACTCCAGATCTGGGAGGAAAAAATTGACAAATATTTGTGTTCAAAAACATGGTGACCACTTAAAAATAATGTAAAAAATGACTTATGATTTAAAGACTAACTGCATCATTTCTGCCTGTAGATTGGGTTGGATACATTGAATAGGGGTGTTTATTTCCCATCTGTTTCATGCCTGTTGTATTCTGTATAGCAATGAGTGATTCCCAATCTTCTTGGAGTTGTGACACCCATTGTGTGGTTTCCTTTTGCCCCTACCACTCCCTTCCTCCTCCCAGTAGTAGTGGCATGGTTCTTCTTAAGTGTAAAATATTCAAAACACAATACTATGTGTTTTTCAACACCTCTGAGGTACACATTAGAGATGTGGCCTAGCTACTTTTGGAGGAATCCTTGCTATATGTTTCAGGATAGATATTGTACATATCTGAAACAAGATTTAATGTTTAGTGAACTAGGGAAAACGAATGGGATGGAAAAACATAAATCTTTAATAGGTGCCAGATACTGGTGGAATAGTAGTCTTCAACAAAAATATACAAACAAATAAATGAAAAATTTGCAAGGAAAATTTAGTTAGAACTTATGGTTCATGTTTTAATACAGGGACTTTTAACTCCTTCAGATCCTTCTCTGAGTAAAAATACCTTGGCTATGTTTTAAAATTAAACATTAGAGTTAAACAGTAGAAGAAGCCATGCCATCATTTCTTGTTTAAAATCATTAGTGTAGTGGACATCATCCTTTCAGATCCTCTAGGTTAGCAGCTTTGGTGTCATCCTTTTCTCACTCAGTTCACATATCCAGGCCCTTGCCAAATCTTGTTATTTCTACCTTCACAACATCTGTGCTCCAAACCCCCCCGCCTTTTAATTTTTTCTTTTACATATTATTTTATTAGGTCATTTTTAAACATTATTCATTGGAAACAAAGATAATCCCCCCCCCCCCATACCCCCTTTCTCTGGACTCCTCCCACCACCCTGGAGCAGATCTTCATAACCTGTCATCCTTCTCTACACTCAGTCTCCCTGCCCGAGATCTCCCCAGCGCATTCTATCCTCCCTTCACCTATTAAAATGAACTTTTAAAATCCTGTTTGGCATTGATACTCCCTGCCCTTCCCCCTACTTTCCCAAATAAAAAGGGACTGCTTCTCTTGTTACCTCTGGGATCAAATATAAAGTTCTTCATCTCTTCAAAACCAGATCCCTTTCTGTTTTTCTAGTCTCCTTACAAGTTTCACGTTCTATGACTTTGTTTCTGTTCCCCCACTTTTGGTAGATGCTATCCCTCATCTCTCTACCTTTGCTGGCTGTGTTGGTTATCCTCCATGCCTAGACTTTGGACTTCTCTCAAACCTGATGGAGCCTTTCCTGATTTCTTCCTTCATCCCTATCCCCTGCCCCTCTCCTTACACATATGCTTGATCTGTGCTCTTTATCTCTTGGATACCTATTTACCTGCCTCCCCAACTAGTGCAGAGCAGAACTGCTTCTGCCTTTCTCATATATCACCTGGCTCGCAGTAAGGGCATGTGGATTGATTCGGTTTCTCTGGGTTGCCAGCGCCTTCTTAGGCCACACTGATTTAAAGTAAGATATTTAGAATAAGGGAGGTAAGACAACGTTACTTTGTGCTGACTAGAGAGCATTAATTACTTAGAGCCCTCTTGTAGCTGACATTTCTGGAGTGCTCTCAGCTTCACAAATTGCTTTCCTATACGATCTCATTTGTGAGATAAGGTAGAGTAGGTATTCTCTCTTTTTTACCAAAGGGGACCAAGGCTGGGAGAGAGGTTAAGTACTTAACTTTGTCCTTGGCTACGAGCGAGCCAGTAAGTGCCAGAGGCAGGATTGGAACCCCACCGGATTGGCAACTGAAATAGTGAGTTTCCTATGCCTTGAAACAAATTGTTAAAAACATTGGCTGAATGGATCATTTGCTGGAGATACTGAAGAGAGGATTCCTTTGTTGTAGGAGAGATCATACTTGGTGACCTCGAAGCAGAGTGATGAAAAATAAAGGCATGATTCATACTTTGAAAAACCTTTAGAAATAAAATTAAAGTAATTTAAAAAATAAAAATTAGAGTAGTGCTATGTTTTGAGAGAAAGTCTTTGGTTGGAAGAGTTCAGGTTTAGTAAGGGGAGAGAGAAGGGAAAACCTAAGATGAAAGAAGTAGGCTTTTGGATAATTTTGTTGGCCAGGGGAATCGACATTTTAGAGAAAAAATTCTAAGTGTGTTTGTATACATATATATATATACATGTGTGTAGGTGCATATTATTTTTAGAGATCAAAAAACAGGTTAGGAATAGTGAGGGCCTGATTAGTGTTAAGAAGTATATATAATGAATTAATAAGGTGGTTAAAAGTATTATGTCTAACTTAGTATACTCAGAAAATTGTCATAGTACATGAGAAGATGGGATGAAGGAGAAGAGTGATGGGAAATTTTCCCCCCTGTGCCTTTGCATTTTAAACTTGGGAATGAAAAATGAATGTTTTAAACAGTAACCTCATGTCACTTAGGTAATGAGTGCAAGCTAGTATATAAAAGCAACAAATTTATCCTTTTGTATTTTAGAAGTCAGGGAGTAAGTTGCACCAATATTAGTCTAGGTTTAAGGTAACTTCTAGTTAAAATTATTTTGTTTTTTAGAGTTTTTTTGCTTTTCTTTGACAATTTACATCCATATCTCAATCTCTGCCTTGCCTACCTATCTCAGTTCTAATTTGGTATTATCTTCCAGTTTAAATCTAGCCTCTGACACTTATAACCATGTGACCTGGGGAAGTCACTTAACACTACATGCTTCAGTTTCCTCCACTGTCAAATGAACAGGAGAAGGAAATGGTGGACCACTTAAGGGGAGATCATGTCTAGTATAATATTGAGGGAGGGGTTCTTGCAATAAAGCCATTTTTTAATGTAAGAGTAAACTTACACCTAATCCATTGTGCACGATGGGCAGGGAGGTCATTGCTTTTTCCTCTTTTTGTTTGTACTTGGCATACTCATATTCACTTTAGGGGCATAGAAGCAAATCGACTCATGAAAATGTTTAAGCCCTTGTTGTTCAGAGTTCTTTCCCCTGGGCTGCTAGCGGTATCTATGCAGTCAGTAATTAGTAATAACCCTTAACCTTCCCTGCCTCCTGCTGGAAATCCAGCAGTCAGAACTAGATATTCCGCCATGAAAGTGCTTAGAGGGATTCCAGCCTTTCTCTATGAGGCCTTTGTTCTTTCAAAAGAGTGGATTTTTTAAATTATTATTATCCCATGAAGGGTTTGAAAGGTTTTACCTCCTCAGAGCTACAACTAAGGGACAAAAAACGATGGGGTTGCTTTATGAGCATACATGCTTGTGGAAATGGTTTCTGAATATTGTCCAGTTTTTCCCCCCTTTCTTATTGACTGCTTTCTATATCTTGCACATTTATGGGTATTAAAATATTATTTGTTTTGGTTAATGTATAACATAATTAGTACCTTTTCTCTGATTTATAATCTTTAAGAGTTCCATTGGTCACTGAGGGGTGAGTGACTTGCTCAGTATCACTCAGGTAGAACTTGAATTCAGGTCATTCTGTCTCTGAAGCTGGCCACTATATCAAACTGCCTTTCAGTTAAAAAAAAAACAAAAACTTGTTAATAAGTAGTGATTACATGTACTCCTAGCAGGCTTCATCATTTTTAAGGTAAAGATAAATATGAGAAGGATCTTATATGTATATATATATTTTTTCTGTGTGAGGAATTCTTAGGCCGAGTATTCGATATCTGGATTTTTAAAAATAACCCTTACCTTCCATTTTTGAATCAATACTATATTGGTTCCAAGGAGTGGTAAGGACTAGGCAATGGGGCTTAAGTGACTTGCTCATAAGTCACACAACTAGGAAGTGTCTGAGGCCAAATTTGAACTCAGGACCTCTAGTCATGGCTCTCAATTTATTTTACCTGCTAGAATAAGGCAGGATTTTAACTCTGGTGTAACTCTGAGCCCAAACCTCTTTCAGCTGTGCTGTGCTGCAGGCACTACTCTTACTTCTCCTGCCCACCTTTCTGTCTGGACCTGGGTTTTCATTGAAATTCTTGTGTTCACATTTCCTTCTTGATTAACTAGTCTGTAATTTAAAGAGTTGCCTGTAGGCCAGAGACTCTACCTGGCTCTGGCCAGTGTTTGCTGGAAGTAAACCTTGAATTTAGGTCTTGTGGTTCTAATCCAAAATATTATCTTCCCATTTAGTACCTTTCATTTCATAGCAGATATGCTGGCATAAAGCATAACAAATATCATTAGGAATTCATTACATAAATCAAGGTATACCTGTACTTTTTCTCAAAAAACATTTACTAAAGATTGTGTCTTTTATGATTTGTTGTATCATGTTGACTCCTTTGTTTGCAACTTCAGGGTTTTTTTTTTTTAATTTAAGTTCTGATCTTTTCCTAAGGAATGTTTGGGATTCTCTCTCTCTTACAACCCTTCTCTTCACTCCTTCCCTTTCCTATCTGAGTTAAAATCTGGCCTGAGACACTCACTTATCTGTGCAACCTTGGGCAAGCCACTTCACCCTGTTTGCCTTAGTTTCCTTGTCTGTAAAACAAACTAGAGAAAGAAATGGCAAACTACTCCAGTATCTTTGCCAAGATAGCCCCAGACAGTCAGACATGACTGAAAAAAATGATTGAACAACAAAACAGCTCTGTTCCTTTGTAATAGTGGCTCCTTTGCAAGTGGTATGTGTTCCTGACTGATGGCTCCTTGCTACTTGAATTTTTGTTTGGCTTCTTGTCATTATCTCTCTCTCTCTCTCTCTCTCTCTCTCTCTGGAATTGTGGATTTTGGTTTCAGGAAGTTTTCATTTATAGAGTTTCTTCAGGAGGTGATGAGTGGGTTTGCCCTCTTGTTCTAAGAGATCTAGGTAGTTTTCTTTTATATTTTCTTGAAATAGGATAGCTAAACTTCAAAAAAAAATATGGTTATAGCTTTTAGGTGGTTCAGTGACTCTTAAATTATTCTTCACCACTTTTCCAGTTGTTTTGTCTTTGACATGCCTTACATGTTCTTTTTCTTTTTCTTTTTTTAAGTCTTTGGAATTTAATATTTTTTGTCCCATGGAGTCATTATCTGTTATTTGTTCATTCTGATTTTCAGAGAGTTTGTTAGTTGGGTAAGATTTTGTATCTTTTTGTCAAGCTATTTTTTCTAATTTTTACATAGCTTTAGTTTATTTTCCTCTATTGCTCTCATTTTATAAAACTACATTAAAAAAACAAAACTTGTGATTTGTCCCTTTGACAAATTTTAGTTGAAATTATGCCCAAGATGTAGTTTTCGCTGAGACTTCTGTTACAGATATTTTAGAGTTGTTCTTTTCTGGATTTGTATTTTGAGTATCTGTCACAACAATAGCTTTTTATTGTGGTATTCCTGTTTTGTTTGCTCCTTCTAGCTAGCTTTCTGACTTTGGACTTGATGGCTCTGCACACTTTTTAAGGGCCTCAGGTGTGGGCTGGTACTGTTTTTCTGGGATATTGAGCATTGTATTATCCAGGGTTTTATGGTCAAGTCTGACTGGTGGCCTGCACTGTTCATTGCCTTCCAAACTGGTCTGATCCAGGGCTAAAGTCTGAAGGCTGTGTCTCCCTCTCCTTTCCACATCCGAAAATACAAAGTGTTGGATTATGTTCATTTGTAGGATAGTTAAGTGTTTAGTATATAAATGCACTTAATATGTTTCTTCCAACTTGTTAAAAGACCTTTTAGACTTTGTCATCTATTTTCTTAATGAAAAAAAAAAGTCTTCTGAACACCTGTGTCTGCTTTCTGTTTTGTTAGCCCTACCAGTTAGTATGCTTAGTACACCTGCTTGTTCTTTACTATGCTCAACATAAAACTTTTAATGGAGATTATCAGTCATTGTTATATAGCTTTTTTTTTTTAAAGACAGAAGACTAGAGTAGAAAGAAATGTTTGGTTCTTCTGATAATTTTATTCTAGGGAAAGAATTCTTTAATCTTTTTGATGGCAGGGCCCCTGTTGTCACTATAATGATGCTGGTAGCCTCTTTCTCAGAATAGTGTGTATTTTGTATCCTTTAAAAATGTAAAAGAATTATAAAGGAACTGTATTCTATTTAAATACAATTAGAGTAAGAAATCTGCTTGATTGATGGTGCAGAATGAACTATGAAAATAAATGTGGCTTCTTCATGGAAGGCTGTCATGCTTCTAACGTGACCAGAGAGGGAGAAGATAAACTAGCAGTATGGTCTGTCACTTTTTGCCTATGAATCTGTCACTTTCCGTCTTGGATTAACACTTCAATTTTGGGGGGTTGGGGGTGGCTACAACAGTGGTTCTCTCTCCTGGGCACATCATAACCATGTAATCTTTGGCCTCTTGGCAAAGTATAAGAAATTGGGTGAGTGGCAAGTGTTGAAAATAATAGTCTGACTATGTCCCAAAAGGACATAAAAGCTATTCTCTGTGTTTGCATAAATGTGAACCTATTGAAAAGAGACTATTTATTACTTAAGTCTTTTCCCCCCTTTCCAATTGTTGTATCCTGAGGAAGTAGTAGTAAGCTTCTTCAGGCTAGAAACTGATTTTATTTATTTTTTCTTTTTTATCTAGGTGTCTAGTATATAGTGAATGTGTGATAAAAGCATACTGAATTGAATGTATGCTGGGTGCTATTCCTGTTATTTAAATTAAATAACATTATTTACCGTAATATAACTTAAACAGAGTCAGCTGGATGGCTCAGTGAATAGTAGCGTGGTTGGCCTCAGATACTTCCTGGCTATTTGAACCTGGGCAAGGCACTTAGCTAGTTGCCTATCCTTTCATGATATTCTGCCTAGAAAGATAAGGTAAATGTTTCAACTTAAGTATAACTTATTTTTTTAAGATAAAAATTTTCTTTTACTCCAGAAAAGGTCCACAGAGATAAGTCTAATTAGAGAATTGTGCCAAGGAATAATTTGACCCTGAATACAATTTAGAATAAAGTATTTTTTTATTTAAAAATTTTTTAGAATAAAAATTGTTAGAAATTGGTATTTGTAGACCATTTTTTTCTTTCTCTTCTGTGTGCCCAGTGACTGCTTATTTCAAGAAACAATTAGTACAAGTTAATGTGTACCTTTGTGCAAAACACTTTGGAAGTTTGAATAGAATCTGTAGGCAAAGAGCAATTTCTTTGGGAAATGATGTTTCTCCTTCTCCCAGGTGTGTTTGTGAGGGTATGAATTAATAAGTACTAAAGTTGACACAGCTAAGTGTTTCATTGGGGTAAAACACTGGGTCTCAGACACTTAACTAGCTGTGTGACCCTGGGCAAGTCATTTAATTTTGTTTACCTCAGTTTTCTCATTTGCAAATGAGCTGGAGAAAGAATTGGCAACTGATTCTGTATCTTTGCCAAGAAAACTACAAATGCAGTAGAACAGTCTGGATTGGCACTCTCCAGTCATCCTTGCCTTCTGTCCTGGCTTCAGAATCAAGCTGGCTTGAATTTTAAGTCCCATCTCTGACACATTCTGGGTGTATGAACTGGGGCAAGTCGCTTCAGCTATCAGTCCTGCTCCTGATAACTCTCTGAGGTTATCAGTTTTAGAGAAAGTGCTGACCTGGGACTGGAAGGAAGAATCTCCCCTGGAAATTTTACTCTAGTGGCTCCCTCTTACGTCCAGGATCACACATGAAAGCTTTTGTTTGGTCCTCAGCCCTTCCTTGCCTGACCCCCTCCTGCTTTTCCAGGCTTCTTAACCTTATTCTTGCCATATCTTATTTGATCCAGTGATGCTGGCCTCGTTGCTCTTCTTTGTACAATGCGCTCAATCTCCCAACTCTGTGCATTTTCGTTCGCTGCCCTCCATGCCTGGAATTCTCTCCTAACTTACTTGGCTTCCTTCAAGTCCCAACTGCAATCTTACCTTCTGCAAGAATCCTTTTCCAGGTCTCCTTAATGGTAGCGCTTCCTTTTTGTTGACTACCTCCAGTTTATCCTGTTTATTTTGCTGTTTCCACGTCCTCTTCCCCCATTAGGTGGTGAGTCGGGGCATGCTGTTCACCTTCCTTTGCATGCATAGTGAAGCATGTAGCAAAGAAAGCACTTAATTAGTGCTCATTGACTTGACTATGCCAATTGGTCCCTGACTTTAATTTTGTAACTTTTTTTCTTTCAAAGGACACTAATTTAGGTGCTAAGTTTCTATTCTGCATATTGTTCTCGTTGTATTGGGAGAGGAACAGGTAATTTTAGTATATTGCTCATTTAATTGCAGTAGTAGGCATTTCTGGCATCAACAGTTTTGGAAAGAAACTACACTGATATCCATTTCTTTTCTAACCTTGAGAAATTTTAGTGAAGAAACACCCCCCACGTTAGAAGACGTTTGGC
Source organism: Monodelphis domestica (assembly GCF_027887165.1). Classification (NCBI taxonomy): domain Eukaryota; kingdom Metazoa; phylum Chordata; class Mammalia; order Didelphimorphia; family Didelphidae; genus Monodelphis; species Monodelphis domestica. Next base: position 12,477,364 of record NC_077230.1, on the reverse strand, counting down.
AATGGCTTGTTTTTCTGCTGAAGAATCTTGACTTGAAAGTTAAAAGTACTTTTCTAGTTTCTGGCATGCTTCTGTTGGAAAGCTGAAAGATAACCTTGTAGAGTTGTGCCTTCAGGGAAGGTGAAGCTGGAACCCGGTGGGAAATAGTATGAGCAGAGCAGAAAGAACGTGGGAATGTGAGCTCCAAGCTTGTCCTGGTGGCCGACCTTGAATGATATGCTTTATCTGGGGTGACTGATTTCATGCTTTCTGGCAGGCTAGAGGAGTGGTATTACATTTGCCCCTTGCACCAGAAAAAGGCAATGGAGGTTTTAACAACATACTAATTTAGTGTGTATACTTTAACAGGTGAAAGGGAGCGTGGTATAAGAGATTGCTGGATGCCATCTCAGGAGAAGACTGGGTTTCAAATCTTGCCTCTGATATTTCCCAAGTGTTTGATTATAGGGAAAAAAAACAACTCAATACCTGCTACCAATTCTATTAGGCTTTAAGAAAGAAGATGAAAGAACTCTTGCATTGCTCATTGCAATCTGTCACTAGAGAAAACTCACAAGACAGGTACCTGGACAGTCACTAGTCCTTGGTGTATATTGATTAAAAAAATTTTAAAGAATATTTTGTCCTTTGCTTGAAAAAAATATCCCACAGGGAGGTAAAATGTAGGTTTACTGATTTCCAAAGTGTCTGACCAAAGAATGTCCTGCTTGGTTTATTCGCTGTTGTTCAGTCATTCTCATTTTCTTAGCACTATACTGTCCTGACACATCTATACGATAGCTATGGTTTGGAATGATGCACTCCTAGCAGTGGTTCTGATTTTGTGAATCCTTCTTTTAGCCAATATGTGACTCTAGGTGAACAATTTTTGCTTCCCTTGACTTTATAGTTTCCTTCCCTGCAAAGTGGAGAGACACTAGATAATCTTTAAGGTTCTTTTTTGCTCCAAATATATGATCCTAAATTGTCTATGACTGACTAGACATGGGAGTCAGGAAACCTGGGTTCAAATCCTATTTGACAGTTGCTTGTCTTGTGGCCATGGGTTTAATTTTACTTAACTGTCTTAGGGCCTTTTGATGCCTTTGTCACTTGTACTACCTTCTTCACAGTTGATTGCGAAGAAGCCACTGTTAAGGTTGTAATGAGGCTATTTCCTTATGCATTTCAGGGACATAACTATCACTGTGCCTTTTTGAGAATATGAAATTATTCCTTAATGATGGGGTATCAAAGAAAACTACCATGTAACCAGTCCCTTCTGTTTTTACTCATTCTGAATTATTCTACCACTATTGAGTAGATTATCTTGAAAGTCAACCCAATCTTAAATAGAAATAGAAAAGCAGAAATTAGTGACAGTCAAATTTTGGCTGAGGAAAACCACGTTTTTTCCCATGTACTTGAAGAAAAATGTGTCACCATCCATTTCACTATCAGTGGAAATGTATGCATCTGTAAAATAAAGCGATGAAACTAAGAAATTCAAATACATTCAATAGAAGGCACTGGTTGATATTCATTCAAATCAATAAGTGTTCTTTAAGTGTCTACTATGTGCTAGATGCTGGGGCTACAAATGTAAAAATAATCACTTTGAAGGAGCTGGGGAGGAGTGCATGAAACATGAGCCTATATGAAGTATATGCAGAATAAACACAAGATAAATGGAAAGAGTTAGGGAACTCAAGGTTGGAGAGATCAGAAAAAAAGACTTTGGAAATGATAGACTATTAAGAGGATATGGAGAAGATTTGCATTTCGGCCATGGAGGATGGTGAGTGCAAAGGCACGGAAAAAGGAGCTATAGAGCAAGGACTGAGAGGCCAAATTGGCAGGACCATAGAGTCAAGTAGAGGAGCATGATGAGTATAAAGACAGGTTGGACCCAGATAGTGAAGAGCTTTAATAGCCCAACTGGGGGCTTTAAGCTTTAGCCTAGAGGCAATAAAGGGAGGGGTAGGAGAGTGATGGGGGCAGATAACTTAAGGAAAAATCACTCACAATCGTGTGGAGGGTGGATTGGAATAGAGGCACAAATCGAGAAAACCAAATAATGAGGCTATTGCACTAGTCCCGTGGGAGCTGCTGGGGGCCAGAACCAGGGTGTGAGTGGTTAGGTGAATAGAGAGGAGGGGACATATGTGGAAGAATTGTCACACTCTTAAGAGGAAGAGGGGATTTTTGGGTGGGGGAGGTTAAAACCATGGGAAGTCTTTTGACATCAGAGAAGGAATTGCTAGATAAGAGAGAAACTAAAAATGAGAGAGTGTGTGATAATAGTGGTGTCTATGCTGGAGATGACTAGATAGAACCAAGTACAGCATCAGTGGATGGCCTCTTTTCTCAGCAAAAGATGAAGGGAAGACCTCACGGGAGAGTAGTGGGAAGAAGTGTTGTGGGAATATAAAATAGGAAGCAGTAATGGTGTAATAAAAAGATCCTGGATTTGGAATTCAAAGACTTAGGTTCAAATCCTCGATGTTTCTTTCTTAATCTTTGTCTTTAGTTTCCTTATCAAAAAAATAAAGTTATTAGAACAGATAACTCTTAGGAGGTTTGAGCCAAAAAAATTTAAGGAACTTCCTGAGACATGACCACTTAGAGAGAAGTTAAAAAAAAGATATTTCTGGGAACTTTCCCTTTATGATTTCCTGAAACATGAGTGAATGAAGTAGCTTAAGTGCTTCTTTTCATGTGCCAAGGGTTGGGAGTACAAATAGAAATCGTTTGGTAGCTTCCGAGCTTATTCTGTGATCGAAGAGACAAAATGAATTCAGCTTCAAGGCAGATGGCAAGGCCCAGGGGCTGTGATGGTGCACCAGCAGGTCAGATGTCAGTGCCCAGGGAGATTCAAAGATATGACAGCAGGGCACTGCCTGCAGGACCTGAGGATTCTCTGATGCATCACTCAGAAAGTTTGTAATTAGTGACCAAATAGTGTGAGCTCCATTTTGCTCTTCTTTCTGGGTTGTTGTCCTGGAATTAAGGGGGAGGGATGAAGGTAAGGCAAGGGCAAAAGGATGCTGTCTCTCATCCTAGATTGTTTTGTATTTGTGTTTAAGTGGGCAGCATGTTAGAGTAGAAAGAGCACTCACTTCTCATGGCATCAAATGACTTGGGTTCAGATCACAGCCCTGAGGCATCCGATTTGTGATCTGTAAAATAAATGAGGTGGTTGTACTAGATGAACTCAAGATTTACCAGCTCTAAATCTAGAATTTTATGATATCTGTGAAGCCAGGGATTATTTCATTTTTGTCTTGATGAAATTTTTAATTAAGGAAATATATGCTAGGAAGAGAAGATGGACTGCTCATAGGACAAGGGCAAGGAATGTCAAGTGGACTGCTAGAGTACCGCATTGGTGTCCTTTGTGATGTCAAGAGAAAGTGAAAAAGGCTTTCATGTTTGTTGGATGCTTGCGGCAAATTCATGAAAGGAGAGGGAAGGGCCAGTGGGCAGGTCTGGCTGGCTTGTGGCCTGTATTGTTGGAGACATCTTCAAAATTGATGAAGTTATGTTTATTTTGCTATCCCCAAGGCCTAGCTAATAAAATGCCTTGCTCATAGTATACAGTTAAGCATTTGGTGACAAAGCCCAAAAATGATAGCATCTCCCAGCTCACCAAGGTTGGCGGACTTTCCTTATTGGCAAGATGCTTAACGTATTTGGTCCTCAATTTCTGCATCTGCATGGGGCAGCTAGATGGTGTAGTGGATAGAGTTCTGGGCCTACAGTCAGGAAGACTCATCACCCCAGTTCAAATCTAGCCGTAGGCATTTCCTAGCTATGTGACTCCAGGTGCTTAACCTTGTTTGCCTCTTTTTTATTTGCAAAATGAGCTGGAGAAGAAAATGGCAAATCATTTCAGTATCTCTACCATGGAAACCCCAAATGGAGTCACCCTGAGTCAGACACCACTGAAAACAACGGAACGATAAAAAAATTCCTCAACTGTAAACTGAGCAAGCTGAATTCTTAATGATTCTGGGGGTCCTTCTACTGCTAGGTCTTAGATTCTTAAATTAACATCTCTGCAAGATCTATTGCTTTACTGTGCCAAGATTCTAAATCTTTTTCTAGCATTTTTCTGTTTCCTCTTAAATTTCTTCCATTCTTTTCCTTCCAGTACCAATATTTCTGCTTGCCATTGAGTCCATTGTCTTATAATTTCCACTGATATCCCTAAGTTAACTTTTGATAGGTTTTCTTATTAATTGCTTTATTTTGTTTTGTAATAGGTTGGGCTTCTTTTATTTCCTTTAAAGAATTTGTCTATTTTTTTATATCTTGAAAAAATTAGTTTCATTTCTGGTACTTCTGTTGATGGCTGAATATATTTTTCTTTTGATACTTTTTCTCTACCTTTAAAATAATCTGTAATATTTCTTTGTAAAAGAAGATTCTGATGTATTTTCTTTTTCCTGAAACAGTTTTTCTTTTCAGGGGGTTCTGGTAGTTTGGTACTCTGGTCACGTTCATTAGTTTGCTTCTTGGTTGTCTTGTCACTCCCATTAGACTGTAAGCTGATTTGGAATCAGGATTTTTTCATTTTATGTACTTTTGCACCACAGCACCCAGCACATAGTATCTATATGATAAATACTTGTGGATGATTCCTGCTCTTCTTTGCCCCTACTTGGGAGATGTGTTCCTTGTAGGGATCTGGGGCTTTGGGGTCATGGCAATAATATCGACATTTGACTTGCAGGGTCATACTTTATTGCAATTGTAGTTGGAAAAACTTTGATTAAATAAACTTTGATTGATAAAATAAAAATAAATAAAATAAACTTTTCCCTATTCTCCCATGTAAAAAGTAGCTTATCACCAAAAGATCACCTTAATTATTATTGAATAAATGCTTATTTTAAATTAATATATATGTGTGCTTGCAGATGCTTATGTATCTAGAAAAGGGAGACATGTGGGAATTAAATGAGATAGTTCTGGTCAACTTGTGAGATTCATTATGACCGATTGATTTTGGATCTATAGTAAATTCATTCTCTTCCCTCCCCCCATATTGTGAATATATGTATGTGTTGGTGGTGGTGGTGGTGAGGAAAGGAAGATAAAAATAATTATTTTAAACTGAATTTTTTAAGAACTCGAAACACTTTTTGTATTTAGGACAAACATCCACATATGATTTTAAATTATTTAAACGTGACTGAAATGAGTTCAAAGACAATATTATTAGATAGTCATAATTTTTTTACTTATACCTTCTGTCTTTGTAATCTAAAGCAGGAGAATGGTAAGGGCTAGGCTGTTGAGGTTAAGTGACTTTCTTAAGGTCATATATCAAGGAAGTGTCTGGAGCCAGATTTGAAACTATCATAATAACTTTATGATATTCTGTGACATTTGGGTAGGAGTCAGACGTGGGTTCAGATTCCACCTCTGACATATCCCCTGGTTGTATGACCGTGGGTAAGTCATTTAACTACTTATTGTCTCAAGCAGTTCTTTAAGACCAGAAGTTACAGAGAAGGTTTGTTCTATCTGATAGAGTTTTTCCCATTGAGTTCCCTTTACCAATGAAACAAACCATGGGCCCCAGTCATTTCCCCTAGTGAATAGACTAATAAGAAGAAAATCCAGCTGCCTTTTAAAAAGGCAACAGCAATTAAAAAACAAAATTTTTGCTTTTCCACATGCTATATTATTTAGTTTTTTTTTGGGGGGGGTTATATATTTTGTTTAGTATTCTGCTAGTTTTTTTATAGTAAAGTCAGACAATATCTAGGAGTGGAACTATAAGGGTGACTTTTTCATTTTAGGGCAAAATGAGATTTTAGGGGCTGAGCCAAAAATACTTACTTGGGTACATCTCCTTGGAGCTTAGTTGCCACAAGCGAGTGAATCTTTGCAGTTATAATATTCAACGTGTCTTAAATTGTTAATTTCAAACTATTAATGATTTTTTGTTTTGTTTTTGTCTAATTTCTTTGAAGAGTTCTAGGGGTTTGCGCTACATGTTTATCCCTTCAACCAGCCTGGATGAGAATGTTTCATGGTGTGATTCTTAACTCTTGGTCGATTGGTGTTAACTGTGAGCTGAATTTGTGTTCCTTTCTAGCCACCCGCCCCGAATTTTGCTTTTACAAAATAAAAAAGTATTCTGTGCCAGATATGAGATGGTAGTTTATTCTTGACTAAAGTGTCTTGTTGAGTAGCGTTTTTGTGCGATTTTGCAGCTATATTTTGCCGTTTTTTTAAGTCCCTCTTTTTGCTCCATTTATTTGCCAGACTTAAAAAAAATTTTTTTTTTCTCGTGGTTTGGTGAAATCCTTCTCTAATTCAATCTTTGTCTTTTGTCTTTGCTGCCTTGCAGGGTTGGTACAGTAGGCCTCACTAGACTTAGCTGCAACTCAGAATTTCTTCTCCAACAACTGAGTAAATGCTGATGGTCTTGTGGAATGTGGATTAAAAGTTCGGGCTAAGTTCTCAAAATTCCAATTAAGAAGCGGAGAAAAATTTAAAAAGTGTCTCCTTCAAAGTTTGTCACAACCAACACCATCAAGACAGCAAATCAAAGGACAAAGACTTGACCTGCTATATAATAGATGTAGTCCGGTCCACGCATGGCTTAAAGACTTGGCTGGGGGGATCCAAAAAGTAAAGTTGACCACGTCTGTCTGTCCTTGGAAGCTGTTGACTCCTGAAAGTCACCGAAATGAGGGCTGTGCTGGAGACAGCAGACATTGCCATTGTGGCCCTGTACTTTGTGCTGGTCATGTGCATTGGCTTCTTTGCCATGTGGAAGTCCAATAGGAGCACCGTGAGTGGATACTTCCTGGCGGGGCGCTCTATGACCTGGGTAGCTATCGGGGCCTCTTTGTTTGTGAGCAATATTGGCAGCGAGCACTTCATTGGGCTGGCGGGATCCGGAGCCGCCAGCGGATTCGCGGTGGGTGCGTGGGAGTTCAACGCCTTAATGCTTTTGCAGCTGCTCGGATGGGTTTTCATCCCCGTCTACATCCGCTCGGGCGTGTACACCATGCCCGAGTACTTGTCCAAGCGCTTCGGCGGCCACAGGATTCAGGTCTATTTTGCAGCCTTGTCTTTACTGCTCTATATTTTCACCAAGCTTTCCGTCGATCTGTACTCAGGGGCCCTCTTCATCCAGGAGTCTTTGGGCTGGAACCTCTACGTGTCTGTGATCCTGCTCATCGCCATGACGGCTCTGCTCACGGTCACGGGCGGCCTCGTGGCCGTCATCTACACGGACACCCTTCAGGCTTTGCTCATGATCGTGGGGGCGCTGACGCTCATGGTCATCAGCATGATGAAGGTGGGCGGCTTCGAGGAGGTGAAGAAAAGGTACATGTTGGCCAAGCCCAACGAGACCTCCATTCTGTTGACCTACAACCTGTCCAACACCAATTCTTGTCACGTCCACCCCAAGCCGGACGCGCTCAAGATGCTGCGCGAGCCCACGGACGAAGACGTCCCCTGGCCCGGGTTCATCCTGGGCCAGACTCCGGCGTCCGTGTGGTACTGGTGTGCTGACCAGGTGATCGTGCAGAGGGTCTTGGCCGCCAAGAACATCGCCCATGCCAAGGGCTCCACGCTCATGGCCGGCTTCTTGAAGCTTCTGCCCATGTTCATCATCGTGGTGCCGGGCATGATCTCCAGGATACTCTTTGCCGACGATCTTGCCTGCATCAACCCGGAGCACTGCATGCGAGTGTGTGGGAGCCGGGCCGGATGCTCCAACATCGCCTATCCGCGCCTGGTCATGAATCTGGTCCCCGTGGGCCTCCGAGGACTGATGATGGCTGTCATGATCGCCGCGCTGATGAGTGATCTGGACTCCATCTTCAACAGCGCCAGCACCATCTTCACGCTGGACGTGTACAAGCTCATTCGCAAAACGGCGAGCTCAAGAGAGCTCATGATCGTGGGGAGAGTTTTTGTGGCCTTCATGGTCGTGATCAGCATCGCGTGGGTGCCCATCATCGTGGAGATGCAAGGGGGCCAGATGTACCTCTACATTCAGGAGGTGGCCGATTATCTGACGCCCCCCGTGGCTGCCCTCTTCCTTTTGGCCATCTTCTGGAAGCGCTGCAATGAACAAGGGGCGTTTTATGGTGGAATGGCCGGCTTTATTTTAGGGGCGCTTCGCTTGATCCTGGCCTTTACCTACCGCGCCCCAGAATGCGACCAGCCCGACGAGAGGCCAGCCTTCATAAAAAACATCCATTACATGTACGTGGCCACCGCTTTGTTTTGGATCACAGGACTCATCACCGTGGTAGTGAGCCTCCTCACACCGCCCCCCACCAAGGAACAGGTCCATACGACCACGTTCTGGTCCGTGAAAGTCCCCGGCAGGAAAGAGAGCCTCCCACGAGAGGACCCCTACAAAATGCAGGAGAAGAGCATCCTGAAATGCAGCGAGAACCTCGAGGGGACCAGCCCTGTGGTTCCTAATGGGAAGTCTGAAGAGAGCATCAAGAACATGCAGCCAGAAGATGTCACTCTCTTGATGACGTGCAAAGAGGAGAGCAACACGGTGTCTTCGTTAAGCCATTCCGAGGCCGAGACCCCCGTAGACTCTTACTCCAATGGGCAGGCAGCTCTCATGGGCGACAGAAAGCAAGAGAAAGAGGTGGACAGCAGACACCAGTACTGGAAATTCATAGATTGGTTCTGTGGTTTTAAAAGCAAGAGCCTAAACAAACGAAGCCTCAGAGATGTGATGGAGGAGGAGGCTCTTTGTTTACAAATGTTGGAAGAGCCTCCCAAAGTTAAGCTGATACTGAACATTGGACTCTTCGCTGTCTGTTCACTTGGAATCTTCATGTTTGTTTATTTCTCTCTGTGAACTTTTAAGGGGATGGTGAGACAGTAGCTTATGAGGATACTTTCTTTGAAAAAAAATTATAACTGTTGCATCTCTCAGGCGTTGTTTGTACTGAGGTTTTAGCCAAATTTTACTAAGCAAAAAAATGACCCGTTTGCAAGACTTTTTAATCTACCCAGAGTTGAACAAAAACAAAACTCTTCATTTTAAAAGAAGCAAAACTTTTTAGCCTCCTCAGTTGTACAAATGAAATTTAAAATTTCCTTCAATACCAAAGTAAAAAAAAACTGGTTTTATCTTAATGTTATACTATGAGAGAACTTAGACCAGCTACCAATGGGACCTTTAAAACAAAATATATTTATTTTACAGTACTTTCAACAAATGTATAGGATGTGCTGCCAAGTCTGGGTAGAATTTTTGACACCTCAGAGTACAAGATGCATTCCAATATAATTCTCTTGCATCTTCTTAACCCTGTTACCCACACTTCCATTCAAGTTTTCTTAAAAAAAAAAAAAAGATTCTTGTTGCACAGTCAGATTTTGCTATATAGCTATTTATGGAGTTTTATGGTTAAGTTCATTTGCCAGTTTTATTGCCAGAATTTGTAAGCCAAGAGTTTTTGTGAAACGAAAGGAAAGCTATTTTCCAATAGGTATTCTTTAATATAACAGGCTTTTGAGAATTATTTCATGTTCTGGTTTCTTTTCTTTCTTTTCTTCTTTCCTTCCTGGGTCCCTACAAATTTCATCATGCCTTTCCCTTAAGGGAAAGCGGGTGAGAGAACGTGGATGTGGTACAGTTCACAACTGAACGTTATTTTTGAGACAACTCAGAACCTAAGTCTTGCTGACCAGCTGGTTGATTATCATCTCTGAAGCGGATTGAAAACATTCCTGGGATGGCATGCTGTGAAGAGAACACTTTTCTGGTATTGACGATGCTCCCTTTGGGGCAGTTGGTTGACATGGGCTGGCTCATGTCTGCCTTTAGTAATTGAGATCAGAATACAGAAGTCATAAGCTAGTTGAAAGTGGCATAAAAGCACACATTGAGCAAATCCATAATTACTCTCTTACTGACCCCTGTATAGCGATACTGATCTTCAATCACCACATCTTCGTAAAATTTTAAAAAGAAGTGAAACACTTCTACTCTCTTTGGATTTTATCAAAACCATATTAAGGGTCACCAAGATCTTACAACTCCTGGCTTTCAGTCAACCAAGAACCATTCATTTATGATTTTTGTTTCTAGATTGATCTTCTTATATTGGGCTACTGCTAATTGGTCCAAACATGGTTAATTTAAAAAGTTATCTGGTAGCAGAATGTCTTCCCATCCCCATAGAGACTTTGTAGAGGACGTCTGTGGTTTATACTAATTGTATTAATAGCATGTCTTTATGGAGTGCCTTGTGAACATTAATGAATCATTCTACATGTTTAGACTCTTGGGATAAATAGGTAGGGTCAGCCTTCCATTGTATGGAAGAAGCTAAGGCCATATTTATCCAAGATACCAAGTTGGTAGAATAATGAAAGCCAGGTCTCCCAACTTGTGTTTTGCCCATTAAGATATAATTTTTTAAAGACTATGTCTGTCAAAAGATATTTAAAAGTTAGGAGTTTAATGATAACTTTTAAGAAATGTTGTAATGTGAGATTTGTCCTAATTTAATTTTCTTTGGTAGCTTATTGTATTGCAGTGTGAATCATTTGTATGTTGGCTTGCATGCTATTGTTGTCATCTTCCTAAATTTCATCCCACTGATTTATAAGCAATGTTTTTTTAAAACAGATTTTAATTATTTTTTGTTAAGAATGAAATGTAGAATCATTTGTTCTCTCATCTCCCTCTAGTTGTCTTAATTGATTATTATACAAATAATAGTATCTGTGTGTGTATACATACATATATATCAAACCTGGGCTAATATTTATGAATCAGGAAAGCTATCAAACTTATCAACTAAAAATATCTGTTAGTTTAAATTGAAAACCCTGATTATTACCACGACAATGTTTCAGTCAAAAATAATAACCTTCAGTTTCATAGGTGTATATAATTTAACAGATAAACATTTCTTTGCATTCTGCAGGATTACTTGGACTATTTTTAATAAAATGCTTTCAACAATAAAGCCAAATAGGTATCTCTTCTAGACATTAGTATGCCCATTGTTGTGTATTATTTTAGATAAAGGTTCATATTTGGTATATGGTAACAGTGATCAGAGCTACTAAGAGTCAAAATGAGGGAAATGAATGAATTTGTTCTGAAAAGAATCATTTTAGCAGTCCCGTGGTCCAAGTTATTTTGATATTTTAGGTGTTTGCCTTCATAGGTGTCCTTACTCCCAAAAGGGCAGGGCTTGTAACCCTCTACCCTGGAGTGACTACCTCAGCCTCCCCTCCCCCGGCCCCCTCACCCCCACCCCCAGGGAACCCATCAATTTCCCACTCTAGATAGGAGAAATAGGATTCTGAAGGATTCTTGTTGGCAGCGCCAACAGCTTTTTGTGTCCTTTGGTCATTCCAGGTTCTAGTCAAAACCTTTGTATTTGGCTGCCATAATACATTCCCTGTCTTGCAAAGAATCTGTAGTGCCTAACGAAAGGGGTTGTTGCAAGCTACTTGAGGTGATACACGGTTACAGTTCCTAGGGATAGTCCCATAGAGCACTCTTCGAATGTCGTTTTAAAACTGGAATGGATATTATCCATGTTCTAGATTACATTCCTACTTCCTTCCTTATTCTTCAGTTGAGGTAGTTGAGGTTGAGAGAGAGAGAGAGAGAGAGTTAATGACTTGCCATAAAAGCCTAGAGCCATTCCAGTGTTGTATTTTTTTTTCTTTTATGCTATATACTACTTACACCTATTTTTACCAAGGATCAACAGCAATTGCAGCTCAATTTTTCTACCAATAGCTCTGTGGTCCAGCTGTATCTATGGCTACTGACAGAATTACAGATGTGATATTTTCCATTTGTGGATTTATTGGCAGCTTTTATAATCTTTTCCTCTTTTCTACTAGCTATATCAAGGCTAGTTTGTCTTAAAAACTTTGCTTCTATAGCTCATTTTCAGGTATAGAAAATAGAAAAACTGCAGATGTAGTTGCCCTAAAGTATAAGGCTCAAGATACAGGACCATATATCCTTTCATGGGACTATGGACACACATAGGAGTAAAAGTATTTTCTAGTGCCTCAGACCATTAAAGCTCATCAATTCTTTTATCCATTGGTTTGGAAAAATGAACTAGGCAAGTAAGGAATTCCTGGATAATGTGACTTGGATAATAGAAACATGAGCAAAGTAGTAAATTTAAATGACAAAAATAGAAATTATGACTTCTCAAACACAGATTGGGGGGGGTGGGGGGATGAATATGTTAGATATTGACATTCAACCATATTTAGGAAGCCTGATTTAATCTTAAATTTTGTGATGAACAGATTTTTAACCATCATAATTCAAGTGATGACAACGGTTGATTTTTATTGGTAATGATTTGCTAATGACATTTCCCCCCCCAAATATTCTTATAAAGATTTTAACATTTATTTGGCATGATATCTGGTTAATGCTGAGATTATCTAGAATGAATTTTAAGCATGTTCAGAGAGGTGTGACTCCTTTTTTCATTTTTTCCTCATCTCATGCTTTTCCTTTTTTCCTTTTCACATTTTAATTGGTCATTGTTTTAACTTGAAGTAATTTCAGTTTGTTATTGCATGAAAATCCTCTTTCTTGTTTTGTAGATTACAATCCGAATGAAAGGTCATTAAATTTAGTTATATAAAATAGTCTTTAAAAATAATATTTTAAATTTATTTTACTTTAAATTTAACTCTTGATGATTTTCATTAGAAAATGAGAGCTTTTTCCCAGCTTCACTTGATATTCTTAGCTAATAATATGAACCCTAACGATCCACTGGTATCATTTAATTCTCTGTTGTTTGCTCTAGATAAAAAACAAAAACAACACAAGCTTGAAGAAGCTCCAGTTAAGGAAGGGTTCATATCAGTTTCATTTAGTGACAGTCGCTTAATAGAATAACACAGAGTAATGCTGTGCTGCCAAAAGGGGAGAATTTATAAGTAGTTTAAAAAAATTACTATTTAGAGAAAGGGGCATGAGAATTGATGACTGATGTAGTATAGATAAGGTGCTGTTTGATAAACTAAAATTTTCATCTCTTCCAGTTGTTAAAGCATTATTTGATGAAATTCACAAGGAGTAATCCTTGACTGCTTCGAATCATAAAACTTGGAAATCGGTTCCTTTTTTTAAAAAAGTATTATAAAGCAGAAATTCCCAACTTTTTGTTGGGACCCTCTGAATTTGCTGGAATCCAAAGAATAATGTCTATTTAAAAAGTCATAATTGAAAGAAATGCTAAATTTCAGTGAGAGGTTAATGAAAATAAAAATGTAATTTCCCCCCATCCTAAAATCTGCCTCTAGACCTCAGTTAAGAACTCTTGCAGTAACACTACACCAACTACCTTTATGGCAAACCAGAATATTTGACAACTTTGAGGCATTATTGCCTCTGTGTAGGGGCTTATCAGGAGGCTCAGGCTTCATTTCAGTGCCCATATGCTGCTACTATCTCTCATTTCATCTAAGTTTCTTTCCATTTTTCTCCCCAAATAATGGGACTAAGACTTATACTACTGATATACCTATTAAAGATATACTGTGAGGATAAATGAATTTGTTTTGTTATTTTTAAGCACTTTGAGATTTTTGGATTGTTATATTCATGTCAAATGTGGTACTGCCCCATTTACCCAATAGTTAGACTTATAGCACTTGCAGCAAATGGGACATAACCATAACTCTACAATTGGCTTTCAAATAGGGGGAAAAAGTACTTGAGTATTTGAAATCTTATTTGTAAAAGTCTGTTAGCCCCTTGACAGGGACTGTGCCTCCTTATTTATCTTCACCACCTTAGCATTTAGCACAGTGCCTTGTTTAGCAATAGGTGCTTAATAAATTTCTGTTTTTAAGTGAATGAATGAACAGAAACCCCATGCACTTTATTCCAAAAGAGAAGCCCTTACCTAGAGCCTATTGACTTAAACCAGTACCTTTACCAAGAATCTTGATTATATGAAGTTTTAGGACTGTAGAAAAGCAGACAGAATGATAGCAATAAGCCTTTTAAAGATGTGCTGCCTAATAAGGGAGAATATGCAAGGTATAAGATGCTACATAGCCTTAAGGAGTGCTTAGTGTGGTACTGTCTCCTACACACCTGCAAGCCCCTCCTCGGCATCATGGCATTATAGCACAGTAGAGTGGTTAATGATCACCATATATAGATCACACAGTTGTTAAAACTATTACATTGCAATTTAAAATGCTAGGGATATTTCTTTTAAAAAAAACTTGACACTTAATTGCAATTCTGATTCTTATTGTATACCCACCCCTCTTAGATGACAAGTTCTGGGTCAATGAAGCAATTACTGCAATTTTTTTTTTTAAATTTGAGATTTTAGCTTTTCAACTTTTAGGGCAGGCAATCTGGATAATTTTAAATCATATAGAGATAAAATTAGCATGTTTCAAAAATAAGTTGTTACATTATAAATACTTGTCTGGGTTGAGGATTTGGAAGTAATGCCTCAGGAAAATAATAGCCCCATGTATTTAGTAGAAAGATTAAAATTTTCCAGGAATGTGGAAACCAAAATTTATTTGACTCCTCATTATATGGGGAAACATAGCATCTCCTGGGTTACTTGTGGTGAGGCTTTTAAAATTAAGATTATCTGTAGTTTGACATAGTGCCTTCAGGATGTCATTTTGACTTTTCTGAGTCGTTTAACTTTATTGCTATAAAATACTAAATCTTACAGTTTTTTCTTTCATAGTTTGATATAAGTAGGAAGAACAAATCAAATATATATATATATATATATATATTGGCTCACCATATGGCCAACTTTCTATTAAACTAAAAGAAACCATAATGTGATATATTTTATATAGTTGTGTTTTAGCTTAAAATTATATTTATTTTAGTGTTATATGTTTATATGGTGGGGAATTTTTATTTTTGGCAACCGTATAAAATTTATGTATTCATTTATCTCTAGCATAATCAGAAATTCTAAGCTTTTCAAATTCTCCCTTAAGACTTTTTTTTTCTTTTATGTTTACCTATTGTAACTTTATGATGTGTTTTCTAAAACTTTTGTGTGAAAAGAATAATTTTTATTTTCTATGGCGGGGAGCTACAAGTGCATTGAAAGCCCAGGATTTATTCTTTTTATGTGTATATAAAATATATGTATATATACACACACACACATACACACAAAGCACAACATAAACGATTTTCCAATATTGCCCAATCTCAACTCTAAACCCACCAAAAACATTTCCTTTTTGTTGTACATAAAGACAAGAGAACCTGATATTGGAAATTCCAAATAATAGGTTATCTACTCATTTCATCAGGGATCCTAAATTATCATCAATTCTGTATGTTATTCTGTGTATGATTTTTTGTCATAGAGGGAACAGGGGAAGCCTAACTATAAGAATATACAAGTAGTGAAATCTATTGCCAACATATTCATTGTCAGTATAGGAAATAGGGTTGGGTCATCTGTACCTTCTGTGGCCTTTTTTTCACAGCCTTCTAGGATGGGCTGGTATTTAACACTCTTCTTAGGGTCACCAAGTCTGTTTTAATTGTAAAGTTACTTTGGACAACATTGCCCATTAAAAGCAATTGTATAAACAGTACTCAGACTTTTAAAAACATATGATTCATTCACATTTTAATCACCTAAATGCTTTTTTAGAATTAATTCCTACACATTCTTCTATTTGAGAGAAACTGGGTTTCCTTTTTTCCTCTCTAAAAACAAGAACAAAAACAAACCCCTACCTTCAGCTTTAGAATTGATATTGGTTCCCAGGCAGAAGAGTGGTGGTTTGCCTGGGCTCACACAGCTAAGAAGAAGTGTTTGAGGCCCCCTTTTTTTCCATTAATGGGAGACCAAAATTAAATTGAATCAAGTATTGAACAGTAGACATGGAATTTAAATGATTGTCATCCTCTCAGAGTAGCTACATTGGATCATCTTCTTTATGCAAGTGCATTCTTCCACTCTATCCCTTGTCACTGTCTTGACCAATGATGCAGTAGTATTAATCATTACTAGAATTAATATTCTTCTGATCCATTCAGAGCTGTGTGTGTGGGATGGATTTTTGCACAAAATAGTTTTAAAAATAATTCTCATTGGGGAAAAGTTGTGGGGAATTCCAATACTACTGCCCCAATACTACCGACATTAGGGTCCCATATAAATTGCACATTTTTGAACAGTTTCCTTTAAGACTTTAAGAAGGGTAGAGCACTACAGGTATGTAGTAAAGTAAAGCTCAGAATGATTTCAGTGGGGGAGATGGTCCTTAGGGAAAAGCACCAAGGACACAGAGAGAGATAGTACATAGTGAGTGTTACTTTTAAGAAAAGGGCTTGACTTAAAAAAGCTTGTTAATATGGTATTCCTGCTGTACCCTTTATTATTGTTTTAAAGTTAAAATGGTGATGGGTAATAATTTAAAGAAGTTTTTTTTGAAGATTATTTTAAAATGTGAGTGCTCTTTGCAGTTCTAATAATGGACATGCTACGTTATTGGTGGTGTTTCTTCTCATACCATTTTAGTTTATTAATAAAAAAAAAATTAGGAAAAAAGGCATAGAAAACCATTCTTACTTTTAGAATCCCTATTGTTTAGACCAGTGCTGACTATCATATGGCAATTCTATATAAAATGTGCTATGCGTCTCAATACTTTTATTTTTAATAAGGTGGATATCAAAAATAGTTGCTGTGCAAAATGTTAGTAGTCTTCTTCAAGAAGAAATAAATTCTTTTTCTAATATCCTGTGAAATCCATCCATTCCTTTACTTTCAAGCCAAATGTCAGCAGAGTACTGCTGCTTTTATCTAGTAACTTTGATATGTAAGTATTAATGCATTTAAAAAAGATGTCTGTAATGAGTGACTTGTTCTAGATCTAGGCCCACTCAGCTATCTTGTGCAGCTTTTCTATGAGAGACCATTTAATACACTGGGGCCATGTACTCATGTATATGTATTGTTTTCATTTGTTGGCCATGTGCACTGAAGACCAAAAATTATTGTAAATGAGCTTGTGGGAAAATTAATTTTGTTTTTGTTGTTGTTCAGTTTTCTTTTCATTGATTCTCCCTTTCTCTCAATTTTTGAAAAATAAAGTGGGCTTCTTTGGTTTCAGCTCATTGTCCAATTTAGTTTAATGCCCATTAGAATTTTGGAAATTAGGTTAATTCCAATATTGAATGGGGTTTAGTGAAAGAATAGATTTTAAATTGTTAACTGGTCACAACTAATCTAATTTCACTATTCTAACCTAATGTATATTAAATATGATTTTAAAAGTTACAGACATATTGTGATACCAGTTTGTTGTGTTTTCCAAAGTGTTATAAAAATTCAGATGAATCTGCTAAAAAAATCAGTTTCCATTACTGGCTCAGTGTAAAATATGAAAATGTTTTTTGTGTACTTTGTGTGTGTGACTTTGCCAGTTACATTAGCCTTCAGAAGTATTTGGATATCTTAGACAAGCCACATTTCTTGCAGAGTACATTCCTTTCTGTGGTATTTTGTCTTGTATCTAATGTATAGTAATTATTTTATGGACACATTTAGCACTATTGTACCAAGTTTGAATAAAAATGGAAAATTTAAACACTGTTGTGTTTGAGTTTTTTCAGAATTGGTTATTTCCTTTGACCTGTGTCCTGCTTCTCATCTCTAATGTGTACATTTGAAGTTTGTCCAGTTTTTGTTTTTTAATAAATTTTTATTTCAATCCTGACAAATACCAACATGAGGAGTATTTCCATATGTAAAGAACTGAAAAGGAAAGATGGTACATGAAACTGAATCCCCATCATGCATTGCTTAAAAAAAATAAAGCTTGTATTTTAACATATTTATTCCAACACTTCTTTGCTTTTCAGTTCCCTCTGAACCTCCCTCTGTATACCTTTAAAAATGCTTCACTGATTCCCTTGCTTATCATGATTACCCTCTCACTATTCTTTCCATTCCTCAGAAGTGGATGATGGTAGCCATTTTCAGATGTTCTTAGACAGTATGCTGTCATGACTTTTATTTGAAACTTTAGGCATTTGCCCAGGTGCCAGTGGAGGTGGTTACGGTCCAGGTGTTAACATTTTGGAGGGGAAATGGAATCCTTTTCTATTCTATAGACTTAGATAGGAGAGAGAAACAAGTCTTTCCCCACATGGATCTAGCATGAAGGAGAAAACCCGCCGTCCCCCCGCATATACAAGGTATCAGGGAAGGCACTTTGGGTAGGGGTTGGGGGGGGGGGTGATAGCCTCCTCCAAGGTGGAATTTGAACTGAATCTCAAAGGAAGCCAGGAGGCCAGAGGTGAGGAGGGAAGGACTCTTTAGGTTTGGGGACAGCCAGTGAAAAGGTATGAGTGGTGCATGGTATTCAGTGAAGGAACATCCAGAAAGCTAGTGTGGCTAGATGGTAACTTTGGGCAAAAAATCAGAAAACTTGAAAGGAAGGGCAAAAAGGTTTGAAGGACTTCAAAACCTGTGCAGAGGATTTTACATTCCATCTCGACCATCATTAAGTTGGGACCCCTGAGACCTTTCACTTCAAGAAGACCACTAAGTAGAGAATCTATTGGAGCGGGCAGCAGAGACTTGGGGTCAGGAGAGATGAGTTCAGTTTGGACATGTCCAACTTTACGATGTTGCAAACATTGAGTTCACAATGTTCAATACGCAGTTGAAAATGGGTCCAAGGAGAGGTTAGGGCTAGATCGGTAGATTTAAGAATCAGCTGCATAGAGATGATTGAATTCATGGGAGTTGCTTTTACAAGGTGAAATAGTATATAGAGCAGTGATTTTTTTGTGATTGCCTGTAGAGGTCCCCCCCCCCTCCCCCAATGTGGCTGATTTTTAAGGCACTTCCTTCTTTTTCCAGATCCTGGAATGAGTTCACCAAAGATTCTCATCATTGTAGCATTTTTAACTAACCTCCAACAAGAGAGCTCTGACAACTGATCTTTTCTGATTGTCGTACTTTGGGGTCTGAGGCTGAGAGGAAAACTTAGAGAGCTGCCATTATCATTCTGAAAACTGTATCTTGGACGTACATGAGGAAGTTTCTAGAGGCTGAATTGAAGGAAAAGTTAAATGGAAATGCTAATTATTTTATTAAACATGGCTACAGTGAATGGAGGCTGATTAGGGCACAATAAAGTGTTGTGGAAAGCCGAGTGGTGGAATCTGAAGTGGATTAAATCTTATTTTTGCTTTTGTCTCAGTCAATCTAGGTAGAGTTTTTCCAGACTAAAGTTAGCTTTGTGCCATTTGGAAATTTTTCATTTACTTCAGCTCCTTTGCCAGTTAGATTTAATAAGACAGCTGAAGTTATATTGCATTGCTTAGTGGGACCTTCAGTTCCTAAAGAGTACCAATGGCTTTCTAAAAGCACATTTCATCAGTACTAATCCTGAAATGTTACTGTATGTGTTGTTTTTTTTTTAATATTGGGAACTTGGTAGCTGTCTTCAGATTCAAAAAGACTTCCTGGGTAATTCATACAACCTCCCAGTGCCCCACAGCAATTGTGAGTTTGACACAAACTGCCCAGAAACTGAAAATATATCCTCTCTTAATTTAGAATGTAATCTCCTTAAGGGCAAGGACTTGGTTGCTTTCTATTTGTATATGCTGTTTTTAGTCTATATATTAACACTAAATAAATGCCTTCTCATTTTCCCTTGGCAACCTTTTCATCATCTCAGTGTAGGTGACTCAAATCTATTAAATCTGGGCCCTCTGAGCTTTAGTCCCAGCTCACCCAACTGCCCATTTGATTTTTCAGATTGGATTTCCACAGATACTCAAATTCAACATGTCTAAAACAAAACTACTCCTAAATGTCCTTTTTTGCTAAAGCTACCACCATTCCAATGCCCAACCTTGGTTATCCCACCTACCCAATCAATTGTCCAGTCTTGCTGGTTTGTGCCCAGCTCATAGAGCCCCCAACTTATTTGGGACCCTCATCTTTGCTTAGATTATTATAACGTCTTTCTGTCTGGTTTCCATCTCCCTACACCATGCTGTTCATTCATACAGTGATTATCCTGAAGTGTAGATCTGACAATATTATTTCCCTGCTTAGTAAATCATACTTGGCTCCCTTATGCTTCCAGGATCAAATATAAAATGCCTCTGTTTAGCCCTCTATATTTAAGTCTCATTATATACATCACTGCTCATTTGCCTCCATGACTCAGCCAGAAAGATAGCATAGTTCACATGGTTAGAAAGACTCGAGATGGAAGTTGGCTTCAGTCACAAGGTGTGTGACCCTGGGCAAGTCACTTAACACTTTCCTCAATTTTCTCATCTATAAAGAGAGAATAATAATACCTACCTCTTCCATCAAGCACTACTTTTTAAAAACTTTCCTACCCCATGTAGAATATGGGCTCATCGAGAACCATTTTTTGGTATTTCTAGTACTTGAAACGGAGTAGAAACTCAAAAAATGCTTTTTGACAATTTGAGTTTTTTAACTTCCACTTGTTGCCCATTGGGAACAGGAATAATAAACTACAGGCCACACACGAACCTGGGTTACACTCTTTTACCAACGCACCTGATATTTGTAGGGGAAAGTGGCCACCCACTGAAACATGCCAAGGAGCCATATGAATGAGGAAAATCTATGTGCTTAGGTAATTCACAGTTTTGAAACCGTAAATTGCAGTGATCACATTCTGTCTCAGAATCTGTCTAAAAAAGTTCCTTGATGAACGTAGCTTTTGACTGAATACTGGAATGAATGGAGAGTATGGTATTCTTCAATGATGTACAGATGAAGATGTAATTAAGGAATTTTTTTGGTTAATAGTTGGGGAAAGTTGGATACCTGAGCTGTTCTTTAATTAGAGGACAAATGTAATTTATCTGAACATAAACAGAATAAAGAAGATTTGATTAGTAAATGTAAACTGATGTGGAGTTGTTAGCAGAAAGATGAGAGAGAAGCAAAAGGAGAGATCTTAAACATGCATCTAGAAAGGACGGATAACCATAATTGCCATTGAAATGTCAAGCTGAGTAGGCAATAATGCTACTCTTAACAGTAATAAGAAAAGCCAGGAAGAAGGGAAAATTTGAGGGAGAAAGATAAATGAGTTCAGTTTTAGACATGTTATGTTTAAGAAGACTGTAAGACATTGAATTAAAGATGTTTAATAGTTAGAAATGGGCAACAGGAGATCAGGAGAGTTTAGGACTAGATAGAAGTTAATTGAATCTGTAAGAGCTGATTTCTTCAAGCAAAATAGTATATATAGAAAGGGAAGAGAAGAGATCCCATACCCATAGACCT
The DNA here is from genome assembly GCF_027887165.1 of Monodelphis domestica. Lineage (NCBI taxonomy): Eukaryota > Metazoa > Chordata > Mammalia > Didelphimorphia > Didelphidae > Monodelphis > Monodelphis domestica. Next base: position 12,456,056 of record NC_077230.1, on the reverse strand, counting down.
GGAGGAAATGATTAAGTAAAAGTGACTTAAAAATGTATTCCGAAAGGCAGGAGAATTAAGACTAGTGTTCCATGGAAACTCCATAGCAGTCTGGCAGAAATTCGGTTTAGACCAGCTCTTCCTACCTTTTTCCAAGAGAAGCCTCAAGTTGATACATGACCTAGATAGAAATCAAATTAGAGAAAACCAGGAAGAAAGTGCCTCCCTTATCTGGATAAGGGAAGTGTACCAGGAAGAAAGTGCCTCCCTTATCTGGATAAGGGAAGTGTTTGTGACTGAACAATTGATAGGATACCTGCATAAAGTGGGAAATGTTGATTACCTAAAATTTAAACATGCTCATACAAACAAGTCAAATACAGCTGAGATTAGAAAGGAAATCCTTAACTGGAGTGAAAAAAATCTTTGCAGAAGTTTCTTTGATAAAAGAACCTCACTGTGTCCAGGGTGGGGAGCCCTGTTTCCCTGTCTCCCTTCCCCTCCCTTTAGATAGATAAGAAAGAGATTGAGAGAGAAGATAGATAGATATGGAACCCATTCACATTTGTCAACAATATCCATTTCCCAGTTGGTAGTGGAAGGATACAAACAGGTAGTTCTGTTTCTTTTCAAAAAGGTATACCTTTCCCACATTTTGTATCATAGAATTATCCAGGCTAAAAATACCCTTTGATTACTTGTAGTCAGTCCTATTCTTCCAACCAGCTTTTTTTGTTTGTTTTGTTTGTTTGACCCCAGAAACCTGATGGTTTATTTCTTTGAATGAATAAACATCATCCTCATTAGAGAACTGCACCATATGGAAAGAATAATTTAGAAAACAAAACAAAACCAAAAGTCAAAACAAAACCATTAAACAGTGAGATGTTAAAGCCTAGATCAGATGTCTCAAATGCTGTCTGCTTTTGTGATTTCTTCATGATCCCTGGCACCAACTCCCTTTCCCCCTAAGTAATTTCACCTTTAAAGCCCTTTGTACTTCTGGGAGCCTGAATTGCATCCTTTTTATTGTATGTACATCTGTGTATCGATTCTTCTGTTGGTCCATCTTGTCTGTCTGTCTGTCTATCTATCAGACTAGATTGTAAGCTTCTGAGGCAATAACTTTCTTATTTCATCTTTTCCTCCTTCTGCACAATTGCTCTTACCAGTGATGTCTTAATTGCCAAATCCAGTGACCTCTTTTTTTTTTTAAGCCCTTACCTTCTGTCTTGGAATCAGTATTGTGTATTGGTTCCAAGGCAGAAGAGTGGTAAGGATTAGGCAATGGGGGTGACTTGCCCAGGGTCACAGAGCTGGGAAGTGTCTGAGGCCAGATTTGAACCCAGGACCTCCCCTCTTTCGGCCTGGCTCTCCATCCCCTGAGCCACCCAGCGCCCCTCCCCTGCCCCCCCCCCCCCCCCCAGTGACCTTTTCCTAATCCTAATCCTTTTTCGATCTTGGTCTCTCCTGATTATTCTGCTTTACCTTGGTCCTATTCTGGCACATGTCTACTTATCTAACCCGTGGCCATTTCTACCTCTAAACTATCCCTCTCCTTTCCTCTGGACTCTTACTTTTCTCCCAGCTCGGGTCTCTCTTCCTCATCAGATGCCTTCTTTCTTTCTCCCTTTTCGCCCATATAACGTAATAGTAGCTAAGACATGCTTCCAAGTATCTCATATCCACCCACTTTGGTTTACTCACATGCTGCAAACTTGAATAGCGTCCTCTCTTCCCCGCTCCAGCCTACCCTTCACTCAGCTAATTTTCCTAAACAGCGGGTGTGACGGGGCGACTGCCCTGTTCAGTAAGCTCTCCTGACTCCCATTACTGCCTTCGGGACCAAATGAGAGAATGTACAGATCTACAAAACGAAGGGGTAGAATGGGGGGGGGGGGCAGAAGTAGCATTGGCTTACAGTCACTGGACTTAGCCCACACCCGAGCTGTGCCCTTGGAGCCAACTAAACAACTTCCTCTATACAATGAGGATGTTGGACGACTTCACTCCAGTTCCCTTCTAGCTCTAGTTCTGGGATCCTCTATGATAGACAGAGTGAATGCTGTTTTGAATGACTTGTAATAATTCTCAAAATTTACTTTTTCAATCAGCAAGCAGGTATCTTCTCTTCGCCCTCCCTATCCCTCTCACCTTCTCCCATCCCCACTGAGAAAAGCAAAACACCCGAGAGAACTGTGGGCCCAAAGAAACAAAAGTGATTGTTCCTGGTCACAAAATTATTCTCACCCAAATGGAATTTGAACCCTGTTTTTTTTTCTTAAATTTTATTTAATTAGATGATTTAGAATAATTTTCCATGGTTACAAGACTCATGTTCCTTCCCCCCTCTCCCCCTGCCCCCTCCCATATATGACGCACAATTCTGCTGGGTTTAACATCGATAAAGACCCATTTCCTTATTAGTATTTGCACTGGGGTGATCTTTTAGAGTCCACTTTCCCAGTCATAGCCCCACCGACCCATGTGATCAAGTGGTTGTTTTTCTTCTATGTTTCTTTTCCCACAGTTTTTCCTCTGAATGTGGACAGTGTTCTTTCTCATAAGTCCTTCAGAATAGTTCAGGATCACTGCATTGCCACTAATGGAGAAGTCAGTTACATTCAATTGTGCTACAATGTATCAGTCTCTGTGTACAATGTTCTCCTGGTTCTGCTCCTCTTGCTCTGCATCACTTCCTGGAGGTTGTTCCAGTTCACATGGAATCCCTCCAGTTCATTATTCCTTTAAGCACAATAATATTCCATTACCAACATGTACCACAATGTGTTCAGCCATTCCCCAGTTGATGGGCATCCCCTCGTTTTCCAATTTTTGGCCACCACAAAGAGCACAGCTATGAATATTCTTGTACAGTCTTTTTCCTTATCTCTTTGGGGTACAAACCCAGCAGTGCTATGGCTGGCTCAAAGGGCAGACAGTCTTTTAGTGCCCTTTGGGCATAGTTCCAAACTGCCCTCCAGAATGATTGGATCAATTCACAAGTCCACCAACAATGCATTAATGTCCCAACTTTGCCACATCCCCTCCAGCATTCATTACTTTCCTTTGCTATCATGCTAGCCAGTCTGCTTGGTGTGAGGTGATACCTCAGAGTTGTTTTGATTTGCATCTCTCTGATTAGAAGAGATTTAGAACACTTTTTCATGTGCTTATTAATAGTTTTGATTTCTTTATCTGAAAATTGCCTATTCATGTCCCTTGCCCATTTATCAGTTGGAGAATGGCTTGATTTTTTTTTTGTACAATTGATTTAGTTCCTTATAAATTTGAGTGAATAGACCTTTCTCAGAGGTTTTTGTTATGAAGATTGTTTCCCAATTGGTTACTTCCCTTCTAATTTTGACTGTATTGGTTTTGTTTGCACCACCTTTTTAATTTAATGTAATCAAAATTATCTATTTTTCATTTTGTAATTTTTTATAAGTCTTGTTTGGTCTTAAAATTTTTCCTTTCCCAAAGATCTGACAAGTAAACTATTCTGTGTTCACCTAATTTACTTGTGTTGTTTCCTTCAAAAATATGGAACATTTCACGAATTTGCATGTCATCCTTGCACAGGGGCCATGCTAGTCTTCTCTGTATCATTCCAATTTCAGTATACATGCTACTGAAGTGAGCATTGAACCCTGGTCTTTTAATGGTTGCCTCCCAAGTCTAATGCGTTTCTTCTTTACAATCCTGCATTTCTATGTTAGTATCAAATAATAAGGATCAATGTCCCAAGTGTATTCTTAAAACCAAGTTACAAACAACCATAGTTATTCAGACCAGTTTCTTCTCTCCTTTTCCCCTTCTCCTTCCCCTTCCCTTTCCCTTCCCCCTTCCCCTCTGTCTCTACCTCTCTCTCCTCCTCCCTTCCCAGCCCTTTACCTTCCATCTCATCAATTCTAAGGCAGAAGAATGGTAAGGGCTAGGCAATTTGAGGTTCAGTAACTTGACCAGGGTTACATAACTGGGAAATGTCTGAGGTCAAATTTGAATCCAGGTCCTCCTGACTCCGGGCCTGGAGTGCTATCCACAGTGCTACCCAGCTGCCCCTCAGTAATGTATTTTCAAGGTTCGAGAAACAGCAAACCAGCATGAAGATTCCGCACATCCTGAAGCCAGGAGGGTGGGACTGAATGACCTTTAATAGGTCCTTTGAATTTCTGGAAAACGTCAACTCCGGGAGGCATTGCCCTATTAGAACGCTATTTGAATGCCAGCATATGAATGGGTTTAGGTGTGGGTGTTGAGATATTTTGGAAAATGCCTTAACAATATGTGTCTGTCATTAGTGAAGACATTTTTTTTCCAAGTAAGAAGGTGAAATGGGACCGATGATGTAAACCTGGTTCCTTCATGTAAATGTTAGACAGAATTTGAGATCATTCTTCAGAGGTGATTGCCTAATTGTCCTTTCTTCCTGCTCATTAATCTAGAGCACCACTCAGGGAGGGCTATTTATTCATTAGTAGCTCTTTTTCTACTTATCTTTTAGACCATCTACTTTAGAGATTATGCTTACATCCCAGCTTTCCCAGGTGAACGCGTCTCAATTTACTGATTTTAAAAATGGCTAGTGTTTTAATATTGGTGATTATGGCATGCCAAGAACTGTGCCCGAACAAACGTATCCAGGATGAATGGGAAGGACTAAGATCAAGGGGGGCTTCCTACGTAACTGAGAGAACTTAAGGCACTCCTGAGAGTGAATGAGGGAAGATGGCTTAGTGGTGTGAGGTGAGAATTAGAAGGTGGGTTTTCTTGGAGAATGGCCTCGGCTTTTTTTTTAGTAAGGTATGAGGTAAAATCTTCAGCCCAGAGAGCATGTCTAGGGAAGCTTAGGAAGGGGTATAATGGTTAGAATAGCTACAATGATGAGTAGGAACATGAATTGATTAAGGGGTTAGAGGATTACTTTGTTTCCATTTGAAATAATTTTCTTTCCAAGTTCCTTCCTATTTGTTGGTCTTGATCCTTAGCTTAATTCTCAATTTATTTGGACACTAATGGTAGATAAGACCAAGTAATCCATCAATTCCTCCACTGCACTGAATGGTTCTATTTGAACTCAGAAAAGCCAAGCCATATTTTTCCCCCTCCCTTTTTTACATTAAAAAAAATTATTTTTTTTTCTGTAGCCTAACCTCTCCAGTGGAAAGGCAACTCTCAAAGATCATGTATTCCAACTCCCCCACTTCCCAGATGAAGAAACTGAGCGCAGAGAGATTAAGTGACATCAAGTAGTGCCTAGGTTCCTTGACTAAGCCCAGTGTTCAAATTGAATATGCTTGCTAATTTATACCCATGACTGCTCCCAGCTCTTTCAAAGATACTGCTGTTCTTTGCGGTTGGAGATTAGACCCAACTAAGTTGGCATTCAATTTATGTGTGTTTCCCAGATATTCAGCCAGGGCATGTGAAAGCATCACTATATGTATAGAAATGGAATGTCAAATAGAAAATGCCGACTACTTCCCTCTTTTAAAAAATATATTTTATTTTTTCCTCTAATTATATGTAAAGACAAATTTTAGCATCTGTTGGGTTTTTTTGGTTTTAATTTTGAATTCCAAATTCTCTCCCACCCTCCATTCTCTCCTCTCTCTCTGAGATGGTTAGCAATTTGATATTGATTTTCATGTGCAATCATGTAAAACATTTTTCCATATTAGTAATTTTACGGGAGACATTTCAGAACAACAGCCACAAAAAAAGTGAAATACAGTCTGTTTTGGTCTGCATTCCGACTCCATCAGTTCTTTCTCTGGAAGTGAATGACATTTTTCATCATGTCTTTGGAGTTGTTTTGGATCATACTGTATTGCTGAGATTAGCTAAGACATTCATACTCGTTCATCAAACAGTACTGCTGTTACTGTGTACTGTGTTCTTCTGGTTCTGCCCACTCTACTTTGCATCAGTTTATGTAAGTCTTCCCAGGTTTTTCTGAAATCTACTGTGCCTCTTTTTAAGGAGTTCAGTGTACTGTTTGAGGCTCTGAGTTGCTTACCTTCTACTGGGAAATACAATACATTTACAGATAAATATAGACAAAATAACATTAGGAGAGCATGATCTGAAAAGGGAAAGCTAAAAAGTCCATTGATTTCTTTGTATGGTGGCCTTTGATCTGCTCCAGTCAGATGAAAATGTAACAGTTCTATTCTTTTTTTTTTTTTAAATATATTTTATTTGATCATTTCCAAGCATTATTCGTTAAAGACATAGATCATTTTCTTTTCCTCCCCCCCCACCCCCCATAGCCGACGCGTAAGTCCACTGGGCATTAGATGTTTTCTTGATTTGAACCCATTGCTTTGTTGATAGTATTTGCATTAGAGTGTTCATTTAAAGTCTATCCTCTGTCATGTCCCCTCAACCTCTGTATTCAGGCAGTTGCTTTTTCTCGGTGTTTCCACTCCCATAGTTTATCCTTTGCTTATGAATGGTGTTTTTTTTCTCCTGGATCCCTGAAAGTTGTTCAGGGACATTACACCGCCCCTAATGGAGAAGTCCATTACGTTCGATGATACCACAGTGTATCAGTCTCTGTGTACAATGTTCTCCTGGTTCTGCTCCTCTCGCTCTGCATCACTTCCTGGAGGTTGTTCTAGTCTCCATGGAACTTCTCCACTTTATTATTCCTTTTAGCACAATAGTATTCCATCACCAACATATACCACAGTTTGTTCAGCCATTCCCCAATTGATGGGCATCCCCTCGTTTTCCAGTTTTGGGCCACCACAAAGAGCGCAGCTATGAATATTTTTGTACAAGTCTTTGTGTCCATTATCTCTTTGGGGTACAGACCCAGCAGTGCTATGGCTGGGTCAAAGGGTAGATATTCTTTTGTCGCCCTTTGGGCATAGTTCCAAATTGCCCTCCAGAATGGTTGGATCAGTTCACAACTCCACCAGCAATGAATTAATGTCCCTACTTTGCCACATCCCCTCCAGCATTCATTACTTTCCTTTGCTGTTATGTTAGCCAATCTGCTAGGTGTGAGGTGATACCTCAGAGTTGTTTTGATTTGCATCTCTCTGATTATAAGAGATGTAGAGCACTTCTTCATGTGCTTGTTAATAGTTTTGATTTCTTTATCTGAGAACTGCCTATCCATTTCCCTTGCCCATTTATCAATTGGAGAATGGCTTGATTTTTTGTACAATTGATTTAGCTCATTATAAATATGAGTAATTAAACCTTTGTCAGAGGTTTCTATGAAGATTTTTTCCCAATTTGTTGTTTCCCTTCTGATTTTAGTTATATTGGTTTTGTTTGTACAAAAGCTTTTTAGTTTGATGTAGTCAAAATTATTTATTTTACATTTTGTGATTCTTTCTATATCTTGCTTGGTTTTAAAGCCTTTCCCCTCCCAAAGGTCTGACATGTATACTATTCTGTGTTTACCCAATTTACTTATGGTTTCCTTCTTTATGTTTAAGTCACTCACCCATTTTGAATTTATCTTGGTGTAGGGTGTGAGGTGTTGATCTATTCCTAGTCTCTCCCACACTGTCTTCCAATTTTCCCAGCAGTTTTTATCGAATAGTGGATTTTTGTCCCAAAAGCTGGGATCTTTGGGTTTATCGTATACTGTCTTGCTGAGGTCGTTTTCCCCCAGTCTATTCCACTGATCTTCCTTTCTGTTTCTTAGCCAGTACCAAATTGTTTTGATGACTGCTGCTTTGTAATATAGTTTGAGGTCTGGGACTGCAAGGCCCCCATCATATGTGTTTTTTTTCATTATTTCCCTGGATATCCTTGATCTTTTGTTCTTCCAAATGAACTTTGTTATGGTTTTTTCTAAATCAGTGAAGAAGTATTTTGGTAGTTCAATGGGTATGGCACTAAATAGATAAATAAGTTTGGGTAGGATGGTCATTTTTATTATATTGGCTCGTCCTATCCATGAGCAGTTAATGTTTTTCCAATTGTTCAAGTCTAGTTTTAGTTGTGTGGCGAGTGTTTTGTAGTTGTGTTCATATAGTTCCTGTGTTTGTCTTGGGAGATAGATTCCTAGGTATTTTATTTTGTCTAAGGTGATTTTGAATGGGATTTCTCTTTCTAGTTCTTGCTGCTGAGCTGTGTTGGAGATATATAGAAAAGCTGATGATTTATGTGGGTTTATTTTGTATCCTGCAACTTTGCTAAAGTTGTTGATTATTTCAATTAGCTTTTTGGTTGAATCTCTAGGATTCTTTAAGTAGACCATCATATCATCCGCAAAGAGTGATAACTTGGTCTCCTCCTTGCCTATTCTGATGCCTTCAATTTCTTTATCTTCTCTAATTGCTACTGCTAGTGTTTCTAGTACAATGTCAAATAGTAGAGGTGATAATGGGCATCCTTGTTTCACTCCTGATCTTATTGGGAATGCATCTAGTTTATCCCCATTGCAGATGATATTAGCTGTTGGTTTTAGATATATACTGTTTATTATTTTTAGGAATGACCCTTCTATTCCTATGCTTTCTAGTGTTTTTAATAGGAATGGGTGTTGTATTTTATCAAAGGCTTTTTCTGCATCTATTGAGATAATCATGTGGTTCTTGCTAGTTTGCTTGTTGATGTGGTCAATTATGTGGATGGTTTTCCTAATGTTGAACCAGCCCTGCATCCCTGGTATGAATCCTACTTGATCATGGTGAATGATCCTTCTGATCACTTGCTGGAGTCTTTTTGCTAGTATCCTATTTAAAATTTTTGCATCTATATTCATTAGGGAGATTGGTCTATAGTTTTCTTTCTCTGTTTTTGACCTGCCTGGTTTTGGAATCAGTACCATGTTTGTGTCGTAAAAGGAGTTTGGTAGAACTCCCTCTTTGCTTATTATGTCAAATAGTTTGTATAGTATTGGGGTCAACTGTTCTCTGAATGTTTGATATAATTCACAGGTGAATCCATCAGGCCCTGGGGATTTTTTCTTAGGAAGTTCTTTGATGGCTTGATGGATTTCAATTTCTGATATGGGATTATTTAAGAATTCTATTTCCTCTTCTGTTAGTCTAGGCAGTTTGTATTTTTGTATATATTCATCCATTTCTCCTAAATTGGTGTATTTATTGCCATATAATTGGGCAAAGTAATTTCTAATGATTGCCTTAATTTCCTCCTCATTGGAGGTGCTGTCCCCCTTTTCATCTTTAATGCTGTGAATTTGCTTTTCTTCCTTCCTTTTTTTAATTAGATTGACCAGTACTTTGTCTATTTTGTTTGTTTTTTCAAAGTACCAGCTTCTTGTCTTATTTATTAAATCAATAGTTCTATCACTTTCGATTTTATTAATTTCTCCCTTAATTTTTAGGATTTCTAATTTGGTTTTCTGCTGGGGGTTTTTAATTTGATCGCTTTCGAGTTTTTTCAATTGCATTTCCAATTGATTGATCTCTGCTCTCCCTTGTTTGTTAATATGAGCTTTCAGGGATATGAATTTGCCTCTGATTACCGCTTTGGCTGCATCCCAAAAGGTTTGAAAGGATGTTTCGCCATTGTCATTTTCCTTGATGAAATTATTAATTGTTTCTATGATTTCTTCTTTAGCTAAACGGTTTTGGAGTATCATATTGTTTAATTTCCAATTGGTTTTAGATTTGGTTTTCCATGTACCATTACTAATCATTATTTTTATTGCCTTGTGATCTGAGAAGGCTGCATTCATTATTTCTTCTTTTTTGCATTTGTGTGCTATGTTTCTGTGACCTAATGTATGGTCAATTTTTGTGAATGTGCCATGTGGTGCTGAGAAGAAGGTGTATTCCTTTTTATCCCTATTTATTTTTCTCCATATGTCTATTAATTCTAATTTTTCTAAGATTTCATTCACTTCTTTTACCTCTTTCTTATTTATTTTTTGATTTGATTTATCTAAATTTGATAATGGTTGGTTTAACTCTCCCACTAGTATGGTTTTATTGTCTATTTCTTCCTTCAATTCTCCTAGTTTCTCCATTAGAAATTTGGGTGCTATATTATTTGGTGCATACATGTTGATTAATGATATTTCCTCATTGTCTAGAGTCCCTTTTAACAAAATATAATTACCTTCCCTATCCCTTTTGATCAGGTCTATTTTTGCATTGGCTTTATCAGATATCATGATTACCACTCCTGCCTTCTTTCTATCAGTTGAGGCCCAGAAGGTCTTACTCCATCCTTTAATTCTGACCTTGTGGGTGTCAACCCGCCTCATGTGTGTTTCTTGAAGACAACATATGGTAGGGTTTTGGATTCTAATCCATTCTGCTATTCGTCTACGTTTTATGGGTGAGTTCATCCCATTCACGTTCAAAGTTATGATTGTCATTTGTGGACTCCCTGGCATTTTGATTGCCTTCCCTAATTCTAACCTTTTCTTCTTCGGCTCTACCTTTTAGTCCAGTGATTTACTTTGAATCAGTGCCCCTTGTCCCCTCCCTTGATGTTTCCCTTTTTAGTCCCTCCCTTTTTGTTCCCTCCCCCTCCCCCCTCTCTTTCCCTCCCTTTTTGTTCTCCCTCTCCCCCTCCCCCCCTTGGTTTTCCCTTCTCCTTACCCTTGTTGGGTAAGATAGAATTCAAGATCCCAATGGATCTGGATGTTTTTCCCTCTCAGAGTTGATTTCCCTGAGATTGAGGTTTAAGTAAACCCCCCCCCTCTCTTCCTCTCCTTCTTATAGGAGTTTTCTTCCCCTCCCCTTCCCCTGTGAATCTTTGTGTGAGAACCATTATTCTATTTGGTCTTTCTTTACCCCCTATTTATACATTACATTTTCCCCACATATTAGTATACATAGGTTGATATAAATGTAGTCCTTATAGAAGAGAGTTTGAGTAAAAGAAGATAACATTTTTCCCCTTTCCTTAATATTTACCTTTTCAGGTATTCCTTGCTCTTTGATTTTCGGTATCAAACTTTCCACAGAGCTCTGGTCCTTTCTTTGCAAAAAGTTGGAAGTCTTCTATTTTGTTGAATGCCCATACTTTCCCTTGGAAGTATATAGTCAGTTTTGCTGGGTAGCTGATTCTTGGTTGGAGACCCAGCTCTCTGGCCTTTCTGAAGATCATGTTCCATGCCTTACGATCATTCAGAGTAGAACTTGCAAGGTCTTGGGTGACCCTGATTGGCATTCCTTTATATCTAAATTGTCTTTTTCTGGCTTCCTGTAGGATTTTTTCTTTTGTTTGATAGCTTTGGAATTTGGCAATTACATTCCTGGGAGTTGTCTTTTGGGGGTTTAGTGTAGAAGGTGTTCTGTGAGCTCTGTCAGTGGATGTATTGCCCCCTTGTTCTAGAATCTCTGGGCAATTTTCTTTGATTATATCTTGTATCACCATGTCCAGTTTGGTGTTTATTTCTGGCTTATCTGGGAGTCCAATTATTCTTAAATTATCCCTTCTCCCCCTATTTTCCAGATCTATCACCTTGTCGGTGAGATATTTTATGTTCTCTTCTAATTTCTTGGTATTTTGGCTTTGCTTTATTGATTCTTGCTCTTTTACACGATCATTGTCTTCCAGCTGCCTGATTCTGGCCTTTAAAGCCTGGTTTTCTTTTACAGTTTGGTCAAACTGGTTTTGTAGATGCGTGAATTTCTTTTGCATTATTTCCAACTTTTCCTCCCAGAAGGCTTCCATCTTTTTGGTCATTTCTGATTCAAATTCTTCATAGGTTTGTGGAGAGTTTCCATTTCCTTTGGAAGGTTTTGGAGCATTTTCTTTTATATTATCTTCTGTCTGCTCTGTATTTTGTATTTTGGCTCCATAGAATGTGTCCAAAGTCGCCCCTTTCTTCTTATTTTTCTTGGTATTTTGGGGCTTCTGTGGTTCTGTGGAGTTTGCCATTTCTGAATGTGGAGGATTAGTTTTTCTTGTCTCTTTCTGGTGTTCAGGGGCTTTAGTCCTGGGCAGATAGTTCTATGAGCTTTCCCTGGGTTAAACTGAATATGCCTCACTGGAACTGGAATGGAAGGGTCGGACCAGGAGGCCACACTCTCCCCCTGGCTCGATTTCCGGAAGTTGCCTTCAGAATCGCTGGCCGTGAGGCTGTTTCGTCGGCCTGCGGGGGGATGGGCTGCCGCTTCCCCAAGCTCCGAGAGCACAGACTTTCACTGAGACTTGGATAGCAGGATCCAGCCCGTGAGGCTGTCTTGCCCGCCCTGAGGGTTGCTGTTGTTTTGACCAGCTCTTTGCAGCGGAGGCCCCAGGCAGTAACTTTCACCCGGACTGGGACTTGGGTAGAAGACCCTGAGGGTTGTTGTTCCTCAGACCCTGCTCTCTGAGCCCGGCGCGGCTGCCGCTTCCGGGAGCCTTGGACTCTGCGCTCCTACCCCTGAGGTCCGAGTGATCTCGGGTTCTGGCTTTTAAGGGGAGCCGTACCTTTTGAACCGGGTCCAGGTCCAGGAGGAGGGTTCCCAGGGTCTGTGCTGTTGATCGTTTTGAATTTCGGCGCCTTAGGAGCTTCTAGTTTGAGATCGGTCGGGAAGGGTTTTCCGGAGATCTGAACTTCAGCTTTCTCTAAGCCGCCATCTTAACCGGAAGTCCAGTAACAGTTCTATTCTATTTTTAACTATAGGATAAACTCTTAATTCTGAGAATCTAATTCTAGTATCTCTTAAGTAGATTTGTCTTTACTCTCTCAGAGGCCACCAGATGGTTTTAGAGCAGAGATCAGCATCGTAAGACTCTTTTTTCAAGGCCGTATTTTGTCACTTCCAAGGAAGGGTAGGTGGGTGTCCCCTTGAAATTTTTTGTTACCAAAAAAAAATCTAAGCATCTTACTGAAGTATATTCCTTCTACTCACATCAACCTGGATCTTGTTTTCTTGACCTCCAAACAACGTGCCTCTATTGCTTATTGCCAAATTTGAAGCTTTCATTGAGATTCACCAGGCAGATTTTCTTTTAAACTCTTCTGCACGTAGTGCCAATTCTGTCATCAGAATCTTACTGTGGTTGATTTTTACCAAAAGGAACAACTCCTTGCACTGATCCTCCTCCCTTGGGAAGATGTGGGGGATGAGGGAATTGAAATTTTGGGGGTGGGGCAGCAAGGAGACAGGGAGCAGAACTACGTGACAGATGACTAAGAAAGGTAGCTTTTTTGATATTTACCTGTTTTTTCCTTCCATCTATCAGTTTCTCTTGCTCTGGCATTTAATTTACTTGTTACCATAGTAACCAGGCCTCCTGCCAATCTTCCCTTTTTCCTTTTCTTTTTTTCTTTCTCGATCTTATGTGTGTTTGAGGGGGAGGAAATAAGTGGAAATCTACCAGTAAAGGGGCTTGCTGCATTTGGAAAAAGTCCTAGAATGATACTAAACCTAAATTTGTGTTATTTCTGGGAGGTGTGGTAATATCGCCTACTTGTAACCCTGTAGGATTACAGTATACATTTTTATTCATTCTTGTTAACATCGAGGGAATATGACAATAAGAGCGCATTCGTGATGGGTGCCAAAAGAGACCCTCTACCCCAGAGGCATGAATTCAGGTCTGTGTTGTAATAGTTCAGGACTCCTTCATGAAGCCACTATTTTTATGCGAGGACCGTGCTGGGCTCCTGAAGGATGGCTGCTTTGGTACTTCAGCCACCTTCCTATTTTATATCGTGTGGCTACTCCATGGGGATGGTGGTCCACGGATTTCTCCTTATTCTCTGGTTTGCCTTCTTTTCCGACTTATACAATGGCATAATTTGGGATGCAAAGATGAGGTGTAGGATGCAATTCCCGTTCTCAAGGAGTTCGCAGACCAGAGACGCTGCCATGATTTTAACTTGGGCCATTTGAAATCTCGGAAGGGCTGGCGAGACAGTCTTGTGAGTGGCTCGTCCAGCTTCATCTTACCTCATGGCGGGGTTCTTATTCTGGCGCCATGTTGGATCTTCTGAGATGACAGCTAGTGGAAGGAGAGAGAGGATCGAGGGCTTCGTCTTTGGCCAAAATAGTCTGAAAATGGGCGACTATGAAAAGGTCTATGAGACAGTAATTCATAATGGGAATGGAGGCAAATAAAAACCAAGGGCAAAAGCAGGAAATGAACAGGAAACAGAGCGTCTGAAGTTAATTACTAAAATTATAGGGCTAGGGCGCAGCTAGTAGGCTCAGTGGATTGAGAGCCAGGCCTTAGTCCTGGGAGATCCTGGGTTCAAATGTGGCCGCAAGACACTTCCTAGATGTGCTGTGCCTGGGCAAGTCTTTTAATGACCATTGCCTAGTTCTTAGCACTCTTCTGCCATTGGCACTGAGTGAAATAGAATTAAGCGTTAATGAAGTTTTCTCTCCTCCTGCCAGTGGTCAGTGCATTAAAGGTATACATTTCTTTATGTGTTAAAAGGAAGAAAATTATTCTCAGGGAAATTTTAGAGGAGTTTTTTAAAAAATCATTTTTTGTTCAGGATTGTAGAAATGACGTCCTATCTATTAATACTATTTCAGTTCATATTATCTTGACCTGTGTTTATTTATTTGTTTGTTTATTTATTTATGAACCCCTTACCTAATGGTAAGGGCTAGACAATGGGGGTTAAGTGACTTGACCGGGGTCTTATAGCTAGGAAATATCTTAGGCAAGGTTTGAACCCAGGATCTCCCATCTCTGCCTGGCTCCCAATCCACTGAGCCTCCCAGCTGCCCCTGACCTCTGTTTATTTAAAAAATGGAATGACTACAGAAAATTGGAATTATCAACCAATTGTATAGTCTTTATTCTTTTTAAAAATTAATTAATTTAGTCAATTTAGAACATTATTCCTCGGTTACAATAATCACTTTATTTCCCTCCCTCCCCTCCACCCACCCTTCCCGCAGCTGAAGTGCAATTACATTGGGTATTACTTGTGTCCTTGATCAGAACCCATTTCCATGGTATTGGTGTTTGCATTAGAATGTTCATTTAGAGTTATAGTCTTTATTCTTGAAAAAAGTAAGTTTTTAAAAGGAATTTTTGGATTTTCTAAATATACAGTAAAAAGGCTCAGAAATTATTTTGCTATATTAACCTTTTCCTCCATTTAATGTACATGTGACTGTGTGTGTGTGTGTGTCTGTCTGCCTCAGTCATATCTACTCATTTATTTGATATTTGAATTGTGGCACAAATAGTCCACTAAATACAGGATAGAAGGTTGAGGAAATCATCCTTTCCCAGTATGCAGCCCCTATTGAAATCCTTCTTCCTAACAAAGAAAAACAGTTAAGACAGACTTGATAGAATAAACATATTGCCTTCCCCACCCATATTCAGTTCAGTTCACACAAAGCTCTGCCCACTGACATTTAAAAGAGGTCGAGGTTGGTAACCTCAGATACTTAGCAACACGGGGACAGCAAGCTCAGTGCCATTCTAGACACACAAGCACATGCCCAGACACGATTGTGTATCTTTATTTCTTCCATAAACTTCCTCCGTCGTGTCCCAACTGAGGCTCATTCTCCGTGCTTAATTTCATTGCTTCTCCATTAGCCCAATTTTTAAAAAATTCTTTAATTCTCATATGAATTGCCGCTAAAATGGGTGACTCTCTCTGTCATCCAAATTCTTGACAGCAGTGACAAAGTAGTGCAGGTCCAGAAGAGGGCATTAAAAAACATACAAAGAAAAGTCAAGTCCCTTTTTAAAAAATAATTTTTGTTATAGGTTCATAGATTTAGAGATAGACTGGACCTTAGAATTGGGAAGTTCTCTCTCCGTTGACTTTTTCTACTTCAAGTGATTATGAATAAACTTTATGGAAAGTAATACTTGGAGTTATTAATTTAAATGTAATTAATTTGGGAACAAAAACCTCTGCATTAAAGTTGCATGTTACCAACCCGACAGGCAGTGAGAACTTGGGGAATTCGAATCTGGGACCCTGAATCCTGGCTATGTCTCCTGCTGCCAGAGTAACCTTTGATTTCTTATCTCTAAAATGAATTGAAGTCCTCCACTATGAAGGCAGGATTTGGGATGGAAAAGAACACTGATCAAGCTCCTTGAGAAGGAGGAATGAGCTGGGAACCAGGAGATTAGTGAAGCTGGAAGTCTGAGAGCTTGTGAGGACCTTAGAAGGTCCTTGAGAAGCGAGGCACACCGACAAGATTCTGAATCACAGGAATTTGGACCCTCATTAGGTAGCAGCCCGGGAAAGGATGAGTAATTGTTCCAGGGCACTATAATGAGTAAAGTGAAATATGTAAGATAACAAAGAAAGCGTTCGCTGAAACAGTTACAAATGGTTAAAGAAAGCAATTTCACAGTCCCCAGGTGAAGAACTTCTGCTTTAGAAAATAGCAAGTAGAACTATTAGGATTATAACAAAGTAGATTTAGAGCTTGAATAGGCCTTCAACGTCAACCACTGAAGGGGCAGCTAGGTGGCTCGAGTGAAGCGAGGGCCAGCCCTAGAACGAGGAGGTGCTTGGTGAAATTTGTCCCTAGAGATTTCCTAGCTGCGTGACTGTGGACAAATAAGCCTCTTAATCTCTACTACCTAGTCCTTACCAAACTATTGTGGTTCCAAGGCAGAAGGTAAAGGTTAAAAAAAATCAACCACTGCAATTCCCAATTTTTATAGATGAAAGAATTAAAGGCCAATTACTTGCTCAAGGTTGCACAAGTAATTAAATATAGGAACCAAAATTCTAGCATTACTTCTGTATTGATTTAGAATCTTGAATATGTAAACCTCAAAATTCCTTAGACTTATAAATGTTGGAAATTTCACCATTGGGATATTTCATACTTGGAAAATTTCTTACTGATAGTCTATTGGAATGGGAACCCCATTGGCATGGGAGGTTCCTTCTCTTCCCTTCTTAAGATTACTTTAGTACAGAAACCTTTTGCTGAACAATGGAAAGGACTTTGACCTATGCTTAAGCATAGAACAGGAATTTCTTTGAATCATGATTGATTTTAGAATTGATACAATGGAGATACTTGGAATCAATCTCCAACCTATTCAGTCCTAACAGGATTGAGTAAGGGCTGCAGCCTAGATCAAAATTTAATTATTCCAATCTCTACCCTACTCAGGTTAACACGATTTAGAAAGGGCTGTAGCAAAGGAGCAAAGATTTAATCATTTGAAAATATGACCTTCAACAGACATGTGCAAAAGCCAGAAACCTCTGGGCGGTCCTGGGTTAAGCTAGAGCCTCCATTGGCACAGGGAAATTGATGAACGGTGATTGGTAGATGTGAGGACTGAGGGGAGGCAACTTGGAGGGTTTCCTTAAAGATAGGGGGTCTGAAGACGAGAGGAGGGTTGAGTAGTTGGGCGGTGTGGTTCGTGTGGGCTCTGAGAAGCTTGCGCTGAAGGAAGCTGAAGGTGGGGGCCTCTGAGACTGTTTCTCCATTTTGGTCACGTGAGGAATAGGGACTGATCTCTTTTCTTTGCCCCAGCTATCTAAGGGCTTGGGCCTTTTGGCCCAGCCTAAACAGAAGGGGTATTTAAGCCCTATTTCCTTCTCTCCCTTTTCTCTCTCTCTATCTCTAATTACTTCCTCCTATTGTAATTAAACTCCATAAAAGATTGACGGCTGACTTAAGTTTTCATTTAGGAATTACATAGCTGATTCCTTGGCGACCTTAAATTAATATATATCAGTCTTTTAAAGTGATTCCCTTGTAACAAATATTAATTTTAATCTTGACACTTCCCTTTTTTCTAAATCTGTATCTTTTCTACTATAAAATGCTATTACTTAGTAAGCAACTTCTTTGGATCTCAAGGCCCCATGTGGCATTGTTACATGGATATGTATAGCCATTGAGATGTCCGGTAGTATGTTCTAGGTTGTATGTTCTGGTTCTTACCGAATATGGCAAATTTAAACTTAGAAGAATTAGCCAGAATGTGTTGATAATGTTGTACAAGGCTGGCTGTTTATGGAGGTGTCGTGTCAGGAATTCATAGTCCAAATCAGTAGTTTATTTATTTATTATTATATTTATTTATTAAGCACCTACTATGTGCCAGGCATTGTGTTAAGTGCTGTGGATACAAATATGAAAAAAGACAGCTCTTGCCCTCAAGAAACTTAAAATCTAATGGCAGAAGACAACCAGGAAGCTGAAAAAGAGATGAGTGAGGAAGTCAGAAAAGGGCCAAAGTACTGCAGCCAGGTGGGAAATGAAGAAATACCAATTATTCCCCATCTCCCCCCATGCCTCCTTCCTATGTCTTTGTCAGGGACCACTACATCAGTGGGTTTGTCCTTAACTGCCTGCATCCTCTACTCCACTCAAAAAAACAAGAAAGTCTTTTGGAATGTGGTCATGGAATCTGAGACACTGTTCATCTGATCTCTATCTGAGCAAGCATTCCCTCCTAAGAATGCCTGACAAGGAATGAAAACCTCCTTGGAAGGGAACTCACTACTACTCAAAGCAGTAGTCAGTATATTTTTGGCGAGCCTTCATTTTGAGGGAGTTTTCTTTCTATCAAGTTTAAAAATGCCTCTCCAATGTCCATCCCATGACTTGTAGTCTTACATTGTGGGGCCAAGGAGCACAAATCCAATCATTTTTCCTTATAAATCATATTCCTGAAGCCAACTAGTCGATCCCCTCCCACCCAGTCTTCTAGGCTAACTATCAGCTATTCTTTCAACGAGTCCTCACATGTTTTGATTACAAAGAAATTGTTAGCCTCAAGAGTGTCAACCAAAATAATTTTATTGAAGGCTACTGAGGTATAGTGGAACTAAGGGCTAGACGTAATGATTATATCTGGGCTCATTTCACTTCTCAAGATCCAATTTCTTTATAAAACAAAAGTAAATAGTACTTGTACTATTATATAGGGTTGCCTTATAAATTGGAGCTTCCTCTCTATGTATATTAGACATTGCTCTTATAACATATTTTAGGGCTTTGTTTTTTAGCGATTCATTCTCCTTAGCAGGTCCTTCTCTTCCTTTTAATTGGCAGGCAATTCTCTAGAATTTTGGCAGTGACCATATGGTATGCCTTTTTAACATTTCAAAGTTGTCATAAATCCTGACTGCCTCTTTTATTTATTTATTTTCTTGTCTAAGCATGAGTTGCTTTAATATATTTTTAAAAATCTCTTTCTAGAGTTTTTCTTTTTCATACTATTTGGCTAATCTGAAACCTCAAGATACCAATTGTGCTCTGCAAGTGCATTAATCCTTGAATTAATCTTTATATTTAGTAAGTAGAACAAAAATATGTTTGGCTCATTTCCTTTTTGGTGGTGTTGTTAGATATCATGTTAACTCTTTTTCAGATAAGAGATCATAGATCTAGATAAAATGAAAGTTTAAAAAAATTGATTCATAAATTCTTATTTTACAAAGGATATTCCAAACTTGAAACTGCTTCAAAGAATTACTTCAAAGAAAATGCTTTTTTGTTTAGACAAAATTAAAACCAAAATGTGTTCGCCAGAATTATTGTTGTCTTCTTCATCTAGTCATTCCTGAATTTTACATGCTTTCTATCATAAGGTAAGTAAGAATGACACCATGATCTAACAGAAACGACCCTTTTAATAGGCATTTTAAAAAGTTACCAGATTATTAAAAGACATAATTAAAAATGTTTTTTTCTTGCTTTCTTATTCCGTATCTCAGGCTCAATATATTTTCTGAACACATTAGCAGTTTTTCATTAGAATTTGTGGAAAGATTTCATATTTTTAAATGAATCACTTGTAGCTTTCATTAGAGCATTTCAGAAATAATTTCTTTATGTTCCAGAACTTTTTATTTTGTCACAATTCAAAGTCTTATATTGTAACATTGTAATAATATAATGTATGCCTATCCGATGGAATATATTACTATTGGGATGGATATCTCAGTGTGTAAGAAGGTTCTAGTTTTACTTCTGATTGAAGCAGTAAAATGTGTTTCTGTCTCCTTCTAAAACTCAACAGCAAGAGACCGCCACTGCCCTGAAGCGCACGATACAAGCCCTAATGGAGAAAGGCGCAATCGTGAGAAATTTGGAAAACCTGGGTGAAAGGGCCCTTCCATATAAGATCTCCATACATAATCAACGCCATCAGAGAGGAGGGTAGGTTCTGCCTCGATTGCCTGCAAAACATCTTCAGTCTAAACTAGCGCACAGAGAGTATTATTTTAGTGCAACTTGAGATTCTTGTCATTGTACTCCTTCTAATGAATCATAATAGTATACAGATCTGGACGAGGACATGTCTTCCAGTGCCTATCAGTACAATAAATTCTCCTGCTAGATGATGGTTCACATGACTTTATAGGCCTACTTACTTCTGGTGGCAATACTGTGTTACAGGGAGGATGCTGTGCTTTGTTTCCCAGCTAGATAATTTCATTGGTATAAGGAGTTTCCAATGAGGAATGCATTAGGGCTAATTGACGGTCTTGGTGCTTCTGTAAATGGAATTCTCTTTTCTATACTCCATTCTTAGCCA
The DNA here is from genome assembly GCF_027887165.1 of Monodelphis domestica. Taxonomy (NCBI): domain Eukaryota; kingdom Metazoa; phylum Chordata; class Mammalia; order Didelphimorphia; family Didelphidae; genus Monodelphis; species Monodelphis domestica. Next base: position 12,435,686 of record NC_077230.1, on the reverse strand, counting down.
ACTGAGGATAAACCTTCATGTTCTCTGGCCTGGGGAACTGAGGGGAGACAGTGTAGAAGTCAGTTGTTAGGACTGCCTATGGCATGTTACAGCAAGCTGTTCTTCCTGTGGGAAGGGAGCTGTGGATAATGCATGAGACATTTTCCTTCTTTCCTTGTGCCAAAAGATGATCCTTCCCAAAAGGAAGGCTAGAGACTTGGTGAAGCAAAATGAGGCCCTAGATTGAGTTTTTATATTGTATGTTAACCTTCAGTGACAAGCACGTACTGTAAGTTCTATCTTCTGGTTGTTTAACCTTGTTAAACAGTAAAAAAAGCTGATGTTCAGCTCCTCAAGCAACTCTGAAATGAATGCTGGTGCTTAGCAAGGTCTGAGAAATGTTGCTAGGCAACTTGTAATTCACAGAGGCTGTCCCATCTTGTGACAGTTAAAATAGTAATAAAGGAGGGTTTTGGGTTTTTTTTAAAAGTTTTTAATTTTTAAAATTGTTTTTAATAGCAAGGATATAAACCTTTTTTCACCTTTTATCCTAGAATAAAGATGAGCACTCCCAATTGTTGGATCATAGAATTTTTAACCAATCTGTGCATATTTCTACTCCTCTTGTATATAAAAGTTGGCTCCATCCCTTGCTAGATCCATCCCGTCATAAAGGAGCGCTATGTGGAATACTTGGAAGGATCATGAGTCTTAATGTGGACTTTTCCTACCAACAAGGGCCAAGTTTCTTCTCATTTCAGATTCTTTCCAGAGTCTCAGATGCAAACACAGATAGAGGTGGGATGGACAGGCCTCCCTTTTGTGTATATTCTCTGTACTCAATGCTGTTTTGCAAGCCTGTGTTTTCTAGATCTGGAGGTATAAGAGGAAGATTTTTTTTTTCTAACTGGAATAGTTGCTTACTAAAAAATAATTCTTCCAAATCTAGGAACTTCAGAACAAATCTCAGTTCTAATAGTTATACTATTTCATGACTTTTTTTTTAAAAAAGCCCTTTCGGACTTATTCTCTCATTTGATTCTTATAGGATTCTTCTGTTCTATGTAGTGGTAGAAATGACCTCCATTTTGCATATAACAAATTTAGGCCTAGAGAAACTCAAGTGACCTTTCCAAGATAAACCAAATCATTGCCAAGACCAGGACTACAGTTTGGCGTCTTGACTCTACCCCATTTCCCACTAGATCCATGTAGTACCTTTGTATTCAGCAAATTAATTTCCTTTCCTAAAATAGTTCCCTTTTAGAATGCTCCTTTACCAAGGAGAAGAATTCTGAAGGGAGCATTTTATTTCCACAGAGCGGCGCTACCCTCTGAGTCCAGACAGTTGCAACATAAGAAACCAAATGTAGCTTGAGACATGGCGGCAGGGAAGAGAGACCCACAGCTTGCGCCACAAGTGGGATTCCAGCCTTGGTCTTCCTGACTTCCTGATCCTCGTTCTGTCTGCTTTGCCTCCAATCAGGCGGTCTCTGGAGCATTACAAACGATTTACGTGTAAAAAAAAGTGGCCCGCATCACATTTTATACTCCTACAGACAGTTTCATAAATAACTAACAGCAAAAATGCGTCTACAAGCCAGTCGTCGGAGACGCATCAGTCCTTTCCTCATACAGATATCTATAGGGTGTTCCCAGGCCGGCCCCGTAGTTAGCCAGTTAAGTATGTTAATCGCCTGCTAGGTGTGGCTTCCCGGGAAGCGGCTCATGCTCCGCTGTTTCCATTCTGTCACAGTGCAGACAGTATGCCATGAAGGCTTAAACTTCTCCGAGGCTGTGCAGACAGCCTGGGTCTCCACTTAGGGCTTCTCTAGTAACAGTCAGCAAAGGAGAGCTTCTGGGCCCCAGCTCCCAGGTGCTCCCAGGCAGGCTCCTCCCCTGCAGCCCTTCCCCCGCCCCGAGGAGCGCCTGTTGTCCTGGAAATTTCCACTGTCTGCAGATGCAGCCTGGGCCTTTCTGGTGGAGGGACTTTGTGTAGGGATGCCGCCCTGCCATTAACGCTAAACGTGCCCCCCCCCCCCCAACGTTGGCCGGCATCCTTTTTGTCTGTTTTAGCCTAGACCATTTCTGTGCCCGTGCCGCCCCCCAGGAGCGGAAGAGAGAACAAAGACTGCTTTTTAGGGATGTCCTCCCCCCTCCTCAGCAGGGTGAGATGGCTGGAGAGCGGG